>NC_080753.1:24640298-25890298 GCF_020826845.1 Diceros bicornis minor | reverse complement strand
TTCTGTCTGGAGGTGGCAGCCACCCTCTCTGCAGTCCTGCTGGTTCTGGGATCCCTGAGGCCCCCAGGGATCTAACGCCGTCCTGTAGAGGCCCTCCTCACACCTAGAGCTCTCCCAGACAGCAGTGTGCTGGGATGTGGGCTCGTCTTGGAGGGAGAAGGAAGCATCTGGAGTCACAAAACTCCCCTTACCTGGTTTTAGCTCATGCTTTGGCGAGACTGGGCAAGAGTGCCGGCCGTCGTCTCGTCCCTGCAGGTCCGCTAATTCTCGGCTTTAAGCGGGGTTGTCGTTATACCCGCAAGGCCGTGTGATAATCAAATCTGATTTTATTGCCCTGGAGAAGCTCAATATGTGAAGAGTTCTCTCGGGTACCATTTAGAAAGCTCATCTGTTGATCTCTGGGAGATCTCAGGCAGGTCTTAGCAACTCTTAGCCCGAGTATCCTTGACAGGGCTGGACTCCGTGCACAGGTGATGGTGACGGTTCTAAGGTGGCAGGAAAAGGGTGAGCGAGAATGGACTGTCTGCATGGGAGAAAGGGTGAATGCGGTGGGCCAGGGGGTGTCTGCCACATGTTGGGGTGGAGGGAGGGCTGCGTCAGGTCCTGGGCAGGGAGTGGTCGCAGGTTCCCTGTGGGCAGAGCACTCCATTCATGTAGGGACCAGCCCCTGAGAGCCTCCTGTGCCAGCCGAGTGGGCCAGAACCGTGGCTCTGTCACTTCTCCTGGCTGCGCTTTCTCCCCTCTTCTGCTGCTCTCTCCGCTCTGCTGTCTTTTGGGTGCACCCCTGTAGCCTCCTCTCACACTCAGATTTTTACAGACCACCCGGAGACCGGCAAGGCATTACCCGACTGGAGTTGAGGGTAGAGTCTTTCTCGGGAGCTCTTCCAGTTTAACGGGGGGGCTTCTGAAAACCCCAAGGCCACAGAGCTGAAGAATGGTAACATATGGTGGAATTGGTGGTGGGGGTAACTCAGGAGGTCCTCAAAGCGCTCTGCACCTCAAGGAAGCCCCTCCCCCACCCTCCCCCCTTTGCTCGTTCAGTGCGCACTAATTGCGTGCCTCTGTGTGCTGGCACCTGTTTTAGCTACTCCTCCAGGATGGCAGTGGCCTCACTTGGTCAGGTTCAGGAAAGGACCTGCAGACCTGCAGGGACCTCCCTGCCCATCAGACGTTCCCTCTCCCGTCTCGACACCTCCCCACGTGGGCACTGCTGTGAGCCACGGATGGACACAGGGCATGATTTATAATCCTTTTCAGGGAATTATTGCTGCTAATGGGCAGAGCCAATTTGTGCTTCCTGAGCGGGGAGGGCAAAATCAATTAATGGAGAGTCTGCCCTGGCCAGGCCTGATGGCAGAGTGCGGCCTGACATCCGGCAATGATAAGGGACTTTCTGAGGCTGAACTAATAAGGAGATTGGAGGAAAAAGAAGAAAAACAAACTCCCCCCAGATCAATTTTATGTACAATGGGCAGAGAATGCAGAGTAAACAGAGCAGCCTGGCAGGGGCCTCTTTCCGTCTGAATGAGCCCTGAGATAAGGACAGGACAGGCCGCCCACCCCGCCATCCAACATCGGTATTCGCTTACAGAGTCGCTCAATAGGCACAAATGAGAAGGGGCATGTTCCAAACCGGAACTAAGGGAGAAGATAAGGCTCACCTACCCCAGGTCTGTCATCTGCGGGGGAGCCCTGGTTTCAGATCTTGTCACATAACTGAGCCCACCTAAGAGATGGCACCACAGGACTGGAGCAACAAGTTCTGCGTGTGGTTGTCTGGGCTCCTGGAGGTCTCCCCACAGTGGTGGGTGCAGGAGAGCATCCTGGGTGGAGGCAGGGGAGGTGCAGGTCTTGTAGGGGTCTTTGTCTGCCCTCATGGCCTCCTAGTGCATGATCTCAGGGGATGTGCAGCCTGACTGTGTGACCAGTTGAGAGGATGGGGAAAGCTGAGGGGTGATTTGAGGGAAAGGCTGAACACACACACACACACACACACGCACACACACCTTTTATTGGTCTTGTTCAGAAATTTCCATTGTTTTTTGGAGCAACAGGATTCCTTTGTTACATGAAATCTTTCCCTGAGCCCCAGCAGGAAGCACAGTTCAGAGTGTGGCTCTGGTTAAAGTTGGGGGGCTGTCATTTTACCAGCCCAGAGGGCTTGATGGCAGGAGTCCCTACCCACGATCCTGAAGTAGATTGCCTGAGTTGGACTTACCTTAGAGCAGACCCTGAAGCAAAATGCGGGTGTGAGTAGTTCATCTGGGAGGTGATCCTAGGAAATGATCTCAAGAGAGTGGGACAGGAGACCAGGGAGGGAAGGCGGCCCATACCAGGTGTGTTGTTGGTCAGGTGACTGCTGTGGGCCAATGGGGCTTGACCCCGCTGAGGACCTCTGGGACCCCCTGTACGGCACCCTTCAGAGTTGTCCCACAGGGCAGCAAGGAAGCTGGGGTGTTTATCCACCAACTCCTGTCCCTCATTCGTTGAGGAGGGCTCCAGGGGAGGTTAACTCCCGCTCTGCTGGCCTGCCCTGCCCATGGCTGAGAGAGCTCCTGTGACCGAAGAGCACCTTCAGGTAGAGACACGAAGGTGCTTGAGACAGGAGGCTGTTGGTGTGGATGGAGACTGTCCACTAGAGCTGCACGTGACCTCCAGGTGGGCTGGGGGACATGGACAGGACGCTGCTGGTGTCTGTCACTCTTAGTTCTCTGCCCCTTTTTCTGAGTCACCATGGTTTGTAATTCCTACAGGGAAATAACTCATCTGTGGAACTTAGTGAAGGAGCTGGTCAGCTTGTCCTGGTACATCAGGCAAATGCCCTTGGGAGCACGACAGGAGTGGGAGGACCATGCCCCTCTCTGTTGATGGCCCCAAATTTCAAAAAGGCGAGAGGATTGTTAAGGGATCCACAGGACACTCCATACCAAAGAAGCCCCCTATGTTTCCTGACGTCTTCATACTATGCAAAAAACTCAGAGCTGCAAGAGGCACTGGACCTAAAGCAGCAATAAGCTGGGAAGACACAGGCCAGGATGTAGACGAGGGGTGGTGACCAAGACAGACTTCATCCTGGCCCCAGGGAGGAGCAGAGCCCCTCCAGGGCCTGGGAGAGAGAATCAACTGAAGAGCTGAGAGCAAAGGGCGGGGTTGCCCCTGGGTGTGTGGGGTCCTGGGAAGTATTTTCTGTGGACCCTTGTCTATATAAGCAATTTGATTAAGAAATTCATGAGTCCATGTGATTTATTGGTGAAGATTTAGAATATGGCAGAGAAGAGGTGCTTATGGGTTTGTTTGTTGTCTAATTAGTGCATGAGAAGATTCTTTGTCCTACGTCTGAATGTGAGTCACTCTAGTCAGCATGTCAGCACCATTGTGGTGGCCCAATCTCCAGCAATGCCATCAAAAGAATGCTGTACCATGCGCGGGAATGATCTGCTCACCAGGCTGTTCCGGAACCAGGGACTGACCAAGAGGCCCCAGGACAACCCCAAAGGCATGAATCCTGGGGACATTGGGACATCTGGTCAACCCCATGCATGACTTGAAGAGCCCCCTGAAGGGAGAAAAACGAACCGAGGCCTGGTCTGGGCTAGGGGTGACCCTCATGGATGACATTGTTGGCCGTGGCAGGTCCCACCACAGGAGGGAGACTTTCTAGCAAGCCACTTCAAAGTGCAGGGCCCTCTGAGGCATGGGGCTGAGATCTTCTTGCCTGGGGCTGAGGACAGTGATGGAAAAGGCAAATCCAAAAGATATTTCAGAGAAGAGAAGATGACAGCAGTATCCCACACCTGGGACCAGAGAGGGGATGGGGCTGGTCTGGGGAAGGGCTGCCTTCTTGAGACAAGGACCTGAGTGAATTGACGGGGGGAGTACCTAGCCAGCTTTCCGCCGGCTCTGTGCTCTGAGTTCCCCACAATGTGCATAAAATTGGCTCAGCCCTGCTGGCTGGCACTCGGCCATGGAAACCCAAAATAAAGCAGTGAGCCCTGAGGAAGGTTGCTGCCTCGTCCCTTGCCATGAGAGAAACATCCAGGGCCATATCCAGGAGTTGGAGCCTGTGCGAAATAAAGGAAACATTATTTCCCCCTCCTACATTTTACACGTGCATTTTCACCTTCCAATAGTCACAGCCAACCTTTCCACACCTACTCTGCCTTAAAGCCCTGGCAGCCCTAAGACACCCATCAGGGAATACTCTCTCCCCCGTAGTTTTACACAGCCCAATTCCCCACAAATCCCCTAACTGCCATGCTCCGTGTTCCTGTTCAACAGCTCAGCCCCAGGCCTTCTCACATCACCGAACCTCTAACTTCCCAGTCTCGCCCTGAGCCCGCCTCTTCTGCCTGCCTCTCCACACCTGCCCTGGCTCGAATTCTTGCCCACCTTGACAGCGAGCCCAGGCCCATCCTATCCCACTCCCAACTCCTTCTTAGCTTGGATTTCCTTGTATTTTTTTATTATCTGTCTCCCTAGTTAGAGTGAAAGTTCCAAGACGACTGGCACTTTCTCCATCTCGGTCACCTCCAGCTCATCCGAATTTAGCACAGTGGATGACACATCCTTGTTAACAGAATGACTAGATGTATGAGTCATTTTTATATCTAAGGAATTACAAGGGGTATCTTCCTGCCTTTATTTTAAACACACACCCATTGCATTAAAAAAAAAATCCTTGTCTACTATGTCTGTCACCTGTGTCATTCCTTGGGTCTGTTTCTATTTCTATCAATTGGTTTTCTCCTATGGGCTGTATTTTCCTGCTTCGTTCATGCCTGGTAATTTTTTTTTTGGATGACATGTCTACATTGTTTGGTGCTGGATTTTTTTTTTTTTTATTCCTTTACATATTTTTGAGCTTTTTGGGGGGACTCAGTGAAGTTACTTGGGAAATTACTGGCAGCAAGTCGACTCTTTTGAGACTTACTTTTCACATTTTGTTAGGCTGGGCTAACTTGGCCCCACTGCCAAGGCAATACTCTTCTGTGTTTGCTGTTCAAGGACTCTCTTGAATAGCACATTTCTCCACTGTGGCCGTTGGGAACATGAGATCTTCCCAGCCCTGTGTTATCTCCAGAAATTGTTCTGCTTGCTCCTTTCTGGCGGTTCTTTCCTCAGCCTTGGGTGATTGCCTCACACGCATGCGTTGGTCAGCAGTTAGCTGAAGACTGGCGAGTACCCTCTGCAGATCTCCAGAGTGCATTCTCTCGCTCTGTCTGCAGCTCACTCATCTCTGGTACTCTGCCTTGCAAATTTAAGCCACCTTGGCCTCCCTGGACTCCCAGCTCCATGTCCTCAACTCAAGGAAACCACTGGGTGCCACCTGGTTCCCCTTTCCTGAACTGAACATGCTTTGCGGGCAGGAAGTCGGGGCGATCACAGGGCTCGCCTCATTTGTTTCTCTTCTCTTAGGCATCAATGTCCTATGCTGCCTTTTATCCACTGTCTGAAAACCCTTGTTTTATACATTTTGTCTAGTTTTCGGTTGTTTAAAGCAGGAGGGTAAATCAAGCCCCTGGTGCTCCATGATGGCGGTAAGTGGCAGTCTCCCTTTTTCACACATAGCCTACTCTCAGGTGCCTTTTGATAGGCAGCAGGGAGGGACAGAATGAACTCTGAGAAATTCTGCACCTAGTCAAGTACTGTCTCTGGGTTTCAATTTTTTTTATCAGCTAGCTATTGCTACAATTAATGCTTTATAACAAACCACTCCAATGTCAGTGGCTTATGACAACAAGGATTTATTCTCGTAATAGTGGGTCAGCCCAGTTTTAGCTGACCTGGGCTGGGCTCCACAGGGAATCTCTGCTCCAGGCTCCAGGCTGTAGGCTGGGCTCAGGTCTGCTCTCTGTATGTTCTGGAATAGAGGCTGAAGGGGCAGCCCCTACCCAGGGCATTTTCTTCTCAAGGCAGATCACTGGAGTGCAAGAGGCAAGCCCAAGTATGCAAGCACATTCCAAGCCAACATTCCATTGACCACAGCAAGTCACAGGGCCGAGCCAGATTTAAGGGGTAGGAAAGCACACTCTGCCCCATGAGGCCATGACAAAGCTTCGGATATATAATTCTACTACAGGGGGTGGAGAACTAAGACTAGTCATTCACGTACCACAGGTTCTCTATCTGCTTCCTAAAAATCCCTTTTTGCAAGATCTGAGAAAGCTACAGTCTAATCCCAAGCCCTTCCCACCCCCCCACCCCCCATAAAAAACTTTCTATCAAGGGGATGGCAGAGCCAATTGAATTCGGGTAGGGACTGGGCTGGAGTCACTGGCCAGGCTGCTTTCCAGAAGACATTTTGGGAAGCTCCACATTTTGGCCTGGTGTGAACTCGAATACTCTGGACCTCCCTGGCTCCACTGAGCCCAGGTGGGTTGCTGGAGAGTCTTTTTGGAAGATTCATCCATTTCTTCCATTTGCAGAGGGCAGTGAACTCTGGGGAAGGTGCACTGTAGTCAAGCATGTGTCCACATCAACGGCCAGCTTTCATTGGGAGACGAGTTTTGGAGAGGGAGGCTCCTGCCCTAGTTGCTGCACACACTTTGCATATGACCCTCTTAGCAGGACACCAGCGTCCCATCTGTTTGTTTTTCTCTTTTCTTCATCTCCTCTCCTGCCTTCATGATTGCTCCAGGAGGCGGGTTCGCACCCCGCATGGGGCCACGCCACACATCTCTGTCAACAAGGCCTTTGGATCCAGGAGATAACTTCTCAGCAGGAGATCCAAAGTCAACAGACTCCTACCAACTCTAGAGGGCCGAGAGCACTAAGGTGTGCCAGGTCACTGATGCTGTTTCCGAGGGACTCTGGCCAACGCCATACCATCTCTGGGACTCTTGAGAGTGTGCGAGTGTATCTACATGTATGCCCCATGGACTCTTGGGGAACCAAGAGAACCAGGCTGTAAGGACTCCATTCGGCCTTCCCCTGGCTCTGTGGACTTTATTGAGGACTGACTATGTGCTAGAGAACTGTGAGGGCCAGAAGTGAACCAGAGGGACTGGGCCCTGTCCCAATGGGCCTCAGTCACAGAGCCAGAGTGAGGTCATGGGAGTGACACCAGCCTGAGAAGCAGGAGATCCGAGCTCTGACTCTGCTACGCATTAATTGAAGGAGTATTTCTCGAGTACTGACTCGTGCTGGGGACACAGTCATGAGCAAGACAGACAGGTTCCTTTTGTTAAGGACCTTTTAGTCTTAGGGGGGTTGCAGGCCATAAAAAAATAAGCAAATAAAGAAAGATGATGTGTCAGGTAGTGATGAAGAAAATAAAACAGAGCAATGGGATAGAGAGTAACTAGGGATCACTTTAGATGAAGTGGTCAGGGAAAACCCCCCTGAGGAGGGGACATTTGCCACTAACTAGCTGTATTAGCAAGCCAGGGTCTCCCCTTTGCTTCAGTTTCTAATTATATAGATGAGGGCCCATCTAGCTTTGAAATGTAATGGTCTCTCTTCTGCATGATCCTTTTACACAGCCCTGAAAAGGGGGTAATAAAAAACAAGCCAATTATACTGCATGCTCTCTCTGCCCTCTCTCCAGGTGGGAGGTCCTATGTGCATAGGACAGAGACAGCAGGAGCAGTGGATGGGACTTTATTCAGCTAGCCTCATTTCCAGGTGCTGTTCTTCTCCCACCCTCCATTCCCCCTCTGCTGCCGGCAGCTGGCTTGGGACCACGCTGTCACCCCCCTGACGCAGGCCAGGCGGCAGTTCTTCAGGGCCTCCTGAGGCTCGGGCTGGCCCGCCTCTGCTGGATCTGTATCGCAGAGCCAGGGCCTGGGGTGCGGAGAGGGCTCACTGAGACAAGACTCGGGCAGCTGGCTTTCACCTGTGCGAGCGGGGAGTTTCGGCCCAAATCCTGCAGGGCCCCAGGTGCCCACACTACCCCTCTCAGGCTGTCTGCAGAGCTCCTGGGAGCCATCCACTGCTCTCTGGCTGCTGCGATGTCCTTAGACCCTGCAGGGTGGGCGGCTCCCTGGAGATACAGCTGACTCAGGCACTGCCTACAGGTTGTTGGGGCCATGCGGGTGATGGTGGAGGGTTTGGGCTAGGAGATGGGATTGGCCATCAGATTGCTCTGCATTCCACTGCCTTGTCTTTGGCTGCAACCCACTGCCTGGCCTGCCTCAGCCATTCCTGGGCTTCTAAACGAGGGGGTGGGGCAAGGGAGTGGGCTGGTAAATAACTAAAAATAACCGATTATTATTTCCCCCAAATTCTGCCAGTTTGAGCTTCCTCTGCCACTACCTTATGATGGCACTACTTCATAATCTCAGAGGTTTATAATCATCTATGTGAAACACCAGTACAAGAGTGTACTGAAGGCCTCGTCCTGCCCTGAGCAGCCAACAGCTCCAGCAGCCACGGTAAGGATGTCACCACAAGCCCAGGCCCCAGCCTCACTGGCAGCCTCCAGGACACCATCCTTAAAGAAACACAGCCCCCTCCACTGGAATCAAAGCCACCAGTTGCTCCCAGCAGCACACAGATCACTTCTAAAGCCAGGGTGAGTGAGAGGAGGCTCTTCTTCTGTACTCTGTTGTTGCTGTCACAATGCACAGCTGGACACTTACTGGAAACCTGAAATGAGACAGGATGTTCTCGGTTAGGCTGCACCTGGGGGCACCGACTTCTCCCTGGATTGAAGAGCGAGGGGGGAGGCTGCAGGCCATTCCTCCGGGGTCTCAGGCAGCGTGCTTCTCAGTGCCCTGACTCCTAGGGGTTGCATTTACTCCCCAGGCTCTGAAGGAAGATGCCTCCTTTGCTCTTTGCAAAAGTTTCATCTCCCTCAGCCAAGGCCAGCACTCATTCTCCAACCGCACGGTTTTCACCGACACTCCTACTTAATTCTCCAAGAGATTCTCTCCTTGCCTTTTGCTCCAGATATTCATTATATCCCAGGATGGCTCCTCCTAAGCATGTGGCCCCGTCTTGTCACCTCCCATGGCTGGGCATGGAGAAGGGTTCTCTGGACTAAGAACCAGGGCCCCTGAGTTCTAGCCAGGATGATCCCCAACCCGTGGTGCGACTTTGGGCAAACCGTGTTAGTTTCCTGGTCCTCACTTCCCTCATTTCCCAGTCCCTGGGGCAGATGAGGCACCTGGACAAAGCATGGCCCCTGGCTTCTCAAAGTGTGGTCCACAGACTGGTAGCATTGGCATCCCCTGGGAGCTTGTTAAAAAATGCAGAATCTTGGGCCCCACTCAGACTTACTGGATCAGAATCTGCATTTTAACAAAACTGCTAGTTTCCCTGGCACATAAAAGTGTGAGAAGAACTGGTATGAGTGACATGCAGTCAATTCGCTTAAAGTTTGGTTATATAATAAGAGCAAAAGGAAATTTCTAAATATTTTTGGGTGGAGTAATGAAGTCAGTGTTCAAAAAACAAAATGGCAGCAGCTTGAGGGCTTGAGGGGCAAGGCAGCTGCAGCCATCCACGTGCGGCCTTGGGGACCTGGCAGTGGGTGGGGACTGTGGGCGAGGTCTGCTCAATATTGTGGAGGAAGAATCGGTAAGTCTCTGTGACACATTGAATGTGGGAAGTGACGGGAAGGAAGAGGTCAAAAACAATTCAGGATTATGAGCACTTGGTCCTTCAGATCTAATTCTGTGTGCAGGAGCTCAGGCTGGCCCGGCTATTTGATTAAATGGAGATGGTCCTTACTTTTTTTTTTTTTTTTTGGTGAGGAAGATCAGCCCTGAGCTAACATCCACGCCAACCCTCCTCTTTTTTTGCTGAGGAAGACTGGCCCTGGGCTAACATCCGTGCCCATCTTCCTCCACTCTATATGGGACGCTGCCACAGCATGGCTTAGACAAGTGGTGCATTGGCGCCTGGGATCTGAACCCGGGCCGCCAGCAGCGGAGCGCAAGCACTTAACCGCTATGCCACAGGGCCGGCCCCAAGATGGTCCTTATTTTTAAGACACTTCTAGCTGTCCTGACTGAATCCTAGGACAGGAAGGAAGGACATCAGGCACACCAGAGCATATGAAGGTGATGTGTTCCAGTCATTCTGGACCCGGGATTCCCAGCTCTGCTCCGAGAGGGCAGGTCCTGGGGACCACCAAGCACGTGGCTGCTGATTAAACCATGAGTCTGAGGTTTCCTCTGCACCATTGCTAAGCAGGCTGGGCCAGGATGAGTTCATGCCGCCAGGGCAGTCAGCACAGAATCCGAGTCAGCTCCCGCCCACCCACTGACCCCCACAGACACTCGCATGCACTGATGACTAGGGGAGGGGCAGTGGGGGGGTGGAGCTGAGAAGAAATGCCGCAGAGCAGGCTCAGAGCATTCAATACTCCAAGACACAGTTCTTCATGTGCGACACAGACTGCGACACAAAATAAAAGGTGCCGTTTCTAGTTCATTCTTTACTTTATGAACCCCAGTCACGTGGTGGAGCTGTCATCTATACTGAGGTTTTGTGACTGTGGATTCCCAGAATAGAAGGTGCTGCTACAGATAGACCATTAAGAAAACCTCACACCTCACCGCGTTAAACCAGTTCTAACCACGGAAGCCAATTTCCCTGCCGCCAGCTCCCCGGTGCTTGGCGGTTTACAAGGGACTTTTATGGACATTATTTAGGAGAGGCTGACCACCTGGGCAAAGGTGGAGTCTGAAGTTGACGGATGTGAGAGGGAGGCTGTAGGAGGTGACCTGCCCAAGGTCACACGGGCAGAAATAGCCCTTGCTTTTAGTTCTGGGTTCCTTCCGTTTCACTGGGAGAGCTCCTGAACAAAGGAGCGAGCTGGAGGGTTTCTCAGAGTGGAGATGGTGGGACTGGGGGTGGCGGGGGGCTCTGAGGCACTCGAGCAGAGCTGAAGAAGAGGGCATCGTGGCCACGGGGGTCACACCAAGGTTCCTGTCCGGATGGAAATACTTCCAAACACAGCGACTAAGAAAGATGATTGGGGAAAAAAAAAAGCATTCTAGATAGGGGTTAACTTCATTTTCTCAGATTTAAAAAACATCCTTGGCAGTCAGAAACAGTGGCTTTGACACCATGGATGACTAACGCCCCTTAGGGGGGATATATACCTGTCTACACGTGCCCCTGGCAGGGATTTAAACGGTCCACAGCTTTTCCCGGGAATCGTCAATCAAGTAGATTCATCCTGGCCCTGGGTGAAGTTGAAGAGACTGCCGGGCGAGGCTTACGTTAAATCACCCTCTCCAGGCTCCTGCTCCCAGGCTGATGGTTACAAAGTCTCCATAACGAGCACTCCTGAAGAAGCCCAGACAGACAGCTCTGCTAAATTAAGAGCAGAGGCAGCCCAGGGCAAGGAGAGGGAAGTGTTTGCTTTGGCTGGGGAAGGCGCTGGGCCCGGCCTGCTCTCTGCCTGGCCAGGAGCCTGCCAAGTGGGCCATGCAGACAGTGCTGTGTGCTGCGACCTGGGCCATCTGCACCTGACCTAGCAGGACAGGGACCCTTTGAAATCCTGTCTTCAGCTTCCTTTGTGGCTCCATGGTCACTAAGAACCCAGGATTATTTTTCTTTCCTTAAGAATAAAAATGGAACCCTGGAACTTTTGTTTGTTTTGATGAATGACTTCCAGGCTGCTGTTTGTTTGGAGAACAAAGCTCCCCAGCTGCAGGGAGGGTAGAGGCCAAGAGATGAGCAGAGTGGCTTCTCAAGGCAGTGTGGCTCAGTGAAGAGAGCGTAGAAAGCCTGGGTTATCCCGCCTCTGCCATTTAACTGGGCAGGTTATTCAATCTCTGTGTGCCTCAGTTTCCTCACCTGTCAAAAGGAGGATCATACTCTTGGCTCTGTACACCTTACAGGAGTGTTGAGGACATCAGATGAAATAATATAAATGAAAAAAATGTATTAATGGTAACGTGCCATACACATTTTCATAAAAGTGCCCCACCCTTCTGATAACGTCTCTATGATGCATACAAAAGCCGGGGAAACATAACTTACAAACATTGCTTACTTGTAGGCTTCTTTTTTTTTTCAGTGAGGAATATTGGCCCTGAGCTAACATCTGTTGCCAATCTTCCTCTTTTTGCTTGAGGAAGATTGTCACTGAGCTAACATCTGTGCCAGTCTCCCTCTATTTTGTATGTGGGATGCCCCCATAGCATGGCTTGATGAGTGTTGTGTAGGTCCGTGCCTGGGATCCAAACCCACGAACCCCAGGCCTCTGAAGCGGAGTGCAGGAACGTAACCACTATGCCACTGGGCTGGCCCCTGGCAGGCTTCTGGATGGGAGAAATGACGAGATCTGAACCCATAGGTCCGCACCCAGGATCCGGGCCTGCGAACTCCCGGCTGCCAAAGTGGAGCACTTGAACTTAACCACTATGCCACTGGGCTGGCCCCTATTTTCATGAGTTTTTTTTTTTTTTACGGAGGAGGTGGTCTCACAGCTGCAAAGGCCAAAAGCTCCCTCCACTATGTCCCAGACACCATCCCCTCTCACTTCCTCAAAGAATTTTCTCCTGCAGTTTGGTCTGCTTCTCCACATCATCAATTTCCTTCTTTCTATTGGACCAGGCCTTTCACTACAGAGACATGTGTTCGTAACCTTTTAAAACAAAACCCAAAACCCCTCGCCTTGGTCCTGATTTCCCTTTGGCTCTGCCTCATTTCTCTGCTCCTCTTCCCAGCTGAACTCCCTGGGAGAGTTGTCTCTACTCACTGTCTCTGCTTTCTCTCCTCAAATACTCCAATGGCGTTTTCATTCTCCCAGTCCCCTGACTAAAAGGGCACTTATCCAGGACCAACATGACATGCGAAATGGCCAACGGTCAGTGTTCCGTCCTTGCTTACTGACTCAACCTCTCAGCAGCACTGGACTCCACTGGCCCGTTTCCCTTAGAACACATTCTCCTGCAGACCTGCCTGAGGCCACACTCACTCACCTGCTGGCCCTTCTCTTGCCCTAGCCGAGCCTTCTCAGTGTCCTTGGTTGGATCTTACCTTCTCCCGCTAAATGTCATAGTGCCCCAGGAATCTGTTGTCAGCAATTGGAATAACACTATTTGCTCTCTTCTAAGGGGGCATTATCCAGTGCCATGGCTTTACACACCATCCAGACCTCCCGGCTGAACTCCAGAGTCACATTGAGCTGCCTACTCAGCATCTCCCTGGTATCTCAAATTGCGTCTGAAACTCCAAATGGGCCAGCCAGAACCCTTGATTCCTCCAGCTCCTTCCCTCTGATGTCCACTCCCCCCTGCCTTTCTCGTTGTAGGAAATGACACCACCATTGTCTTAGCTGCTCAGATGAGAAGCCCAGGAGCCCTCCTAACTCTTCTCTCTTTCTCACATCTCATGTCCAATCCGCTGGTGGGTCCAGGCTACCCTCACCCCTTGCCTGGAGCTTCCCACGATCCTGACAACAGTGCTACTCCCAGTCTCCTACCACCCACACCACATTCAACACCCAGAGTGGGTTCTCAAAAGCACCAATCAGATCACATCACACCATGGTTGAAATTCTTTGCTGAGTTCCCACTGCACCTGGAGTAGAAGCCAGGGGCCCCTACCCCCTCACTCGGTCCTCCAGCCACTCCAGCCTCCTTCTCACCCTGTGACCAAGCCAAGGTCCTTCCCCTCCAGGGCTCTTCACTTTCTGCTCACTCACAGAACACTGCATGGCTGCTCCATTCTCACTACTCAGCTATCGGTTTCAAGTTCTCCTCTCCAGAGGGGCCTCCCCCTTGCTCCCCAGCTAAAAGCACCTTCCCAGTTGCTCTCTACAATACTACATATTTTAGCTATTTCATAGCATTTATTAGCACCTCACACGATCTTACGTATCTGTTGATGTGTTCGTCATCTGTCTCTTTGCTCCTCCCAGAACATCAAGGACTGAACTCTGTGATGTTCACTGCTAGGGCCCTAGTACTGGTACAGTGCCTGGCATACAGAAGGTGCCCAATAAATACAGTGTTCATTCACTGATTGGCTGTTCAGTACTGTTCAGTGTCCAATACATATTGTTAGAGTATTTTGGGGGCAGACAGGGCCTTGGAAATCACCGAATCTAATTTTCTGTCTGTCTTTTTTTTTTAAGATAAGGAGACTGAAGGTGAGAGAAGGAAAGTTATGGGGTCAAGGTGGGACAGCAAGTCGGTGGCAGGTGTCTCAGGCCTCGGAGAAGACCTGACAACGGTGCTGATGTAGCTGGTCTGGTGGTGAAGAGAGCACAGTAAGCAGGCTGGCATCCCAGCGAGCCTGCCTGCACGGCAAAGGCCGTCCTTCACTGGGGTGCTCCACCCACGTGCAAACCTCCCGCTGTCTGAACTGCAGAGAGGTGGCCATAAGCCGAGTGTAGGCCCTCAGGGCACGTGTCAGTCATTAGAGGACCCAGTCTGCCGCTTCATCCATCAACGGGCCTCACTGACACATGAAGGCAATGCTTAACCTGTCTAGCAGCCTTTGCATTCCTGGCTAAGACTAAGGCGGGGCTGAGGCAGGGGGCCCTGGGGCTCTCCCTGGGGCTCTCTGGGGAGAGAAAGGCAGGAGAGAAGGCCTGTCCACAGCAGGTGGGCAGCTGCCAAGAGAAAGAGTGGGGCCGTCAGTGATGAAGGCTGGAAAGGGCCTTCTCTCTCTTCCTGTGTCTGACCCACCACACACGTTGCCTCTGTAACTGTTACGGTGTCCTCAGACCTGGGCTTCAAGTGGTGTTTCTGTCTATAACTCAGTGGCCAGAACCCCACTCTCACAGGAGGGTGAGGTTTCCAGCCAGGGATTCAGCAAGTTTCCAAACCGTCACTCAGCCCCTCCTGTTCTGAGAGGGCTGAGTGAAGGAGAGCTGGCTTTGGGGAGAGAGAACAAAAGGAGCTGAAGGTCTGGAGGAGGGAGAGGCGCTTTGCCAGGCAGGGCGGGTGCATCTGGGCCAGCCACCCCTTGGGCCTGTGTTGGTGTTTCTGACGCTGCCCTCTGTGGCTTTCTCTCGAAGGAAGCAGAGGCCAGGCACATGTGAAGTGACGGCAGGGCCAGTAAGCTTCCCACTTCCTTCCCACCTCACTGCTCGCTCCAGCCTTCCCCCGCTCCCCACCAAGTGTTGGTGAGCAGAGTCGGGTGAGTGGTGCCCTGGAGGAAGGTGCACTTACATTTCTTCTGCAGGATGCTCTGTCTGGCCTTGATGAACGCCAAGATGTCTGAGTCTGTCTGGCTGTCCCCGGTGAGAGGGACGGACGACGTTGACCTTGCAGGGATGCTGGGGACAACCACACATCACACTTACTGCTACTTACATTTCGACTCAGTGCTTACCTTCCCAAAGTGCTTCCCATTTTCAGTGACCGCATCTCACCCAGGAAGCTGGGCCACTGCACTCGGCCTCCTCCTGACTCTCTCCACCTCCTCTGTGCAGCAGCCACAGCCATCCTTTTACATGCAAACGTGTCATGTCTTCTCCTGGCTTAAACCGTTAGTGGCTTCTCATTGCTCTTGGAGTGAAATTCAAACTCCATCGCTGTGTGGTCGGATCCCTCTGTGATCTGGCTCCCAGTTCACTACGATCCGGCCACCCTGACCTCCTTTCTGTGACTCAAATACACCAAGTTCCTTCTGGCCTCAGGCCCTTTGCTTTTACTGTCCCCTCCCCCTGGGCTGCTCTCCCCCAGACCTTCACATGGCTGAATGTGCTTTCTTTCTCCACCTCCTCCATCCCCTCACCACCATGCCTCCCCAGCCCCCTGCAACTTAACCAAACCAAGCCCATTCTACCTGGGGCTTAACTGTTTCCTTCAGCACCCAGCACTCAACTTAGATGGCATATAGTTTAGGATGTCTCCCCAGTGCGTCTCCATCCCCCACCATGGCTTAGCTAGTTGCTCCTGAGGCAGAGATAACTGTTCTCCCCTCTCTCCTTAAAAAAAGAACCATAATATTTAGCTGAGAAAGGTGCCGCAGCTAAAAACCGCCTACATTTCCCAGCCTCCTTTGCAGCTATGTGTGGCCAGGTGACCAGGTTCTGGCCAATGAGATTTGTAAGAAGTGCTGTGTGGGATTTCCAGGAGCTTCCCTTTAAAAGGGAGAGATGTATGTGCCCTTCTCCCTCCTCTTTCTCCATCCAACTCCTGTACATATAAAATCCCCCTTAAGAAAATTTAGAGCAATGCACTCTCTTGGCTCTGCCAAGCTTCTATCCTCACAGCTGTCACTGTACACAGCAGGTGACAGTGCCCACTCTCTTAGAAGGCAGTGAGGATTGTATAGAATAAAGGATTTTGGGTCGGCATTCCCGCTGCAACTCCACGAGAAGTGCTACAGCAGAGTTGCAGCAGGGAGGGCAGGGAGCTGCATGGCGTTGTTCGTTCTGTCTGGGGGTGGGGAGGACAGTGGGTGGGATACTCCCTTGGACAGCCTTGGGAGAAGAGTAGGGTCGGCCAGGTGAAGAAGGGCACGCAGGTGTTCTAGTCAGAAGGCACAAAGAGCAGGCGCTGGGGCGAGGCCTCATCAACTTTGCTCAGCCTGGAGTGAATGGCTCCCAGGCCTGAGACCAGGCTTGTCACCCCATGTCCGTCCCTGCCTGGGGACTCTGTGGTGAGGCTAGTGGGCTATTTTGGAACTGCTCCTGGGCCAGCTCCTCTTTCCTTTAAAGGCCCCAGGTACACCTACACACAAGGAGTCATAGAGCAACTCTGCCCGCACAGGGCCCCAGTGACCCTGGGAGAAAATTCCCCAGCTCTGCGAGACGGCATCTGTGAGAGATCCCAGGGAGTTCCCGGGGTTCCAGGGTGGAGGGCAGCCTTGGACAAGGGGCTCCTCTGATAGTGGGGGAAGTGGACTTCGGGGGAAGCGATTTCGGCCCACTCCGCCTACTGTAGGGGCCGTCACAGGCATTAGAGGAAGGAGAAGACCACAGACCTGTCTTCCGGGGAGGCGCTGGTGCTGCTCTGCTCCTGGCTGTGCAGGGTGGGGCAAGGTGAGGGCAGGATTTTCCTGGCATTCACATCACTGCAAAAGATCAACCAACAAAAGGAAAAGGTAGGGGAGGAGGTTTACAGAAGAGAAATTTAGGCTTTATATTCCGGAGCTGTTACGGACTGAATGTTTGTGTCACCCCCAAATTTATATGTTGAAGCCCTAACCCTCAATGTGATGGTATTTGGAGGTGGGGCCATTGGGAGGTAATTAAGTTTCAATGAGGTCATGAGGGTGGGCTCCCATGATGGGATTGGTGCCCTTATAAGAAGAGAAAGAGACACCAGAGCTCTCTCTCTCCCGTGTGAGGACACAGCAAGAAGATGGCCATCTGCAAGCCAGGAAGAGGGTCTTTACCAGAAACTGATCCTGTTGGACCTCGATCTGGGACTTGCCGGCTTCCAGAACTGTGAGAAATAAATAAATTCCTGTTGTTTAAGCCACCGAGTCCATGGTATTTTGTTATGGCAGCTTAAGCTGACTAAGACAGGGGCCAAGATCCTTGTCATGGATGATGTCTTAGTTAGCTCAGGCTGCTATAACAGAATACCATAGACTGGGTGGCTTAACCAACAGGAATTTATTTCTTATGTTTCTGGAGGTTGGAAGTCTGAGATCAGGGTGCCAGCATGGTCAAGTTCTCATGAGAGTCCTCTTTTGGATTGCAGACTGCCAAATTTTCGTTGTGTTCTCACATGGTGGAAAGAGAGTGAGCTAGCTCTCTGACCTCTTCTTATAAAGGCACTAATCCCATTCATGAGGGCCCCACCCTCATGACCTAAAGGCCCACCTCCAAATACCATCACCTTGGGAGTTATATTTCAACATATGAACTTTTGGAGGATACATTCAGTTCATAACATTTTGCCTTGGCTCCCCAAAATTCACGTCCTTCTCATGTGTAAAATACATTCATCCCTATTCCACCAGCCCCAAAAGTCTTAACTCATTCCAGCGTCAACTCTGAAGTCTACAGTCCAAGTCTCATCTAAATATCATCTAAATTAGATATGAGTGAGACTCGAGGTACAATTCATCCTGAGGGAAAAGTTCCTTGCCAGCTGTGAACCTGGGAAATCAGACAAGGTATGTGCTTCCAAAATACAATGATGGGACAGGCATAGGATAGACATTCCCATGCCAAAATGGAGAAACAGGAAAGAAGAAAGGGGTGACAGGTCGTAAGCAAGTCCAAAATCTAGTAGTGCAAACTCCACGAGATCTTCAGTCTTGCGAGTAATCCTCTTCGGCTCATGCTCTGCCTCCAGACCCACTGGGGTGAAGGTCCCATGTTCTAGACCCACTGAGGTGGAGGTCCTGCTGGGCTCTGCTGTGCAGGGGTCGTGCTCTCATAGTTCTGCTGGGTGGCCCTGCTCCCACAGCTTTTGGCAGAGGCCCTTTGGCCTGTTGAAAGCAAGGCTATGGTCACCCCTTTTGAAATGGAGGAGGCAGCTGTGACGGTCTCTGAATCATCTTTGGGGTCATTCTTCCCTTGTCTTGAAGAATAGTGCACGTTCACAGCAAATAGCTCTTTAGTCCCATCCTGTAAAATCCAAGAACCCCAACAGCCTTCCTTCATTTCCTTCCCATCTCCTTCTCCTTCAGTTCACTCTGTCAGTTTTCTGGCTGAGGTAGCTGATGAAGTCTGGGATTCACGCCTACACTAATTTCCTTATGAAATGGTCGCTCAGCCACACCCCCAGTGTGCTCTTCTGAAGATGTTTTCTCATTTTTTGCAATATGGATAGGCTGAGAATTTTCCAAATCTTTAAGTTCTAGCTCCTTTTTGCTTAATAATTCCAGCTTCAAGTCATTTCTCTGTTCTTGCATTTACCATAAACAGTCAGGAGGAGCCAAGCCACTCCTTCAACACTTTTCCTAGAAATCG
This sequence comes from Diceros bicornis minor, assembly GCF_020826845.1. Lineage (NCBI taxonomy): Eukaryota > Metazoa > Chordata > Mammalia > Perissodactyla > Rhinocerotidae > Diceros > Diceros bicornis. The sequence goes on along the minus strand of NC_080753.1, from coordinate 25,871,511 downwards.
CCTCAGCTAAATGTCTAATTTAATCGCGTGCAAGTTCTACCTTCCACAAAACACTACAACATGAACACAATTCAGCCAAGTTCTTTGCACCTTTATAGCAAGGATTGCCTTTTCTTTATTGTCCAATAACATCTTCCTCATTTCTGTCTGAGACCTCATCAGAATATCCTTTACCATCCATATTTCTACCAACATTCTCTACATGATTATTTATGTATTCTCTAAGAGGACGGAAGCTTTCTCTACAGCTCTCCTCTTTCCTTTCTGAGCCCTCACCAGAATAGCCTTTAAAAGTCCATTCACGACAGTCTCAGCTTCTTCTAGCATGCAGTTCAAAACTCTCTCAGCCTCTGCCTAGTACCTGGTTCTAAAATTGCTTCTACATTTTTAGGTATTTGTTATAACAGCACCTTGCTTCTGGTACTAATGTCTGTTTTAGTCAGTTTGGGCTACTATAACAAAGTACCATAGACTGAGAGGCTTATAAACAATGGAAATTCATTTCTCACAGTTTTGGAGGCTAGAAGTCTGAGATCAGGGTGCCAGCATGGTTGTGTTCTGGTGAGAGCCTTCCGGGTTGCAGACTGCCGACTTCTCATTGTGTCCTCATGTGGTGAAAGAGAGTGGGCTAGCTTTCTGGCCTTTTCTTATAAGGGCACTAATCCCATTCATGAGGGCCCCACCCTCATGACCGAATCATCTCCCAAAGGCCCCACCTCCTAACAGCAGCACATTGGGGGATAGATTTCAACAAAGGAATTTTGGGACGACACAAACATTTCGTCCATAACAGATGGTTTACACATCAATTTTCACAGTTGCAGCATTGCATGTAGTGGATGCGCAAGCTGAACAAAAACAACACTGATCATAGCTGTCATTTATAGACGCCATCTACACACCAGATTCTGGGAGAGCGCTCTGCAAACATCATGCCATTTAATCCTCTCGATAGCCTCATTATCCTCATTACATGGATGAGAAAACTGAGGCCTAGAGAGGGTAAAGAAATTCTAAAAGTTACCCAGCTTGTAAGTGGCAGAATCTGGGTCTAATCACATCTCTGTGAGGCTTCAGAACCCGTGCTTTCAGCTATGATGCTTTACTAACCGGACCCGACTCTGGCGCTCTGAGGAAGCACACGTTGGAGATGCATGGCTCACCTCGGCCATATCTACTCGCCAGCTCCGTGCTCCCTGAGTGAGGAGTCGGGTCCAATAGCTCACGCAGATGCAATTTTGTCCGTTTAACTAGGCTGCCTGGTGCATGTGCCATGCCTTGGATTCCTGGTTGCAAACAGTGGAACCCAGCAGTGCCCCTTGGGAGGTGAAGAGGCCAGCAGCCAAAGCTGCCCTGGGATGCCAGTGACACTATGGGGTCATCTCTCTCTTGTTTTGGGATGATCCTGCTTAGACACAATGCCAGCGCTGACAGAGGCCTAAAAGTCACCTGGCTAGAACCCTCCTTTTACAGATGGGGACATTCAGGCTGAGAGGTGGGCTAGGGTAGAGACAGTCCAAGGCACTCCACAGGCCTGACAACCTGCTGTCCCATCTGTGAGTACAGCCCCTTCCTCAGCTCCAGCCTTCCTCCCTCTCCCATCTCAGCCTGTGGCAGGGCCCCTTACCCTGTGCCTGCCCCCATAGGTTCTGGCTGTGAGTCAAACAAACAGGACAGGAAATCAGGGCCTGGGAATTGTTTTTCAGATGGTTATTTCCCAGCATCCCAGAGACTCTCCACTGAGTCTTTGGGAGAGTCCCGGATCTGTGCTGTCTGGCGAGGGCTGCGGTAGGACCTGAGGCAGCCACAAGGTGGCAGGCTCTGCCTGCTTTTCTCTGGAGAACAGTGGCCAATTCTCAGGGCTCCTTCTGAGGGGCTCCTGGTGCAGGTCCTGGGAAGGGAAGGCGAAAGGGCTTTCCATCCTGGAGGTGCTTTGATTACACCAGGTCAAGGTCAGTTTGGAAGCTGTAGCGTCTTCAAGATCAAGTCATTGGTACATGAATTGGCTCATTAACTCAACGGTTTCTCAGCGGAGCCTTTTCTAAGATGCCAGGGAGCGTTCACAGGTGCCAACTTGAGGGTTGGGAGAGGGAGGAAGAGGAGCAGAGACGGACATGGGCAGGGCAGAAGGGCATCACCACACCATGGCAGATGGGGCATCCAGCACCCTCTGCGGAGGCCCAGCTGCCCGGCCCATTGCCTCAACCAGCTCATGCAGGAGGAAGGCACATGCAAACGCTTGGGGCTCCTGAGGGAAATGACTCCTCCAGTCCCGAGGCTGCTGGAGCGTCCCTGGATGCCTCAGCTCTGTTTCCGAGCCCTCAGGATGATACCACGAATTACTTCTGTCCTCTCTCCTGACCAATCAGCCTTTGACAATGAATTCATTTCTCACATTGACATTCCTTCTGGAGACAGAACAAACCAGCCATCAGAATTAATGATCTCTTTCTTAATAAGGATTAATAAGTAACATCAATAATGATTAGGCTTCCTGGATTGCCTAATAGCGTGTTGTGAATTTAGTGCGATCAGCCCGTAGGCCCTGAGCATCCTTGGGGAAGTGACAAAATCAGGTTTCCTTCAGAACCTGAGGAGCAGAGGACCGGCGCCTGGCTGCAGTGAGTCCGTTGAGAGCAGCCACTCTGGAGCTTGGGCGCAAACAGTCAGCCGGAGGCGCTCTCTCGCTGCAGCAGCTCTTCAATGGCACCGGAACATTTATCTGCTCGTAGAACAGTAGTGTCAGAGGGACCCTGATGCATCTTACAGACAAGACAGGGAATCCCCAAGCGGAGAGCTGGCTTGCCCAGGGCCCACTGCTTGTAAAGAGCATTTGTTTGATACAGCCGTTGTGAAAGTCTAAGTTGAGGGGACTCCTTGGAGGTAACAGACGGTGAGCTGATATGCACCTCTAAAATCCAAGGTTCTGAACTTCAGGGTTAAGGATCTCTTGGCAAGCACATCCTGGGATCATCTTAAATTGGATACCTAAGGAATGTCCAGGAATGCCAAGGCCAGAATGGGCCATGCTTTTCAGACAAGGTGGATGCCGGGGGAGAAGCAGGATTCTAATGGTTGTTCCCCAAGGAGATCCTAGGAGGCCCTGCCCAGTGGCTAGTTCTTAGATCTAAGCTGGCAGCAGAGTGGACAAATGGACAAGCAAAAAGAGGGGCAGCCTCAGCTGATGGAGAGCATGGAAGAAGGGGCAAGAAGCACAGGGGGGAAGACAGGAAAAAAAAAAAAACAGGAGAAAGAGAATGTAGGGTGGGAATAAAGATAGGTAGAGTGAGAGAGTGGAAGAAAGAGATGGGAGAAGAAGGGGGTGAAGGAGTAAAGCCGAGAGGGGAGAGGAGGCAGGGGGAGGGCAGGGCAGCAGGAGGTGGGAGGGAGGAAGAAACGCCACTCAGCACGGAGTCGGAAGTTCAAAGAGGCAGCATTTCACGTAATTAACTACCGAGTTCAAAACATCACATTCCCTTTCGAGCCTCAGTTTTCTCATTAGTTAAATGGGGGCATTGAATTCAGGGGTTCTCAACAGAAATGGTGGGGCCAATAGCAGGGAGCTCTGGTTCCAGTCAGAGGCTGGCCTTCTAAGCAAGGAGAGATTTGCCCTTTGAAAATCCTGGCCCCTTGGAAAATCAGACTGTGGACACACTGAAAGAGGGGAGGCCCCAAGCAGGGGGCCTGGCATTTGGAAGAATATAAAGAAAGCATGATTGTATGAAATAGTACAGAATATGGGCTGGAAAACATCACCTCCTACTAAACAACAGAACATACATGTGCCCCTAAGGGCTCTTGTGAACATCAAAGGAAGCTGACCTGAGGAGTGAGGGGGGTGGCCAGACGCTGACAGGCCTGGTCAGTCCTGGGCTCACCACTTATTAGCTGGGTGACCTTGGGCAAGTTAATTAATCTCTCGGGGCCTGAGTGTTCTCATCTGTAAAATGGGGACAAGGATGGCACCTATGTCACCCATTTGTTCAGTGCCTGGCCCATGGGGCCCTTGATAAATGACAGGGATATTATTACCACAGGAGAAGAAAGCCAATGCTGGCTCCTTGGAGAATGTAAGGACATCAATCCTCCGCTGTTGGCTGTTTGCAGAGAATGTGTGAGGAGCTGCGAGGACCTGGGATGGGTCACCGCCCCGCCTCCCCCGAGTAGAGCTCTGTGAGCTCCTTTCTGCCAGCATCAAGGAGCACTGGGCAGGTGAATGGCAGTGTCCCCAGATGGCTCCCTTTCCAGTCTCTAGCGGGACCTTTTTCCTCTCACCTCTCTGTTGTAACATTTCCACCCACAGTTTTTGGTATCCAAACTACTGTGTGTGGGGGAATTTAGGGGAGCCGAACACTCATAGTTTAGGTGTCCTAACAAACACTGTTCAGGACACTTGGTTATCTCTGCCGAGGGTTAGAGATCCGACCAGGGCACCGGCAGCCACCACATGTGACGGGGCCTGAACAGCGCTCCAGAGCCTGCCTGGGAGCCATCTCCCCAGAGACCCTTCTTCCAGCAGTCATCAAATGGGCTTGGGGTTGAGCTCTAGGAGCATGATTTTGGGAAAGGTCCCACGGGTGATCTGATACACATCTTTGAAATTCAAGATTCTGAACTTCACTTGGCAGGCACAGTCTATTTCTACCTTATAGCCGGGGAGTGCGTTTACTAGGCCTCTCCTGACACACACACACACACACACATCATGCACTTCATTGTCTTAGAAAAGAGGCTGGGGAAATAACCAGGGGTTCTGCACCTCATAATTGGGAGGAGAGCTCATTCTTGTGTGGCAGACAAATGAGAGGCTCAGAATGGAGCCAGAGCAGTGACTGGGGGCAGCTCTGTCCTATTGGCTGGCCTGGACCAGTGTTTTTCAGACATGCTCTGTGGAGTCCTGGGGTTTCATGGAAGGGGCCCTGTGTGGCGAGAGAGGCAGGTATATAGAGGTTGCAAACTCAAGTGCCCCAGAGGTTGGCAGGTACCCAAATAAACTCAGAGAGGGTCCGTGTAGGACATTCATGCTAAGCTGCTTGTACTGTCATGGAGCAGTGCAGCTGTCTACTTACATTGCCTTTAATTTTTTTAAATTAATGGCCTATTTTTTAGCGAAGTTTTAGGTTTATAGCAAATTGAGCAGATAGTACAGAGAAATCACATATAACCCCTCTCTCCCCACTTAGAGTTTCCCCTATTATTAACAACTTGCATTAGTGCTGTACATTTGTTACAACTGATGAACCAACAGCGATACATTATTAGCTGAAGTCCATACCTTGCATGGGGGTTCACTCTTTCTGTTGTACAGTTCTGTGGATTTTGACAAATGCATCATATCATATATCCACCATTACAGTGTCAAACAGCAGTTTCACTGCCTTAAAAGTCCCCTGTGTTCCCTCTATTCATCTTCTCCACCCTCCCTCTCTCTCCCTGGCAATCACTGATCTCTATATTGTCTCCATAGTTTTGCCTTTTCCAGAATGTCCTAGTTGGAATCATTATGTAGCCTTTTCAGACTGGCTTCGTTCACTTAGCAATATGCATTTAAGTTTCCTTCATGTCTTTTCATGGCTCAATGGTTCATTTCTTTTTAGCACTGAATAATATTCTACTGTCTGGATGTACCACAGTTTGTTTACCCATTCAACTGTGAAGGACATCTTGGTTGCTTCCAGTTTTGGCAATTATGAATAAAGCTGCTATAAATGTCCATGTGCAGGTTTTTGTGTGGACATAAGTTTTCAGCTCCTTTGAGTAAGTATCAAGGAATGTGATCGCTGGATCATATGGTACGAGTATGTTTAGTTTTGTAAGAAACTGCCCAACTGTCTTCTAAGGAGGCTGCGCCATTTTGCATTCCCACCAGCAGTGAATGAGAGTTCCTGTTGCTCCACAGCCTCACCAGCATTTGATGGTGTCATCTTCTAAAAGATGTGTCATGGTATCTCACTGTTGTCTTAATTTACAATTTCCTAACGACATACAAGCATCTTGAACATCTATGAGCACATACATTGAGCATCTTGTCATACACTTGTTTGCCATCTGTACATCTTCTTTGGGGAGGTGACTGTTCAGATCTTTTGCCCATTTAAAAATTACTGTTGAATTTTAAGAGTTCTTTGTATATTTTGGATACAGGTCCTTTATCAGATACACATTTCACAAAGATTTTTCTCCTAGTCTATGGCTTGCTTTTTCATTCTCTTCACAGTGTTTTTTTTTTTTTAATAATTTTATTTATTTATTTATTTTTCCCCCAAAGCCCCAGTAGATAGTTGTATGTCATAGCTGCACATCCCTCTAGTTGCTGTATGTGGGACGCGGCCTCAGCATGGCTGGAGAAGCGGTGCATCCGTGCACGCCCGGGATTTGAACCCGGGCCACGAGCAGCGGAGCACACGCACTTAACCACTAAGCCACGGGGCCGGCCCCTTCACAGTGTCTTTTGCAGAGCAACATTTTTAATTTCAATAAAGTCCAACTTATCAATTTTTCTTTCATAGATCTACACCACCTTTTAAAACACCAGGCTAGCCAAACAGAACACACCTTGCCAGCTGTTGACCCTGGGCTTTGGGGCTCACATAGGAGATGTTTCCTAAAACTAGAATACATGCTGAAGTGCTGGCATGGAGGGCAGGTTGGGGAATGTGGAGAAGCCCAGAGAAAATGTCATCCAGGTGGTGAAGGGCTCACTGGCCTTTTTTAAGAATGGTTTTAGATTTACAGAAAAGTTGAAATGACAGTACAAAGAGTACCCCATACCCAGTTTCCCTTCCTATATAATCTTACATTGTATGGTACATTTGTTACAACTAATGAACCAACGTTGATACATTATTATGAACTAAAGCCCATGCTTTATTCAGATTTTCTTAGTTGTTACCTAATGTGCTTTTTCTGATCTAGGATCCCATCCAGGATAGCACATTACATTTTGTTGTTGTATCTCTTTAGGTTCCTCTTGTCTGTGACAGTTTCTCAGACTTATCTTGTTTTTGATGGCCTTGACGGTTTTGAGGAGTACTGGTCAGACATGTTGTAGAATGTCCCTCTATTGGGACTTGTCCAACGTTTTCCTCATGATTTGACTGTGGTTATGGGTTTTTGAGAAGAAGATCACAGAGGTGAAGCACCATTCTCATCACATCATGTCAAGGATACTGTCTGGCACTCCCCCTCACCCTGGTCGAAAGCTCTATTTCATATTTCCAACATGAGAGCTCAGCTCTGTTCAAACCCGGTCAAAGGATCGCTCCATGGCGGCAGAGGCTGAGGCCACACTCATGCTGCCCCGGCCTCCGTCACGACAGTACCAGGTCTGTCTAGGGGATGGAGGATGGCTGAGGCATGTGTCACGGGCTTTACCACCCGAGTTGTGTGGCTGGAAAAAGATAATGTGTGGATGGCATGGGAAGGAACCTGTCTTCAGAAGGTGGCGTGCGGGGCACCAGAGTCCCTGCTGGATCACGTCATCATTCACGGAAACTGGCTCAGGGCCATCCTCATGTGGAGGCCGTCCTCACGGGAGGCTGCTCACTCCCCTGAATCTGGGCTAAGACAGAGTCTTTTACCAGAGCTCCCCTGTATCTTGGCAGGCTGACCACCAACATCCCCCCATCCCAACTCCCCCTCCCTCTCCCAGGCTACTCTCCCCTCCCCGCTACTGCCAACCCCTTCTTCCTGCTCAAGGGGCAGGACCAGGGCTTGTGGTTATGCCACTAGTCTCTTGTTGCCGTGGCAGTAGGTCCACTGGCTGTCAGAGCGAGGGGGAGAGGACTGAAGCGGGGTCCTCAAAGTATCTACAACGAATTTAACAGTAAAAGTAGTTCATCCTCCCACATCATGTAGCCTATGGAGACACTTAGAGCAGCAAGAACAGCTGAGGAGAGGTGGGGAGCCTTTTCTGGGCACCCTCACCCCATCGGCAGAGTTCTCTCCTTACCTTTTGTTGGAGAGATGCTGGGACTTTTCATGCTGGGGTACAGGCATCTGGGGAAAGGGCTTCATGGGACTGAGGGCTTTCACTGCTGGAGAGTTTACCTGTTGGCCCAAGAAGGAGATCACAATGTTAGCTTGAATCTAACGACACGGGAAAATGTCCTTGATGTATTTCTCAAGGGGAAGAAGCCACCTATAGAAGTTGGTAAATACAACATATGTGGGAAAAAATAAATCTAAACATACTAATGACCATAACGATGGGCATCAAAATATTATCTTGGGACAGCAGGATTACGGGTAATGTTTGACTGATTCTTTGTGTTTTTCTGTGTTTTCTAAATTGAGCATGTATTACTTTTTGCAGTTAGGAAAACATGTTTAAAATGTGATCTGATCATTCTCCAGAAGTCCTTTCTGGTTTGCTTCCCCTTGTTCCAAAGAGATGCTGCCAGAGTCTAGAGAGATCCATTGAGCACTTCACGTAGGCGAACAGCTCCACCAGGGCGCCCTGAGAACCTCGCGTGTCTCCACGCAGGGCTCCTGAGCAAGGCTTAAATTGCAGCTTCTCTGAGTCTTGGCAGAATGCGCTACCATTCTCCCAGAACATGAGCACACAGGAGGCTTAGGAGGAGCTGCTACAAGGCTATTTCCCGCTTGTCTACCTATCTCCCCAGGACGCTGTCAGGTGACAGTTTCTCATCGCCTCTCATGTCATGATGAGGTTTAAGGCTTTCTGCCTCGCCCTGCTTGGGGTACATCTGCAGGCTACAAAACTGCCTAGTGGCAGCACAGAATTGACTCCTCAGCAACAGGGAGCCTCATCTTCCTTGTTGCAGTCATCTGGTCCCTTTGGTTTCAGTGACATCCTGTGGGACAGAGTACACATGCAGTTGACACCTTTGGCTACTCTGGCTTTCACCGTCAGTGTAAGCAATAAACTGTCTGAATCTCTCAGCTTTGCCGGGACACCTCTGAGTCACACCAGACGACCCTCATCGACTGTTCAGCGGCTGAAAGTCTCACTCCTTGATGACCTCGCTAGGAAGAGTTCTTAATCGGAGTGCAGACAGAACCAGGGGCGCTGTGAACATGGATGCGAGCCAATTATATCTTTATTTTTCCTAACTTCTTCCTGAAATGGGGCATTTCTTTCAATGATAGATGTAGACAATAAACCACAGTAATATTAGCAGTACCAAGGACTTCGTCACCAGAAGAAATCACAGATATTTTTCACATCACATTACAGTTGTTGCAGAAATCTTGAAATATTGTGTTCATCGTTACTTTGAAACTATGATTGGGCGGGCCCTGAGACCTTATTAATTAATGCATTTGTAAAGTAGTATACATATTATTACACCATAACTTCACTTTAAAAATATTTCAAGAACTGTGTTTCAGTCTTGTTGGTTTTCTTTGTCTTCTTGTGTATTTAATTTTATCCAAATATTCTTCTTTATCATCTGGTCACATGGCTGCTGGTAACACACTGGCTACTACTTGGCTGTGTGTCCTCAATCTTTTCCTGGCTGTCTGTTTCCTTGTCCTTAAAATGAAGGCATCTGCCTGTTAGATCATCTCTAAGGTTCTGCCAGCCACGCAAGTGACAAGATTAGGTATATTTCATCACTTCCATCGTACCACAGCTGAGGAGTCACACGAGGACAGTCGGAACTGGGGGTTTGTACTAACACGTCTTAACAGGTTATTTTAGCCTTCATCATATTACAGAGAAATTCTACGAATTTCTCTAGGAAATGTGCAAAATTTTATCTACAAATATGCTTCCAGTGAAAAACTAGAAACAACCTAAGCAATAAATAGTGGGAGACTGGTTAAATAGATGAAAATAAATCCACATGATGGGAAAGTGACAGCCGTTAGAATACCACTGTAGGACAATAACACGGAAGGGTGGTCATGCTATACAATTAAGTCAAAAAAAAAAAAGCCGTTGTGACACTTGAAGACCAGTATGATTCTATTTTTATAAAACCATATGGATGTATATGCACAGAAAAAAAGATAAAATAATATAATCCAACATGTTAACACTGGTTATCCTTAAGTGGTGGGATTGTGGTGATTTTTGCTTCTTTGTGTTTTTCTATATTTTCTAAAATTTATATAATTTATATATATATATACATGAATGACTGTAAGAAGAAAAAAAAATGTTGTCAATACTATATCACAGAGAACATCACAGAAAGCAGTGGTGGCAAGCCCATTGGTTTGGGGAGCTACACCTTCCCTCCCCACCTTTCTACGCGTCAGGCACCAGAGCGAGGAAGCAATGAGCCCCGGATCACCTGCGTTCCTCATTACTAAAATGAGCACTTGCTTCCTGAGCCAGGGCTGAGAGCACGTGGGCCTGTGGGTCGAAGCCCCCACTCTCCCTCTCCTCTGGCTGCCCCACAGGGGCCTCCCTAGCGGCCCTGATGTTCCCCAGGCCACAGGAGGAGGGTGGGCTCTGGGGCAGCCGGGGACGCGCTGCCAATACCTGCAGGCTGGTGGCCTCCTCTGCCCACCAGGCTTCAAACTCCTTCTGCAGCTTCACCTTGGCTTTGTCCAGGAGAAACTGCAGGTGCTCGATCTCCACCTTCAGGGCCTTGAGGCGCGAGAACATGGCCTTATACCTACAGTGGAATCAGAGAAGAGTCTTGACAGTCCCTGGCGGCGAGGGAGGGCTGTAAACGGTCTGTCGCTGCGAGGCCTGTGCCTCAGAAGCCTGGCAGCCCTAGTGCCACGACTGGGACCCCGTAGGAGCCCGCAGAGGCCAGGGCGTGGCACCCGGGTTTGAGTCCACCATAAAGAAGCAGAGCCGGGTGTTTTTGTCCAGGGCCCATGGGGCCCTGTGTGTGGGGTGAACAACCCCTTCTCCTGTCAGAATGCTAACGACCATCACTGAGCACTTACTCAGGGGCAGCATGCTCTAGGCACTCAACATAGACAAACTCATCTCATCCTCTTCACAACCCTGTGCAGAAGACACTGTTACCATCATCGCCACCTGACAGATTCGGAACCTGCGGCAGGGAGAGGTTAAGCAACGTGCTCTACGGCACAGAGCTAATAAACGAAGGGCCCAGGATTTGAACCCAGGCCATCTGCTCGAGAACCACAGTCTTAACTGCCTCACCATTCCGTTGGTTCACCTTCATGATGGAGGTTATGATACATTTGTTGTGCGTGGGTGGGTTTTGGGCTACAAGCAGTTAGAATTTGCCCAACAGGAAGCAGCTGAACAGCCCAACTGCAGAGACCACTTGGCTTCCGGGATGACCCTGAGGCTAGAAATGTGGGCCAAGGGAACAGATGGGGTGGAGGAAAGACACAAGAAGAATGGGTTGGACAGAAACTGAGAAGAACAAATGAAGTGAGGGAAACACAGGGCAAGTGGGGAGCGACTCCAGGTGGCCGAGAGCAACGGCGGCACGTCCAGGAGGCTGGCGCGAGGCACGCTGGAAGGAGGACGCTGGCGGGAGAGACACAGTGTACAGCTGTCAGGAGGGACCTGGAGACCAGCTGTGTGGGGCTTTCTTCTCCTCAACTCTCGGGATGGCAGGGGCATGCGTGTGCGTGTGTGTGCGTGAATAGGGGGCAGTGTGATTGGGTTTGCTCAGGGTGCATGCCTAGTCAGCACGGGGTGGCCTGTGTTGCAATGACACCATGAGCTCCTTGAGGACAAGGAAGGTGACTTGTTTGGTCTCCCCAGAACCTCTCCATGGCACAGAGGAGACAGCAAACATTTGCTGAATGCATAAATGAATGAATGGACTAAGGAGTTTGACTGGAGGGTTAAGTGAGATTCTGTGACCATGCTGTGTATCGGTAATGGCCACACGTCTGTTTATGCTGGAGGTTCTTCACTCCGTAAGTGAAATCATTTTGGGACCCTAAATGGCTGCAGGACGTTATGCTGTTCTCAGGACACCTTACAGATAAGGAGACAGGAGGGAAGTGGGGTAAAGCTGCAGGCATGAGGAAGACCTCCATGGTCATACTTCTCAGCTCCCCTAGATGGCAGCAGTAGACAAGACTAGTTGCTTTTAGAGCTGCAGCCTGGGACCTTGGGCTGAAGAGAGTGACAGCAGCAAACTGCGCTCCCTGATTGGTGAATTCTGGCTCTGGGGCCTGCTTTGGCCTTCTGCTGCCCACTCCAACCTGGCACTGCCTAGGGTTCCTGCATTTCACGTCAGGTGCTCAAAGGCAGCACCTACTCCAGCTATGTTAGGACCCAGCTCAGAACCCCCTTCCCAGAGTAGCTCCAGGCCTGGATCGGGGCTTGGTCACTCTGCCCTGCCCTGGGCAGCTCCAGGTCATCCCCGAGAGCCCTCTGAGGCTGGGGTCAGGGTGTGTGTGGCAGAGAGAAAGGGCACCTTCTCTTTTCTTCCTCCAGCTGTGATCTCAGCTTCTCTTCCAGCTGGTCCGGCACAGAGGGTGTGGCTATGTTTTCCGAGATGCCTGTACAAGGGAGATACTGATAGGTTACTCCAATGAAGAGGAAAAGGAAAGGGGAGGTGTGATATTTAGGGCAGATGACAGGTCAGAGTGCATCCCAAGATGAAAGGGGATCCTGTGAGTCCCTTCTAGGGTGTTTGGATGGGAACCTGCTTCAGTCCCCTCCTCTGGATGGCAACCTCTGCTTGGCTGAAAACCCCCGAGGAGTGGCTTCCATGAGTATTTCGGCTGTCCCTCCCACTACCCAACATCTGTCATTGGAAGAGAATTCTTCCTTAAGTCGCCACTAATCCTTTTACTATTGAGTTCTCTCATTTCCTCCTGTGTCCCCAGGGAAGATGCAAAATTGCATTTCCCCATCCTTTGATACAGAGTCCTTCACAAACCAAGAAGACATCACTAAACTGGCTCGTGTCTTTCTTTGCACCAGTTGAGGGGCCAAATTCTCTAGCCTCAAATCATATCTCCTGTTTTTAACTTCCCTCTGAAGCGGTGGTTCCCAAGCTGGAGTAACGCAGGCAACGCTAATATGCAACCAGGGCTGAGAACCACACGCAGACACCCTGCCCGTAGGACAGGGCGACACCAAGACAAAGCCTGGGGGAGGGTGGTGTCCCCATATCTGCCGACTGCCGCTGTTGGTTGCCTGGGTACCAGCTCTGGTTGGTGTGCTTGTCTGGAGCCTGTCCTTTCCTAGCCTGGTCTGGTGGGGGGAGGTCTGTTTATCCTCCTAGGAATCTCTGTGGTTATACTGCATTTCTTAGCCTCACAGAAGGCACCTTTAGAAGTCACACAGCCCTGCTTTTGTTTTTTTATTTTTGTGAGGAAGATCAGCCCTGAGCTAACATCCATGCCAATCCTCCTTCTTTTTTTCCCCTTTTTCTCCCCAAAGCCCCAGCAGATAGTTGTATGTCATAGCTGCACATCCTTCTAGGTGCTGTATGTGGGACGCGGCCTCAGTATGGCCGGACAAACGGTGTGTCGGTGCGCACCTGGGATCCGAACCCGGGCCGCCAGTAGCGGAGTGCACGCACTTAACCGCTAAGCTACGGGGCCGGCCCCCACACAGCCCTGCTTTTTACATCGCGCGGGGGAGAATCTACTATGGGCCAGATGCTTTCTGGACATGATCAGACTTCACCTTTCTAGTACTCATTGGAGGCAATATTGTTCCCATTTTACAGATAAGGGCGTTGAGCTTCAAAGAGGTTGACCTGCCCAAGGCCACACAGCTGACTTCAGGAACTGGATGCAAATCCAGGTTTGTTTGGTTTCAAGGGCCTTGGAAGCAGAAATTCCTTCTACGGGGTATCTGGCAGATGGTCATCTGCTTTCTGCCCAAATACTTCCCGAAGTGGGGAGCTCGCTACTTTGCACAATTGCACATTTCACTGCGGGCGCTGTTTCCTCTTACTGAGCAGAGACCTGCCCGCTCCCTTCTTTTCATTTCTACTTGGGATCTTCGGGGCAGCAGAGCATGCCCTCCTCCTTAATCTGATGGCTCTTGAAATATTTTAGCAACAACAGCAACAAAATACCATATGTGTCTGTGGCTCTATTCTTGGGCTGACTCTGTGCAATTCCTTCATCTGAGGGCTCAGTGACTTGGTTACTTTCTAACTGATCTTACGTATAGGGCCTAGATCTGGACATAAGACTCCAGAAAGGTCTAAGAGGGACAGGGTAGAGAAGGGCTCTCCCAGCTTTTAGAAATTTACATTCTATACTCTATAGCAGGTGAATTGCTAACAAAGACCATTTATTGAGTGCCTTCTATATGCCAGCTTCTGCCACGTTCCACTGGGCACTGGGCCAGGTGCTCTGTTCACCTATTGCTAACTCTCCCCAGCAGGGGAGGCATTACCAGCTCATTTCAGTTAGATTCTGAGGCTCAGAGAGGGCCATGAATAACACAAGGTCACACAGCGAATAAGTGGCAGAGCTGGGATTTGAACCCAATTTTTCTGGTTCCAAAGAGGTAAATGTTTATACCAGGCAGCCAACACTGTTTTTGTTTTTCAGCAGCTTTGTCATTGTCATGGCCATGTCAGTTTGTCATCGGCTTCTATTAAGCTTGTGATCAGTTTAAACACTTTCATATTTTTATGAGTGGTTGTCAAAATGCATCTTTCAGTATGATTATCCTTTTGATCCTAAATGCGAGACTTCCCATTGATTGGGGGTTCAGCCTGCTGAGAGGTCCTTATTCTGTCAGGCCTTTATTCTTTCCCCTGTGGCTGCCTTCATGTCATTATCTAACTCATTGATAAATATGCTAAGTAGATCAGCATTCTGCCCTTTATCTTCCAGGCACCTGTTACTTTCTCCCTTGTGTCAAGCGACAACTGTCACCTGTAAACTGACTGAGCAAGTGTCTTACTCCATCATCTAAACACAGGAGATGTAGAGACCATAGACTTCCCAACTGAAGACTACACTGTCACCCGTGCTGGTGCATTTTACTGGCCCCAGTGAGCCAGACTGCCTGTCCACTCTGCCCAGGCTCCCCAAAGCCTGGGCTCAGGAAGGCCCTCGAGGGCAGGGACCAGCCTTCTGCTCTTCCCATCCCCCCAGCGCTTCGTTCAGACCCCACGTACAGGGTGCACTCAATGCTATCGTGTTTGCCGGTGTTCGTCCTCTTTGGAAAATGTCAGACGAGATAAACTGAAGGAAGTATCTTAACATCAAACTGATAACAGGAAGACTTCACATGGACAGAATATGTCCTCTCTTAACAGTGTCAGAAATGGGCCAATGTATCTTCCAGCCTGTTAAAAAAGGAACGCTGTGAATCTCCTTCCTCCTTCTGACAGCTTTTGACCCCACCCCAAGGGAACCCCTGAAAGATGCAGTGAAGTCCCTGCTCTGCGGTGACTGGCTGGGCGTCCTGCAGCCGCGCATGGCAAGAGAGGCCACTGGGGGCAGGGCTGCTGGATCCACACAGGGGTGCACCATCCAGCCCGGCAAAGACCGTCTCTGAGGCCTTGTGAACAGACAGAGGGTAGTGGGGAGGCCGAGATGGGCTGGTCTTCCATATAAAGCCGTGGCTGCCCCAGCGTGAGTGCACAGCCCCTTTGTAGGAGAGGGGCTCTCTCCTCGCCCTCTTGCTGGCTGTCTTTTCCTTCTGCAGTTTCCCTGGCAGATCACAGAGTCACAGGAGCCTTGGAAGTATTCGGGGTGTCCAGGAGCCTGGGGCAAGGAGAGCATTCTGAATGCAGCTGACACAAGAATGGAGATGATGTCAGCCACCGTCCGTGGGGCATGCCCTTGGTCCTGCTCACTTGCCACCTCATTTATTCTTGTCACTCTAGCCGGCAGATTTTATCACCTCTGTTTTCCGGACAAGAAGACCAAGGCCCAGGGTGACCGGGTGACTGGTGCAATGCCACAAAGCTACCAAATAGCAGAGCCAGGTTTTGAATCCAGGGCTAGTCATTCATTCACTTACGTAACAAATGATTATGAGTGTCGACTACGGGCTGCCCCCATTCCAGGGACAGTCTACTGGGGAAAGTGGACATTAAACCCACAAAACATTGAGTCTATGATAAAATGCCAGGGGTTGAAGAGTGCTATGGGGAGAGAGAAAGCTGGATAAAGGGTGGAGGGCTGCCATGCTAGGTAGGGTGGTCGGGGGGTCTCTCTGAGGAGGGGATATTTGAGCAAAGACACGAATGAAGGGAGGGAAGAAGCACACAGAACTCAGGGCAGAGTATAGCAGCAAGTGCAAAGGGCCTGAGGTGCACCTGCTTAGTGTGTCTGAGCAACAGGGAGAAGGCCAGTGTGCCTGGAGGGGTTGGTAGGGAAAGAGTGGTGGGAACTGAGGCCAGATCATGTAGGACCTTGTAGGCCATGGTAAAGACTTTGGCTTTGAGAGAGACGAGAGGCTGGAGCATTTTAAGGAGAGGAATGGCTTGATCTATTCCTTTGATAGCTAAGCCAAGCGTTTTTTTTGCTGATCAAGACAAAGCTGCTCCAAACTGAAGAATAGTTAATGTGAGGTGGCGCCAGGATGCTGTAAGCCTGTTGAAAGGATCTGGGAAAGAAAGCTGGGGCAAGGGACTGTAGTCAGCCAGAATGAGGGCACAGCATACCCCCAAGACACAAGCTACCCAAGTTGTCATGACAACTAAAGGGGCCACTTGCCAAAGGTGATGCTTGCATAGTGAAATGCATTGTAACCTCACCAGGAGACAGCCCCTGGCAGCTTCTGATGCTTCCTGAGGCTTGGCTTATCAGTCCTCTCGGAAGAGAAATAGGGGCTGGGAACTGAGAGAACCAAACAACAGCGGCTGAGCAAGAACAGAAGAGGGAGTAAATCAAGGACATTTGGGCTTTATAGGTCTCCGTGCCCCCTGGGACTGTGGCCAGGGACAGAACCTCCAGTCACCTGACAGGAGGCACAGGGAGCCCTCCTTTCAAGCACAGGAGTCTGGCTGGGACAGGGCACAGGAGGTCACCGCCCTGAGTGGCATGTGAGGTTGCACTGTGGGCAGCTGCTCCAAAGCAATGCAAAAGCAAAACAGAAGGGTTCTATTCCAGTGGCCGTGGGTCCGAATGTCACCCTCAAAGGGAGCCCTGAGCAGTCAGATAGTAACTGAGACTTCCAGTGGGGTGCACACAGTCCCAGGCTGACCCCACCTCTGAAGGGTCAGGTGTTCGGGAACTAACAGCAAGAGGACAAGAGGGCCGTTGCTGGGAAGGCCAGCCTCCTGCGGGCCCCTCCTGCCTGGCATGATTTCTGGGGCCCTGGAAAGATCGCCTTAACTCTTCTTCCCACTTCCCCATACCCTCCCCTCAAACACCCCCGCCCCCAAAACTCTTCTACACAGCTTTTCTTGTCTGAAATGTGCAGAATCTCATTTGTTTGGTTCAATGGCTGACCTGGGGATACACCCAAGAAACACTTAAGCAGCTTGTAAAAGCACAGAGACAGTTGGGCCCTGCTCCAGACCCACTGGGTTAGAATTTGCAGGTAGGTTCCCCTGGTGATTCTGATGCACACCTCTTGTTATGAAACATTGCTCAAGGCTTTGAGCCCAGGTCCAGCGCAAGTACTCCACGCAGGAGTTACCGAGAAGGCAGGAGCTGCAGCAGTTTAGACAGGAAGGTGTATGGGAGCTAGCGTGTCCCTTTGCCCCCTGCCCACCTTCCAGGCCTTTGGGAGCCATTGTAGAGAAAAAGGGCTCAGAGGTTTGCAGCAAGGGAGACACATTCTCTGTGGGGCTGGAGCTGCCTACACGCGACCCTTGTAGGCGGTGAATAAAATCTGAATAGGGATACCACTGCATGGCTGCTCCATGGGTCTGGACTTCATGTGTCTGATCTTATGTAACCTCCACAACCCCCACTGCAGATGGGGAAACTGAGTTCTGACAGGGGAGGTAATCCGCCCAGGATCACACTGCTGGTAAGCAGAGCTGGGGCTAGGACCCACCTCTATCTGACTTCAAAGCCGGTGCTTTTTCCTCTGTATGTGATTCCAATAATGAAGGAAGCCACGGGGCAGATCACTGAAGCCGGTATTGACTTGTCCTTGGTATCTGAAGGTGATGCTCTTTTACATGAATGCCTTTCAGACCTGGGGCTGGGGCTAAGAGAAAGCCTCAGTCCCTTCCCCGAGTGCTGGCCTGTGAAGACTGCCCTTTACTAACCACATTCATGGCTGACCCTGATCCCACTTGGCATTTGCAGCTGCCTGAGGGTGTGAGGAGCTGTTGGTACCCACTGGAGTCTGCCCCTCTCCAAGTTCAGCCCCTGAATACCCAGAGCCAGCCTGCACCGTCTCCTTAGCTGCGTGCTAGAGTCCTAAGGAAGACAATACTGAAATTTCCAACTAGGCACCAAAGCTGAAAGGGGCCCTTTGGACTTCTGGAGGCTTCCGTAGAGCAAAGGCCATGGGGCCCAACATGGCCATCACTTGGCCAGTGCCCTGCATGGGCAGAGGCCATGAGCTATGTGGCTCTCCCATGGCAGACGAGACATCAGAGCCGGGGAGGCATTCCAGCTGGCTGCCTCAGCCATCCGACTAATGATTCATTTGCTGAACACCCACTCCGGCCTCCTTGGGCTAAACCGTCTCTCAGAACCGTAGATCACTCAGCCTCACCTTGTTTGAGGAGTCAAAGTGTCTGTTCTTCCGGAGATTGATGGTGTCAGTGGCTCAATTACCACAATGGTCAGCAGCTCAGGGGCAAAGATTCTGGCTTCCCAATCAGACTATTTCCTGTTTAATGGCTCAAATTTATTGTCAGCTGCAGTAATCGCACGCTGACGGGCGCTCGGTGCCCCCATCCATTTTGGTGTTGATTCTGCGTAACACCTTAGCTGCCTGTGCCATGCTCAGACTTAAGAGGGTGATGAGTGCCCTGCAGGCACATGGCTGTGGCTGATAATTTCTTGGGCACACTCACATCCACAGCCACAGGCCCTGCACTCACTGCCTCTGTCTGCCCCCCAGGGAGAAGGGGGCGCTCTCCAAGAGGAGGGACGGCCAGGCCTTTAGAACAATCAGAATCGTTCCCTAGGCCTGTTTGGAGCAAAACTCAGGCCTGGACACCCCTTAATAGAAGTCGTCTCTTTCTGCCCGAGTAACTTCCGGCGCTTTTCCTCTGGCCTCTCTGCCCAAGGTCACGGCCCTGGGACGGAGGCCTCTCTCCTTCTGTGATTGCTTCTTCTCCCCTACCGTGTTCTCTGTGGAGGACGTGGACCACACAGAGGGTCAGTGTGGACTTGCAGGCGACATAGGTGAGAACCCAGGAGCATACTTCACACACAGGAAAGACATTTCTAGTCTCGTCGCTTGCTTCAGCTTGGCACAGGTTCCCTTTCATGGTCGCCTCTCTCTCTCCTACCTCTCCGAAGTCCTTTCTGCTAGAACCCCAGATCCATCTTTTGGTTTTCAGTCAGCATTTCTCTGGTTGCAGCCACGCAGAGCCCAGTACAGTGACCCTCTTCCAGAGGCTCTCAGTGCCTCCACCCAACCCCACCCTCCGGAGGCAGGTCTGTGCAGACGCTGCTTCTGCCTGCTTTCCAGCCCCACGAGGCTTCCTCACTCCTCAGAAGCGTGCTCGCGTTTCTGAACACAAGGTTTCTCTCAAAGCCTGTGTCCCTTGCTAATTCCACTCTCTGTCACTTCAGCCTCACTGACCAGTGGTGACCACACGCCTCAGTCTCAGTGGCTTTTCAGAGAGATATTAGCAGGAACATTGACATCCCTAGAACCCAGTTACATCTTTGTCACCCCGGCACCAGCCAGTCTGGAGTGTTCTCAGCACACATACGACCTTTCGGGGAGGGCAGTTTTTCTCGTGCCTGTGAGAGGGAGCATGGGCCTTCCTTCTATAAAAACCTCTCAGGATGAGGGTTAGTGGGGTTTGGTCGGGTCTCTTGACTGGCTTCTAAGAGAAATTTCAGGACTTTTAGGCATTGAATTGAGAATCCTTAATAAAACTGTCTCTCTCCATTTTTGGAAATTTATCTGCTACTAGCCAATTTGTAAGCCAATCTGTTCATTTGGCCAAAATTTATTATATGTCAGAGTCAAAAGTGAGTTCTGAGACAGACCACACAGCACAACTGGCACATTTTCAAAGTAAGGTGGCAAGAACTGGCTGGACAAACAAAATACCCACATCAAAGTTAGAAAAGGGCCCAAAGAAATTTTTATTTTTTTATTTTTTCCCCCAAAGCCCAGTAGATAGTTGTATGTCATAGCTGCATATCCTTCTAGTTGCTGTATGTGGGACGCGGCCTCAGCATGGCCGGAGAAGTGGTGCGTCGGTGCGCACCCGGGATCCGAACCCGGGCCGCCAGCAGCGGAACACGTGCACTTAACCGCTAAGCCACGGGGCCGGCCCTAAAGAAATTTTTGAAGAGAATTTCTGTAGAGAGAGCTAGCAGTTTGCCTTAAGCCCATCTAATCCTCTTCACTGAGGGTGATGTATACAGGGGTTGTTCTCCCTCCCTCAAAGGCAGTGAGGGGGCTTGAAGGAGACCACTCAGACAGCTTGGTAAGAATCCTTGGGAATGTATGTGTGTGTTGTGTGTTGTATGTGTGTGTATGGTGTGTGCGTGTATGTGTGTGTGTGCATGTGCACGTGTGCACAGTGGACAGACGTCTGGTTCCCATTCAGGATCTCTAGAGGGTAGGGCATGGGCTGACGGTGTGCAAGAACGGAGAGCTGCTGCTGTGTTCCTGGAAACCACGCGGCCTACAAGCCGGAAGACAGTCAGGTTAGGGTCCCCTTAGATGGGTGGTGTGCTGGTAAATATTTAACCAGCAGCTCTCCAAAACAATAACCCTGATTGGTAGTGTTTGCCAATTTTTGTGGTGTAAATGCTCCCCTCGTGGCTGATTTCAAGCTACCAACATGATGTTCCTGGATTTGGAGTTGGGAAGAGATGCACACAGTTCACCTCTCATGAGCCAGTATGAACTGGTTCCAGCACACCACTTAGACCCTCTAGCACACCACCTAAGACTTGGATCCTTTTTAACAGGGTCACTGGGACCCTAGTAGAAAGAAACTTGGCAGTGGACCACAGGATGCCTGGGGGCTGCGTGCTGGACCTATTCCATTTACTTCTCCAAATCCACCCTCCACTCTCTTCTACCTCTCTGCTACTTGCCCCAGGAGGCTCGCTGTTAGAACAGGCTTCCTTACCTCCTGCCTTCTGGCTAGGCTCAGCCAACGGGGAACAGGGGCAAGTGATTGGAGGGTGGGAGGAGGGAAAGGCTGAGATATTTCTTTCCCCAGACATCTCTGCAGGTGCCATGAGCTGGATGCGTTGCTTGACTGAAGGTCACAGCTCCTGTCAGATGGCCAGAGCCTTTCTGCACAGCCCTTTCTGTCTTTCGGTTCCAGTAACCGCCCACTCCTCTTGCCCCCTCAGGCATAGGGGCAGCAATGCTTCCTGCCTTGCTGCTGTTACCACCTCTGAGGTGCTGCGGTCTCCCTTGTGGTTTCCCTACATTGTTCACACCTTTGTCAATAGGCCTTTATTCAACTCGCTTCATAAGACCTAATTTAAGTACTGCCATCTGCTTCCTGTTTGGACCCTGACCCACACAGGCTCAAAGTGGGTAAACAACTGTCCCAATAAGGTGCATTCCCTCAGGTCAAGGGACCTGCTGCTGAGGGACCTCCAGGGACCCGTGAAAGTACTCCAAATGAGGAAGAGCCAGCTTTGAACATCTGCCAGGCCCAGAGAGCACAAAGCCATGTTACAACAGAGCCAGCCCAGTGAGATCTTCGCCAACTGCCTTTTCTCCCTTCCTTCTGCGCTCCAGCTCCTTCTTGGGGAAACTGAGCTTAGCTGGCTGAGGGAGGCAGTGAGAGAGAGAGGGCGAGCTGACCATAGCCCTTTCCTCCTGGCAGTTGTCTTTCGTGAGAGTAAGGGAGAGAAGTCTTATCTTCGAGTGAAATTTGAATTATCGAGACTGTAGTTACAATATAAAATGACCAATGTTTTTTGTTTTGTTTGTAATTAACTAGGCTGTCCAATTTCCACCCAGGCGCAAAGGAAGAACCATCCCTCCTGGGAAGATTTAAGGAGACAGTGGAAGAACAACAAAAGGTAGCCTTCACAAGCACTTCCCACACACTGTTCAATATTGTTCAACGGACCAGGCCACCATCTTTAGCCATCAAGTTCCTCCTGGAGAATATGATGCGCCCGGCGGAGAAAATGAGAAGTGGTAAATTTTCTGTTCTCATCTTTCAGTAAAATGATCCTGACGTTAGCGGTAGTGAGGAAAACTGAGATTAATCAGAACTGAATTGGGATTTGCTTTTTACTACCACTTCTACTATCACAACGATTCCACTAAACAGTGATTTTTGTTTGATCTCTGAATCCTTGGAATCTAATCCTTTGTAGAGTTCTGGAAATTATTATAAACCATTTCAAACACAAAAAAAGGTCAGAGAATGATATACATAATACCCACGTACCACCTCCGTATTTTGAAAAATCTAAATAGTTAGCCAGAGTTGCTTCAGTTTTTGGTGTTGTTTTTTAACTAGAACATTACAGAGTTGGTGGAAGCCCCCTTAGGATTGCCCTCCCCAACCCCCTCTCCTCCCTCCCCAGGATAACACCATCCTGATGGCACTGCACAGCCTCCCCTTCGTGCTTTGTAGTCTCCCTCTATATCTTTAATGTCCCTTCAATAGCACTTGGCTCATACTTGACCTTAGAGGAGGTGGTATAGGTGTGCTCTTTGTAAATACTTGTTGGACTGTACAACTGTACATATACGTTTTATGCATTTTTCTGTATTTATGTTATCTTTCACAATAAAACAGAGCTCCCACTCCCCTCCCCCAAGAAATTGTATTAAAAATTTTAGAATTTACGCGAATGGTATCATTCCATTTATATCCTTCAGCAATTTTCTTTCTTTCCATCACCATTGTGTTTTTGAGATGTGTTCACATTGCTATATGTAGATCTAGTTTATTCATTCAGAATTCTCTATGGTGTTCCACTGTGTGACATATCACAGCTATGGGTCATTTACCCATTCCTCGCTGGGGGACCTTTAGGTTACCTCCTGTTTTTGTTTTTGTTTGTTTGACTGTTTGCTATGATTAGAAGACTGCTGTGATGAGCACCTATGTGGCACCTTCTTGGGTGTGTGTTCTTAGGCACAGAATTGCTGGCTTACGGGATCTGCATATCTTCCACTTTACCAAATATTGCCAGCGTCATCCCCAAATGGTCGTTCATAGACTTTAACCATACAATTCACTTCCCCCTGCTTTTCTTTTCCCTTTTTTTTTTTTGAATGGGAACCTCTCTGCTCTGTTATGTGGGTGTCAGCTGCCCCCAGCTCCGTCATGCAGTACTCCTACATATGCCTATCTTGAGTGGGCCCCTGGATCCTCACAACAGCTCTCTCAGGGTTTCCTGAGCACACACCAGTATTTTCAAAATGCCACTTAAAGCTTCTTAGTTGTCTGGAACACACAGCACCCACTGTTCGTGTCTGAGCACAGATTACCCTGGTTTCCTGTTGGTAGGTCTTCCCTAAACTCATCATTAACTTCTTTGGGGAAATGGAAAGGTCTTGCTCACCTCATTACACACGCAACAGAGTTGTTCCTAGGAAACACCAAGACCTTCCCTGGGCTGAGATCTGTCAAGCCCAAATGGTGATTTTGATCATGTGTAAAGGGGAGAGGGGACAGGTGGAGGGGCCTGCCACAATACATTTTAGTCTAGAATTTTGTCTTCGATACGTTTCATTGTTATGGACTGAATGTTTGTATCCCTCTAAAATTAATATGCTGAAATTGAATCCCCAGTGTGATGGTGTTTGGACGTGGGGCCTTTAGGAGGTGATTAGGTCATGAGAGTGGAGCCCTCATGAAGGGCATTAACTCCCTTATAAGAAGAGGCCAGAGAGCTAGCCCACACCTCTTCCGCCATGTAAGGACACAATGAGAAGCAACCCAGAAGAGGGTTCTCACCAGAACCTGACCATGCTGGCACCCTGATCTCAGGCTTCCAGACTCCAGAACTGTGAGAAAATAAATTTCTGTTGTTTATCAGCCACCTAGTCTATAGCAATTTGTTACAGCAGCCCCAACTGACTAAGATATCCATCAAATGCCTAATTCATTCAAAGTAGCACACATGGTTTCTGCACATCTGCGTGAAAAAAATGGCTCTGACCACTGGTCACAGGATCACCAAAGCCACAGACGGCCCCTTCCTGGGGCTTGATTGTATTTTTGCACGGAAGAGTGATTAATAGTGCCTGTGAGCAAATGAAGGTGGAGAGATGTGGTGACTGTGGGACTGTGGTGACCCTCACCAGTTATGCCAATTGGTGCAGGTGGCCCAGAATGCGGCAGGCTCTGCGGCCGGCGGCTGTGCCCACTGCTTTGGCATTTGGTTTGTCTGGTTCCTGGCACTCAGAGTCAGAGCCCACGATGATTCGCTGAACATCCACTCCGTCCTCGGCTTCATCCCATACGCCTGGCTCTACACTCAGCCCAGCCCTGTGAATAGATGTTCTTCTCTCACAGACAAGGAAATGGAAATTCAGGAAGGCTAATGGACCGAGGTCACCTGACTAGCAAATGGTAGAGGCGTGATTCGAGCAGGGTTCTCCTGACACGAAGGCAAGTCCACTTTTTATTAAACCACAGTTGCAGTTCAAGATGGCACCAGGGCTAGTGCCCAGAGCCTCTTTCTGTTCTCTGGAATGGCTTGCAAGGGAGTCCGGAACCACTTAAAGGGTCTGGAGCTTGACAGCGGAAACTAGACAGGGATTTGGAGTGGGAACTCCTCCTCACTCCCAGCCTCCATCCTGAGCCTGGAGATTTGGCCAAGGACCTTGTGTCACTGAAGCTGGTCCTATATTCACAAGCACTGTGGATTAGAATTGATTCAGGTGGTGAGATTTTTACCACTGGTCTTACAGAGCCACCTAAGTCCTTTTGGAACCAACTGAGATGCCATCTCAGCCTTTAGGGCAGCTGCTTCATTTACATTCTGCCTCACTCCAAGGGGTCAGCAATGTGATCATTCATTTCTGAGAGGATGAGAATATCTCTAATCCATCTAAGCCCTCACATGTCTCCTCACCAAGGCTCTGAGTATTTCCTGCACGTCTTAAGGAAGTCTGCATTCACAAAGAGGTAAAATCGTGGCACTTGAGGGCTGAGGAGTGTTAGATTCATTTGCTCATTCACCAAGCAATCAGTAGACGCCAGCTAAGTCTCAGGACTCTGCTGGGCACAGGATATCATTTGGTCCAACCACTCCATTTTACAGATGTTGGATCCTAGGCACAGAGCCCCTTAGCTGGTGCCTGGGGCATCTTTAAGGCAAAAATTTGATCCCTTAGATATCACTGATTGATTCAACAAACATTTATGGAGGACACCTACTATGTGCCAATCACTGTGCTTGGGGTTGGAAATGAAGTCACTCTACCCAGCGGGGGAGACCCATAAGAGACTACACAATTACCATACAATGTGATAAGTTCGATCATAGAGGTAGGCAGAGTTCTGTGACAGCCCAGAGGAAACTGACAGCTCTGGGAAAGGGAAGCTTGGACCTTGGAAGTGTCTTAAACAAGCCACAAGGTCAGAAAGGAGCAAGATGTGTTAATAGCTGCAGAACCCTTTCTTCAAACAAAGGCTTAACGGCAAAAAGAGAAAGAGCCTTTGCTTTGGTTGAATCAGGGTGGGTGAAGATCCTGGGGCCCTGCTGCTTGCACACTGGCTTCCTCCTCCTCACCTTGGGGTCCCTACGGGGCTGTGCAGAACACCTAGGTCCCGCAGAGCCCATTCTGAAAACCACTGGGCTAGATGATGCCGGCAGGTCCCCTCCAGCTCTGTCTCAATGGGTGGCTCCTCTTCATGGAATTCCTGGTTTCACACTCTGTCTGGATCAGACCAGGTGCTCAGCGAAGTCTGTTGAATAAATGGATGACAGTCTGGCCTTTTGCTTTCTCTCAAATTTGTTGTCCCCAGGTGCAGAATTCCAAAAAGCATTTCAAGACTCAGTCTTAAACAATTTTACACCACATGGGAGAAAGTGGCAACAGCAGAGGTGTCTCTTTGGAGCACGACAGGCATGCCACAAGAGGTCACTGCAGGAATTCTGTTTGGGAGAAAAGAGCTCCTCAGAGGCCGCTAAGCTGGAACAATGCAGAAAAAGAGGCTTCAGCGTTGATGCCTCTCCCACTCCTCCTTAAGGCCTCTGCTGGGGATCTGGAGCTGTCACTGCTCGATTGTCAGGCTCAGGTAGGGTACACCACCAGCGCAATCCAAGGGCCTCATGTGGGGCCACAATGGGCTGTTCTTGGGGACTGCTTTTGTTCAAGGGATCTATGCTCCTGGGGTGGTGAGAGGGATGGGGGAGGAAAGAGGAGGACTAGTATTTAAGAGGCTAGTATTCTGGGGGCAATCTTTGGCCCCTTTTGGAACCTGCTAATGTCACGCTTGTGGATTTTTAAAATGTATTAATCATTGTTATTATTGCCACCTTCTGTAATAGTATATGAAAAACATGTGTACAAGTAGAGGCAATGGAATGTTCCAGCAGGTTATGTTTTCACAGAAGTTGGGTCAAGGGATAATTTCGAGAAAGGTGTGTGTCATCCAATGTGGATTGCTTGTGTCAGGCACATCTGTGGGCTTCTCAAGGACAGTGATCCCCCCACCTCCATCTAATACAGAATAAAATAATTGACTGACCACCTACCCCCAAGGGGCCAGGCCAGGTCTGCTTGGCACGTGGCAGTGTGGGACTCCCTGGGGCAGCCTCAGATCTTGCTGGGCAACATCTGCAGCAGATTTACTCAGAGATGGCCAGAGTATTCGAGGCTTTCCCTGGGGTGGAAGTGTGTGTATCCAGAGGAACAGCCCAGTGCAGGGGCAAGGTGAAGGCTTGGGGTGGGTGGTGAAGGGTGGTACAGATGACTGACTCATCAGTCAGCAAATGCTGAGGAACTCAAGTTACTGCCTGGGGGCTTTCTTTTCCTAACGGCCTCTTTGACCAGGACTTCCTGGCTCACCAATGTTCAGTGGCTCAACTGCCTGTAAGATAAATGCTCAGATTCCAGGCTCTCAGCAAAATGGCCCAACTCACCATTTTAGCTTTTCCTTTGGCCACCTCAAATCAACTCCCTGAGAAAGTCATCCTCCCCCTCCCCGCTCCACATACAGACACAAACACATACCACACACATCACATACACACACACACACACCACACATATCACACACACCCCACACCCCACACCCCACACACATACACACACTCTCCCATATCACACACATCACACACACACCCCCTCATGCCACACACATAGCACTAACACACACACCACACACACACATACACACCACGTCACACACATACCAGCCCCCCCCACACCTCCCATATCACATACCCCCCCCCCCCACTATATACACACACACACCACACACACACACATGCCCCACACAACAACTACTCCCCGACTTTCCTCTGAGATTCCGAATCCTGCCCATTCTTCAAGGCTTAGCCCAGGCCTGTGACCTCAGTGACAGCCCCCAGGGGCCACTCGCTCTGGTAAGTTCCCAAAGCTCTGATGGCCTGTCCCTCTCACTGACACATTTCACATGCTGCTTGTAGTGCCATGTGTCTTTTAAATGTTAATCACAGGCACTTGGTAGAATTTTGATTGTGAGCTGAATGAGAGCCAGTCCCTGATCAAACATTGCTCAGAAGAGACACTTGAGAGAGAGGCCACAGCCCACGTTCCTGGGGCGGGCTTCCGCCGGTTTTATTCCTCCTCTGTGTGACCATCAGAAAGCGGAACACCTGGAGCACGCTATCCCAGCCGCTCACATAAACGCTCTCCATGAGTTATGCTTTAATGTCAGGCCTCTTGCTTTTATGGAGGGTTGATACAAGAATCATCTGGTTGAACAACATTTTGGTATCTTTCGTAAAACTGCAGTTGAAGACATCGTTCACTCTTTCACTCAGTGTCCTTTCAAGGGTCTGCACGATAAATCCTGGTTTGTGTTTAGTTCCAGGAAGAAATTCTATTTCTGCAGATGAATTAGTTAGTATGCTTCCTGTTGTCAGAAAATGAAAACTGTAGCTCTGAGTGCTTCTCTTTCTGCTTAGTGGCTAGATAAGAGAGAGTCAAATTTACTGCCTGTGTATTGTAATCTGCTCAGCTGTGGGGTCCAAAAGCATTTACTCCTTCAGCTTCTTTTAAACGGACTTTTTAATTTTATGTTCAAATGTCTCATTATACTTTTGCAAGATGTGTGAATCTGGAAGTCACCTGGGGAGGCATCGATTTGGCCTATTTATGGCTCATGCTGGCTGCTGGGGGTACAAAGATTCATTTGACAGCACCCAGCTTTCTAGGAGCTCATATTTTAGCATGGAGAAGAGCTATGGAAGTAAATAATTACAGAACAAGGTTGGTGCTCTGACAGAGGAGCATGAGGCTGGAGGACAAAGCAGACATGGGGAGAAGGGGCTAGGGAAGGCTTCATGGAGGAGGTCAAGGGTGAATTGGTTTGGGGCTGCAGTGGGAAGAGGACATTGAATGGAATAATATATGTGTCTAATTATGAAAGCAGACAAAGTTATCTTTTCATGTCTGTGTGTCCTCATGCGGGCTAGGGTGGGAACTCTTGGAGGCCAGGCATTGATCTCTGTCCCTCTGTGGACTCCATGATGCCCGGCACTGTGCCGAGGGCAGTGCAGTGTGGTAGTTACAGCACGGGCCTTGAGCCAGGCTGTCTACATCTGCATCCTTAGCTGAGCAAAGTCAGGCAGGTTCACCTAACCCCTTTGGGCCTTAACACTAAAGTGAGGACAAGAGTGCCTCTACCTCATGGGCATTTTAGGAGCATCAAAGAAGAAAACACACATACGAGCTTAGAATCATCCTGGCACATGGTCAAGTACTCAAGGAACGTTTGCTGAGTAGTCCCATCTGCATTATCGACAATACCGCACCATTTAGGGTAGCTGGTACCATAAAGCGGGAAAAACGCACACAGCTGAATTCAGCACAGCACGCTCAACTCAGACAGCTGAATCCAGTTCAATTAGTATCACTTCCAAATGAAGCCTAATTAAAAATAACCCTGTTTTATTGTTTCCTGAAAGAGTGTGAGGGAGTAGGCCCTACTGTAAATCCGCCGGTAACTTTTGTTTGTTTATGATCTTCTTAGAGCTGATCATTGATGTTTCTCTTAGAGGACCCCCACCCGCTCTGGCTGTCACATCTAGGGGGCCTACTGGGCCCAAGGCCTCTCCTGTCCCACTCTGTCTTCATTGGTTTCCCTGTTCACTGACTTGCAAAAGGCCCAGGGTTCGTGGGTAGGCAGTAAATGAAGAGAGAGTCATAATCTGGATTTTCAGCCAAGAAGGGGAGTAGAAGTGTTCATAAGAGCATACACACACACACACACACACACACACACACACACACGCACACACATGCGCAAAACTGGCCTCTCCATGGGTACCTGATTGTGTGCCAGTGGTTAGGTGGTAAATGTTTAACAACCAGCTCTCTGGGAAAAAAAAGTGCCAATTTATAATGTTTTTCAGTTTCCTTTGTATAAATACTCCCACCCCACATGATTTCAAGCTGCCAGTGTGATATCACTGGACGTGGGACCAGGAAGAGATGCACGGAAGCACACCGTTATATGGAATTTCCAGTATACAAACACAGTAGATGTAAATAACCTCAAGAGGCCAGATAAGAATAAAATGTTGTAAATTAATTAGGAAGTGATGAATTTTGAGTATTTGTTACCTTTGTTTTTTAATACAATTTATTTAATTGTAAGCTCACATAATTTAATTTTTCCTGAGAAATTCCTGAAATGGTAACAATCGCTCCTCCGTCGTGGAACGAGCTGGCTCCAGCACCTCACTGGGTCTGGCTTGCCTTCCTCCACATGGCACTCTCATGTCACCACTAAATCTTGGTTCTGCTGGGGTATGAGACTGCCTTTATTCAAATTATCTTGGGCATACGTCTACTCATACACACATACTCTTATGCAAAATATGAGAAAACTTCTCCGCTCAGACTTGCTCATTACCCTCTCCCCACTCCCCCAACACAACCAACCCTGCCTACACTTTCATGGGAACCTAGGAACATGGAGGCAAAAGAAAGAAACACCACCAAAGGGAATACTTAAAATGGAGGGTGAGGGAGCGTGAAGAGAGGTAGACAAGGAAACAGAAAGCGAGGAGGGAATACAAGGCAAGCCAAACCCACAGAAGTGGCAGGGCCAGAGCAGACGTAGTCACTGCTCCATGCCTCCACAGGAAGCCCAGATTACAGAGCATCGGGAAGCCAAATACACTGCGTGCGTTGCTACGAGTCTTAGAGGAGCCGTGGGTCCTGGCCTTCAGCCCCAGCGCGAGTCTGAAGGGCGAGGGGTAAGGCAGGAAATGGCTCTATAAACAATCTGTTGTGTTGGGAGGTTTCTCTCAGTGAGAAGAGTTCCCTTCGGAAATATGTTCACCTGGGACACACAGGCACTTGTGTGTGTGTCTGAGGCCTGGGAGCCTCAGACAAGCTCCCAGGGAGTTTGGACGGCAGCATGGCATTTAGTCTCAAAATGGCAGCTGGGAGATGTTAACACTTCTTCTCTAATTGGGATAGTATGCTTTTAAAACAAATAAGCATTTCAAATGCTCTTAATTAGCCTTTCAGCCAAAGCGCTTTCCATTTGAAGTTTGCTGATTACTTCAGGCAAAGCTGGGCCTTGTCGAACCTGACACCCGCTGTAACTCAGAAGACTCCCAGAGAGAGGAGCAGAGCAATTAAGGAGACGTCCATGGTTGAAGACATGCAGGAGTTTTCCAAGGGCCCAGGAGGGTCAGGGAACTGGGGGCAAAGAATATGGAGCATATCTTGCCCTGAAAGCCATGGAAATGGCTTCCCAGGCCCTGGATGAAAACTGCCCGTGGGGTTGAGTGGCATTTTCCCCATCCTTGTTTCTATCCAAGCAGCGTCATGAAGACTGGAGAAGAGGCCAGATATTGCAGGGCCCTGTGGCAGCTCTTAGGGATGCCTCCCCATTCAATGGCTTGCTGGGACGCCCAGACGGTCACCTTGGCACAGCCTCCCAACAGAGGTCATTGTGTCCTTCCCAAGCCCAGCCCTGTGAGTTAGGGCCCCCGGAAGCCCTGGCTCCTTGTTGGAGAAGGCACTCCGCAGTCTCAGCTCTGAGTCTCAGCTCCCGGCAGAGTCCCTGCCCGAGTCTCTGGCCATGGAGGGGCAGGCCTGGTGCGTTCACCTGACCCCTTGGTCCTGGGGCCAACAGTGGGCAGCTCAAGCTCCTGTCAGTGTGACTTAGGCTTCCTTGTTCTATGTTTCTGATGTAATCAGGAGTTATTTGATACGGTCACTATCATTACTGAAACTAAACAACCAACCTTCCTAGTAATTCAAGTGGCTAGAGTCAAACAGGTCATCCTCATGACACTGGAGCGCTCCTCCATCTCCCCCCAGAGGTCCTGGGTGCTGGATTTCTCCAATTACAGGTCACTCCAGGGGCCTGGCCATCTCAAGGGGACCCTTTGTTTGGAATACATGAATTGCTTATTTAATCAAAGCTCTGTAAGTGCTCGGTCCCAGGCTAGCCAGAGACAAAACCAGGGGTTCCTGCCCAGGATGCCTGCTCCATCAGCCTTCCCGAGAGCCGCATGCTCCTCTCAGGAGACTTCCTTGGGTCACACATCAAAAGGTAGCATCTTCTGCAGATGTCCACTGCTTAAAAGGCGCGAGATCCCCCAAGAACATCACTGTGTTGGTTTAACCTTTGCATTGTTGATGTATTGAAGTGCAACCATCATTGTTGTGGGCAGTAAATAGCTTGAGGGCTAAGAGAACCAAGTTTGGACTCAGAGAACTGGGTTCAAATCCTAGTTTCAACACTTGCTAGCCATGTGACCTTGGGCAAGTCACTGAATCGCCTTCATCGGGAAAATGCACTTACTTCTTAGAGCTGTTGTGAGGAGGAAAGGAGACAGTGTACACATAGCGCATAGAGGTGGTTCAGCAAATGGTGGCTGTTTTCATCATTTAGCACTCCTAGCATTAGTTAGTGGTAGCTCTAGAAAGCTCAGAGTAGGACCCTGAGGAGCTAGGACACGGGGTGGATTTAAGTTGGGGTGTGGGGTGGAAAAGGGCAGGAGGATGAGACAGCAGCTAGGAGGGTGGGGTGCCAGGGGCAGACAGCCAGGAACAAGCACACAGGTGGAGGAAACTAGTCCCAGAGAGGGGGGCAGACAAAGAAGCTGCACTGACAGCAAACCTTGTCTTCCTTAACCTCCCCCAGGGTTTGGGATGGGTTATCTGTTAGCAAGGTGTGACCTTCCAAGACGAGGTCAGCTTGTATCACCTTCACCTTCTTCCTGCAGGTCCACTTTGTACTCACCTAGAGCTACTTGCTGCATATGCCGCTGGGTGATTTCTTCCTTCAGGCGACCTGTCGAAGACACAAAGGAAAACCACGAGTAAGTTTCCTACTGGTGGGAGGAAGACTTGGCCACAGAAGCATGTGGCAAGCTAAAAAAACAGGTAGAGTAAGGAAGACAAAGCTGGCATCGCTTCCCAGAAGAGCCCTTCCATGCCCTGGATTGTGTTGGAGGAAGAGGCTACAAAGGCTGGGGTCCTGGCCCATCAATACACATTTCACCTTCGGATGTAATCATCTTTGGGTTTAACTATCTTAGTCTGTCACTCATAACCTTTGCTAGGGCCCTAGCCTCTTAACTAATTCTATCTGTCTATTATTAATGAAGGGAGATGCAGGATTTGATCTTTTAATAATTTATAGGACCACTTATAAATTCACTTGTTTCTTTTAAGCTATGTGAAAAAAGATGGTAGTTTTAGTTGACAATAACCTTAATATGAACCTTAATATGATCAACAACAGTTGATCATTTGGTATGAAACACATATTATTCTGGATTGCATTAATAAAGGTATAGTGTGTAGATCAAGGGAGGTAATAGCTCCACTGTTCTCTGCAATGGTCAGACCACAGTCGGTATTTGTTCTAGGAGCTACTCTTCATAAGAAGCATTAGCAAAATAGAAAATATTTAGAAGATGGTGACTAGGATGGTGAGGGGTCTGAAACCACGCCATATGAGAAACATTTGAGGTGACCTGAGACATTTAGATGGAGAAGAAAAGGCTCGGAGGGAGAGAAGTATGGAGATAATGCCTGTCTTTAAAAATCCAAATGTTGTCATATGGACGAGAGAACAGATTTATTTTTGTCCTACTGCTGAGGGCAGAAGTCAAGTTGAATAAAGGCAGACTTGGGCTCTCAATATGGGGAAGAAACAGCTCACAATCAGGACTGTCTCAATGTGGATTAAGTTGTCCAAAATGGACTAAGTCTCCTGGCAAATCAGAGAGCCCCTTCCTGAAAGTGCTCAGCAGAAGCTGGGTGACCATCTGTTGGCTTGTTAGAGCGAGAATTCCTGCCCCGGCTAGGAATTGGGACAAAATGACCTTCAGACCTCTTGTATCTCTAAAATTCCATGATTTCATGCTTGAGGGATGGGGGGAACAGCAGCCACAGGGTTTGTTTATGTCCAAGGGCTCAGGGTACTTGTTAAAATGTCAGTGCTGTCTATCTCGCATGTCCCATTTGGGAGACGTGAGCAGGTCACGGGGGGATTCCGAGAAAGCCTGGGAACCTCATTGCTTCCTTGTCTCATACGTTTCTTTCCTCACGCAAAGTGCTTTCTACACCTTGAAGGCTACAGCTGAACTGAGTCTTCAAAGATGAGTAGACGATGGGGCAGTCAGGGGAGACCTTGTCTCTCACGGAAAGTTCTAGGGTGCTCCTAGAATGTTGTGATTGGGAGGGATGGCAGAGGTCATTCAGTTTAACTTCCCATCCAATTTAGGAGTCCCTTCTACGGAATGAAACGGTCATTTCCCCTCTGACTTTTATGTATCCAGGCTGTTCCACAGATTAACTTGTATGTAAGGAACTCCTGATGTGGCATTGACACCGGCTTCCTTGTAACTTTCAGATTTGGACCTGGCCTGTTCTCTGGAACAGCACAGAAGAAGGATCCTCTCTCGTTGGCAGTGAGAGCCCTTTGCATGTCTGAGGATGCTGCAGTTTCTCCACGTAGACTTGTCCTCTCGGGTTGAACATCATCAGTTCCTCCAGCACCCCCTTGGAGACTGCTGTTTCCAGGGTTGTCATCATGCAAGTCTGTGCCTTGCCTTCCATGTGTCCCCACTGGAGAGGGCTGTGCACAGAGAAGAAGCCAAGGATTGGGCATAAGCAACTATAGCACCCTAACTCCAAGTGGCCGTAGGTGGGAACTTGGGGAGTATGTGGGGGGGAGTTGGGGAGGTGGAAACCTGGCCCAAAGATGAGTACTGGATGAGCCTGGAGCCAAGAGGAACGTGACCTGAAACCCAGGTCAGCCACAGCCACAGATGGGAGCTCATCCCCGCTCCGAGTGACATGCCCCTTACTGTGTATATCAGCAGAGTAAAGAGGTTAGGGGTACAGGCGTGGTGCTGGGCTGGGACTCCAGTCTGTCCAACATTGCTGACTTGAACTGTAAAGAAGCTTAGCACATGCAGTTTTTAATAAACGGAGACAGTGCTGTGACAAATGCAGCACACCATTTAGGCACATCTCTTGATTTAGGTCACTAAGGGCTTTCTCATGCCCACAGTACAGAGAGCCAATGCTGCCTTGGTGCCTGGCCTGTTTCCTGAGTACCTGGCACAGGTACTTTGCACCACGAGCCTCTTTTGTGCCTGGGTACCTCCTCTGTAATGAGACTGGACAGTGATCTGCTCCTTTAGAGCACACACTGGGCTGCATTTCTCCCTCGAAAACCGCCTCCCTGACATGGAGCCTCCTCGACAACTCCTGACGACTTGCCTCCCTGACCACTGGCCTCGTTGACCAGTGGCCTCCCCAACAATGTGCCTCCCAACCAGGTGTGTCCCATCCTCAGGCCTTGTATGTCATGACTTCCCCTGCTTCATATTGGAATGACCAGGCTCCTTCCCCAAACCCTGGGGAAGCTATTTTGGAATGACAGGGTTAAGGATTCCACAGCCCCCAGCCTGGGAAGAGCTGCTTATATAAATAAAGAGGGGGATTTTGCCACCAGGATTGAAAGTTCTGTAAACTCCACAAACATAAATATCTACTCCCAGAACAATGAGCCATCCCTAGGGGACAAAAGGTGGGTCTTTATAATGCTACATACTGACAAAAGTAGGTTTAAAATGTGTTTAGTGATGCTCAATTTTGGCAAATTGGCTAACATCTCCCACCACATGGCAATTTTTGTTTTTGAGATCTTCCCAAACAAGCTTCTAAAAATAGCCTCATGACTGATACCTAATTGCGTTTTCCAACAGAGCCGTTCTTCATGGGAAGATAAGAGTCTCTGTAATCTGCTGGATCTTGCAGCTGCACAGGTTTTGGCAAAAGAAGGAGTGGACGTGGATTGCAGAATTCACTCTGCATGCAGCTTGCTGTCATTAGCAGGGTGATAAATTTTGCTGGTTTTGGCCTGGGTTCCTGGACGCGTCCCCAGCCCGAGGTATGGAAAAGAGATGCAACAGAAACAGAGAACTCCCAGCCTGAGGCAGGAGATGATCTGGGAGGGCAGCAGGGCAGGGAGGAGAGCTCTGCTTGTAGGAGAATGGTGGGAATTAGCGATTTTCTCTCCAGTCATTTACAACAGTACATGCCAGAAACACCTTCCCTCCCTTTCTGATTCAGTAATTGAAAGAGTGGGGGTGGCAGCCACAGGTAGAGGGGGTACACTGAGCCTGCAATAACCTGTGGGAAGATCCAGAGGAGGTGCATGACCTTAAAAGTACCCTGGTGCAGGGTATGTGGAGGTGGGGCATCGCATGTTGTATAGTTTCTCTGTACTAAGTAGATCAGATGAAAAATATTACCATCATGCAGAAGCAACACTTATTTTTTTTTTTTTTTTTTTTTTTTTTTTTTGTGAGGAGATCAGCCCTGAGCTAACATCCGCCAATCCTCCTCTTTTTTTGCTGAGGAAGACGGCCCTGGGCTAACATCGGTGCCCATCCTCCTCCACTTTACATGGGACGCCGCCACAGCATGGCCTACCAAGCAGTACTTCAGTGCGCGCCCGGGATCCGAACCAGCGAACCCCGGGCCGCCGCAGCGGAGCGCGCGCACCCAACCGCTTGCGCCACCGGGCCGGCCCCGCAACACTTATTTTTTATACACTGATATTCAGTCTTCTGGATAAAACAATTTTTCTTAAGCTTCACACTTTATTTTGCATGCATGTGAGTTTGAAATCATTCATCCAGCGAAAGCTGCTTAGCTGGTCCAGAGCAGAGCTATTCACTTACGACTCCCTCAGTATGGCCGTTGCAGGCTGCTCGTGCAATTTCTGTGACGAGGATGTTGATGTTGCTATCAAGCAGTAAATATTTATCGCTCATCCACTGTATGTTAAGCCCTATGTTCTAAGTGCTGCGT
Organism: Diceros bicornis minor; assembly: GCF_020826845.1. NCBI lineage: Eukaryota > Metazoa > Chordata > Mammalia > Perissodactyla > Rhinocerotidae > Diceros > Diceros bicornis. The sequence continues at coordinate 25,835,051 of NC_080753.1, read as the reverse complement.
AATATACAAACTAGTAGAAGCCTCTCTAGCTGAGCTCAAGGAAGTTTGCATGATGTGAGGACGGCAAACAGGGGCCTGTGTGCTCTTCCTTTTAAAAGCTGGACCCAGGGCCAACCTTGCTGTTCCCTCATGAATGGTTTGCCTTCCTGCTGAGCCTGAGTTTGGCTCTTCAACATAGCACTTGGGGCAGCTGTAAGCAGTCACTTGGAGTTGGACTGGAGATGAAGCAAACTGCTTTGCCATTTTAGTTACACCGGAAAGTAATTACAAATTTGTAGGTAGACAGAGTTCAGTTCAAATCCTAATTCTACTACTTCCTAGTTGAGAAGGCTACTTAACATCTCTAATCCTCGATTTTATCACTTGAGAAATGGGAATAATAATGTAACTGTGATAATATCTGCTCTCCTATATCTCAAGATTCTTGGGATGATCAAGGGATAACGAACCAGCATATATGATACTCCACACTCGTTTTAGGTATTAAGGCACTTTCAGATATATTGAAAGGACACTGTATACAGAAGATGACGAGCCCGTAGGCCAAGTGGCTAACTGTCAAAGCAATGGTAGAGATGAGGGAAAGGCGGGTTAGTGGCATTAGAAAAGGCATCATTACTAAAAGTGAGACTTGAGTAGATTCCAAAAGGAGCAGGGGTGTTAAGGTGAGGGGATTGGGAACGGCCTTCCAGTCAAAGGGAGTTGTTGGGGCAATAGGGTGGAGAAGGCGGGATGTACATGGTTTGGGGCAGGGGTTGGAAAGGAGGGCTTGAATGGAGCAGTAGGGCTGGGGGGAGACTGAGTTTGATTTATACAAGAGTCCAGGGTCCTAGGTAATTCCTAAGGGCTCTGGATCCAGGTAAAATCTATTCTTCTGTTTGACTCTACTACTGTAGTATCCCAGTAAAATCAAATTAAACTAAACATCAATAGCAGAATTGGGATGTGGAGCGAATACGAGGACTTCCTGCCCAAGGGGCCTCTTTGAGAGGGAAGGCCTAGTTAGTGCTTCTGAATTTGGAGTGTCGATTTTACCTGTGACATGGGAAACCAGTTTCTTTGTACTAGCACAGAGGATTGTGATTACCAAAAGGTTAGAGTCCCTAAAGGCTGCTTGTAAGGCTATTTGTAAAAACAATGTGTTTAGCATAAATTAAATGTGTAATCCTTAGATGAATTTCGACAAACAGGAGTGTGTAACTCCTTTGAAGTCTTAAAATCAGGCATATTCATCTCCTCCTTGCTAATACATGTTTCATCAGGTTTTATCTAAACTTGTTTGTGCAATTTGAATATTTATTGCAACAGGAACCAGCTCTGCTCACCATAGCAATGGTGGATAAAATGAAAAAAGAGAATATCAGGAAGACTTTGCTAGCTTAGATTACAAGACATACTTCTGAAGACCAGAAGTGGGATAGAAATGCAAGACGGCGAGTGGAGCTGAGCCTTCAGCTCGCAGGCTCTGGGTCCAGAAGCAGAAAGGGGACTAGAAGTGCACCACGCAGGACAGGGGCAAGAGATGGGCTCACAGTTTGAAGCTGCAAGTGGGGGTCAGACTCCCGCCACCCAATCTGTGAGTGAAGGAGGACTGAGAAAAAAAAAAAAGTGCTGCCACATGTTGCTTGGGGCTCTGGCTCCCGTCCCACCACAAGCCCAAGGAAGAAGAAAGGTGCAAACAGCCTCTCTCTGGTTGCTAAGCCAAGCTGCCCACTGACTCTGTGACCAGATTGACCACATCCCAGCACTCCCGTGGAGTGTCACTCCAAATTGTCTTGATTAGAGCTGCTTCTGGACTGGGGGCCTGGAGGGTCTGTCAGACAGAGAGGAATGAGCACAGAGGGACAGAGAGAAAGAGAAAGAAAGAAAACGTGTTTCATTAAAAATGGGCCTGCCCACCAAAATGCCAAAATATATGAATAAATCTAATGCTGAAAAAAGATAGCAAAATCAATAGTTGGAACATGAATTTACCGCAGATGAAAGTAATTTTCTGGACAGGCAGATAAAAACGTTTATTGATGCAGACACACAGAGGGTTGAATTAATCTCACTCTTCAGGTTACAGCACACCATCCTCGTCAGTCTGTCTGTGTGTGTGTGTGCATTTTTATCCCCATGCCTCATGCCCCATCCCCTATTCCCATTCCTCTCTCCTCCAATAGGCAGCCATTCTAATAGGTTTGATGCATATCCTTTATTGTGTGTATTCTTACAATTTGTGTTAAATTTTCTCTGCTATGAAAGTAATATTGTGCTACAGCTCTCATTCTGTTTCTTACTTATTTATCAGTTCTGTGTTTTTGACATCTACCCATTTTGCTGTATGTGCATCTAGTTCTCAGATTCTAGCTGCTACATACATGGGGCACATAGTGTGTACTCCAACATTTTACTTCCCTTTCCTGAGGGTTGAACAGCTAGATTGCCTCCCACTCCCATTAAAACAAACAGCACTGTGATGACCATCCTTGAATGTGCCATCTTAGAAGTCTGAGAACATGTATCTGCTGGGTCTCGGCAGATCTGGGTCCTTAACTTGATGTGCTGCTCTCCATAACGACTGTGCCACTCCCAAGTGTAGTCTGTCTACACTTGCAAGACAGACTTTAAAGGAAGTAGGATGAGAATACTCAAGGAGATTAATGAACGCATAAGTTTTCTTTAAAAGGAATAAGAAATCATACAACACGTAGGTATAAATGAAATGAGAATAAGTGAATAGGAAAGAAATTTTGAAATAAAAAAATAGAGTCATTGAAACAAAAAAAACCAATAGAGGAATATGGGAATAAACAGAGACTGGATGTATTTTAAAGGTGAGTTAATGAATTGGAAGATACTATAGAAAAATTCACCCCAACCTAGCACATAAAGCAAAAGAGATAAGACTGGGAAAGAGCAGTTAAAAGTCACAGAGAGGAGATCGAGAGCCTTCCTCATCTGTATGAGTCTAGAAGAAGTGACTGGGCAATGGTGAAGAGGCAATATTGGAAGAGATAGCAGTTGAGATTTTCCAGAATTGAAGGAAGACATAAGCCCTTGGGTTGACGTGCACTCTGAGTATTGAGCAGGATAAATAAAAATATATCCACCCTGAGATACATCATAGTGAAACTGCAGAGCTTCAGAGAAGAAGAGCCACTACTCCCAGAGTCCAGGGGACCTGCAACGTATGACTTAGAGGACAGGCCTGCCTCTATGACAACAGATGCCAGGAGACAGTGGAGGGAAATACCTGTCCACTCGAATCTTATACACAGTCAAACTCCTATTCACAGGTAAGGGCACAGTACAGACACTTTCTCTCATAAGAGGACTAAGAGCATATACCTCCCAGATACCACCCCCCGGACCCCCTCTCCCCAGCAAAGAGAGCTCAGCTGAGAGGCAGCCAAGCACGGAGGTTAAGGGCATGGACTCTGGAGTCAGGCTCCCTGGTTTGCATACCAGCTGGGCCACTTACTTGCACAGGTGAGCAAGTTACTGACTGTCAGTGTGCCTCAGTTTCCTCACCTGCAAAACAGGGATAATAACAGTATCTGTTGTGAGGACTGAAAGAGGTCACATATGTAAAGTGCTTAGAAGAGTGCCTGGCATATAATAAGAACTACGTAAGTGTAAAAAGTCATTATTATGATCAGAAAGAAGAAAAATAAACAGAGAAATATGTAGGATAAAAGAAACAATAATGAGCATAAAAAAGAATAAATATTTAGGTAAAAATATTTAACTATTGACCATAAAAACTCTGTGTTTATGCGTGTGTGTGTGTGTGTGTGGGAACTAAAACTTTGAGCAATAATAACGAGATGGAGATAAGGGGAGGGGATGTTCAATGGGGAGTTAGACGAGTTACAGCCCTGGATGTGGCTGGGAGGAGGATGTATTTGGAATAACTACAGACATTGTTAAAGTTACTTTTTAACTCTAGAAGAATAAAAATATATATCATAGCAGCCAAATCAATGGAGGATCAGAAAAAAGGCAGGGGGAGAGTTTCAGGGAGGGAATGCCAAAAGTTTAATAATTCAACAGAGCAGGAAAGGAGAAAAAAGGAAGCAAAGAAGACAATGAGGAAAAAAGGGTGTAAGTGATCTGTGTTTGGTCAAACAAACAATGGCATAGCCTTACCTACATGTGTGTATGGAACTCTGTGTGTGTGCACGCATATAGAAGATCATATGAGAGTGGCCGTAATGGGCATAGACGTCTACAGAGCTGATATGATGGGTGACCTGAGGGTGGATGTGGGGTGGAGGATGCACTGGGTAGGAGAGGTGGGAGCCATGCAAGATAAAAAAAAAATCGTGCTTTAATAAGTGTGTATGACTTATGGTTTATGTAAAAGTATATTTGTATATATTTATTAAAAGAAATTAAAATTTAAAAGCCCACTGCAACATGCTTCCTTGAGAAGGAAACTGATGTTACTGTAGCACGCTGACCACGGTGCTTGGGTACCTGCCACACCTGTGATGTCATCTGTCGTGTGTGCTGACTGAAAATATTCACAACCCGAGTCCCAGCAACAGGGCTGGGGCGATGAGGAGTGTTTCAGCTTATTGGTCAGAGCTCTGTGATTGCCAGAAGCCCAATGAGGAAGGGGGGAGGGGGGAGGATGGAGTCAGAGGGAGCCCAGAACAGTGGCAGCAACCCAAGGGATTTCCACTGGCCTGGGCTGGGGAGGCCTCTGAGAAGCCTTCAGTCCTCCTTGGGAGCAGGAGAAGACAGGTCCTTCCCTGGGTTCCCAAAGAGAAAGGTTCAGTGATGGAGCACAGAGCACAGAGCGGGAGACCAGGAAGGGTCTATATCCTGGGCACATGTTTTTAATCCGTCTCATTCCAAAATGACATTTCAATTCTCCAGAATTCAAGATTCTTCTTCCATTCAGTATGCCAAATATCATATCAGGTAACATTATGAAGTCACAGAGAGAGGAAAAGGCAGCTCATTCTAAAAAATATCAATAACTTCAAGAAAAACACATTGTACCTTGCCTTGATCTTTCCTCACGGGGATTTTCTCAAGAGCACCCATCGCCTTGGCCCTATCTTGTAGAGGAGGATGTGCCTTATAGTTGATGAGCATTTCAGCTCGGGATGAAAACACCACACAGCAGTCTGGGCTTCCAAGACAGCTCCTTCCTTATCACCAGGACAGTACATGATGATTGCATTTTGGGAATGCTCTCATTTATAAAAAATGACCAAATTAGACTCTGTATGGGAGACCTGATTTCTTTTCCTATGGGATATTCATTCTGGCTACCCAAGTAATCATAGTAATCATAGAAGATTAGCACATTCTGTCTGAAGCTGAGGCATTTGGCTATTGTATACGCTTAATTAAGCTAAGGAGCTTATTGATATCACTATTCCAGGATGTGATAATATTCCATAAACATATTCAGAGAATTAAGTAAATAAGTGCATTTGTTAAAAGCTCAAATAAATGTGCTAGGAGGTAAGCAGGGGGGAAATTTTCAGCTCAGCAACCAGCATGAATTGTTAAATACTAAATATCTTGGGGAACTGAGGGCTCGTGATCGTGTTGGCATCCATTCAAAAGATGTTACTTCAGATGCCTGGATGGTCTTATCTCAGCAAGGGAGGGATGTAACCAGCTTCCAAGACCTGCCCTGGAGGAGTAGCTGTAGATCACAATCCTTCTTTCCACTTGAAGAGGTGGCTCTGGTTGCCAGGGATGCTATCTGGGACGAGGGGAGAGCCTGTGCAGCGTGGCCTCTGACTTCCATCCCTGCAGCCCCAGAGGTAGCGCAGGGGACACTCCTGGAGGTGCCTGGGCATTCAAGGCGCCTCTGGTCCAGTGGGGCTAGGGCAGGTATAGTCTACTTATTCCCAGTGTCCCCTGCTCACACTGGAGGCTAGCTTGTAGGGCTTCTCATTGACTATGGACGTAGAGGGCAGCGTTCACTTATGGTGTATAAGATAAACCCCAAAGACTAAGACGTTTGATTTGGCAACTTATATAGCTTTTAGGGAGATTAAAACATGAAAACAGCCACTTTTACATTGTTCTTTGATATAAACAATAAACTCGCTCATTCCAAGAGAAAGCTTGATTCTATTCGCTTAATTTTAAATCAGCTAGTGCTTTTAAAAAGTCAGTGGAAAGAAACATGCCCAGTTATGGCTCACCGCTGGTCAAAATGCCAGGTGGCCTGTGAAATAACTGCCTTACAGAGTTGGTGCTTCTTGATGTGGGAATTGTTCTCCCTCTGAAGGGGCTGGAGATTAAGAGAAACACGTTAATGAGTTTATAAATAAAACACAAAATCAAATGGAAATGATTTCATCTTTCAGGTTCAAAAGTCATTTTTCTTATGTGCTACACATACATGTTGCTTCTTTCTGGTACAATGGGCCAGGCCCTCTGTCTAATCTAGGATGGTTCCTGTGTTCTTTCTCTGTGGTCACCTACTGTTGGGGTGGGGGTGGGGGACTGGGATACATTAGTGCACCTCAGGAGAATCATCCAAGGGAGCCAGAAGGGGCTGAGCCCAGGGGAAAGAACCAGTGGGAACACTGGGAAATCATGGTGGAGGTGGGAAGCCAGAGAAGGGTGGCTGGCCTTCAGAGACCACTGAACATCAGTGAAGGCTCACTCAAGAGAGCAGGTGCCACTTAACTACCTGTGACCTGGGGCCACTTAACCCCTTTGAGCTTCAGTTTCTTCATTAAAAAAGGGTGATAACACCATCATGGTAAGGCTGCTGCAAGAATTAGACAAAATGTACAGAAAGCACCCAGCACAGTGCCTGGCACATTGTAGGTGCATAACAGGTCGGGTAGTAATAGCGGTGGTAGTAGTAAGAGTAATTATTATGGGGGGCTTAAATTATAAATAATACTGCATGGAGGACAGAAGAAAGTGACCCATTGCAATTGTTTCTAAGGCCTCAGTTATGTTCAAATATGATACGACATCAGCATTTCCCCGTTCTCTTTTCTGAAAGCAATCTTTAAGGTCTAAGTTAACGTGTTATCTTGGGCCAGTGGACTGAAACGACTCCCTCAGAAGGGACAGTCACGTGTCCTTGCAATATTCCCAACTCAGGGCTTCAAAAAGCAGAGCTGCCGGCCTTTGGTGGTCACTGATCAACTCCAACTTTTTACAAATGTAGGACCCCATGTACTAAACTTCTGCCTTCCAATCAGTTACTCATTCCAAATTCACCGTGATTTTCATTAGTAACAGGGGCTTTCATATTCCTTTATATAGTCTAATATGATTGATTTCCATAATTGGAAGTAAATGACTTTTTAATAAGCTTGCTTGTAATGTTGGTGGTAATGGTCCTGTTTTCAGATCCTCGAATGGTTCCTACCCTCATCCTTTTATTTATCTGTTTCTTCCAGAAAATAGCACTAGAGCTCTTTTTGTGTCTGTTATGGCTAAATATTATCAAAGAGGAGAGAGTAAGGAGGAGAGAGGCAGAGATGGACTTGCCGACCATTTTGCAGAGCACGTTTTTCAGGAATGACATATTTAAGGGAGAACATAGTTCCCCTCCCTTGAGTTCTGCCTACATGAAATGCTAGTAAACATGGCTCTCTTTCTGCACAGATTTCAGTTCCAGTGGATATAAGCTGCTCATTTTGGGGGTAAGCGGAGAAAAAGGGAGCCCAGGAAATTGGCACTAGAAAAAGGAGGCAAAACAGATGGCAAATCCAGAGGGAGGCTCTTGCAATGATACTTTGGGGGAGACAAAGGAAGTTGTGGAGGGAAGGGCACACAGTCTGAGAATATACTTCATTCACCAAGAGGTGAGGAGCATGAGTGGGGAACTGGAACATACGTAAGGAGGGCCAATGGCAAAGGTTTTGGTGCAGCATCTTGGAGAGTCAACAACTCCAAGAGATAACATCAGGAAGGCACTGACCACACAGGAAGAAGAAAAGCAGACACAGAGAAGGAATTGCCATAATATGCAAAGATAAAAATAATTTACGAACTTCATGTCGAAACTTTAGGGGAGAGAGATCCTGAAAAATTTCCAGTGTATAAGGAATGGTAGACGGAAGTCGAGTACACAGAACTCATTATGACAAATGGAAGATGAATTCGACATTATTGTGTGTTCTGTAGTGTATTGCTTTAGTGTTTTGGTGAATATAAAGATATTTTAGGGCCTTAGGTTTACTTGCAAACTCAATCTTGTTTTTCATATAAAGGCTTAATCCTCAGTTATGGCTATTCCTATCACAGGGATGTTCAGATCCCTTGTGGCTGGGGATGGAGGACAACTATACTCCATAAATTAGAAGTGACAGTGTATGTCCCAGGGCATAGCAATTGTTGAGAATCCCCATTTCAGCAGAAGGGCTTTCCCTTCAGCTCATGGAGCACACTGGTCATCAGCTGATACAGCAGTCTAACAGGTGCTGGGAGGAGAGCAGACCTTCATATTCTTTGAACTTGGGAAGATTAAAATTTTCAGAATTAGGAGCAGCTTCTCCCTTCTATGGAAGAGTCTGGATATTATCTTGGATGTAAACACAGCTCTGTTTGAGATAATCTAATCATTTTAATGGCCCATTTGATGTCTGTACATGTAAGGTTAAACTCCACCATTCTTGGGGAAGCTCTAAAAATGAAATAACCCAAATGCAGGTGCTTCAGGGTAAGAGTTATGTGTTCTGTGTTCAGAAACACTGATTGGGTGTTTCTTAGCAGAACTATGTGCCCACACAGATAGAGAATTTTATTTTTTCTAAATCTGCATGTAGAATGTCCTATGCCTAAAAAGTCATGTTTGTGATTGGATGGTGTGATGGTTAATTTTATGGGTCAACTTGGTGGAAGTATGATGCCCAGATATTTGCCAAATGCTGGTCTAGATGTTGCTTTTAGATGTGATTAACATTTACATCAGCAGACTTTGAGTAAAGCAGACTACCCTCCATAATGTGGGTGAGCCTCTTCCAATCACTTGAAGTCCTTAAGAGAAAAGACTGAGGTCCTCCAAGGAAGAAGAAATTCTGCCTCCAGACTGCCCTGGGACTTGAGCTGCAACATCAACTCTTTCTTGGGTCTCCAGCTGGAAGGCTTGCCCCGCGGAATTTGAACTTGCCAGGCTCTACAATCACATGAGTCAATTCTTTAAAATTCTGTTTCTCTGGAGAACGTTGACTAACACAGCTGGCGTGGGTGTGTCCAAGTATGTAATCTAGCACTTTGGGAGCAGAGGACAGACCATGGGGGGATGGACCTGCAGGCCTCATCTGGTCCTCACCTTGCACGGGACTGGAGGCTCTCATCCAGGTACTGAACAGTGACCACAACAATGTGGAAAAGACACTACTGGTGTTTAATGAGCTGGGCCTGGTCCTGTACAATAAAAAGCTGCCCATCTCAACAGGCCAATGGCATTCCCATTGAAAACACTACTTTTGAGGAAAGATATGACAAGGAGCTGGTCACTGGGTGCAGCCCATTTGGACTAGTGACATGCTTGTGTTGTTTAAGACTGAAGAGCCCAGAATTTGGAAAAGCAAAGTGCTATGAACTATATTTGTCAGGGCTATGAGTCCAGACAGTGCCCTAGAGAGAGTGAATATGTAAAGAGGCAGTTGGGCCCCGAATCCAAAGCAGGCTGCTGCTTGGAGCACACCTGGCTGAGGGGATGTGGAGGCCTCTAAGAGGGTGGCCCCAGAGCCACTGGGTCAAGGACCTCCAAGAGCCCCACTTTCAGATGTTGCTTATAGCTACTCTCCTGGGAGCATTTTCATTAGTCCCAGGCCTTTGGGAAAGTCTTGTAAAAGTCTGCCTGGCCTAGTCAGACGCAGTAGCCAGGGAAGCAGGCTTCCTGAGGCTGGAGCAGTGGCCACCAGCAATGGTACCATCAGAGGACAGCAGGCCCAGCAGGTGGCAGCCCCTGCAGCGTGGAGGAAGATGAGGAAGCCAGGAGGAGGAACCCCAGGCACATACTCCAGAGTATTCAAGAGACACTCTCAGGAATAGGCTGGGACTTGTTTTGAGATAAGTAAACTGATTTCTAGCAGTAAAGCCAGTAGGGACTTTGGCCATAATAATTTGGGAATAAAAAGGAGGCGCAGCCTTGTTTGGCTGTCACAGGCAGGTGAGGCCAGGGATACATGAGACCCATTGGGAGAAGTTTCCTCTAATGCTGTCCCCGCTCCAGGAACAAGAACGTGTGGCTCATAAGGCCGGGCGAGAGGTGAGAAGGCCATGCAAACTGGAAAAGGACGGCATTCTTTCAAACATAGCCCGGATGATTATATTCCTAACCCATGCCAATCCGAACTCGCAAACTGCTGAAGAAATGAAATCTGGTTAAATTTCTTCTTTTTCACCCTTCTTAAAAATATCAAAAGCTAGTATTTTGCAGACGGCTGTATGCTGGCCACGCTGGCCAGGCCTCGTGGGGTCCAAAACAAACACACCTGATCTAGATTTGGTCAGCATCAGGAGGCCCAAGAAGCGGCCAAAGAATTAATAGAGGAATCTGAGAATTGTTCCTCATCCCGACAGGCCTCAACTTGAAATAGCTCTTGCTTTGGAGGACTTGAGTAAGCGTGTGGCAAGGAGGGGCAGTAGGGCTGTGGGGGAGAAGCTTGTGAATCCATTCAAGTTCATATAAAAGGATTTTGATGCTGACCTGTCATTGGAAACAGATCTGACTCCTTCCTCATGGTGATGAATACTGGTAATCTTTTCTCTTCACAGTCAAGGGTATCGATGAGAGTGAATATGTGTCACATGCAGTTTCTGGTGAGAACTTTGCTCTGGGCCTTAGGATATTGTCTGCTGGAGACAATATGATTGAAGTAATGATTTTCTGTGCCACGGAATTGCAGAAATCTGTTTTCCACGGATTATGTGTTAGCAGACTAATGTCAACGATCCTTTGTGGGTGGTTATATTAACAATGAGGGGGTGTTTAGTGGAACTGGTGGTTTTTACTTGGATCTTAGGAAACTACCAACTATGCTAATACAAAGAATGGATGATGGGGGAGCTAAGATCTTGCATATACAGCAAGAAAGGAACAACCAAGTATTTGGATAGCAAACAGAACACCCTGAATTCCTAATAGTGTGACATCATGAACATGGCTAGTGACTTCTAGAAAGCTGTCAAAGGGGCCCAAGGACTTCCTATGCTTCCTCAACTCACTTTAGTTCTCTCAGATCCTGCCCGAATAATCCAGCCCCCAGTTTCCTGTCTTCCCTTCACCATCTGAGTTATGGTGACTCCCTGTCTTAGTGTGGCTTCTCCCACAAGCAAGCCCTAGTACAAGTAGTTTATTTGGGAAATGATCCCTGGACAAACTGATAAGAAAGTGGGGAAGTGAGACAGGGAGGGAAGGCAGCCAGTAAAGGCCACAATTGCAAGCCAGTTCCCACTGTGGCAAATGGAACTCAACCCCACTGGGGACCTCTGGGGGACCGTGTAGGACACATGACTCTAAGCTGTCCCTCTTCGGGGTGAGGGAGGTGGGGTATGTATACACCAACTTCCAACAGTCATTGGTTGAGGCCTCCTGGGGTGTGGGTGTTAATTCCCTAGCACTAGCCTGCCCCAGGCACATCCTTGGATGGCTAGGGAAGGCTCTCAGGAAGAGTGGAAGGGGCTGGCAAATGGAGTCATGCTAGTGTGCACACACATGGTGTGCGGAGGGGAGATGGGTGGAGCTCTGACAGCATCTGCTCTATTCTTCATTTCTTGTTCTTCATCCTACTTGTCTGAAAAAGACGACTACTACCTATAGTTAATATATTCTCTTACAAACAGAGCTAATTCTCTGACAACCAAGCCAACAAAGAGAGAGGCAGAGGAAATTAAATATTCTAGCCTGATTTCTTATAGAGCAGGCTGGTATTTTGGGGCTTAGATTTAATTTCTGGCCTAGCAGATGGGAATGACTGTAGCAGCCCCTAGTTTTCTCCTGACCCTACTTTAATAGAAACCAGATTGCCCACACCTTGTCTCACATTCTACATGCTGGGGTGAGCTACTGTCTCTCTTGCTGCCTCAGTTTTCCTTTTTGGGTTGACCCCTTGGAAACGAAGCTCTGACATCAGAAGCTCCTTAACTATTTTTTGTGGAGATCACCTTTTAGTTGGTGCAGTGGAAAGGTGATGATGTGTTTCTATGATGGTAAATGCTACTTTGACCAACCCTGGAAGAGGTGGGCACCATCTGGGGGCATGAGGGACTCAAGCCATTTCAAGGACTCATCCTAGAACAATACAAACAATGCACCCTCCTTTGGCTGGGTCCCTCAGTCTATTTCACTCACTCCATGCTGTGCCTGGCAGAACTTTGCAGCCATTGAAGAAGTCAGGAAAAGGCATCTCTGGCTTGGGGGGACCTTGATGAAACACTGCTATCAGGAGAGAGACTGAAAAATAAACAGACTGTCTTTAAGTGGGACAGAGATCAGGGAATCTCCTGAGGTACATTTAAGAAACCCAGAGATTTTGCTGGGTTGACCATAGAAGGGGAAGTTGTATTATAGGGGATTATCCCTGATAACGTGTCCTCAAATCTTTCACAGGACACTTATTTGTAGTGACCTATTACTCTGCCAATAAGGCCTGGCTGAGAAGCCCTCACTGCTGGTTATTAGTAGAGGGCTCTGTGGAGTAACTGTAGGGCCAGACTCTGGGAGTCTTCTTTCTCCTACTTCTCAACCAGCTTATAAGTATCCTGAGGCTGGGACTCTCTCCCAAGGATTTGTGTGTCCCCCACAGGGTCTTGAACTTAAAAGATGCACAGTAATTGCCAAATAAATAAATTACAAGACCTAGAGTTTCTGCCAATATTCCTGATCATGGAAGCCCCCCATTTCCTACTCCTCTCTCGCTCCTGATGGCCTGCCCAAATTGAGGAAAAACTGTGGTAAAGGCTCCTATTGAGTTCAGCCTGAAATAATTCCCCAAATCTGTATCCTTAATCCACACACAATTGCCCAACGCTCCCTTTCTATAAAACTTTTAAAAAATTCTGTCCTTTACATAAGACTCATTTCAAAATTATAGCTGAGGTATGTCATTTAATATTTCTTCCTGTCTTCTTTCTTTGGTGGACTCACACCGTTTTATTTTTTAATTTTACTTTTACTTATTACATTAACATTCAGTAAAATTGACTTGGTTGTGCGTGTATGTGCATGTGTGTGTGAATGGGCAGTTCTCTATGAGATTTAACATACATATAGATTTTTGTAACCACCATCACAGTCAGGATTCCCAAAAGTTCTATTACCCCTAAAAACTCCCTCATCCTGCCCTGGTGGAGTCACACCCTCCTTCACCCCTGCTCGCCATCACTATAGTTTTGTCTTTTTCAGAATGTCATAGAAATAGAATCAGGTTGTGTACAGCCTTATGAGCCTGGCTTTTCTCACTCAGCACAGTGTCGCTGAGGTTTTGCATGTTGTTGTATCTATCAGAAGCTGGTTCTTTTTATTGCTGAGTATTATTCTATTATATGTACCGCAGTCTATCCATTCACTCTGTTGTTTCCATTTTTCGGCGATTATGAAGAGAACTGCTATAAACGTCTGTGTACAAGTTTTTGTGTGAACGTGTTTTCATTTCTCTAGGCTGAACAGCTGGGTTGTATGATATGTCTATGTTTAACTTTGCGAGAGATTGCCAAATTGTTTTCCAAAGTGTCTGCACCATTTTGCACTCTCACTAGGAAGACATGAGTTCCCGTTGCTCCACATCCTTGTCTGTACTTGGTATTGTCAGTTAAAAAAAAAAAATGAAAAAAATTTTAAGCTATTTTAATAAGGGTGTGGTGATAGTTCGTCATTGTTTTAATTTACATTTCTCTAATGGCTAGTGATGTTGAACATCTTTGCATGTACTCATCTGCCATCCATATATCCTCTTTGGTGAAGTGTCTGATCACCAGATGCTGTTGCCCCCCCATCCCTGTTTTTGTACTCTCTAACCTGTTCCATTGATCTACATGTCTATCCTTTGCCAATATCTACATGGTCTTGATTACAGCAGCTTATAGTAAGTCTTAAAATTGGGTGGTATGAATCCTCCAGTGTTCTTCTTCTTTTATAAAATTGTTCTGGCTCTTCTAATTCCATTGCCTTTTCATATAAATTTTAGAGTCACCTTCTCTATAGCTATAAAAGGTTCTGGTGGGATTTTGATTAGTATTATATTAAATCTAAAGATAAGTTTAAGGAGAATTGACATCTTTCCTATATTGAATCTTGTAATCATTGAAAATAGTATGTCTCTGTTTATTCATGTCTTTTTTGATTTCTTTCATTAGAATTTGGTAGTTTTCATGATGGAAACCTTCCACATGTTTTCCTAGTTTATACCTAAGTATTTCTCTTTCTATTTTTTAAATTACTATAAATCATATATTAATACTTAATATATACAAATGTTCTATAACTATATACATAATACTTTTTAAAGTATAAAATAATAAATATTTAGTTTTGGTCATTAATTCTTCATTACTAGTATATAGAAGTACAATTAATTTTTGTGTGTGGATCTTGGATCCTGCAACCTTGCTAAACTCTTTTATTGCTTCTAGGAGCTCTTCTGTAGATTCTTGGAATTACGTTAGTAGACAAATATGTCATGTGTGACTAGGGACAGTTTTATTTTTTCCATTCAAACTTTATACCTTCTATATATTTTTCTTGCTTAATTGCACTGGCTAGAACTTTTCGTATTGTATTAAATAGGAGTGGTGTGAGTTGACAACCTTGTCTTGTTGCTGATCTTGGAGAAAAAGCATTAAGGCATTTGCCATTGATGTTAGTTGTGAGTTTTTAATAGATGCCTTTCATCAGGTTGAAGACGTTCTCTTATATTTCTAGCTTGCTGAGAATTCTTATTGTGAAGAATGTTAAATTTTATCAAATATTTTCTTCATTGATTGATATAACCATGGATTTTTTCTTCCTTAGTCTGTTATTATGGTGGATAATATTGATTGATTTTTGACTACTGACCTAGAATTGTTTTCCTGAGATAAACCTCACTTAATTGTGCTATCTAATTCTTTTTATATATTGCTGGATTTAATATGCTAGTATTTTTGAGTATATGTTTATGGGGGATTTTAGTCTATAGTTTTCTTGTGATGTCTTTGCCTGGTTTGGGATCAGGATGATACTGGCCTCACAAAATGGTTGGGAAATGTTCCCTCTTCTATTTTCTGGAAGACATTGTATGAAATTGGTGTTATTTATTTTTAAAATGTTTGGTAGAATTCTACAGTGAAACTATTTGGGCCTGCAAATTTCTTTTTCAGAAGACTTTAAGCATGAATTTGATTTATTTAATAGATATAGAAGCATTTATGCTATCCATTTCTCCTTGAGTGAGTTTGGTAGTTTGGTGGTTTGGTAATTCCTTCAAGGAATTTGTCCATTTTGTCTAAATTGTCAAATTTATAGATCGTTTGCAATAATTCCTTATCCTTTTAATGTCTATAATGATATCCATCTTTCATTCTTGTTATTATTTGCATCTTCTCTTTATTTCTTCAGCAATCTGGCTAGATGTTTACCAATGTTTTTGATCTTTTCAAAGAACCAGTTTTGGTTTCATTGGTTTTCTTTATTTCTTTTCTCTTTTCAATTTAATTAATGTTTGCTCTTATCTTTATTATAATTTCCTTCCTTCTGCTTGCTTTTGAAAAATTTTGTTCTTCTTTCTCTAGTTTCTTAAGGTGGAAGCTAAAGTTTTTGATTTTAGACCTTTTTTTTTTTTGCCAATACAAATGTTTAATAGTATAAATTTCCTTCTAAACACTGCTTCAATTACAATCCACAAATTTTGATGTGTTTTATTTTCATTTTCTTTCAGTTGAAAATATTTCTAATTTCTCTTGAGACTTTCTTTTTGACTCATAGGTTATTTGGAAACGTGTTTCAAAATTTTCCATTATCTTTCTCTTATTGATTTCTAGTTTAATTCCATTATTGTTAGAGAATATACTCTAGATTATTTCAATTCTTTTAAATTTGTTAATGTTTGTTTTATAGCCTAGAATACCATCTGTCTTGGTGAATGCTTCATGTGCACCTGGAAACAACATATATTCTCCTATTTTTGGGTAGAGTGTTCTATAAATGTCAATTAGATCCCATTGGTTGATCATACTGTTCCATTCTTCTATAGCCTTGTTCATCTTATGTTTACTGTTTTATTGATCACTGAGAGAGGAGTATTGAAGTCTCTAATTGTGAATTTGTCTAATTCTCCTTTCAGTTGTGTCAGTTTTTACTTCACATATTTTGAAGTTCTGTTATTAAATGCATGTACATTTAGGATTGCTAGGACTTCTTGGTGAAATACCCCTTTTATCATAATGTCATGTTCCTCTTTATCCTTAGTAGTTTCCTTGCTCTGTAGTCTACTTTGTCTGAATTAAATATAGCCACTCAAGATTCCTTTGATTAGTGTTTGCATGGTATATACTTTTCCATCCTTTTATTTTAATCTATCGATATCATTATATTTAACGTAGGGTTCTTGTAGACAGAAAATGGTTCACTCTTTTTTAAAAAAAAATCCATTCTGCCAATCCCTGCCTTTTAACTGATATGTTTAGACTGTTTATATTTAATACAAGTATTCGTATGTTTAGATTTAGGTCTGCCATTTTCTTATTTGTTTTCTCTGTTTTTTATTCTACTGTTTTCCCTTTCTTGCCTTCTTTTTAATTATTTGAGTGTTTTTAGAATTGCATTTTAATTTATTGATTCAGTTTTTTATTACATTTCTTGGTAGTTTTTTAAATGGTTGCTTTAGGGATTACAATATACGTATACACTTAACTTTTCAAAATGTCCTTAGAATTAATATCTTACCACTTCATGTGGAATGTAGAAACTCTACCAGCATATAGGCCCCTTTACCCTCTCCTCTTATGTTGTGGTTTTCATATATTTCATATGTATATACACAAAAAATCCTATCAGAAAATGTTATAATTTTTATTTTCAGCAATCATATGTTTTTTAAGAATGTAAGAGGAGAATAATAGACAATTTATTTAGATATATACCATTTTGATTGGTTTTCCTTTATTCCTGATGGTCCAAATTTCCTTCTGATATCATTTACCATCCATCTGAAGAATTTTCCTTAGCATTTCTTTTAGAGCAGGTCTGCTGGTAGCTGGCAACAAATTCTCTTAATTTTCTTTCCTCTGAGAATATCTTTATTTCAGCTTCGTTAATGAAGGATATTTTTTGCTAGATATAGAATTCTAGGTTGATAGTTCTTTACTTTCAGCGCTTTAAAAATGTTGTTCTACTTCCTCCACGGTTTCTGATATGATATCCACAGTCATGTGAATAGTTGTTACCCTGGTAACTTTCAAAATTTTTTCTTTGTCTTAAGTTTTTAGCAGTATTATTATGATGTGTCTGGATGTGAATTTCTTTGAATAAGGTGGTGTGTTTCATCAATTTAGGAAGTTTTCATTCTTTATTTATTTAAACACATTTTACTGCACTGTGCTCTTTCTTTCTTTCTTTCTGGGACTCTGATGAAACAAATGTTAAAAATTTTATTGTTGTTCCACAGGTCCCTGTGGCTCTGTTCTTTTTTATTATTTATATCTTTATTGAGATATAATTCATATAGCATAAAATTCACCTATCTATAGTATACACATCAACGGTATTTGGTATATTCACAGCGTTGTAACCCATCACCACAATATAATTTTAGAACATTTTCATCATCCGCAAAAGAAATCCTATACCCATTAACAGCTACTCCCCATTTATCCTCCCTAGCCACAGGTAATCACTAACCTACTTTTTGTCTCTCTATTTTGGACATGTCATATAAATAGAATCGTATGTAATCTTTTGTGACTGACATCTTTCATTGAGCTTAATGTTTTCCAGGTTCATCCCATGTTGTAACATATATCAGTACTTCATTCCTTTTTGTGGTTGAATAATATTCCATTACATGGATATACCACATCTTGTTTATACATTCATCAATTGATGGACATTTGAGTTATTTCCACCTTTTAGCTATTGTGAAGAATGGTGTCATCAACATTTGTGTACAAGTTTTTGCATGAACATATGTTTTCAGTTCCTTTGGGCATATACCTCTGAGTGGAATTGCTGGGTCATATGGTAACTTTATGTTTAACTTTTTGGGGAACTACCATACTGTTTTCCAAAGTGACTGCACCATTTTACATCCTTACCAGCAGTGTATGAGAGTTCCAATTCCTCTATATCCTCTCCAGCACTTGACTTTTTGATCTAGCCATCGTAGTGGGTGTGAAGTGGTATCTCATTGTGGTTTTGATTTGCTTTTCCCTGATGACTAATGAGGTTGAGTATCTTTTCATTTACCTATTGGTCATATGTATATATTCTTTGGAGAAATGTCTATTCAAATCCAATGCCTTTTAAAAAAATTGAGGTATAATTGACATATAACATTATATTAGTTTCAGGCATACAACACAATGATTTGATATTTGTATATTTTACAAAACGATCACCACAATAAGTCTAGTTAACATCTGTCACCATAAGTAGTTACAAAAATGTTTGTTTCTTGTGATGAGAACTTTTAAGATCTACTTTCTTAGCAACTTTCAAATATGCAATACAGTATTATTAACTGTAGTCACCATGCCGTACTTTACATCCCCATGACTTATTTATATTATAACTGGAAGTTTGTACTTTTTGATCTCCTTCACCCATTTTGCTCACTTTCCACCCCTTGCCTCTGGCAACCACCAATCCGTTCTCTGTATGTATGAGCTTGGGTTTGTTTTTTGTTTTAGATTCCACATATAAGTGAGATCATATGGTATTTGTCTTTCTCTGTTGGACTTATTTTACTTAGCATAATGCCCTCAAGGTCCATCCATATTGTCACAAATGGCAAGGTTTCCTTCTTTTTTATGGCTGAATAATATTCTATTATATATATATATATATATACACCACATTTTCTTTATCCATTAATCCATCAATGGACACTTAGATTGTTTCCATATCTTGGCTATTGTAAATAATGTTGCAGTGAACACAGGGATGCATATATCTTTTTGAGTTAGTGTTTCCATTTTCTTTGGATAAATACCCAGAAGTGGAATTGATAGATCATATGATAGTTCTATTTTTAATTTTTTGAGGAACCTCCATACTGTTTTCCATAGTGGCCACACTAATTTACATTCCCACCAACACTGTACAAATGGTTCTCGTTTCTCCATATCCTCACCAACACTTGCTATTTCTTATCTTTTTGATGACAGCCATTGTAACAAATGAGAGGTAATATTTCATTGTTAGACATGCAAAAGTCTCTCTGTCACAAATGATTTCTTTGATTCTTCCTTCCCTTCAAAATGCTGGCCCATTTTTCTTCTCTCCTTTAATATTAAACCCCTACACTCCCTGCTCTGTATATTCAAATCCCACACAATCACAACACATTACTCTTTGCTTCAGCCCCCACCATCTACTAAATCTTCCTAGAGCCTCTCAGATTCTGCTTTCACATCGCAATCAGTTGATATGTTAATTTAAAAAAATATTTTTTCTCTGTTGTTAGATTAGATAATTTTTATTGTTTTCTCTCTAAATTCACTAATCTTCCCTTTGTCATCTCCATTCTTCTATTGAGTTCATTTGCTATTTTATTTTTCAATTTTAATTTTCCATTTGGTTCTTTTTTATATTTTCTATATTTTTACTGAGACTTTCTTTTAGTTTGTTTCAAGAAAGTCTTCCTTAATTTTTGAAACATGGTTTTAGGAACTTTAAGTCTTTATAATTCCAACACTGTTTCATGTTGGGTCTGGTATCTACTGATTTTCTTTTTCTTGTGAGTTGAGATTTTTCTTGGTTTTTCTTATGCCAAGTTATTTTGGACCATATCCTGGATATTTTCAGGGTCTCGTTTAAATCCCAAGAAGACTACTGATTTTTGTTTGTTTGTTTGTTTGTTTCAGCAGACAGTCAATCTGGTTAGATTCAGGTCACAAATTCCAATAAGCCTTCTTTGGGCTGTAGTTCCAGTAGCAGCTCTGCTTTCAAAGGCTTTGCAGTGCTATTCAGGTTTGTTCCACGTGTATGCCACTCAGTGGCCAGTATACGACATGGGTGTTGGTCTACCTTATAGCAGGATTGTCCAAGACTTTGGTACACTCTTTAGATCCATGCATGCTCAGCTTGAAGGTCAGCCCAGGAGTTCATATAAACAACTTTATGAAATATTGTCTTGATCTCCTTCCTCCCTGTCATCCATCTGACACATTATGACTCCCTGAGGCCTCACTCCTGTACCCCTCAATCCTGCCATGCAATTCCCATGGCTATATCTGCATCTGGGACCAAGTAGTGGTAGGAGAGAGAGAGAAAAAGCAATGGAGAGTCTTCCTATGTTTTTCGTATCAAAGCTCCTCTGGTCAGAAGAAAGGAGTCTCCTCCATCAGAGTTTTAGGCTTCTGTTTGACTGATGCTGCTGTTATTGCCACCAGAAGATTTTCTGGGGTTGCCAATTTGATGGTACTTTGAATTCTGGTCTCCTTCCCTATGCCGCCTGCTACGACTTACTTTTTGGAGTTCTCAGATAGCTGCTCCATGCACGCTTTATAGTTGCCTTTAGTAGGAGAGAAGGATGGAATGTGATTACTCCACCTTGCCCAGAACTGGATCCTCTCACTGTTTTTTTTATTATAAGAATACGTCTATCTCACCGGCCAGTTGTACTATTAGGGCTGAAAAGTCTTATCCATAATATTAGCTTCATTTCCCTTTCTCATCACATGGGCAGACTCAATCTCTCTCCTTCACTCAGCTCCTTGGCTGATTCTATTTATGTTGTGCTTAATTCCTTATCAAACCTCAGATATTTGTGTCTATGGGATCCTCTAACCTACCCACCAGGCCAGTTCTCAAACACTGAATCTCTCCATTATCTCTCCTGTGTCTAGAGCACTATAGATCTGCTTCACATCAAATTCACGTTACAGAAATTCTAACAGCCTGGACTTGGTTGATGTATGGCAATACTTATCGTATTCCTATGATGCCTTGTGTCATTCTAAATTGTGTAATCTTAAGCCATTTTCATTAAACTCAGGAACAAGAAAGGAGAGGCTGTTACTATTAGCTAATAGTGATTCAGAGGGTCTAATGAATGTGATAAGACAAGAAAATAAAATACTAGGTGTAAATACTGGAAAAAGATTTTTTCTTTTGCAATGAATATAATTACATTTATAGAAAACTCAAGAAACTGTAGCAAGAAAAAGACCACTAAAATTAAAAACAGAATTTGGTAAGATGACTGGGTACTAGGAAAATATCTTTTAAAAATAGACTTTTTTTTTTATCCCAGGAAATGGAAAAATATTCCATTCACAAAAGCAGCAAAAATTATAATATACTTAGGAAGAAATCCTACTCCTAGGACTTTATTCCAAGGATTGGCAAACTGGGGCTGGCAGGCCGATCTGTCCTGTGGTCTGTTTCTGTATGGCTTTGGACTGTGAGCTAAGAATGGTTTTTACATTTTTATAGGGTTGTAAAAAAAAAAGAAGAAGAATATGCAACAAAGACCATATGAAGCCCACAAAGCCTAAAATATTTACTATCTGGTCCTTTATGGGAAAAGTTTCCATAGAAGTTAAAGCACCAGTATAGAAGGATATGTGTGCAGGGGTGTTTACTGTAGCATATTTTAAATGGCAGAAAAATGGAAATAAAGCAAATACCTGTCAAATGGAAAATAATGGAAAATGTGACACAATCATTCTACAGAATATTATGGAGGCATTAAAGGAATGAAATATAATCACACCAGTTGATTCGGGGAAATATATTTATACACATATGTATGCATATGTATATACATATGAAAATTTTAATATATATGTGAAATTTCTATATATATGAAATTCAGGATGCAGCAAAAAGCAGGATGCAGAGAAATGTACATAATATAACTTTTTGTCTCTTTTTTTTTTGTAAGACAAGCAACCCAATTCCCATCTAAGCATGTGAATGTTAATATAATTATATCGACATACAGAAAGAATTTTGAATGTTAGGCTAAGGAGCATGTACATTTTTGTTTGGCAATGGGCAGGCCTCAGTGGTTTTTGAGTGGGGGTAAGGAGGAGAGAGATCCACTGGAGCTGTGGCTTGGGGGTATTGATCTTTACAATGCAATCTTTACTACTTATTACTCAGAATGCTAATTTAAAGGTGGTCAACTTCCTGTTGGCAGACTACCGCCAAATCTGCTGTTTCCCTCACCACCAAACCCTTCTGTTCAATGGATTTCTCTCATTCGGAATCAGCGGCCTTGGATTCTTCTTTAGCATCTGAACAGCTTTGTGGCTTTGGCAGCAGTTTGAGTCAACCTTGACTGTGAACTCCTTGCTCTGCAATCTATCCTCTCCCTCCAGTGACAACAGCAGAAAGGTATTGCAATTATTGTCTTGTTGAGACTGTCAAGGGAGTCCCCATCACATCCTAGTTAGTGGCTGTTAGGCCAAAGGCTTCCCCAATTCAGCTTTGTCACCTGTGGATATGGTATCTGGCCTCCCAGGTGTTGGACCCCTTTTTGCACGTGATATCACCTCTGTTATGGGAGTTAATAAAGGTTTTGTTCCAGTTATCTCACTGGGGTTAAGGTGAAGCTAAACCCTTCATGACTTCTCTCCATGGCTTGGTTTTTCCTTTTTAGAAGATTGTGGTATTTACTTCTGCAGGAATACATCATTTCATAACATCCAAAGATAGACTTGGTCTTGCTTTAGATTGCTGGTGCAGGCAATTAATAAACTTTATGTCTTTGATGTTCCCTGTCTATTAAATTGACTTTGTACATTACCCATTTCTGTAGTCATTTCTTAATTACTTGCTTTTGTCTTCCAATAAAAGGGAGCACTCAAGGACCCTAGTATTTGCTAATGAGTTGCTAGGTACTGCTACATTCCAATTATTTATTAGGAGGCTTTCTAGACCTCAGCATCATCTCAACATGTGTTAAGTGGTTTTTCAAAACACAATTTAAATTTTTAAAATATTCAGGCATCATTAAAGATGTCTTCAACAGAGATTAAATTAATAAAATCAGTTTTTACCTCATTACAAAGCTCACATTTTCAGCAGTAAAATCACCAGACTTGGGGTCTGGTAAAAGATTTAACCATCTGTACACAGGAATCATTTATTCGTGTAGTGGCTGGTGGCTATAAAACAAAGGGTCTGAACTCACCGTGTCCTGTTTTGACCCTGTCTGTTTAGTGACGTCTGTGCAGTGTGACCAAGGTTACCTTGGACATCTTCCTTGGAGCAGTGTTATGGTGAGGCAGGCTTAATAACTCCCAATTATGGATAATTCCAAAAAAAGAAGAGCAGACAAACTAGTCTCATCAGGGCAATTTTTAAAAATTAGAGAGAAGAAACTGTCCTAGGGTTCTTCCAAAAATCTGAAGAGAAAATTAAAACCAGTGACAGACTGGAAGAAAACAGCTGCTACATATACCATAGACAAAGGGCCAATATCTAGAGGACACAAAGAGATCCTACAAATCAAAACGAGAAAGTGAACCAACCAGTGGGCAAAGGATATGAGACACAAGGAAAAGCACTCAATTTCACCAGCTGTCAGAGAAATGCAAATTAGGACAATAATGGAATCCATTCTTTTGCTCTCCAACTGGCAAAACCTAAAATGCCAGATATTATCATGTATAAGCAAGGATGCAGGGGAACGGTACTGTCACACACTGACGGGTATACAAACCAATGGAAACTTTTGGGAAGGCAACTGGGGAGTGATCATGAAAATGAAAAATACACATCCGCTCTTGTTCTCCCCAGTTCTACTTCTAGGCATCTATCTCAAAGAAACACTCGTAGTTGTAAACAAAAATGCCTGCATTGTTTGTGAAAGAGAAAAGTTGGGGGAAAAAATGAAATGTCTGTTACAAGGGAGTAGTTAAACAGATCATGGTTGAATCATACTTCAAAGCAGCCACATCAAAAATGGTGAGCGATAGACCTATACTCACTGTTAAGTGAAAGAAGAAAGATGCAGAATAACATGCACATTGAGGTCCCATTTATGCAGCAAAACAAGGTATCTTTGTATATGTCTGCTGTCTGCCTATCTATCTATCTATCTATCTATCTATCTATCTATCTATCTATCTATCTACCTACCTACCTACCTACCTACCTATCTATCTACCTATCTATCTGTCATTTGTCTATCTATAAATGCACAGGAGGGGACGGAAGGACATGCATCAAATTGTTGAAAGTGGTTATTCCCCTCTGGGGAGGGGTCATAGTTGGTACTGGGGGAGAGGAAACAAAGAAGGGCTCTTACATTTTGATACATACATTACTGTAGTGTTGGAGCATTCTACAGCAAAATGCACCCATCGATCACTTGGGCAATTATAAACAGACAAAAACAAACCCTCCAATGAATCCCTAACTTTCTAAACTCCAGATCAGGGGAGAGACCCTAGGAAGGTAGGCTCACCCTCCCTTGACTGACTTAGCCCTTCTCCACTCCCACCACGCTCTCTGCCTCCTCCCTTTATTATCTTCCTGGTGTAAAGATGGGGAAAGCCTTCCTTCACTGGATCCTTTTCCTTCTTTTCATCATCAGCTTGAACTCAGAGAGGATATGTGACTTTCCTGGGCATCTATACAGCAGGGGCCTAATACCTCCTTCTTGGCTGGGCTGTGAATTTTCCTGCTATCTAAGGGCATTGACCTTGGAGCCCAACAGGAACTGGGTTCTAGTTCTGGCTCCACCCTCACTAGCTGTGTATTATTGGGCACATTTATTAACCTCCCTAGGCCTCAGTTTCTTTGTCTATAATAAGAGGATAATAATAGTACCTCTATCAAAGTTGGCCATTATTATCATTGTGGTGGGGACTCGACCTCTTTGACTCTCGCTGGTCCAAAGTCTGTGCTTAGACACATGATGGCTGACCGGGAGTTTCTCTGTTTACTCTCAGTCCTTTCAGGCAACCCCAGCTCTGTCCAAACATTGACACCAGACTTCACGGGGGTCTCTGTGGCATTCCTTCTAGCTGGCCTGCCCCTGGCCAACCTTTCAGCTTCGCTCAGGCAGCTGCCTGGGGGCCTGCTATTACTACTTTCCCCACACAAACTGCCTGGGCTGGGCTTTTGTTCATGAGATGCCTCATTAGTGATGCAGCCTGGATGTGCTTGGGAGCATCTCTGGTTTTTAAATGTCCAACAGCAGACATCTACCTGCCAGAAGGGGAGCACAGAGTCCCCGCGGATGGACGAATGTCTCTGCCCAGTATTTCATCCTCTCTTCTGAAGGTCTGTGCTTTAATTAGCACATTTTGCCATGGAGCTACACGTGTATATTTTTAGGCTTGCTTAAGTAAGTTGTGGTGCAGACTGTGTGTTAGAGAGCAGGGCTGGTCCACGGGGTCATGTTACTACACGAAGCCAACACCAAACCAAGGCCATCTCCACCCTGAGCAGAATTGCCACTGTGGGGGAGGGATGGTCCCACCCTTGTGTATTCTCTGGTTTCGAAAGCTGTGGGTAGTTTTCAGCAGGGTACTCATCAGTGTTTTCAGGTGACAGTAGACACAACAGACCCTCTGCTATTTTCAGCTCTTCCCTGTTCAGTATCACCGACAAAGCCCCTACTCCTACTTCTACCTCAGCTGCAATTATTCCCCTTTTAATCAACATAAGATAATGAAATACACTTTTCCTCCTTTGAAGTGAACAACATGGTACCAACTATCTTCCCCTGGCAAATGAGTAAGGTGAGCCCAGCTCGTGCTGCTGTATTTAAAGACAGTCTCCACCCTTTAGAGCATCCTGAGAGAGCCCTCAGCCTGGAGGGACCACCCACTTACAGATATGCGCCTGTTGCTCCCCATCTGTGAGCTTCCTGGTTTACATAAAAGTTGGCACTTTTCTGCAGGGTTATTCTGATATCTAGATAATAGTATCTGCTGGCAAAGTTAATTTTGAAACACTTGTATGAAAATTATCATGTCAGGATGTACATTACCACTACAATGAGATTAGAATGCATTAGCTGCCTTCTGAAAATCTGAAATGACTCTCCTACGAGGGGAAGAAATCTTATTTTAAGGCATTTCATTAAACGAAATAGATGTTGGGAAAATCGATTCTTGGAAAAAGATTCAACCTAGAGCCTCAGCTTATGCATTTCCACAATAAATCCTGAATGAGTTGAGTGTGAAAAACAGAACAATAAAAAACTATAAGAAAATTTAAGACAGCATTAAACAAATACTGGGCAATGAACATCGTTCATTACCATTACAACGACCTTTTCTAGGTACAAAAGCAATGCAGAAAGTAACAGAAGAAAAGATCAATGGATTGGACTATATAAAAATAATAAAATAAAAATCCTATATATTATAATGCACTTTACAAAGACTAGTCACTATTATTGTTGGAAAACAAAGGGGCAATGGTGAGGTGCTTCCTCGAGAACCTAGAAATAAAGGAATTGATGTCACTTTATAAGAGCTGAACTGGCAAAAATCTTCACACAGCTCTCCATGAGATACAACCAAGAGGATATGAGACATCAATCATTGTGCCTGTTTTATCCATCCTCTTCACAGTCTGTCACACCCTCTGCTGCCTAGGTGGCCACTTTCTGAAATATAAGACCTCTCTTCCTCCCTGGACCAGAGGTGGGTTTCTGACCCAAAGACAGCACATTCTTAAGCTGGCCAGCAGCTGCTGTCCTGAAGGCCTAGAAAGATAAATTGGGCAAGTCAAGTTCTCTTTCTCATAACCTTGAGCTAAGAAACAAGGAAATAATTAGCTGGCTAGCTTTGGGGACAGAATGTTAGAGGATGCCTTCAGGTACAGCTAGGGCCAGAGCAGACCAAAGTCCTGAGCAAGCAGGACTATGGCCAGCAGGGCCAGCAGGTTGCCAGAGCATACACGTACAGAGGTAGCAAGAGGCCCCGAGGGACACATGGGGAGAGGGCACGGGCTCTGGAGCCACCTTGGCTCCTGATGGGCCCCTCGGTCCTGGTTCTGGCTCCCATTCCAGCTTGGAGGGGTCTCAGATCATATTACTGTATCTTGATGAGATTCTCGTTATTACCACAAGTGCATCCAAAGCTGAGCTAGCTCAACTGGGTTTCTATTTCTGAAAATCAAAAGAGCCAAACTAAAAGTGATTGTTTCTGTGACCCAAAACACTATTCAAAGTGACTCGGGGTTCACCCTGGAGAAGCAGGAGTGGGATATAATTATATTTTAGTAAGTAGAAACCTAATAAATGGTATTTAACCTTTTCTGGAGAAAGGGTATTATGCACAGAAGAGTGATGGTCAGCCTGGAGGCTGACTGTAATTGCGGCAGAGATATTCACTCCTGTGGGCAACGGACGCCTGGCGAGGCTTCACCGTGACTGTGAGGACCTCTCTCTCAAAACTCTTTACTTCTCTTTGTTTTGATTCCTTTTGTGCCTGAGGATGCCTATTTACCCACCTTCCAATAACTAGTCTATTTTGTTCCCTGGGAGAAGATGTCCTGGATGGAGGCAGTTTAAGAGTTCCTGTCTATAACAGAACATCCTCCATGGTAAATTTAAAAATTGCCTCTCTGGTTTATAGTGAGTTTGAGTGGCATGGCCTCCCTGAGTCCATCCAGCCAAGGCTAGACCCTGGACCCTGGTTCATTCACTAAGGTAAGACCACCCTGTCAGGACTCTTGGAAGGCAGCCATCCATCTTTTTTTGCTGACATTCCGCCCAATCATTGCTTCCTTCTTAATACGTGACAATTATTAGTGTTACCTCTTGTCAGTTAATATACGCTACAGCCCTCCTGCTTGCTCAAATCTTTTTTTTTTTGTTTGATCTCCAAACTATGACAGCAAAACATTCAATTAGTTCCATGAGGACATCAGTCATACCGGTTATGGGCTGTCACTCGGATAACTGCGTGTCTTGGAACTTCAACATTCTGAACTGTTAGAGAAAGACCTTAAGAAACCAGCTTTGCTTTTCTCATCTCTAGATGCCCTGAGTCATCTCAGAAAGATGCCTATCTATCCTGCTTTTACAGAGGCCTAGACTCTCTATCCATTTAATGACCTTTTTGACAAAATGTTCTTTTCACATAATCAACAATTGAAAATTATTTCTTCCTTTCTGAGTCTCTTTAAAGTACAATTTATCGGTGCCTTTGTGCAACACCAAGTAAGGTACAGTTGGTTCTCTTACGACTATGGTTCTTTAACAGGAATCAGCTCATGTGCAGTTGGTGAGCACCGAGACGTCAGTGTAACACAGCCCTTTCCTTTGTTCATGTAGGATTTTTTTCCTGGTAAGTTTTGCACCATCAAGAAAAGTTGCTAAATACAAAGGAAGCTAGCAGAGCTGAGCCTAGCAGGCTGTGGAGAAGCACAGCTCTGTACACAGGCCCCTGTTCCCCACCTTCCTCCTCTAGGTCCAGTGTGGTTGGTGCTCTTTCGTAGTAGAAAGAGCTTCTCTCTCATTGTGCGGCTCTTCCCATCTCTGTGCGTGTTGTCCGTGTCTCCAGAACTCAGCGCCTCAACCCTTCCTATGCCCTTTTCTATCATGACAGCCTCATTTTGGGGAAAAAAAATCTGGTGTTTTATATAGTATTTCCTTATGTATTAGGAATTTAATATATGTATTAGGAATTTAATCTTTTTATTTATATCATTATTTTTATTAGGATTGCAATTAGTTTTATTAGAGTTCTAGTGATAAAGTTGCATGGGTTTTGAGAGGTCTTCCCAATCTTAATTTTCCTACAATCCCTGTTATTTTTTAGCATGTAATTTTGCATTTATTCCATTACAGCAGAAGCACCGGTTCTTAAAACCAGTTTTTAAACTCCCCATTCACAGCTTTCTTTTTTCCCAGGGATAAATTAGTCTAATCATTATCTTTTCTCATAGGAACTGCTATCCATTCCTTTACAGATGTCTCATTTCAGGCCACAGATAAACTTCTGAAAGGTTTGTAGTGGACATGATTGTTGTCTGCCCAGCATTTCTTCCTTTGGAGAAAGGTACCTCTTCCATTCCTTAAAAATCTTGTTCAGTTTATGTGGTTCAGATGGGCTAAGCCCCAGCCGGAGGAGTGGGCACAGGATGTAGGCAGTCAAGCAGAGTGTTTCATTTCCCTACATGTAGGGATTGTCTCAGGGATGGGCACGTGAACTTAAGCCAGGCCAATCGTTCCTCCCTGCAGAGACTTTTGCCAACATTGTTGGGAAAGATACTGTTTTCTGGGATTAGAAATTCTACAGACCACGTCAACTTAGAGCTTTCAGAGGCACCCTGCCACTAAATAGGGAGAGGCTACCAGAGAACCTAGTCAAGTAGCACGGAGAGATGGTGGGGGGAGGGGGCCTTTGAAGCCAGCTATACTCCTTGGACTTCCTGGTTACATGAGACAATAAATTTCCTTTTATGCTTACAGACAAACATCCTGGCCAATACAAATTAAGCACAAATTAATTGAATGTTTTGATAAGTGTAATTTTAAAAAATCAGACTAAATACTCTAATGCACAAGCAGAGCTTGTTATTTAAAATAAACATGTGGTGAATTACTTAATATAGCAAAAAATCTACTCTGTAACTTCTTTATCATCACTCTAGCTGCTTTTCTCTGAACCATCTCTCTTCTTGTGGAGAGGTAGAGTCAGCAAGGAAATGCTGGGCAGAGTGAAAGATGACTTCTTGACTTCTGCATTTCTTACTTTTGAGGATATAGTATTTTTTCACTTCATGGTAACATATTTTTATTTTGTGGTCCCTGATGACTTCTACGTCTGCCCTTCATCAGGCTTTCTCTAGTCCTTATCACTGCTGGTTTTGGTACTTAAGCATAAGTACTTCATTACACCTATTCCAACTGAACCTCATCCAAGTTTATGTTTTGAATTTTCTCATGTTTTCTGAAGCATCAGTAAACCCACTTGGTTGGAATTGCATAGAACCTGAAAATACAACCCTTCTGTTCTATTTTCCAAACCATTGACAATGATAGTTGAAACCCACATGGGACACTGTATCCTACCAGGGCTGCTGCAAGCCCACAGCACACCTGTCTGCAATCTAGAGAAAGATGTCCCTTCCCAAGGGCAGATGCAACTCTGGGCTGGCGCACATGGAATGGAGAGCAAGGGCAGGCTGGGTTTCAGACTCCACTCGCCCCCACTACTAAGCCTGGGCCATTGTGCAAATGATGACCTATTACTAATCATGTTGCAAAGACTTTTTTAACTTCTTGGGCTATGTGTGCATGAGCTAGGGTCTAGTTTGAGACTTTTCTTGGGCACATTGAATAAAGGCCAAAGATTCAGGAAAACTGAGTGACAGTTTAGTGAAGTTTTAAACACAGAAGAAAATGTCAAAGTCAGATAAATCTGAATTTATGGAGATATTATACTGTATCTAAAAGTTTTGAAGTTGGACACGGAAATGGATTTTAATTCCAGCTTGACTACTTACTAGGCCACCTCACAGAAACTCAATTTTCTTTTTTAATCTGCAAAGTAATGGTAATAAGGTATTTCATAGACTCTAGACTATATCAACTGTAAGGCTCATCCTCATCACTGAGGTTTTTAGAATGTGAAAAAATGACCAAGTGGGATGGTCAAATATATCCTGATATCAGAGGTGTTAAGACTATGCAAATTGTGTATCTTAGAATCTCTGACCGATGGTAATACCCACCTGTATTATAGGTATAGAGCCATTAAAGGTAACGGCTCTTCCCTGAGAGGATTAACGTAGGTCAAGTTCTCAGTTCGGGACGGAGGGAGTTGGTGCTTAAGGAAAGGTGGAAGCTGTTGTTGGTGCGGCTGTTATTTGGTGCTGGTGACAAGTAGTAACAAAAGGACATACTTCACTCAGCTCTTCATAATCTAGCAGAATGACCTGGATGTCATCTTTTCCCTACTCCAGGATAAGATACTAGAAACCAAGATGCACAAGGTAGGTCCAGAAGTAAACCTCAAAGGAAAATTAAAGTTCACAACATGCTGAAAACTGAACAATCATCCTATTTATTCTGCTGATGGAGACCCAGATCAGAGAAGTAATTTTTCTGAAACCCAAATGTACAAGAGAAACACTTTTTAAAAGGATATTGTTCAAATGGTGGGTTGGAGTCCTTCTTTGAATTTGGAGTAGAAAGAAATTTGGAGGAGAAGAAAACTTCCAGAATGTTTTATTAGCTTTTTTTAGTGTTTTTTCCCTTCACCTCTCAATAACACCTACTTCTATTACATTTCCTGTGATTTTTGAATTGATCACTGATTGGCTCACTAGTGAAAACCCTTCTGTGCAGCCTCCTGTGACATTAGTTCTCATTTAGGCCTGGAGGGGTCTGTGGAGGAGCAAGAGGTGCCAAGAGGTGGCAGTCAAACTCTTTCACCTGCATCCAAAGCAGCTGGTTCCTGGACTGGTCTAGAAGTGGGCCTTATGCCAAAGAACAGCCATTCATTGCCCTTTGTTGCCAGAGACAATGCTGCCAGTGGTAGAACACTGATGTAGAAAACCTAATGCCAGAATTCTAATAAGTGAAAAATGGCCTGGTTTATGCCACTGCCTCTAAAGCAGTCTATTTCTTTTCCCACACTTTAGGCTCAACGGCATTTTTAGAGATATGATGGATGGAAGCAGGGTGTATATGAACGTGTTCAAAACACAGCCCATGTGATGAAAAGCAGCCTAAATGCTCTCGGGTATGGGACAGGTAAACACAATGAAAATGGCTCTCCTACGGAAACAAAGACTATTATTTTTCAGGGAGATTCTAAATTGGTTATTTCTTTCATTTCTGATTTCAACTGTTTCAACATCAGGATTGATGTAAATGGTGTACAGAGAAGGACAAAAATGGAGTTCGTGGCAAGAGTTCATCTACCGAGTCTGGGTTGGCTTGTTATAAGAAAAGGAAATAATATGGAAATTTTGGTTGACTGATTATGCCACGTAAAAATGAGATATTATGTGGTCACTACTGAATTTACAGCCTTTAAGGATTTTTGAGAATGAAACTCAAATGTCAGCTCTAGGTCACAACATCAGAGAAAAGGTAAATTACCTGAGAAGACAGTGGCAACCTGAACTTTAAACATGTGGGCTGGTTGATCTGTAGTTCACAAATACAGCTTTCCTTTCCTCTCTGCAGGCCAATTACATGTGCACTCAACAGCATCCCACTTCTGCCTCGGGGTCCGGAGGCAGGATGTGGCATAGTTTGGGAGCGGATCTGAGTCACCATCCCACACATGTGATGGTACATCTGTGCCATGTTCCCACCTCCTGACTCTTAAATTCTCTAAAGGACTCATTGGGCACTGAAAATTCCACTTGATTTAGTTTCTCCCTAGGAAAAATGCACTCAGAAATGTCATAAATCTCCTGAAACCAGTTTCCTTCAAAGTTGCCTTGGAAATTTTAAAATACGTGTACAAGTTTCACCTTATACCTCCTTAATCTTAACCTTGTGTCTGAGATGCAGTGATGGTGGGCCACTGGCTAAGTCTCAGCGATCCACTCACCTAGGCCCCCTTGGGGGGCCAAGAGTGCATTTGAAAGATGGGTGGCCAGCAGATGGGTCTTAGTCTGCTATTTGCATAAAGTGAAGTAAGAATGACATTGACATTATTAGCACCACTGAACTAGCCACTTTCTTGGCAGCAATGGATGCTTGAATCTCAACATTGGTATGAAATTTACTTGTTATAATCCAGAAAAAACAAAGGTCTATTGCCCAAGGCTGCTGCTAGCATATCTGGACCTTTTGTGTGTAAATCACAGCCATGCTTTCTGAGAGATCAATTATGGCCCTCATACCCCTGGCCCCTGGCTCTTGGGCAGGGTACACCTGTACACTGCGTGCAGGGAGCCTCTGACTTGCCTCATCTCGAGAACATGGCAAACTGGATCTGTTGACATATGTTATTGCACCAAAATTATGGGGAATTTAGAATTATTTGTGACAACAGCCCATCGTACTCAGAGTGAAAAGCTAAGTATTTTAGCCTAGGCCATTGGTGCCTTCCATCATGAGTCTATTTCATTAGTGTTGGAACAGTTTTATTTTGGTTTAGAGAGTTAGATATTTTTCAAGAGCAAAACTTTCTATTACTTTTTGGGGAGAGCATTTTATAAAAGGTCTTTCCCTCTGATCTTCCCAGGGATGAAAACAGACCACTGGGTCCTTTGAGTCAGACGACACTGACGAGTCGGCTCAGATCCACTAAAGCCTGCTTCTCCTCCCGCCCCACCGCCCCGTCTCCCCTTTCTTCCTGGCCACCCAGCCAGGTAGGCCAGGACTGCCCCGCTGATGGGACTGGGCCATCCCTCAGCAGGGTCTGCTTTCCTGCCTGAAGTCCTGGCACTGTTGATGGGGCATTGGTCTAGAACCAATTTCCTTATTGGTTTGGGTCACTGACCCCTTTGAGAACCAGATAAACTATGGACAGTATCTCCAGAAAAATGCACACATACACTCCTAGTCCTCAAGTTTTTTCATGCAGTTTTAGGGGGTTCAGGAATCCAGGCCAAGAAAGGAGTTTGTAATCTTTTTGCCAGGGATCTTTCTGGCAGTCTGATGAAGCTATGGACTCCCTCTCAGAGTGATGATTTTAGGTGCATAAAATGAAAACATAGGATTTTAAGAGAAACCAATTATATCGAAATAGTTATCAAAATTTAAAACTTTTTGTGATATAGAAACATCTATGTGCTTTTATACAAATGCATTAAATAAGATCTAACAGTGAGTCTAATAACTACCGTGATTTTGAAGTACTGATGAGTATAAAAGATATTTTATGATGTCTGCCATGCTGTGCTGTGAAATGAAAACATCTGTGATTTCCTCTGGTGACAGGTGCTGCTAGTTCTACTGTGGTCTGCTGTCTGCATTCCTATTGAAGGGTGCCAAATGGCAGTCAGAGGTTAGAGAAAATAAAGGTGCATTTTTTCCCCCATCTAAGTTCCTAGACCTTAGGTTAAGAACCTCTGAGACTCTAGAGATTCTTGGCGTGGTGCTGGGCATGGCTCAGGGCCTGGCTGCCTCAGCCCTTTCCCTTCAGGTCACAGAAGAGAATGTGGGGCTCCTGTTTATAAACTGAAATGACCTGAGGCTATTGTGATTTTCCATATCCTGTAGGAAAAACCAAAAGGGACACTCATAGTGGCTTTTGTCCTGTCCTCACTTATGAGGGGAGGAAAATGGGGAGACATAGGAGTCAGCTGTGAACAGGTAGGTAACTTCTGCCTTCCTTAGCAAGAGGTGAAGGCACAAGCAACACCTCTGCAAAGCTGCCATCGCCTGGGAGATGGGTCCCTGTGTGTCTTCTACCTTGGGATGAAAGAAACATTTTCCTCTCACTTTCACAAAGATATGAGGCACACTTTATTGAGTTTGCCCCTTGCCTTAACCTCACCTTTCCAGGGATGCTCACCTAAGTGTGGGAGCCCTGCTCATCAGCCTGTGCCCTGGAAAGACACAATGGCTCATTTTTCTTCTCATCCTCCCACTGGCTTACCGAAAGGTGCTGAAAAATGTGCACCTATGCCAAAATGCTAAGTGTAAGCTTTGGGAGGTGTAAAAGTGTTTCACAGCACTTGAAAGTAAGAAATGTCACTCTAATTGTGCGGTTATGACTAGTTGAGCTACTGTTGAAAAACACCAGGGACTGGGCCGGCCCCGTGGCTTGGTGGTTAAGTGCGTGCGCTCCGTTGCTGGCGGCCCGGGTTCGGATCCCCGGCATGCACCGACGCGCCGCTTCTCCGGCCATGCTGGGGCCGCGTCCCACGTGCAGCAGCTAGAGGGACGTGCAGCTATGGCATAGAACTATCTACTGGGGCTTTGGAGGGAAAAATAAATAAATAAAATCTTTAAAAAAAAAAAAAAAGAAAAACACCAGGGACAAGCAAAACTTTCTCATTGGGATGCTAGAGCTCAGGCCTGCATGAGGATGAAGCTCAAGTTCTAGACATAAGAAAGTACTTTTCCCGATGGATGGTAGGAGAGATGACAGCTTCCACTCTCAAAGTGACTTTTGGCAGGGCTCTCCTGAAACTAGGCTTTGTGGTTGTTCGGAGGCACATCATGACCTGATTTTCACCAGGAAAATGGGCTGTGAAAGAGGCTCACAGACTATCATCTGCTTACCAATTTTACTTCTTGCTTCATTTATACTTTCTCCCAGGGCCTTTGCTTCAGAAATTCTGGAGGGAAAAAAATAAAAAAGAGTTTAATTTTTTCTGTTCATCCTAAATTATGGTTTAAAAATAATAGATTTCTGAGAGCTCTCTAAAGTATTATAAAACTTTATTGAAAGACACAAAAGAAAATCTAAATAAATGAAACATATTAGGCTTAAAAATAGAGATAAAGTTTGTATTAATTACTGGTATCATGAATTTTTACTCCTCTGTCCAGCAAAGAATTTTCGTTCTCAGATTCTCTAACTTGCCTTTCGACTTCCTGTGTTTTATGATGCACGGGTACCAGAATAAAGCATGGCTGTGAGCCTTCTGTACTGTGCTGGGCTCTATTAATCACAGAACCAAGATCTCATAGTCAAAGAATACATTCTTAATATAACTTAGATAACACTTTTTTTTTCTGATTATAAAGTAATATATCAGAGCTCAGCAAACTATGGCTGATCATGAGACACAGCCGGCCCCCCACCTGTTTCTGTCAATAAAGTTGTACTGGAACACAGCAATGCCCGTTCAATTGCATATTGTTCATGGCTGCTCATGCTACAGGGGCAGAGTTGAGCATGTGACAGAGATTGAATGGCCTGCAAAGCTGAAAATATTTACTATCTGGCCCTTTACAGAAAAAGTTTGCTGACTCCTGTTATGTAAGTTAACCAGATTTCGAAAATATAGAAACAAGGAAAAATATCCCTAATAATCCCCTATCCAGAAATAAGCACATTTTGAGATCCATCCAGTCTTTTTTTTTCTAGCCAGTTTTTATAGAGTTAAGGTCAATACCATATATATATGATTTTGTGCTTTGATTTTTTTTGACTTAGCATTATAACATAAGTCCTTCCCTATGTCATTAGAAACTTCTCCATTATCTTTGATGGCTGCCTACTAGTGCACCAGATGGTTGTGCTGATGTTTACTTAATAATTCCTTTGTATTTTCCAACGAATGTTTATGAGACACACACCGAGACCCCAGCCTTGTGCTAGAGAAGTGGATACGGAACGAAAGTAGAATATCGCCTGTATGAGAAACATGCAGTCCAGTCTTGTACACACAGTGGGCTCTTAAGAAATGTTAATTGCTTTCCCCGCTTCTCCTTTCTGCCATGAGATTTAGGAGGCAACTGAAAATCTCTGGAACAAATACATAATATATGGCTGTAGTAACTCATTGTGCTCCCGTGGATAACACTGGCCACGCCATTAGTTTGACTAGGGAGGGGCCTATCCATGAGTGGGGAGTAGTTAGGTAAGCGTCAACGTACAAGGTAGGATCGACCTGGGTTTTATGGAAGCATAACAGTTTTTAGAAATCTTTTTATTATGGAAATTTCCATTTATACACAAAATAGAATAATAGAATGAAATCTCACATACCCACCCTCGTATTTCATTATAATTGCCAACACTTGGCCAATTGGATTTTAACTATCTCCTTTCTCCCCATCTTCTCCCCAACC
This sequence comes from Diceros bicornis minor, assembly GCF_020826845.1. Classification (NCBI taxonomy): domain Eukaryota; kingdom Metazoa; phylum Chordata; class Mammalia; order Perissodactyla; family Rhinocerotidae; genus Diceros; species Diceros bicornis. The sequence continues at coordinate 25,798,284 of NC_080753.1, read as the reverse complement.
CGCAAATCTTTCGGGGTCCCAGTAAATCCCAGATATCACATTGTTTCATCCATAAATGTTTTACTTGTGTAGGATTTTGTTAGAGGAAGTGGGGAGAGGAGGGCATTCCAGGCCAGGGACAACATAAGCAAAAGCCAGAGTGCCACGACTGCTCTGTGCTTGATGGAAAAGTGTGAATTACATCACTGCTATTTTCCGAATCTGTCTGCTTGGCCTGTGACTGCAGAGAGGAAGTTTCCAGGGAAGGGGACTAAATTTTCTCTCACATTAAGTTCTTGGGACTCCGCTTCTGGCTCCCTTATTAAGGGTGTTCAGGCTTATCATAGATTATGTATGTCGCCTCTTCAGCTAGGGCCTGTCACCCTCCAGGAGAAGTGTAGCTTCGTCTGATGCCATTCAGACTGAACTCAGTTCAGCAAACATTCACAGGATGTGAGGTTATGTGCTGGCCCCTGTGGGCTCACAGTGGCCTTTGTCTGCTGGGCACCTATAATCTGAGGTTTGGTCCAGGCCACCCAGAAGATGAGGACTATCTTCATACTTTCGGTTGTGCCAAGTCGGGGGACTGTAACTGTTTGATCGCCGCTCTGTCCATCCCCATGTCCTAGGATTTCACCGGATTTGATAGCCCTTCATTGTTCAATGAATGATTCCTCTTATTACTGTCAAGTTCCGGAAGCTTTAGATGCTGGGGAGTAAGGAAAATACAAGAGCAAGGCTGCAAAGCTGCTCAAACTCATGTCAATGCTGGAGGAAACCAGAGCAGAGATGGAAAAGGGAAGATACTGCAGGCAGAACAGGCGATTTCCACAGCAGCACTGTTCAGGGAAGCTGCGACTGGCCTGGGAGCCCCCCGGCCTTGGTGGTGCCCCAATGTGTCCAGGAGGGCAAGGCAGAGGGAGCAGCTTAGTGCTGTGGTCAACCCTCTCCAGAGAGCTGCCCGCGCCAGGGCTGGCAGACACTCAGGGGGAAGCCACGAGCCATTCCAGTCTCCTCTGCAGCCCAGCGCCAAGCTAAAAAGGGCTTTCCCACTGAAGAGGTGTGGGCTGAGGGCTGTCCCGTCTTCATGAGACAATTTTCCCTTCATTCTGCAGTTGTCACCACTCCAGGCCACCCCACCCACATGTGTTCCTGATCCTCATTGTCAAGACAAACTCTTGCCTAAGGAAGCCCAGCCCTGAGGGAGAAGAGGGGGGAAGTGTAAGGAGGTGGGAGAGGTGAGAAGGAAAAGGAGGAGGCTACCAAAGAGAAGAATGAGAAAGAAGGTGACTCCCCCAGTTCTGCCACGTTTTTCCTGGCCCACCCTGCATCTCCACACCTCCTCAGCCCAAGTCCCCTTCAGTCCCACTTTCCCCCCTCCTCCTACCCTAGTCTAAGTTCTGCTCATCAGCACTTTGCTGGGGGAGTCGCCCAACTCCTGACCTTCTAAAAGAGGCACATTCCCACTAATGATGTGGCTCAGGAAGCCAACCCGTGTCCAAGGTGAAGAACCTATGCTGACTCCTCCCCCCAGGGCACGTTGCACCCCTGGCCCATATCCCAAACTGCTGCTCACCGTTGTGGTGCGTGGCCTACGTTGGGGAGGCTGCACCTTGAGGAGGGGCAGGGAGAAGGCTCTGTGACTCAACAGGGACCACCCGAGAGCCCCTAAGGGTTTCTCCCTACTGTGCCAAAGCGTTCCTATCAGGGAGTCACTGGCTTCGTGGCTCATTTTGGAGAGCGCAGTGTTGCTGGGGGCAGTTCCAGTGTGAGGAACTGTTATCGTGGGGCAAGGCCTGGGTTTGGAAGGGAGAAGGAATGTACTGCTTGGGCTGTTCTTTCACAGCCTGGCTTCCTGTGACATCCAGCATTCACAGATCCAACTATGCCCATCGTGTGTCCCGCACTGTGCCAGACACTGTCCCCAGAGCGAAAACATTCTTTTTCATTGGCTTCCACGTCACATCACCCATCTCTCCTGTTTTTTTCCCCCTCCCTCCTGTTTTTTTCTCCCTCCCTCCCTGGCTGCTCCTTCCAGTCTCCTTTGCAAGCTCTTCTTCTGCAGCCTGTTCCTTACTTAAACTGGTAATCATCAGGGTTTTGTCCTGGGCCCTCTCCTCACATTACCTATGCACTCTAAGCATTTCATTACAGGCTTGTCTCTAGGACATCTCCCAAATCTCCATCTCAGCCCTGCTTGATTTCCTGACCCAGTATCCTATTTCCTGACCAGACTGCCTATTTGATGCCTTGCAGCTAACTAACATTCATTGCATTCAAGGCAGAACTGATTACCTTCCCTGTAATCCCCTTCCTTCCCTCTTTCCTCACGTCATTGCAGGGCCCCAGAACTCACTTACGTGCCCGTGCCACTAACCTGCACACCACCCTTTGCCCCTCTCTCCATTAGCCCCTTCACTCAACCCTGCAGTCCCATCCATTCTACATCCTCAGTATCTATCATAAAACTCCACTCAGCTTGATTCCCATTCTGCCTTAAAGAAGCTGTCATCTCTCTCCCCCAGATTTCTTCAACAACTTCTTGTTGAAGGTAGCATTCACGCTACCTGTCTTCGGGCAATTTCTCTCATCTCAGCCTGACAGAGCCTTCTTTTTTTAAAATTTTTATTTATTTATTTTTTTCCCCCAAAGCCCCAGTAGATAGTTGTATGTCATAGCTGCACATCCTTCTAGTTGCTGTATGTGGGACGCGGCCTCAGCGTGGCCAGAGAAGCGGTGTGTTGGTGCGTGCCTGGGATCCGAACCCGGACCGCCAGTAGCGGAGCACTAAACCGCTAAGCCACGGGGCCGGCCCTGACAGAGCCTTCTTAAATGCAAACCTGATCTTGTTATTCTCCTGCTTAAAACTCTTCAAGTGCTCCCCAGTGACCTCAGGACAAAGTCCAAATTACTTTACACGCTAACTAGACTCTTGATGCTCTGGCTCCTGCTGACTTCTCTAGATTCTTCTCTCATATCCCCCTGCCTTTCCAGGCTGGCCTGAATTGCTTTTGGTCCCATCAAGTGTCACACTCTCTCTCTTTGGGGCTGTTCCCTTTGCTTGGAACCTCTCTCTTCATCTGGCTAATTTCTACCTCACTCCGCAGTTTCAGCTGAGATGTCTCTTCCTCTGGAGCTTCCTAAGACCAATAGGTGTCACCCCACGTGCTCACGGCACCTTGAACTTCTGTCATCACACTGTATTGGGAGTGCCAATGCTTGTTTGTTTCCCTTGGATATCATGAGTGCCATGAGGATGGTGACTACATCCCTCTCATATTCCTGGAGCTTAGAACAGGGGCTCGTACTTAGTAAGCATTCCATATATATCTGTAGAATAAAAATGTACACATGCATGAGCATGTGTACAAGGCAATGTGTGCAATGTGGAGAGCACTGGATTGGGAGTCAGAGACCTGGATTCGAATGTCCACTCTACCTTTTAGCAGCTGGATCTCAGATTCTCCATTTCTAAGGTTAGGATGAGATGCCTCTCAGAGCTGGGTTGATATGGAAAGCACAAACATGCAAATGTGTTTTGTGATTGTGAATCTTGACCACTGCCTGCCTGCAGCATGGGAACCCTGTGGGAGTGTGATGAACTGTGAGGTACGATTCCATGTTGGAAGCAGTAACCACAGACAATAATGGATGAATATCATTCTCTCAGCAAACCAGAGGGTCGGAAGGGCAGCTCCTTGCAAGTCAGTGGTCAAAGTCACCCATGACAGTTGTCAAGTTTCTCATCTTCGGGGAGAATGAAAGGGATGGGGGAATTGAGATAGAATTTCATGTAACTTCCAAGACCAGCTCCTGGGAGAATCCCATCCTACCGTTGATGTGTGTCGGGCAGAGATATATGCCATCACTGGAGGAGCAGCTGAGGATGCCCCACACCTGGCTCTGCTCTAGGGCAATGAGAACCACAGCCAATTTACTGGGGACCATGAGCAGCGGCTGCTTTAAGCTATGGGCCACGGAGAGGAGCTAGTGTTCATAAGCCACTCAGTCTCCAAGAGCCTCTGCAGTCATATTCCCTGTCATGTCAGCTGGGATGGTTTCTTCAGGCAGCTGGGGCAAATATGTCACTGGAGGGCAAGGGGCTCCAAAGACATCTTTCCTAGCCTTCTTGTCTAGGGTGATTAACTTAATATGTTGATTATTCATAGAGTAAACATCCATTACTCTTCCCCTTCAGAGAGGAAGAGAGAAGACTGGACCTGTATCTATGCCATTACCTTCTCTGCAGACCTGTCCCTGACATGGTACCTTGGCTGCCTCTGTTATATTGCAATGAAGACCCACCTTTCATTTCCCTTACACTTTTTTTAATACCAATATTCCTTTTCTATTCATCTCATTTCCCCATCAAGATGCTGCCTTCTCTTGTCTCCTGTTGAGCAGTTCCTTCCTTGACTCTCAAGAAGCCTGCTGCTGCGTTCTCCTACTTCTAGGAAGCTACAAGCATTCTCAAGCAGTTTTCTTGACTAAGATGTCTCAGTCAATCTCAAATTGTCACTCTCAAGCAAAAAAGTCTTTTTGAGTACCCTTTTTGTGGCCAGCACTGTTTTAAAAACCATGGGGAAACTGAAAAGATTCTAATCTAATCTCAGAGTTTATAATTCTGGTTCAGGAGACAAGGTGTAAATACAAAAAACAAACGGAAAAATAATAAAGGTTAAAATTGAAGTCTAATTGGAACCAGGGAACTCCTATTTGTCACGGACGTTATTTCCAGATGCTGCCACGAGATTTCTCTCCACCTCGGTCCAGTTTGCCTGTTGGTTTTAGATTTCTGTTCTCTTCTCCGTCTGAAGGATCCAACTGAGTGAAGGGACGCTTCTCTTGGTTTAGTTCACATTATCAGCGCCTTCCTTTCCAATTACAGTTAACTTTCCTGTTTGTGAGAAGTAGGGAATGAAATGGCAGGCCAGGCTGGGTCTTGGTTGCTGAGGGCTATTAAAAGGTGAGATTTCTAAGAGAAAGTCCATTAGAAGTAGAGTTAGGAAATAATAATTTAATGCCATCCTGAGTAAAACCCCTCTGGTACATGTCTGTATTCCTAGGACTGGCCAGTCCCCCCCAAGATGGTCCATATGGTGCTCTCGGTCACGAGACGGAATGGGAGCCAATGGGGAGGAGATCAGGGGTACTGCCGACCATTTCCTAAAGTAAGGGTGGCCGGAAGTCACCCCTATAAACATCTGTGGGGCCTTATTTTGATGTCTGCTGTAGGAGCACTGGTTTGCAGTTATTTGTTTTCATACAAAAACATTTTCTCTTGGTCCTCTGCTTTCAGCACTTATGATCATGTACTTATCTGATAATTGAATACTCTCCATGAATGCAAACAAAAACTCCAATCTTGAGAAAGGGGTAGGTCCTGGGTTACACCCCCTGGTACCAAATATTCCTTTAATGATTGTTATTACAGTAATATTAAACAGATGGGGACTGTTAAAGAATGTGGGCTGGTCTCCTGACTTTTCATTTGATTTAAAAAGACTCATTTACTGCTGGGAAAACCTCTTTTCTGAGGAAAGCTTTGTATGAGTTTCGTTCCCTTTGCTCTACGGCCACAGGGAAGATGGGACCACCAGTATTACCAGCCCATCTTGTGCGATTTAGATGGGTTTAAACCCAAAAGCACATTTGTCACTTGTCATGACTCTAGAGTCAAGTGGGCTCTGTATAGAAGGCTTCGAAAGACCACAACATCCTCATCCCTGCTTCCCCCCGACCCATCTGCCTCGCTGGGAACAGACCTAAACTCAAGGGTACAAACCAGAACCAGGAGCCATACCAGTTCTAGAATAAGAAAGATGAGATATTATGTTCTTCCTAAGCCAGTGGTTCTTGAACTTGAGTGTGCAAAAGAATCACTTGGTAATTGGTTTAACCTGCAGAGTTTTGGGGATCCTACCTCAGAGGTTCTGGATCTCCAGGTCTCTGAACGCTATCTAGCCAGTGGTTTTCAAACCTGGTTGCACACTGGAATCTTTAAAAAAGCGAATGTTCAGCCTCTACCTAATTAAATCAGAGTATCTGGGGAGTCAGATCCAGGCGTTGGTAGCGTTTACAAGCTCCATGGGTCATTTTAATATGAAGCCAGAGTGATGAGGCGCTGGTGTAAGCTATGATGCCTCGGGTATAGACACAGCTGAGGGCTCTTGGGAATCTACTATTGGATGAGGCAGCTGTCATCTAGCTTGACATGCTTATCTTCAGACAGACAAGGTAGCCTGTTATGACACGCCTAACTGACTATACTAGAAATACATGGCCTACAGCATGGAGAAGCAGAAGGTTTATGAAATCCCTGTACATTTGTGCAGATGCACACATGTCCACTTTTCTACAGAGAGAGTCCGCGGCTGTCCCTAGATTCACTGCATTTTCTCTCCCACTGATTTGTGTTACTCATTTATTCATTCATTCCTTTTTATCTCCATGTCCTGCTCCCATTCTGCTCTCCCACAGAGATAAACATTCTTATGGTTAAAGTATGCTAAAGTATATCTTTCTGTTTGGCTGTCTTTGTTTGTTTTGTGTGCATATATTTACAATTTACATAACTTGTGGGTTCTTACTCAGTGCTATGCCTTGAAGAGCCATCCTTGTTGGTGTGTGTACATTAATCCATTGCTCCCACCTGCTGCACTGACTCCATAGATGGCTTCCCCAATATTTTACCTCTCCACTGCCCCAGTGGTGGACACCCAGGTGGATTCCAACTCTCCTTGGCCACAAACAGCTACTGGGAACACCCGCATTTGTGTCCCCTTCTGAACTCTCATGAGAACTTCCTGGGAGATACACCGGGAGTGGAATTGCTGGGTCACAAGGGCACATATGCTTCTTTGGACTATGAAGGGCTGGATTGGGCTACACAACGGCTGCTCCCGCTGCACTCCTATCACCTTTGCTTTTTCCTAAAATGATCTAAGACCCCCTACTCAAGTGTAGAAGCCATTGGTTAATAGACTAAGTGTGGCCCTCAATGCTGCTTGCCTTTCCTTTTTGCAGCTCTACCCTCTTTCCCATTCCCTGTGGCTGCTGTATTAAACCTTCCTCAGCATCCTCAAGTCTCTTCTTCCACCTCCACTTTCACAGAGAAAATAGGTCATCTTGAATTTTCTCTGTCCTTCTAGATGTATCTGTATCAGTTCCCTCTTGCTTTGTTTTCCTTTTCAGGCCTCCTTCCAGGCTCGCCTCCCCCTGAGCTTTTGCTCCCCTGAAGCCTTGCTGGGTCACTCTTTTCCCTTGTCTCGCTGTCTTTCTTGCCCCTGGCTTGCTTCTGTGGCCTGCCATCTTGGCTAATTCTCCCCCATCCTGAAACAAACTTCCCTTCTCCCTAAGCTCCCTGTCTTTTTTCTTAAATGTTTTTCATCTACCCCAAACTTTCCAAACACATCGTTCACTCTGTCTGTTTGCTCAGTTCCTTCTCACTTGCTCCTTCACTCCCAGCCCTCTAACCCATGGTCTTCTTGTTGCAAACTCCATGTGCACTTTCCAGCTCCCTCTGCTTGTTTCCTTGTAGCAGCTGACACCACTGACAACATGCTTCTTCTTGGAGCAGTCTGCCCTCTTGGCTTCAGGACAATAGACTCTCCTGTTCTCCCTCCTCTCTCTCAGCTTCCACTCAGTCTCCATCATGGCCGCCTTCCCCTCCCTTTCCTTTAAAGCTTTCCCCTGTGGTTCTACCCTCTGGGCCCTGCACTCCCACAGGTTTTCTTGAGAGAGCTCATCAACTTCTCTGGCTTCCTTAAATTGTCATTTATAAGCATATGACTCTCAATCCTGTATCTCATTTTAATTCAATAAATAGTTTTTGAAAAGGTACTGTGTACTGAGATCCAGAGTCACATGTGACATGTAAGAGTTCACAGTCTAGAACTCTCTCTCTTGAACTCTAGACCCATACATCCAGCACTCTTTCTGTTTGCTACAGTTTGAGGATATGCATCTAATTCACAGATTAGCTGAAACAGATTATGTACCTCTGAGTTTTTTCTAAAGGGTTCAGAACACAGCCTTGCTTGACAACATGTCAGCAAATGATCCTGCTGGCTCTGCTTCTGGCCTGGAGAACACACTGAAGGCCTCTGGCTCACAAGAAGTGTGTGTGTATACTTCCTTTGACTAAGAAGTGCAGGACTGCTCTCTAGAACAGCTGGAGGGCCTGGAGTTCTAAAACTATAATCTAGTCCATAAATTCTTTTCCTGCCTTTGGAGCAGTAAGATATTGATAAGGTCGCAGGCTGATCAGAATTAATTTATGACATGAGAACTGTACACAGGGTTAGTGCTGTCAGTAACAGACCCTGTCCTGATGTTGCTTACCCAACAGTGCTGGGATGATAAGGCTTACACATGTGAAAGAGGCTGGATATAATTCAAAGTGAGACTGAATAAATGTTAAGCCCTTCTTTTAGAAGTTAGGCTGGGCAGATTAGGGAGGACGGAGCAGCAAGTTTCCTCCAGGCCGGCCCAGCTAAGCCTTGGAGGAGCAGCTACTCTTGGAGCCAGCCTTACCTCTGTTTCAGAATCTGCTTGTTGTCTTCGATGGTAACGCTGTCAGCATGGTCCCTCTTGAAGATTTCAAAAGCCTCCTGGCGTCCTAATGACATTTCTTCTCTCATCTCTGTTTGGAGACACAGGGAAAGGGCCTCAGTCATGGCATCGGGATCTCATTAATTTCATTGTCACTTTAGTCAGACCACAAAGCCAGCCCTGGCTCTGAGAGGCTGACAGCAGAGAGCCTCCTGACCAGACAGGTGGCCCCAGGCTCTTCCAGCTGGCCGCTGACCCGCCGCAGAGGCCCTTCCAGCGACACCGGCTGCACCCTGCAGGACTGTGCCTGCGCATCCATGTGACTTGTGGGGGGTGGAGTTTGGAATGTCTGGTCAGAGGAAATGAAAACCAGAGCACCAAACCCAGGACTGCCCAGAACATCTGCAAAGGTACTTTCTGCCATCACTCAGTGCCACATTTCTCCCTGCTTCCCTGTTATGCTCTGTTTTGGTTTTCTGTTAAATTTCACCCTGAATTTCCAGGCATTTAGTTAAAAGAAGTATAATCCAGACTGAAAGATTTAGAATCTAGAAGAGTCTGCTCTTAGTCTCCATAGAACGACTCCTCCTTGTTTCCTGTGGCTTGTGAGGGGCTTCAGTTCTACTCAGGAGTTAGGTTCTCAATGGCAAGACCCATGAGCAGACCATGGGGAAGGTCCCTAGGTGACGTCTAACTTCAACTTCCTGTATCACTATTGCCACTACAGGCCAACCTTCACTGCTGGGCCCTGCTCAGGGCCAAGTTCTGAAACCCAGATTCAGGACAGCCAGAGCCCTTGGAGTAAGCAGGTGGCATTCCTGCCTCGAGGCTCTCTTCTTGCAGCCTCCCAGGGTGGGGGCCAATGCAGCTGTGTGCCTGGGACTCCCTTGGCGAGAGCTGAATTCACAGCTGGATTTTGGATGAATCTATGGAGTCATTTTTTTATGCCTCTGCCCTTAGTTCCTTTTCCTATATTTTCATCCAGTTACCTCTACTTGTCTTTGAAGCCCTGGGTGGGTGTTACCACCTCCATGAAGCTTTCCCCAAGGCTCAGACAGAACAAATCCTCCGTCTACTCTGTACCTATCAATGGATCTGTAACAGGCACAGCCCAGTAGGCACTGTCACTTCACATGACAATCTGTTCTGGTGAAATGCAAGTTTCTAGGAGGTAAAGATAATATTTTTTGTGGACCTCTAGTGTCTTGTTTAATGCCTGGCATTTAGAAGGTACTCAACACGTCTGTTAAATGGATCAGGTCAAGAACGAACTAAGAGTGATGATGAGCCTTGCTCTAACTGCCATAGGAACACAGTCCAGGGCTAGAGGAGTTCACTATGAGGTCTAGGGTTCCAGAGATGCATTCATATGGGCCACATACCACATCTCCTCTTTCCTGGAAAAACCCTGCTGAGTCCCATCACTCAGCCTCAGGGTAAGGAACTGGACCAGCCCATCTGACACCAATTTAATGATGACTGTTGATAAAAATAGCACCATGAAGAATGTCTGAATGGTGAGGCACACAAAGACACCCCACCCTTTTCCAATCAGAAGCAAATGGGCATGGCTCAGTTCTGTCTCCACATCTGCCCTGCACACTCCAGAACTGGGTGGGCCTGGGAACGTGTTTCTGTGAGATTCGGAAAGATAAGCCCTGATGCGTGAGAGACATTAACTGGGGGGCACTTTTCATCCAGCAGAGCCCACCAGGAGCCAAGGGATTCATTCCATATCTCTCCCAACCCGGGTCTGTGCCCAGTTCTAACAATGTATGCCTTTTACTGCATAATAAAGTAACAACAGAGGGTAGAGGGATTGATTATCTCTGGATAGAGTTAGGGAAGAGAGAAGCTCCACAGAGACCACATTGGAGTCTGCCTGTGGGATCCCCAAACGGCCTCCCAAGAGGGGGTGATGAGAAGCCTTCCACCAACCAGTAGCACAGGGATGGGGGAAATAGGATGGAGGGTTGCTCAAAAAGCTACAGTGAAGGAGAAGCTTCATGGACTTTTCTCTCCCAGGCTCTGCTTTCTTGCAGAGCTAATAGCCTGAATTGACAGATGGTTGGAAAGGCCATGCTGAGGTTTCCCAGTGCCTGTGGCACTGACAGCAGTATGTCCTGGAAGAACTTATAATCAGCTGAAACCCCCCTGGGTGTTTCCCAAAGTGTGGAGGGGCCTGGGTAGTGGCAGCAGGAAGGACATGAGGTGCATAGAGGAGATAAGCCCAGGAAGGTAGTCTGGGATCATTTTGCAGAGAATCTTGAAGGTCTTGTTAAGAAATTTGGGGCCACTGCCATATCATATACATGAATCACCAATCTTCAAAGACTTAAAATTTAGTAAAGTACACAATCTAGGAAAGTCACACTGGGAGTATTTAATACTCCTGGTGATTTAAATGGCACTTGGGGTCCTGCAGTGCCAGGAGTTGTTGTCGGGAATATGGTATCAATTTTCCTCCTGCTATAATGGAGGAAGTATCCTGGAATTGGAGTTCTTTGATGATGGTGATGTAGGTGAGTGGACATTAGTGTGACAACTACAATCCTGGCAGCTAGCATCCTAAGTGTCTGCTCAGGGAGGCCAAGGGGAGATAGCTGATGATGGCCATAGTGTAGAGGCAAAGAGGCAAAGCAAGGCCTGGAAGCCTACTTCATGGCGGCCACACGGAGGTGAGGCTGAGCTTCTGCAGAGAGGGGCACAAGGGCAGGGCTCCACGGGCAGCTGTGCTGTGTGACCCCAGGCTCCATCTGAGTCCTACCCTTCACCACCTTCATTCTGCTTCTTCAGAGCCCGTATCCAGCTCCTTTTAAATTGTACTAATATACCAGTTCTCACTCCAGTTTGGGGTCACCTACAAAGTTAATGAACACCTTTTTATTTACTGAAGCCATGTCTCCACTTCCTTTTCCCTCTCAGGGTTTAGGAAACAGCTTTCTCATATGGCAAGCTCTTGCCCCTCAGCACACGTTGTACGCATTAGAAAGAGCCAGAACAGTGGAGCACGAGAGGAACCAAAAGCTCATCTTGCAAATGGAGATAATCATCTATCTATTTACTTTCTCAACAAGTATTTATTTATCTTAGGCACTGTGCTAGGCATGTGACAGAGATATAAACTTGAACAAGAAGATGAAAGTGTGGATCCTTGACCTTAAAGAATTCCAAGTCTAGTAAGGGAGCAAGAAAAGTGAACCCACAGTTACAATGGCAGTTGCTTCTCGCTGTCAGGGAGGCACGTGTCCAGGCACGGGCCACAGGGAGGTGGGGGGTCGGCTCTGCCAGGGAGAGCGGGAAGGATTCTGAAGGCTGAAGCAGCATTTGGCAGGTGGAGAAGTGGAAGAAGATCCCAGGTGGAGAGGGCAGAGGAGGAGTGTGGATTAAAAGGGCAACTTGATGAATATGGGTGGTTCTGCCACCCAATAGGAATGACCTTTGGGTGACTAAAAAATGAATTTCTTACAGACTCTATGCTAAGCACTGTTACCAGGGCTTTTCTAATACCATTCAGTTAAACTTCTCCATGATCAATGGTCATAATTTCATTTTATGAAGGAGGAAACTGAGGCTCAGTTAAAGAAGCAACAATTGCCCAGCTTTTAGAGGACATCAGTTCTGCTCTGAGATCAGTTTTCCAGGGATAGTTTGCCTGATAGAGGGGCAGGTGGTGGGCCTCAGACAATTTACCCATGAGATTGCATTCTCATTAGTGCCTATCTTGTCCAAAACTTTGAGTTTTTTTTTTTACAGTATCACAGAAAAAACAGAACCATGCATTTTGTTTACTATTTGCATAGTTGAATTCATCTGTTAATATGTTCTATTTTTATTTCCAGAATTTTTAAGTTCCATGAAGGCAGGGATTTATTTGCTGCAATATGCCTGGCACCTGGATAGTACCTGGCACAAATGAGGAACTCAATCAAATGTCTTTTGAATGAATGAATGAATGTTTTAGATGCTTAATGCTTTTCCTTTTGGTAGAGCATACCATGATGCTATGGGGGAAGTGAGGCCCACATTCACCGCTCTCCCTCCCTCTACCACCATGCTCCTGGGCAGGTTGTTCCCCCGTCTGTTGTGATTTTAGAAATTCAACACCATCTTCTCCCCACTACATGTCGCCATGCTTCACAGCCCACCATTAAAGATGAATTCAACTCCAAGAAGCTTTTATAAAAATGCAAATACTCTTGAAGGCATCACTATTTTAATGCTAGCAAAGAAAAACTCCATGATTTGTTGACAATTAGCTAACAGGTCCCGCAAAGATGAGACGTAAGATGGCTGGTGCCAGACTCAGGGAGATCTGAGCTTGAAAGGGAAGGCATGATGGCAAAAGAAATGAGCTGTGCCTTCTTCCCCACTTTGTTTAGTCTGTCAGACTCAGCTACCCCTCAGAGCCTAGGCTCTCAGGAGTTCTGACTGGCTATGCCCCTTTCTAGGTCTTAGTTGTTTCCTTTTAGTGAATTTCAATCACAGGTCCCAGTGTTGAATCCCAGAAAATATGGATGACTCAGAGAAGCCTGCCGGCTTGTTGAATCACAGGACTGTTTAATATCTAAAGGAGAGCAAATAAAGTATCACAGGGCAGTATAAAATTTCAGACAAAACAAAGAAAAAAACCAAAAAACCCTAAAGGAGACGAATTTCTCAATTTCAGTCCCTAAAACACGACATTGCAATTCTGAGTTTTAAGTTGCATGGAAAACATTTACAGGTCCTAAAGGTACAACCTCTTCTGGATTTCCACATCTATTAAAGAACACTTAGGTAGAAGGGGCAGTCAACAAGGTCCTCTCAAAATCAGGCTTGGAGTTGGGTTTCTGAAAATGTTGGGCATCTGAAGTTCTCAGGCACTGGTCCCTCACCCGTTTCTCAATGCTCTCTTTCTTGCCATCCTGAAATTCGGTACCTTATTTTGCTAAAGAATACAAATCAGTACTTTTGGAAGCCCTCCCCACCCCCAACACAGGTCCCATAGAAACCAAATGGAAAAGAAAAACATCGGAAGTGGAGAGTTTACGCTCCTGCCTTTGGGCCCACTGTCTGATTTCCTTTGGTCTGGGACACGTGGGCCAGAGCTCATTTTCCTGGCTGCTCCCAAATAATCTACTGCTGCTTAAGCTATTGCTTTAAAATTGACAAAAGTAAAATGATGGAGAGTTGTGTTATTCATGCTGAAAAATGATTTCCTAGTCAGAGCCAAAACTATATTTTCCTTGGGAAAGACATTTATTCATGTGGTGCCTCGGTTCCCTCTGACTGAAGAAGGAGGAGAGAAAACAAGACCAGCAGGAGACGAGGAAAAGTGAGAGATGGGGTGGATTCCAGGGGCCGAGGGGGCTTGGAACTCACAGTTTGGGACTAAAAGCATGAGAAGGCTCAGAGCTGTGGGGCATGATTATAGTAGCTGTGGCTTGGCATCAGAAGCTTTAGAGACTGAAAGTTAGGGACTGGCTTTGAAATAGTGATACGATGAATACCCACAATATGTTGACCATGGAAGTGCACACAGCAATGAGAAGCAATAGGCAGGGATAATGTGTTTTTGTATGGTATCTGATATAAGGTTCTATATGCCCTAAAATTACTCAGTAAATGTTGGTTTAGGTGAAATATACAAAAATATCCTCACATAAATGATTAGAAGAGAATTCCATCATTCAGTGTGTGGAGAAGTTAGAATGAATGGACCAATGGGAGGGAGAGGAATGAAGAATTTAGATGAGAGGAAGGGATCATCTATCAAGGCGGCATGAAACATAAAGGTCAGGAGGGTCAGGAGGGATATGAGGACCAAGGGAAAGGTCAGTGGTCCAGCACTCTTGGGAACGGTGCCTGGAACAAGGATGTCCCAGAGGAAATGATGGGCAACAGCCAAAAACTCTGAGGTGAAGGACAAGTCAGCAGCTTCTAACATGTAGAGCAAAGGGTCCATTGATGGTGGACTGAATAAATTCACAAGATGGGAAGGTGCTAAAGGATTGTATAAAGAGAAATAGACCATCTCCCAGAAAGATAAGAAGAGACATCTGCGATATTGTGTACCATCCTCCCCTCATCATGGGGAGGACGTTGTCGTTTAGGAAGGAGGCTTTTGGAAGTCGCACGTAAGACAGAGATGGCACGCATGTAGCCCCTGTGTTCCCACTTTCCTTCTTCACACCCATGGAAGACATTGCTAATCAATCACAGCATCCTTTGCTGGGGAAACTAGTTTTCAGCACAGTTCTTCAGGCAGCCTCTCCCAGTCAATCATCCCTGCATACAAGCTCTTCCTTTAATAGATGGCTCCCAGGTCACTACCCAATTAAATGACAACTGCAGTTACTTTCCTCATTCCTGTGCTGGCAGGGGGAAATAGCTGCCTAGGTCCGTCACTTTAGGAGCTGACATGCAGGTGAGTTTCTCCAGGGAGCAGCATCATGTCTTAGAGCGCCTGAATCACCGAGAGTGGCTGTCTGGGAGTAGATGCCGAGGAGCCCTCTGTCTACGTTTCTCCACTGCCAGGGTAATGGAGGTCACCACAGGAAGCAGTGCCATGTGCCATGGCTCTGTTTACTTTAAGGGCCAGGAGCAGCTCAGCTACAATTTGAGGGGTTCTGGGTGGGTACTCAA
The DNA here is from genome assembly GCF_020826845.1 of Diceros bicornis minor. NCBI lineage: Eukaryota > Metazoa > Chordata > Mammalia > Perissodactyla > Rhinocerotidae > Diceros > Diceros bicornis. The sequence goes on along the minus strand of NC_080753.1, from coordinate 25,783,125 downwards.
GGGTATGGAATCTGAGGATGAGGGGAGGACAAAACCACTTAGCCATAGCCAAAGTGACTGCAGATGTGAAGACCAAAGAGTAGATCTTTTGGGGTGACCGAGGACACTTGCCCAACCTACTTTCTGCTTTTGATTGACAACTTCTGGAATGGGCTGGTGCTCTAAAGCCTTGAGGTTAAAGGCCAGATGACACCACCTGGGCTAAAGTCCTCAGATTAGGGATTGCCTTGGAGTTTCCTAAATTGCCACATGAAAGATGTCAAAGGAGAACCTTTAATTAGTAGATTCTTAGGGCTGGCTTGGACCAGGCTGAAGCATGGCAGGCTTGGCAGGGGCTCTAGGGAGTGGAGTGAAGGGAAAATCTGAAGTGGAAAGCCACAGAAACCTTAGGAGACCCACCCAATGGTGGCACCACATCTAAATAAATGAAATGGGTTCCTGACTCCTGGTGCCAGAAATCACACATCCCACTGGCAACCCTCCCGGGCCCAGTGGCGCAGACCACGCGGGCTGGGTAGAATTAAGGGGCAGTGTTTGAGGCAGGCTTTTGTCTTGGTAACCATGTCTGATTCACTCTCCTGCTGCAGCTCTGTCCTCAACCTGTGTCCTGAGCAGGTGAAGAAGGCCCGGTGTGCCAAGTGAGTGGAAAGGCCTGGAGCCCTTGAGAGAATGGCAGCTGACTGAGGGGAGTTGCCCATTTCCAGCAGTGACACAAGACCTTCAAACAATGGTCCCGGAGACCATCTGCAGAAAACCTTCATTTTCCTAACCCGGAATCTCTGGGGTTTTGATTTTGTGAGTGTTCTTATTCAGGACAAAGTACCCATGTGGGTTGCTTAGAGAAACCTGTGGACAGACGCAGGCATGGAGCTTGGAGAGCAGCCTGGGTCATGCTGGCATTTCTGTGTCTTGGAGTTAACTCAGGAATCTGGAGGCTAGCAACATTTCCATTAAATAAGACAGCATGCTGTGGCTCCTGCTGCCAGGCTAAACTAGATCCATGGAGTCATTTCATCGATTTCAGTCCCTAGATGTGGCAGCCCTAAAAGAGCCTCTAATTCCATATGACCCAATATTTGGACCAAGCCTGGGCATTTAGGTGGAAGGACATGTGTGTTCCAGCCCTTTGTGGGTTAAAGGGCAGTGCCCAACAGGCCCACCAAACAGAAAGGCAGCATTCCTCTTCAGTTTAGAAAGAGGCTACTAATTCTGTGGAATCTGAAAAGCACAGGATTCCCTGAGTTTGAAGTGTCTTGACCACTTCCAAAGGCCATGGTTAACAGCATTCTGTTGACTAGCTTCCACCCTGATGAGTTCAGTTCTCATGTCAGCCTGTGCTTTCCGGCAGTGGCTAGAGCAGTGTTTACATGTCCTGTTGTCTGAAAAATGAGGCAAGTTTTCTATCTGCCTAAATTAGGAATGAATTCCACTCTAGTCTCCAATTTATTTTGATACATTTTTAAAGGAGAATTAAAGAATTAAATTCTAGCCTAGTAGCAAAAATGCCCCTTCCCTGAAATGCATGTGGATTTAAATAAAATTCTGTCTACCTGGCTTGGAAGTAAGCATAACACAAAATGGAGTTTGGATATGCTAGTGTTCATTCTTTGGCAGAAAAAAAGGAAGTGGAAAATTAATTTTTTTGTTCCTTCTATGTGACAGGCACTGTTCCATATTTCACAAATATTAACTTACAAATATTAACTCAATCAATCTTCACAACAACTCTATTGGTGGTAGAGGGGAGCTAATGCTTATTGGGAATTTTGCATGTGCTCAAAGGATTACATATGTTGTCTCATTTAATTCTCACAGTGACCCTGTCAACTAGGTAGGATTGGGCCAATTCTACAGGTAAGGTAATTGATGTTGAAAGAGGTTAAAAGTCACCCCAAGACAAGTTAGGAAAATGGCAAAGCCATAACTTGATCCCAGGTTTGTCTGACTCTGAAACCCTCTTTTTGCATACTGTGTTACTAAGTGAAAATCATTTGCCAAGTAGAAATGATCTCATAAATACCAGCAAACCACTGAGGTCAGACCTATGGGGTCAGGAGGTCAGAGATACTAAAGAGAAAAAGGTAGTTTTGGCAGGGTTGTGAGTTCGGATGTAGACTGAAAACCATAAATGCATATGGCGGCTCAGAAGAGGGGAGATCTTTGTGGATGGGGGACTGGGAAGGCATCAGATGGCAGGAAGAAGCTGCTTTACCCAGAACCTGCTGGGGGGTGATGTAAGGATCAGAGGTAAAGGGGGAGTTGGCTGGCTCATAGGGAAGCCTTGACTCTCTGCCATTAGGACTTCATTAGTTAGCCAACCATGTCAGGTCCAGTTAAGTAATTACCTTTCCCTAATCTACACGGAACATGGGCTTGGAGGAGTTTCCACAATAAAGCAGTTTATGCACTTAAAACAGTTCTGTTGGACTGAAGCGGGGGGATGCTACAGAGAAGAAGGGGCAGGGTCCAGGTTCTGAGAATGTGGTCTTTAGCAGATAATAATCTCCCACCCCTCAATGAGCAATAGTGGTGAAAAAGAGATGAAAAGGATCCAGGAGGCCACCATTTTCCCATTGACCTCTCTGTATCCTAACTGCTTCTTCTCTGGAAAGCACTTCACTGCTTAAATGAAACATTTGTTTATTCACTTAGGCAGTGAGTCAACTGCTGAAGCAGACCATCTGTCAAAAGTACTGAGTATCTACTCTATTGACAACCCTCTTCAATGGCTAGTTACAGATAAATGTAAGAAATATTGCCCTTGACCTTATGATATAAAGCACTGGGGATATGGGAAGGACAGAGCTTACATTATAAAGTGAGAGAATACTCATAGACAATGCACTGATGGTAATATGGTACAGATGGTGTGGACGACTGCGAGGAGTAAAAGAATGGGCAGGATCAGATTGCAGAGGGACTTTTCAAGGAACATTCCTCCTAAGGCAGGTTTTAGAGGAACTTAGGAGCAGGAGCTAGAGGAAGGAGGCTGGTGTCGTCCTGCCATAGGGAACAGAAAGGCAAAGCCACAGGGGTGGGGAGGAGCCCACCGTGTGCAGGGCCTGGCACAGAGATTGACTGGAAGGATCTCGAGGCTTTCCTTTGGCTGCGGGGGAATTTGGTCCCAAGTAACCTCTAGGTCCAGACACCATACTCTTCACTAGTTCCTTGCTTGCCCAGGGCATTCCCAGGCAGAGGGCCACTGGAGTTTTCCACAGGCTTGTCAGGCGATTCTCCCTCCCTAAATGACTGAAGAAGAACACGTGCTTTAGAGCATAACCTCAGGCTACTCTCCTACATTCTTGTCCAGTGCTCAGGGGAAGGAAATAGGGTTTGGGGTCAGAAGACACGGGTTTGAGTGCTGGTTTCACTTATTAGCTGTATGACGTAGAGGCTGCCATTTAAATTGCTCCAAGTCTCAGGCTCCTCATCTATAAAATGAAGCTAATAAGAACGCCTGTCTCTTCATGTTATTAAAGAAGGGTTACTAAGAGGAGGTAGCACTCTGGGCATATCTCCATTTTGGAACTACCAAACACCTTTGCAATGATGCATTTCCATGACTGTTTCACCTGCCCTCCTCTCCTACCCCTCAGACCATGTGAATTTGCTTTATGTCTCTGCAGCCCCAGGTCCAAGCCCAGTGCCTGGAACAGAGCAGACATTTCAACCAGAGTTTATCAGCTGAATGAATGAGCAAGGATGAGATATCTCTAGTTAACTTGTTTTCCTTAAAAGCGTTATTTTTTAAACTATACATATACCTCTAATGCAGTTTTCTGTGCATATATTTTACAATAAAAATAAAAAAAACAGATTATGGCTGCTACGAATCACTTATTTAAAAGTCTATGACAGAATGGATGAATAAATATGGAATACACTATAAAAAGTGAAAGTGTAAAAATGAGTTATTATCATCATCAGTAATAATGAGTCATCTAAAAACCTATTCACAGCAGGCTGTTTAGAGTGCAAGAACTACTTTAACACAGTAGGAGAATTCTTAAGGTAGTACAAATTATGGGTTAGCAACGTAGGGAGAGAGAGTGCTTGAAACTGTCAGGCTGGCTCCACTGCTTCTGCGTTCTCTGCTTCCTGACCACACCAGCCAGGCTCATTCCACAGTAACAACCTCATCTCATTGAGAAAATAAATGCAACAACACAGGGGCTTCCTCATCTTCCCGACACCAGGTCTATGGTGGCTTCGCCTGCAGTCCCAGCTTTCCTTCTGGTTACAACGGAACAAGAATCCACCACCTTGTCAACGGCCAACCCCTCCACCTGGGCTGTGGTTCCCAAACTCCTTTCCCGGCCTTCTTCTCTTATCCCTTCTCTCTTGTCTAAAAAATTACCCTCTCTTCCTTGTATTATTTCCATCAGCAAAAAACCATATTTTAAAATCCATGTTGAATTGGTTATAGTTAGATGTAGACATATTTGAATTTGTAGGTATAAAATGGAAGCTTGAAACATTCACGTTCACTGGCCATGATTTCGTTGGTGAAATAGGAGACAAGATCATCTATTTATAGTGGGATGGCAGAGAAGGAGACTTAAGGCCATTTAGATACTCAGGGAAGAAAAAAAATACTGTCTTAACAATATCCTCCCTTCACCCCATTCAATTTCCAGTTATCTTTCTGTTTCTCTGATTCCTTTTCATAGAAAATGCCTCAACAGAGTTGTCTACGTTCACCATCTCTATTCCCTCATCTCCCATTCTCTCCTCTATCTAGTCCAATGGAGCTGTATCCCCTCCACTTCACTGACTTTGTCCTTTCAGCATCCCCAGCGATCTCAGCATTGCCAAAACCAGTGGTCACTTTTCGGTTCTTATTGTAGTTGACCTCTCAGTAAATGGTAGAGCAGTAAAGTCACCAACCATTCCACATGCCCGCATCCATTTCCTAGGTCCCCTGCAATTAGGGAGGCGCATGTGACTGGTTCCATCCAGCAGGCTGTGAGCAGCAGTGACAGGTGTCACCTCCTGGCTAAAGCCTTGAAGAGGAACCATGCAATTCTCCACGCTCTCCTCTCACTCTGGTGCTTGGTGTCATCTCAGATACAGAGTCTACGTCTGCCTGGGTCCCTGGTGATCGTGGACCAGAGCTCCCACTCCTCCAACGCACATTGTTCATGCAGTGTGAACGAGAAAGAAATTTTGTTATGATAAGCTACTGAGATTTAGTGTTAATTTATTACCAGAGCATAACCTAGTCTATCCTGACCAATGCACAGCAGTGGTCAACACAGCTGACCCCTCCCTTTTATTGAAGCACTTCCTTCCTTGGCCTTCTGTGACATCACTCCCTCCTGATTTTTCTCCTACCTTCCTGGCTTCTTCTGTCAACCTCCAGATGTTGTAGTGCAGTAGGGCTCAGTCCTGGATGCTCTTCTCTTTCTTTTAATTTTACTTAGTCTCATGGCTTTCATATGCATTACACACCAATGGCTCCAACATTTATATTTTTAGCTCTGACCTCTCCATTGAGGTCCAGATTGGGACATCTAATAATCCACTTGAAATCTACTTGAATCTCTAATTGGCACCTCAGACTTAACATGCCTCAAACAGAACCCTTAATTTCATACTCTATTCCAAACTCTACCCCAAGCTGTTTCCCCTAATTGTTTCCGTATCAGTAAATGGCACCACTTGCTCAAGCAAAAAATCCTAGAACTCCTTCATCATTCCTCAATTCCCATAGCAGCTCCACCAGCAGGTTCTGTCAACAATCCTTTAAAAATATGCCTTATATCTCTTTGCTTTTCTTCAGCTCTTTTTCATCCCAACCTAAGTCTCCACCATTTCTCACCTGGACTGCCTCCTAACTGCTTTGCCAGCTTCCATCTTGGTCTCCTACAGCATATTCTCCACACAGCAACCCGAGTGACTTTTTAAGAACATAATCATGTCACTCTTCTGCTTTAAACTCTCTGGTGGCTTCCCATGACCCCTGCGCAAACCCCAAACTCCTTGGCCTGGCACCCTCACGTCGTCTGGTCTCTGCCTACGTGTCTTCCTCTTCACGCCCCACCCACAGATCCTCTGCTCAAGACTTCTTGGCTCACTCGCCTTCTTTCAGCTCCTCAAATATGTCACTAGTATTCCTACCTCTGGGCCTTTACACTTGCTGTTTGTTCCTTCTGTCTGGAATGTTCTTTCCCTGAATCTTTACGGCTATCAATTCATTATTCAGTTCTCAGATCACATGTCACCTCCTTTGATCCCCAACCCACCCCAATTGTTTCCTACTCTATTATATCCTTCCTGGCATTTGTCACCATCTGAATCGACATGTACGTATGTATTGTGTAGAATGAAAACTCCAAAGGCACATCTGTCTTGTTCATTGCTCCTTCTCCAGTGCTGGGAAGGAAAGAAGAGGGAGGGAGGGAGGGAGGAAGAGAGGAAGAGAGGGGTTAGAGTCCTATTAGAAATAGATCCCCCTAATAGGTACCAGATTTGTACCCTCACCCCTGCCTTCCACATCAAGCCCAATCTGCCCCCTATGAAAACCCTGACTCCCGGGTTTGAGCTCTCTCCTCTTTGCATTCACAATCAGAATTTTGTAAATGTCCCTTCCTTCCCAGGGACCTGGCCTGGGTGAACTTGCACATGTCCTCGCTAACTCATCCCCTGAGTAACATCCTCACTCTTCTGCTCTCTCTCTTTCGCTTGGTTTTTACTTTTGCGGTTGGTTGTTTTGTTTTTGTTTTATTTTCTGCATATTAAACCTATAAATAATTATTTCTAAAGGGAGCCAAACAAAACTCCACATGTAAGTGGCAAGGGTGCTTGTGAGACCAGCTCCCCCTCATTTTTCTGGCAAGAGCTCCCATTTCTGAGACAGAGGGATAAGAATCTCTGGGGATCTCTGTCATCATTTCAGAATGCTATGGGGTCAGCCAAGTTAATATCTGTGCCTGGCATTTGTACATCCTCACCAGAGAGAAGTAATTTACCATTATGAACTATTTATATTAAGCCACTCAGGAGGGTTTCTGAGGAATTTTTCTTTCACAGATGCATTATCCTATAGGAATTCAGAGAGGAATATAGCTGATGCAGAAGGCATGTCCTAAAGATATAACCCCCATATCTTTGCCTGATGAGGTAAGAACATGTAAAAGGTATTACTTCACTTTTCCTAATTATCAAGGTATGGCTTGTCCATTGCAAAAAATTTGGGAAATAAAGAATGGTGTAAGGAAGCAGGAAAAAAATGACACATCCCTCTACCTTCTAGTTTTTTCTATGCTTGTTTAGCTACATAGTAAGATGATAATATAGATACGGTTTTGTAGCCTGTTTATTTCACTTAATATTATCTCATAATCCTTTTTTCTAAGTCATTAAATTCTTCCTGAATATTATCTTTTATGGCTCTGTAATATTTCATCATTTTAGTCCGTTCCCTAATATCAGACTTTTACATGATTTTATATATATGCTATGTAAATAATGCTGCAGTGAGCATCTTGGTGTATAAATTTTATTCAAGTTTAATTACTTAATGAGTTAATTAATTAATTAACATAACAAGTATTTACCGAGTGCCCACTATATCCCAGTTACTGTTCTTGGAGCTGGTCAACAAAGGCCTTTTTCCTTGGAGAGCTTACATTCTACTGAGGGTGACAGACAAGAGGAGGAAATAAAAACGTACTATTAATTAGCTCTCTGAAGAGAGAGAATGCAAATTAAAGGGATAGAGAGATATGAATGATGGGGGAAGCTATTTTCCTTAGGGGGATTAGAGGAAGTTCTCTCTGAGCACCACAAAGGCATTTTGGATGATTTCTGTAGGCTAGATTCCTAGAGGGAGTTTCTGAATTAAAGATCTTGCTTTCTAGGAAGCCAGTTTACACCCTGACAGTAGTTCTCAGCAGGGCTTGGAAGAACAACAGTTCTAAGAATGCACCCTACTAGGGTACGGTCTTGAGCAAGTTACGTAATTCCTCTATTCTTTAGTTTTCCTGTGTGAAGTGGAAATAATTGTACCTGCATGTGGATGTCTCTGTGTGTGTGTGTGTGTGTGTGTGTGTGTGTATGTGGTGGAGGTGGGAGGGCCGTGGGGATGGGATGTTAAGGTTCTGGCATCCCAGAAGAACTGGGTCAGGGAGCAAACACGTCTGTGAAAAGGAAATGATCATGTGGTGAAATGTGTGTAGGGCATTCCAGTTGATGAAACAACTGAAAGAGGGTTCTGGAAGGTGTGGCATGAATACTTAGTGTGTCTGGCACATATCCGGTGGTCAGTAATGTATACTGAATGAAAGGAAGAACCTACCTTCTTGGGAAGAGCTTATTCACACTGGGTAGCTGAGAAGGAAAGTCTTAGATGATTGTCACATAGCGGTGTAGTGTGGCTCGAGATCCGTCAGTCAGACACTACAAAGAAAGCCCCTTCTCATTCATCAGCCTGCAAATAGGTGGTATCCTCAGTTTCCTCATTCATAAAATGGGCTAGTAATGTTTACTTCATAGGGCTGTTTTGAGGTTAAAAGGAAATGAAACACGGAAAGGACACAACACGGTGACTCATTCACAGTCAACTCTCGATAAGTGCTTGTTTCTCTCCTTCATCTTGTATAATTCGGTAGGAAAGGATCTGGGACAGTACGAGGCAGGACAGTGGCACAAAGCACTGAGAGGGCTCTGAGTAAACTGTATCTCCCTAACCCCAGAACTGGATAGTGTATTTGCTTCTGCACCATCATTTGGGTTGTACAATTTTCGGTTCTCAGATCTACAGTAATAAAAACATTGTGTTGAATATAAGATCATTATGTGTGCTGATGTTGGAAAAAACTCCAAGGAAGGAGTTTCCAGACCCTGGTTGATGGCTGGTGGTAAGCAATGCTATCAAAGGCATCCATTTAGCATCCTACTTAAATGCTCTCCTCAATTAAAATGATTAACCTGATACAGAAAATGCAGCTCAAATCATATCCCATTATTTCCTTCGGGTCTTTTCAGCAGAGTTTCTCCTTCAGATCAAGGTCCCTCCACCTCCACACACCCTGCTCTAATCTCCCTGCTATGTTGGACTTTCCTCCATCATAGCTTTCTGACCCAGGCAGAGGCTCTTTGTGCAAGGTGTGCCCAACTGAGGACAGGGCACACCCTGTTTGGTGAGTGCATATTTGTATGGGGTAGGACACACACATTAGACATATCCACCATATCCTTCCTTTTCCCAAACTCCAGGGATGTGTGGGGGTTCCTTACTCTTGAGCATCCAGCAGAAGTCACAGATTAGTTCCATCTACTGCTGGCGTCGTAGCTCCTACTTGTGTTTATTTTCTGCTCTCTTTGCTGCGTCTCTTCATGTGGTAGCAGCACGTGAGCAGGTTTCCTCTCAGTTCTTGCAGTAATAGCTTTTGTCTGACTTCTTCCCTCACTGTTTAGTTTTTTTTTTTTTTTTTTTTTTTTTTAGCCTGTCTTTTCTTAAAGCCAGAAGCAGAACTGGATTGTGGAAAACAATGCCAAGGGCAGGGAGCCCTGACTGCTGCCCTCTGCTACAGTGACAGGAAGAGGAGGAGGAAGGAAAGGATGCTAAAAGGGAAGTAGCATGAAGAAGAAGAATCTAAACTCGATTTGTTTAAAGGCTTCTCAGATTGGCATTCATCTGTGGTAGAAAATGTTCACTGTTAGATGCTCTAGGACCTGGTTAACTGTTTGCAGTTTGCATAGCTGTGTAGAAAGACTGTCCTCTCTGTCCAAGCCCAAGAAACTGCCTTTCACTTCACTGGGTTCACTAATGAGCTTTGGGCTGCCTTGGGCAGTAATTTTCTCTCTGAATAAAAAGAATGCAAAGAGAGAAGGGGCTGAAAGCCCCTCTGGCTGGGCTTCCTCTTGTTACAAACAGCCAGTCTTTGAACTTGTAATTATGAGTCATGGGGCTCCCAGTCTGGCTCAAAAGTGACTCATTTTAAGCAAATTATCAGTTTTTGCCCTGTTACCAAATGCTGTGATCAGCCATTCTGCATAAAAAAAGGAACAGTTTTATTAAAAGAGCAGGATGTGTGAAAGGAGAATGAATTGCACTATACTTTCCAGGCGTATGGACCCAAGTCAAGCTCAGGCCCAGTGCAAGCCAAGCAACAAAATACAAAAATGGCACAGAAAGCAAACGATCAGGAAAATTCATTTCAGAACAGATGCAGAACCAACTTTTACAGCCAACAGCATACAATTTTTTTAATGTTACGATTCCTGGACATTCTCCCAGCCCCCCTTCCAATTCACTTGGACCTACTGAAATGGGGGTCAAAGAAGAAATGTCTTTCTTTGGGTTGATATAACCTACAACTTTGTTAAAGAGTCAGTGATGATAGATGCCTCTGAGTTGCCCAAAGCTATTACTTAGACAGATGGACTGATAGACACAGCAATCATAGTAAATAAATGTCACTTAGTGATGAGTCTGTGGTGGAAAGAGAACTTCAAGGCCTTCTGTTATAGAGCCCTCTCCTGAGGACACCTGCTACATTAATGGTCTTTGGCTGAGGAAACATTGGAAATGATCATTACCACTTTGTCAGTTGAAAGAAGAGTAACTGATCTGAAAAGACAATTTTTCTTCTCTGATGCTTTTGGATATGATTAATACTTCCCAGGACCACAATAAGGAGAAATGGGCCTAGAGTGAAGTGCAAGGCTATGTGGTCCAAGTATGTGTTTTTTGGAAGAATGGTTTGGAATTTCTAATTAATCCCTTTAAACAGCTGCCCATTCATCTACACCACTCTAGAAGATTCCATAAGCTACAAGGGGAACTTGGCTCTGGGTTAAATTGTCTGACTTACAAATTTTACTTCCTTTCCAAATTACTGTCAATTTAAAATTGACTTTCTTGAATCCATTATTTCTTGTCCCTTCCACAGAAACCATGGTTACCAAATGGCTATTTCTGTATGTTCCCAAACCCCCAAAATAAAATTCATTAATCACTCAATATTTTTTGAATATTCATCTTTTATGCTTCCTGATAATCACTGTAAAGAATCAGTAAAAGCCATGAAAAGTAAAGGCAGACTATAACGGCCAGCAATCATCTCCTAATTGGCAATTCCAGTGCACATTTTTCAATTCTCATACCTCTCAGCCTCTCCATGGTATTCAAATATTCCTTAATTATTAACATTTTCTTCTGTGGTATCTTGGCATAGTTCTCTCCTTATTCTTCCATGTCTATGACTATTCATTCTGAGCCTCTTTTATTGGCTGCTACACAGCCTTCCCATCTAAGTGTCATAACTGACAATGGGGAGGTCAATGAGGATAGAATGGAAGTGTTGAATTCAGTAGACATTTCTGATAGAACATGATGACTAACTAGCTGTGTGAGCATATATTAAAACTCTTGTATTGCAAATAATGGAAACCTAAACTTTAAGGTGGCCTAACAAAATGGAATGTATTAGTTCAAGTAATTGAAAAATGCAAAGGCAATGCTGGCTTTAGGCACTCTTTGATATAAATATTCAAAGAGCAAAAGAAAGAGAAAAGACTGATCTGAGGAAATCACTCAAAATACAGCACAGACATCTAGAGAGATGGAAAATATGAAAGAGAGATTGAGATGTAAAGAAAGAGTAATAAGGTCCATCACATATCTAATAGAAGTTTCCAAAGAAGAGAATAGAGAGAATGGGGAAGAGGCAACATAAAAGAGATAATGGCTCTGCATTTCCCAGAAATAATAAATATGTGAATCCTGGCATTCAAGAAGCATAATAAATCCTGGGCAAGAAAAATAGAAATAAAACTCATTCCCTAGACATAATATTGATACTGAGAACACCAAAGACAAGAGATCTTAAAAGTAGCCAGGGGTTTTAAAAGGCATATTGCTTACTAAGGGATAACAATTATATTGTCAGCATACTTCCTAGTGATAACAATGGAAACAAAAAGACAACAGGATAGTATCTTTAAAGCATTGAGGGAAAATATGTATCAACCTAGAATTCTATACTCAGCTAAATTGCCATTCAAATGTAGGGGACAAAATGCTTACTCCCCACTCCACCTTTATAGAAAGTCCAAACTCTAGCATTAATTCCAAACAAACTTCACTCCAGCTACACAAAATTTTCACCAGTATCCAAACACACCATGTCCTCTCACACCTTTGGGCTTTTGCAATACTGCCTCTTTGACTTGAAATGCCCTTTTCCACATAGCAGACTCCAAATCATTCTTCTGTTTCACTTCAGCAAGAAGAATGTTGAATCCAAAAGAAAGAAGGGAGATGTAAGAAGAAATAGTAAAATTCATAAATAAATAAATTACAGGGTTAATCCGAATAAGCAGTACCTGTATATAACAATATTAATACTATTTATTAATTTGGAAAAAAAGGAAGAATAAAAATAAATCTGGTCATATACTGGACAACAATAATGTTTAAGATGGAAAGAGTTTTGAATTAAAATGTTCTAAGGTTCTTGTATTGTATAGGAAGAGGGTAGAACTATTAACTAACTTTACACTTCATAAAGTAAAAATTGCTTGTTGAAATTTGAGAATAATAGAAATAGCACATAAAATGTCCAAGCCAATATAGAAAAATGGAAGGAAAAAACCCTCAGCAAAGCTACTGAAAGTAGGAAAAAAAAGGAGCGAAGACAAATTACAGTAAATGGAAAGGAAACATTAAATAAAACAATGATATCCAAGATTTTAGTAATTCTAATAAATGGACATAGATCAAATTCACCAATACAACAATAAAGCTGGTCAGATTGGAGTTTTAAAATCCAAACATATGCTGTTTATAAAAGACATATTTAAAGTACAAGGAGCTGAAAAGGTTGAAAGTAATAGGATTGAAAAAGATATTCAAAGCAAATGTTAACCAAAAGAAAAGTAGTGTGGAAATATTAATATCAGGCAAAATAGATTGTAAACAAAGCGCAGTGTTAGGGGCTAACAGGCTCACTATATATTTACAAATAAAAGAATCACAAAGTAGATATAATAATTTATAAATTGAAAGCACTAATAGTATAGCATCAAAATATATAGAACCAAGGTAAACAAATTACCCCCCCAAAATAAAAGGCCAAACCCATTACCATAATGGGACATTTTAATATATCTTCTCAATAATTAAAAGATCAAACTAGACAAAATGAGTAATAATATTGAGAATCTGAAATACTATGGCTAACAAGCTTAATTCAAAGAACACACAAAATCCTATACCCTCAAATGAGAAAATATACATTATCTTTAAGCATGACAATGACAAAAACCAAGCATGTATGAGGTCCCAAATCAGGTCTCAACAAGTACAAAGTTTAGTCATAGAAACCATGTTCATTGACAATAGTGCAATAAAATTAGAAATTAATAACAAAAAGACACCTTTAAAAAGTCCATATGTTCAAACATCTCAAAATTACTCATGTGTGAAAGAAAAACTAAAAAGGAAAGTAGATGCTATTTATAACAATGTTAATGTTTTCATATAAAATCTTGTGTATGCAGCTAAACCAGTAATTAGTGGCACATTTCTAGCTTAAGGGTTATATTAGAAAATAAGGAAGACTGTAAGCTAATGAAATAAGCATACACCTTGGGAAGGTAGAGAAATGACTTTATAATAAATCTCTTACAAGAGGGAAGGATTTAATAGGAACAAATCTGTTTATATCATTCCCCTGCTTAGAGAAATATCCTGCTTACTTTCCACTCTGCCCTTAGAGAGAGTCCAAATGCTAGCCTCAATTCCCAGCAACCTTTATTCCAGCCAAACAGAATTTTTCACCAGTATCCAAACACACCACGTCTTTTCATGCCTTTGCAGAACTGCCTCATTGGCTCGGAATGCCCTTTCCTACATGTTAGGCTCCAAGTCATTCTTCCAACTTCAGTTCAAGTGCTACCTCTTCTGGGAAACCTTTCATGACTCCTACTGGCAGAATTATTAACTTCACTATTGCATTCTTTCCCATTCATTTCAATATACAATAAATTTTTGTTATATGAAAATGACCATGTATACGTGAATAAAAATGCTAAACTGAGTGATCAAAGAAGAGTCTTTGGGAGAGGTCAGTCTTAAGCTAGAATTTGCTTAAAGCCCAGCTAGATCTTGTTTAAGGTCCAATTTAATAGCAATACGAGTAACCTCAACAACGACTCCTAGTTAAGATTTATTGAGTACTGCTCTGTACCAGCTAATAGAGGAGGAGAGAGGAAGCATTCCTCATGAGCAGATGACATAGGCAACTCCACTGTTGGCTAACCTAAAAATCATCCCTAATTCTCTTCACCTTTGCCTTCGTCTCACTCTAGACAGGCTCTGTTCAATAAAAATATAATGCAAGTCATATACATATAATTTTAAGTTTTCTAGTAAACATTAAAAATGCAAAAAGGAACAGGTGAAATTAATTTTAATAATATATGGACATTGAGAGTATTATGCAAAGTGAAATAAGTCAGAGGGAGAAGGTCAAATACCGTATGATTTCCTTCATTAAGTAGTAGATAATAACAACAATAAACAAACACATAGAGACAGAGATTGGATTGGTGGTTACCAGAGGGGAAGGGGGGAGGGAGGAGGGCGAAAGGAATAATTCGGCACATGTGTGTGGTGATGGGTTGTAATTAGTATTTGAGTGGTGTACATGATGTAATCTACGCAGAAATAGAAGTATAATGATGTACACCTGAAATTTATACAATGTTATAAACCAATGTTACTGCAATAAACAAAAAATTAAAAAAAATAATATATTTTATTTAATCCAATATATCCAACATATTATAATTTCAATATATAATATTTATAAAACTATTAAGATATTTTACATTTGCTTTTATACTAAGTCTTTGAACTCCTTTGCATATTTTATACTTAGAGCATATCTCAATTCAGACACTGAATTGACATTAGAAACGCTTGATCTATATTTACGTTTTATAAAATTTACAATTGTTCCAAGCATACTTAAAGGTTTTCCAATAACCAAAGTGGGCACTAAAAATGTATTGTCCTTTAATGTTTGCTCCATGTTGACAAAACTGGTCAATGAAATGTTTATGAGTAATACTAGAAACAATGTATCTACTGCTGACATGTGTACTACAATACAATAATAATATCTTGTGCATGCAATGATTAAAGTGAAATGTAGTCTGGCCAAAACAATAAAGTTGTATATAATGGAGAAGTGTTTTTTTACTGCTTCTGTTTTTATATTCAAATTAAGCTAATTAAAACTAAATAAAAAATTAGAAATTCAGAGCCTCAGTTGCACTAACCACATTTCAAGTACTCAATAGTCACATGCAGCTCGTGGCTACCACATCAGACAGTGCAGCTCTAGAGACTGGAAAAGTCATAGATCCATGTTCCCAGACTGCCTTGCACCGCAAGGTGGCTGTATGATACATTTTTGGCCAAAGAAAAATGTATGAGAAAGTTTGGAGTAGTCTTCTGGGAATGCTTTTGATTTCCTGATAAAGAGAGAAATTCAAGTAGAGAATTTGCTAGCACCATTCCTTCCTCCTCTTGCTTTGAATGTGAACATTATGTGATGCCTGGAGCTATAGCAGACATCTTGTCACCATGAAGCAACTCAGATGAGGATCAAAAATCAATACACTAAGAATGATTGAAATAATAACCCAAGATCCTGATGACAATCACTGAGCTGGTGGACCAACTCTGAGATTGCCTACCTTTGAACTTCTTGATAAGAAAACAGTGTCTGTCCTTATAACTTAAGACATTAATAGATAATACTTGCAGCTGAAAGCATTTCCTAATTGATACAATAAACGTGGTGCTCTGGGAAAAGAGACACAATAGGCAACCTGAATAGGGTAGACATATATGTTGGAGAATAATGGTGCATGTGGAAGAATACTAAGTTTGCAGAGATCGGGTAGAGCCAAATAATGGAGGGCCCACTAGATATCTCAACTGAGAAGCCCAGAGCAACGTAGCTGTCTCTGCCTTATAGACTGTATCATATTCTGCCTTTTCTATAGTAGTTCGTATATATGTCTTTTTAGTGGTTACAAGTTTATAAGGGCTGGGAACTTTTACAGAGAAAGTTTTCAGTAAATATTCATGAGCTGAATGGTTAGATATAGAGCTGGAGGTATCAACAGTGGGTCTTCAGCATAGATCAAATGTTTAACACTAAAGAAAACCCAGAAAACTAAAGTCCTCAGTGAGAGAACCTATTAAGGCTTCCTGTATTAATATGTCAAATGGAAAGTCCTTGGCCTAACTTTTATATCCTATAAACACCTACAACAAAAAAGATTACACTGAACTTTGCCTAACCCTCTCTACTTTCAACTTCATTACTAGGTAGCACCTTTATCCTTCTTCTGACATTAAGCTTCTGTTTTGATCTCTTTGAACCTGTAACACCTAACCTCATGCTGTCCTTTCTGTCATTCCTCTGAACTAAGTTCCCTTATTTTCTTGCTTTTATCTCACTCTCATAGTATGAGACCAGACCTCCAACTCACAGCATGAATATTGTGCAAACCTCTATGGTCCATCTGCCTCCAGCCTCCTCAACCCCAAGCTACAATCAAATAAAATTCCTCGAATATTATTTTTTAAATAACAAGTGACTTTTTTTTTATTGATGTTTTAATGGTTTCTAACATTGTGAAATTTTGGGTTGTACATTTTTGTTTGTCCATCACCATATATATGACTCCCTTCACCCCTTGTGCCCACCCCCACCCCCCTCCCCCCACCCCCACTGCCCCTGGTAACCACAGTCCAGTTTTCTCTGTCCATGTGTTGGTTTATATTCCACATATGAGTGAGATCATGCAGTGTTTGTCTTTCTCTTTCTGGCTTATTTCACTTAACATAATACGCTCCAGGCCCATCCATGTTGTTGCAAATGGGACGATTTTGTCTTTTTTTATGGCTGAGTAGTATTCCATTGTGTATATATACCACATCTTCTTGATCCAATCGTCAGTCGAGGGACACTTAGGTTGCTTCCACTTCTTGGCTATAGTGAATAATGCTGCAATGAACATAGGGGTGCGTAAGCCTCTTTGAATTGTTGATTTCAGGTTCGTTGGATAGATTCCCAGTAGTGGGATGGCTGGGTTATAGGGCATCTCTATTTTTAATTCTTTGAGGAATCTCCATACCGTTTTCCATAGAGGCTGCACCAATTTGCATTCCCACCAGCTGTGTATGAGGGTTCCTGTTTCTCCACATCCTCTCCAACATTTGTTGTTTTTTTGTCTTGGTGATTATAGCCATTCTAACGGGCGTGAGGTGGTATCTTAGTGTTGTTTTGATTTGCATTTCCCTGATGATTAGTGATGTTGAGCATCTTTTCATGTGCCTATTGGCCATCTGTATATCTTCCTTGGAGAAGTGTCTGTTCATTTCCTCTGCCCATTTTTTTTTTATTGATGTTTTAATGGTTTCTAACATTGTGAAATTTTGGGTTGTACATTTTTGTTTGTCCATCACCCCATATATGACTCCCTTCACCCCTTGTGCCCACCCCCCACCCCCACTGCCCGGGTAACCACAGTCCAGTTTTCTCTGTCCATGTGTTGGTTTATATTCCACATATGAGTGAGATCATACAGTGTTTGTCTTTCTCTTTCTGGCTTATTTCACTTAACATAATACGCTCCAGGCCCATCCATGTTGTTGCAAATGGGACGATTTTGTCTTTTTTTATGGCTGAGTAGTATTCCATTGTATATATATACCACATTTTCTTAATCCAATCGTCAGTCGAGGGACACTTAGGTTGCTTCCACTTCTTGGCTATGGTGAATAATGCTGCAATGAACATAGGGGTGCATAAGCCTCTTTGGATTGTTGATTTCAGGTGCGTTGGATAGATTCCCAGTAGTGGGATGGCTGGATCATAGGGCATCTCTATTTTTAATTCTTTGAGGAATCTCCATACCGTTTTCCATAGAGGCTGCACCAATTTGCATTCCCACCAGCTGTGTATGAGGGTTCCTGTTTCTCCACATCCTCTCCAACATTTGTTGTTTTTTGTCTTGGTGATTATAGCCATTCTAACGGGCGTGAGGTGGTATCTTAGTGTTGTTTTGATTTGCATTTCCCTGATGATTAGTGATGTTGAGCATCTTTTCATGTGCCTATTGGCAATCTGTATATCTTCCTTGGAGAAGTGTCTCTTCATTTCCTCTGCCCATTTTTTGATCGGGTTGTTTGTTTTTTTGTTGTTCAATTGTGTGAGTTCTTTATATATTATGGAGATCAACCCCTTGTCAGATGTATGTTTTGCAAATATTCTCTCCCAGCTGGTTGGTTGTTTGTTCATCTTGATTCTGGTTTCATTTGTCTTATAAAAGCTCTTTAATCTGATAAAGTCCCACTTGTTTATTTTTTCTTTAGTTTCCCTAGTCTGGGTAGGCATGTCATCCGAAAAGATTCCTTTAAAACCAATGTCAAATAGTGTGTTGCCTATATTTTCTTCTATGAGTTTTATAGTTTCAGGTCTCACCTTCAGGTCTTTGATCCATTTTGAGTTAATTTTTGTGAATGGCGATAGCACATGGTCCACTTTCATTCTTTTGCATGTGGCTGTCCAGTTTTCCCAACACCATTTATTGAAGAGACTTTCCTTTCTCCATTGCATGTTCTTAGCACCTTTGTCGAAAATTAGCTGTCCGTATATGTGTGGTTTTATTTCTGGGCTTTCAATTCTGTTCCATTGATCTGTGTGTCTGTTTTTGTACCAGTACCATGCTGTTTTGATTACTATTGCTTTGTAGTATGTTTTGAAGTCAGGAATTGTGATGCCTCCTGCTTTGTTCTTTTTCTTTAGGATTTCTTTAGCTATTCGGGGTCTTTTGTTGCCCCATATAAATTTTAGTATTCTTTTTTCTATTTCTGTGAAGAATGTCATTGGGATTCTGATTGGGATTGCATTGAATCTGTAGATTGCTTTAGGTAATATAGACATTTTAACTATGTTTATTCTTCCAATCCACGTGCATGGGATATCTTTCCATTTCTTTATGTCATCGTGGATTTCCCTCAATAATGTCTTGTAGTTCACATTGTATAGGTCCTTCACCTCCTTGGTAAGATTTATTCCTAGGTATTTTATTCTTTTTGATGCAATTGAACAAGTGACTTTTTTTAGATTATAAAATAATATCATCTTTGTAGAATATTTGGAATAAATTTTTAAAAATAAAAGGAAATCTCTAATCTGTCTACCAAGAGACAACTATAATATTTTTGTGTATTTTCTTCCAGACTTTTTTCTATGCATGTTTAGATCTATGTAACTTAATTGAAATTATAAACAAAACTTTGCATTCGTCTTTTTCATTTCTCATCACATCATGAAACATTTCCTGTGTAATTAAAAATTCTTCAAAAGCATGTAAAAAAATAACTGCATGAAATCCCATCACATGGCCATTCTTTAACTTATTTAACCATATTTTTATATCATCACTTCTCTTTTCTGGCTTCCCACAGTGACTGCCAATTGTCTTCTGTATTAAATAAAAATTCCAACTCTCGGACCGTCTCAGGTACTGTCATTCCACATCTGCCTCTACCCTCCAGCTGGTGTTTCATGTTCTAGCCAAATAAACTGGTTCGCTCCTTCCCATCTATGACCAGCCTCTCTCTCTCTGAGCCATCATTCATTGTCTTTCGCTAACATCTCTAACAAAACATTGCTCTTTTAAAAATTTGCCTCAGGTGTCATTACAATAATCTCCCACTGTCCCTTTCCTTATATTTCAGATATCCCGGTTTATCTAATGTACATGTTTATGACTTTGACAGTTTGCCGGTTGTATTTATGAGTGTTATGGTCTGTTAGGGTGGCAGGGGCCAGTGTGGTGGGCTGAGAGCAGCAGGACAGAGCCGGCAGGTTGGGGGCGGCTTCTCCTTGACCCCTCACTGCACTTTATGAGGTTGGTTGGCTTTGGAAGGGAGGAGTGAGGTAGAACTCTTCTCATGATCAGCGCTGAGCAGCAGGGAGTGGTTTGTGTTGGCTGGGCTTTGATTAACAAGATAGGCTATCAGGCATTTGGAGACCATCTGCATTTCCAGGCTAAATGGAAACATATTTATCTTGGCTGCTGAGTATCTAAAGGATGAGGGAACCTCTATGCATATGGAGGCTTACCCTCCTTTTGGAAAAAATGATCTCAATTAAATCCCATATTTGCTTTAGATTAGCCAATGTGTTAAGTATAAACTTGTGCACTAACTTAAGGATGCCAGTGAAGTATCCCTACTTTTGCATCTAATGTTCCTTTATCTCACACAGCTATTATTTTATAATTCAAGATTGTGAACATCTGGTTAAAAGTTGAATATGGAATACAAAAAGGCCGTTGGCTGCCTCCTCCTCCGCCTAGTCAGGCCATCAGTTGGCAGCTCACCTTGACACAGTCTGGACGCCAGCAGGCTGAGGTGGCCAGGCCAGGTCAGGAGTAATGTTTACAAGTACCACTCTTTGAGGAGGACTGGTGCTAACAAGACTCTGAAGGAGCTCACTGTCTCCTGACTGTGGGAGATTATCACAGTTTATTGAATTCAGTGTAGTGACACGCCTACAATGGAGTAAAGGTCTTTCAAGAACAGCCTTTGCAATTGATCATTTTTGCCCTTGTTAATGCACAATGAACTTTGGGTTACTGAAAACACGACTGCCCCAGTTTATGGCAAGAGAAAGCTACATGCAAACCAGGTTTTGTGGTTGTCAGCCACCTGAGCAAAAGGTTAGATGCGAGTTAGCAGTTTGAAGATGTATCTGTAAATTTTGATTGGTCAGGACTTCTTTCCTAATAGCCCACTTTTCCAAATATTTCTGGCATCACCAGATGGCAGTGTATTTCTCATTTCCAGAATAGGCCATGGACTAACTCTGTTGCTTCTGTAGGGGGATGAGAATATCATACCCTGGGTATGCCTAAGCCTTGAAGGAGGCAGCCCAGCCTCTGGTTGCTAGCATCACTGACCATGAAGCCACCAAGGGAGGGTAAGGAGGAAGGTCAGTTGTTACCATATAACATGACACAGATGCATCTTTGGCAAATGAAGAATTTTGGACAAGTAACTCTCGTGTCTACAAAAATCAAAGCATTGATGTTATCGAGAGGCAACAGTATGTGACGGAGAAACAGTTGCCACATGTGAAACCTCTGAATCATCCTTGACTCCTTTTTCTCTTATCACTGGCATTTAACGGGTCAGAAAGACCTTTTGATTTCCTCTCATACAGATCTCTCCTACTCATCTCTTCTTCACCCCCAATACCACTGCCTGGGTTCAACTCTCATCATCTCATGTCTAAACAACCGCATCTCATACTTTCTTAATTTGTTTCTCTGACTCCATCCAAATCCTCTCCTTATGCTTGTCAGGAGTATCCTTCTAAAATAAATCTGATAGTTTCTCTCTGATGCTTAAACACTTTCAAAAGTTCTCTAATGTTTATGTTTACAGTATCACTTCTAAACCTCATGGATTTAATAATTGGGGCCCAACCTAAGTATTTTCTTCTGCCACTCCCCACCATACCGTGCATCTTGTGTTCTAACTACACTCAACCATTCGAAGTCCTCTAAACATTTCACATACCGTGCTTTTACGTGCCTCTGTTCTTTCTGACCACGTTATTCCCTATTCCTCAAATGTTCTTCTCCTTCATATCTGTATGATGAATTTATTTCAAGAGGCAGCTGAAATGTTGCTGACCCTGAAGCCCACCCTAATTCTACCAGGAAGAACGTCACTCCCTCCTCACCACGCACCGCACTCTGCACATACCTCCCTCATCCCCTGCCACATTACATGGTGAGGGCTATTTTGCTTTTGTCCATCTCTTGACTTCTCTGTGAGCTCCTTGAACTTAGGACTTTGTACTCCAGGAATTAGCACAGAGCTTCACACATGTATGGTGCTCATTCCTGTTTGCTGAATACATAAACATGGTGGTGGAGGAAGTTATTCTGATCAATGGTTTTGTGTGACAATCAGACCAGCTTTCCTTTCTTCTTCCCTTCCCCTTCCCCTTGCCTTTGCCTTTCTCTTCCCTCCCTCCCTCCTTCCCTCCTTCCCTCCTCCCTCCCTCCCTCCATCCCTCCCTCCCTTCCTTTCTTCCTTCCTTCCTTCCAACACTGGCTGTCAGACTCTTCTGGAATTTCTGGAGGAACAGAGAGCAATGATTCCCTAGTTAAAAATCAAAGATAAGGGAGCTGGTATTTCCAAAATGGTGGTGTGAGGAGCTCAGAGGACACTCTCACCAGCAAATCAAGCAGAGCTAGTGAAAATTATTAAAAAACAAAAATAACCATTTAAAGTCTCTGGAAATTATTCTAGGGGAACACCAAATGGAGAAATATTTACTCAAGAAAATCTACTAAATCTTGGTAAGAAAAGTGAAAGTCTGTGGCATTTGAGCCATTACTCACTCTCTTCCCTTCCCCCACCCCAGGGTGATGGAAGCTCTATTTTGGGCGAGTGCAGATTAGAACACAAGGCTCCCTCTCCTTGTAGCTCCCGGTCTAGGGTTATAGTATCTCCCCAGGAGAGGCAGACTGCCACCATTTCTCATGACCCCCAGCTCTGTGTGGCAGAAGTTTTATTCCAGGCAAGAGCAGATGAGAAGTCTGGGGCTCTCTTCCTTTATCCACCTCCAACTTGTAAGGCAGAAGCTCTTCCTCAGGTGCAGCACACAAAGAATACTGGGTCCTGATTGCCTTTGCCCCAATTTTCTCATAAAGTGATGGTTCCATGCTGGAAGAAGGAAAGTGAGAAGGCAAAAGGCTACTGCCCTTGGGTAGCACCTCACTCACAAAGCAGGAGTGTCACTTCAAGAGAAGAAGACCACTGTTCCTACCCTCAGCTCCAGAGCAGTGGCTCAGAGGTTTGGCTCAGGGGAAGCCAAATATAGCAACAGAGAGCTTCATAGCTCTCCTCAAGGTAACTGACTTTATTGGAACAGAGACATGGAGAAGTACAAGCCTAAGGGTGTTGTTGAAACAATGGAGATTTTGATGGTAAGCAATTAAGAGACTAAAAAATAAATAGTAAAAAAATCATTAAAGGAATTAAAATACTACACTAAAAATATTCACTTAATGCAAAATAAAGCAGTAAAGGAGGAAGAGAGGTACAAAAAAGACATGATACATAGAAAACAAAAAATAAAATGGCAGATATGAATCCAATTATAACATTAAATGTGAATGGATTAAACAAAACAATCAAAAAGCAGAGATCATCAGATGGGGGAAAAACACCAAGATCCAACCATATGCTACAGGAGACACATTTTACATTCAAAGATACAAAAAGGTTGAAAGTAAAATGATGGAAAAGATATATCAGGCAAACAGCAACCATAAGAAAGCTAAAGGGGTTATATTAATATGAGACAAAATAGACTTTAAAACAAAAAATGTTACTAGAGATAAAGAGGAACATTTTATAATGATAAAAGCATTAATCCATCAGGAAGATATAACAATTATATGTATACAACTAACAACAGAGCCCCAAGAAAGATGAAGCAAACTCTGAACTGAAGAGAGCAATGGACAATTCAATAATAATATTTGGCACCTTCAATAACGGACAGAACAACTAACGAGAAGATCGACAAGGACATAGAAGACCCAAACTACACTCTAAACCAACTGGACCTAACAGACATCTATAAAACACTCTATCCAACAACAGCAAAATACACATTCTTCTCAAGTGCAACATTCTCCAGGCTTTCTGATGGCGGGGAAGACCAAAGGGGATCGTGGAGCTGAGCATAGGGAAGGGCCAGGAATTGGGATTTCAGGGACGAGGGAGGAGCAGGTAAGGAAGCAGAGGAGGGAACGTCAGGGTTTGAGGTTCAAAGTTCAGAGGTCTAAGAGCAGTTTTATATGGATGAAGGATCAATGCAGTAACAGCAGCTCACGGTCTGACAGGTGGTTGAGCTGTACAATGTGGCTAAGTATAGCCCAAATGCCTGCCTGGTAGCTCCTGCCAATGACACAGGTGGTTACAGACTTCTCTGTAGGAGCATCTGGATTGGTCATAGCAGAACATCCAATGGTGTATCCTAATGAACTTGTCTCTAAGCACTTCAAACGGGAATCCATGAGATGACTGTCCTGGAGATTATCTAAGGATGACACCTGTGACACCTAATAGCATCATTAGGTGGGATCTCTTTTCATGGTCCCCAGGCGATGTGAAAGATGTTGCACATTCACAGGGTCAGGTTTAGAGAACAACATATTTTGGGGAAGGAAAGAGTAATAATATGCCATTTTTTACTTACATGGCTAACCATCTACTGACAGATGTTTCCACTGCCCCCTGTAAGTGAATCATTTGGAGAGAAGCAGCAACTCTGCCTGTGAATACCCTTCCCAGCATGTGCATGTGCTTCCAAAAGAGTAACAGGCATTGACTGTCCATATTCCTTTACACGCTGCCCTTTTTAACGTGAACTCCTTTAAAAGCATATTGCTTTAAGATGACCAGATTTTTCCTTTAATGGAACACCACAGAGCTCTTCTTCCCCTTGACCTTTTAATTCATGTTGAATAATAAAACTTAACATTGAACTATGACTTGATATTACAACACCAAAGGATGCCAAAGCTAAGGCCTTGAGTTTGCCAGAAGTTTGTAATTCTTGGTCCAGTAAGATTTCAGGATGCAATCTGGAAGTGTTTTAAATGCCAAAAGAAATGTGACACCCCTCTCTTCTGTTTTCATTTCCTTTTCTCCTGTTCTTCTTTTCCCCTGGTGTCTTTTATAGTCTCCACGTTTCCGTCTTGAGGCGGTCTCTCCAGCACATGGAACCACCTCTTCTCAGGGAAGGCTCTGCTGTGTGCAGAACGGCTGCATTTGCTGCCGTCTATTTTTGCTTCCTCCTCTCTGACTCCCTGACCTTTCTTTCCATTATGCCTCTGTGGCCGACACCCAGCCTGCTTACTGCTGTCTCGTCTGGCCAAGAGATTGAGCACTCCCTGTCCTCTGTGCACACGGATCTACCATACTCTTTCTGGGCCAGGACATTGGTCACATGGTCAGGGCTGGCCACTCTACGTCTTGGGTTTTACTTATCTGTGGTCATTTTATAGGTCCTCCATTCACAAAACCACATGTGTTCAGCAAATGTGTACTCGCGATGGCTGCAGGCTATTCAGAGGTCCTTGGGTGTCCTGACCCTGAATGTCATCAGGAGAGGGTGAGAGAGTAGTAAAAATCCTTTCCTAGCACATCTGGGGGAACAGCTCAAGGTAGAAAAGGTCTAAGGAATTTAAGTCCTTGTATTCCTCCCAATGGAACTACTGTAGCTCTAGGAAAGGGAGGCTCTCCCTAAATATATATACCTTGGTCTTGGGAGGGCTTCTTGCTGAGCATCTAAATTGTTGGGATACACGCATGGCCTTTTGTGTATGAATGAATAAACATCAAAGACATCATAGAGAGTGGAGTAAATTATAAATATGTGGCCTTCTACTTCTTTCAATTTTTTTTTTTTTGGTGAGTAAGATGGTCCTTGAGCTAACATCTGTGCCAATCTTCCTTTACTTTGTAGATATGGGACACCGCCATAACATGGCTTGATGGGTGGTGAGTACGTCCTCGTCTGGCATGCGAACTTAACCACTACACCACCAGGCCAGCCCCTACTTCTTTCATTTTTAAATGAAGCCATTGATATTCCTGACACACCAAGGCAGCCTAATGCTGAGGAACCCTAGCACATGTGCACTTAATGATCTACGCCTGAGAGCACTGTATCCCAATACAAGTAGCAATAAATCCCTCCCTATACCCTACTCTTCACCTCTATAACTTGCATCTTCTTCCCCTTCACAAGCAAACTCCTGGAAATGCTGTTGGTGCTCCCTGGCTCCATTTCTTCAACTACTCTTCAAACTTCATTTCACTATAGTCTGAAACTCACTGAACTGAAACTATACTCACTGAAACTGCTCTTCCGAGCTCATCCACCACCTCCTATTGCCACACCCAACCGTCTTTTTTTTTTTTTTAATAGATTTTATTTTTTAGAGCATTTTTAGGTTCACAGCAAAATTGTGGGGAAGGGACAGAGATTTCCCATATACCCCTTACCCCTACACATGCACAGCCTCCCCCATTGTCAACATCCCCCACCAGATGGGTACATTTTTTACAATTGATGAAACTACATTGGCACATAATAATCACCCAAAGTTCGTAGTTTATCCTACGGTTCACTCTTGGTGGTGTACACTCTGTGGGTCTGGACGAAGGTATAATTACGTGTATCCACCATTACAGTATCATAGAGAGCAGTTTCACTGCCCTAAAAATCCTCTGTGCTCTGCCTGTTCACCCCTTCCTCCCCTCAACCCCTGGTAATCACTGATCTTTTTATTGTCTCCAGAGTTTTGCCTTTTCCAGAATGTCATATACTCAGAATTATACAGTATGTAACCTTTTCAGATTGGCTTCTTTCACTTAGTCATATGCATTTAAGTTTCTTCCACTTCTTTTCATGGCTTGAGAGTTCATTTCTTTTTAGCGCTGAATAATATTCCATGGTCTGGATGGACCACAGTTTATTTATCCATTCACTTACTGAAGGACATCTTGGTTGCTTCCAAGTTTTGGCGATCATGAATAAAGCTGCTATAAACACCCATATGCAGGTTTTTGTGTGGACGTAAGTTTTCCTCTTTTGGTAAATACCAAGGAGTGTGGCTGCTGGAGCCTATGGTATGAGCATGTTTAGTTTTGTAAGAAGCTGTCAAACTGTCTTCTAAAGTAGCTGTGCCATTTGCGTTCCCACCAGCAACGAATGCGAGCTCCTGCTCTTCCACGTCCTCCCTGGCATTTAGCGTCATCAGTGTTGTGGATTTTGGCTATTCTGATAGGTGTGCAGCGGTATCTCATTGTTTTAATTTGCATTTCCCTGATGACCTATGATGTAGAGCATCTTTTCACATGCTTATTTGCCATCTGTATATCTTATTTGATGAGGTGTCTATTCAAGTTTTTGGTCCATTTTTTAATTGGGTTGTTTTCTGACAGTTTTAAGAGTTCTTTGCATATTTTAGATCACAGTCCTTTATCAAATGTGTCGTTTACAAATATTGTCTCCTCATCTGTGGCTTCTCTTTTTATTCTCTTGACAGTGTCTTCCAGAAAGCAGAAGTTTTTAATTTTATTAAGTCCAGTTTATCAGTTCTTCCTTTCATAGATTATGTTTTTGGTGTTGTATCTGAAAAATCATCACTAAACCCTAGGTCATCTAGATTTTCTCCTATGATATCTCCTAAGAGTTATAGTGTTGTGTTTTACATTTAGGTCTGTGATCCATTTTGAGTTATTTTTTCTAAAAGAGGTAAGATCTCTGTTTAGATTCATTTCTTCACGCGTGCACGTCCAGTTGTTCCAGCACCGTTTGTTGAGAAGAATATCTTTTTTTCCATTGTATTTCCTTTTCTCCTTTGTCAAACATCAGTTGATTATATTTATGTGGGTTTATTGCTGAGTTTTGTATTCTTTTCCATTGATCTTTTTGTCTGTTCTTTCATCAATACCACACTGTCTTGACTACTGTAGCTTTATAATGTCTTTTTTTTTAATTTTTTGTTTATTGCAGTAACATTGGTTTATAACATTGTATAAATTTCAGGTGTACATCATTATACCTCTATTTCTGCATAGATTACATCATGTTCACCACCCAAACACTAATTACAACCCATCACCACACACGTGCCGAATTATCCCTTTCCCCCTCCTCCCTCCCCGCTTCTCCTCTGGTAACCACCAATCCAATCTCTGTCTCTATGTGTTTGTTTATTGTTGTCGTTAACTGCTACTTAATGAAGGAAATCATACGGTATTTGACCTTCTCCATCTGACTTATTTCACTTTGCATAATATCCTCAATGTCCATCCATGTTGTCACAAATGGCTGGATTTCATCGTTTCTTATGGCTGAGTAGTATTCCATTGTGTATATATACCACATCTTCTTCATCCATTCGTCCCTTGATGGGCACTTAGGTTGCTTCCAAGTCTTGGCTATTGTGAATAACGCTGCAATGAAAACAGAGGTGCATGTATCTTTATGCACTGATGTTTTCAAGTTCTTTGGATAAATACCCAGCAGTGGAATAGCTGGATCATATGGTAGTTCTATCCTTAATTTTTTGAGGAATGTCCATACTGTTTTCCATAGTGGCTGCACCAGTTTGCACTCCCACCAGCAGTGTATGAGAGTTCCCTTCTCTCCACATCCTCTCCAACACATGTTGTTTCCTGTCTTGTTAATTATAGCCATTCTGATGGACGTGAGGTGATATCTCATTGTAGTTTTGATTTGCATTTCTCTGATAGTTAATGATTTTGAACATCTTTTCATGTGCCTGTTGTAATAAGTCTTTAAGTTGGGTACTGTCAGTCCTCCAACTTTGTTCTTCTCCTTCAACATTGTGTTGATTATTCTGGGTCTTTTGCCTCTAGACATTAACTTTAGAATTAATTTATCCATATCCACAAAACAAATTTTTGGGATTTTGATTGGGATTGCATTGAATCTATAGGTGAAGTTGGGAAGAACCGACACTTGACAATATTGAGTCTTCCTATCCATGAACATACAATCTTTCTGTTTATTTAGATCTCCTTTGGTTTCTTTCATCAGAGTTTGTAGTTTTCCTTATATAGATCATGTACATATTTTGTTAGATTGTAAGTATTTTATTTTTTTTTTGGATACTAATGTAAATAGTATTGTGTTTTTAATTTCAAATTCCACTTGCTCATTGCTGGTATGAGGAAAGCGAATAACTTTTGTATGTTAACTTTGTATCCTGTAACATTGTTATAATCACTTACTAGTTCCAGGCATTTTTTTTGTTGATTCTTTTTTATTTTCTACATAGACAATCAAGTCATCTGTGAACAAAGACAGTTTTATTTCTTCCTTCCCATTCTGTATACCTTTTATTTCATTTTCTTGTCTTATTGCATAAGCTAGGAATTTCAGTATGATGTTGAAAAGCAGTGATGAGAGGGAATATCCTTGCCTTGTACCTGATCTTAGTGGGAAAGCTTCAAGGTTCTCACCATTAAATAGGACGTTAGCCGAAGGTTTTTTGTAGATAGTTGTTATCAAGTCGAGGAACTTCCCTCTACTCCTAGTTTACTGAGAATTTTTATCATGAATGGGTGTTGGATTTTGTCAAATGCTTTTTCTGCATCTATTGATATGATCATACAATTTTACTTTTTTAACCTGTTGACATGATGGATTACATTAGTTGATTTTTGAATGCTGAACCAGCCTTGCATATCTGGGATAAATCCCACTTGGTCATGATGTATTATTCTTCTTTTACACTGTTGGATTCGATTTGCTAATATGTTGCTGAGGATTTTTTTTTAATTTTCAACTTTATTGAGGTATACTTACCATACAAAATATTGTACATATTTAATGTATATATTTTGAGGAGTTTGGACATATGCATACACCCATAATACCATCACAACAATCAAGATAATAAACATATCCATCACTTTCAAAAGATTTCTTGTGTCTCCTTGTTTTGTTTTTGTTTTGTGGTAAGAACACTTGGCATGAAATCTACCCTCTTAACAAGTTTCTAAGTGCACAACATCGTGTTGTTGGCTATAGGCACTATGTTGTACAGTAGATCTCTAGAATTTTTTCATCTTGTATAAGTGTAACTTTATACCCATTGAACAACTCTACATTTCCCCCTCCCCTCATCCCCCAGAAACCATCATTCTACTCTCTGCTTCTATGAGTTTGACTATTTTAGATACCTCTTATAAAAGGAATCATTCAGTGTTTGTCCTTCTGTGACTGACTTATTTCACTTGGTATAATATCTTCCAAGATCATCCACATTGTTGAAAATGGTAGGATTTCCTTCTTTTTAAAGGCTGAATGATATTCCATTGTATGTATACACTACACTTTCTTTATCCATTTGTCTGTCAATAGACATTTGGGTTGTTTCCATATCTTGTCTATTGTGATTAATGCTGCAATAAACAGGGGAGTGTAGATACCTCTTTGAGATCCTGAGTTCAATTCTTTTGGATATATACCCAGGAGTGAGATGACTGGATCATATGGTAGTTCTATTTTTAATTTTTTGAGAAATCTCCATACTCTCTTCTGTAGTGGCTGCACCATTTCACATTACCACTAACAGTGTACAAAGGTTCCAATTTCTCAGATCCTTGCCAACACTTGCCATCTTTTTTTTTAAATAATAACCATCCTAACAGGTGGAAGTGATATTTCATTGTATTTTGATTAGCATTTTATGAGGATTAGTGGAGTACTTTTTCATATACCTGTTGGTCATTTGTATGTCTTCCTTGAAGAAATGTCTATTCAAGTCCTCTGCCCATTTTTTTTTTTTTTTTTTTTTTTTTTTTTTTTTTTTTGTGAGGAGATCAGCCCTGAGCTAACATCCGCCAAACCTCCTCTTTTTTTTTGCTGAGGAAGACGGCCCTGGGCTAACATCTGTGCCCATCTTCCTCCACTTTATATGGGACGCCGCCACAGCATGGCTTACCAAGCAGTGCGTCGGTGCGCGCCCGGGATCCGAACCAGCGAACCCCGGGCCGCCGCAGCGGAGCGCGCGCACTTAACCGCTTGCGCCACCGGGCCGGCCCCTGCCCATTTTTTAATCAGGTTATTTATTTATTTATTTTGGCTATTGAGTTGTAGGAGTTCCTTATATATTTTGGAAATTAACCCCTTATCATATATATAGTTTGCAAATATTTTCTCTCATTCTATAGATTGCCTTTTCACTCTGTTGACTGTTTTGTTTATTGGGCAGATGTTTGATAAAAGATAAAAGGGAACACTTCCAAACTAATTTTATGTGGCCAGCATTACCCTGACATCAAAGCCAGACAAAGACACTACAAGAAAAGAAAGTTGAAGGCCAATATCCCTGGTGAACAGATGCAAAAGCATCAACAAAATTCTAGCAAATCAAATTCAATATCTTATTAAAAAGATTATATGTCATAATCAAGTAAGATTTGTTTGTGAGATGCAAGGATGGCCCAACATATGTAAATAAATAAATGTGATATACACCACATTAACAGAATGAAGGGCAAAAATCATATGATCATTTCAACAGAGGAAAAGATAAGGGCCATATCTGACAAGCCCACAGCTAACATCAAACTTAATGGTGAAAAACTGAATCTTTTCCTCTAACAACAGGAAGAAAACAAGTATGCCCACTCTTGCCACTTCTGTTCAGCATAGCACTGGAAGTCTTAGCCAAAACAATTAGGCAATAAAGAGAAGTAAAAGAATCCAAATCATAAAGGGAGAAGTAAAATTTTCTTTGTTTGCAGACGACATGATGTAGAAAACCCTAAAGACTCCACAGAAAATCTGTTAGAACTAATAAACAAACTCACTATAGTTGCAGGATACAAAATCAGCCTACAAAAATCAATTCCATTTCTACACACTAACAACAAACTATTCAAAAAGGAAATTAAGAAAACAATCCCATTTTCAATAGCATTCAAAAAGAATAAAATACTTAGGAATAAACCTAACCAAGGAGGTAAAATATTTTTACACTGAAAACTACAATACAGTGATGAAAGAAAATGAAGAAGACATAAATAAATGGAAAAACATCCTGTGTTCATGGATTAGAATACTTAATATTGTTAAAATGTCCATGTTACCCAAAGCGACCTACAGATTTATTGCAATCCCTATCAAAACTCTAATGGCATTTTTTTACAGCAATAGAAAAGACAATCCTAAAATCCACATGAAACCACAAAAGACCCAGACTAGCCAAAGCAATCTGGAGAAAGAGGAGCAAAGCTGAAGGCATTACACTTCCTGATTTCAAAATATAGTACAAAGCTAAAATAATTAAAACAGTATGGTACTGACATAAAGATAGACATATAGACCAGTAGAACAGAATAGAGAACCCAGAAATAAACCCACGCATATACAACTGCAAATGATCTTCAACAAGGGTTCCAACAATACACAACAGGGAAAGAACAGTCTCTTCAATAAACGGTGTTGGGAAAACTGGATATCCACATGCAAAAAAAAGAAATTGGGCCCTTATCTTACACCATACACAAAAATCAACTCAAAATAGATTAAAACTTAAAAGTAAAACCTGAAACTATAAAATTCCTAGAGGAAAACATGGACAAGCTTCATGACGTTGGTCTTGGCAACGATTTCATGGATCTAAAAAGCACAGGCAATAAAAGTAAAAATAGACGAGTGTTGAGGATTTTTGCATCTATGTTCATAAGAGATATTGGTCTGTAGTTTTCTTCTCTTATAATGTCTTCATCTGGTTTTGGTACTAGGGTAATGCTGGCTTCATAGAACAACTTAGGAAGTATTCCCTCTGCTTTTACCTTGTGAAAGAGATTATAGAGAATTGGTATAATTTCTCCCTTAAATGTCTGATGGAATTCGCCAGTGAACCCATCTGAGGCCTGCTTTCTATTTTGGAAGGTTATTAATTATTGATTAAAATTTTTAAATAGACATAAGCCTATTCAGATTATCTGTTTCTCCTTGTGTGAGCTTTGGCGGATTGTGTCTTTCAAGGTATTAGTCCATTGCATCTAGGTAATCAAGTTCATGGGCATAGGGCCGGCCCCATGGCATGGCGGTTAAGTGTGTGCTCTCCGCTGCTGGCGGCTTGGGGTTCGGATCCTGGGCGCGCACCGATGCACCGCCTGTCAGGCCATGCTGTGGCGGTGGCCCATATAAAGTGGAGGAAGATGGGCACGGATGTTAGCCCAGGGCCAGTCTTCCTCATCAAAAAAAGAGGAGGATTGGCAAGGATGTTAGCTCAGGTCTGATCTTCCTCACAAAAAAAAAAAAAAAAGAATCCATGGTCATAGAGTTGTTCTTAGTATTCTTTTATTATCCTTTTAATGCTATGGGGTCTGTAGTGAGGTCCCCTCTTTCATTGCTGATATTAGTAATTTACTAATTAATAGTTTCCTTTCTCTTTTTTTCTTAGCTGGGCTAGAAGATTTTACTGATCTTTTCAAAGAAACAGATTATAGTTTCATTGATTTTCTCTACTGATTTCCTGTTTTCAATTTCATTGATTTCTGCTCAAATTTCTACAATTCCTTTTTTTCTGCTTACTTTGGATTTAATTTGCTCTTCTTTTTCTAATTTCCTAAGGTAGAAGCTTAGATGATTGATTTTAGATTTTTCTCCTTTTCTTTTTTTTCTTTTTTGCGAGGCAGATCAGCCCTGAGCTAACATCCATGCCAATCCTCCCCTTTTTGCAGAGGGAGACTAGCCCTGAGCTAACATCCATGTGGATCTTGCCCCACTTTATATGGGACGCTGCCACAGCATGGCCTGACAAGTGGTGCATCGGTGCGTGCCCGGGATCCGAACCAGGGCCGCCAGCAGTGGAGCGCAAGCACTTAATCGCTACGCCACGGGGCCGACCCTCCTTTTCTAATACATGCATTCAGTGCTACATATTTCCTTCTAAGCTCTGCTTTTGCTGTGTCCCACAAATTTTGATGCCATGTTTTCATTTTCATTTAGTTGAAAGTATTTTTAAATTTCT
This sequence comes from Diceros bicornis minor, assembly GCF_020826845.1. Classification (NCBI taxonomy): domain Eukaryota; kingdom Metazoa; phylum Chordata; class Mammalia; order Perissodactyla; family Rhinocerotidae; genus Diceros; species Diceros bicornis. Next base: position 25,749,462 of record NC_080753.1, on the reverse strand, counting down.
CTGGAGATTTCTTCTTTGACCCATGTGTTATTTAAAAGCGTTCTGGCTAATCTCCAAGTATTTGGGGATTTTCCAGCTATCTTTCTGTTATTGATTTCTAGTTTAATTCCATTGTGGTCTGAGAGCATACATTCCATGTTCTTTTAAATTTGTTGCGTAAATTTAAATTTGTTGAGGTGCGCTTTATGGTCCAGAATGTATCTATTTTGGTGAATGTTCCATGCGAGCTTGAGAAAAATGTGTATTCTGCTGTTTTTGGAGAAAGTCGTGTATAAATGTGTATTATATTCAGCTGAATGATGGTGCTTTGAGTTCAACTATGTCCTTACTCATTTTCTGCCTGCTGGATCTGTTCATTTCTGACAGAGAGGTACTGAAGTCTCCAACTATAATAGTGGATTCATCTATTTCTCCTTGCAGTTCTATTAATTTTTGCCTCATGTAGTTTGACACTCTGTTGTTATGTGCATACTTATTAAGGACTGTTATGTCTTATTGGAGAATTGACCTTTTATCATTATGATGCCCTTCTTTATCCCTGATAACTTTCCTTATTGTGAATTCTGCTCTGTCTGAAATTAATATAGCTATTCCTACTTTCTTTTGATTAGTGTTAGCACGGTATATCTTTTTCTGCCCTTTTAATTTTAGTCTATATGTGTCTTTATACTTAGAATGGGTTTCTTGTGGACAGCACATAGTTGGTCTTGCTTTTTGATCCACTCTGACAATCTCTGTCTTTTAATTGGTGCATTTAGACCATTGACATTCAAAGTAGTTAATGATATAGTTGGATTAATATCTACCATGTTCGTTACTTTTGTCTATTTGTTGCCCTTGTTCTTCTTATTTTTGTCTTCCACTCTTTTTTGGCCTCTTGTGGTTTTAACTGAACACTTTATATGATTCTATTTTCTTACCTTCCTTAGTATATCAATTGTACTTCTTTTTTTTTTTACTTTTTTTAGTGGTTGCCCTAGAGTTTGCAATATACATTTACAACTAATCCAAATCCACTTTCAAAAAACACTATCCCATTTCATTGGTAGTGTGAGTAATTTATAACACAAAATAATCCTAATTCCTTCCTCCCATCCCTTGTATCATTGCTGTCATTCTTTTTACTTATACATAAGTGTGTGTAAATATATATCATTATGATGTATATATATATATATATATGCTTATATGTACACATAAGCACACGTAATTAAATATGTCATTGCTATTGTTATTTTGCACACTGCTATCTGTTAGATCAATTAAGAATAAGAAAAATAAAAGTTTTTATTTTACCTTCACTAATTCCTTCTCCAGTGCTCTTCCTTTCTTTACATACATCTGAATTTCTGACCTATATAATTTTCCTTCTATCTAAAGAACAACTTTTAACATTTCTTGCAAGGCACATCTACTGACAACCAATTCTCTCAATTTTTGTCTGTCTGAGAAAGTATTTCTCCTTCAGTTTTGAAAAATAATTTTGCAGGGCACAGAATTCTAAATTGGTAGTTTTTCTCTCAACACTTTAAATATTTCACTCCACTCTCTGTGTTTGCGTGGTTTCTGAAGAGAACCTTGACGTAATTCTCATCTTTGCTCCTCTTTAGGTAAGGTGTTTTTTTTCCTCTGGCTTCTTTCAGGATTTTTTCTTTATCTTTGATTTCCTGTAGTTTAAAAAATGATTATACCTAGTTTTAAAATGATATGCCTAGCTTTTACAGAATTTATCCTACTTGGTGTTCTCTGAGCTTCCTGGATCTGTGGTTTGGTGTCTGACATTAATTTTGGGGGAAATTCTCAGTCATTACTGTTTCAAATATTCCTTCTTCTCCTTTCTCTCTTCTTCTGGTATTCTCATTACACACATGTTACACCTTTTGTAGTTGTCCCACAACCACAATTGGGATATTCTGTTCTACTTTTTTTTCAGTCTTTTTTCTTTTTGCTTTTCAGTTTTAAAGGTTTCTATTGAGATATCCTCAAGCTCAGAAATTCTTGAGCCATATCCAGGCTACCAAAAAGCCCATCAAAGGTGTTCTTCATTTCTGTTGCAGTTTTTTTGATCTCTAGCATTTCTTTTTGGTTCTTTCTTGGAATTTCCATCTATCTGCTTACATTATCCATCTGCTCTTGTATGTTGTCTACTTTATCCATTAAAGCCCTTAAGATATTAATCATAGTTGTTTTAAATTCCTGGTTTGATAATTCCAACGTTCCTGCCCATATCTGAGACTAGTTTTGACACTTGCTCCATCTCTTCAAACTGGGGTTTTTTATTTTTTTGCCTTTTAGTATATCTTGTAATTTTTTCTTGGTAGCCAGACATGATGTATGGGGTAAAAGGAACTGCTATAAATAGGCCTTTAGTAATGTGGTGCTAAGTGGTGGAGGAGGGGAAGTGTTCTTACTACTGTGATGAGGTCACAGTCTTTTAGTGAGCCTATGCCTCTGGACTGTGAGCTTCACAGCTGCTTCTCAGCCCCTACCTTCCCCCCACCCCCCTTAGATGAGACAGGATGGCTAGAGGTGCGCTATAGTTGGATATTGCCCTTTTCCCACATGGAAGGCTAGAGGGGCCTGGGGTTGGATATTAACCTTCTTCCACATGGAAAGCTGGAGTCAGCTGGAGTTGGGTATTTCGCTTCCCTTATGTCAGTTAGGCTTTCACAAAACCCCAGCAGGTTAGGCACTGGTTAAGGAGTTTCTCCTGAGGGTAGACCTGTTAAGAGAACAGAGTGCTCTGGAATATTTCAAAATGTTTCTTTTTCCCTCCACCTGCTGGAAGCATTAAGGGACTTGTCTCTGATACTCACTGAGAGGAAGTGGTAGAGCTCTTGGAGATAAAACCCACAAAAGTGAGGGTGCCCCCCCATGATTGGGTTCCATGGAGTTTTTAACTCTCAGAGTTGTCCACACTGAGCCTCTAGCAATTTGTCAATCACAGTTCATGTTTCTCTACTTCAGCACTGCTTCCTACGGAGGTTTCTGCTCCAGTAAGTTACAGTTCTCTGTGTTTGCCTTGTTGGTTTCTCTAATTTTGGAGGCAGTGGTTTGCCCTGTGACCTCACTTCTCTCATGGATCTAAGAACAGTGGTCAATTTTTCAGTTTGTTTAGCTTTTTACTTGTTGTTAGGACAGAGTGGTGACTTCTAAGCTTCTTACATGATGGACCAGAAGCCCCCAATAGTCTCTTTGCAGTCTTTATCCTATTTGATAGCATCAACTGATCCTGATTCCATTCTCTTGGTCCCCAGGACTCCACATTGCTGTTGTCTTCCCATCTCCCTGTCTATTCCTGCTCAGTTTTCATGGCAGGCTCCTTCTCTCCTTAAATCCTGGCATTTTTTCTCTTTCTTCTCCTCTAGCTAGAAACTTTCATGTCTCTGGGTGAAAATATAATTCAAAAATTGTTACCTTTAAAATGGAAAATGATGAATGATCCCAAAAGATTAACTGTTGGTATTTTTGCCTTTTGTGTTATTGGGGAAATAAACATAGCTCCATGTTATAAACAAAATCTATAGTTGGTCCCAATGGCAGGAAGAAATCAAACAGATTTGTAGGGCTTTTCTATAATTCAAAGTAAAAAATAAAAACAACTAATACCAAGAACACCACACACACACACACACACACACACACACACACACACACACAATCTAATGTGACACTCTAGTTTTTAAAAATATAGCTGCCTGGGCTTTCTTGGCCTTGTTGTGAAATCAAACATTCCAGATTTTCTGCTTCTACAAATGAGTCCTGGCCAAGTATGCCAGTGCAATTCACGCTGTCTCTGATAAATCCCTCACACTGCTTTTGTTTTGATGCAACTGCAGTGCCAATGCCACCAGAGTCTCCAATCATAAAAATGTTGCACGTTTTCCAATCACTTACTGAGCATAACAAATTCTACTTTCTAGGCGTTCATACACACAAAAAAGAAAAGGAGACAAAACTGACTTATGGAGAAAAGTAAGACTATGCTAATTTTTCTGCATGTGTGACAAAACTATTTAAGAGCACAGAAGTTCAAACTTTTCCCCACACATTCTCCAGTTTGATAAATGACCAGGAAGGCTTGCCCCATGTTTATTTAGTTGCTTTGATTCCACTAGTCCTTCTGCTGCTTACCTGTAGATATTGAGTTTAAGAAGCAGGGCTGTACGTATCAGGAAGAGACTAAATGTTGTAGAATATTCTACTCTCCTTACACTGACAGAGCAGTATGCAATTGATTTTGAGGATGATGTTTATCAGAATTGGTTAAAATGAAAAAGAAAGAGATAAGCGTCAGCTTTTTGCAGATTTTCCTTATCTGAAAAACAATATTCCCCACCAGTACAGGATAAATGACTCTACTTGATGTGTGGGTCAAAAATGGAATAGAAATCGGGGTTAGAACACTAGGTATATTTATCTCTAACTTGACTTCTAGCTTTATTTTCCCCTCTGCTGAAGACCCTCACTGATTAGTTTGGTAACCCAAGTATGGTAGAAAACTTAGGACACATCCTTTTCAATGAATAATTTTCTTTGTGGAAAATTCATTTGAGTTTTGATCTAGGACCATGACAATACCACCCACTTATGTTCTTTATTTGGCCTTTGGAAAATCCAATCCTTGGAAATAAAATAGATGTGTACTTCCTAAGAGATTTCATATTATTTCTGTCTGACTCCGCAGAAAAGCTAATATCTGAAAATAGGTAACAACCAGGGGAGGGGGTCTTTGACAAGGGAATATTTAAAGACACTTATTTTTTAGAGTTTGAAATATTTAAAAATTTTTGGCTATATGTAAGCCATGATATGTGACTAAATGCTAAGCAGGTAAAATAATTAATAAAAATATTACTTATTTAGGGATTAGCATATTTATTCTTAAAGTAAATTTCTTTCTTAGTTAGGAGGGCTCTTTAATTGCAGGTATCCAGTGACTGGCACATAGCGAGTGCTCAAGAAATTTTCCTTCGTTACTTGCAAGAATGAAGTACATCTTACAAAACTCAGAATGTCAGAAAGCCAGACTCTTGACTATTTCCATGGGGGTAATAACTGATCACAAAGACATAATAATAAATAGGCTAGACTGTCAGTTCCTCCTGTGAAGGGGTGGTGGTCTGAAGCTTCTTCTCCATTTCTTTCCCGCTGTTCCTCTGGGCACATGGTAGGGATAAATAAATACCTGGTGAGAACTCTGTGTTGTCATGCTGTGGTTTGTGAATTGTGACAGAGCAAGCTTATCTCTGGCCAAGTGGCAAATCTTAAAGAGTGGTTCCAGTTCTAACTTCCACTTGCACTGCTTTGCAGTGGACTCACTGCCCTGTGGCATAACCGCCAGGGTCATCATCCAGCGGCACTGATTACTCATTTATCCCTGTATTTGCAGCCAGGACCATTGCTATGACTTCAGGTTATCAGGAACCAATTCTGTAATGCCCCTGTTGCTGAAAGGGAGGATAATGCTTCTCCTCTCACACTTCTCAGGGCTGAAATTCCTTCACTTAAACTAATTTTGCAATGAATTAAGCAACGAATTGTGGAAACAGCCCCAGTTTGGGGTTCAGAACACTTGTCAAAGTCCTGGCTCCTCTTCACGAATTGTGTGACCTTGGGCAAGTCACTCAACCTCTCCTGGCTCCTCCTTGTCTGCAAAATGGGTGGGTGGAGATGGAAATAACACACAGGTTCTGGGAAGGAAATGACACATGAACACAGATGTATGAAATAGACTGTTAAATGCTGAACATATGTCAAAGTTATTTCTTCTTGACCTGCCATTTAAACACACACACCCCCCCCCCCCAAAAGCAATAACAGAAAGGAAAAGAACCGGTGACGGAAAGTTTGCAGGTACCCTAATTTTCCAAGTGTCCTTATTTTAAACAGCTAATCTCCATCAACAGAACTATTTAAACTATCAAGTAGAGACCCCATTCACATTATTTTCCTAGGTCCCTGACAATATTTGTTAGGATTATTTTCAGTTGCGGAGGGTCTGGAATCAGAGTTCTGACCTGATTCCAGGTCTGCCTTTTCTGTTCCTGTCTCCTCTCTGCTCCCTGCTCCTTGGTGTGGCTGTCGCTCCTGATGAGTCCCTGGCTTGATGGGATCTTCTACCCCGGGCTGGACTCAGCTTTAAGAGCCTCCCTGTGACTGTGGAGGCAGCTCTCATTCTCTAAGGAGGAAGGGGGCGCTTCATAAGCAGGTGGAGGGCTTCACGCTTCTTTTGGGGGAGGCTTTCCTTTTGGGGCCACAGTTCAGCTGGAGCACAGCTGTTAGAAAAGTCATGTCAGGTGACACAGCACCATGGAAAATTCTGCTGTGGTCTTGCTGACAATTGCTCTCACCCTCCACCCATCTAGCAGTGGCTTCTCTTTGACTGGAGATAGCACAAAACAAACAGTTGGCAAATGTGCTGCTGGAGAAAGGAATTATACAAAATTCACGAAACCAACAGACAGACAATCAAACATGCATTGCTTGTGGCTTATGGTATTTTGATGTGGGCACACATAGAAACAACAGAGAAATAAAGAAACTCGGGCTTGAAACTCCAGCTAATGACAGTCTGCACGGCCACAGGAGTTGAGTTCTGGGTGGATTCTGAGGAGAAATGAAGCTGGAAAGAGCCTGAGGGAACCACATGCTTGGGCCTTATTTTGTCTCTCTTGATTTACTAGTTAGTTCTATCAAAACCACTTAATCCTACCATCTCCAAACCACTCTTCAGATGAACAAGAAGCCATGGAAAAGAGCTGTGGGATTCCTTTTTCTCCCAATACTCACCTTTCTGGGGAGGAACAAGGTAGTTCATGTCAGATTCTCCACTTTTTAGCCTAAGGCAAATAATTCTTCACTCTTAGAATACTGCATGTTATCTTTGAACCATACGTGTTGCTTTTATATGCTCTGTGAGCTTATCATATCTCATGCTGCTTGAAGGAAGAATCATATCTAATGGAAGATTTATAACTCCAATAGCATGAACTCTTAATCATTTGTCTAATGCTTCATACAAACATTTATTGGATTTATGAAAACCTCCTTTGTAGCAAAGCATTTGGGAAGGCTCTGGGAGGGATACAGAAATGATGAAGTCAGACCCCTAAGAAGGAGCTTAAAATCCATCTGGTCCATAAGATATGAAAAGATGCTCAACCTCACTCATAATAAGAGAAAAGCAATTTAGAGCTGCATGAAGATTTCACATAATTGACTAGAAAAGCCCCCAAAGTGATAACCCACTGTGCTGGCAAAGCTGTGGGGATCAGGTAATCCCAGACGCTGCTGGCGAGAACGCAAATTAGAATAACTCCCTGAAGAGGGCAATTTGCAGATCTCTACTAGAGAGAGATATATAGATATATACATATAGACTTTGACGCAGTGAGCCCATTTGTGGAAATTTATTCTATGGATATACACACAGACATACAACATGATATAAGGGCAAGTTATTTTTTGCAGCATCATCTACAATAGCAAAAGACTATTAAAAAACACATCCATCAATAAGAGTCTGGTTCTCTGTATAATGGAGTATTATGCAGCTGACAAGCAGAATGATGTGGAAAAATCTTCAAGACCTATTTTTAAGTGAGAAAAGCAAAATCCCGAGAAGCTTGTATAGTATGTTTTTTTTTTTTTTGTAAAAAAGAAAGAAAATAAGAATATACATTAATATCTGCTTGAGTTTGCATAAAGAAACTCTGGAAGCATCCACAAGGAAATCATGAAAATGGTTGAGAGCTGTGGTGTAGGGTGGGGGGCGAACAGAGTGCCAGGTGAGACAGATACGGACAGAGGTAGGAGCAAACCCTTCACTGTATACCTCTTTATATTGTTTGGATTCAAGAGGCACATGGATGTATTACCTCTTCAAAAAGTAAAATAAGTATGTTTTTAAAAATTTTTAGCGAAGACATACCCATGTTCCAATAATATGAACAATACACATTGCTGCATTATTTTCTAATTAAATTTAAAACTCCTTGGGGGATGAATCACGTAAGAGCCTTTTAAACTAATCTCTCAGACAGTTTCTCCGTCTCAAATTTCTCTTATAAACCCTTGCCAGATTAATCTTCCCAAGTACCCCTTCAGACAGATTGCCAGAAATGTTTCCTTATGGTCTCTGCATCAAATTCAAACATCTCTGTTTGACTTCTAGGACTCTCCACAAACTCACCCCACCCAACCGATGCCTCTAACGTCCACTGTTAAGATCCTCAACGAGCACCTTGTGCTCCCATCAGGCTGGTTCACCATTGTTCTTGAAGGTTTCCATCCCTATGCCTTTGCTTGGGTTATTTCCCTCATCTGTGAGGCTGCCTTCTGCTCTGCCCTATGTCTATCCTGAGCCTCGCTGTCTTCCAAGGCCCCTCCCTTTCCTAAAGGCTGCACTTTAAGCCCATACTGATCTATCCCTTATGTGACCTCCATGATACATACCATTAGTACTCCAGGCTTAACAATGAATCCACAGTGAGATTGTTAGGTCCTTAGAGATAAAGCCAATGGAACCCCCCTACCAACCCCCCCACCAATTCACACACCACTGGGACCCTTGGCAGCAATATCAACCACACACATCTCTAGCTTTCTGGGTCCTTCTAAGAAGATGTTATCCAGGTCACAGCTGTAAGGATGGGCTAGACCCCAACCCATACCCCACTTGCTGCTTCAAATGGGGTTTAGGGACCCTGAGCCAAATTCTCCAGATTCCTGTTAGCTGTTACTTGCATAAAAGGCACACTACTTTGAGACCAAACTGAAATCCAAACATTAGTGGTTGTGTCTGGTGAATTGGATGGTGGTCCCATACGGAGCTTATTTGCATGTGAGGCCCTGCTACCACTACCACCATCACCAGAAGATGAGGGAAGAAGTGGGAGGACATTTGAGGTAAGAGAGAAGAGGGTACAGCATCTGTTTCCAATCCGTTAAGTCCATGTCTGAGCACTACGGAGTAAGAGACTGCAGGTCAAACCTGAAGGGCCCCTTTCCATGGGGAATGCCAGGAACCACAAACTACAACTCTGAGTTTGTGAGGGAGGCATCTATTCATGCTCTGGGATAGTGAGAAATGGAGAGAATGTAAGGCGGCTTTGATATTTTTTGTTTTTTAGCTTTGGGGAACACTAGAAGTCAGAGCCTGAGCCACAGCCTAGCAATGGTGAGAGCACGACAAGTGACTTCTCAAGCCATGTATGTTAAGGAGGGGACCACTATGGAATTACAAGAAATACCAGTTCTTGACCAACGTAAGATACCCGCAGGGGCTGTCAGAAATCCCTGGGTGGTGAGGGGATTCTGTAGGAGGCTGACGATGGATGAGGGTAAAGACAAGAGCCAGAGACATTCAGATGATTTCTGTTGGTGTAACCTCATGCACACCCCCAAGTAGATGATGCTTTGAGAAATTTAGCTTACACCTGATATTTGTCAACTAGCTCCTCCCACAGTGTGGGGCCCACGATCTCACTGATAATGAACACATAGTTTGAGTGACAGAATTTTAGAGCTACTGTTAAGCACAGCCAGTGGGTTTCATCCTGAGTGCTGACTCCCTCCCATCAACTGTAGTGGCTCCTTGGAGTCCTGTTGAGGAGGATTTTGAAGCCCAGTCCGGCTCACTGGGAGAGAGTACCATAATCCAGTTCAGATGTCGGCCATGGGCTCAGAGTGGGAGGGCACATTTTTTGTGGATTTGTCATCCTTGATCCTATATTGCAGACAGGGAGACTGAGCCCTAGAGAAGGGATGTGGCTTATTCAAGGTCTCCTTACCAATCTAGAACCAGAACCCAGATCTCTTCTCTCCCTATCTTGGCTTTTCCATTACTTTGTAAGGGTTTTGTTTTGTTTTGTTTTTTAGATAAACGGAAAAGTAAGGATAACCCAAACAACAAATGATCCAAAACCTTGATTTTAGTTAACAGTTTTAGTCTTCCGTCCCTTTCCTCCACCCCTCTACAGAAGAAACTATGAGTTTCTCATAAAATAGTCAACAGATTTGAGATATTTTTCTCCTTTCTCTCTGGCTCCCTGCCTATCCTTAGGGGGAGAAACTAAAGGGCACTGAATAGACAAAATATAGGCAGTCCGAGAGAGAAGCAAACAGGAGAGTATTTGGCAACTGCACAAATGGAGTGAATATTCCAGAATCGATGGTGCCCGCAAACCTTGCTTATGAGAACCGAGATCCTATCCCCTCCACAACAGCTGCTTTCCTGAAGCTCCTTCCTCCATCTCTGCCACGTACAACCCCCACCCAGCTCTGGATCTCATCTGATTTCTGCAGCTGGGTTTATGAGGAAATAGTGATTTTTAAGATTTCCCACCTGCCACATCATATTGTGAGTCATCACACTGGGGTGTACCTTCGTCTGACACGCCAAGTTTTCTCTGCTAGCATTTTAAAAGGCGGTCTTTCACTCACGATAACAATTTGAAATCCATCGAGATAGAATAGGTTTTAAACTAGTGCATTTCAAGCATCTGAAAGAGATCTAAATTTGACCCTAACATTCAGGGCACAGGCACTTAAATATTTCGCTACTCTTCCAGGCCTTTATCCAGGATTCAAAGGAAAGACTCAAGGACTGTTACTGTAATATCCAGGATATTAGCCTTAAGAGAAAAGGGAAATGGAAAAAGGCCTACCAGCATTTCAGGATCAATAGATGAAATGAGACAGGCTCTGACGGAAGACAAGGTATCTAAAAGTGACATTTCTCAGTGACTGTCTGCTCTATTCATTCCAAAAACATTTATTGAATTCTGACCGAGGGCCAGGAACCAGGGGTAAAAAAATGAATCAGTCATATTCCATGCCCTTTACTTCACCGTGGGGGGGAGGCCTACACACATGTAAACAGGTGATTTCAGTGTGACAGATGATAATGAAGATGAGGGCACGGACCTATGGGAGCAATTTCAAGAATGACTTAAAAGGACTTACTGCTGCTAGCGTTTATTTTGTGCTTATTATACACCACCCTATACGTGCACCTGTGTATTTCTACCTCATCTCCCCCATACGTTGTAAGAACCACATTTTCAACGTATTCGTTTTTTTACAGGGCTTGCTCTATAGCAGATGTTTAATAAGTAATTAGATCCACAAATATTTATTGAGCAGCTGGTACCTGGCATAAGGCAAAAAGTCAAGGAGGCCTTCTATGATGAATAAATTCATTCCCACATTCAAGATTACAGTGCAGTGAAAACGAAAGGCATAATACGATGAAGGGTCATAAAAGCAAGACGAACTAATTGCTGTGGGAATGCAAGTCTGAGTGATCAGTTCTGCTTGGATGAATAGGCAGGCGTGAGGTGGAGGAAAGAACACGGAGCGGGATGCAGGAGAGCCATGGGGAAGAAAACGGCGGAGGCGGAGCCACAGAAGAAGCAGGAAACGCAGACAGGCCAACGCCATGTTGAGGACCCTGAACTTTATTTTCCAGGCAAGAAAAAGTCTATTGTTGATTGATTAGTGGAAGTGACTAATTTCAGGAGTCCCAGGTGTGTGCAAACGTGGCAAAATACTTGAGTTAAGCAATTATTCAGAGCCACTGTGAACCTTGGTATGATTTTTATCGGCGTTAAGCTACATCTCTATGCCAAGGACTGGGTCTTTATATATAAAGGTATCACTGTTTCCTCGCTTACAGGCCAGGCCACGGGGCAATCGAGTAGCTCAGGTGGTCAGCCTGCGTTTGTGACTGCCGTCATCTCTGTCCCCCCTCAATCTGGTGTTCGCCTTCCCTAAGGAAGTCACTCTCACCAAGTCTACACAATGTGCCCTCTGGACCCCTTTTTCTGGCCTCTTCTCTCAACTCTGACCACTCCCTTTATCAGTCTCCCTCTTCTCAGCAACTCCCTGTCACCCCTGCCCCCAGGGTTCTACCCTTAGCCTGAAGATTTCTCCATTTTACAGATGAGGAGTTTAAACCCTATGAGGTTAAGTGACTTGCCCACGTCACACTGCTAGTAAGTGTAGTTAGTAGAAAGGGATCTGCAATGGTGTCCCCAGGGCTGGGGCACTGGGTTACTTTCTGACAGTGACACTAATACAATCTACAGATAGTGGGTGAGATTAACCACCTGCCGAGCTATTTGCTAGATAGGATGTCTCACAAAATTAAGGAAGAAAGGAAAGCTCTAGAAATTATTTAATCAAGATATGATAAAATGTGAAAATGCTCATGTCTCCTTATCAAAGAGATCATCCCTTATGCTTTATCTAAAATCATACCCCCACCCCTGCCCCCCTCAACTCTAATCCTCTTACTACGCATGCTTTTCTTCAGGCGCTTATGATGTCTTTGCTTGCCTGATTGCTAACTGTCCCACTCAGTTGAATATGAGTCCCTTGAAGGCTAGGGCCTGTGTCTTAACCAAACTCTGATCCCCAGCACGGAGAACAGGCCTTGACACATAGTAAGCAATGGATTAACACAACCCATAGTTTAGCGATTCTCAAGTGAAGAGCTTGAAAAAGCACCATCCACATTCCCACCTCCCAGTGGGAAATTCTGATCCCCCATCTCTCTCATTAATAATCAATGTGCAGAGAGCCAGTGTCACAAAAGGAGTATGTGGGGCTCTCAGGTATATTGGAGCAGAGCAAAGGGGCAAGCCCCTGATATCTAGCCTGAACAAGGGTATTAACACATTTTTATAAAGAACATGCCAACACAAGAATGAATGGTAAAAGAAAGAGCTGACACTTACACAGCACTTACTCCAGGCCCAGCAAAGCTCTAAGTGCTTTATAGTTTCCAAGTCATTGAATCCTCACAACTAACCTATGAGGGAGATGGTATGTATTATCCCCATTTTGTAGATGAGAAAACCGAGGCACAGAGAAATTAAATGACTTGCACCAAGGTTGCACAGCTAGGAAGTAGGGTTTGAATCCAAACAGTTAGGCTCCCGAGTCCACGCCAGGCAATGCAGAACAATGCTTGTGTCAGATTCAAGACGGCTGTGAATACTTTGACATTCCTCCCTTCAAGGGGTGGACTCTATGTACCTTGCCCTTGAACCCGAGTTGGCCTGCAGCTGATTTGACCAATAGGGTATGACAGAAGTAACACTATGCCAATTCTGGGCTTAGGTTTTAAGAAGAATCGCAATTTCCATTTCTTTCCTTTGGGAGCCTAGAGCCTCTACGTAATTAGTGTGACCAGCCTGCTGGAAAGGCCAAGTGGAGAGGCCCAGAGGCTACATGGAGAAACAGGGGGACTCAGCAGGGCCCAGCTTTCCAACTGTCCCTTCTAGGGCACTAGGCATGTGGATGAACCATCTTGAACCCTCAGCCCCGCCCAGCTGACTACTGGGCAACTCCATTCAATGTCATGTGGCGCAGAATGATCACCCAGCCGACCCCTGTCTAAATTCCTGATTCATAAAATTGTGAACTATGATAAAATGGTTGTTGCTTTACACCACTGAGTTTTGGGATAGTTTGTTATGCAGTTATGTTGTGTTAACCAGAATAGTGTTCTTTAAACTTTTTGACTGTGACACACAGAAAGAAATACATTTTCCAGAAAATACACATACATACACACTAGGGAAACCCTGAAGTTTAGCTTTGGCTCCAGGCTTTGAAAGTCCAAGTGGCCAAATGCCTAATTCAACTCATTTCTGGAATTTCTGAACCTGTGAGTGATCAGTGGTAATGTGGTTGCATAGGTTGTATAAACCCAGCAATGTCAGTAATAAAATAGAGAATGTTGTCCAGATTTATTATTAGTAACCATCCATCCATCCATCCGTCCATCCTTCTGAAATAGAATCTCACAAAACAACACTTGTCCTTACTTTGTGTAATGCACTCTGATGGTTTCTATTCTATTTAATTTAAAAAATTGCTCACTACGACCCACTAAGTTACTTTCCTGACCCACCAAGGAAGCAACATTTGCAGTCTGAGAAGGGATAAGCACCGAGGAAGAGCCTGTCAGAGAATGGGCAGCATCGTCTGGGAGAGGCAATGCTCAAAATCAGCCCCTCCTGACATTCCATTTACTTGGCAGACAGTGAGGATGGAGGCCCCCACTGTCCCAGCTTCAGGATGCAGGAAGATCTCCATCTGATGTTGTGCTCTGATTCCGCACTCAATACCAGCTTACAGAGTTTGCCCTGTGGTTTCTGCACAGGCTGTTCCCTCTGCCAGGGACTTGCTCCTTTCTCCTGCCCCACCGTTGCCTGACGAACAACTGTTGTTCACCCTTCAGGACGCAGCAGAGATGCCCGCTTCTCCGAGAAGCCTTCCTTGACTCTCTGAGGCTGTTAGGTCTCCCCTCTGTGTATTGGAAGCTGACTCGATTACTCGTGCCTGTTTACTAGGTGGTGGTCTATAAGAGCTTAGGAACTGTACCTTACTTAGCTATAACTCCCTAGAAGGTGACATAGTGTTTGGCACTGAGTAGGCACTTGGTAAGTATCTGTTGAATAAGCAAATATCTGTTTAACTATGTACATATTCCTACTAGAGATACCAGCCATTCCCTAACCACACATTAGAATTCTAGCTTGCTTGGCAAACACGAACAATATTGTAAGTTCTTGTCAATTGACATTTTGTGATTTACAGCTCTGTCTCTTGTGGGTTTAGTTTGCATAAGTCAGTCCCTGTGAATTTCATTAACTCTGGGAGGAATCACAAGATTAAGTTCCTAGAATGGCAGAGCTGACTACCAGGCCATTATGATTTCACCAAATTAATGTCACCTTCTAAAGTCTTGACAGCAGCCATCTCATGTTTGACTCTGATAGCCCCACCTTGCCTCTTGACAGCAATTTTAAGTGAGGGGCCAATATCTGAAATATGAGGCCCTTTAAATGCAGCTGTCTTCCATATCTTCATCTGAATTAAAGTGATGACAGTCTTAGAAACAGCTTAAGGTATTTTCCACTTTTAAAAATTTCATATAAAATCCTTGTTTTCTAAATTGCCTTTGACTATTTGGACTTCTTTTGTGGGATTTATTTTTTCCTTTTTGAGGCTCAATTTTTTTCTAAGGAAGGCTATTAACAATTTTCCAAATTGTTGTTGTCTCAAATCACATAAATTGGTGCTCACTGAATACATCTGTTAATTTAAAAACCAGGGATGGTCACATCAGTGGAGACTTGAGAGACGTCTCAGCTGAAGCTGAAACTGAGGTCCGCACAGACCTACGTAATTAACGTTATCATTAAAAATAACCTTAGAGGGGCAAGCCCAGTGGCATAGTGGTTAAGTTCGCATGCTCCGCTTCGGCGGCCCAGGGTTCGTGGGTTTGGGTCCTGGGTGCAGACCTATGCACTGCTTATTAAGCCATGCTGTGGCAGGCGTCCTATGTGTAAAGTGGAGGAGGACAGGTACGGATGTCAGCCCAGGGCCAATCTTTCTCAGCAAAAAGAAGAGGATGGGCAACAGATGTTAGCTTAAGGCTAATCTTCCTCATCAAAAAAAATAATAACAACCTTAGATTATTTATTTACCTGTTGCCAGGATAGCAAACGGAGAATATTAGCACTTGAGCAAAAAAATTCAAACAGGAAATCTGAAGAACAGAAAGGGATGATAACCGTGACAAGAGCAGCGGTATTTCAGTGCCTTCCAGGAGTAACACTGTTCTGGGATGGAGTATTTCCCTCAGTGGCTGGTTTAGTAGAACCAAGCTGCTCGGGAGAGCCACGAGAGAAGGGGATGGGAGGATAAAGGTCTTATAAATGAGCAAACCAAACCTTACAAAACTACTTAATACAAACCTAGAGGCACTATGACTTGATTTGTTAGCAGTCATTTCAAAAAGAGAAATTAAGGTCTTCTTCAGAGCAGTGCGCAGAGCCCAGGGAATGGTGCAGAAGGCAGACGGCAGAAAACACATTCAGAAATGAACTACTGGTGTATTCGACCCGTGACATTTTTGTTCTTCTTATCCTCTGGCCAAATGTCACCCTTGGATATATGTAAGAGTTCTAACTAAATTAAATAGGAGTTAAATGTGCATGCTCAAAGGACAAATTTGGCTCACAGTGTCTTTCCAAAGACATTAATAAAGCAATAGAAGTGAAAATGATTGTTGGGCCATCAGAGTTCTTGTTTCAGATGAGAAATGCCGGGAGAGAGAGGAAGCATTGCATTACTTTCCCCTTTGGAGAGCCTCCATCTTTGCGTTCCCTAACGTCAGTGCAGTCTCACTAACACTTAACTGTGTCCAGAGAAGTACCGTCTGTTCCAAGGAAACCTTCTGATCCCCTGTAGCAGAAGGCTCCTAGACGATGTGAAAGCAGAGTGGATTGTGAAGACATCAAATAAGGCGACTATAAACTTTTATTCCAAAGGAGACAAAGTGAGTTATCGCAGCTTTCTTGATGAGAGAAGTGGGAATGCTTCAGGGGAAAAAGTACTGGTTTGGGAATCCAAAGAAGTGGTTTTGGAGTCTGAAGTCTGTTACCAATCAGCTGCCTGACTCTGTGCGTGCAGCAAATGACTCTGATGCAGTAAGCTTCGGGTTTGTCATTTATAAAATAAAATGGTTGGTTGACAGGATAAATAATGTATCTTTAGCTCTAATATTCTATGATTTTATGAGATATAAAATTATCTATAAAAGTGTTCTACTAGCAATTAAAGGCAATGATAAAAGTTATAAAGGGGGAAGAAAGGAAGTTAAAACAATACTTCATCTGAGGAGATTCTGGCAACACAGGAAAAAAACCACATTAAATAATAAGAGTAATAATGACATGAGTAGTAATAACAGTAATTGATTTAGCAGCTACTACACAAATGTCAGGCTGTGTGCCAGGCATGTTACAGTCACCATCCTTAACCTTCACCACAGTCTGCACACTAGATGTGGTAAATTGTATTTTGCAAAGATGCCACAATGATATCTCCCATCCCACAACCTCTTCTAGAATTTTGTCCCTTCATCTTCAAGAGGTGGAGTCTAATTTCCTTCTCCTTGAATCAGGGTGGACTTTTGACTCACTTGGAGCCAACAGAATGTGGCAGAAGTAATTCTGGATGGCTCCTGGGGCTAGATCATAACAGGCAATGCAGCTTCTGGCTTGTTAGCTGGAATATTCGCTCTTGAAGAGTTTAGTTGCTAAATAAGCAATCTGGCTGCTTTCATGTTGGGGGCCGCCATGTTGTGAGAAAGCCCATGCAGAGACCACACAGACAGGTCCTGAGACAGTGTGAAAAGAGATGTGCAGACAGCTCCCAACTTCTCCAGCATCCCTCTCTCCACTGTTCCAGCTCCAGCTACCATTGGACTGCAACCACACAAGAAGCCCTAAACCACCCAGGCAAGCCCTTCCCAAAGTCCTGATCCAGAGAAACAGTGAGAGATAATAAAATGATGCTTGTTTTAAGCTAGGTTTGGAGTGATTTGTTACTTAGCAACAGCTAACCAGTACATTTTGGTACCTTTGTTACCTGGAACTGGGGTATTGCTGTAAACAAAAACCTGTAACATGTAGCTTTGGCTTTGGGACTAGACAGCAGTAGGAAGCCAGACAGGACTTGAAGAGTCTGTTGGTGAAAGCCTAAAGAGTTTTCAAGAGAGTGTTGGCAGAAGCCTTGAGGAGGCTGTTGGTGAGGGCTTAACGGAAAGTGAGGAAATATTATTTGAACTGGAGGAAAGGAGACTCTTGTTATGCAGTAGGGAGAAATTTAGCAAAACTGTCACCAGCAATGATGTGGAAAATAGAGATTGTACCTAATGGACTCAAAGATTCAGCTAGGGAGATGTCAAGGAGATTGTTAAGGGTGCTGCTTGGTTTCTTCTAGCTGCCTATATCAAAACGAGAGGAGAGAAATGAATTAAGGAACAAGCTCTTCAGTTTTTGAGTAGAAGATGGAAGAATTTTAAAGGGTCCAGAAGAGTGTTTTCAGCCAGCAAGGGGTTCTTGAATTAAGGAATGGCTTCCTCGAAAAGATGACAGCCAGGGTGTGATGGTAGGATCCTTTGTTAAAACATCATCAAGTTATAGAGTGGTATCTCTTTGACCCTTTTCAGACAGACCAAAGTTCTCCTAAGAATTTTAAGGGCATGCTTCACAGATTTGTAGTTAAATAATAAGGCTTCTAATGATTTTAAAGGCATTGTCCCGTAGCAGCCTCACAGGGAGCCCAAGCTAGAGAAGACTTATCTTCAAGATTTTCATGGGTATGGGTTTTGTCTAAAGGAGTGGATTATAAATTAATATGCAGACAGCCCATAACGTTTTTAAGGAATTGTATCAATTTGGGCTTAAGGGGACAAGAGATAGCGTAAAATATAAAGAAGCCTTTGGACTCCAACCTTTTGTGGGTAAAAAGTAAGCTGAGAAGTTGCGGGACAAAAGGATGACCCAGAGACTGGAACCAAGGGCAGAGCCAAAAGCCATGGAAAACAACTCCCAGGAAGCCAGACTGGGTTCTAATGAAGGACTTGGAATCATGTGCCTGGACAGATTTTATAATTGCTGTGACCCAGTGCCTGTCGTGTGCCCCCCATTCTCCCCTTTTTGGAATGGGAGCGTCTATTGCAGTTACCTAAGACTGGCACTAAGTTCAGCACATTCATTGTATGTTACATGTGTGGGGGGCAGGTAACTTGCCTCTACTGGTCTTCAGTTGGAGAAGTACGGTACGCATGGTGAAGTACCCAAGGAAGCACACCAGGACCTGATTTAGAGCCTAGACCTTGAGCCTAATGCTTTCTTCAGGCTCTCGATTTTTATAGGAACAATTATAGCTCAAAGTACAGAAACTGTCATGTTTAACGTCTTGATTTTCTTTTCTCCTTGACATCTAAACCATTAACTTAGGTCTTACTTCCTCCATGAAGCTGACTGCTTCATGACTGAAAATAAGCTCCTTTGGAGCAAGAATGAAGCTTAAATTTGCTCAGTGTGCAGCTTAAAACTGTAAGTCAGGGTCTTACACTTTTTAGGCATACATTAAATGTTTCATGATAGTAGAAAAGGTGATGAAAGCCTTGTGCCTTTTCTTCTCTTTCTCCAGAACCTAAGGGATACACTTCTCCTTGCTGCATAATTCTTAGTTACAACACTGTCACTCCAGAATGACTCAGAAACTATTTATGCAAGATAAATATTGTATATTCTGGAATTTTAGAGCTGGAAGAGACCTTAGAGGTCCAATAGTTCAACCCCTTCATTTTACAGATGAGGACATTGAGGTTTTATTGGTCAGTGGGATGATTTACCATAAAGTGGTTAAGTGACCTGCCCAAGTCCATGTAATTAATGACAGAGCCAAGACTAGAAATTTCTCCTGTCGTTCCATTCCTGCATTCAGCAAACTTTTCTGAGAGCCTGCTACTTGTAAGGCATGTGCTAGATTCTTTCCTTTTCTGTTTCCCTTTGATACTCACTAGATGATGTTAACCAGAATCAGGAAGCAGAGAGGCATTCAAGCCAGTCCATTAAATCCCTTTTTAGTAGCTCTAGAAAATATTTGAAGGGTGAAGATGTTAAAACTGTTGCCTCTGGCATGGTATTGTCTATGATTTTGGATTATTTATGCCAGATAGCTTCTGTACCACTTTACCACAGATAATCAGGAACTAAATAAATTGGCTATTTTCCAAATAGAACATTATTCATGCTAATATGGCCACCTTCAAACTGTACAAACTCCATTTAATTCAAAATTTTACAGCAATCCTTCTTACCAGCTGCTTTGGCCTATGCCCTGGCCTTTCCCAAAACCCACCACTGCCTCTTAGCAAGATGGAGCTCACCTGGAGCTCCTCCTGGCTTGCAGAACCTTCTTTTGGTCTCTTTCTACACACAGCTTGGTGAGGTCTTGGCATCTTCCATCAATGTTTTCCCTACTCCTGGCACCAAAACTCTTGTTGCACAACTCCCTACTTGAGGAATATTCTCCGTTTCCAAGAACATTAAGAACTTTCTTGATATTCTTGGGAAAATCTCACTAAAGAACTCACTTCCTCTTTAATCTTTTAGCAACTGTAAGTGTGGAACGTGGATTCTCCCACCCTTACCACTTTCTTTCTTGCCCGGAGTTTATTATTGACTTGATACATAGCTTAGAAGGTAAGAGTGATATCTGTTGAGTGGCTCTGGGTAGTCTCTAGTATATCATCATGCACCCAAGAGATTTGAATATTACCTTGCGAGTATAAGATTGCATGCTCATTCAATTGACTAAGTCCTAGGAACATTGCTTGGTTTTATCACTTGGATATTTATATACTAAGAAGTAGGTAACAGCCTCTTCCTTAAGAATTTTCTAAAATAAAGGTTTATAGTGAAGTAAGTGGCAAATTAACAGAAATTAATACTCAATACCAAATAAGAAAATATTGTTTTTTTAAGAGTTAAATAATCATAGGCATTTTTGGAGCACTAGAGAAGGGGAAGACACTTGAAATGGTATTTTTGTAAAAGAAATATGGAGTACTACATTATTCAAACAAAAACATATGTTAAATTTGATAAACAAATCTATGCTTTTAGAATTCTGAATTTTTGAAAGACAGTCTAATACTTACATGTAAAAGAATGGGGTATTTTATTCATGGAGAGAAAATATATTGTGATATTTTCTTGTTCTCAATCTTTGGTCCTTTTTGTAGGAAAAAAAATCAAGATGAATGAATGGTGAGGTGTATACCCAATGGCAAATAGTTAAAATCTACAAGAAATGCCTTTTATGAATTTACAGACAAAAAGGATAAGAAAAACTATATGAACACGATGAATCCACAGAAACTTTCTACACAGGCAGGGTAGTTGTCAGGACCATCTTTTACCAGCTTCAAACATACTTTTCGCATCAGGGGAGTTTCTCAGGGCAAGTGGAGATGGGGACATCTGAGGCCTCAGAACTGCTCAACTTATTTAGGGAAAGGAAATCAAGGTGGAAAAAATCTGCATCCGCAGCTCCCACACCCCGCGTTGGTGGTCACTCGGAAACTAACGAGTCACCAACAACATTTTCTGCAGATGAGATAACTGCATTCCCGAACAGCCACAAAATGGATAAATTACTGTAATTAAAACTGTTTCTGCAGAGTCCTCGTTCTTTTAAGGCACTAGTGAAGGATAACTGAGAGGACTTGGTCTGGGCTCTGCCCTCCATGTCGAGCGGAAGAGGAGGCACTTGGTACAAACAGGGAAGCAGGAGCGGGCTCACTGGGTGCTAAGTAGTTACTCAGCAGCACACTGTTCTCCCAGCCCAACCCTAGACCAAGGTGCAAGCTTCCTGAGGGCAGGCAAAGTGACCATCATCTTTACACTTTGTGTCTTTTTCCTCAGTGGCCACCTTGGTGCCTTATACAGCATTCCCTGCAGTGGGATGCAAGGAGCAGTGAATCTCTGCCATGTTAGAGGTTTTATGCATACAAAGGGGTGGCGCAGTGCAGTCATCAGACAAACCTGGAGAAGGATGGGTTAAACAAAACAAACAGTTGCATGGGGGGATTTCCTAGACCGTTAGTAAATTAATGCACAGTATGACTCTTTAATTTGTTTCAACAATGTTTTGTAGTCTTCAGAGAGTAAGTTTTATACTTCCTTTATAAATTTATTCCTAAATATTTTATTCTTTTTGATATTGTTTTGAATGGAATTGTTTTCTTAGTTTTATTTTCAGATTGTTCATTGCAAAATGTATAGAAATACAATAGATTTTTTACATATTAATCTTGTACCTTTCTGAACTCTTTTATTAGTTCTAATTGTTTTTTTTTAGTGGATTACTCAGAATCCTCTATATACACTGTCATGTTATCTATGAATAGAAATACTTTTACTTCTTTGTTTCCAATATGGATGCCTTTTATGATGTTGAGTTTTTAATACTAAGAGCAGAACTTTACATTTATTTCTATCCCATTGAATTTTGTTTGTTTTAACCCACAGTTCAGTTCTTTTAACTTGGATAGTCATCCAGTGTGTTTTGTTTGTAATTCATCTTTTTATCCCCAGCAGTTGGCACAGTATCTGGTGTTTGGCATTCAATAAACGTTTGTATAATTAAGATTGTGGTATGAATCTGCAATTTCGGTAAGCTAATTATGTTCTGTCTTTCATTGATACAGATGTTAAACAACATCGGTGCCATTAAAATATCTAGGGCCCCAGGATATCAACAGTGGTGGCAGTGGCTCCCAGAACCTGCCCTTTCACAGTTCCAAGAGGCCACACCAGAGGCAAGGGATGGCAGCCTCAAGAGGCAATGAAGGTACCGCCATTATGAAAAAGAGTATGGAGGTTCTTCAAAAAATTAAAAATAGAACCACATATAATCCAGCAACCTCACTTTTGGGTGTATATCAAAAGGAAATGAAATCAGTATTTCGAAGAGATATCTGCATTCCCACATTCATTGCAGCAGTATTCACAATAGCTAAGATATGGAAACCACCCTAAAGATGTCCATCAATGGATGAATGGGTAAAGAAAATGTGATCTATATATAAACACACACATACACAATGCAATATTATTCAGCCTTGAAAAAGGCAATCCTATCATTTGCTACAATGTTGATGAACCTGGAAGACATTATGCTAAGGGAAATAATGCAGGCACAGAAAGATATATCATGATCTCACTTATATGAGCAAACTAAAAAAGTCAAACTCATAGAAGCAGAGAGTAGAATAGCGGTTACCAGGGGCTAGGGGGTGGTGAAGATGTTGGTCAAGGGGTTCAAAATTTCAATTATGCAGAATGAATAAGTTCTGGAGATCTAATGTACAGCGTGGTGACTATAGTTAGTAATATTGCATTGCATTCTTGATATTTGCTAAGAGAGTAGATCTTAAATGTTCTCAGCACACACACAGAAGAGATAACTATGTGAGGTGATAAATATGTTAGTTTGATCGTGATCATCATTTCACAATGTATATCTATATCAAGACATCACATTGTATACCTTAAATACATACAAGTTTTATTTGTCAATTACACCTCATTAAAGCTGGAAAAAAATAAAAAATGAAAAAAAAAAAGAAGCAATGGAGATACCACTGGCGCCAACATTGACACTGGCCTTGTGGACGCTGACACCTGAGGATGAAGGTGAGGCAGCCTCACCCAGCTTGGACAGCAGATGGCGCCAAAGAGGCCAGAGCAAAAAGGAGGAAAACAGCTCCATGATGTTGGGGGAGAGACCCGGGTCACAGGCACATGTGAAATGTTCTCTGTGGACTCTTACAATTAAAGGAGGGGGATACTCTCAGGCCCTGGGGACCCCAGAATAAGAGGCAGGGGTGAGAGCCAAATGTAAGAGCCCTTTCATCTCAGGCTGCAGTGGTCTGGGAAAACTTGAGCTAGACGTGCCCAAGTCTCTGTATCACAAATTATTTCTTCGATTCTACCCTCCCCTCAAGACGCCAGTCCATTTTTCTTCTTTCTCTTAATTTTAAGCCCCTAAGCTGCCTGCTCTGTTTCTTCAAATCCCACAGAACCCGCAACCCATTACACTTTGGCTTCAATATCCACCACCTACTGAAGGAGATCTACCTCAAGTCCCTCAGATTTCGCTGTCACATCACACTTCATTTGCCACATGACCACAGGATGGATGGAAGTTAAAGGGGGAGGCAAAGCCTTCCACATCTAGACTGTGTGCTCAAATGGCTTAATTGCTTCCCATAATAATAGTGATATGATAGTATTGCTAACATTCCTTGAGTACTTACTCTGCTCAGCCACAGTTTTAAGCACTTGATACATATATTAACATATTTAAGACTCACAGTAACCCTCTGAGGGTTAAGAAACTTCCTCTTTCCTTAGAAATGGCAGAGTCCAGGACCCTACACCATTTGTCTTCCTGTTTACACTCACTGGAGGGAATAAAGTTTAGATAAAAGTGAGCCCCCATTTTCAAGCCTGAGATGGTGATAGAGTAAGTTAATCTATTTTTATGTGAAAATCTTGTTGATGGAGAAACTACCATTACGTTCAATGTCTAAAGTCAACAGAAGCCACTTAACAATGGTAAATTATTAACATTCTCACACTGAGCCCAGAATGATGAGTATAAATTCAGTTAAATTATCACATGACTAAAATGAGTCAAAGCCTGGGTTAATACAGGTTTATGCTTCAGGAACTCAACTCTACCTTTCTGAGATCCTTCAGAAAATTAGCAAATTTAAGAATTCTACTTTGATTTATAGTGCTTCATCAAATTACTTACAAAGTCTAACTCTTGTACCAGATTAACACAACTGTCACCATGCTAAAATAATGGCTAGGGTCACAAAATAAAGATTGCAAACTGGAGTTTTAAGTGCCTTGCCTGCTTAATGTGAGCAGGCTTGAATGCAGAGGCCATGTGGCCACGTCCGGCTCCTCCTCAGACAGCAGCTGGACCACACTAAAAATGGAAAACTGCTCATTCTACACCGACTCCCTTTTGCACTCTCGGTAAGTTCCTCAGTGACAGGAGCCAGCCTGCCAACATGTCAGCATCAGGATCTGGTCCAACGTAAACACCCGGCATTGTGTGGCCGAGGCACTGAATTAGAGTTACACTGCCACCCGCCATTCCTTACTCAAAGACGACTTTCCAGATCCAAGAAAAACAGATCTGTCAGCATGAAAATTGGTAAAGTTGTCAAATAGAGAAGTCAATGCCATTCAAGTCCATTGTCATCAGCCAAGGCTGAGGAAGACCTTAAGAAGTACAGGCTTCTGACAGACCTCTTGCTTGGGCTCCCCAGACCTTGTTTTTAACCTCCCAATATCCCAGGCAGATGGAGAGGAAGGGATTGTTTGATCCATTCACCAGTCAGTCAATTCTAGCACAAAGCACAGTGTTCAGGGTTCCGGCAGGTTCAGGCAGGCTCAGAACCAAACTTGTTCCACACATTAAAAAGTGAGAAATTTCAATCACAGTGACAGCTTCCATGTGGCCCTCCGGGGCCAGACCTCCAGACAAAGCCATACTGAACTCACTTTTGGCCACCCTTCACTCTCCTGTCGTGCCCTACTCCTCCCTGCCCCAAACTCATGTTTCCTAACTTTGCAGTAATGTTCTTACAGATTCCCTCTCCCTGTCCTCTTTACCCTGCAGCCAATCCCTGTTCTGTTCCTCTCCACATCCCTGTAAGTGAACATCTAACAGATTATAAACGATCGGGGACTAGAGAGTCAACTTAGTTATTCTGGAAACTTATTCTTGGTTGTTCATCATTAAAGGAAGGTTCTAGCCTATAAGCTAGGAATCTAGGATGTCTTACAGAAAGGAGAATTCTGTGATTCTCCAACTTTAGGGTGCAGCAGAATCCTATAAGAAACTTGCAAAAATGCAGTTTGCCTGCTGTGGGGCCCACGTTCACCAGCTGCCCACGTGGAGCTCAGGATTTGGCACTTTGAGAAACACTGGCCTAGACAGAAACCAAGACCTCCCCTCCCTCCTGATTCCTGGGCCCTGCACAGTCTACATCTTCAAAAGCTCCTCAGATGATTCTGATGCAGCTGAGCCACAGACCTCACTTAAAAAACACTGGCCCACACAGTTCCTTCATCTCCCTCCAAGTATCTCCCTAATTGGCTGTTGATAATTCCAAAGCCAATCAGGGCAGACATTCTCCTCCCCTCTGGGATGCAAAGCTGAGGGTGGGGAGAACTGGCCATTTAGAAGACAAAGAGAGGGACAGGATAATGAATGCTTGAGCAATTGAGGCTATAACAGAAAAGAGAAGGTTGGATGGCCACAGGCAAATTTTGACTGCTCCACAATTTCTTCTAGAGTAGGGGTCAGTAAACTTTTTCCATAAAGGGCCAGAGGAAAAGTATTTTTTCCTTTGTGGGCCGTAAGGTCTCTGTTGCATCTACTCAATCTGTTGTTGCAGTGTGAAAGGAGCCACAGAAAACATGTAAGCAAATAAGCATGACTGTGTTCTAGTAAAACTTTATTTATAAAAATGGGGGACTGGCCATGGGCTGTGGGCTATAGTCTGCTGATGCCTGTTCTAGAGTCAATATTATAATAAATATCTTTAAACAAAATTATAGAGGAGAGGAGATGGTAGGGTATTGGGTTCTAACTGCATTTTTAAAAAATATTTTAAAAACAGCTGGTAAGGGAAAAATTGACTAGCACACTTGCTGAAAGTGAACTTCCCTACAGAGAAGGGATACCGGCACACTCAAGCCCTCTGGCTTTTCCTGTGGGCACACAGAAGGGGAAATCAACAGAAAGAGAAAAAAAAGAAATATTAATTTAAAAAAATTAACAGTTCAGGGGCCGGCCCTGTGGCGCAAGCGGTTAAGTGCGCGCTCCGCTGCGGCGGCCCGGGGTTCACTGGTTCGGATCCCGGGCGCGCACCGACGCACTGCTTGGCAAGCCATGCTGTGGCGGCGTCCCATATAAAGTGGAGGAAGATGGGCACAGATGTTAGCCCAGGGCCGTCTTCCTCAGCAAAAAAAGAGGAGGATTGGCGGATGTTAGCACAGGGCTGATCTCCTCACAAAAATAAATAAATAAATAAATAAATAAATAAATAAATAAATAAATAAACAGTTCATACATGCTCTGGATATAATGAGTAAACACTTATCACCACAGAGACTGTGTCACAGAGAAGCTGTAGAAAGAACAAAGGATTTGAAGCCAAAAGACCTTTATTCATTTCAACCAAGTGCGTTGGGCACTGACTGTGGGCTGAGACCCTGCCCTCGGGGAGACTGAAGTCCTATAGAGGACAGGTCACTAAGCAGGTGGCTGTGTACTCTATGTAAGGGTAGTGGAGACCCAGTGGAGGACAACCTATCTCAGCCTGGAGGCTGAAGAGGACTTATTGGAGGTGGTGTCACAAACAGAACCTTGAAGAATAAAGAGCAGTTGGCCAGATGTTTTTAAATAAAGGGGAAGGAGAAAGGGCATTGCAAGAAGAGGCAGAAACATGAGCAAAAGCATGCAGATGAGAAATGGCACAATGGTGAGCCCAAGGCTGGGAGGGGAATAGGCTCAGGTTGCCAGGGGCTGTGTCCCACTGCAGGAGCCTGGCATACATGGTTTAGTGCTAAGTGGGACACAGTTCCCCTGTTGGTTCCCTTGACTCTTGCGCACACCTCTACAAATAGTTCCTTCCTTTAAAAACTTCTTTAGCTGTCCCAGCTGAGCATGCCATCTCTGTCTGTTTCTTGCTGGGACTAAAAACTTTGGATTGAAAAGATGAGTAAGCACCTCCTACTCTCCCCCGTGAGCCAGCAGTAAGAAAGTCACTTTCTCTCAAAAGAAATCCCCGCTTCTAGCCTCTTCAACATCCCTTAGATAGCCTCAAGGTGGGTGGTGATGAGCTGCAGGTAGCGAAATCGGTTTCAGCTTTTCCTGAAAGAGCTTATAATTTAGCGCAGGAACTAGATGTGTAAATTATCTCTCACAAGAAAGGATGAAAGAACTGCTCAATAGAGGAACAGGCAACGTACTGTGGGTCCACTGGGAGACGGTGGTGAATAGTGGCTGGCGATGTCCTGGCCCCACCCAGGGAGAGGTGGGGTGATACGTGGATGCATGTCTGGGATGGGGCATGACACCTGGGGTGGCTTTAGTTAGGGAAAGGCAGAGCAGGTTGCACACGGAAGATGAGGCTAGAAAGCAACCTCAGGGCTGTACTATGCTCAAAGTATGAACTCTAAGGCGTCAGGGGCAGGAAGACCATGAAGGTAGCTGAGCAGGTGAGGGATGCCCAGGCAGTGCTATGGGAGATTCACCTGGTAGTGGCATGAAAGTGATTGCAGAGGGTAAGAATGGAGAGAAACCAGTTGCAATAATACAGGCGAGAGATGATTAAATGGAAAAGCAAGTGTAGTCTCCAGAGTTCAGAGGGAGAACTGGCCAGAATAAATAACAAATTTGATTGTGGGGAACTAGAGGCTGAAGAAATCTGACATGAGATGAAGCTTTCCTGCCAGGACAACTGCTGATATCATTAACTGAGGTAGGAAAATACAAGAAGAGGAACTAGGAATTATAGTGAGTTAAATTGGGGGCACATTTCCCTAAGGGTGTTAATTGAGGCCCCCTGGGGGTTTTGATTCCACTACTTACCAATGTTATGATTTACTCAGTTACTCAACCTTTCTGCTCCTTAGTCCTCTCACCTATAAAATGGGGACAACAATGTTACATACCTCATAGGGTTCTATGAGGATTAAAAGATAATGCAAGTGAAGAGTTAGCACAGAGCATGACACACAAAAGTGCTGGACAAATGTTGTCGTTGTTGTCATAGGGTCATCTCACTAGAGATGGGAGTTTGGAGTTGAAGAGAGAAGTAGAGCCAGAGATAGAGATTTGGAAGTTGTCCCCATAGAGGAGGTAGTTGGGCTCTGAGAAGAGCTGAAATCTTTTAGGGAGAAGGGGTAGAAGCAGATGACCAAAGATCTGGGAGCCAAGGATTTGTCACTTGTTGTAAGCAGATCCAGATGGTCCTGACCTTCCCAGTAGGCCTCATCTGGTTATTTTTCCAGGGGCCTTGGTGGGCTGTTCTTCCATCAGTCCAATAGTATGCAACCAGAGGGCTGGAGACATATATATATATATAGTTATTTTCCCATGAGGCCACATCCTACCACTTGACTCTTCCATTTCTTTATAAAACTTTTTCTTATTTTTTTTGCTGTGCAGCCAGGTGCCATGAAAAATCCTCATGTTTTTGACAAAAGTATTTTATTCACCTTCTCCAGATATGACACATCTTTTGTCTAATACCTTAGTCCCTAGCAGCTTGGAGACAATCAGAAACAAAATTCTGGAAGAAAGGTGAGGACTGAGGTCTGGAGAGTTCTGGTACAAACTGGAGCACAGTCTTGCAAAGTTTGGGCTATGTGTTAGCATTGCAGGTTCCCAGGGCCCACCCACCAAGATCCTAATGAGTGATTCCTATGTGCATTAAAGTTGGCTAAGCAATGGACTAGAGGGATGGGTTCCAGAGGCTACCACCACTAACAAAGAAGCCAGTACAAAGAATCAGAAATAAAGGACCTTTCATCTCTACAGAGAGACTAAAGGGGTGGTGGTGGTTAGAAACAATATTACCTTTTAAACTATTTTCTTTTCTTTTGTCCTACGATTCTTTTCTGTTGTCTAATGTAGGATTTTGTGTATGTTTTAATCGCCATCCTTTGTTCCTCTGCTTGTGATGCTTGTGGATCATGAGGAAGGGAGGTAGTTCCAGGTTTTCTGGAAGTTGCAGTTTCACTCTTTTCCAGCCCTGTGGGATCTGGGGTCTCCATGGCCACTCACCTGCAGCCTACACCTGTCTTGGCCATGGCAGGTTGCACATCGGCAACCTTGGCTGCTGAGCGTTGGGGCGCGTCTCGCTACCCAATGTCAGTCTCCTAATGTTCCTGATGGTGAGCCTAGGCTCTCTTGTGTCTATCCACGGCAGTCTTTCCCTTCCTCCCTCCTTGTGGGCGCAGGTTATGTGAAAGCATTTTGTCCCAGCTTCTCTGCTACAACGTCAGTTCCCCTTTGGAATGTGGGCCCATCCTGTGCTTCATTCACCTTGGCTGGGACTCTGACATCCATCTTGTCCCCTGCAGATCTTTTCAACCAGAGGACTAGCTTCTATTCCTTGTACCTCTAAACCACAGGCTAGGATCTTACTACAAATTGACTGATTATGAAGAGCTATAGGAATCTTCCCATCCTTTGAGTTTTGCCTGCCTCCTGGAAGGAAGTCCACTAAAATTTGGTTCTAGGAGCCAGGCACATCTGTATGTTTTTGTTTCCCAATTAGTTCTTCAATAACCCAAAGAAGTAGGTATCATCCTCAGTTCTATACAGCTAAAGGGAGTGGGGCTCACAGAGGTTAAGTAACTTGCCCAGAGTCACACAGCTACTGAGGGCATATAGATGAAGATTCTAGTCCAGATGTTCATGACTCTAGAACTCATATTCTTTCTTCCATACCGCAATGGCTGGCCTGCTGCTGCTGTTCCCATCTGAGTTTACCATGATGCTTGAGATCCTACAGCAAGTGATCTGGCTGTCTTTTTTTGGGTCAGTCAACCTGCAGCTAGGTTTGTTTCCCCTGGTGCCTGTGGCACCAGCATAGGTTTCCTCTTCTTCCTCCCTACCAGACTCCCATGTGCCCGAGCTGCCCAAGTCACACAAGTAGCAGGTACTGGCAGGCTGATTACTTCTACACTCGCAATCCCTACTCACTATGATCCACAATATGTTGAGGCATCTTTACCATGAAGCTAAGGAAGCTCAAGCCTTAGGGCCCCTCCCTTGCATGGGCCCCTGGGAGGATCTTAGTAGTATGGGCACATGGTCATGAGGTATTGTAAGATTTTCAAAAGTAAGATATTTTAATCGCCATCAGTCAAGAGCATCTAATCTTCTCACTTGGACTTCCCCTCCATAACACTTCCCAACCAGTTTGGAAGTGTGAGGTGCTGGAGTGACCATGGGCATTTTAGGATCTGACTAAGGGGGACATTTACTCTGGTTTTAGAGTAATATAGTTACATGGTTCTTAGTTGCTTCTGTTTATGCTTAAGTTATTGTTAGCGGTCCTGGTGTAGGAATAGTCTCCAGCGACACATTTTCTGCTCACAGTGCCACCTCACCTGGCTTTGTGGCATGAAGGTACAGGTCTAGAGGTTACACTATGATACGAACATGCCCTGTGGCACCTGGCCCTGGAAGATCGTGGGATTGGAACAGAAACAAGGTCTGAACGTATGAACACAGAGATGGGTCTGTGGAGGTGGAAAATTCCTCCAAATGTGATAGCTCACATATGAAAGAAACATGATGGAATTTTCCCAAATTTGACAACAATTCTAACAATTTACATGACATTAACAAGGACAAGTTGCAAAGTTGAAAGAATCTTCTCTAAACCACCAATAATACAAACAAGTTTCAGCCAACTATGCTTAGAAGAGAAATTGAGTAATCTTTCTATTCTTTCTACGGAAAATAATATTAAAAATGGTTATATGAAGTGGTGCTCAAAGATGATGCAGTGAAAAATGTAGAGAAAAAGTATTAAAGAGGTCTGTCAAGCAGATAATTTATTAAAATATTGTATTTTTCTGGATTTTGTTATTAGCTTTTTAAAATTTGTAATGTGCTGTGATTAAGTTCTTTTCTCATTATTTCATAAATATTCAATTTCATATCTACTTTTGAATTAATAATTTTCCATTATTTTTCTTAAAGAGAACCCCAAAATTGCATAAGTTTCAGGCCCCACAAAACCTGGATCCTCCCCTGAGAGCGGCATTTACAAAAGGGCTGTCTAGATCTAGGGGTGCAACATGGAAAAAGTTGGCAGGTTTTTTTCTTTTTTAAAATTTTGTTGTTATTGTTGTTTTCCTCTTTCTTTTTGAGAAGTCAAATGGTTCGAATGAGGAGCAAATTCCTGTCCTTTATCTTCTTGGTACTGACTGTAAACTGACATCTCCATCTAGGCATTAGCATTTAAGCAGAGAGAACATGAGAGATTGAGCGAGTCAGAAAAACCTCTTTCACGTAGGGCACAAAGTTGGAAAAGAATGTAAATGTGTCCTCTAAATGTCTATTAGTTACATATATACATAAACATAAAATGTATAAGATTTAATTTTTGCATTCCTTAGAAAAACCCTGGAATACAAAGAAATGAAATCATTCCAACTTCAATGAAGTCCACCAATATTTTCCTTGTTAATAAACACACAAAGAAGCCATATATAATATTCACATGGGAAAATAAAAGATGTAATGAAACACATTTGATTATCTCACTTACGAAACTACCCGGATGGAGTTTTCAAAAATAGACTTTTATCTCTGGAGATGATTTCCCTTACTACTTGGTTTAATCACTTTCAGGTTAAATGAATGGATGGACAAATGGAAAATAACACTAATTTGAACATCAAAAATTGATTAATGATGGAAAAATCAGCATTGTTTTTCACTGATGATTAAAGTGAACAAACCAAAGAGAAGCTTGAATAACGTTTTTATGTGAAATTGTGATGAAGCAGATCCATAATAAAATAAATGCTCTGAAACCTCAACTGGAAAGAGAAAACTATGAAACCTACTAATTTTTTTAGCTAAATGAGAAAAACTTTTATATATAATGCTTATTAAATTCATGTGGATCGGAATGAGGTAAGGAAAATATTTCAATTATGAGGACTGGATTTCATTCTATACTCGAGGCTCTTCTTGTAAGCCTCATTCTGTTTGTTCAGACACAAGGCTTTTTTCACATCTTTGTCAAACCCGAATGTCTAGAAACAGGAACGCAGGCTTTTATAATTCAGGAGGATTTAAAAAGAGAACTAGGTGATGTCATGAATAGGAACCATACTGGAAGATGAAAAATAAGAGTTTAACACCAAAAGAGACCTCCCCCACAGTTTGATGTAGATGCAGATAAAACTGGCCCAATCTCCTCTCTTTGGTGTGGTCGTGATCACTTGCCAACGTGGTCCAAGCGTATTCCTCCCAGCTTTCTCCACCTTGCCACCCTTCACAAGTTCCCTGCCCACCATTCCTGCCATTTCTGCTCTCCTGGTGACCACTCTGATGTCGATTCTTTTTTTTTTTTACCAAAGATCATGTTATATTATGTTAACTTTTTTTTTTTTTTTAATTTTTTGTTTATTGCAATAACATTGGCTTATAACATTGTAAAAGTTTCAGGTATACATCATTGTACTGATGTCGATTCTTAGCCTTAAACCTTTGACGCATTATCCTAAGTAGAAAGGGAAATTTTTCCTTACCAGCTCTCTCAAATACCTCTCTTGCATCTGACAACCCAGAAAGCACCTGACAAAATCATCACAAAGTGATGTAGGAGATGCGTTACTTCATCTCTCCCACCACAGAAAGGGAAGAGAAAGCTGAGAGGGGCCCTCTCCACTGCCAGTCAACTGTCAAGAAATATCCAGCGGACCAGATTGCTAGGTCAAAATGTCATGACAATAATTCCACCAGTATGGGAATGTCTAAGTCACCTGTGATACAACCACATTTGTGCATCATTTAAAATGACTGAGGTGGGTCTATATGTATGAAAATGGATAAACCTCCAAGACTTATTATTGAGTGAAAAAAGAAGTTTCAGAATGATTGCATTTACTGCAGTGTGAGTTTCATGAAGGCAAGGATCTTTGTTTTATTCAGAACACAGTTGCCAGCACCTATAATAGTTCCAGTAAAAAGTAGGCACTTAAATATTGAATGAATGAATTTATGGAGAAAGCTACAAATATATTCACATTAAATAATGCTATATATTTTCTATGGATTTATCATATAAAGAAAAATATGTATTTCTATAAAATAAATATATATTATATAAAATATATTATAAACAAATATATTATTTATATAATTTGAATTATATATTATTTATATATAAATATATATACACACACATATGTGGAAGTGTATATATATGTGTGTGTGTGTGTTTGTGTGTGTGTGTGTATTTAAAGAAAAAGTAAAGGGGGCCGGCCCTGTGGCGTAGCGGTTAAGTGTACCCGCTCTGCTGCTGGTGGCCCGGATTTGGATCCCCGGTGTGCACCGATGCACCACTTGTCAGGCCATGCTGTGGTGGTGTCCCATATAAAGTGGAGGAAGATGGGCACAGATGTTAGCCCAGGGCCAGTCTTCCTCGGCAAAAAGAGGAGGATTGGCATGGATGTTAGCTCAGGGCTGATCTTCCTACCCACCCCCCAAAAAAAGAAAAAGTAAAAGAAATGATCTCAGACATACAGTTCTAACTAGCAGGGGTGGGGACTGGGAGATTGGTGTGGGTCGTCAAAGGAAAATTAGTATTATTTGTAAGGTTTTAATTTTTAAAAGGAAAATATGTGTCAATATTATTTGTAAAATTTAAAGTTTTATGGTATCATTCTTGCTAAGCTATGTGGATGTGTGGCCACATGTGACACAGAATAATCTTACAAAATCCTTCTACAGGCTGCACACTGCACATTTTGGGTCAGTCTTGATAATACACTTCCCAGATTTCTACATCAGTTACCAGGAAGTCAGCTGACTGTGATTGGTTCCCCGACCCGCCCCCTTTCCTGCTCTTTCCTGACTTCTATAATCCCAGGAGTTAACTCCTAGTTAAATGACAGCTGTACCTGATTTGGAGTGAGCCCGGGGAGGAGAGGAAGGTAAGAACAGCAACATTCCCAAGAAGCAAACTTCATTCTCCTTGCTCCCTTCACTGTGCCCCAGTCCTTTTCCCATTGGCTGGTGCGCCTGCTCTCCAGGCCTCTAAAAAACAGGCCTCCATCGCTGTAGTACCCCACCCACCCGTGTTGTTTCCTCAGATTACCTGTTT
Source organism: Diceros bicornis minor (assembly GCF_020826845.1). Classification (NCBI taxonomy): domain Eukaryota; kingdom Metazoa; phylum Chordata; class Mammalia; order Perissodactyla; family Rhinocerotidae; genus Diceros; species Diceros bicornis. The sequence goes on along the minus strand of NC_080753.1, from coordinate 25,715,126 downwards.
ATCTTAGCTAAGAAAGGAGCTGACTGAATGAAATGCACTAAGGTAGAAGGATGGATGTTCCTCGCTTAACCTTTTTAAGGTTATTTCATTTGCCCAAATGAAACTGTAACTGAGGCAATTTGAAGCTTAGGAGACAAGGAGGATATTTTGGGCAGAGCATCCCTAACTCCCACCAGAGGCCTTTACTGTTAGGGATCAGGAGTGGATGGAAAGTACAGAGAGTTATACTGAGAGTCCAGGCTGCAGCAAGTATCAGCCGACTATCTTGCATTTACCTTTTGGCAGCTCTGGCGTGTGACAGTGAATGACATAGATTGAAGGGAGCTCCTCTCTCTGGACACGTCAGACATCATCTATGGCACTGTCATCTGCCTGCACTTGGTGAAAAATGGGATTTTTAAACCTCAGAGTCAACCTCTCAAATAAAACTATTCCACCGAAATGGTTAATTGAACACCGAAGCAATGAGTCTGGGGATAATGAGGTCCTGTGGGTTCCGTTTGCTAGAGGCACGAATTGATTATTTCACAGAGCATATGTAATTAAAATGGAAGGGCTAATGGGCAAGGAAGTTATGAAATGAATATGGTAACCAATTAGGTTTTTATTTCTGCTTGAAAAAAATTTTTAAAGGGCCTATCTATTGTATGTCCAAGCTAACATAATCAGTTTAACAGACCTTGATGAGTTCTGAGAGGGCAATAGACCGCTAAGCCCTATCTCCCTGTAGGACATTATCAAAAAACTATCTTGGGCCTCAGTGAGACAAATCACAAAAAAAACCCACACTAGGCAGAGCATCACTTTTCCATTATCTCATACATACCAAATGCAATTCTGATCCTGCCTGTGTTTACAGAATAAAGTGGGTCAAAGGAATTCATTGAGATCATAAAGGGCAAGAGAAATGCTAGAGGACAGCAACTCAGTAGCTTCTAGACTTAATGGAATGGAAAAAAATTGAAATTTAACCTATGAGTCAGTAAATCAACCATTTAGATAGTTCTGGACCAGTAAGTACGGCAGGACATTCGTTTAATTTAGCACAGACTAAGAGGACAAGGGCAGGATGTACTAGAAAAGCATGAAAGATGAAAGGGTTGGTGTGCATGTGTGCATGTGTGTTGTGTGGTGTATGCTGTGTGTGGTGCATGCGTGTGTGTTGTGTGCGTGTATTGTGTATCTGTGGTGTGTGTGCATGAAAGAATATGTACAAGCGTATATATTTGCCCAGCTGGGATTGATGGAAATGATTTAGAGTCACTCTGTGTTATCTAACTGATGAGCATCACAGACTAATGGTTAAAAAAGGCTCAATTGCTCTTTCTCATGTCATATCAGTGGACTGTAAAATACTGAGGTGCATATCTCACTGAGAGTTTTACTGCAATCTGGGAGAATGATTGAGCAACATAGGACTTGAAATATGAAGTACTATACTATAGCCTTGTAAAAAGAATATGCTAGGCATTACCAAGTGATCACTAATATAAATTTCTACTGAAAGAAAAAGAAAAAGATACCATGCATACATTCAAAGTCCAGATGGTGCTTACCCCTCAGTTAGATCACTGTTGGTTAATGAGACCTGAAGGTGAACCAATTGCTACATGGTACTTCTTGGAAGGACCACTGTCTGACACCCACAAAGCTCTTGTGGGTGAGGTCACTCATATGCTGCAAAATGTCACTCAAACCATCCAAATGGTAGATGTTGAGCTTTTAGAGAAATAAAACTCCTAAAAAGAGATATGAAAACACATCTCAACAGCACAGCTGGAGAGCGGAACTTCATCATCTAAAAACTCAGGGTAGCCTTGAGTTGATTTTAACATGCAGGGAAGATGGAAAAATTACACTGTTAAATGTTAACATTTCTTTACTATATCTGTCAACTTCACAAAAGCATATGACATCATGTGCAGAACTGAGCTCTGGAAGCTTCTAAATCTGGATGCCTTGAGAAGTTCATAAACATCCATAAACTATCCTGAGTGTATGACAGGTCAAGTTAGAGTGGAGAGTACTTCAATGGAAGAAAGTAGTATATACAATAGTTCTATTTTGGTTTGTCAGCTTGAAGAAACTAGGTTCAGAGTATTTCTGGGCATCTGAAAAACTTTCAATGAAATAAGCCACATTATTAATGAAAGTATTGGTTATAAAACTTATTTCTGAAAATAACCGTATACAAATGACCGGGCTCTAGGAACATAGTCACGACAAGATATGGAGTTTATCACGCCATGGTTTGAGCCAGTACTAGGCACTGACAATATATCTGAAAAATAAATAGTTGGATAAGTACCATGTGAACTGTACATGTAGCAAAAAATGTTCATGGGTAATACTGCAAACAGTGTTCTAGAGAACACAAACATCCTGTGAGATGTTGACAGGCACTCAGAGGCAACAGTTTGAGAAACATTATGTACTCTAACACTCCTGTCTCCCTCCTAGGTTCGAAACCTGGAATTCTCCCAGTCCAGGAAGAAAGAGATGAGGGATAAAGTATAGAAAGCAGTGTTTGGTGCTAAGATGACATGAAGATCAACTCTACCTTCTCCCCCACCCCCCAAAAAACTCCAGCCCTGCAGCAGTCCAGCATGCCAATGACCCTACACAGACCTCCCTCTTCCTCTTCTGGAGCAGGTCCTTAAAAGCTATCTATAATTCCCTATTCCAAGGAAACATCACAACAAAGACAAGTGCCAGGGACGGTGTTGTCAAATAAAATATAGGATTTCCCAGTTCAATGTGAATTTCAGATAAATAATGAATAACTTTTTTGTATAAGTATGTCCCAAATATTGAATGGGAACCACTTATACTAAAAGAAATAAAATTTGTTGTTCATCTTAAACTCAAATTTAACTGTGTCCTCTATTTTTATTTTCTAAATCTGGTAGCCCCAGCCAGAAGGTATACATGCCTCTTCTATCAGATATAGAACAGTGCTCAACACAACACAACTTCATGAGGCTCAAGATGTTCAGAAAAGGGATGGCTGTAGGATTCCCAAGAAATCTCTGTTCACCAAAATGAAGTAGAATAACCAAAAGCAAAGAACTTAACAGATTCATGGAAGCACAGCTTCAACCAACGTAGAAACTAGGGAACCAGAAGATGGGGAGACAAATCAGCCTGAAATGCAGCTGGAAGGGGCACAGTAGCCTTTCTGAGCAAAGCTTTCTGGCTGAGGGAGGTTAAGAGGCAGAGGAAGAGGTGACAAAGGGCTTTTCAAACAATGACTGAGGTTCTCATCAAAAGACAAACTTCACATGTGTACAGTGGATATAGTCTGTTGCCAAGGTGGCCTTTTCAGTCACCCCCACCCACCCTCAACATATGTACTGATTGTAGTAAATATTAATAACATAATCATAAACATGAAAACCAGCTAAACCTAACTGTAGTAGGAGCAGAGTGGTAAATTCTGGCTTGGGTTGTCAGAGCAATTGATAGATGTTTTATGAAGATCATGTCTTATGCTCCAAATAAAGTCAGGGTTCATCTATCATGTTTCCAAAATACATTCCCTACTGAACACACTGACAGAAACCATTTTCATCTTTGTTGGTATAAATCCCAGGCAATCATATTTGAAAAAGGAAGTGCTGATGAAATCCTCGAACTCCAGGATGAAGGCAAAAGCTCAGTGCATTTATTGTCTCTCATCGCCTTGCACCTCAGTGCAAATGCTTATACAGCTCAGTGCAATTATCATCTCTCATGGCAGGATGAAGTCTGATTAAATTATGGCCATAGGGAAGTAACAGAGTTAAAATGGTCAGATAGGAGGTTTAAGGATTCTCAGCTCTGTGCTTGACCCAAGTCAAACAGACCAGAAAAAGAGTCTCCTTGATTCAATTCTTTTTCTCTTGCTTTAGTGTCTCCATGTTACCTCCAGAGGGGGCTCTGAGGAGGCCTCTGAACAGTGAAGATGTATTTAGGAGCTTACAATTTAGGATATACAATACCAAATTTATAAATATCTGACTTAGGAATGACCCATATCTACAAAGCCACAAAACTACTACCAGTGATGCAGAAACAGCCCTTGGGTCAGTGTCCCCATCCCTAGGAGAGCTGCTGCTGCTGCTGGAATCCACCAGGACTCCATCAAGAGGTGAGCACGTGGGGTCCATACCAACCGCCTCCTCACAATGAGGGGAAAACTCTACCCGAGAGAGAATTTCCAACTCCTTTCCAAGCTTTTCCATGCTGTGTCTGTGTCCTAAACTCCAAAGGGTCCTGTGATTTCACTGGGAGTGGAACATTCCAGAAGCCAGCTGATCTTTTCCCCCACACCCATTCCAACACATCAACCAGGGAGAATTTATTTCAAAGGGAACTGTCAGAAGCATATCATTTAAAAACTAATAAGAGACTGAGTCTGCTATACTTACCAGGCCTGTAGCCTCAGGATGATCAATCTTACCATGACTTTTATCCCTGTCATCTTCGGCCGCCCACAAAATGCAAGCCCCTCCAGGCAACTGTCATATCACATATTATTCTTCACTTCCTTGTCCTAGTCCTACCTCTGTCTCATCCCACCCATTCCTCCTTCCACTACTGGCCTCCCTGAGAACTTGTCCCCCTCCGCTCTCTGGACCCCACATTCCCTTGTTAAACTCTCCTACATGCTCAACATTTTTATGGAACAACCCCTTCAGCTCTTTCTCTTCACCAAATCTGACTTTCCGCTCAAGGATACTGACTTCTGGAGCCCTCTCAACTGGAGGATGTTCATTCTCCTACAATGTAAATACCAGAAGGGCCAGAGACAGTATTGGCCTTCTTCTGGCTCCCTGATACCATTACAAAATCACTGTTTTTTGTTTTTTTTTTAAACCAAGTCCAGAACATCTCCTCCTTTGAGATCTGTACCATTTGGCCCCACTACCCACTCTCTCCGATGCCGTAACTTAAGGCTACTTGGTATGTACTGGTTCAACGAGTGAACGAACCACCCAGGTTCCCCAAGCAGACTTGGGTTCCTGGCTCACGGTTTCCCTTTCTGCCGCCCCCTTTCCTGTCAACATCCTGAATGACTTCAACATCCACAAAGAAACTCCACTTAAAAAACTCTAGCCTCAAAATTCCTTAACCTCCAACGATCTGTGTGACCATTTCTATCTTGCTTCCTCACCTCCTACTCTTCAATCTGGTACAGTGAGCTTTCTGCCCCCACATTCTTGGAAATTGCTTTGGCAAAGGTCACTGATCACTTCCCATTCAATCCAATAGACTCTTTGTAGTTCTCATCTTACTTGACCACTCTGCAACATCCAGTACTGTTAACCACATCCATCTCCTTGAAACTCAATCTCTAGCCTGGCATCTGGGATCTCTCTCTGGCTCTCTCTTGCCTTTCACAGTGCTCTCTTGCTGATTCTTCTGCCTCAGCCTACGCCAACAAGATTGGGGCTCCTAAGCGTTCTGCTTTTGGTCCTTTTCTCCTCACTACCCATCTCATTGGACCACCTTATTCACTATCACGGCTACAAGTCAATGATATATCTATATCTCTAATTAATTCCTTGTCTTGAGCACTAAAGCTACGTATTACCATTTTAGACACTCTCATCTCATACTTATTCTCAACATATCCATAATTTAACTAATAAACTCTCCCTCCAAACCTCCTTCTCTTCATGTATTCACTGCCTCGGTAAATGGCACCATATCTACTCAAAAACCTGGGAGAAATCCTAGATTTTTCATCTCAGTCCTGTTCTAATCAGTCACAAATCAGTTTTCTTTCTTATGTACCTCTAACACTTTTCTCATCTTTTCAGTCCCTACCGTGGCTGGCTTGGGTCAGACCCTTCTTACCTTGACGGCTACTGCAACATCCTAACCGCCTTCCCTCCAGTTTCCAATTTACTCAGCACATTGCTGTCAGTGATCCTTCTTTAACAGAAATCTGACCACGTTACTCTCCTATTAAAAAGCTGTAATGGCTCCCCACTGACAATAAAATAAAGTTCTAAATTCGGGCACGGCTTTTAAGCTTCTCATGAGCTGGTCCCTCTTTAGCTTTATTTCTTGCTAAACACTATCCTATCCACACAAACCCTACAATCCACCTGAACCAAATGCTTGCAACACCACATACACACCATGTGTTCCACACCTCCATGCTTTTGCTTGAGGAGTTTCCTAGGTCTCAGTGCCCTGTCCTTTTCTTCCCTCCTCTATTCATTCTGCCAGACATAAATGTGATTACTCTTTGAAGATTTTGTTCAATTACCACATCTTCCATACAGGCTTTCCTAAACCTACCCAGAAAGAGTTGACCTTTCCTCTTCCATGTCCCATGGCTCCCTATATGTATGTTTACCATAAGTCCTCTTTCAGATTTAAAATTCTTTAACAGGCACTAGGTCTCATTCACCTTTTAATCTCCAACACCCAGCACAATGCCTGGTACGTAGTTTAAATTCAATGAAGGTGTATTAAATGAATTAATAGGAGCCACTTCTCCTAAGGATAGTCCTTCATGCTTCCCAGAGCTTCTATAGTGGAATGTCTCTCGAGTAGAACAGCATCTAGAACAGCACAGTACTTCATGTGTTCTATAGAACAAATATATAATTGGTGAAAGAATAATGTTTTATTGCCAAAGTCTGGGCAAGACTGCATGTGTGTGCATATGCATGCGTGCATGCGTGTGTGTGCATGAGAGAGAGAGAGAGAGAGAGAGAGAGAGAGAAAGACAGAGAAAGAGACAGAGAAGACCTTCTATGCCCCTGCTGCCAGAGTGATAGGCTGTGTTCTTGGAACCCCAAGCAGACTACTTTATGTCATTAAAACAATGCTAAAAATAGTGATTAGATTACACAATTCCTCTATTTATTTAGCTTTATTCATATCACTATAGAGTTAACGTTATAGGCTATAAAGTTATATAGTTCATCTAAATTAAGGACTGCATTGGTATTCTGGATATCCTAGAAAACTTACTACCTGTGCTGGACACCATGATGTGCCATTCAGACTCCCCTTCAAGAATGAAGGACTTATTCCTCCAGCTGCTGGGAGCACATTCAGAAAGTCCTCAGTTGTCAATCCTAGTTGGGTATTTTCTCATCTGAAAAAAACTGCCTCATGTAAAGCCATGCCTCCTTTCAAGACCAGGCCTATATCCAATGACTGGTCATTATGAGGATAGAAAGGCCCTTTCCTCTTGCCTCAACTTGGGGACAACTCTGAAAGACTCACCCAGCAACAGAGCCCCTCGTCAGGTCAGCTGAGCCCCTTGTTGAGACTGTATCATAGCTCAACTTCTCCCTCTGCCAAGTCCTGCATCCTTCCTCTCACTTTCATAGGTGTTGGTCCCGAGGGCCCTCCCTAATAAACATCTAGCTCAGACTTTGCTTCCTAGGGAACCCAACCTACCTTCATAAGGAAAAATGAAACCTGAGCTCAAAATAGTCAACTGAAAAATTAACTTTTGAATGCAATGTTTAATAAAATGAAAATTACCTGTTTTCTGACATAATCTTCATATTTATGACCCTTTATCCTAGAGCCAAAAGATAGGGTTCCCATGCCCAGGACCATCGTTAACTTTTCTGTTGCATACAAGTAAATTACTTTGGGCAATTGATCTTCCATGACTGCTTGGTTAGGGCACTCTACCAGACCTGAACGGAGTGTCTTCTCCCAGTAAGTTTTGAAAGGAGCTTTGAGGGTATCCCTCCTATTTCAAGAATTCATTTGTTTGAGCAGGCAATACCCAACCTACTTTATGGACGTAACTAAATACAAATATAGCCTTTCACCCCAAACTTCAGGGAAAGGTGAGAAAAATGGCATTATCTCAGTATATGATTCCTCCTACAACCAGGTAGGGAAAAGGGGATGTTGGCCTGCATTTTAACTGTTTTATCTTGGTAATTTTAGAACAATACTCACTCATACTGACAAAAATAAACACACAGGCATACAACATGATAAAGCAACCCTTTTCCTCTTTCAGGTTCATTCTATCTGGCTATATCTTCCTCTCCTCTCTCCTTCTCACTGTCATCAACAGACCTCTCTTCTAGTCATTTTGAAGCCGGGTATCTGAGGGTTACTGTAGATATTCAATAAGAACACGATTGCCTTTCACTTTGTTCAGTTTGCTATTTTCTTGTTTAACTTGAGGGGTGGCTCAGGGGTCCAGAGGATTTGTGAACTTGTTTTGCAGAAGAAAGAGAATGCCTTCGGGGAGGTTGCAAGCATTGGATGGCCAGCCCCCAGCAGCCACTGATGCCCAGAAGTCAGAGTGCCCAGGGGCTTATTGGGAGTGACCCCTTTGTTTCTCTGAAGCTCCTCCTGCTAAGCTCCTTAGCTCTATAAAATCCCACTGCTTTCTGCTTTTGTTAAGGTGGATTTGAGAGAACCTATGTTCCCACCTTCTCGTTTTGGCCAATTCAAATAAAACTTTCTCCATCTCCAAGCACTGATGTCTCAGTGTTTGGCTTACTGTGCATTGGGCACATGAACTTGAGATTAAGAGGTTCAGTATCAATTTCACTGAGTATTTGAGTACCAGGTTCATGATCTTTCTCTATATATCCAACTCAGCCATTTTCATAAGCAACTTTAATGTCCATAGGGAATAGGCATCCATTTTACCAAACTACTTTCTGCCTCTTTGATACCTCTAGTTCTTTGAATCCTCCCCATGTTTGGAATCTGTGTTCCCTCTCTTGACCATACGGTCTTCCCCAAAGTCTGGAATTGATGACTGACTGGACTACAGTTGAACATCTAACATCTGTCCTTTTGCTCTGGTTGTTTTATGGGATGAGTTTTGCCTCCATTAACTTCTCTTTGAGCTTTTCTTTTCAACTTAGTGGAGGGTTGGGTATATTAAACCTTTGTAGCAGTAGCTTTTGGTCTAGAGAGCAATTCTTTGAGCCACAGTAAAGTAAACTCAAAGAACTGACTAAAGGTTTGAAGCCGCATTCCAGGGAAGAGCCAGCTCCCCCGTTCTCCTGTGTGTGCTTGTAGCTGCATCCTTAGTGCCAGGAAAACTTAGACAGCTGAGAAGAGGGAGAAGAAACAGAGTTGTTCTTTATGCCATGAAGAATTATTGTGGGTTCCCTCTATAATATCTCTTCATGTTCCTTGCCTCTTCTCTGTTTCCATTATTCCCACCTCAGACTATTATGCTATATCCTAAACCATTTACTCAAGTCTCCAAGAGCCTCATCCTCCAATATACCCTTAAGATTTCTTCCAGAAATACCTCCTCAGAGCACAACTATCACCATGCCCCCTCTGCTTCAGTGGTTCCCTTGCAACTAAATGAAGGAAATTCCCCGGCTTAGTATTCATGTGTTTTCCTAACACGGCCCTATTTATTCAATACGGAAATGTAAGAAATTAAAACAACGTGAAAGCATGTAAAGTTAAGAGGGGGAGTTCCCGTCTATTCCTCTACTTCTTCTCCCTGAAGCAACCATTCTAACAATTTCCCAGTCGTTTCTCTAACCTGATTTCTTCTGACTTCCTGTACATCTTGTTAAAAACAAGACAACAGGGGGCCGGCCCAGTGGCATAGTGGTTAAGTTCGCATGCTCTGCTTCGGTGGCCCCGGGGTTTGCAGGTTCGACTCCTGGGTGTGGACCTACACACCGCTCACCAAGCCATGCTGTGTCAGCATCCCATATACAAAATCGAGGAAGATGGGCACAGATGTTAGCTCAGAACCAATCTTCCTCAGCAAAAAGAGGAAGATTGGCAACAGATGTTAACTCAGAGCTGCTCTTTCTCAACAAAAAACAAACAAAAAAAACAAGACAACAGGGGCTGGCCCGGTGGCGCAAGCAGTTAAGTGCGCGCTCTGCTGTGGCGGCCCGGGGTGCTCTGGTTCGGATCCCGGGCGCACACCAACGCACCGCTTGGCAAGCCATGCTGTGGCGGCGTCCCATATAAAGTGGAGGAAGATGGGCACGGATGTTAGCTCAGGGCCAGTCTTCCTCAGTAAAAAAAGAGGAGGATGAAGGATGTTAGCACAGGGCTGAACTTCCTCACAAAAAAAAAAACCCAAAAAACAAAAAACAAGACAACAGGCCCAAAATGGAGTCAGTTATGCTAAGCCCCACATCACCAAACCAAGACTTAATTACGGTTTCTACTTTCCCAGAAATGGAATCTTAAACCAGTCAATCAGGACTCACCTACCTGATCAGCACTAGTGAGGTAATCTGCCTGACAGACCTCTGCCATCCCCTAAAGGAAAGTGACCTTGCCACAACCAATCTGCTTTTTGCTAATATAACTTCCTTGTCCCCCCTCCTTTCTGCCTATAAAAGTCTTTCATTGTGTACAGCTCCTCAGAGCTCCTTTCTATCGACTAGATTGGATGCTGCCTGATTCATGAATCATTGAATAAAGCCATTAAGATCTTTAAAATTTACTCATTGAATTATTTTTTTAACAATCTCCAAGGCCCCAACTAAACAAATACCCCTGCCAACCCTACATACTTTTTCCTTGCTTTCCTGTTCCCAAGCCTTTGCTCATATTATTCTTTCAACCTGGAATGTTATAGAATGTTCTTCTCTCCATCTTTGAGTATCTAAATTCTACCAATCCTTTGAGACCTAATTTCCATGTCACTTGCTCTGTAAAGCTTTTCCTGATCTGCTTATTAAAATTCTCCCCTTCTCCTTTGAATTCCCATAGCATTTCTTCTAGCTGCTGCTTACAGTACTTGTTATTTTATTCTCTGCTCTTTGGGTATCAAGCCAGCCCCCACTATTTAAATGTAAGCTCCCAGAGCTAAAGAGCATTTCGCAGCTCACCTCAGTGCCCCCTACAATACGGACCCTGGGCCCCCTCCATGTACAGACTGGAGATTCAACAAATTCTCACCAAGTGAGTAAGAGAAAAGCCTGGAGCCTCCAGGCTGTGGCTTTGGCTTTCAATTCACCTTTTATAATGCCAATGACATCACCTGTGATGAGAGGGTTGCGTTAGCATCTCAAACAGTTAAAGGATGTGGTGAGTCATCGGGACTTTGGAATACTGACTGGTTCCAGGTGACTATTTGGAACCTGCAGTCAGAGAACTAAAACAGAAAAAAACCCCAAAAAACCCAAACTATAAAACTCCTGCTATTTTAAAGAGAACAATATGACTCTTTTCAAACTGTGGAGCTGAACAATCCCTTTCATTATTTCAATGAAACCAAAACAGACATTTAACTACCAAAATAACAACAAAAAGCCCCAAAGCCCCTAACCTCCCCCCCACCCCCCAGCCCCGTCTTGGCAGCTGCTTGTGCAATGACTGTGTGGTGCTCTCTCGTGAACCAGGAATTTGGTGTCATTTTCTTTTAACACAAGAAATTTGAAGCAGTCCTTTTCAGCATCAAGTGCGGGTGAATGCAAGAAGGGGGAGTTGTCAAAGGAGAGACAGTTTCACAACAGTTGGAGTTGCAGATAGTCAATTTACTTGCTTTCTGCATTAAAAACAGCCCCAGGGATGGTTCATAGAAATTGACAACACCTACAAAAGGCAGTGAAACTTTCAAAACAACACACATTAATTTTTTGCATTTGGTTTAGTTTACACAAGCCACTTGTACGTAAAATAATGCAATACTAAAAGCCTAATCAGCTCCTAGGATCTTCAACACTGTAACAAATTATCCCATTACCTGTTGCTTTGCAGCGTTGATTCATCCACAGCAATTTTCATCCTATCTGTAGTTTTGCCAAAAAATAAAATCAATCCCCCATCAGTCCCTCCTCCAAATGGCTAGATCATTATCAACCCATTTGTGAGCCTACTCCTATTTAAAGTTATTGCTAGAACTATATCCAATGACAGTTAAAACAACTCAAAAACCCTTTCAACTATAAGGCTTTTCTCCAAAACTCTTTTACCTCATTTGTACTTGGACTTTGCAAACAATTTCCATTATTTTTTCAGTGATTTTTTTATTCAAGTGAACTTAATTCATCCTCCAAACAAAACTATAGTGTCTTGATAGCAATATCAAGGGAGGAAAAGAGTTACTGAAAAAGCTGACTATAATTATGAGTTAGGAGAGAGATTATGAGATGCTGCGGGGAAGAAGAATTATGAGAAGGGAGATGGTGTGGGTAAGAAAAAATAGAACTAGAAAAGGTCTGGCACACAGCAAGGGACTGGGCAGTGATATCTGAGGCCATTTCTGCACGGGCACAATGGTGTGTGTCTTTGGAAAAGGCCAGTAAACAGAGTTCCTTCCATCATGAGCATGAGGTTCTAACATGTGTACTGATTGTGACCTCTCATTTCAGCAGAAATGCCAATGCTGTGTTCTCTATAGCCAACAATGCTGATTGTTGCAAGGCTGGTGGGGGGAGGGGCGGGGATGGTACCGTCCCTTACTTCCATAAGAGCTCCACCAGCCACCCAGAGACCTAGGGACCAATCCTCACTCTTAACCCTTATATCCAAGTAGTCACCAAGCCCTGTTCACTCTACCTCCCAGAGTGCTTCTCATCCCCCCTACCTCTCTCTCATCATCCCCATCCTTTGGCCTGGACTATTGGACTACAGTGGCCTCCTAACTGGTCATTCAGTCTTTGTGGCCTCTGCCAATCTGTTCTGCACATGTCACTTAACATGTCTTCCTAGTCTGTCACTCCCCAGATCTCAACCATACCTGGCATTTTCACTTCCTAAAAGGCTGCTTTCCATCACAAAGTCCTTGAAAGCTACTCAAGTGATTCCTTCTGCTTGCACATTCCTTCCAGAAACACTCCCACCCCCATGCCCCTTTTTGGATCTTTCTGGTCTTAATTCATGGTAGGGTTCCCTGGTACGTGCTCCCTTAGTCATACAGAGGTATACTTTTTTTTTTTTTTTTTGTGAGGAAGATCAGCCCTGAGCTAACATCCATGCTAATCCTCCTCTTTTTGCTGAGGAAGACCGGCTCTAAGCTAACATCCATTGCCAATCCTCCTCCTTTTTTTTTTCCCCCAAAGCCCCAGTAGATAGTTGTATGTCATAGCTGCACATCCTTCTAGTTGCTGTATGTGGGACGTGGCCTCAGCATGGCTGGAGAAGCGGTGCGTCGGTGCGCGCCCGGGATCCGAACCCGGGCCGCCAGCAGCGGAGCGCGCGCACCCAACCGCCAAGCCACGGGGCCGGCCCCAGAGGTATACTTTTTAAATTAACCATTCAAGGCTCTCTTCTCTGTAAGCCTGCATGTGCTCTGAGGTCAGAGGCTGTGTTTGTACATGCATGGCCTCATCTGTAATTATAGGGGTAATACAAGAACCTATAGGATAAGGATTATATGAGTTAATTCAAGCAGCAAACTCTGAATAATACCTGGTACATATAAGGGCTACATAAGCTTTAGCCATAATAATAATAATTAGCACAGTACCTAGAACAAAGTGCGTACTCAATAAACATATGTTGAATGAATAAAGGAATGAATAAATTGATGGTTGAACTAGTGAATTCACCAATCCAGAGGGCCTCTTTTCTTCCAACCAGCTGTTACCCATAATAGAGTATAGGAATGCTGTATGGAAAACAATCACAGAGAGGAATAATTGCTTTTCCCTGTCTACTGCCACCATGATAAATCGTAAAAATAGCATTTTTAGTTTCCTGGGATCTTGAATTTTTCCTTCTGTGCTGTGTTGCTAAAGAAATATTCAAAGCAAGGAGATTTGGAATTAAGAGATAAAGGGATATGACATCACAAGATACACTTCCAGGATTCTCAATCTTTTCTTTATTAACTAAAAAGTGTTCTTCTTAATGAGCACCATACTCTTTAATTATTCCCAAGCTAAATTCTTTAGAAAACCATGCACGTCAGGTTGTCCATTCCAAACTGTTTCTATAGAAAATTTCAACCTACTTTGACAAAAAGGGAAGCTTTTCACCCTTTGTTCTAGTACATTCCATACTTCAGATTCCTCAGTGTTCTCAAGAGAAAGGCATCAGTCACACAACTATACATCATTGTCTGCTGGTCTAATAGAAAGAGAAATGTACACAAACCAACCTGGACTTCTAGCGTGGCTCTGTAGTTGTGGTACTCACACACTTATCAAAAGCTACCAAAGGGGAAGGTCCCTCTGAGTCAGTCCAACCCTGTCAAATCCTACTATCTGACAAGATTTTGTTTTTTTATTGTCCTTTAAGACAGACTGTGATAATATTTTTAAATTATTTTGCTACAGACAGCTTATTTAGATTTAGAAATAAACACTGTGTCATCACATCAGTAATGAAACATCTCTCCTTACTCCTTCCCTCTCGTATATACCTCTTATATTCTTCCTTTCTCTAAAGTCGACTTTTCCACTGTTGCTCCGGACCTATCTATTCCTGTCTCCAAACTCTGACAATTCATACTTGATTTTCCAGTTCAGTCATCAATTTTTAAAACTGGTATTTAATTTAAGGGATTTGATAGTTATAAAAAATAATTCTAACAAATAAACTGTTACAGCTTTTATCCTGGCACATTTTAAAATAAAGGATGCTATACTGAGTTCCATTATGGGGAAGGAGGAATACTGGAATTTCTTTTTTTTGGGGGGATGGATAAACTTTACTTGGGGTTTTTGTTATTGTTGCTGCAGTAGCAGCTCCTGCTGCTACAACTACGAAACCTCAAGAGATATTAGTAACGATAAAAACAATAAGAATGATGATGATGATGAATATAATGCTAAAATTCTAATTGTTTATATTTACTTTTTATGTAGATATATAATTTGTGATAGCCTATTATATAATTTATATTTATAAATAAATATAACTGACCTGTTTTTCTGTGGAGCAAACTGGATCTGTACCCCAAAGTGCTGACATCCTGAGCCTGTGTGGGAGCTGAGGAGAGAAACATCCTTGGACCTTCTGGGTTCCCTGGCGGGAAGAGCGAGCTCTGGGAGTGTCTAAATTCACTTCCATCCATGCTAGACAAGTGGAGAGCATCTTGAGCTTTCTTCTTTTCCTTCTTTAACATATTGACCAGAATATCTGAAACTGGACTTAAGGAGTTGGTGACCCACGATAGAATCTAATGATCAAAACATCAATGTTTTAAATGAGATTAATATTCCCAATGATATTTGTTATTTGTCACGCGGTAAGGACTGACTAAAGGAGCACTTCAACTTCCTGAAGTCATTGATATAATTATGGACAGTTTAGGAGGTTATTGGTCTTTCAATATGGCACCATTATGTGAAAAATTAGCAAACCCAACGGTCTTTAAAATATTCTGAGTTTCAACCAGTTAAGACTTAAAATTTTTACGAAAATGTTTATAAAAAGTAAAATGAACACTGAGTGGTAGTAGGCAAAGTAGCTACGTGTATATCTGTGAGTAAATAAGACTTTAACCCAGGAAGCTGCTCAGGGGGAGCAGGAGGGGTGGAGAGGGAGAACGCCAGAACCCGCCCAGCTGGCAGACGAGCCAGATCAATCTGGTGGCCAGAGCAGGCCCACATCCAACACACGCTTATTCGGCGTATGTTCGAATGGGATTTAAAGTCACTTTTTAAAAAAAGTTTCTAATTTTTGGCCCCAAATGGAACTGAAAAGAGGTGAATTATTAATATAGATATATCACTTTAAAATGCTCTTTTGGCAGGCCATTTAGGGATGCTAGGAACACTATGATGAGTAATAAAATCACTCGATTCTTCCCTACTTCACTGTTCCTTCGGGTTCAAGATGCCGAGAATTCTAACGGATTTTGCCATCGCTCAGAGAAAAGACTATAATCCCTCTTGAGAATCTCAGAACTCTAACTGCATGTGCAGTGAAATGAATTCAAGGCCTTCACCATGCCTAGAAATGGCTTCATTAAAATAGGAGTCTGAGGAAATTTGAAGATGGTGTGGGAGAGAAGACTGCTGCTCATAAAGGAGGGGAGGCATCCAGTTACACTTTTCCTTGGGCAAGTAACATGGAAATCATTTGACCTCCATCTTTCCCCTCAGCTTTGATTCCAACTTTTTGGTGATTTTTGGAAGCACAATCAGTTTTTCTCTCTCCATCCCTGGTGTGGTTTCTGTTTTTTCCCTCAAAAAATCTTGAACTTACCAAAGGTGTTCACAACTTCTGTAGTGCCTAGGTATTGGCCTGACAGAGAAAAATAGGGCTCTGCCCAGATCTTCTACTCCTGCTTGTATGAAACTGATTATCAACATCATCATAGACCTTCGCTGGTTCATACACTACCATGGCAACACCCTTCTATTCACTCATTCAATGGTATTTATTGGAGTTTAGACTATGTTCCAGGCACTATTCTAGGCATAGGGACAGAAGAGTGAACAGGCAGATCAGTTTCTTATTCTCATAAGCAGATGTCCTACTGCAGAAAGACAAATCTCTCCCTCTCATATATACACACACACAAAACATTAGAGTAAAAGTGCCAGATAGCTTATTTTAAAAAGGTTAAGAGTGACTGAGTGGCTACTTTACATTGGGTGCTCAAGAAAGGCTCAAGCCTCAAGAAAGGCTTTTCTAAGAATGACATTTAAGCTGGGATCTGAATGACAAGAAGAACCAACAGAGGAAGGGTATCTAAGCAGAGGAAATGGCTAGTGCTAAAACCCTAAGGAGAAATGGGCTTGGCAGTGGTTCCCAAACAGAGGCTCTTTTACCACCCATGGGACATTTGGCCATGTCTGGAGATATTTTTGGTTGCCATACTGGAGCGGGGGGTAGGTGCCGTTACTGGCATCTAGTGGATAGAGGCCAGAGATGCCACTAAACATCCTACAATGCACAGGACAGCTCCCATGACAAAGAATTACACAGCCCCAAATGTCAGTGGTGCTGAGGTTGAGAAACCCTGTGTTAGAAGAACAAAAAGGTCACTGTGACTGAAGCCCAACACACAGGACAGAGGCGTAAGAAATGAAGTCAGACGGCTAGGCAGGGGCAAGATCAAGTGGGGACTCATAAGCTGGAGTGAGGAGTTTGAATTTTATTCTAAGTACAATGGGAAGGCCCCACAAGACTTTAATCAGAGAAATGACATGTTCTGATTTACATTTCATAAAGATCACATTACAAATTTATCCTCTCTGCTGCCTTCCTTCTTCTCGCCTTTCCTTTTTTTTCTTTCCTTTCTCATTCCGTTTAAGTTGGGCCTTCGCTGTGTGGGATACTAAATGACACTCTGTTCTACATTTTGTGGAGGGGTGTCTGAAGTTTATTCAAAATGAGAATGGAACTGAAATGACACCATTTTCACTCCTTTTCCAAGAAGAACATTCAATGTTGTTCACTGTCATTTTGGTTGCATACCGTCTTTTGTTGAGCTCAAGTACTATCACTTTTTTCCCCTACCAGCCATATCTTTCTCATTCCTCCTGTCACAGTCTTAGCCTTCTGGGTTATATCAAAAAAGATATGAAAATATCCAACTCGACTGAGAAACTATGAAATTTCAGGAGCCTTTCTTGGTCATTAGCCCTTATTAAGAGTAAGCTTTGTGATGAGTAAATCTTAGCTGCTATTTTTCCTTCTCCTGAGTTTCCCCATTGTCTACGGGGTCCTGAATTCCATTATTTAACACTCTATAGTGTTCAAAGCACTTTCCAGTCCATTATCTTACCGTCTTTGCTTAGCACTGTGAGGCAGGCAGGGCAGGTCTTACACTCCTCCTCCTGAAAAGTAGGAAAGAGCTTCATTGACAAGTTGTAGAGCTAACGAATGAAGAGCTAGGATTTCAACCCAGGTGTGAACTTGAAGTTCAGTGTTCTTTTCACCATGCCTCCTACACAGCATCATTTTGAAGATGAGTCTCAGAAGGAGGAGACTCTGCTCGAGTTCCTCACAGTCAGTAAGGAATCTAGTGCAGCCCCACATGAGCAGTGGTACCTGCATTTACCAGCAAAGAAGGGAGATGATGTATGTCTCACTCTCTTTTTTTAAATAAACATGTATGAACAAACCTAGACTGTTCCCTCTCTGTCATATCTCCTTTCATCCCTGCTATATGCACAGACATTCATAAGCCCAGAAGGGGATTAAGAAGCTGGTAGGAGTATTTAGGGGAGAAGATCCTAAACTAGGATGAAGGCCAGGAAAAGAAGCAGAGCTCAGACTGGGGCTGGGGCCAGGACTGAGGTCTAGGCTGGGACCATCCCTGGAGATGGATAGGGAAAGAGAGAGGAAAAGGAATGTGAGGGTGACAACACTTGTGGGCAGCACTCAGAGACAAGGGGTGGTGTGGGAGTATAATTCACAGTCGAACCTACTGTTACTGGCTGGATAATAAAGCAGCTAAACTCACTCAAATCAGACATATGGGGTCTGCTAATCCTCAACTCAAATTAGAGACTGAAGTTAATCAGGCAGCGTGCCTACCTCGTATTTGGTTTATGTCTTTATGCTGGATTTCCTTCATGCAGTTATTTTTATGCTTTTGCACAACAGCTGAAGCTAAAATGCCTTTTAGTAATTTTTAAAAAATGAACAAAAATATCTGTTCCTAAAGAACTGACCAAAATAATTGCTTGTGAATGTTTAAAGTCTGCAAATGTAATGAAAATGTCAAATCTTTTACAAGAAGCTTGAAAGATAAAATAAGAAACGATACTGAAGAAATATTGGGGAGACTTGAGGTCTAACCCACCCAACAGGGGCTCTTTAGAAGTAACCACCTAGTCTGTAAGGGGGCGGGGGGCAGCTCCCACAAGCTGCCACCGCTTTCAGCGCCCAAAATACGTCGCCTTACACTGCCTTCTAGAGCCAATAAGAATTGTATCTTGAACATATATCTATACTCACTTCCAAATTTGGGAACATTTGTATGTGGAACCCAAAGCGGTAGATCTGGCTTTTAAATAAAAAGTTACTTTTAAATCAATCTCTGCTCTTCATAAGCTAAATACCATTTGTCATTTTTCAGCCATCATTTGAGTTTCGCCCACACACCAACCACAAATTCTGGGCCGTGGTGAGGCTGTGGCCAGCTGGGTGTCCGGTCAGCTAGCTAAAGATACCCAGCTAACTTACTGGCTCAGGACTAAAACAGAAACAGTACTGCAGAGTAGTAAAAAAAAAAAAAAAAAATTTGTTTTTTAAATTTAACGTAAGAGATGGTGTCAAAAAGCCCATACTTTTCAATAAACTGAAATATTCCTCGCAATAGTAACTATATCTGGCTAAAAAAAAGTCAATATTTTTCTTTTATAGCAACTCTACTTTTTTCACTAACTGCTCCATTTTATTTGCTGAAGGGACATTTTCCTTCTAATGGGAAGAAGTGATGTGAACTGGAAGCAGGGTGGGGAGCGAGGGGATGTGGCTGGGGGGACATCTAAGTGTTCCCACTCCCCGGTTCAAGCAGTAGAGGGAAAGTTTCTCATCAATTCAGAAAGGATACTGATTTCGTTATCTCTCTGCTGTAGAATATCTCGGAGCTTTTTATATTCTTCCTCTTTCAATGGTTCTTGGCAGTCTTGATGTTGGATTTCAGAGGAGACCGTGCTCTCTCCATGGATCTTCTTCCCATTCAATAGTTTCTGTAAGACGAAATAAGAGCTTAGCATCCGTACCTCTATTCCAAATTTCTTTGTTTCTTTGACTCTTTTTGCCTTCAGCAACGCCTTGCACAGATCAGGCGTGCATGTCCTCTCCTGCCTCCTGGTCTTTGGAATGTAGTTGCTTTTGCTTGCTCTGTCTTCCCCTCCTACCTGTCCTCGTTCCTCATTCCCCTCTCCGCTATATGATCTCTTCTTCCTTAAATTGGGAAATTCCTGCTCAAGCATGATCTCCTCTTGAACTTCTTTCCCTTTCTCCATAACCTCATACCACTTAATTCATGCTTTTAAAAACAGTACTTATCCCCTATTATAATCATTCTTTACATATGTCTTCTCCATGACTTACTTATTCAACTTGCCGTCCTATGCCTGGCCCATGGCAGACTCACAACAAATGTTTACCATCTTAAAGAAGCATGCCAAATTACAAGCAAGGTAGATGCAAAGGTTAATGATATTTCCACTGCATCATCATGAAAGGTAAAACCGAAGGCAGAGAAAAACTGAGGACTCATAT
The DNA here is from genome assembly GCF_020826845.1 of Diceros bicornis minor. NCBI lineage: Eukaryota > Metazoa > Chordata > Mammalia > Perissodactyla > Rhinocerotidae > Diceros > Diceros bicornis. The sequence goes on along the minus strand of NC_080753.1, from coordinate 25,695,065 downwards.
GGATAAATCAAAACTGAACTGCTATTAAAAAATGAAGGACACAATTCTCTTTATATAACTTGAAAATAAATGGTTTTTGAACATGGAACTATACTATGTAGAAGGTAGAGATTCCTGGCAAAAGAATTAGAAGTCCGTGGTCTGAGCTTTTTCATTGGCAAGTAAAATACAACCTCTGAAGAAACTTGGTGATAATCACAGCCTTTGTTCGAAGATCATACCATTCTGGACATGTGAAGCTGGGTCCTAACCTTTCAAGAGTTGGTCAACTAGGAAAGCTTTATTGCAGTTTGAACATGGCAGACAATGTCTTCTACTAAAGGAAATGCTTAAATTTACCTTTAAATGATGGAAACAGTGATGAACTTTACGCATATCGGTGCCAACCTCTAGTCTACTTTCTGGATCCTGGTCTTCCAGAAAGGATGTTATTAGTTTTTCCAGCCTAAAAATACATAATATATGAGAAACAACTATGAAATAGAAACTTCAGAAATTCGAATGGCATTACTTGGTTGGTTAACATTTGAAGTACAGGATATTGATTCCACGTCTTGATGGAAATATAGTTATCTGATTTGACTATAAAAATTAAGGGGAAAGAAATGAATTGACAAAGTGAAATCTGAAATGATGCAATTGTTTGACTAATTTCCAATGAATTTTCATATGCAGCTTTCAATATAAGAATCATTTGATTTTTATAAAACATACATTCTAGCCAAGCTGAATTTCTATGCCCCTGTGCCTAGCTGCAGCATTGCTAGAAAAAGTCATGAAAAAGTTTTCTTTGTTAGTTTTGTTAAAATTCATGCCACTCAGCCTCAGCCGGGACCTTAGTGGTGCTACAACCCTTTTAATTATTCCTGGTTGACTTACATTCTTCACAGTGGTTATTCCAAATCTTTCCACAGCTCCAAGCCCTCCACTACTCTTTCATTCTCTGTCAATAACGTAGCTTCTCACCAGACTGAGGAAGTCAAAGCTGTGACAAGTGGGCTCCTTTGGTTTCCTTTTCCTTCACCTAAGTGTCTCTGCCTCCACTCAGGGCTTCCTCCTTCTTTTATATGTTTTGGATAATATTCTTCCTCCTTTTTATGGCCAACCTCTCCCTCTGGGTTCTCTTGGCTTCTACCACGGTTACCTGTTTAATTACCTCCTCATCACCTCTCCATACTGACTCTTTCCCCTCTTCTTACAATGATTTTCCTGTTTTTCCTATTCTAAAAAAAGGAAACAGAAGACAAACACCTCCCTTTGGAGGGACCATCCAACCCTCTATTTTGAAGTCCTGGTTTAGTTGGTAGCATGATATGTGTTTACTACAGTCCACACTGCATTGTAGAGTCCCTGTACCACTTTAGCTCCCCCATTAGTTTAAAAGCATCATGAGGCAATGCTTGGCTCTTATTCATCTTTGTCTTCCCTCTCCCCCAACCCTGTAGCTAGAACAGTACATACATCAGGTTCTCAATACAAATACGCTCATTAGTTCACTGATTCATCTCCATGGAAATTATTCCCTTCTTTTTTGAGATGGAACTCTTGATAAGGAAAGTATAAGGATGGCATTCAGTATCTATAATGTTAAATGTCATAATACACGGCAGCATATTTTTCTCATATTGTTATGAAAATATCTGCATACTTCCAGCATCATTTTAAACTATACCCATTTCCTTTCCACTCAAACAAGGCGTAAGGATTTCCATCACATAGCCGCTTTGGATTTCATCTTTATCTCTTCCTATAATCTGTGACATGTGACAGTAGATGGTGTGAGACAATTTATAAACTGTAATTTTTAAGGAGTTTCTTCAGGTGGAGGGATACTTGCCATTTTTACTATTTGCTAATGGACACTAGATTTCTTTGTAGAATACAGCTTCAAACCATCAGACACACAGAGAGATTCATTTCTGATACAAAGATCTTTTAATAAGTTTTTATATAAAATATCATAAAAATACATGTTTTGGAAAAGAATTCCAAACAATACAGTTGTGAATAAATCAAAAAGTAAACACTCTTCTCTCCCTTCCCCCGCCACCATTCCCATCTTCTTTATTTACTGTACCTTGAGAAATCCACTGTTAACAGTTGAAATATGTTCTTCCAGCTCTTAATGAAGCATATCCTACATCCATATGTTTGTTTGTAGATTTGGTTTGTTTATGTAGAAATGAGATCACACTTGGCGTAGTGTTCTGCACCACTGTTTTTCTAAACTATTTATCACAGATAATCTTCCATGCCAGTACATATATAGTAGAGCTAGTTCATTTTTAATGGCTATATAATATTCCATAGTACTGGTGTACTGATTCTGTTAAGATGGACATTGAGGTGACATATTCATAGTGGCTACTTTCCTCTGTAACCCATGAGGAGGCCTGGATCTACAATTCCCACTTAGTGAGGGTTCAGAAAATAATAATGTTTATCTACTTGTATTTTCCCTGAATACTTAGCAGAAATTCTGGAACTCTGAAAATCACCATTAGTTCTAGGATATACCCATTCTCTAGAGCAAAAGCATTTTGTGGTTTCCAGTGTCCATAAAATTTCTAACAGACAATATTAGGTTAGAAGCAATGGTTAATCAAGTCTTCCTTCTTGCTTTTTCTTTAGAAACTAATTTCTTCTGTATAGTTTGATCATAAAGTATATATTCTAGGTAATATTCCATGAAGGAGGGCTGAAACGGAATCCTCGTTCACAAGAAAGCACTGTAAGACACAAGCCTGCTGGCCAGCTGAGTGACCACTCGCTGATCACTCAGTCTCACCGGGCTTTGGCTATTCCATTAAGATTGTTGTCCTGCACAATAATAGTATAGGATACAAGGAGGATCAAGGACATGCTCCAAAGAAATGGTTAAGAACTTCTGCCTAAATGAAAGAACTGAATTGCTTTACTCTTTCTGGGACTCTTAGTCTGGTATAAAACTAAGAATGAAGATGAGGCCTTTTGACATGCAATTTTTTCCTCAGTGCTTGAGACCACAGGCCTCTTTAGATAAGAAAAAATGCCTGGTCATTCCTTCATACACTTGATTTATTGTTGAGTTTATTTTCTTATCAACTAAGGACTTGGTCTAATAATTAAAATACAGAAAAATGCTTAATTCAGATGTTTCCGATGTACTCCTCTAGTAGTTAAGACTGAATGACTGACCCCAAATTCCCTGCATTTTCCTATCTCCCAAAATAGTTCCCAAGTTCATACCTAGTCACTGCTCCTACTGAAGGGTCTCCCAGCTGCCAGAACCCTGCTGGTCAGTGAAGAACTGTTGGCAGAAAAGGCTATCTGAGGAGGTCAAGTGAGTACAATAAAGTCTGTTCTTTGTTCCAAGTAAACAAGAAACTTTATTTTTGTCTACTTACACTAGGAGAAAAGAAGGAAGAGAAAAGAATCCTAGGGAAGAAGTAAAAATGAATGTATGCCACTCAGCTCCAGTTCATATGGACAGGGACTATCATAGATAAGTATGCATGTCTAAACACTAACTTGGTGATGGTCTGGTGGATGGATGTTTGGTGACTACACCTATCTCCACCCACCTGACTGCTAATGAGAGACCTCTGACAGCCCAGAGTCTGGTCCAGCTACTCTGTCATATTATACGTTTTGCACCTGGCCACATAATAAGAATTGACCGTATTTCCTAATATGTGTTTTACCCCCTTGAGACCACTGCATGCCTGTCTTTCTGCTCCCAATATTTCTTGCCAAAAATTGAAGTTTTGTCTGTAGCCATATTTTTATGGAAATTTAGGTTTAATAATGTGAATAAAAAGGCAAAGCAAGTTTATCATCATCAACAATAGCTAATATTAATTGAGCATGCACTAAATGCTAGATACTCTTCTATGCCCTTTGAATGCATCATTTTCTTAATCCTCACAACAACGCAATGAGATAAGTACTATTATCATCCCCGTATCATAGGTGAAGGAACTGAAGTACAGAGAGGTTAAATATCTTGCCTAAGGGCACACAGCTAGCAAATGGCAGAGCTGGGATTCAAACTCAGGTGGGCTGACTTCAGAATCCAAGTTTTTAAGCACTATACTCACCATACTAGAGCAAAGTTAGTAATTTTATTAAAATACTATGTGGAACAGTATACTTCTAAAAGAGAATACCATGCCTACTAGAATTCTTTGAGGAGGTAGATAGGTGAATAGACAAGCAGGGATCAGCTGAGCAGCAGTTGCTTAGATCTTAACAAGGCCACTGACCAGCATAATTTATAAGAGCAAAAGATGTTGGAAAAAAATTGGAATGTCCCATATTAGGAAATTAATTAAATAAATTATGGTACAGTTATGTACATAGTTAGCAGCTATTTAAAATGACTGTAGTGGGCCGGCCCGGTGGCTTAGCAGTTAAGTGAGTGCGCTCCGCTGCTGGCGGCCCCGGTTCGGATCCCGGGCGCGCACCAACACACTGCTTCTCCAGCCATGCTGAGGTCGCGTCCCACATACAGCAACTAGAAGGATGTGCAACTATGACATACAACTATCTACTGTGGCTTTGGGGGAAAAATAAATAAATAAAATTAAAAAATTAAAATGACGGTAGAGAGGTATATTTATCGACATTAAAAATACTTGTGATATATTGTGATAGGTTGATAATGAATCCCTTTACAGGGTTTGTGCAAGTACCCTATAACACATCCAAAAAGACAGAAGACAAGACACAAAGAAAGAAGGAAGGAAGGAACGAAGGAAGGAAGATGAGCAATCCTGAGACTTCTGCCCAGTTGCCTGTGGCTCAAGAACATTTATCATCTTCCTGTGAAAAGAGAGACCACTGATCCAAGCTGAACTCACTCTTCTGCAATATTTTTATGATTATGTTACATGTAACTACTTCTTAAGTTCATTGCTTATACATTGAGTGTGATTATGATGTTCTCATTATTCTGAAATAATCTCTGTGAGAAAAATTTTATGAACATGTTCCCATCAGCATTAGCTTCTTTTTTTTTTTTTTTCTTTTGTGTGAGGAGATCAGCCCTGTGCTAACATCTGCCAATCCTCCTCTTTTTTTGCTGAGGAAGACTGGCCCTGGGCTAACATCCGTGCCCATCTTCCTCCACTTTATATGGGACGCTGCCACAGAATGGCTTGCTAAGCGCGCCCAGGATCGGAACCGGCAAACCCCGGGCGGCCACAACGGAGTGCACGCACTTAACCGCTTGTGCCACTGGGCCGGCCCCAGCATTAGCTTCTAAAAAGGGGCTAGGGGGCTGGCCCCATGGCTTAGTGGTTAAGTGCGTGTGCTCTGCTGCTGGCGGCCTGGGTTCGGATCCCTGGCGCGCACTGACGCACCGCTTCTCCGGCCATGCTGAGGCCGCAGTCCCACATACAGCAACTAGAAGGATGTGCAGCTATGATGTACAACTATCTACTGGGGTTTTGGGGGAAAAATAAATAAATAAATAAAATTATAAAAATGGGCTAGAAACCATATCTCTATGGTACTGCTTGTGGGAAAGATGGGAGAAAACAACAATGGGCCATTAGTAAGAAGAGAAAACCCAAACTGGGGCATGGAAACCCTGGCTGGTTCTAAATCACTGGGACAACTACGGGAGGTATGCCTCAGGGAGTGGAGGGGAGTACGACTTTGTAATTGGGGGAGAAAGATAATGCAAGTGTCCTATAGCATAATATTATTCCAGGGAATTGACTAAAAACAAAGCTGGGGAGTGCAAAGCAAAGAGACCTGGTCTTCTGACATGGAGCTGCAAAGAGTGAGGTCGATAAAAGTATCCCAGTTGTTGGGTCAGGGCTGTTTTGCGGTAGATTCATGGAAAAGTCTGGCATCCCTGAGCTGATGGTTCTTCTTCTTCTTTTTTTTTTTTGTGAGGAAGATCAGCCCTGAGCTAACATCCATGCCAATCCTCCTCTTTTTGCTGAGGAAGACCAGCTCTCAGCTAACATCTATTGCCAATCCTCCTCCTTTTTTACCTCCCCAAAGCCCCAGTAGATAGTTGTATGTCATAGTTGCACATCCTTCTAGTTGCTGTATGTGGGACGCGGCCTCAGCATAGCCAGAGAAGCGGCGTGTCGGTTCGCGACCGGAATCCGAACCCGGGCCGCCAGTAGCGGAGCGCGTGCACCTAACCGCTAAGCCACAGGCTGGCCCGAGCTGATGGTTCTTAGCTCATCTGGCTTCTCACTGTCTCTGGGAGGGGAGTAGGCAGCTCATTCCAAAGAGCTAGGAAAGAGTTCTGACTTAAGAACCTAACTGATTATTAATTATACCCAAAAGTATCAAAATCTGCCTGACCTTTACCAATCATCTTGTTACTAAAAACGGCGCCATCAAAGACGGGTTGTCTCTCGGGCCGGCCCTGTGGTTTAGCAGTTAAGTGCGCGCGCTCCGCTGTTGGCAGCCGGGGTTCGGATCCCGGGCGCGCACTAACGCACCGCTTCTCTGGCCATGCTGAGGCCGCGTCCCACATACGGCAACTAGAAAGCTGTGCAACTATGACATACAACTATCTACTGGGGCTTTGGGGGAAAAAATAAATAAATAAAAATTAAAAAAAAAAAAAAAAAGATGGTTTGTCTCTGACAGGGTTAACCAGTGAGGATGCTGGCAAACTATAGTTACATATCAACATGAGCAAAGAGCTGGAAAATAATGATGAAGATATAAAAGGAAACTTGATAACTTTTAACTTCTAGGAATACAATAACCAAACAGGAAGAACAGGAAAATAGTTACACGATTAAGAAAAATTGGTCACACTAGATAAGAAATGTGGCTGAACTATTTGGTTCAATGATCTTAACTATTAACTAAATTTGCCAACCTCTGTGGGTCACAAATTTCTCATCTGTACATTGTGCAAAATAATATCATCTCTAAACTCTTTAAGCTCTATGAAATAAGATAATGCAAAGAACAAAGTGGGGGAGTTTATTGCTGGGCCCATTAACACCTTGCTATTCAAAGAGTGAACAGTGGGCCAACCTATAGGCATCACCTGGGAGCCTCTTAGAACTGAAGCATCGCAGGCCCCATCCCAGACCTGCTGAATCTGCATTTAACAACATTCCTGGGTGATCTGTGTGCACTCTAATGTCTAAGAAGCATTGCAACAAGGCAACTTGTTGTTGAATGTTGACTCAAGAACATATATACATCTTTTCAGTCCTGGAAACAAAACAAATAAGTCACTTGAAATGTTAAATGAGAGAGGAACTAACATCCCTGATGGTCAGCTCTGTCCTGGCCACTGTGCTAGTGACTTTACATATGTTTTCTTATTTCAGTGGAAAAAGAATTAAAGAGAATATCATAGTCTGGTTCTCTTTAAAACTGCCTTTTCTTAATTATTTTTTTGTTACTTTTATCGAACATCCATTATGCATCAGACACTTCCACATACATTTTGTTATTCATCTGCACCATAAACCTATAAATTATTTTCCCGCTTCATAGATGAGGACAGGAAAGCTCAAAGAAGTTAAGTAACTTGCATACGGTTGCAAAGTTAGGAAACTGAAGCGCTGAGATTTGAAACAGGTTTTTTGAATTAGAAACCCCAACTTTTTCCACACATATCACAGAGGCTCTCAATCAATTCAGAAAAGTGTCTTCCAAGTTCCATAATCCCTTGTCTACTAAATTTATATTTTCAATTCAGAACTTTCCTGCAGACTATACTTTTAATAAGTAAAGATGTAAACATCAAGGTCAATGAGGTCATCAAATAACCTTTGTATCTGGCATCTCGAAGAAAAGAATTTTTAACAGGATGCAAACAGTGGGAGTTCTTGAGACTCAATGGTGGGGGGCAGAGGAAGGCCTTATTTTGACTTTGCTAACATGATGGGCTTCTTTTATGGGGTCTGACCCTTTAAAACATACAGCGTTGGGATAGCATGTAATTTACAAAAGAGAAGTTCAGATAAGAGCAATAAATTCACAATTTATGATTAACTACAATCCACAGGACATGAAAAACTTAAGGCTGAGATTGTGCCAACAGGACTATAACCAAAGGAAACTAAACAAATATTTTTCAGGGTCATTAGTTTTCATGTTTGTTTTTTGTTAGATTCTGCTGAAAGAACTATTCCCAACTGCCTGAAAGGTGGCTACTTCAAGAATTTTTTTCTTTTAGAATTCTCTGGTCTGTGACAAGGATTATATACATTATACACTCCCCCAGCTTTAACCAATAAGTGAAAGACATGGACCCTCATGTGCAAGGAATTGAATCCAGCGTCAGCTACTTTGTTGGAAAGAGCTCTTTTAATAACAGGAGGGGGCCAAAAAAGTTCATGGTTTTGGTGATGCAGAGGAAATTCCTACGCAGAGTTTTCCTTCCAGATTTATCTTAGTAATGTGTATTTCCTTTACCTCCACAAAAGCACAGTTATATGGCACCTCAAAGGCAGAGTTGCACAACTGCTTGATACTTTCAGTGTTTTGAAACAGCAAATACAAAACATCTAAATGAAAATCCAGATTGGTTTTCCTCTTTAATGGTGAAGATATGGCCTATTTATAGGAAAATGCATTTGTGGCCACATACTTCAGTTTATGGAATTTTTAAAAACTATTTTGAAATAATTTTTAAATAAACTAAAACAACATTAAAGATACTAAAGACATTTTATTTTTTTGTGTGTGAGGAAGACTAGCCCTGAGCTAACATCCATTGCCAATCCTCCCTCTTTTTGCTGAGGAAGATTGGCTTTGGACTAACATCTGTGCCCATCTTCCTCTACTCTATATGGGATGCTGCCACAGCATGGCTTGACAAGTGGTGCCTTGGTACTCGCCCAGGATCCGAACCTGCGATCCCTGGGCCTCTGAAGCAGAGCGCGTGCACTTAACTGCTGCGCCACCAGGCCAGCCCCTAAAGACGTATTTTAAAAGCTATTTTATAATGCAATGATGAAGGCTTTTGAAAAGTTATAAAAATTACTTTTGATTTTGTCAATCCAGATATTCATGTATCTAATTAAAGGCGTATCTAACTTGATAAGATCAAACATTTTAACTTCAGTAGACATAGAAAGGTTCAATGGTTTAAAACAAATGTAAATAAGGGGTGAAAATAGTGTAAATTAAACCATAGATACTAATAACTCCCTCTTTAAATTCAACATCTATTTTTTGAACCCCTTGTTTGCTGTAGGCAAACACTATGTTATTTCTGTTTAATGTAAACATAAATAACCATCTACATAAATCCATAATAAATAAGAAATTGACTTACAGGAAAGAGAATAGTGGTGTGGTAGGATGGGGGCAGAGAAGCTAGTTAGTGAGCAGGAGAGCTGGTGGCAGGAAAATATAACAGACAAGTCACATTCAGGAAGGCGGCAATGACGGTCAACAGAAACAATGAAGAAAAGGTTTCCTATCATTATGGCAGAAGCTGAAAGAGCTATGAGAGAGAAGTTAAACTGGGCTAAAGCTTAGAGAAGAATGTGGTAGAGAGAGAGATACTTAGGGAAAGGACTGGAAAAAAAGACGAATTGGATTAGAAAATGAAGAAGCTAGCAAGAGAGCCCATCTGAGGACAACACTGGGGACAGGGAGGAGATCAAGTCTGGGGTGCAAGGGATGGGAGGCAAGAGGGGAGAGGAGAAGGGGGAGGTGGGAGAACAAGGTTTGGAAGGTGGGGAAAGGAGAGGATGGGGTGGAGAGAAAGGGAGAGGAGAGAAAGACAGATCTCAGATGGAAAAACCAGAGCATACCAATGGAACAAAAGTTTATTGGGAAATTTAGAGGACTAGGGCCAGTTGGAAATGGACTGGGCTCTATCATAGCTGTATATCTCCATGATTAAAGTTTCCCAACTATAGATCTTCCCGACAGTTCATTAATTTGAAGGAGTAGTCAAAGCTTTATCCACCCTTTGCTCCAACTCTCTGAACTCTTTTTCTGTAATTCTGTGTTGTATGAAGTTATATTTGTACACAACATTAGAGTTTAGAGATAAATGTTTATCTTAGCTGATTTCTTTAGCAAAAATTTTAAATAGCAGCCTTGGTTTATATACAAAAATGCAGAACATATGTATTTTTTTAATTAGACAGTAAACTTGTAAAAGTTTTAAAAGACAGATTTCAAAAGATTTTGTTACATAAAAATACAAAGCAAATCCTTGTGGGTATGTTCCCATTTAATAACAAATAATTTATTTTATTCTATCATATGGAAAATAGTATATAGCTGTTTGGAAACGTGTTCAAGTAATATTAAATCTAAAGCAAATTTGTGTAAATTGAATCATACATTATCATCGAGTTCTATATTAAATTGAAAATGGGTTTACAAGGTAAATACAGAGACCCTAAGATGCAATAAAATCATAATTAGGAATATTGAAACCTTAATAAATTAAATGTTTAAAAGAAAATGACTATTAAATTGTTAAAACAATGATGTAGGACCTATATAAAGAAAAGTACAAAAAGACTCCAGATGGCCAAACAATGTTGAAAAAAAAGAACAAAGTTGGAGGCATCATGCTCCCTGATTTCAAACTATATTACAAATCAGTTGTAATCAAAACAGTATCGTACTGGCATAAAATCAGACACATAGATCAATGGAACAGAATAGAGAGTACAGAAGTAAACCCACAGGTATATGGTCAATTAATTTACGACAAAGGAGCCAGGAATATACAATGTGGAAAGGACAGTCTCTTCAATAAATAGTGTTGGGATATCTGGACAGCAACATGCAAAAGAATGAAATTGGGCCACTATCTTACGACGTATACAAAAATTAACTCAAAATGGATTAAAGACTTGAAGGTAAGACCTAAACCTTAAAACTCCTGGAAGAAACCATAGGCAGTAAGCTCCTTGACATTGGACTTGGCGATGATTTTTTGAATTTGACATCAAAAGCAAAGGCAACAGAAGCAAAAGTAAACAAATGCGACTACATCAAACTAAAATCTTCTGCACAGCAAAGGAAACCAACAACAAAATGAAAAGGCAACCTACTTAATGGGATAAAATATTTGCAAATCATGTATTTGAAAAGGGGTTAATATCCAGAATATATAAAGAACTCATACAACTCAATAGTAAACAAACAATCCAATTACAAATGGGCAGAGGATCTGAACAGACATTATTCCAAAGAAGATATACAGATGGCCAACAGGTATATGAAAAGGTGCTCAACATCACTAACCATCAGGGAAATGCAAATCAAAACCACAATGAGATGTCGCCTGACACCTGTTAGAATGGTTGCTATCAAAAAGACAAGAAATAACAAGTGTTGGAGAGGATGTGGAGAAAAGGGAACCCTCCTGCATTCCTGGTGGGAATGCAAATTGTGCAGCCACTATGCAAAACAGTATGGAAGTTCCTCAAAAAATGAAAAATAGAACTACCATATGATCCAGTTATTCCACTTCTGAGTATTTATCCAAAGAAAATGAAAACACTAATTCAAAAAGATATATGCACCCTTATGTTCAGTGCAGCATTATTTACAATAGACAAGATATGGAAACAATGTAAGTGTCCATTGATAGATGAATGAATAAAGAAAATGTGGTATACATATACAATGGAATATTATTGAGCCATAAAAAAGAATGAAATCTTGCCATTTGCAACAACATGGATGGACCTTGAGGGCATTATGCTAAGTGAAACAAGTCAGACAAAGACAAATACCAAATATCCTATGATCTCAACTTGTATGTGGAATCCAAAAAAACAAAGAAAAACAAGCTCATAGATAGGTGGTTGCCAGAGCTGGTGGGTGGGAGTTGGGCAAAATGGGTGAAGGGGGTCAAAAGGTACAAACTTCCAGTTATAAAATAAATAAGTCGTTGGGATATAATGTATAGCATGGTGACTATATTTAATAATACTATATTGCATATTTCAAAGTTGCTAAGAGAGTAAATCTTAAAAGTTCTTAAGAACTTCATCACAAGAAAAAAAATTCTGTAACTATGTATGGTGACAGATGTTAACTAGACTTACTGTGGTGACCATTTCACAATATATACAAATTTTTTTTTTCTTGGTGAGGAAGATTAGCCCTGAGCTAACATCCATTGCCAATCCTCCTCTTTTTGCTGAGGAAGATTGGCCCTGGGCTAACATCTGTGCCTATCTTCCTCTTTATATGTGGGACGCCTGCCACAGCCTGGCTTGATAAGCGGTGCATAGGTCCACACCCAAGATCCGAACCTGTGAACCCCGGGCCACCTAAGCGGAGCGCATGAACTTAGCTACTACGCCACCACGCCAGCTTGAATCACTATTTTGTACACCTGAAACTAATATAATGTTGTATGTCAATTATACCGCAATAAACAAAAAAAGAAAAGCACAAACAGAGAGAGAACAGAGGACAAGAACACATTGGGAGTCTAATTATGATCCTGAGTAAGAAGATGCAGGACTATAATCTCTCCCTAAATTTACAAATAAAAGTTAAAGTAAATCCAATAAAAGTCCCATTGCATTTTTTCCAGAAAAAAACACATATATACACATAACCCACAAAATTTTGTACACATTTTTGGGGGTGAAGGGTCCACAAATCCCCAAAAATCTATGCATGGACTCTGCAGAAACTTTGTTGGAGATGTATAAATATATGGATGGGAGAAGATGTCACAACCGAATGAAAAACACAGGTTACAAAACAGTACATAAACTACGAGTCCGTTTTTACTAAAATACATATTTATATGTATTCATTGTAAACTTTGAAGGATTGCAACCAAATAACAACAGTTGTTATCTTTGAGTGGTGGAATTACAAACGATTTCTATCTTTTTTCTTTTTCTTGATCTGTCCATTATCACTTTTTCACAATGAACATGAATTATTTGTAAAATAAAAAAATTATAAAACCCCTACAATTCTCAAAGCAAAATTAAAAAAAAATAGATAAAATTCTAAACCTTAATTTACAACCTTTCAAGTTACTTTCCTTGAGGATAAGGCTGTGGGAGAGAGGTACACCTTATTTGCTATTAGGTCCTTGAAATGAAATCCACAGTTAAAACTCAACGCTGCTTCCAGACGGGTTTGATTTGTTGATATGATCTAATTAGTTATTTCATGGTCCTGATTACAGTGGTTGGAGGCTATTTTTGCATTTGTTGATTCATCCTTTGAGCAAGCTATCAGGAACCAGGTGTTAAGATGGTACTGTAATTTATTATTTCTATAAGTGCACATTTTCACACTGTGGGTTTTCTTTAAGTGGCATGAACCATATAAAACTGTAATTAGAACAAATATTTGTTTCAGGAAGTCTTTAAAAATATCCAGCTCCATGTATATGCAAACTTTCCTGTGAAAAGGTTATTGAGGAAAGCAAGAAAGAAATACAAATATTCCTGGTTACGATGAAAGGTCTCATTCCGTCTTTTAAAGGAATTCCCTGGAGCTCGCAAAATCCAACAAGCAAAAAGCATTACCATTGAGAAAGCGTTAAACAACTGGAAGAATGAAACAGTGTGTTCATGCTTTCACACTCAGGACTTTCTAATTTAGCATCAAGGGCTTGGACTTCTGATGAAAGAGCTGTCTAGGCCAAAAGAATCCAACGTGTCAACCGTAGTCCAATAAATGAAAACGCCATTCACATCTCATCCTTTTTTTATCTGCTTTCGATCTTCATTCATTTGGCCTATTAGAACCCAAAGCACTTAAACTTTAGAAGAATAAAATAATCATTAAAGTATAGAAACAGTCCTGAGATGGAGACATGCCTTTTTAATCACATTAGATAACTATGTTTTAAGAACTCAAACGCTTCATAAACTACCCAAGGATAATTAACACAAGCTGTAGACCACGCTTTTAATTTTGATTTTAATAACTTCAAAATGTAGTGTCAGGACCAAAAACACTTTGTACCCAAGTGGTGAAACCTCATCTGTAGCGAATTATATCCCATGAATGATTTCAGAGATCTGATTTCTTATAAAATAAGAGAGTATTAGCCATTAATGACTTCTGGGATATTTAATCCACAAAGCTTACGTTATTGCTGTGTAGGGAGCCATGATTAGGAGCTGGGGTAAGGATGCCTCCGACTCAAGAGATGTGACTTTAGGATGTAAATTCATGTTAGCAGATAATCTGTCAATTGTTTTTTCAACATTGCCTGATTCCTTGGGCCTCTCCTCTTCAGGTGGTGTGAATTAACCATTTGGTAAATACCAACCATAGTAGAAGATATTTCTTAATTCTCTACGCACTGCGACATTTTAGAAAAGAACTACATTTGGGGCTTAAATTTGTCATAGCATAAAGGGAGGTTCCAAGAAGACGAGGAATAACAAGCAAGAATGTGCTAACGGCTTCATTCTTTCATTTATTCAGAGAGCATTTACTGACTGCCCACCACGAACCAGATGTTGGGTACATAAAGATGAATAAAGCGCATCCAAGCCTATTCACCTTCACGTCCCCTGGATCTCCATCTCTAAAAATCTTTGCGGCAGTGTTCAGCGGTACTCAAAAAAAAAAAAAGGTATAAAAACAAATATTAATTAGTTATTTTTAAGGCAAAACGATTCATGGAAATTATGCAAATAAAAACTCTGAGAATACAAAACAAAACTGAAATAGAGTTACAAATATTGCATTGGGCACACTGATACTAAAAAGTTATTTTCTGTTTATATGGAAATCAAATTTAACTGGATGTCCTGAATTTTTATTTGCTACACCTGGCCACCTTAAGCTGAAAGCCTCCAGGCTTTCCAGCTTCGAGCCGGCCTGTGGGTGCACGCTGCTGGCTGTGGGGACCCACACTCGTAGCAGGGCGCTGACAACTGCTGTTGGTTAATAACCCATTCACTAGCAATAAAGACAGACTAGGCCCAGCGCCACTGTTCTTTCCTGAGAGAATAAAATAAAAAGTCCTGCAAGCGTTGCCCATAGCATCTAAATGTTTCCACTAATAATGATAATACACTACATTTTCAATTGATTTTAAAGCTAAAAATTCAGAGAGCTATAAAACTGTTTAGAGCCCTTAGGGAGCCAGAATTTATGAAGGCTGATTTTCTCAGGAAAAAATCCAGCTTGGTAGAGATCTTTGTGAGTCACATCACTTCTCTGGATCCGTTTACGAATCTATGAAACAAGGAAACCAGACTATGGCTTTGCCCATATTGATCCCTCCTCTATTTGAAATATTCTCCCTGTCCAACTTTGCTTTTCTAAATCTTGTCTTAATTCATGGGTCTGCTAAAAGTCATCCCTGCTCTTCCCACTCGAAAGTAATTCCTGCCCCTCCAACTACCCCAGCACTTCTCCTGTGTCAGGTATCACTTTTTACCTTATATTATAGTTATTCATGTACTTGTCCTGTCTCTCTCACAAGACTGAAGCTCTCTAAAGCCAGAATCTGTCACTAATTCACCTTTATAATCCCTACCCTGCCATCCCAGCATCAAGCACCTTGTTTTGTTGAATGCCTCTGCTGTCGGCTGAGGAAACAGCTTTTTCTATGTGCCTCTGAGGAAGCAGCCTTTTTAGGGGCATTTTGCAAGTCACTGCCTGAGCATTTTCTGATTCAAGTGAGACTCTCTGAAATGTCCTGCCTTTGTACAGATCTGAGCAGTAGCCAACAGGAATGGAAAGAGCTAAAGCAATGAAAATACTATTGCGCGCACTCCCGGGGTTGCATTAGTGTGGTAGGAAGTCTCTGCATTTTAAAAGGCTGATTGGAGACTCTTATGGACTGAGCAGATAAGTTACCTTTACGAGGAAAATATGGATCAGCATTCAAACCAGAAAGCATGGCCAGTGTGGGTGCAGAGGGGCAGCTCACCTGAGTCAGAAGACAAGGCAGAACCAGAACCATTGAAGAAGGGTACCTAAGCCAGAATCAGGAGAAACTCTACCGTAGGAGAGGATCGACAGCTAAAACTAGACCTACACAATAAGTTATTACAAACCTATATTTTATCTGCAAAGAATATTCATGAAAGTGACTTTAAGCCATAAAGTGTTTAAGAAAAGAACACCAAGAATGCTAAAACATAAATATCCAACTCAAACTTTTTAGAAACAAATATCGTGCAACCTTTGCTTTCCTAACTCAGAGAGGAAATACGATGCTCTGGAGGTTCAAAGCCCACCTCAGCCAAGGAAGAAGGTTCTGCTCAGCACCTGAAGAGGTGCCTGGGGAAGCCATGGGCAGGACAGGGTCACCCCCGGAGGCCTCAAAGAGTAAGTTATGTCCTGTGTTTACGAGGTTGGGCAGGAGGCGATTCCAGGGCTTCTCCCAGCCATCTGAGCTTCTAGTTGTGTGACATATTCAACAGAAGCCATGCGAGAACATGTTTCTGTGAAATCAGTGATACTGATTGAAACAAACAAAACATCCCATACATTTCTGCGATTCCTCTTTGGCTGATAACAATGAAGAATGAAGGGATGAACTTTGGAAAAGTTAGTCATTTGACCCAAATGGTGGCTAATAAGAATAATTAGGGTCTGTCCCTGTGTTTCTTAGTAACTACCTCATAGGTTAGTGGCCCCATGATTACTTGAACCGTGAGGAATTTCATTATTGGCATGAACTCTTGAGTTTTATCATCTGTGGTTACTTCTACATAAACTGTCTCATATTAAAACAAGCACTGGTTAATATACTTCTAACACACCAAAAATGAGCCAACGGCAGTGGACGGGCATTTATTTTATGGCCCTGTTCTCTGACTTAGCTCAGAAGCCAACTCTTAGGATGGAAAGGGGGATATATTTCCTCACAACGGGAAACGTGTAAGTTCTTTCCTTGTCTCTTATCAGACCTTCTAGATAAGACCATTTCTATGTGGCACAGCCAGGGTGAATGAACAACAGTGAAGAAAATCCAGAATTCCAGATAGACCAAAGTTTCCGATAATGAACGATACAGAAAAATCAAGCCAATTCTAGAATACTGCTTGCATTCTGCCCTGTAAACTACTTAGAACCAGGATTTAGGTTGAAGTCATCACTGTAAACCTCACATCTTTGTGGCTTAAGGGCCACAAAACAGCAGCTCTGGAGACAGACAAAACAGTGTTCAAATTCTGATTCTGCATCTCGTCTTGCTAGCTGAATGTTGTTTGCCTCATGAAGTTATTGTGGAATTTTTATTAGACTATGTATATAAAAAATGTAATGCAATGCCTATTGGCAAATGCTCAAGAAATGGCATTTATTTTTATTATAATTTTTATTGGATGTTTGCTGTGTGATTTGATTATAACTTACGGAAAATGTTATGAGTTACAGAATATTTCACTTTTGTATCTTTAACATTTTTAAATACCTTTACTTTGTCTGATCATAAAGTGATGCATGCCCAATGCAAAAAGTTTAGAAAATATAGAATAAAAAAGATTACTCCAATTTGGAACCCAAATATTATACTGTGAAATTTTGGTGTTTATCCTTTCAGACATTTTTGTAAGCCTATATACATGTATGGGTATAAGTGAATACATATAAATGCATTTTTTGGCAATAAAAGTAAAAAAATTTAGGGGCCGGCCTGGTGGTGTAGTGGTTAAGTTTGCACGCTCAGCTTCGGTGGCCCAGGATTCGCGGGTTCAGATCCCAGGCACAGACCTATGCACTGCTTATCAAGCCATGCTGTGGCAGGAGTCCCATATACAAAATAGAGGAGGATGGGCATGGATGTTAGCCCAGGCCAATCTTCCTCAGCAAGAGGATTGGCAATGGATGTTAGCTCAGGGCTAATCTTCCTCACCAAAAAAAAAAAAAAAGAAGAAGGCAAAGAAAAAGTAAAAAAATATATAGTTTGGAAGTGTTCCAAGATTTATATATATATGTATATATATATATATAGGTCTTCATTGACATTGATAATTGCTGCATTATATTTCATGAAATGAATGTATCATAACCCAGTTCCTTATTATAAATAGTGTAGTGATAAATATCTTTATACAAACATCTTTGTACATTTGTCCTTAAGGATAAATTTCTAGAAGATAAATTGCTGATCCAAAAATCATACCCATTTAAAAAGTTGGTGCAAATGCTCTTCAGGTGTTTCCAGCAATGGGAAACAAGCTACAAATTTACATGGGATTTGCCCCAGACCTCAGGACAAGGCTTCCCTGCCTGCCACCCCCACTGGCCCTGTGTACTCTACCTGCAGTGTAAGAGCTCCTCCATGCCCACATCACACAGGGTATCATCATCTTTTCATGCTTACCAATAAGATTGGCAAAAAAATTGCATCTCGTTTTAATTTGCATTTCTTCAATAATTAGCAACTTCTTTGTTTCTTGATGGTTGCTTTCTTCCTCTAACTTATAGGAAAAGTTATGGCTATTGGACAGGGAACATAAGAAAAAGTGAGATGCAGAAAGAAGAGGAAACATGTGGCTGCAAATTTCAATTAGGGGTTTGAGATGAAATAGAAAAGTAAATATACAGTACTGTACTCTGCCCAGCACATGCTCATTGACTGATCCGGAAAGCATGTTGATGAGGAAAGCAGTTGAAAAGCACTAAGAGTAGGAGGTGGGCTTATGAACAAGAAGAGGGAATCTGATTTCTCCAGTAAACTGAAGAAATTATACAGCAGGCAGTTGTTACCTTGACATTAACAGTGACAAATTTTTGAGGCTATGGCAAAAGTCACCAGTATGCTCAGTTAATGACAAACACAGAGGAAACCACTAGAGAAATTGGGCTGGGAGGATGGGAGTGAGAATGGAGAGTACTCTGAGGAATAGAGTACACAAGTACCCAGTCTTGAGTCATCACTGAGCTTAGCTCCCTAGTGTTAGGTCGCTAGAACTAGGACCGGTTGTTTGCTGGGCCCACCAGGGCAGGCTAAAAGCCTGACCTTAGGTTGTTGTGGGGGATGTTTGTCTTTTGCCTGGAAGGATGTAAAGGCAGGCAATAGAGCAGAGCTTCTAAAAGAGAGCCTGTGAATGCCAGAAGAGAAGGTCTCTGGATGCTCGGGCTAGGGTCAGCTGGAGGAGAAAATAGGGGATACTTGCATGAAGCATCTTACATCTTATTTTGGTGTGTCTTTGTTGGGAGTTGGATATATACAGTGAACTCAGATTTACATGTTATTTGGAGAAAGTTCTCCATTATGTTGTGTCAAACTAGAAGGGTCTGTCAAACTACCTTTTTTTTTTTTTTTTGGTGAGGAAGAGTCACCCTGAGCTAACATCTGTTGCTAATCTTCCTCTTTTTTTGCTTGAGGAAGATTAGCCCTGAGCTAACATCTGTGCCAATCTTCCTCTATTTTGTATGTGGGTTGCTGCCATGCCCAGGATGTAGGTCCGTGCCCAGGATCTGAATCCGTGAACCTGGGCCGCCCAAGTGGAGCATGCAGAACTTAACCACTATACCATGGGGCTTCCCCTAAACTACCATTTTTTGATAGGTGTAAAATTAAACAGAAGTAGGATTTATCCCAGTATTTAGCTGAATACTATGGTAATCACCATCTCACAGCCCAGTGAATGACACAAATCATCCTTGTTCTATTTTGGGGCATTGTTAACTTTATTGGCACTGGGATGTCTTGCACTGAGATCCTTCAACATAAAAAAATCTTTGTATTTTCTCACAAGTTCTCAAATCTTTACCAGAATGTCAGGGGGATGGGCATCCATATTGTACAGAGACGACAACTGAAAAATAAAAGCAAAGTGTCTCATTCTGGATCCCATGCAACTCCACAGCAGTTCTGAGAGTCCTTACGTTGGCTTTGATACTGTGTATCGACAATTCTTAAAGCAGTTCACTTTTTTGCATTTTATTTAAAAAACCTGATCTATATACACAGTTATCTGGATAATCAATTAATTTTTCTTTCATTAAGTCCTTTATACTCCTGGTCTTTATTGCCCATTTTGTACACGATCATTTACTTGTCTTAATCTTCAATTTTTTTTTTGTTTCAAAAGCAGATTTCATGAGTCCTCACATAGTTCCTTCTGGTCAGGCACCATGCTTTATGCTTCTGCTTCTCTGAAAGCTTTTAGCACAGTGCTATGATGTGCTTAATAATACTCAGGGACTGATAATTAAGGCCCCCGGGATAGATGTGAATCTCCAGTTTTCAGCAGCAATGCCAAGGAATGAAATAGGAGAAATCTCAACAGCTCCTCTCCCAAGCCTCAGGAGATGAAGACAAGACAAACTGTTCTCTCTGAACTCTCTTTAGCCCATAGATTTGTAAGCAAATGAGATAAATTAGAAGATATATCCAAAGGTTGAGTTCCCAAGGTCATACAAAATGTTAGGCTCCCCCCCTCAAAACAAGTAGTCAGATAAAATTCTTCACAGTAATAATAACAACAACAAAATCCCAACTCAATTTATCTTGCCCATTTATAAGATTTTAGAATGTTCACTAACAGTTTTATGCTTGTGCATTTTTAGTACAACTACTATACAGATGTTGAAACGCTAACTTCAGAAAATGAAAAACTGAAGGATTTGTTGATATGTCCAGTATTTGAAAGAAAGAACAGAGAGATCAAAATAAACAAAAAATGGGAAGTACCTGAAAGAAGTAACAAGATATTAAGATAAATTAAAGTATTCACGTGGAAATTCCACAGAGAGGATCTGCAGAGAGATGCAGAGAATTCCAGCTTCCAGGAATCCTGAAGAACGGGGTGGGAGAGAGAACCAGGGCTTGGAGTCCACATCTTGATGTTGGATATAAGTCTCTTTCAAAGTCATCTAGGGGAAAAAGTCTTCACCAACATCATTCAAGCAAAAAGTACCTGCCTTTTACTTCTGGCATGTCTCCTATGCACTCAGATATGGGCCTGTACATACACATACTGTTTTCTTCTTTACGTCTGTACTTTTTAGAATTTCTACGAGTGCATATTACTTATATACTTATATATATTACATCATGTAAACATATACATATTTACAAAGAATTCATTTAAATTTATAATTTTATTTTAAATACAAATATAAACTTTATGCATCAGTTCTCTTTATGATTCAGGATGCTACTTTGTCTTTAAATTTCCAAATGTCCTAAGAGTTTCAGCAAATTTTTCTCACTTTGGGAGTATGCGGAGCTCTGTTATGGTTAAGGAAGTGGACAGTAAGAAGCAAAGCAAACAAGTCCAATTTGGAAGCATTTTATGAACATTCCATTCTGGCAATTTATAGTTTTTGTTTTATTTAGCCAATTAGATATACAGTCTTCTATCAACTGTATAAGAAAAGCACCACTCTGAAGTGACTGATTAATAATACACAATTTTATAGCCCAAATATACAAAAAAATAATACAAATATTAGCTATAAAAATAATTTAAAGTTAAAATTCCAGAAGCAGATGTAATTTAGATATCAGAACCAACTATGTGTGTTGCACAATAATTTGCTATATGCCAAGAGCAAACATTTGTTTTTAATTCAGCTATGAGATTTAGTGTAAAAGTAGTGTTAACAAAGAAGGGCGTTTTTTTCTGCTGTTCATTAATGAAGTGAAACAATTTTATTTTACCACTTGGAGGTGTAAAATTGGCAAATGACATTAATTCTTTCAAAAATAACCTTGAATTTTCTGTAAAAATTTTAGGAAGTACAGCCAGGTAAAAAGAACCAAAAAAAAAAAAACCCCAAAACCAAAAACACTTGTAATTCCAATAACATTTTCTTGGTTTTTCCTGCCGGTACTCTTTGTTTATGCGTGAACGTGTGAGTGTGTGTATGTTCTAAAGAGAGACATTAAAATATGGTTTGCTCCTTTGTTTCCAGTAGAGAAGGCTGACAAAATATCTATGTAACTGAATAGATTCCTCAGCAACAATAAAAACTGTAGCAAGGAATCACAGGGATATAATAATAATAATAATATTAATAATAATCGTGTTTAGTGCATAGCATGAATTACTTCATCAGTCCTGATAACAGCATTGTGAGTAGGTACCATTATTACTCTCACATGACAGATGAGTAACTGAGACACACAGAGATGATATAATTTGCCAAAGGTCATATAGTTAAGATTAGAAGATTGAGGTGGAGTGATCTTTTTTTTTTTGTGAGGAAGATCAGCCCTAAGCTAACATCTGATGCCAATCCTCCTCTTTTTGCTGAGGAAGACTGGCCCTGAGCTAACATCTGTGCCCATCATCCTCTACTTTATATGGGATGCTGCCACAGCATGGCTTGACAAGCGGTGTATTGGTGCGCGCCCGGGATCTGAACCTGTGAACCCCGGGCCACCGCAGCGGAGCGCATGCACTTAACTGCTGCGCCACCAGGCCAGCCCCCAAGTGATCTTTTAAGATAATGAATCTCCTTAGAATAGAAGGGGAGTCAAGATGAGAATTCAAGTCTCTTTACTCTCAGTCCATTCAACTCAATGCTCTCTGCCTGATCTCAGTGACTCTGGACAAAGTTAAGAAAATAGTTGTGGGCAAAATTCTGAATATTTCAGATAATTCCTCAGTCATTCACACTCATACGATGAAATCCGTAAGGTCTAGCACAACTTATAGACACCAAGCCAGTGCATGTTGAATCTACATGTCAAGAAGTGCTTCCTATCAACACAGACTGGTTCTGAGGACCTTTGTTCCTGTCAGACACTCCGGGGCAGTTCTGAGTAGAGGTCCTAGAGATGTGAAATGAATGGCTCATGAAAGAAGCCAGAGAGGGTATGGAGGCCCTGACAGAGGGTTCAGTAATTCATTCAACAAATATTTATTACGGGTCTACCATGGGCTAGGTATTGTTTTAGATGACAGGGACATAATGGAAAACAACACAGATAAAGTCCCGGTCCTCATGAAGTGCCCTCATGTAGGGAGAGATAGACAATGGACAATTAAATATTAAGTATGATGTTGCTGTTATGAAGAAAAATAACTCAGCATAAATGGGATAAAGAGTGACAGGGGAAGGTATATTTTAGATTAAGTGGCCTGGGAAGCTCTTTCTGATAATGTGACATTTGAGTAATGAAGTGATGGAGGAGGGTTTCAAGGGAGGGATGGTGAGACCAGGTGAGGGAGGGGAAGCTTGGGAGGGAATGAGGCCCCAGAGGTTGCCAGGGGCCAGGCCATGAGGGGCCATTGCAGGTCCTGGGAAGAGGTTCTGGATAGCCAGAAGTAGTCAATATCTTTGTCATTGGGACAATTTCATCCATAATGACAAGAAATTAGGCAGAAACTTCTTGACATTTTTCATTTTCTAACGAGCAATCTGATGTAGGACAGAGTCCAGTCATATTTCAAACAATTTTTGAGATTGTTTAGACTCCTGCATGGGCTTCTCTGTCTTTCTCTCTCTCTCTCCAACCGCGCCCCCCATCTCTGTCTCCGTCTCTCATCCTTGAAGAGCATGTTTTCCTGAAATCCACTCCTCCCTGCCTCCACACTGGAAGCTACTGCCACTACAGAGCTACAGAGAACCATCAGGAGAGCTCATCATGTCGTGGAACTTGCACAGCATTAAGTCATGATTTTGAAACATATTTTTAATAGTGATTTGACAAATAAAACCACTTTGGAGGCCAGTGACAATAAACTGAATATAAAAAGGATAAAGTATTATTGCTCCAGAGTTAAGTGCTGACAAGACACTCTCCCTAAAAGACTAGTCTGGTATCTAATTCTCACTAGGACTATATTAACTTAAACACTGTGAGGTATTCATTTACTTGTTTGTTTGCTTCCTTTCATTTCTAAAATAGTCTGAGGCTCACACTGTAAGACTTATAATCACGGTGATAGTATATCTCAAATTATATGGGATAGTTTTGATTTTAATTATTCTGTCCCATACTTTTGGGAACAAGTTATCATATTTTAGGTTCAAGAGAGCCACTATACCTGTAGTTGAAATTTGTTTTATGAGTTTAATCCAGCTCAAACATATTGAGGAACTGAATCCAATTAAACTTTTATTAGACTAGTCTAATAAAAAAATTTTAAACTGCACGTTAAATATGGTGGAAATGACTTCTCCTGAAGTCACCTTTAAATGCTTACTTTAAAAGGATGAAAGCACTGATGGGTTTCTGTATGTCACTTTCTCTATAAAGTCTTTCCTCCCTGTTCCCCTGCCCTTTGCAAAACAACCACCCCCCCGCCCCGGCCCCCCATCTTAGACCCAGGTGCCTATTACAGCAGCTCAGCCCCATCAATAAGCATGCATGTCTGGTCCTCTGCCCCTCTCTCCACACCTGCCAGCCTCCTATGGGATCCTTTGGTTTGTCTGTGAGCTCCCCAGTTCTTAGTACAGTGCCTGACACGGTGTCGTCAGTACTCAATCAGTGTGTATTCACTAGAAGGAATGAATAATGGTATAAATTAATTTTATTTCAAAGTGAGATTTATTTGGTGGGAAAATGAGTATTTAAGACTCTTACCCTAGGTATACCTATTTGCATTTAAATAGACGTTTGGACATAAATGAAGCTTTTATCAGTACAGATATGTCCTTTTGAAACAAATTCTGTGTTTGTGGGTTTGACAACACAGTGTGTTTGATTTTAAACTATATTTAAGCTAAATTTCATCTTAAATTATTTAATTTTATAAAGAATTAAAAAAAAAGAAATCCCATCAGATAACAATTTCCAAATAAGTCCAGACACAGAGCAAAGCCTAAGGATGGAAAGTGGAGGTCTGCCCTCTATTTTGCACATAGTGCAAGGCCGTGAGGTCAACTCCAGCACAGCCCACAGCTTCAGCAGCTGTTTCAGCTGCGAGGATGGGGTTATTCCCCAGTAGGAACAGCACATATAGTGAGAGGGATGTGGGGACTCCTAAAGGGCAGGAGTAGAGGCTGCCCTGGCCAGTGCCGCAGGTCACTGCAGGAACCATTTCCCATCTGGTAAAATGTATACCAAACTAGGGCCTCATTTGCTTAACATAACACTTGCCTGCACGGATGGATTTCAATAGCTCAATATCTTAAATTGTGTGATTACGTGCTCATAAGCCAGTCCAATACCTCTCAAGCTTTTCCCTCTAGGGTTTTAATGTAGCTTATGCATAACCTTTGCTGTATTAATATTCACTGCATATTCTTTTATTATGTGCCACAAATTGACAACTAAAGGTGCTGTGTACATTCATTTAAAGCAGACATGGCTCCTGCCCTCAAAGCCCTTTCAGTGTGGTGGAGGACACAGATAACAATCACACTATACCACAAGTACCTGATTATAAACAGAGATAAGTGATCTGAAGGAAAAGTAGAGAGAAGATGACAACGTGTACCGTAGTCACAATTTAGTTGGGGCTACGGCTCAGAGAAGGTGTCTCTGAGGGAGAACAATTTAAACTGAGGCTTGAAGGAAGAGTAGAACAAACAAGACATGTGCGTGTGTATGCGTGGGTCCATGCACGCACACATCATCCCATCAGAAGTCAGAAGCCACTGCATGTGCAAAGGCCCCAGGGTGAGAGACAGCATGGAACATTTAAGGAATTGAAAGGCCAGTTGTTGAAGTAAAGGGGCAAAAGGGAGAGGAATGTGAAATGTAGCTGAAAACATAGAAGAGGGTCAGGTCAGGCGGATATTTATAGGCCATATGAAGGATTCTGGTCTTGTCCTCAAAACAACGTGAAGTCAGAAATCACTGAAGAGTTTTAAGAAGAAGAGTGAAATTATAAGAATTGCACTTTTAAAATGGAATATTCTGGCTTCACAGAAAAGGACTTAGAGGAGAGCAAAGTGGATTCAGGGAAACCTATTATGACACCATTTGAATAGAGGACAAAAGGTGACAGAGGTTAGACAAGGGTAGCAACAGCAGAGGTGGTGTGAATCATCTGATTCAGGACATGTTTTGAAGATAGAGTCAACGGGACTTCCAAATGGACTGGATTTGGGGAATGAGAAAAAGGACAGAATCATAGGTAACATCTAAGTTTCTGGCCTGGGCAACTGTAGGGCTTGTAGAGACACTGACCGATGGGGATGCAGTGGCAGAGACCAGGTCTGGAGAAAGATGGAGAAGAATTCAGTTTGGGGCATGTTGACTTCAGGGCCAGCTGTGAGGTAGGCAATGCTATCAATGAGTGTGGCCTTCAGAGAAGAATAAATATGGGCTAGTAAAATAAATATGAGTCATCAGCATTTGGATGGCAACTGAAGTGCAGGTGTTAATGAGATCATCAAGGAAAAAGTATACAGCAAAAAGAGAAGACGACGTTCTAGGACAGTGCCTTGAGGAATGCCAACAGGAAAGGAGGATAATCTGGCCCAGGAAGCCATGGAGCAGTCAGCAATGGGAAGAAAACAAGAGAGGAGAATGTTTCAATGACAGGGTGATTAATAATGTTGAATGCTGCTGAGAGGTCAAGAAAAATGAGGACAGAAATAGGCCCATTAACTTTATCTACACTGAGGTCATCAATAACCATAGCAACACTTCAGTGTGATGGGGCAAAAGCCAGATTGGAGTGTGTTGAGGTGTGAGTGGAAGGGAAGGGAATGGAGACCATGATCGAAAGCAACTTCTTGGAGTAGTTTCGCTTAAAGAAGAGGAAAGCGAGCAGTAGGTAGAGGGGGAGGTTGGGTCAAGTGGGAGTAATTCGGTTTTAAGTAGGGGAAAAACTTGAGCCCATTCAAATACTAATATGAAGAGTCCAGTAAGAGGGAGAATTTGAAAATAAAGAAAAAATAGAAGGATAGTTGAGCTTCTTGAAACGGCAGAAGGGACTAGGACGGGGAATACAGCTGGTGAGGTCGGCTCTAAACAGGAGACAGGACACATTCTCTAATGTAACAGGAGGAAGGAGAGGGTGGATACAGGGTATGGATGCAGGTTGGTATGTAGGTTTGGTAGCAGAGCAGGAAATTGAGGAAGTTCTCCTCAATTTGTGCATGTAGTAATTAATTGTAAAAAGATGTGTTTGTGTGCTCTGAGGGGCTTGCAGTCAAAGATAAGTTGCTATTATTAAACTAACTACAGCAAAATTATACCTAAAGGGAAATTCCTCACTGTACAATTCCTCACTGTTTTGATTTATTTTACTTTGGTTTGTTTAATGACTAGTCTTTTATCTTTATACTATCTTTCATCATACAGATTTTTCCAATTTTTTAAAAGTCAGGTTAGTCGAGGTCAAATTTACAGATAGTAAAATTTTTAATTCACCTTTTCCAGATGGGTAGAACCATGAGTTTTGACAAATGTGTACAGTTATGTAACCACCACTAAAATCAAGATATAGAATATTTCAATCACCCTAAACAATTCCTTCTTACTCCTTTGTAATCAATTCCCTGCCACACCAGAAAGCTTGGCAATCACTAATTTGATTTTTTTTTTTAACCATCTTAATCAAACATGATAGTGATCCTTTTTATTTTTTTGCTGGAAAAGATTTGCCCTGAGCTAACACCTGTTGCCAATCTTCCTCTCTCTCTCTTTTTTTTCCCTTCCCAAAGCCCCAGTACATAGTTACATATTCTAGTTGTAGATCCTTTTAGTTCTTCTATGTGAGCCACCTCCACAGCATGGCTATTGATAGACGAGTGGTGCGGTTCCCCCTTCAAGAACCGAACCCGGGCCGCTGAAGCAGAGTGTGTCAAACTTTAACCACTAGGTCATCAGGGCTGGTTCTAATCTGATTTCTATTCCTGTAATTTTGCCTTTTACAAAATGTCACATAAATGGAATCATATAGTATGTTGCCTTCCATATCTGGCTTCTGTTACTTAGCATAATGCTTTTGAGATTCATCCAAGTTGTCAAATGTATCAATAGTTCATTCCATTTTTATTGCTGAGTAGGATTCAATTGTATGGCTGTACCACAATTTGCTTAGCCACTCACTGGTTTATGCTATTTCCAGTTCTGGGAGATTATGAGTAAAGCTGCTGTAAATATTCATGTAGAAGTCTTCATGTGGGCATACGTTTTCATTTCTCATAGATAAATACCTAGTAATGAGATTGCTGGGTTTATGGTGTTATGTTTAATGTTATCAGGAACTGTAAATCTGTTGTTTCCAAAGTGGGTGTACTATGTTACATCCCCACCAGCAATGTGAGTTTCTCATCCTCACCAGCACTTGTTATTGTTAGTTTTTAAAAGCTCTTCTAATAATTGTATAGTATTATCACATTAAGGTTTTAATTTGATTTCCCTAATGACTAATGATGTTGAGCTTTCATGCCCTTATTTGCCATCTGTATGTTTTTTGATATAATGTCTATTCATATATTTTGTCCACATTATTGTTTCTTTTCTTATTATTGAATTGTGATAATTTTTAAAGTATTCTGGATATACGTCCTTTGTCAGATATGTGTTTTGAAAACGTTTTCTCCCAGTCTGTGTTTTTAAAATTTTATTAACAGTGGTCTTTGAAAGAGTAGACACTTTAAATTTTGATGGTCTAATTTATCATTTTTTTCTTTTATGATTTGTGCATTTTATGCCCTATAAAATTTTTGCTCAACTCAAGGTCACAAAGATTTTCTATCAATTCTTTAAGAAGTTTTATATTTTAGGTTTTACATTTAGGTCTATGATTCATTTTAGATAAATTTTGGTATATGGTATAAAGTATGGGTTTTCTTCTTTTAAAAAGTTGTTTTATCTATTCTAGGTCCTCGGCATTTCTGTGAATTTCAGAAACAGCTTGTCAATTTTCCGCAAAAAGCTGGCTGGAATTTTGATTAGGATTGCATTAAATCTATAGATCAGTTTTGGGAGAACTGATATGTTAGCATTGAAGAACCCAATCCATGAACACGGTATATCTCTGTATTTATTTAAGTTTTCTTTGATTTTTCTCAACAATGTTTTATAGTTTTCAGCATACAAATCTTGCACATATTTTGTTAGATTTATCCCTAAGTATTTTATGTTTTTTGATGCTATTGTAAATGATGCTGGCTTTTTATTTCAATTTCTAATTGTTCATTGCTAGTATATAGAAATACAATTGAGTTTGTATATTGACCTTGTATCCTACAACCTTGCTAACCTCATTTATTAATTCTAGTATATTTTTTTTGTAGAGTCTTTGGGTTTTCTACATAGACAATCATATTGTCTGTGAACAAAGATAGTTTTATTATTTCCTTCCCAATTCTTTATGTGTTTTATTTATTTTTCTTGCTTTATTGTACTGATTAAATCCCTTAGTATGATGTTGAATAGAAGTGGTAAGAAAGGACATCCTTGCCTTGTTTCCGATTTTAGAGAGAAAGAATTCTTTCTTTCACTGTTAATTATTATATTAGCTATATATTTTTTGTAGATACACTTTATCAGGTTGTGGAAGTTCCCTTCTATTCCTGTTTTACTCAGTGTTTTGACTACATGATATGGAATTTTGTCAAATGCTTTGTCTACATCTATCGAGATGATCAAATTTTTTTTTGTTAGTTTGTTGATATAATGAATTATACTAATTGATTTTTGAATGTTAAACCAGTCTTGCATTCCTGGGATAACACCCACTTGGCCATGATTTATTATCCTTTTAATATTTTGTTGAACTGAATTTACAAATATTTTATTAAATATTTTTATTCATGTGGGATGTTGGTCTGTAGTTTTCTTTTCTTGTAATATATTTGTCTGCTTTGATATTAGGGCTACACTGGCTTTGTAAAATGAATTGGGAATT
Source organism: Diceros bicornis minor (assembly GCF_020826845.1). NCBI lineage: Eukaryota > Metazoa > Chordata > Mammalia > Perissodactyla > Rhinocerotidae > Diceros > Diceros bicornis. Next base: position 25,665,438 of record NC_080753.1, on the reverse strand, counting down.
GTTCCCTCCTTTTCTGTTTTCTGGAAAAATTTGCATAGAATTTGCATTATTTATTCCTTAAATGTTTGGCAGAATTTGCAGTGATGCTATCTGGGCCTGGAGTTTTCTTTGTTGGAAAGTTTTTACCTGAATTCATTTTCTTATATAGATATAGGACTATTCAGGTTCTCTATTTTCTTGAGTGAGCTTTGGCAGACTGTGTCTTTTAAAATTTGTCAAATTTACCTAAGTTAGCAAATATATTGTCACAGGTTGTTCATAATATTCCCTTGTTATCCTTTTAATGTCTCATCTTTCTACAGTGTTTACTATTAATACTCCGAGTCATAAAAGAAGGGAGATTTTTTTTCCCATTGGAAAATATCCAATGAATGGAATATTTAATTACATATAAATAGATATAAAGGGAGGGAATGGGGGTGATACGGCTAAGTAAAAAGAAAATTCAGTTGACAAGCTTCCTACAGTAAGTTTGAACGTAGGGAGATGTGGTCCTGCGGATCCTGATTAAGACCTACTTCAAATTAGATCAGAGAATTTCTGAGCTGACTTTTGGTCTTGACCTCAGTATTACATCAACTCAATACCAGTCACTCCAAAATTTAAATCTTCAGCCTTAACCTTTCTCTAAAGTTCCAGAATTCAACCTGTACATCATATATTCCTTCATCATGCTAAGAACTGAACATTTCTTATTCTCAACCAACTTCTTTTCCCAATTTTTCCATCCCTTGATAACTTGTTTTAGTCTTGAGGTTTTACTATTCTCCCTTCTTTATCTCTTTTATATTTGCAGCAATCACTTCTATTGATTCTCCCTCCACAAAGTCTCTCACATTTGTCTCTTCCTCTGTTTTCACTGTCATTACTCGAGTCTTTTCCCTCATCATCATTCAAACCTGAATATCTTCCTGATTTCTCACTCCTGCTAATTCTATTCATGGCTATCAGAGTAGTAGCCATAAAAAAATCTGTATCATGTGAATCTTATTAAAATTGCAACTCCTGTTTTATTTTTCTTTGTGCACTTTCTGCTCTCTGAAATGCTCTGTATTTTAGTGATTTATTTTGTGTATTATCTCTCTCCCCGCTGGAATGTAAGTTCCATGAGGGCAAGGACTTTGTTTTGTTCATTCCTATATCTCTAGTACCTAGAACAGTGCCTAGCATAAAGAAAGAGCACAATAAACATTACTGAATGAGTGAATGAATTGCAATACTCTCAAATCACAATGTTTCCTAGTCACCATTAAATAAAATAGTAGCTTCTCTACATATGGTATTCATAACCCATCATGAGATCACCATTTATCTGTCTAATCCTATTCTTCAATTCTTCCATGAGAACCCCAGGTTCCTGCCAGGCCAATTTCAATCCAGATCCTTGCTAGTTAGTGCCTCTTATATGCAAGCCCCCTTAGTGGTCTCTTGCTCTTTTGCCCCCTCTTCCTCACACTGTGCTCATTCCCTCTCCACATCCTTGCTTACGTGGTCTCCTTCACCTTAGAAAGGTGCCTTCTTCCTCTTGACATCCTTTAAAGCTTATTTAGCTTGCTCAGTGGGGGATAACTGTAATGACTTCCCTCATTTCTGAACTTCTACATGATTTAGCTTTTCATTATCATAGATAATGAGTAAATAATGTATTAGACCATGTGTAATAAACTGAGAATTAGATTTAAAAACCTGGAGCTGAAAGAGTGCATAGATAGCATTTAGTCCAATTATCTCACTTTATACATAAGGAAACAAGTCTAGAGAGCCATTAAAAAACTAATATGAGTAGAATTAGAACTATAATTAAGGTTTTACAATTCTCAGTGTCCACTTACCCTTTCCACTAATATACTCTCTCATTCTGTTTTATATATACATACATATGTGTGTGTATGTGTGTATATGTATTATTTCCCTAATAAAGCTGTAACTCCTTGGAATTATGTTCTGTATCCTATATTCCTGAATTCCCCAAAGCACCTATTAATGTGATTAGCATCTGGTAGGTGCTCAATAAATTCAAGTTGAAGGATTAACTGATTTGCAAAAAAACACTAAGAAAAATAAGTCAGAGAAAGACAAATACTGTATGAACTCACCTACACATAGAAAATAAAAAAGTTGAACTTAGACGAACAGAGAGTAGAATGGTGGTTGCCAGTGGGGGGTGGGGCGGGAAATGGGGAGATGTTGGTCAAGGGTACAAACTTCCAGTTATAAGACGAATAAATTCTGAGGATCTAAGATCTACAGCATGGTGACTATAATTAACAATACCGTATTGTATACTTGAAAGCTGCTAAAAGAGTAGATCTTAAATGTTCTCACCCCCCACCCCACACGCACACAAAGGTAACTATGTGAAGTGAAGGATACGTTAACTAACCTTATTGTGGTAATCATTTCACAATATATATATATATTAAATCATCACATTGTACACATTAAACTTACACAATGTTATATGTCAATTATATCTCAATAAAGCTGGGGAAAAATAGAAAAAAGAAAAGGATCCAGAGGTATGGAAGTTTCCTTTGGGCAAACTTGAGCTCAGGAAAGCCAATTCAATTCCACCTCAGAAGCAAAATGTCGCTTTGCAGAAAATATTCTAGTCATTTAGACTTGGGCCAGGATAGAATGCTTCCATCCTAGCCAGAGATCTACAGGCTTATTTTTTTTAACCAGAGGAAGAAAGAGGTATGTGTTTAGAGAATCAATCAGAATCAAATCTTCACCCAAGAAGTTCTGTATAAACATTAACTTGGCTATACAGCCTTCATCCAGCTGTCTCTTTTCAAATTTACACGGGCAAAAAAAAGATGTAAACTAAAAATATCACAGTAACTAGAGGCTGACATCTGAAATCCTCTTCAACTCAAGCATCCAAGTGAATGCAACAAATATTTACATTAAGAACTGAAATGTTGGGAAATAGTTCAAAAAATTTGATATGGCTAGATATTAAGAGGCATCTTCACACTGTCCAATGCATACTACGTAGAATACATTATCTATTAGATATCTGCTTTCTGACATCCTTCACAGAATCCCCGATGGGAATGTCCTTATGCCGTGCCAGGCAGCATAAGCCCAGGAACCAGCAGGACAGAGAAGTGGACCCGAGCTAGAACATTTCTGCCACTCTGTCCTGCCAAGCTGTGGGACTCTTCCTCTCTCCAACACCACTGTCCTCCTCCCATCCTCACCACCCGGGGAGCCTGGGCACAATGAGAGGACTGAAGATGATTCACGTTCCTGAGTACATGCACGGGAGCTCTAGAAGGCAACGACTAAGAAACACAGACTAATGACATTAAATAGCAGTGCCACATTAGGGGCAAATTTTGATTTATCTCTTTTACTTTGAGATGATAAAGTACTCTTAAATCTGATGAATTTTAAGTTGTACCAATATTCAATCTAGCCAATTATGGCAAAACATAACTGCAACAACAGTAATAAAAAAAACACGTCTGAATAACCCTCACTGTCAGTATGAACAAGCACCAAAGTCGCTGGATCGTTGTGAAACCCACTGTATGCTTTGGAGGGTGGATGTAGTTGGCAACATTTGTTCTCCCTAACTGTTGATCAGAAATCATTAACGAGATGTAATGCTATATACGACACTTATCTTGATAGCAAAGATGTCATTGCATAGAAAATTGTTGAAGTTTACTTATTAACACATGAACTAATTTTACATGATTCCTGAGCTCAAAATTAATCATTACTATCTCTGCAATTTTGTGTTTTATTTCTATCTTCTCATAATACTTACATACTACATCACAGTTACTTGTGCTCATATCTGTCACTGCCACTAAATCATAAACCCCTTGAGAGGTGGATCTAGGTCTTGTTCATCTTTGGGTTCCTTTCAGGGCCTAGAGTAGAGTTTTCTGAATACTAGATGAATAATAAATGTTGAATGAATGAACCAACTACCCAGAAAAACTAATGGCAACCCTACATACTATGTAGAATCTGTTCCAATTGACATTTGTATATTTGTTATCTATGGATCAAAGGAAATCAATCCATGATCCAAGAGTACTTCAGTATTTTAAATCTGTTGTCACAATTTTATTTCTCTCCATTCTATCCCCCAAACTCCTGTGAATGGCAAATTTGAGTGTTGTCAATAACTTTTAAACAGAAACATCCATTCATGTAATAAATGGCAAGTTAGTAAAAGATATAATGTAAATATTATACAATATTGAGTACCACAAGAAAGATATAGCAAAATTTGTTCATTATTGTTCATTATCTTATACTTTACAGCATTTTTCTTTTTGTGAAAGTATAGTCTGTGGTAGTCTCTTTAAGAGAGGATCTAGGGTGGTAAACTTCCTGTCTGAAAGTTTCTATGTCGAAAAATGCCTTTATTTCACCTTCACGTTTGAATATTAGTTTGGCTAGGTACAGAAATTTCCATTAAAGTCCTTTTTTGTTGTGTTTTGTTTTCAGCATTAGAAGTTCTTGTTTCCAGAGTTGTTGATGAGAAGTCTGCTCTAAATCAGATTCTTGATTGTTAATCATTTTCTTCTGTGATAACTTTTGGGATTCTTTTATATATTTTGAGGTTGTAAAGATTTTCTACAATATTATTATACTGCTTAGCACACGGTAACCTCTTCATTCTGAAGTCTTATGTCTTTTTTGTTTTTCTTTTCTGAGAAATTCTTAGATATTATTTCTTTAACTATTGGTTCCCCTCCATTCTTTCTATTTCTCCTTCATTAACTCCTATTTGTTAGATATCGGTAAATCTAGGGCTATTCTCGATGATTTTTTTCTTTTAAACTTTCTATCTCTTCATCCTTTTATCTTATATTCTGGAAGAATTCCTTAGCCCTGGTCTTCTTAGCTCACTAATTTGCCCCTCCATTTTTTCATTCTGCTTTTGAGCCATCTATTAAATTCTTAATGGCAACAATTACATTTTTTCATTTTCAAGATCTCTTGATTCTGTTTTATAAAAATCAAGATCCTGTTGATTCACGGATGTAATACTATCTTTTATATCTCTAAAGATATTAATCACTCTTCTTGTAAAGTTTAGTTCCCCCCGAGCTGTAAATGCTTCTTGTTCTCGTCTTTCTCAATGTTGGCAGTCCTTATATTTCTAGTCATTCCCACTGTGAGCCCATCCTTTCTAGACTCTCAGGTCTCTCTCAGCTTGGGCAGCCAGTCTTGGATGTGCGGCTGAAGCAGCTGTGGGTGCTTGTGCTCTTTTCTGTTGTCAGTGAGACTAGGGGGTGGGCAGAGCTGAAGACAGCAGCCGGTCTTCTGAGCTTACTTGGTCCCTCTTTATCCTGGACATCATCAGCTACCTGAGGCTCTTCTCTATTTCTCCATCCTAAAACTGACCTAAACGCTGGGTGGAGAAGGGAAGAAGGAGTGCACAGGGGTTCATAGAACAAACCACTGCCACTACAACACTCTACCAAACCCTCACTGACTGTTCCTAGCTTCTCCTGCTCCAAGGTGCCACCACTTCTAGACATGGAGCCTGCACAGTGCTGCACCCATGTCTTGGTCTATCCTTTTCTCTTGCTCATCTCAACCCCAGCTTTCACTCTCCCAGGAATTCCTTGAAGCCTCTAGTCCCTTGAGAAGTTTAATTCTTGTTCTTGGGTGTGGCTAGAGATTCAGATGTTTCTTCATATCAGTTCTATAATTCCCCAGACCTGGTGCAGTGGAGCATATACTTACTCAAGCTGACATCTTGAAACCACCACATTCAGAGTCTTACCCTTAAACTGAGCCTTCTGAGCAACATACAGGATATACAGGAGTTAGAGAAAACACTGGTACTTATTTTACACGGTGGTTATTTCCCTGTTTGCTCTTAGATTCAATTTCCACTTTCCCCCTGTTTGACTGTGTCACAGGAAACTACATTCCCTGACTCTTTTTTTTTTTTGTGAGGAAGATCAGCTCTCAGCTAACATCCATGCCAATCCTCCTCTTTTTGCTGAGGAAGACGGGCTCTGAGCTAACATCTATTGCCAATCCTCCTCTTTTTTTCCCCCATTTTCTCCCCAAAGCCCCAGTAGATAGTTGTACGTCATAGTTGCACATCCTTCTAGTTGCTGTATGTGGGACGTCGCCTCAGCATGGCCTGACAAGCAGTGCGTCGGTGCGCGCCTGGGATCTGAACCCCGGGCAGCCAGTAGCGGAGCGCGCACAATTAACTGCTAAGCCACGGGGCCGGCCTCTCCCTGACTCTTTTAACAACTTTCTTCTGGGTAAGTTCAACCAATGGGACGCACTAGTGGACGACTGGAAGGGGAGATGAGGGAGAAGCTAGGGATCCCCGCAGAGATGATGTCTCAAATAGTGCCTGTCTTCAGTGGCCCGGGCCTCTATCAAGCAGCACTCATCACAGTCTAGCTCCTGCTGGTCAGCACCAGTCTTAGGCTCTGGTAACAAAACCTTCTACTGATGTCCCTCCAGTCCTGGAGATGTAGGAGCTCCTGTTGTTCCTGATCTCTGGGGTGCTGCATCACTCCTGCAGTACCATCGCCTATACAATTAATTTCCTATATTAAATTCATTTTGTTGAGGGGCCTAAAGTGGTTTTGTTTTCCCGGCTGGACCCTGACTTAAAGATCAATATGCTGAAGAGACATCTTCAAAAATAATAATTGGTAATTCCTTTCTTTGAGAGGAAGGGAGCACCATCGTGAAGGAATTCTCAACTTGGGTTTCTCAATATCTAAGATGTCCCAAGTTATTTCAAGGAGTGACATGAAATTCTCTGAAATGTGAGTTTTGGCAATGTATTTCACTTTAAATGCATATATGCCACAAAGCAGTTTTGTAAGGAAAGCCTTAAGGCCCTATTATATTATTAAACATAGTGTTTTAGAAGCAGGAAATGCTCTCCTAGAGGAGTGAGAGCTTTGAGAATAACAGAAACCTTGCTGAAGGCTTCTCAAGCTGTAGACCTACCTCCAGGGGCAGCCATGAAATAGTTTAAACAAAATACTTTTATCATCTCTAGCATTTACTATTTTCTCTGTTGAGAGGGGCTTAGGTAAAATGACAGTATACCTTTAGAAAAATCTCGTTTGGCTCTATTTCTTATTTGGAAATAGAGAACACCAATGTCTTAGAAGCCTAGTCCATTATTATCACTCCATAAATGCTTAATAAGCAGCACAGAAACAACAAGAAAGCCCACCACTGTGGCTCATGATCAGAGAGAGAATGAGAGCCACATTGCGCCACTGATATGCCATATGGCTGCAAATCTAAAGGCTCTCAAAGATGCCGCACTTCTATAAAGCTCTGAATACCTGCTTTCATTCCCATTTCGAGTGTTTGAACTGTAATATATGGGCCATCTATTTATTAGAGAGAGCTTACTTTGGCATGGGATAAATTGGTGCTTGCAGCAAGATGCTGTTTAATACAAAGGACGTTTCTTGAATTCCTTTCAGATCTGAGACCTACAGCTCAAGAGTGTTTGGTGTATATGTTTTAAAATTGCATGACTATTATACAATCCCTTTTCTTCAGCTGGCATGAGAAGGATATTCCCATCCCCTCTATGCTCTGTTCTTTACTTCCTCAAAGCTGAGGCGGCAAAAACACTGCCAGCCTTATCCAGCTTTTCATGGAAAGCCGCCACTCTTAACTGGCGCCTAAATGCAATTTCAGACTGTCCCAGGAGACCTTCGTGCTTTGAGGTGGATTCATAACATTAGGGCCAACAAAGAAGTTAACACACACTTTCATTGTTAAAGGAAAAGAAAAAAAGTCTGCTGGCTTACTGAAGTCGCTCTGCTTCTGTGAGTGCCTCTGTCCTCTGCTCCCCAGTGACAATGGCCAGTTCATCCTTCAGTTCCTGGATTTCCTTTTGTAGGCGTATAATCATCTACAAATGGTAAGGCATGAGAGCAAATGTCAACTCATTAAGGGAAACTTGGTGACAGAGAACATGTATCTTTTGAAATTATGAACTATTTTAAGGATGCAAAAATGTATAGAGAATGATATAAAAGGCACTCCTGTACCTACCACCCAGCTTTGTTAAATCTTAATATTTTCTCAAAATAGTTCTAGAATTTTTTTTAACAAATGAAACATTACTGATGTAACTGGGGCCTCTTATTCCTATTCCCCTCTGTCCTTCCTGGGGGGAACACAATACTGCATTTAGTGGGTAGCATTTCCCTGCATGTTTTCATACATTCTCTCCACATGTATGGATGTAACTGTAAATATTGTACAGTATCATTTTGCATGCCTTAAACTTTACTCAAATGTTACTGAACTGCATGTAATTGCAACTTGCTTTTTTTCCCCACGTTATGTTTTTGAGGTTATTTATATTGCTTCATGTGGCTCTAGTTCATTAATTTTCATGGATATATAGTATTTCAGTAAAGGAATATATCACAGTTTGTTTATGTCTCCTATTGATGGACATTTAGGATTTTTACTTTTGCTATTACAAACAGTGCTGCTGTGGACATTATAAATCTCTGGGCACATGTGTGAGAGTTTCTTTACAGTGTGCATTTAGAATAGAATTGCATGGTTGGGGGCCGGCCCTGTGGCTTAGCGGTTAAGTGCACACACTCCGCTACTGGTGGCCCGGGTTCGGATCCCGGGCGCGCACCGACGCACTGCTTCTCCCGCCATGCTGAGGCGGCATCCCACACACAGCAACTAGAAGGATGTGCAACTATGACAGACAACTATCTACTGGGGCTTTGGAGAAAAAAAAAGGAGGAGGATTGGCAATAGATGTTAGCTCAGAGCCAGTCTTCCTCAGCAAAAAGAGGAGGATTAGCACGGATGTTAGCTCAGGGCTGATCTTCCTCACATTAAAAAAAAAATAAAAAAAGAATTGCATGGTTGTAGAGTATGTGCATCTCCCCTTTACTATTTATTGCTAAATTGCTCTTCAGAGGAGTTGTATAAATTTACATTTTCATCAGCTATATATATAAGTTCCTGTTTCCCCACATTTTTGTCACTCTGTATGTAGTATTGACAGGCACTTTAATTTTGCCAATCTGGTAGGTGTAAAGTGGTATCTCAGTTTGTTCTAATTTGCATTTTCAGGATTATTGGTGAGGTTGATCATCTTTGTATACGTATATTGGCTGTTTGGATTTCCTCTTCTGTGAATTATTTATTTACATTCTTGCCCATGTTTCAGTTGAACTGTTTTTCTTTTCCTTATTGATTTTCAGGCTTCTTTATATATTCTAGACATGAATTCTTTGTTAGTTTTATGCAATGCACAGATTTTCTCCCAAAATATGTCATGTTTTTCACTTTGTGGTGTTCTTTTTGTTAAATGAAAGTTTTACATTTCAATATAATTTCATTATCAACTTCTGTTATGAGTTGTATTTTTGTGTCTTAAAAAAAAAATCTGTTTTACCTAAAACCATAGTAATGTTTTCCTATATGTTCTTATAAAAGTTTTAAAGCTTTGCTTTTCACATTTAGGTTGATTTTATTTTGTATAAAGTATGAGATATAGATCTAATTTTAATTTATTTTTTATACAGCTAACCTTGCAAGATTTGCTATTATAATTCAAACATGTTTCCACATATAAATGTGTCTTTTTCTGGGCTATTGGTTAAACATATTTGTCTACTTGACTATATGTATGGCAATACTACACTGTTTTAATTACCGTATTTTAAGAAATTTTGGCATCTAGATAGAACAAGCCCCCTTCATCTTGTTTTTTTCCAAAATAGACTTGGCTATTCTTGGTCCTTTGCTCTTTCATGTAAATTTTAGACCCAGCTTTTAAAATTCTACCAAAGACCCTTCTCAAATTTTAACTGGAAATAAATTTGATTAAAAGGTTAATTTGGTAAGACATCAAATTAATGACATTGAATCATCACATCCATGAACATGGTATGGCTTTCCACTGATTCTTTTCAATAAAGATTTATAATTTCCTCTATAAATATCTTATATGTCTTTAATTAGATTTTGTTCCTAGAATTTTAAAGTTTTTATTACTATTATAAATGGAATTTTTGTAAAATTGCATTTTCTAATTGTCGGCTTTTGATGTATAGGAAGGCAATTCATTTTTATATATGGATTATGTACCAAATAACTTTCTGAACATTGTTTTGGTTCTGTTTATCATTAAATACTCTTGGATATTCTATATAAGCAATCAAATTCTAAGTAATGGCAGATGTTTTTCTTCTTTTCAAATCCTCATACCTTCCAAAAAAATTGTCTCTGTCCTGGCAAGGACTTCCAAGTACAGTGCTTAAGACATTCTTGTCTTATTCCTTCTAGCATTTCCCTTTTAAAATGTTTGCTGTAGTTTTGCGTTGATACCCTTAATCACTTTAAGGATGTTCACTTATATTCATAGTTTGATGAGTCTTTTCAAACTATGGATGAATGTTTAATGTTATCAAATACTTTTTCTGCATCTAGTGATGTAATCATATAATTTTTGTCTTTTAAACTGTGAATGTAATGAATCACCTTAATTCATGTGATTTTTTTTTAGTATGAACTACTTCAGATATAAAAAAAAAGTATAAAGAATACTTTGTACCCACTACTTAGCTTAAGTGAACACCAACGTACCTACCTCTTAGCTTAAGAAATCAAACATTACAGACCCTTTTGAAGCCCTCACCCCTGTAGAGCCTTCCCTAAATGAATTCCCCATTACCATTACCCTGAATTTGGTGTTTATTTTTCCCATGGCTTTTTTTCTTTTACTATACATTAGTATATTTTCTAATGATAGATTATCCTTAAATTCCTGAAGTAAACCGAACTAGTCATGATACCACATATCATATTAATGATCATATGATCATAACGCAAAATTCCTAAAACAAAAATTAGCAGGCTGAATCCAACTTTTATTCTTCCTTCAGTATTTGGTAAATTAAAAAAAAAAAAAAAACATTGAGGGGCCGGTCCAGTGGTGTAGCGGTTAAGTTCGTGCACTCTGCTTCAGTGGCCCAGGGTTCTCAGGTTCAGATCCCAGGGTGGACCGAGACACTGCTTGTGAAGCCATGCTGTGGCGGCGTCCCATGTAAAGTGGAGGAAGATGGACATGGATGTTAGCCCAGGGCCAGTCTTCCTCAGCAAAAGGAGGAGGATTGGCAAGGGATGTTAGCTCAGGGCCGATCTTCCTCACAAAAAAACAAACCAAAACAAAAACATGGAGTCTGGTCCTTCATTTCTTCCTTCTTTCCTTCCTTCTCTCCTTTCTCTCCCTGTCTCCTTCCTTCCTTCTTTCCTTCCTTTCTTTCTCTCTCTTCCTCCTTCCTTCTGTTCCTCCCTCTGTTCCTCTGTCCCTGCCTCCCTCTTTCTTTTCTTTTCTTTTCTCTCTCTCCTTTTGGTAGCTTTGTTATTATTGAGTCAATTTATTTATTAGTTGTAGACATATTAATGTTTTAAAATTCTTCTTGCCTTAGTTTCAGTGTTATGTTTTTCTAGGAAATTGTCCATTTTGTTTAAGTTTTCAAAGTTATTGCCATAAAGTCATTCAAAGCACGTTATTATTATTTTAAAATATCTACTGTACCTATATTATTGTATCAGTTTGTGCCTTTTTTTTTTTATTCTTTTCTTCCTTAATCTTTCCAGAGATTTTTTTTCCTTTTATTAATCTGTTAAAAATCAACTTCAGGTTTTGTTGTTTCTCTTCACTGGCTTTTGTTTTCACTCATTTTTATACTTTTTAATTTCTGTTTTCCTACTTTTGTAGATTTACTTTATTGTTCATTTTCTAACTTTTTGGCTTAGGGGTTACTAGACCAAGGGAGTTGTGTAAATTTGAACTGCAAACCCATGTGAGCCTTAGGATTTCAAAGTTGTAGAGAAACCACATTTTGTTCTACCTAGAGTCCACTGGGCAGACAAGCTTCCTAGCATCTCCCTATGCCAGTGGACAGATTTTATTTTTCCTTTCTGGTTCACTCTTTTACTGGTTTTATGTTGAGGAGGGGAGAGGATGTCTGAGGTTCATCATCCACCTCCCAAGGTGCCAGGGCTTTGACTTACACACCTTTGTTGCAACCCCCTTCACCCCTCCACTCTAGGACAACTGCAGCCTCAGCTTTGTTTCTAGGCCCTGGAGAATTCCCTTACTTCCTTCAACCTCAGACATATATTTCAAAAGGTGCTTGTTAAATTTTGTATAGGTGGGTTTCAGATTACCTGTACCATAGCAACAAGACCAGAAGTTCCAAAGAACATGATACTGAGTATTTTAAATGTGTTGGTGCTCTTAGAATTTCATTTAAATGCACAGGATTGAGTAGGTTTTGGTTGTTTACTTGTTTTCAAAAACATTCTTAGAATCATCAAGCTATGCAGAATGAAAATCCTTAGACAGAAACTGGGTCATTCATTTGTATCTTCCCTCTACTAAATTAATACTGATGCCATATTTTCTATTTGTACTAAGGCTTTCAAAGTCAAATCTAACAACCAAATTATCTTCTGTCTTATTGAACAGAAATCTCAGAACTAAGCCAACTTTTCATGATTTTGAGATTATTACAGTCATATCTCCCACCAAATTACTGCAGAAACTTTGAGATAAGAGCCATTCTTAGAAGATTTTGGCCGATGCCCACCCAGTCACCATAGACTGGCCTGTTCACAGTTCTGTTATCACCTTGTCTCTCTGAGGTACCAACACTTGTAAAGAAAGCAAGTCACACCCTTTGTGATCCTGATCTTACAGGGCTGGCTCCATATTTGCCCTGAAATTTTGAGAGTGAGATATAGGAAGTCCCATCCAAGTTGTGTTGTGGGTGGTTCTGAGGACAAATTTTCAATTGTCACTCGTGCTTCAGAAAAGCTCTGCATGTAAAATAATGAACAGTAATGTCAGTTTTTAGAAGCAATTATAAAAGAGACCAGGAGACAACGCTTGTCAATTACTGGATTATTCTGCAATGGGAAGACTTTAACATTTGTTCAATCATCAGCTATTAGCTTTTGACGCCTGATTTCTTTAATTCTCTCACTGACCTACATCAAACACATGATAACGTTGACCTTTCTTCAAATTCCTCAAGTTCCTTCAAAGAAAAGTCTCTTTAGCCAAATTTAAAGGAAAAACCCTCCAATGCCTAATATGTTTATTTTCATTCAATTATGAACTAATTTTTGTCTTCAAGCTAACTGCCTTACTGTCTTCCTCATTCTGTGCAGTAATGTTACAGGGCTGCTAGCAGGGTAGGGACAGCAGAAGAATTCATCCTAGGAGCTCAATTCCACTTGACTCATGCATTTGAATTCTGCAGTCTCCTTTGTTCAGTGGGGGAACTGTGTGATGCTGGTATCTGACCAGGGCCTGTTCTGGAAATAGATCTGCCTCACCCATTGGTTTCTCCAGAAGAGAATTCCATCAGGGGAGCTCAAACTCCCTGAGGCAAGCAGGATAAAACAGCCCCATTATTCTTTTTTCCTCCTTTTCCTCTACTCTTCAATAGAATGATTTCAGGAGAGGATGGGCCAACAATCAAGAGGAAGTGATTAATATGGATAACAGTGAATTTGAGATTTTTTTTTTTTTTTGGAATTTGAGAAATTTGTAAATGAAGCACTGTTGGTAAGATTTCACATCTTTTTTACAATGCATACTACTAAGTTTACATCAGCTTATTATCTAGATAAATTAAAAAAAGCTGAGTGATTTGAAAAGTAATATAATCTTAATTTTAGAATTTTAAAATATTGAAATATTTTATTTCAATATTTTCAGTATTGGCATGAGTTGATTCCAAATCACATTTCATTTATAAAAGACTAACAGAATAGAGAAAAGAAAAAATATCTGCATTTTAATGAGTAGCTAAATCATATAACCTGAAAATATTTATGCTTTAAAAAAGCACTTTGACAAAGCAGAATTCATTGTTATAAAATTAGAAGCTTGGTCATTTTTCCACGGATCAAACCAATTATTATTTTTTAAAAATCTCTAGAGGGCCAGCCCCGACGGCCTGGTGGTTAAAGTTTGGTGTACTCTGCTTTGGTGGCCCAGGTTCAGTTCCCAGGCGCAGAACTACACCACTCTTCTGTCAGTGGCCATTCTGTGGTGGCAGCTCACGTAAACAAAAAAGAGGAAGATCGGCAACAGATGTTAGCTCTGGGTGAATCTTCTTCAGTAAAAAAAAAAAAAAAGAAAATCTCTAGAATAAGTACCAGGACAGGTTTGTAAAATATGGTTCTATTTAATAACCGGACTTCTTTTTCTCTATGAGCTTTTATAAAAGATGGTCTATTATTAGTGCCTCTAGAAAGTTAAACTGCTGCTCTTTGAAAGGCTATGACCTACATAGAGGTAGAACCGCGTAGGATTCTGCCGTATGCATCCTCAGGACTCACTGCCCATCTTAGCAGTGAGGGCACGGGGACTGCAGATAGAACACAGGCCCTGAGCGACTGTCCATGTCTGAATCCTGGCTCTGCCACTTGTTAGCACTGGGACTCTGAGCAAGCTAGTTAACATTTCTGTGCCTCAGTTTTGTCATCTATAAGATGGAGATAGAGATGGCATCTACTCATAAGGTCATTGTGAGCATTTAATTAGTTAATATGTTTCCAGCACTTAGAACATTGCCTGAAACGAGCAAGTTCCCCCCAAATTTTAGCTAATATTTGATATACTTTGATTTGTTTTTAAACATTGTCAGTTAAAAGTTGCTTACCAATCTGGGATCAACTTCTTCATTAAGAACAGCTTCATTCTTTATGAGTGCCACTCGTTGTGCAAATCTGCAGGTAGATATAGACTCCTAAGAAAGTAAAGTAACTCCTTAAAATGTTATGGCATAGAGAGACAAAACTTAATTTTTGTTCACAGGAAAAAGATGCATACCTAAAGAGTGATGCGTATAAAACACACATTCAAATGAAGAAGCTTTGCTCTAGAACATTATTTTTTATTAAAATTTTGTTTGGGCTTAATAAAATGACCAATGCTAAAAGTATGGGAGATCCGGAGACCCTAAGTGGCAACTGGTATATGTTTTCAACTATTAATCTGTTAAACCAGAACCACATATACAAATCATAATCATGGCAGGTACCAAAATCCACAAACGTGAAAGACTACAAAATAAATATTTATAACAGACCAAAAAGAGAAGCTTTTCAAGGCATTTTACAATGCACTTGGGGCTTGGCCTTATTTTGACAGGCACCCTGCTGCTTCCTATTTTCCTCTTTTGGAGAAAGTCTGGATCCCAAACATTAATCTGAAACGCACAAAACATCAGCTGGCTCTAAAGCAACCCAAGAAAGCTATCTGGCAGGCATTCCCTGCCAAAGCACCCTGGGTGCTGCGCCCAGTGACATGTCTAGGAGCACATCTTGGAGATATCGCCAAGGTACCCTAGTAATAAAGAGCAAAACCAAGCAGGAAAAGCCAAGGAAACCCATAGCAGGCCCTCTAAAGTTTGTATAGGAGGCTTCTTCAAACCATCCTGTGTTATGTGAAGTCAGTTCTCCAATGGGAGAATTATAACGTTGGTAAATAACCCAAAGCTGTGAACTCTGTAGGGTATCTACCTCGGAAGGCATACCCTAACCCAGCTGAAAAGATGGAAACCCACCCAGGGCCCTCAACCATCTCACAAACTAGCGATAAAAACTCAAACTGAGATCTCCAGAAAGAAGAACCAACATACATCGATATTCCTTTTCTCTAAAGAGAGTGTTGCAATCATGGTCGTCATGCAGTTCCCTCCCAAACTGTCCCTTAGGACACTGGTCATCATGGAGTTCCTGTAGGGAATGTGCGAACGGTGTTTTTCTGAAAGGGCAATGATAACCTGTGGTAAAGTAGAAAAATAATGGCATTAGCTTAGCAGAAAATGCACATCTGACAAACAACTGAGCTGCAACTGTAATAAAAATACAAAAGGAAATAATAACTAAACGCAGGGTGACACTCAAAACTTGAGCTCAGAATAAATATCTTAACAATATTCAGTACAATAACGGTGAAGATGGAATGAAGTAAATGTAGCAAAAACACACCATGATGAACCCTCTAAGTTTTGGACAGATGATATAACTTGTACAGAATTGGATACATTATGACTCTGTTTTCAGCCACTGGAAAATTCATATAAAAATTCAAGAGTAAATCATGCCAGATTTTTAAAATCCTACCAAAAGTGGTCTGTATGCCCCATCTTCAAGGTAGAAGAGGCAGAACAGTAAATAACAACAAGGAAATGCAGTATAGGGGTTAGTGGTGGAGACCCCAGATTTGGTGCCACAGTGTCCAGGCCCAAATTCTAGCCTTACTAGGGCATGCCACTCAACATCTCTGCCTCAGTCTCCTCATCTGTAAAATAGGAAAAAAGTAGTACCTACCTCATAGGTAGTTGGGGGGATTAAAAGAGTTAAAATGTGCAAATTACTTTGGGGCATAGTACCTAGCGCACCATAAGTGCTGTATACATGTTTTCTATTATTGTAAGTGATAGGGGAAGTTTACTCTGGTTCACCTAAGGCTTGCTTATCTTACTCCTCATGAGTGTCTTAGGTACTTAAGGAAGGTACTAGATAGAGGGATGGTAGATGGATGAAAGGCTGCTGTAGGGTTGTCCCCAAAGGGAGCCACCAGGGGTTCAGGGTTTTCCTGGGAAGATTAATCTAGTGCTAGGATGTCCTTGCAAAGCATCAGGAATGTCACCCACAGATGTGACTTCAGGGGCATCACAAGGCCCTGGGCCCTGAAAATACCTCTGCCAACACCCGCCATTATTCTAGTCTTCCCTCCAACAAGGTGTGTAATTCTCATCATCAAAACTTCTTCTACCCCTTTAGTTTACAAAACAAGATAGGAGCGCTATTTTCTGAAGGCCCTTTTGAGCAAAAGCATACAACTATACCACTGGTCTTGCTTTAAATTCATATCCACAGATTTTACTAAAAACCAGAAATCCTGTGATATTTCTTTCAAATATCACTTTTCCATTCTCTGAAATGAGGCCTTTACACCTTATCCTTTTGTTTAAAACCTCTATCCAGTCTCCTCTCCCTGCCTTCAGTCCGAGCTGATGGCCACACACCCATCTACTAGATGCAAGCAGCCTGACCAGAACTATCTCATGCCTCATCACTAAACCCCTCGAACATTCTACCCTTCCTTCTGTTACCGTCCTGCTCCTGTCTAAGGCCAACACTCCATCCTCTCCCTCTTCTCCTCTCATCTACTTTGCTCTTATAATTAACCCCTCTCTCTTCTCATCAATTTCTCTCTTCCACCTGGATCATTCTCATCCTGCATGTGCACTACAGTACTAAACTAAGATGGCTCTTTCCAAGGTCATCCGCAACCCTCATGGAATCAAAAGCATCAATTGCCATCTTAGTAGATTTCTGAGTTAAGTAAGCATTCAGTACAGGTACCCATTGCCTCTTTTAGGATACACTTTATTCACTTGGTCATCATGACACCACACTTTGCTGATTTTCATCTTTCTTCAAAAACTAGTTAATGAATGCTTCCTTTTCTTCTTCCCAAATTAGAAATATTGGAGTGCTCCAGGGCTCAGTCCTTGATCCTCTTCTTCCTTATCTACACTCTCTCCCTATGTAATCTCATCCAATTCCTTGGTTTTAAATACATCTATATCCTGATGTCTGCCCAGTTTATATCATCAGCCTCAACCTTTTCCTTGGGCTTCTATTCCTGTGGCAACTCTACATTTCTACCTGGATGTCTGTTCTTGACTTTCTCTCCCTTCTACCTCCAAACCGAATTCTTTCCCAGGCTTTACCCACCATTATTAACAGCATCACCATCCACCTAGTGGCTCAGTCCAAAACCCTAGGCATCATTCTTGATTTTTCATCACAATCATCCAATCCATCAGCAGTTTCTATTAGTTTTACCTACCAAACATACCCAGAATGGATCACTTCTTCCCACCTCTTCTGTCACCACTCCAGTTCAAGCCTCCATCGCCTCTACCTTGGACAACTGCATAAGGCCTTGAATCAGTCTCCTTGCTTCTCCTTTTGCCCTCCCATGGTCTACTCTCCACATAGCAACCAGAGGAAGCTTTATAAAATGAAAGTTACACCAAGTCACTCCCCTGCTAACAACTTTTCAGTAGGTTCCCAAAACATTTAGTATAATGACCCAACTCCTGTGTAATCTGGTCCCTGTCTGCCCATTTGACCTCATCTCCTGTCGTGCTTTCGTTGCCTACGCTGGCCTTGCTGTTGATGCATCATACCAAGCTTATCCCCACATCACAGCCTTTGAACTGATGGTTCTTTTTGCCTAGAATGCTCTTGCCCCAGCTTCCTGCTTCTCATCATTCAAATCTTTGCTCAAATTTTTTCTCCTTACAAGGGCTTTCCCTGAACCCCCTACCAAAAGTAACACACCTATCTCCAAGCTGTTACTCTATTTTATTTTTCTTCTGGTACTTATCAGTATTTGACATTTTATTTATTTGTTATCTGCTTCCCCACTAGACTCTCTGCTCCTCAAGGCCAAGGACTTTGTTTCTCTTGTTCATAGCTCTATCCCGCTGCCTAGAACGGTGCCCAAAACCCAGTACATGTGGCAGAAACTAAGTTGTCTCACTCAGCTTTCATGACAACCCCCACTCAAGTTTAACTTCTTATAAAACTACATTTCCTAGTGTCTCTCACCACTCACGTTTTGCATGAGACCTAGCTCCATCAAGCAGACATCCCTGCGTGGGATTTGGAGGTGAGTAGTGAGGGGTGATGGCCATAATGAAGATCAGATTCGTAGGTGAATGTGGCGGCAAAGGCATCTGGTACTTTGAGGCAGCCACCAGGGAAGTTTCTAGAATCTAGGACTTAACGTTCTAAGTGCCAAGTAGGGATAACAGTAGAGTTTTGCAGAGCAGTTCAGTGGTGTGGTTAGATGTTTCTCCTGGTTGCTCTGCTCCCAGCTGGGTAGTATCGAAGCCCAATTTTCTAACTTTTCTTGATATTCTTTATGTTTAATAAACTCTATGCTGCTTAAATTAGCTAAAGTGGATTTTCCAGTCTGCAACTAAGAAATCTGACTAATACAACATGTGCTCAACACATTTTTGTTAAATGGATGAACAAATGAAGTAGTAGATTAATTAGTTTCACCTAGGAAAGCAGTGCGATGGTCATTAGTATGGAATGAGATTTGAGGGAATTAAGTTTTAATTAAGTTTCCAATTAAGTAATTGGGAATGGAGTGGGCAATATGGCAGATGCAAGGTTGAGTGGCAAGGTGGTAGTATGGGGTGCTGAGCAGAGCTCCAGACCCTGAGAGCCAAGAAGACAAATGGAATGTCTGCAACAGGCAAGGTAGGCCCAAATACCAAATACCAGACCAAACTGGGGTTGGTTTGACAAATGTGCAGAGAGAGTGGCATTATTGCTTATGAACCATCAATTAAATATCTAATAATTTTCTAAGTACTTTGAAGTTCTTTCATAAAACAAATGTCACTATTTTTTTCCTGCTCTAGGAAACAATATTGATATCTCTTCTATTCAACAGCTTTATTGACAACTTAGATGACATAAAGGAGAATATGTTTATTAAACTTCCTGTTGATATTAAATTAAATGGTATGCTAGTTAACTTGCTTTTGGTTGCAGTAACAGAAAAAATAACCCAAACTGGCTTTAATCATAGGGAAATTTATTGGCTCATGTAACTGTAACAGGAAAGGCTTTAGGTTCAAAATGACCCAAAAGGTCAGTGCTACCACCAAGGACTTAGTTTTTGCCCATATCTCTGCTCTATCTTCCATGTGGTAGAAGTCTGCCTCTCCTTAAGGCCCTAGGATGGCTGCCAAGTGCCTTGATGTTACATGCTTCCTTATTCATAACTGAGATGAGAAAGGGCCTTTCATCTCTAATCATTAAACAAAAGTCCTGAGTTTTGCTAAGGACCAACTTGGGTCATGGGCTCATCTCTGAACCAATCACTGTAGCCAGGAGAAAGACAGGCTCCAACTGGCTTAGACCAGGTAGGGTCTACTCCTGGAACTATGATGGGCTTCTGGCTGCTGCCCCTTGGAACGAATGTTGTAGAGGCAATCTCAATGTCCTTTCCAGAAAGAGTTCTAAATTTGTTAAAGAATTAAAATTCAAATGAGATTATGGATTAGAAAATATGGTCTTTAAAAATGGGGAAAGTGAAGGCAGTGCATGATAGAAGAAAGAACCCAGGACCAAGAGTCAGAATCCAGCTCCCCGACCTGCGTGACCTTAGGCCAATCTCTGAAATTTATTAGCCTCAGTTTTCTCACCTGCAAAAGTGGGATTTGAATGCTTGTATATCTCCCAGAAATGTTTTAAAGATAAATATAGATTGTTTCTGGGATAGTTTTCAGTAAAACAAAGAGCACTCAGTGCTGCGGAGGGGTCTTTAGGCTGTTCTCTATGATCCCTTTGAGACGCGTTTTAGCCATACAAACCCAGTCCTAGGCCATTTCTTTAGAAGAAGACCCTGAGCAGGTGTCTTCTCAGCTCTAAAGGAGTTTAGGAATACAATAAGCCCAGACCCCTTGGAGCAGATACAAATCTTTAGAGTGACCCAGAAATGGCTGGTATACTTG
This sequence comes from Diceros bicornis minor, assembly GCF_020826845.1. NCBI lineage: Eukaryota > Metazoa > Chordata > Mammalia > Perissodactyla > Rhinocerotidae > Diceros > Diceros bicornis. Next base: position 25,644,838 of record NC_080753.1, on the reverse strand, counting down.
GGAGAGAGGCAGAGGTAGATTAATTCTTTGTGGGCTGCTTTGGGCTCCCTAAACTGGGCAGGAACCAAACGGTCTGAATGGCGCAGGTTAAGGAGGTGGTCTTACAACTTGGATTTTTTTTTTAAATGTTTACTTTCACTTTGGATTTCATGTATAAATACAAGAATGTTCCTGAAAGCATTCTTTAAGCCACAAACAGTGGAACCTCATATTATATTTATTATCTCCAAGTACCTATGCCTGAAATCAACAGTTTGGCTTACTATACAATGAATTAAAGAGATTTTCTTTTAAAGAGCTCAGAAGTGCATGGAAAATTGACTTCTGAAAACTGACAAAGATTTGGAGTGGTTACAATGGACACTGGCACCATCAGTTTTTTCTCCTGAACACAACCATTCAGTGGAAGCCAAGTGGAAACTGAAACTCTGAAAGTCCCACTCATGTTGGACACTAGCTGAAGGTGACCCCAATTCTCGTGTCCGTAGAAGTAGAGAGCAAACACTCCATTCCCAGTGGTTTCTCATTTGATGTTTGGGCTGATAGCAACTGCTGGTCACACCAGGAGCACTTGGTGAGGCAAACGGTTAGAACAAGTATGCACATCCCCTTCCCTTTCCTCCATGGACTCGATTTCTGGGGTTGAGATGTACCCTGTTATTGTGGCTTAAAATGTTTTTGAGGAGACTTTTTGGAAAAAGTACTACACACACGAGGAGAACTCCAAAACCAACAAAACTCTGGCAAACAGAAAGTTATTTTCTTGTGAGCACAATAAGGTGCATTCAACTCAGAGAGGCTATACGTTGAGCAGGTGTAAGGTCTCACAATTATGGCCAGAAGGGCAGTTACAATTCTACAGGGAATTTCTGTAACCAGTGTGGGTCAATTAACATAAGAAAGGCTACCAAACTATTTTCTAGTCCATCTCCATCTCATATGTTGAAACTGAGAGAGGGAGAATGTAATTAATTACTGACACTTACATGAATTTCTATTACGTACAGCATTTATCTTACTGTGTTGGAAGCACTTATTTAAATGCTTTGCTCTTTCACTGGATAACATGACAGCACAGACTATTTCTTAATCATATATTTAGCCCCAGTGCCTAACATAATTCATAGCACCCAGTGGATACTCAATCACAATTTGTTGAATGAATGAATGAATGAATGAAGCTAATTAAACTAAATTGTGTTACACTTCTGGTCTCATTAGCCCCATAATAAAGTACTACATGAAGAAAATTTGTTTATAAAAGTCCTTGAATTCTGTTATTTCATTAACAGTATCTGCCCACTCTTTTTATTCTTCTTATTGCCATGTATTCTTTGGTTCTCTCTCACTCATCTTTTTCTGTGCGAAATTCCAAAATTTCTCTACTACTCTCCTACTTTCTCTGTAGCAGCTACTCCTAGACTTACTCAACCTCACATACCCACGTCCACAAACTGCAGTTTCCATATCATGCTCTTCTTTGCTCTTATGCTAATCTTCTCCTCCTCGTCCCCTCCTCTCTCCATTATCTCATGCTGTAACCTCCGTGAAGACACTTGTCTATCAGTGTAAATAGATAACAACTGGAGTGAAGCAGTGGGTGAATAGGAAACAGATAAATTACGTTCAGAGAGCCAGAGGTCAATGACATGTGAATGTCACTGCGACCCTGGGTGAGTCGATCCCCCCGGCTGGAGCTAAGGGCTGACAGGCTCACAGTTCCCACTGCCTGACATGCTCTACCCCATCCTTGCCTGGCTCACTCCTACTCATTCTTCAGGTCTCTGCTTTATATCAGCCCCGAGAGAACCTTCATTAAGTCTCCCCACCTCAGTCTAAGTCTGACCCCCCAGTACAAGCTCTCCTCACCCCTCAGACTTTCTCTGCACAGCTGTCACCTGGATTACAGCCAGGTTCTTAATGATTACTTATTCAGTGCTTGTCTCCCTACACCAGACCATGAGACCTTTGGAGCAAGGACTGTTTCTATTTTGCTCAGCACTATGCTCCAGTGCCTAGCACAGTCTTCAGCACATTATAGTTCCTTATAAATATTTGTTAAATAAATAATAATAATAAACTAGTTATATAGAAAATCAAATGCCACATAGCCACCAAGACTACTCACATGAGGCTGATCTAAGGATTTTGAAGAGAAACATAGTGAGGAGAGGAACAGTTTTAATGACAAGTAGCAGCTTGCAAAGGTTGTGTAGAATGAAGAAAAAGAAAAGATTGGGGGCAGAATGTTTATCTTGAGTGATTACAATTGGTGGAAATTTTGATTCAACTGATGAATATAATCTTGTGCGAACAATGGGAATTAAAGCAAACAGTGCTACCATCTGACACAAGTAGGTATATTTCTTTAAAGTAAAGCACTTTGAATACAGTCCATTATGTCTTCATATCAATGTTTTATAAGTATCCTATTAAGTAAAAATCTCTCTTAAATAAAAGTACTACGTAGGGGCTGGCCTGGTGGAATAGTGGTTAAGTTTGCATGCTCCACTTCGGCAGGCAGCCTGGGGTTCGCAGGTTCAGATCCCGGTCGCGGACATATGCACCACTTATCAAGCCATGCTGTGGCGGCGTCCCATATAAAATAGAGGAAGATGGGCATGGATGTTAGCCCATGGCCAATCTTCCTCAGCAAAAAAAAGGAGGATTGGCAACAGATGTTAGCTAAGGGCTAATCTTCCTCACACACACACACACACAAAAGTAGTATGTAATATTTGAGTAAGAAAGAGCTCAGGAATGTTGACTCTTGTCAGAAACACTAAGATGATCTGAACACCATGCAGGCCTTCATCGCTGGGTGCTGTGTTACTGGGATTTATTTGGTTAGGGCCTAACTGTGTACGCCTTGTTCAGAGAAAGCTCCCTTAGGTTTCTCTCAATCTGCTTTTTCAGCCAACTTGACCATTAGAAAGCACTTAACATCAAGACAACATCAGTCTCAAAAGGGTTCATTAGGCGGTTAAAAAAAGGTTTGTTGTTTTTTTTTTCTCAAGTCTTTTAGCCTCTAATATTCATTAACAAGTCTTTCTGGCTTGCCAATATTCTCTGTATTTCTCCACTTCAGTTTTTGATCGTGTTTTTAGAATTTGGAAGCAGTTGCCATCTTTAACATTCAACTCACAGCACATACTCACAGTGCTGAAAGGAACTTGAGAAATCATGTAATTCAGTCCACTCATTTTAAGGTTGAGAATTTTTCTGGAAGATTTATTTAGCTAAATTCAGATGAGTTTTCTCTGCCCTTGGAGTCAAATTCAGAAATTAAAAATAGAGCACATACTAGGGTAGGTTGTAGTAAACTTGGGGTAGGGTAGCAAGGGGAAGCTAAGGCAAAGCAAAACATTACAAGGTCAAAATTACTAGATGAAGTCACCAGAAGCCGTAAAGATACTGGTCATCTCTAAATTATGTTCCCATAGCCAATCTACTAGCCTGAAAAAATAGGCCCTGAGAGGGCATTTATAATCTATATTCACACCCACTACAAATTTTACAATAAAACAATACAATATAGTGAAAAAAAGCAAAGACTTTGGAGCCAAGCAATTCTAGATTCAAATCCTCATCTCACCACTAGCTGGTAATCTTTGGAAGGCCTCAGGAAGACCTGAGTTTTAAAATCTATAAGATGGGGACAATAATGAACACCTGTAGTCTAGAGCTGTTGTGAGGTTTAAATGCAATGGTGTATACAACATACTAGTAGCTACACCCATGTTCATTGCATTATTATTCACAATAGCCAAAAGGTAGAAACAACCCAAGTATCCATCAATGGATGAATGGATAAACAAAATTAGTATATACATACAATGGAATATTATTTAGCCTTAAAAAGAAATGAAATTCTGACACATGCTACAACATAGATGGACCTTGAAAACATTATGCTAAGTAAAATAAGCCAGACAGAAAAGGACAAATATTATATGATTTCACTTACATGAGTATGTAGAATAGGCAAATTCATAGAGATAGAAAGTAGAATAGAGGTTACCAGGTGATGGGACCATAAGGAAATGGGGAGTTGTTGTTTATTGGGTACAGAGTTTCTGTTTGGGATTATGCAAGAGTTCTGGAAACGGATGGTGGTGATGGTTGCACAACAATGAAAATGTACTCAATGCCACTGAATTGTACACTTAAAACTGATTAAAATGATAAAGTTTATGTTATGTATATTTTACCACAATAAAAGAAGAAAAGAAACACAACACAACAAAACTGCTAGTAGAATGCCTAATGTAAAGTACATGGGCAACAAATGGTAGGTATAGTTACATCCCATTCTGCCCATTTTACCTGCTCTAAGTAATGCAGTGACAAGTTGATATACTTGGCCTCTGTTAGAAGTTGGCCCCCTACTCCAGTCTTTGCAACGCGCTCTGAACCAGCCAGGTCAACCAAATGAAGTTTGGCATGTCGAACAGTTGCAGATCCTGGTTCTTTGCTCGATAAGTGAATAGTGAAAATGCAGTGGGAACGAGTTGAAGCTTGGTTCATAGGAGTCTATAAAAAAGAAAATCGCAAAACAAAAATAATGTGAAAAACAAGAATTTTTGAAGAATATCAACAAATTTAAATTTACATTTCTAATGATAAGACATTTCCCATGAAGCCAACGCTGTCAAACAGAGCAAAAACACTTGGAGCTGAGACCCTTAAAGTGAGTTATTTTTAATGTATTACCTTTTAAATGACCGTTAACAGATGTGGATGGGTTGATTCAGAAAGTGAGAAAACAGTTCAAATGAGGTAAAGCTTGGGTCCTCTTACCAATATGGTAACTTTATTTCATTATATAACCACAATCCATACCTTAACCTTGGCTAGCCAGACTAAAAATGCTTAATGTGAATGTCACGGGAAAAGAAGTGACAATGGGTGCATTGAGAGAATTCATTACACAAATGTAAACACAACCCACAGACAAGGATGCTTAGCAACACTACTACTACCCACCACTGAACAGGAGGTTCCAGCCAATGTAATAAACAAGAAAAAGAAATACAAGGCATATTGATAGGAAAAGGAGAGATTAAAATGTCATTATGTACAGAAAATATGGTGGTTTACATAGAAAATGCAAGAGCATCTACAAAGAAACAATTAAAAACTAAAAAGTTTAGCAAGGTTGCTGGATGCAAGATCAACATGCCAAATCAAGGAAGTTCTAATAACCCAGCAACAATTAATCAGGAAATATAACATTATTCATAGTGGCAACAAAGACAATGAGATAGGGGCTGGCCCGGTGGCGCAGTGGTTAAGTTCATGTGTTCTGCTTTCACGGCCCAGGGTCCACCGGTTCGGATCCTGGGCACAGACCTGCTCACTGCTTATCAAGCCATGCTGAGGAAGTGTCCCACATAGAAGAGCTACAACTCTTCAACTAAGATATACAACTATGTACCAGGGCTTTGGGGAGAAAAAAGAAAAAGAGGAAGATTGGCAATGGATGTTAGTGCAGGGCCAATCTTCCTCAAAAAAAAGAAGAAGAAGAAGAAGAAAAAGACAATGAGATAATAAGGAATTAATCTAATAAAAGATGTGTAATTTGTAGGGAAAATGACAAAATAATATTAAAGGATACAGAAAGAAAACCTGAATAAATGGTGTCCTAGATACTAATAAACCATTTCACAGATAGGAAAACTCAAAATTAATCTATATGTTAATCTATATATTCAATGCAATTGAAATAAAATTGCCACAGGTTTTGTTTGTGGAACAGAACAAACAAATTGATTCTAAAAATCAGATGGAAGAGAAAATATTGAAAAATAAAAAACAATTCTATGAAGAAGAACAAGGAAAGGGGACTTGTCCTGCTATGTATCAAGGTATATTGTAATGCCATACTAATTAAAACAGTGTGGTATTGGTGCAGAAACAGATAACTAGATCAGTAAAACATGTTGTGCTCATTTAGGAACTCTGAATAGGATAGAGGTGACAACACACCACAGAGGAGAGAGGGTGGACTAATTAATAAATGGTGCTGGAATAACTGGCTACCCATCTTGAAAAAAATAAATTTAGATTGCTTCCTCACACTATATACACAAATAAATTCCAGACTGTATTAAAGACTTATGTATAAAATAACACAATTTCAACACTAATATAAGAAAATATGAAAGCATATCATAGTCAACCCAGGGTAGTAATAGATATTTTATGATAAGACATAAAACACAAAAATGAACTGATTTAAAATATTTGACCAAACAATACAAAATTAAAGAACTTCTGTGCGATAAAACCCACCATAAAGTTCAAAGACTGGGAGACCATATTTGTAATACATATGTCTGACAAAAGATTAATATATGAAATAAAGAACTCCCACAAATCAATAAGAAAAAGACAAACAACCCAGAAAAAAAATGGACAAAGAATATGAACAGGCAACTCATAAAGAGAAACCTGAAAATGGTCAATAAGTATTTGAAAAAAATGCTCAGACTCACAAATAATCAGGACAAATAATTAGAGCCATAATGATGGACTATCATTCACATCCATCAGACTGACAAAAATTAAAAAATAAAGTCTAACAAAACAAGTGTTTGTAAGGATATAAGAAAATGGAAACTTGTATGTACTGCTGGTGGGAATATAAATTAAGAACATTTTCTGAGAGCAATTTGACAATATGTGGTAAAGTTGCAAATACACGTAACCCACAACCCAGCATTAGATTACTAGGGCTATTTCCTAGAGTGAAATCTGGGACAGGTACAGACAGAGAGAAAGAGAGACACACACACACACACATATGGACATTCACTGCAATGTTGTTTGGGATAGCAAGAAATTGGTGCAAGATGTACAATTTAAATGAACATCTGTGATGGAAAAGATGAATAAACTGGGATAATTCAAACTATAGAGAAGTTAAAATGAGGCACTTTTTGGATAGATTGACGTAGATAGATTTCTAAAATGTTGAGGAGAAATAGCATGTTAAAGAAGGATATAAACACTATCATAGAACTTAGATAATTAAAAAAGCAATGTTACCTAAAAATATTCATTCATAGTGCTATAACTTATTAGGTCATTAAAGGTATAAAAATATGGACTGGAAAGATACAGCAAATTGATGACAGTGGCTGCCTTTGTGAGGGATGCAAGCAAAGGGCAGCAAGGGACTTCAACTTTATCTGTAATATCCTGTATCTTTTATTTAAAAATTATCAGAAGCAAATTCTGATATCTAAAAATATCTAAAAATAAAAGTTATCTAAAAATATTCCAAATGAATGTTCATATGAGTAAATGCGTTCAGATCTCCTCCTTTGCAAAATGCAATTCAATGAAAGAATTTCTATATGGATGCACATGTATTCGGATAGGGTCACACATTTGGATGGTGTTTCAACCAGAAATTCTTTCTGTAAATATAAATTCTTGATATACACCATTGTTGATTTACACCAACTACCAAAATACACAGATGTCAAAATACTGGCATAGTTTTGGTGATGATGATGTAGCTAGTGAGCTAAATAGGCTGAAAATTTGACCCATTACTTGTTGCCACAATAACTATACCCAGATCAAGCCAGTGTGTGATTTTGCATGCTAAAGTGGATCAGCAAATAACTGTGCATGTAAAACCGCAAGCTCAAATTTAGAACCTAAGTTGAGGTGTTTTGAAAGCGACTGTAAGTTATTTGCAGAACTTAAACATGGGTTTCATTTCACTGTTATATTCGCACAACAATAAATCCTACAGTACTGTAATGAAAGTCAAATTCACAATCGATATAAACGAATAACATAGAGACTATTCCCAACAGCTGTCTTCAGCTTCTAAATTGATATACTGAAATCACAGTAAAATGTGTACCATTAGCGAATATTGGAAAAGTGTATCCATTTCAAAGGAACGTGAGATTTACATCAAATTAAATTGCATTTCTGGAGTCTGTAATTAAAATGCAGTAATATGCTGCAGGAGTCCATGCCTACAATTTTGTAACTTCTCATAAATATTTTCTGCATGAAGTAGTAGTTGGTGTCCTCTTAGCCAAAATTTCCTTAAACCTCAGAAAACATTCTTTATGTGTAGCTGCTTAAGTGTGATTGAATGTGCCGGTGTCTGCTCTGTGTTTATTTAAGGACGTCTTTTTGTCTCACAGGCATGCTCCTACGTTTGTCCTTTCAAAGGTAAAACTGTATTAAAACATTTCTGAAACTGCCTAAGAACAGATGGCACCATTTAGGCAGATTCATTCAAATTTAAGCACACATTTTAAACAAATGTGTTCTTGGCACTAGAGACTGTGTCTTTGGAAAAATTCTAGCGATGATTAATCATCCGCGTGCAGAAAGCTTTCACATTTCCTATTAGTCTGTGTGTACGGCTCTGCATTAGGCAGTACAGAGACTAGGAGGAAAATGAGACATGGACTTTGCCCTCAAGGAATTTATAACCTAGTTCAGGAGCTAAAGACAAAACGTGAAATGAGAGTGAACGATGAGTAAAAGGCAAACGTGCGGTCAAGCAAGTGATCTGTTCTCAGCACTGAGTATCCTGATGCTCTAGGTAACACCTAAGAATGCTAACCATTCCTTCATCAGGGAAGCTCTCCACCTCCTGCCATTCCCAGGTCTCTAGAGTCACACACTCTCCTGGTACTTTCTCACTAATTGCTCTGTCTCCTTTTCTTCTATTGGACCCTTTTCTCTCCAGTCCCTAAAGCAGGCACCTCCCAAGCTATGGCCATCATATTTCTTCCCCTTGGGGAACTCTTCTACAGCCCTGATTCTCATTGGATAGGCACTGTAGTGTAGTTAAAAATCATATCCCATAAATCTTAGCATTTGGTATCAGATGACCTGGTTTCAAGTCCTAGTTCCATCACTTACTAGTGGCGAAATCTTAACCAAACTTACATAAAGTAATTTTGGTTTTTCGTGTCTTTAAAATGTCATAATAAGACTTGCTTTGCTGCAAAGAGTTATCCTAAGTACCAATTGAGTTACTGAGTGTTGAAGTGGTCCATGAACTGTAAAAGGTCATATAAATGTCCATCACTGTTGATATTCACTCTATTCAGATACCCCTCCCATGTCGTTATTTCCAACCACAATTTCTCTGTGCACCAGGTTAGAATGTCCAGGAGTTCGATTGATAATTGTCACTAAAACGTCTTGCCGGCATCTTGACCCTAATGTTCCCCCAAACAACCTCATCCCTTTCCCTCACTCTGTGTCCCATGAATGCATATCCAATCCATCCTATTCCTGTTGAATTTACCTCTACTTCTCTCATCTCCAAATATCCTTTACCTCTCACCCGGGTTACCACATTGTCTCCTTACTAGTCTCCCCATATTTACTCTTGTCTCCTCCAATTTTTCTCCACCTTGCAGACAGAGTAATGTTTTTAAAAGACATATTTGATTATGTCAATCCTACGTATATCCCTGAATTAAACTAGCAGGCTCCCTAAGACTAAATATCTCTAGTTCCCTCAACTGTGTCTTATGCAACTGTTTATCAAACTCTTTTTTAAATATGGCACTCTGACACTCTGATTGAATATATTCTTTCAAATGTAGCCTAATCACAGCAGAGGACACTGGAATCTGGCAAGCGTTGCCAGTAAATAGCATGTGAAGTGTTATACCATATTTTCTTCAGCCTTTTACTCATGCTATGAAATTTCTTTGGGAAACACGCACACACATTTATTTGATGACTGCATTTGATTAGTATTTATCCCAATGCTACATTCTGTTGAGATAATTCTGGATCTTGAATTTTGCAATTTTGTGCTATCTATGAATGAAAATATCTCATATATCCTCATCCAAAAAATTTGTAAGATACTGAGTAAGGCAGAACAACATTCTTTGAAGACACCCCTACTCTCTACCCTGTGAGGTAACAGCTATGGGTATTTTCCAATTGGCTTCAATCCAAGTAGTTTCATATACCTTCAATTTCTCTTTGTATCCTCAAGGATATTTTGAGAGACTTTATTAAATAAATTGGGCTCACTTGATCTATGAATTTGTATAACCCTACCATAAAAGTAAATGGAATTAGTTTAAGGTGAATCAATGTTGACTCTCTTCTAATTGCTTATTGACCATTATTTAATAATCCTTTATCAGATTCTTTTCTTAGGGTTTCATATCAAAAATATTAACTTGTCATTTTCCAAATATGTTTTCTTTTTTGGAAAGTTGAGAACAGATAATTTTCTTTTGTGGGGTAAAAGTCTAAAAACCTAGCCTCCCTGGGCCCCTTACAGAGTCATCATATTTGTAGTCTGTGGTCAGTGAAAGTTAGTTTTCCTCTTTCTCATCTCCAGCATAGCAAAATCTTACTTCTCACTAAAAGTCCATCTGAAAGGTTACCTCCTCTACAAAGGCTCTCCATTTCCTTCCTCCTCCCACCTAAATTCTGAGTTTCTTCAGGGCAAGGACTATGTCTTATTCATCATTGTAAACCTAGCATAACATAACATAATAGTGTTCAAAAATATTTGTTAAATTGTTGACTCTTGCTCATTTCTAGTTTTCTGTAATCTCTGTGGCATACTCCAACCTTTCTAAAAATCTCCAAATAATTCAGACTACATCTGCAAACTCTTTAAATCTGTGGAATATAATTAAGTCTAAAAATTAGAATTATTTGAAACAGTAAGATTGACTCAAATTTCTCTACCTATCTTGGGCTTCAGTTATTCTTTGTGCCTGATTCCAGAGCTCTTAAAACCACTACCTTCTTCATCTTCAACTGTCCTTTCTCTTGCCTAGAATGTCCTCTTGCTGGTCAAGTATTGTCTAGTATTTCTTACTGGAAAAGCACGCCCTTTTCCTCCTCCAAAATAAGCCTACCCCAAATTCATTTATCTTCATGAATTCTCCTTGCACTATTCACAATTGGCATTAGCCATTATGTTCTGAAAGGACATTTAACATTTGTGCATATAGTTGATCATTAATATCCAAACTCTGGAAAAGTCCAAAGGATGGATTGTTCCAAATAGATTTTTCAATGTTCATCATTTAAAAATTATGACATCATAATGAACAACTTGTTACAGTGGTCAGTGAGGGGTGAGGGTGTGATCCATCAGGCTGCAAATGAGTGTTTGGGGGCCAGCCCATTTTGTGTGGTGTGAAGAGCAATGTGGATTATAAAAGGTGACTCAGAAATGATCCTGTCAGACAACGGTGGCTTCAAACTATCTATATAGAAGGGGATTGGAGCCGCAATGTGGTTTGGGTGGTACTGGAAGCTGCTTTTGCAAAGCACTTTACAAACTATAGAATTAAATCGAGAAAACACCACATGCCCATACTGAAGGCTAAAACTCCTTCTCCTACAGCCCTTCTAGCCATTTAGTGGCACTGGCTAGGCTACCACTCTCAGAAGCTATTCCCTATGTTAAAAAATCTCAAATTTCATTGAACAAGAATCATTCTCTACAGAGCAGGAGATACAAGCGTCCCTTGGTATATGTGGGGGATTGGTTTCAGGACTTCCACAGATACCAAAACCCACAGATGCTCAAGTCCCTTATATAAAATGGCAAGGTATTTGCATATAACCTACACACATCCTCCCATATACTTTAAATCATCTCTAGATTACTTATAATACCTAATACAATGTAAATGCTATGTAAATAGATGTTATACTGTATTGTTTAGGGAATAATGACAAGAAAAAAAAAGACTGTACATGTTCTATACAGACGCAGCCATCTAGGCCTTTTGACTGGCGGTGGGTTGAATAGTATGAAGGGCTGATTTTACTCCTAAGCTGAAAGAGAAATTCGAAAAGAAATGGTATCGCAAGAATTGAGTAACACTGATAAACATTTCAAGAGGCTCTCTAATCACCTTCCCCTTTGGATTCTGCAAGCAATTGGGTACAACAACCAATCCTGATGCTTTATGATTTTGTTATGCATATTCTTATCGGCAGATCAAGGATTCTCCGTAAGTGAAAACTTTCACTTTTTTTTCATTATTTCATCATGCTTTGTGTGGTATGCGTGTGTGGCCATTTTCAAGATTGAAAAATTTGATTTTGGGGGGGCAAGAGTTGATAAGTGAAATATGGTTTTTGTGTTTACATGATATACTATTATTTTTTTGTAACTGATTTTTTTCTACTTTTAGTTAATCTCATATGTTTTCAATCATTTAAATGATTGATTATTGATAGTTAATACAGCCTTCAATGATTCAAATAATCTCTTTATGTTACATATAAAGTTTTCTAGGATCCTTTGAATACTTGTTTATTTCTTGCCGTATCTTATAACTTATATTCCATTCTTATGCACCAAAATCTCTTTTTCAATCACTCTGCTATTTTGGATTGGAATATCTCAACAAGAATTTCAACTAAACTAAACTAAGTCAGCTGAAGAAAATCTCTCCTAGACTGAACAGGAGTGTATACTGTATGCGCTTGAGACTCTTCAAGGCAAACCAAGAATAACCACAGCTGCCGCAGAATCCAGAATTCAGCTTTCCACTCGGATTCTCGTTGGAGAACACTTTCTAACCAGATATCCTAACTGATCTGTTCTTCTGCTCATTTGCCCTACCTGAACTGAAGACTGAAAATACTAACCTCCATGTGTTTTCTAGGCTGATATCCCAGCCTTCCAGGTGAAAACTCACCCTTCACCAAGGATTACCTAACCCTCCCCTCCAATGGTTCAGTGATTCCTTATCTAATTCCTTCCATGGTAAATGGGGTGAACTAGGAGGCCCACCATGCACCTGGCCTCCTCTAACTCAGCCTGGAAAAGTCAGGCCTGACTAAACCTAGTGGTTTAGCACATGACCCTATAAACACCTGCCTTGATCTTTTCTGAGGTTGTTTCAGTACATACTGCCTAGCAGCAAAATATCCCTAATTAGATAACCCTCTATTGGAATTAATGATCTTAAACTGCTCATTTTCCTTTCTGATTGTTCTCTTCATAAGATACGTGGCTTTTAGAAAAGTAATCAAGGGGCCGGTCTGATGGTGCAAGCGGTTAAGTGTGCGCGCTCCGCTGCGGCTGCCCGGGGTTTGCCGGTGCAGATCCCAGGCGTGCACCAACGCACCGCTTGGCAAGCCATGCTGTGGCAGTGTCCCATACAAAGTGGAGGAAGATGGCCACGGATGTTAGCCCAGGGCCAGTCTTCCTCAGCAAAAAAAGAGAAGGATTGGCAGATGTTAGCACAGGGCTGATCCTCCTCCCCGCGACCCGCGCCCCCCAAAAAAGAAAAGTAATCAAAATCATTTTCTCTAGTTGCAGGATTTCTAGATCCTGCATATCGTCGAAGTAGTTTTGTAAAAGAGAAAAATGGACTAGGCACACCAATTTTGTTTAAAATTTAAAAGTAAGCTTTGGAGCAATCTGGAACACATAATAAGAATGTTCCAGGAATTATGATTCACCTTTCTGATAAGAATGGCTATTATGTTTTATTATATATCCCTCGTAACAAATCTGGAGTCAATTTGATGGATTTTTGATTTGCACGTCCTCAAAGATCTATTAGCTGACCTAATAACTTTAGGAAAACTGAACGTCAGAATTAGTGATGGCTCTTCTTCTGTTGGATGTCAGGATTCAGAAGATTGCTTCCTTCTGGGTCATTTCTCCAGGATTTGGCAAATCAAAGTCAAACACATTTATATAAAAATCTAAGTATGCAAAAATCGGCACATGTGGCAAATTGAGAAGGAATTTTCCTTATATCTTTATCATTGCGATGTTCGATTATCATCCCTGTTTATCATCCTGGACCTGGAGATCATCATATTATCACCAGGGTACAGGTTTGCTCTGAACAACGGAAACTATATAACCCCAAATTGTTCCCCACCCTTTTTTTCCCTAGACTACAAGAAGAATTATAGCTAAATTTAGTCCTCAATGGGAAGAAGTAACTCAGCCCTGTTGTCTAGCATATCCATTCTTCATCCTTTAAATTGAGTTTAACTTTTTTCTCTTTTCTCTTCCTTTTAAAATGCAGTCTGGCTTAACAATTTCCAAGTCTGACCACACACGCAACTGGAACAATAATATTATGGGGTTCAAAAGTCTAAAGATCTTCTCAAGAGTTTATAGCAGTTCGTTTAAACTGTCTGTAGGGAAAATCTTTTTTATACGTACTACATACCTCAAGATTATAGGTAAGCTGAAAATACCTTTTACTATCCTGTGTATAGACAACTAGGAACACATAGTGACAACACACCAAGTAGAACTCATATATAGTTTTGTATAATTTTATTCTTAGGAAAGAAATGTATCCAGTCAAACTGTGATAGTCCTCAACGCAATGTTTGAGTTCAGATATCAAGATCAGTAACAGACAGGGATTTGAGGGCAATGACACTCACAGCAGAGATGCTGAAGGCAGAACTCTGGAAGCACAGATGTCTAGTACTAGGTATATTATTTCACTCCATTTTATAGTCCAATAATATTTTGTCCACATTTTGAAGATTCCACAGTTCTCTCTACGGCCATGAAGATCTCTTGCTGTTAGAATTGGCAAGACTCCAAATGGCAAACCCAAAATATGATCAAATTACTTGTTGAAGGTTTTGGTGGCTGATAAGACTGTTGTCTCTTCCCTCCTAGCTTGAAACCAATACAAGGAATAGATACAAAAGTTAGCCTGCCAAAAAATGAAAATATTTATCAGCAAGGAATGCTAGAAGAATAGCTTCTGTGCTTAAAACTACAACCACAAATTGACTTCCCGCCCAGTTTTCCCCAAGTGTATTCCTATTTGTAAGATAAGCCAAAAGCAATCTATCTGAGTTATTATCTCAGTTTATTATAGAAATGGTTTTACTCAGTGGCTAATCCTAGGCCTCTTTGCTCTCTGATCCATTCCTTCCCTTTCCTCTAGTTTGCTTGCCATAACAGAGATGCTGAGTCCTAAAGGCAGCATCTTCCCAAGACTCCTTTTAGCTGGCATCCAACTGGGAAGACAGGAAGGGGGAGAAATACTCTGGCTTCTCCCTTCCTCATGCCCTCCAGTCCCCTGCCAGTGTCTCCTACTAGCTGAGACCTGCCCACAGATTGTAGTAGCTTCCTGTTGTTGATAATCCCTGAGATGCATCACCAACTCCTGTTTGGCTTGTCAGATTCTTCCATCACCCATGACACAAAACTACCTGCATTGATTTTCCTCTGTTCACTTTCTCCCTGAATTCACCCATTTGAAAAATAGATGAAATATACAGCACTAACATAAATATTGTCTTCTTACTAAAAAAGCCATGCTACATTTGAATTTTATGAAGGAATAATGAGTTGTTATTTTATAAAAATGACACATATTCATCAAGACAGACCAAGTTATACTGTGGTAGCAAATTAACAAATAGCACCATAATCTCGGAGGCTTAAAATCACAAAGGTTTCTTTCTTGCTGACATTATTTGTCCAATATGGCTTAATGTTGGCTCTGCTCCATATACTTAACACCAGCAAGACTGGTGGAGGTGCCGCCATCTTGTAAGGCCATCATCTCAACATAAAGATTCAGGGTTTGCCACAAGAGGGGAGGAGATTAAGGAGAACTTCATACTAGTTCTTAAAGGCTTCAACCCAAAAGTAACACGTCACTTTCACTCACACTTCATTGACTAGAGCAAGTCACATGAACTCTCTTAACTTCAAGGCAGTATGTGCTGGAAGGAATAAACTAGAAGTTTTGGTGAGCACTGGTAATCTCTACTATACTCATTATTTTCTTTTGTTTTGTGAGGAAGATCGGCCCTGAGCTAACATCTGCCAATCCTCCTCTTTTTGCTAAGGAAGACTGGCTGTGGGCTAACATCCATGCCCATCTTCCTCCACTTTATATGGGACGCCGCCACAGCATGGCCTGCCAAGCGGTGCGTCAGTGCGTGCCCGGGATCCAAACTGGCGAACCCCGGGCCGCCGCAGCAGAGTGTGCACACTTAACCGCTTGCGCCACCAGGCCAGCCCCTATACTCATTGTTTTTAAAATCCAAACAACACGAAAAGGAGCAAAGACGAATGTGAAAATCTCCCAATCAAAAATAACAACGTAAATGTTTGATAAAATTTTTTTAAACATTTCTTTATACATATAAACAAACAGAAGAGCAGAATAGAAGTACTTTTACCAAAACAAAAGCATACCACACCTAATATTGTTAATTGAAAATTATTAAATTAAACATGCATGTGGTGATGGACTATAATTAGTATTTGGGTGGTGAACATGAGAACATGATGTAATCCATGCAGAAATAGAAGTATAATGATGTACTCCTGAAATTTATACAATGTTATAAACCAATGTTACTGCAATAAACAAGCAAAAAAATTTTATTTAAATTTAATAGAAGAAAAAAGAAACAAATAAAACTGAAGGAATTGGTGAGCTTAGATAAATGTTTTTCCATGGTAAGAGATTTATATCTTTTTTCTAAAAGTACCTCTTTAAAATTGAGAAAAACTCATGGAAAACACTAGGAGACTTGGTCATTATGTTTTTTAACTATGTGCTTGACAGTATCTATTCATTTCTTGCTTTGAAATATAAGAAAATTAGCTTAATTGTAACACCACTACCTCCTCTCCTAAGTCCAAATTTTTGTTATATCTATTATTACTTTTATATTTTTGAGGTTTATAATATGTACTTTACAAAGTTGTTTAATTTTATGTCTACATTTAAATAAATTCAATGTTTCTCATCAGTCCTTTCGTAATGCTTCTCAGTTCCCGAGTTCTTTATTTTGATTTACCTGTTGATGAGACTTCCTTATCAAGCAATTTTTAAAAAGAATCCCTGGGTTCATTTTCTCCCTGAATTCACACATGCTTAAAAATACTTGTCTGATGCTTTTGTTTGTCAAGGACAATTTGACAATTTGGCTGGGTATAAAATTATTGGAGCACAACATTCTTGCTTCAGAACTTGTTCAACTGGCTTTTGGCACTGAATGTTGCTATGGAAAAGTCTGAGAACAATTTATTTTATTTTTACTTATAATTGGCTTGCATTTTCTGATAGGATGTCCATAAAGCTCTTTCTTTAGCTTTGGAAATTAGTAACTTAAAGAGATTTTATCTTGGAGTTGAGCTCTTTCAATTTCTTCTTGGACACAGCATGTCCTTTTCATCAGCAGATTCAAGTAATTCCAAATTTCAGGAAACTTTTTTCTCTCTCTTTTTCTCTATCCATGTTTTTTCTGTTGCCTTGTTCCTTTCTTTTCTTCAGGATTTCTAATTATTTATAATTAGATATATATATAATTATTTATAATTAGGGTTCTCCTTTGTCTCTCTTTCCAGGTGTCACTTCCTTTCATGATTTTTTATATCCTTAGTTATTTTTCAGCCGCATTTCTTCCTTTTCTCCTCTTCCTCCTACTCTCCTTTCTCTTCGTCCTCTTTTTCCCTGTCCTCCTTCTCCCTCTCCTCTTCTTCTTCCTTCTTTTTTGCTTCTAATGGCATTTTCATCTCTATAATGGCTTTCTTTTTCTCTTTCATTTCTTTTCTGAGTACTTCATGTTTTCTTTTATCTTATTCTCTTGTCTTGTAATCTTTTCTTTGAGCCTCCTATACTTTTGAGCTATTTTTTTAAAACAAAAATTGCATTTAAGTAACATATATAAGATTATGAAGAACACTGACTCTATTCCCTGATGTAATCAGCCTTCAAATGTATGTTCCTTAGCCCCCACACCCCTACTCCATATATATGGAAGGTCTTCAGCTGTGTTCTTTCAGATAATTTTATCTTTGAACATGTCTATCTTTTTCCTAAAGAATAGTCTGGGGGATATGTGAGGAAATATTCAAATTAAGTTTGTGTCTTGAATACCCTTACTCTGCATCTGTTTTGTCCTTACCCTGAAGAACATACGCTTTCCTCAATTTCCTACCCTAAGAGGTCTGGGACGGTTAAAACCACTTAAGTCAAAAACTCCCTGAACCCCACTCACCAAAGGCCATCTTTCTTGGCAATGAGCCTAGACCACTGACCATAAAAATAGCCTATCTTTTAGGTTTCTTCTTTGGACTTACCTTCTATAGCATAGAATGAATATCTATATAATGTTGCCTACCCCCCTATACTTGCCTATGTTCTTAGATCTCATCACCCTAACCAAAAAATCATTGGATTTGCATTTGAGAATTGTGACCCTTTCTTTAAGGGGAAACTGAATCCTGCCTGAGTTTGGAGGATATATGTGTTGGCTATCAGCACGCTCCTTCACCATAATTCAAATTTCATAGTATCTGGCAGATTTTCTCTTGGTTTGAGGTTACGACTATTTCCTTATTTCACTGAAGATGGCTTTTTTCCCTCTATTTTTCAGTTTTTGTTGCTGTTGCTGGTAAATTTCAATAAGAGGGAGTAGAGTAAAAATTACTTTCTTCTGCTACGTTTAATCAGAAATGAGAATTTTAAAGATCAGAAGAAACGCTGGAGCTAAATTTTTACAGCCAAAAAGACTGCATTTCTCTAATTATGTATATGGAGTATGTACATTTTAACAGTCTAATAATGGCTGCATCATACCACTTCACTTATTTTAATAAATGTTTTAGACTCAAAACTCATGGTTCATATAATACCACTAATCAGGTGAGATGAGAGCAGAAGGAAAACTGTTATAATACAGAATCACTATTTTTTAAAAATTGTATATTTATCATATATCAAATATAAGAGAGAGAAATGCTTGGCATATATTAAGTGCTCAAAATTTAAGTTTACTTCCTTCTATACCTAGTAATATATATACAATAGATAAAAGATGAGGTTAGAATTGTCAACACATCTTTTGCTAAGGCTTCCAGCTGCCTACGGGACCTAATAATAAAAGAATGCTATTGTAATAAGAGCTGGGCTAAAATGTATTTTGCTCTTCCCAGGCTCACACATCTTGGAATAAACTTGCTAAATTATATACAACTAATATATCTTTCAAACAAAAATCTGTGAGGATGTGTTAGTCAGTGTCCCTTTAATGGTCTGGTGGAATGCTTCTGGAAGACTAACTGCAACCCAAATCCTTGTTTCCCATACACACCACACAAGGAGATCAAGGCTTAGAGTGTTGTTAACAAACACAATCACACAGTAAAGCTGTTCTTTCCTTCCTGTGCTACTCTCACATTATTAGACAACACGCCCAATGACAGTTGTTCCAATAACTGGCACAAACCTACTAACTCCACTGTCTCCCAACTGTCTTTGCATGTCCACGAGGTCACACAACTCACTCCAACATTTTGATAATCTTCAAAGTCTGAGAGCTTACAAAACACATCAGCACAACTCAGATAAATCTACTATGTTTTTTATTTCAAGCAAAGAATCAGGTAGAAAGACCTCTAATAGCTCCTGGGAAAATAATTTATAAATCCCATAAACACTGTTGGTAGGCTAACGGAAAGTAACCTCTTCCAAAAGGTCTGGAGTATCACAAGTTAAATTACAAAATGTCAAAGTCATCTGTGATGTACTCTGTACTCACCACAGGCCCAAGGTACATAAAACTACTTTTGGTTCTGGGCCTGAGATTGCAGGTCTTATCTCCTGAAATCACCAGGTTTTCCTCTCCCCATCAATTCAACAAAAGAATTAACTAATGACTGGTCAACTAGTTGCCAGGTGCTGAGAAAATAGAGTTGAACAGGACCACAGTCTTGTCTTTAAACAGTTGCTAGCTGAGAACTGTAAGGTCTTTCCAAATGTCGTTTAATTTAATTCTTACTAGAACCCTAGTAAGAAGGTAGGTATTATTATGCCCATTTTACAGGTTAGAAAGTGCAGTTCAGACAGGTTAAGTGACTTGCCCAAGGACATACACCTGGCAAGGGGTAGAGCCAGGAGTAGAACAGGAGGTCATCTCCAAAGCTCATGCTCTTCACCACTACCTGGCAGGAACGTGTAGTGATGGTGAAGAAGCCACGGAATAGACATTAACACTGACAGGAGGAATCCACCTGATGGTTCACTCGGGAAAGGAAACCAGGTGGGAAGAAAGCAAGCCACCTACCAATGGAACCCTGGACCTTCCCAATGTTGGCACAGAGGGTTCTTTTCTCACCAAAGATCCCCTTCAAGCAGTTTCATAGCAAACGTTGTATGGTAGACACAGCATATTCTTGCTCCTGAATTCATCAAGGTCAAGAGCTATACCAGGCACCAATCATATAAGAAATTATACCCTATGAATTTTGGACACTGCATTAGCTTGCTAGGGCTGCCATAACAAAGCACAACAAACTGGGTGGCTTAACAACAGAAATTTACTGTCTCACAGTTCTGAAGGCTAGAAGTTCAAAATGGAGATGTTGGCAGGGTTGGTTCTTCCTTGTGAGGGCTGTGAGAAAAGAATCTGTTCCAGGCCTCTCTGCTTGGCTTGTAGATGACCGTTTCCATGTTCACATTGTATTCTCTGTATATGTGTCTGTCTCCAAATTTCCCCATTTTATAAGGACACCAAGCATAGTGGATTAGGGCCCACCCTAATGACCTCATGCTAACCGGACTACCTCTGTAAAGACCCTCTCTATCAAAGGTCAAATTCTGAGGTACTTGGGGTTAAGATTTCAACATAAGAATAGGGAGGGGGCACAATTTAATTCATAACAGACACTACTGTGAAGTTTTGGTAGAAAGGACCCCTGATACTATTCTCTTCTCCAAATTGGCTTGTAAAAAAGGCTCATGTTAGATTAATGATTCACTTTGAGCAACATTATGACTCCTTAAAATGAATATTTAAATGACACTCAACAATGGAGGCTACTTCTAGCGGGAGGATTCAAATGAACCCTGAATTTGTTAATAGTTCAAGATTCAGGCAAAAACCCCATGCTCCAGAAACCTCTGCTAAGATCCACTCCAACCTGATGATGACCATCCCAGGCCAAATGGGAATGATGGGGTGGAGGCGACTGGGCATCAAATTTCACTTTAAAGCAACAAAACACTTTCTAATAAGTAAAATTATTCATCATGAGCTATTGCATTTCTAAGCATGGCAACCAAAGCAGAAACCATAAAATAAAAAGATTGATTTGACTATATTAAAAAAAAAAACAAAATTTATAAAATGGGGACTGTTTTTGCTAAATATATGACAAAGGCAAAAAGTTATGATCTGTAATGCTCATTCATTCAATAATTATTTACTCAGCACCTACTATTTATCAAGTCTGTTTCTAGGTGTGGCAGAGGTGAACCAGACCAAGTCTCAGCCCTCGCGGACTCAACAAATCAACTAGACCTACCCCAACACTTCAAGAGAAAAACAAATAGAAGACATAAACAAAACCAGAAATGCAAATGGTAAATAAAGATATAAAAGAATTTGGTAATAAAAAATGCAAATTACAACAAGATTTTCTCATCTCCCAAACTGGCAGAACTTTCCGATTTTGTGGTGTTGGTATGGATACGGATACCACCCAGGATATGGACCTGCTCAGTACTTCTCTGGGAGGGGGTTTCAACCAGCTTCTTAATAGTAAAACCCTAACTGCCCCCAAGTTTAGCCTGAGCACTTTTAAAATGTTAAAATGCATATTCCTGGGCTCCACTGCAGAGATTCTGAATCCAGGGATCAGAAATGGGATCAGAGAAACTGTATCCTTTGACTATCACAGGGTATTCTAATGAAAGTTACCCTCAGGCCATACTTGGGGACAGAGTGCTCTGGAACATGGTTGGGGCTTTGCAAATGGCCCAGCAATAGGACTATGCTGAGCCTGACAATCAAATGCAGAATGTCTTATTCAATTAGATTTGATTATTTGACAGAAATATTTCAAAGATAAGACAAAAAAGTATCAAGTCATACTTGCTACTGGTGGGCCTTGAGACTGGGTCACACACAATTCAGCTTTGACAATATTTATTCTCTTTGGCACAGCAATTCAGCTTTTTAAAAAATCTGCCCTAAGGACGTAATCAAGTTTTACTTAAAACACTGGTAGGATTACAGAAATTATTTAAGAGTTCTGAATAAATAAGAAGAGGATGAAGCTACTCCTAATAACTTTTCCTTAAAACGCTGGCTATGGGGAGAGAACATGAAAGGAAAGACCACTCCCATTTGGTGTCCTACATATTCAGACTTTGTTTTGCAAATGTTTTCTGGTTACCACGGCGACTTCTGGATTTCTCTGTGTAAATGGGAAATTGGGAACTTCGTTTTTTTAAAAAAATGGTTAGTATGTTCTTTTTATCCTGGTAAGCTCATTCTGTGCTGACAAATTACATTCTGACAGCTAGGCTGTAATCTAAAACATGCTTTTTTAAGGACTCAGAATAATAAAGTATTTCCAGGGATTGACAGTAATTCTTCATTTATATTTTTATGTATTTGCTTTCAATGAATTTAAGAGACAAACTGAAGTGCTAAATACTTGCCATACTTTTAAAATAATTCAGAAATGTATCCTCACTTGAAAGATTTGACATATGTCAATTTGATTATCGTAATCATGAATTGTGGTATAAGGAAAGAACATAAGCCCTGAATCAGTCAGACTTGGCGCTAAACCCTGGCTCTGCCATCTACTAGTTGTGTGACCTTGGACAAGTAGTCTAACTCTTTGAGCCTCAGTTTCCTTCTATAAAATAAGAATCAGAAATAATATCTACATATATAAAGTGTCTACAACAATGCCAAGTCTATCGAGTAGGTTCTTGATACAACACAGTAGCTATTACGACCAAAGGAAAAATAAAGCACAGAAACATCCAAAACCTATTAGATTTGCTTTAAAAGAAACCAGGCTTCACCCAGGAATAAAGAAAGAAATTAAATAAATAACCCACAACCAGTATTATTAGACTTGGACTTCTTCAGGATTCAGCTGTTTATGGTACTATTATTAGATACTCATCAGTGAGTAATGGGAAAAGACCGTTGGGATTTTGTAAGGTGGTAGAACATGACACATAAGCTTGCACAAAGGAAGTTTAAGGTCCTCAGAACTTTACAAACAATAGTTTGAAAAGATGCAGTACAGCTAAAGTTAATGCATAACTTTGAAATAGCAAACGGCCAAGGTTTTAAGCTGATAGAAGTGATGATGAAGCAGGGCAAGGAGCCCCCCATAACTCATTCAAGATGAGGGAATGTAACTGTGAGGACAAGGCCTAGACTTTTCTGGGCATGACTCCCCTCTGGAGGAAGGATAGCACTGAGGCAGGAAAAGGGTTCTCCACTTGTTTTCCAATAGCATTTGTGGACCTACCTTTTATCTTTTTCATATTCCAGTGGTGGGCAGGACCCATCTATATTCTGTATCTCTTGGTTTGCTGTTTATTAAACTGTATATGAAGGAGGAGGATTTTTAGTGGGGCCTGCTAATCCTTCATCATTATACTCCCTGATTCTTAATTTGTTTTTATTCCTTAATCTTTAATTATTGTGACAAATAAAAGCATCATGGATGACCACATTGGCAAAATGTTGAAGCAAAACACAAATGCAAAACATTGTAAAGCAAAACAAGATATTCTGAAATTGAAAACTATGTAAACCTTTCTTTAAATGAAAATAATAATTTAAGGGTCCTCAAATCCATATTATATACAGGACATATAATATAGCTAATGTGGCACATAAGCTCAACCTACGTAAGTTAGTCTATTGAAAAGTATTGATGCAGAACTAGTAAAAAACAACAACAAAACTAAAGGCCCAACAAAATAACAGATGTCAACATCATGCTTTCACTAGCTGAACTTGGTTTCAATTCATCTATCTTATGTGTAAGGTGGTGCATTCCAGAGGGTGGAAAAGGGGCAGAAAAACGGTCACTTGATGGAGACTTTCTCAGACTACTAACCCTCCCAGTTTACTATCCTCACCTACTATTTGTTATCAGAGACAAAATAAAATACAGAACTCTGGGAGCATGGTTTAAAAAGGCAAGTGCCAGTGATAACAATGTGCTGTTCATTCGGGGAACTGTTCCCACACCACCGCCACCACCACCACCACCACTACTCCATTCCTTTCACTGCAGCGTCGTTGGGTGAGAACTTTGTGACCCTCCATCTCCAATCAGTAACCGGTTGAGGTTAGGGCCCCTGACCAAGCTGGTTCAATCCTGGCTCTTGCCTAGGGTTCCCAGGTAAAATACTAGCCCCCAGTTAGGTTTGAATGTCAGATTAACAACAAATAGTTTTTACTATAAGTATATCCCAAATATTGCACTGAGACATAATTATACTACACACCATGGCAGTGTCCCCAGATCTGCCAACAATAGCTGCAAATGCACAGAGTACTTCGTATGTTCCCTGCGTTGTTCTAAATGCTTTCTAAATATTAATTCACTAAATATGTGAAAATATATGGATATGTAAACATATGCCAATATATGGATTGAAGTTAGGAAGAATGAACTGCATATTTTTAAATTTCAAAAATTATGCAAAAATTCCTATAATTAAGATGTTTGAGGAGTTGTCATTGATTAGCTGCAAACCAATTTGTATAAAATTGAAAAATATAAAAATTAAAGGAATCTAGATTTCAGTCCCTGCTCATTAACTAGCTAGATGACCTTGGGAAAGTCTCCTCAATTCTCTGGATCTAGGTTTTCTTCTCTGTAACATGAAGCGGGGAGATTATTTTTTAGGTCGTTGCTGCCCTAAAAATTCTATTATATCTTACAATATGGAAAAATAGCTTGCAGAGAAGTTTATTACCTCTGCAATCATTCTGTTGGTGTCTCCTAAGAAAAGCAGATTCAGAGCTTCTTCCTCGGTGGTTGCCTGATGCAGAGACAGGTTTTTCAGGTGAATGTTCTGATCGGGGTCCTCCAATATTGTCACTTTCCTAGGGAAATGGGAAGCAACAAAAACAAGGGACTTTGAGAATGAAAAGAACTTTCTTTCTTTCTTACATGTTTATTTTTCAAAATCTGTACAGTATGACGTCTTGAACTTATAAAATCAAATAATACACAAAACACCAGACAGTATTGGATTAGCATCAAACACGGACATTCCCTTGACAGCCCTATCCAATAGTTTTGGGGCTGAAAGGTATATTACAAGCTCCTGCTTAAAGCCATCTGTCTTTGTAATCATCAGAACACTAAATCATCTTAAAACGCATACTCTTACTGAATTAAAAATGCAAATAGATAACCTTCTACTTATATATCAGGAAACTTGGCCATACCATTTTTTTCTGTGTCATAATTCAGTTTCTTACATGTGTGATGCACTAATTCTTCTCCTTCTGCTTTTTCCCTTTTGTTCAATTTCATATCACTTTCAATTTATACGACATTTCAAACTGGTTAGCTCATCAATTTAAACATGATGAAAATCGAGGCATCTGTCATCCCTCGAGGAGTTATTCCCTTGTCTAGTTTTCAATACCAAGGTGAGTAAAAAAATTCTCAAGTCTATAATAAAGTTTTAGCCTGTCATTATTATTTTTATGACCATCAAATGTGTTTCTTGATCCTTTTTCTTTTACAAAATACCTTTCCTTCCCATTACATCCTTAAAATCAGAGCCTTCGGTCTGGAATTATGTTCACCTATTACTTCTGCCTTAATGGGCATCCTGGTGCCAACACCATTTCCTCCCAGGTGAGTCCTAACCCTGTTTCCAGAGTTGGCTTGTCAATACTCTCCTTAAAGCCCTTTTAGGACTTTCTGTAACTGAACACGATTTGGCCAAACTCCTCATACTCTGCTTCAAAGGCCTACAGATTCCAGCGATAAAGTTATTAGAGAGAACACCCTTCTGCCTCTTGAGTTTTGCCTTCCTGACTTTCTTAAGAATTGTGAAGGAAAGGGAATCTTATAATTCATGAGTATTGCCAAAGAGTATCTCCAGGTGTCTGCACTTGTTTAAAACATTTGGAACTAATGAGAGTAAGTAAAGGTTGGCATCATCTAGCACTGCTTCTTCTTTAAAACTGTAACTAGCAAATGGACATGGGTCACTTGCCTATTTATAAAAACACATTTAGAATATATCAAAAGTGAAGACTTTGCAAATACCATAATTTTTCATCTTTCCCTTTTGTAAGGAGGTTATCTGGACTTTCATACGTAATTTGTGGGCACTTAAAATACTAATTGCGGGAAGAAAATGTAGCTCTACCAGCACATCTGTGACCAATATGTCACTAATAATGTACTCTGTTGCCAAGTTTTGGACTCTTTTTGTCTCTTCAACAATACTAAGATGGAAAAAGATCTCTTCCTTTAATGAAACCAAGTGTATTTTATTTATTTTTCAACAAGACTCATAAGTGAGCTTATTAAAAATGCTTAAGAGTTCAAAAATGCTTGGAAAATATGAAGGCATTTTTAACGGAAATGGATAAATTGTGTTCTATTTTTAGGAACCCCCTTTATTCCTTAAACTTTATTTCTACCCTGATCCTTCTGAAGTGCTCGAGAATGTTTGACTATATGCAATCCCTAGGGACATAGAAGTTGGAATTCTTCCTAAATCCACAGATTCTGGGGCTTACAGGTGAAAGAAGTTAGGTAATATTGGAAGGAAGATAAAAGCAAGAAATAAGTGATGAGACAGTACATTAAAAGTGGGAAAAGAAGAGAGTTCTGTCGTTTTCACTGTGAAGATAAAAACAAATTCTCCACTTCTGAGGCAAAGTCACCTGTAAAAAAGTCACCAATGTCACTTGGTCGTAAGACCAAGTCAGATACTATATATCCTGTGCAAGTTCAGAAAAGAGAGGAGTCGGGTAGCAGGAAACGACTGAGAGAGGAGGATGCTCACACTCATTGGGTACCAAAACTACGCCAGGCACCTGAGTCGTTTCGTTTTGTCCACTTGCTCTTCCCTGGCGGCACACAGGAACAACCTGCGGAACCCACAAAACAAAACGCTGGCGCCTGGCCCCATTCTAAGAGATTCTGATTTGATTGTTCCAGGGTGTGGTCTGGGTATCAGAATTTGTTTCAGCTCCAGGCGGTTCTAGTGTGCAGCCAAGGTTGAGGGCCACTGACTTCATCTTTAATAATCTTCCAGGTAGACATAAGGGGAGGAGGTTTCTGGTTTCTTTATCTTTGCTTTCTACCCAGCTCCACCCCATGCCCAAAGGGGAAAGCTACTCATCACCTTGGTTGTAGCTGAAGTCACTCTTGAGCCACATCTACTAATAGGCAAGGTCACTGTGAATTTTAAAAAGCCTGTCCTTCATGGGGAGTTTCTTTTCTACCTCCTTGCCCATGCAGCTGATGGGTAAACTAAGCCACCCACTAACCACAATAACTAAAGCTCAATTGGGGATTATAAATCTACCTGTACATCCATAGGGTTTACGTCATTACTGAACCAAAAACTCTAAGTGATGGTAAGGAGACTTCATATGTATATCTCTCACCATTATTTCACTGAAATAAAAAATGGAGAAAACAAGCAAGTATGGAATTCTGAGAGTGTTTATTATTAGACAACCTAAATGAGCCACTGATTTAGGATTATAGTTACATAGAATAATTAGAAGCATAAGGTAGAAAGTGGGAAATGTCATCGGTGGCATTTGGCTAAGCTGCTGTTTCCCTCTAAATCCTTCAGAGCTTTTGATCTCCAATGTGGCTACTTCAGAACTATTATACTTCTACATTTCCTTCCAGGTGCTTGTCCACCTTTCTCACTACGATCAAAATACGATTTGCACATGCCCCCGGTTTTTCTGTGCAGAACTTCCAGCCGTCTTTTGTAACCCATCACTAGGCATTTTTCTGACTCTTTTCTGATATTATGTTTCCCCCACTATTTTCTGATTTCTTGCCCATGGAAGTTTTGCAAAGTAAACAAAAAGGTAGGTTGGTGTCCAAATTAGTTTGGCTTCTTTCACAACTCTCTTCCTGCTTAGGGCTCCTCTGTGGGCACCCTATAAAAAGTTCCATCCCTGGCATCCTTCTGGAATCTTCCGTGGTGCAACTGTCTCTCTCCAATCAGGATCTCCCTTGCCTGTTCTCCTCAGATTCTTTCCTGGTTTCTGCCCAATCTCTTGGGCACGAGGCTTTGGACTTCCCCTTATTGTCCTGCCTGCTTTCATTGAAAATGCCTTTTGCACTAAGCTTTGCAGTCAATGTGTCAGCCCCACCCACTCGCATGCCTTTGCTTGGAGAAGTCCAGCCTGAGCCATAACCTGGGTGCTACCCCTTGCCCAGTGGGCTGATCTGGAGATGAGAATGTTTTAAACTCCACTGTTGGTGAAACCCTTTTTCAAACTTGGAGGAAATAAGAACTATTAGCAAAAGTTTCTCATCAAGTTGCTTCCTTATCTGGCACTTTCTTTCCCTCTCTCTCTCTCACAAATCAACAGCTATTTCCTGAATCCTTAGTCTGCCACTCAATTCTGACTATAATTTTCATGGGCTTGAAAGAGGGCTTTATTAGAGTTTCTTAAATAAACATCCTAATTCCAAGATGGAAACCCCCCAAACTATTTATTTGATTCTTTTTGAAAGGGCCTGTGAATAGTTTTCCCTACAAAATGTTTCTAAAATGTTTAGATTTCAAGCAAAAAGTCACTGATAGCCTTAACTTGGACACCTAAATGGAAAAGTTCTGCTAAGTATACTCGGCCTGCTTAATGATGGGGAAGAAGCAAGCTTTGTGTTTTCTCTGTAAACAGAGAATCTTTTCCATTTGGCTAAGTAGTTGGAATTTGTAAGCTCTTTCTAACTGACTGGAAGACATATAAAAAGCAATAGCCAAGCTCTTGTTCTCAATAATGGAAGCCATCAATGAAAGAACCCTCCCCAACCCACACCCTACCTCCCCAATATTCCAACACCAACAACTTGCTGAACAGGAACTTTCTAGGAGTTACTACAATGAATCTGATTTCTCATTTTCATGTTATAGACAAGTGTTGCTATGGTTATTTCTAATTTTTTTCTACTTGTAGGTGCCCCCATGTGATTGTACAGGCCATGCACTGCACATTGGCACCATGTTCAAGGGAGGTGCAATTCACAGCATGAGTTTGCATATTTATTATGACAAATGTGTATCAGAGAGCAGTAAAGTGTCTTCTAACAAAACCATCATATAACAACAATTTTCCAACAGATGGCAGGGGTGCCTTTTAATAACTCATGCGAAGGTGCGATACAGACCGGAGGTAGCCCTGTCTAGTCACCTTGACAGAGCAATACCAACAGCAGGCAGGCCTCATGAAAACAGGAGGGAGTCAACCAGACTCTTCTAAATAACTGGATATGTTTCCCATGTTGTAAACACAGTCCCACTATTCATTTCAATAAAGAGAATATTCTCTGGTTCAGTGGTTTTCAACTACTTTTTTTTTTCCCCACCCCAACACACATTCTCAGAGCTCTCTATGGTGAAGATTTAGAGAAAAGGGAAGATGTAAATTTTTAGGAAAAGTATATAAGGGGAGCCCTCCTTCCTGGATGTAAACAATTTCAAAGGTAAATTTTCTTTAGATTGATTAAAAATCTAAAATATTTCCTCTGTTATAAAATATAAATAATTGAAACATCACTTGAGAAAGTTTTATGAACTTGCAATACATTTTTGTGTTGGTCTTAACCTAGACAGAATGGGCTAAAGGTAATGGATATTTTTTCTAATTAACCACTATTGAGATATTCTGAAAACTCTAGCAGCTTAAAAAATATATCTTTCTTTTGAGTTTTATCTAACATCACATCTTTTTACTGATAATGAAGAATACAGCCAATCACATGACATTTTAGAAACTAAGTTATTTAATTTAACCTACTAAAAACACCAGATTCTCTAGCAAATTTTTAAGGAAGAAATTATACCAATTCTCTACAATCTCTTTCAGAGGATAGAAGCACTTTCTAACTCATTCCATGAGGCCAGCATTACTCTAATACCAAAACCAGACAAAAATTCTACAAGAAGAGAAAACTGGACCCTCCCCTCAATTTTGTAGTGAACCTAAAACTGCTGTAAAAAAATTGTCTTAAACAAAACACTAGGTTTTAATTTTTTAAAAAGAGAGATATGAGATTGGGGCTGGCCTGGTGGCGCAGTGGTTAAGTTCACATGCTCTGCTTCGGCGGCCCGGGGTTCATGGGTTCAGATCCCAGGAGCTGACCTACGCACCACCTATCAAGCCATGCTGTGGCGGCATCCCTTATAAAGTAGAGGAAGATGGGCACAGATGTTAGCCCAGGGCCAATCTTCCTCAGCAAAAAAGAGGCGGATTGGCAACAGATGTTAGCTCAGGGCTAATCTTCCTCATCAAAAGAAAAAAAAAAGAGAAATATGATATACCAATAAATGAAATACTTCATCAGAAAAAGAACAAGTCCAAATTCAAAGCTGCAAAATATTCTGAGTGATTGTTGTGATGAGTTCTTTTGTTATCCATATTAATTTCTTTCATTTCAATTGATAAATATCCTCTCCTAAATATTATCATTATTATTTCTAATTTACCTATGTTGCTAAATTATAATATTATTAGACTTGAACTCTGATCCATTTGATTTCCCAAAGAACTTAGCCAACACCTTAAGGTCATTCTACTACCACAAGTCTGCCATTTCAGAGGTGCTGGCAACCTGTACATGATTTATTCCCTGCCCTAAAAGAAGCAAAATTGAAATGAGCAAGGCATTTAATCCTAAGACTCAAGGATGGCTGGTGTCAATGTGGACACATTTTCATACTTTCAAGAGGCTTCTCCTTCTTACTGGGCTTATGCTTCCATATGCTATGAAAATAAACATCACCAAAAGAACTCAATGCAGACCTGGAAGCTGTTGGCCACTGCTATGGAAAAGCAAAAACAAAATGAGAATTATCCATGATAGGCCAAGACAGAATCATACTAGGTACAATTAATGTCTAGGAGAACCAACACTTTTCTCACAGATGGTTTATTTATTTCTTGGTTACTGCCGTTTAATTATTGCACTAAGATTCAGCATATATATGAAACATTCTTTCATTTCTATTTTCTTTTTTTCAAAATTATATCCAAATATGATAAAATTTTAGATTACTAATAACTTGAAGCTATCACTTTCCTGTATTATATTAATCTAACCAAACTTTTCCCAGCCCTAAATGATATCACTTTGCAACCAACAATACACAAATGGCTCCAAAATATAATGTATGTGACTATGGCTTATACACTTAGCTATTGCCTACAGGCAATTACAACTTGCATAATTTCCCAAAAGTGAATTATTTTAAACATCAAAAACTATGCTTGCTATCCTCCCTCTTACACTAGTATCCTTTGCTAATTTCCAATTACATTCAGCCATATCATATTCCTTCTGGTGCTCCAGGCTCACAAACAATCCATCATTTAATGAAATGTCTTGTTTGGCCTAATTCCACACGGTAATTATAGAGCCATATACTACAATTTATCTTCTTCAGAGCTACCAACTTTTTTTTCAAAGAAAATATTTTTCCTCCCATTTGTACTAATACTTGCTTTCTCATTCAGATTTTTTAATCATAGTATCACAAATTATATGTGCTTAAATTTTCCACATTTGAGGAAACTGAAGGAATAGATAGATCTAGAGGCAATGGATTTGTAATTTTGGAAAATCATAGCATTTCCTCTACAAGCTAAGTAGCTTTATACACCTTTGAGTTTATGCTATTGCATTTTACAAGTTCTGAGCATATTTACTTTTATTTAATTTCATTTTAAAATAAAGTTTATTATTGTAATATATGCTTCTTGTGAAAAAGTTTGAAAAATTTAAAAAATATAAAGAATTAAAAAAAAAGTTTCATCACAGGGACAATGACAATATATTGATATATTTCCTTTAAAACAATTTTCTTATGCATATTTTGCAGATTTGTGGTAAAATTATAAATGTTTGCATGTTATTATATCTTTTAATATTAATGATAATATATTTTCTTCTACTATTTTAGGATACAGGTGCAGGGAAGGAAATGAGGATCTACATGGGTTTTTCCCCTAAATAACTAATTGTGGCTCATAGTACAAGTTGCCTATGTGGGATCTGTCCTCCCCTTCTCCCTAACTATTAGGCTCTGATGTTGTTCAGGGAATTATTTAAGAATACTAGACTTCCCCAGGTTCCCTTGCAGCCAGGGCTGGCCATGTGACATAATTCTGGTCAGTGATAAGTAAGTGAAAGTCAATGGATGGGGCTTCTGGGGAATACTGTTAAAGGGGCTACCAGCTCCTGCCTTTTTCCTTCCAGGAAGGTGGATGTGATGCTGAAGGCAGGGCAATCATTTTGCATGAGGACTGAAGCCACCAGCTAAGAATGGCTGAGCAGAACAAGAGAAGGAAGCCCTGATTGCATCCTAAGCTTCCACAGCAGCCTTGGCTACCTAAATCCAGAATCCTCACTGTGTTTGTCGGGCGGTGGGGGGAAAGGGACGGACTATGTGGTTAAGCTGCTGTAAGTTGGGTTGCTATTACATGCAGCTGTTAGTTAATTTACCAAGAAAAATACCATGGACTGAATAACTCTTCCCTCTATCTACATTAAATAATAACATGGTACAGGATCTGACTCTGATTTATCTGTTCTCTCTTCTTCATTTAATTTTGAAGTGGTATAACAATTTCATTATTAGAGTTTTTACCTAATTTGAGTATATGGTGTCACTAGGTACTATTAATGTGTAAGAGAACCAAACCATTTCTCTATTTTTCACATTTCTTTTCTCTTCTTGGTTGTTGAAGCTTTCAGATAAACTCGGGTATCACGTCTATGTTTTTTAAAGTCTTTTAAGATTTTGCTTGGAATTTCATTGAACCTCTACATTACTGTGGGAAGAAGTGATCTCTTCAAGGTGTTCACACCTCTCATTCAGAACGAGATTAATAGCTCTCCATTTATCTTCAAGTTTTTTATTTCTCACCAAAAAATGTACTATTATTTTCACAAAGTCCCTGAATGTTTCCTGAATATTTTGCCTTCTTCTGATATTGTAAAAGAGACCTATTTTAACGTTATTTCTTCTAACTGAGTTATTCCTAGGGCTTGCTTCCTAGATTGAGTTAGATATGTCCTGAAAGATAGTAGGGGGTCAGCCAGCCTGAATAGCATCAGTCTGATCTCTGGCTCCTAAGAACTAACTTTCAGTTTGTAAAATGACTTCAACTATCCTAGAACTCAATGTGAAAACACAAGGTCAATGATAATTGGCTAAATGGTACACAGGCTAACTGCTCTGGAAGTTGCAGAGCAGGGAGATTAATATGCTATTTGTGACCCTTACCACCTGGTCCAGAGGATCCTCTAGCCAGCTGATGGAAACTCTTCCCCTCACTCACCTAGATTTCATTCTAAGGGCTCTTCTCGATGTGTCCTCTCTCTAGGCTGGCTCAGCATTGCTCCCACCTTGGCAGCTCTGCCAGCTCTTGGCTCAGTCAGGACTTTGGTCTTGGCATATGCCAGTAAAATTAGGACATCATTGAGGGTCATGGGAGCAGAGGCACTGGTGTGAAGGGACTGGAGTGGGCTATGACAGGAAATTATTGGTTGATGTGGACTCTGTTCACGAGACTACTGCAGCTCTAAATCACTTGTATGCCTTTTTTGCATTAACACACATTATTAGCTGGACAGTGGGAGCGGTTGTGTTTTGTGGAAGTCTCCTGAGTTGTTTCACGTGCACGTTACATTTTCCAACTAAATGGTAAATTAATTGAAGATAAGAATGCAGTTTAAATTCTTTATAATGCCCCCAAAAGAGCTGCCTGAGGTTCCTGCAATATAGTAAATGCTTGGTATATACGATGTTGACACTTGCAAAAGGTTGTCATGATTTTTTTCTCTATTAGTTGAGCTTTAATAGTTAGATGTGTTGCCAAACTCTGTGTATTCTTCTAAAGGACAGAATAGTGGCCAAGGAATAGTGACCAAGTAAGCCTAAATTATTCAAAACTCTTTTAGGTAATCCTGTGGTTTTGCTTCATGTACTCAAAATTTAGGACAGATTGAGAAAAGTGATGTAGTATCAGAATAAATCAAACAATTCATAAAGCAATTATGAAGATTAACTGGACAATAAGTCAGAAAAAAACAAACCCGTACCAACACATAATTTAAAAAGTGCGTTTCACCTCATAATCACAGGAAAAGAAATTATATGCATTTGTTTACATAAAAAGGATGAGGAAAATGGAATAGACTGAGGTGACAATGTTTTTCCCGACATTAATTAATCTCATGTGACTAAAAACCCTAATGTCACAAATACATTTTTACATTCCAGGTGTAAGAGTGAAAATACTACAGTGGTTTCTCCCCATCCTTCTACACATCACGTATGAGGCAGTTGTTGACGAAAGCTAAC
Source organism: Diceros bicornis minor (assembly GCF_020826845.1). NCBI lineage: Eukaryota > Metazoa > Chordata > Mammalia > Perissodactyla > Rhinocerotidae > Diceros > Diceros bicornis. The sequence continues at coordinate 25,610,471 of NC_080753.1, read as the reverse complement.
ACCTCTGTTATGGACTGAATGGTTGTGTCCCCCCAAAATTCATATGTTGAAGCCCTACTCCCCAATGTGTTGGTATTCGCAGGTGAGGCCTTTGGGAGGTCATTTGGTTTAGATAAGGTCATAAGGGTAGGCCCCCACGATGGGATTAGTGTCCTTAGAAGAAGAGTAAGAGAAAGAAGGACCATGACTCTACACCATGTGAAGACACAGAGAGAAGGTCACCATCTGCAAACCAGGAAGAGAGCTCTCAACAGGAACCAAATCTGCCAAAACCTCGATCTTGGACTTCCCAGTCTCCAGAATTATGAGAAATAAATGCTTGTTGTTTTACCCACCTAGTCTATGGTATTTTTTATGGCAACTGAGCTAAGACAACTTTCTATCTAAGACATTTCTGATATTGAGAATGATCTCTTTCTTTTTTTTTTTTTAGTTGCTTCTCAATTTTATTATTTATTTATTTATATTTTTTGTGTATTGAAATAACATTGGTTTATAACATTGTATAAATTTCAGGGGTACATCATTATACTATTATTTCTGCATAGATTACATCATGTTCACCACCCAAATACTAATTACAACCTATCACCACACACATGTGCTGAATTATCCCTTTCACCCTCCTCCCTCCCCCCGTCCCCTCTGGTGACCACCAATCCAATCTCTGTCTCTATGTGTTTGTTTATTGTTGTTATTATCTACTACTTAATGAAGGAAATCATACGGTATTTGACCTTCTACCTCTGACTTATTTCACTTTGCATAATACCCTCAATGTCCATCCATGTTGTCACAAATGGCTGGATTTCATCGTTTCTTATGGCTGAGTAGTATTCCATTGTGTATATATACCACATCTTCTTTATCCATTCGTCCTTTGTTGGGCACTTAGGTTGCTTCCAAGTCTTGGCTATTGTGAATAACGCTGCAGCGAACACAGGGGTGAATGTATCTTTATGCATTGGTGTTTTCAAGTTCTTTGGATAAATACCCAGCAGTAGAATAGCTGGATCATATGGTAGTTCTATCCTTGATTTTTTGAGGAATCTCCATACTGTTTTCCATAGTGGCTGCACCAGTTTGCACTCCCACCAGTAGTGTATGAGAGTTCCCTTCTCTCCACATCCTCTCCAACACTTGTTGTTTCCTGTCTTGTTAATTATAGCCATTGTGACGGGCATGAGGCGATATCTCATTGTAGTTTTGATTTGCATTTCCCTGATAGTTAATGATGTTGAACGTCTTTTCATGTGCCTGTTGGCCATCTGTATATCTTCTTTGGAGAAACATCTGTTCAGGTCTTTTGCCCATTTTTTAATTGGGTTGTTAGTCTTTTTGTTGTTGAGATGCATGAGTTTTTTATATATTTTGGAGATTAAGCCCTTATCAGATGTATGGTTTGCAAATATCTTCTCCCAATTGTTAGGTTGTCTTTTCGTTTTGTTGATGGTTTCCTTTGCTGTGCAGAAGAATTTTAGTTTGATGTAGTCCCATTTGTTTATTTTTTCTATTGTTTCTCTTGGCCGGTCAGACATGGTGCTTGAAAATATGTTGCTAAGACCGATGTCACAGAGTGTACTGCCTATGTTTTCTTCTGGAAGTTTCATAGTTTCAGGTCTTACATTCAAGTCTTTAATCCATTTGGAGTTAATTTTTGTGTATGGTGTAAGGTAAGGGTCTACTTTCATTTTTTTGCATGTGGCTATCCAGTTTTCAAAACACCATTTGTTGAAGAGACTTTCTTTTCTCCATTATATATTCTTGGCTCCTTTGTCAAAGATTAGCTGTCCATAGACGTGTGGGTTTATTTCTGGGCTTTCGATTCTATTCTATTGATCTGTGTGTCTGTTTTTGTGCCAGTACCACGCTGTTTTGGTTAGAAAAGATGCTTGGTATTATTTCAATCTTCTTAAATTTATGGAGACTTGTTTTGTGGCCTAATATGTGATCAATCCTGGAGAATGTTCCATGTGCTTTGAAAAGAATGTGTATTCTTCGGTTTTTGGATGGAATGCTCTGTATATATCTACTAGGTCCATCTGTTCTAGTGTGTCATTTAAGGCCAATGTTTCCTTATTGATCTTCTGTTTGGATGATATATCTGTTGGTGTAAGTGGAGTGTTCAAGTCCCCTACTATTATTGTGTTACTGTCTATTTCTGTTTTTATGTCTGTTAAGATTGCTTTATATATTTAGGTGCACCTACATTGGGCGCATAGATATTTACAAGTGTTATATCCTCTTGTTGGATTGTTCCCTTGATCATTATGTAATGCCCTTCTTTGTCTTTTTTTACAGTTTTTGTTTTAAAGTCTATTTTGTCTTATATGAGTACTGCTATCCCAGCTTTCTTTTCATTGCCATTTGTGTGGAGTATCTTTTTCCATCCCTTCACTTTCAGTTTGTGAGTGTCTTTAGGTCTGAAGTGTGTCTCTTGTATGCAGCATATATATAGGTCTTGTTTTTTTATCCAATCAGCCACCCTATGCCTTTTAATTGGAGAATTTAGTCCATTGACGTTTAAAGTAGCTATTGGTAAGTATGTACTTACTGCCATTTTTTAACTTTTGTTTTCTCAGTGTTTTAGTAGTCCTTCTCTGTTCCTTTCTTCTTCTATACAGAGTTGATGGTCTCTTTAGTTTGACCTCTGTCTGAAAGCTCTACTCTTTAACTCCCCTCCTCCTTCCTTTTATGTTTTTGATATCATATCTAACCTCTTTTTTGTGCATTTGTATCCATTACACTCTTATCATGGAAATAGATAATTTTTCCTATTTGTGGTCTTCTCTTTTCCCCTTAAATCAGTCCCTTTAACATTTCTTGTAGTACTGGTTTCATGGTGACAAACTCCTTTAATTTTTGCTTGTCTGGGAAATTTTTGATCTCTCCTTCCATTTTGAATAATAACCTTGCTGGGTAGAGTATTCTTGGCTGTAAGTTTTTTCCTTTTAGCACTTTAAATATATCATGCCACTCTCTTCTAGCCTGTAAGGTTTCTGCTAAAATCAGCTGATAGCCTTATGGAGTTTCCTTTGTATGTAACTTGACTTTCTCTTGCGGCTTTTAGGATTCTCTCTTTATCTTTAATTCTGGACATTTTGATTATGATGTGTCTTGGTGTGGGCCTCTTTGGGTTTATCTTGTTTGGGGCTCTCTGTGCTTCCTGTACCTGGATGTCTGTTTCCTTCCCTAGGTTAGGGAAGTTTTCATCTATTATTTCTTGAAATAGATTCTCTGCCCCTTTGTCTCATTCTTCTTCTTCCGGGACACCTATAACACGGATGTTAGTGTGCTTAATGTTGTCCCAGAGGTCCCTTAGACTGTCCTTACTCTTTTTAATTCTTTTCTCTTTTACCTGTTCAGCTTGGGTAATTTCTTCTAGTCTTTCATCCAGCTCACAGATCTGTTCTTCTGTATCCTCTACTCTGCTTTTGAGTCCCTCTAGTGAATCTTTCATTTCCAGTATTGTATTCTTCATTTCTGATTGGTTCTTTTTTATATCTTCCATTTCTTTGTTGACATTCTCACTGAGTTCATCTATTCTTCTCCCTAAATCAGTGAGCATTCTCAACACTCTTTGTTTGAACTCTCTGTCGAGTAGGTTGCTCATTTCTATTTCACTTAGTTCCTTTTCTGGGATTTGCCCTGTTCCCTTACTTGGAATGTGTTCCTTTGCCTCCTCATTTTGCCTCTTTCCCTGTGCTTGTGTCTACGTATTAGGTAGGTTAGCTACGTCTCCTGCTCTTGGATAGGTGACCTTACACAAGTGATGCCTTAGGAAACCTGCAGTGTGCTTCCCTCAGTTCTCAACGTTCTAGGGGTGACCCCTATGTGGGCTACGTGTGTCCTTCTGTTGTGGCCTGTTTGCTCTCCCTGTAGGCGCCCAGGGAGGCTGAGTTATGCTCCTGGCCAGCTGTTGTAATGCTCAGCTGCTTGTAGTTGTTGTGGGCCCTTCAGTCTCTTTATCAGGTATGGGGAGCCCCAGCACAGTTGGCTGCAAATTCTAATACCACATTTGTGTTGCAGCATTTCTTTTAAGTGAGTAGGCCCCCAGCGTGGTTGGTTGTTAGGCTCAGGTGCTTATAATTGCTATAAGCCTCCAGCCTTTAGGTCTCTTGTCAGCTCTCTGAGGACTGCAGCTGGGTGGGACTGGCCTCAGGCACGGGAGCACCCAATTGTTTCAAGCTTTGGAAGGTGGGGCAAACCCCCTATGTGGGTCTTTGAGAAGCACAAGTCTTCTGCAGCTGACAAGCCCTGCCGCCCACAGGTCCATACACACAGTCAACACAGTCCTGCCCCTTGTGCGTGCCCCGACCTCCCGAAGCGGACCCAGTCTCTCCACGGTGGGAGCCCCACACACTCCACCACCGCCCCACACTCTCCACCCGCTCCTTGTGCCCGCTCTGTCACACTGAAGTCGGCTCAGTTGCCAGGCTGCAGAGAATCCAGTCACCAATCTATGCAGGCCCACAGGTTTCCTGAGGGCTTGTTGTTGGGTGGAGCCAGTCTCTAGGGTGGGCTGCCTGCCCTGGCTGAGCTGGATTAAATTGGTGCTCTAGAGGGTGGGGCAGACCCTGGGCTCGCAGGTCTCAGGGAGAACTCCAATGGTGTTTGTGTCAGCACACCCACACCAGGCCACAACAATGGCTGCCGCCAATGTCCCAGTCCCTGGAGAGGTCTCACCTCTCACTGAGATGCACTTAGGGCCTATCAGGTGAGTCTCTTTTCACCAAAGCACTGTGCACCTTTTTTTCTAGTGATTTTAGGTTGCTTTCTGAAACGGGTGAGTTTGTGTGTGGGCCCTTTAAAAGCCGGTTTTAATTTCTTTGTAAACCAGCTTTTCTGGGGGTACTCTCCAATGTTTTAGTAGCAGGCAAAGTCAGATATTATGCCACTTGTCTGGATTGTGCTGGGTCCACAAAATGCCCACAGTGGGGGCGCTCCCCGGCTCAGGGCCCCGCTCCTCCAGGGAGGGCTGCCTACCTGTGGGTTGCTCCCGGGCGGCCGTGAGGTGCTGCGGCTTGTGAAGGCAGCGTTTTTCTCTCCAGAAGGGAGTCTCTGCCTCTTCCACCTCAATTAGGATTGTCCGTTGTTGCAGGAGTTCCTCTTATCCAGTTTTCAGTTCTGTCTCAGGGGTAATTTTTCCACGAGTAGTTGTAAATTGGCTGTGTCTGCGGGAGGAGGTGAGTTCAGAGTCTGCCTACGCCGCCATCTTGACTTCTCTCTCGAGAATGATCTCTTTCAATTGACCATTCAGAGTAGGGGAAGCCAGCTTCCCTCTTGCCATTACTCTAGTGGGACAGGCTTTGGGTGGAAGTGTATCATTTTCAGGCTGGAAACGTTCTCTATTCCCTCTGTCATAGTCATTGGAATGTTCCATCTCTCCTGGAACACAGGCCCTGGCCAATCCATGATGGACAAGAATGTGACTGACCACCACTGGTCACTGGTCACTTGTTCAGATCATACTGCACAACAGCACCCCCAGCTTCTCAAGAGGTTGCCTCCCAGCTGTGTCAGTAATTGTCTCAGTCAAAGAAAAGACTGGGGTTAGTTTTAACTTTGAGAACTATGCTTATAGGCCCAGGAATCTCCTCATATGTTCAGTAGGACCAGAAAAACAACACAAATGAAAAGTGTAATACAATAGGTAGTAACAAGACTGAAAGATGCATGTTTCATCTAAAGGAATTAACTTCAAAAATTTTAAACACAAAATGTGTAGGACAAACAAAGCAGGTTTGGGGATGGTGCAAGGAGGGTCCAGAGCATAAGTGGAAGGACTGGCTTTCAAAAGGACAGTTTTCTCAGACTGGAGGCAAGTGAGTGAGTGGGAAGGGGGATGGGAAGCAGGAATTTGAGGGAATTCATGTTTGACAGCTTCCATGTTCTCTCTGAGGTAAGAATACAATTAGCTTCAAAGAGAATTGGGCAGGTAGTACTTGAATAAAGAGACAGACATTTGATATAATCATCGCGAGGAATGGGAGAAAAAGCACTGGGCACATGAAGATATTGCTTAGCAGGCTGAGGGCCCAACTGAGGTTGGAAACCATATTGTGGCAGAGTTTTTCCCAAGCATTTTATGAACTCCGTGGTTGAAATTAGTGTCCTTCCTTACTCCCCGGAGAACCCAACGCATCTCATCGCTTACTAGGCAAGATTGAAATGATCCATGTATGAGTCTGTTCTACTGGACTAGAGCCCTTCGAGGTCAGGAACAAGTACTCTCAGAGACTTGCAGAGGGTCTGACACACAACAGACAGAGCTGAACTGGACTCAAAGCTTTGGCTCACACAAGAGGGTCCAGACGCCTGAAGAAGCCCAGAAACCGCAGTCTGCTCAAAGTTCAGATGGAATGCCAGGATACAACGCGGATCTCCTGGGCAAGAGCTCTGTACCTCCAGCTCTGATGTTTGATGGACTGAGATTGATATACTGATCTATCTTTTGGCAGACAAGGAATCTTGGGGAAATATCACAAAATCTATGCTAACCTCGGTTTAGTCATCCATAAAACATGGATTATGATACCTACTTCCTTAAATGAGATAATGTACGTAAAGTCTTTAGCATAAGGACTCGCACACAATAGGTGCCCATCCCCCTCTTTGGAGAGATTTTCCTGGTATCTCTAAAAAGAACTTTCCCTAGGTGGATGAGGGAAAGGATTAAGGCAGACAACCTACATTAGAATCACCTGGAATGCTTATTATAAACATACTTGAATTTTATGGAGGTGGAGGCTAGGAATCTGCATTTTTAACAACCAGTCCAGGTGATTCTTATACATAGTTAAATTTCAAGCCACTGGATTATGGTGTCTTCCAATTTTGTCCCTCCTTTTTACTCCCATTGCCACCTAAATGGCCTTAATAATTTCCCACAACGCTCTGGGGTCTCTCTGACTCCTGTTCACCTCATTCCAGCCTACACACCACTGACTGATTTTTCTTCCTAAAAGGCAGTTCCAATCATCCCCTTGAATAAAATTCTCCAAGGGCTACACCTTGCCTGCCAAATCCTTGCATTCATACCTTTCCCGTCTCAATGTTCTGACCTATTCCCTTACTGTGTTCCAATCACACAGGTCTATCGACAGAACAAACTCTATACTTTTCAACTTCCCTACCTTTCTTTCCACATGAATGTCACATTCCACTGCCCCAAGTCCTACTCCTTCCCTCCAGGACTAATTCACGTGCCATCATCTCTATGAATCCTTTCCTGATCTCTTGACCTGATGTGATTTCTTTCTCCTTTAAGCCTTTGTCATTCTTTATGCCTCTTTACAATGTTTTTCATATTCCACCTTATGCTATTTTCTATTAGTTTTACCCACCGTGCTATGAGTTCCAGGAAAGCAAAGACTATGGTAGTAAACTCAGTGCCTAGCACAGTGTGTGGAACACAGTTGGATCTCAATAAATGGTTGATGAACAAACAAATGATTCCACATGACTAGACTGTAAGCCATGAGGGCAGACACTGTGCATTCATCTTTTTTGTAACTCATGTAGCACTTAGCAGTGTTTTATATCAAGTAGGTATTAGAAATGTGGTGAATTAAATTTAAATCTGTCAACTTTTTTTTCCTTTGATGACAAATTATTTAAAAAACACAACACAGCCAAGATTTCAATACTGGATGCTGGAGTTTACTGACTTTTTTTCTAACAGTAATAACCATGACCATCTTTGGAACCTTAAATGGAATATGCATCCCTATTTAGGAACACTAAAATTACACTAAAGTAAGGTGACTATTTTCCCTACGGTTAAGAGCATACTATTTCACTTCATGAGACGTACTTAGATTCTAACTACATTCCCTTTATAGCATATGACATAAGGAGCTTTCCAAAATAGAAGTTCTATTTTCATTTCAATTACTAAACACAGAACAGATTTAATACATATATGCATGCGTATGCATATACTTGTCATATAAATATATAGCCAATTTCTTTTAATTAAACTTTTGTTTGGTGGTAATTGTAGATTCACATGCAGCTGTAAGAAATAATGCACAGAAATCTCGAGTACCCATTACCCAGTTTTTCCCAATGGTAACATCTTGTAAAACTGTATTAAAACATCACAGTTAGGACATTGGCATTGATACAATCCACTGATCTTATTCAGATGTCCTAGTTTTGCTTGTACTCATGTGTGTGGGTGTGGGTGTGTGTATTTAGTTCCATGCAATTTAATCACATGGGTAGTTTTATGTATCCACAGCCACAGTCAAGATACAGAATAGTCCATCACCACAAGGATCCCTCAGTGGCCTTGTACAACTATTCCCACTTCCCTTCCTAACTCCTGTCAAACACTAATCTGTTATCTATAATATTGCCACTTAACGAGTACTACATAAATGAAATCACATAGCATATAATCTTTTGGGATTGGCTTTTTTCTCTCAGCATCATTCCCTGGAGATTCATTCAAGCTATTAAATGTATCAATAGTTCATTCCTTTTTTGTGGTTGCTGTTTTATTAACTAAAGGTCCATAGCTTACCTTAGGGTTTTCTCTTTGTGTTACAAATTCTATGGGTTTTGACAAATGCATAACGTCATGTATCCACCATTACAGTACCATTTAGAATAGTTTTACTGCCCCAAAAATCCTCTGTGCTCTTCACCTATTCATCCCTCTACCCTTCCCCTCCTCAACCACTGGGACCACTGATCTTTTCACTGTATCTATGGTTCTGCCTCTTCCAGAATGTCATATAATTGGAATCATATAGTATGCAGCCTCTTCATACTAGCTTTTAACAGCTGGCAATATGCATTTAAGCTTGTTCCATGACTTTTCACGGCTTAATAGCTTGTTTCTTTTTATCGCTAAATAATATTCCACTGCATGGATGTACCACAGTTTGTTTTTCTATCTGCCTATTGAGGGACATCTTGGTTGTTTCCAGTTTTTGGCAATAATGAACAAGGCTGCTATATCCATTCATGGGCAGGTTTTTGCGACAGAAGTTTTCAACTCATTTGGTTCAACACCTAGGAGTGTGATTGCTGGATCATATGATAAAACTACGTTTGGTTTTGTAAGAAACTAGAAATTGTCTTCCAAGGTGGCTGTACCATTTGTATCCCCACCAGCAATGAGTGAGAGTTTCTGTTTCTCTACATTCTTGCCAGGGCTTGGTATTGCCAGTTTTTTGGATTTTAGCTATTCTAATAGGTGTGCTGTGGTATCTCATTGTTTTAATTAGCAATTCCCTAGTGACAGATGACGTTGAGCATCTTTTCATATGCTTATTTGCCATCTGTATATCTTCTTCGGTGAGGAATCTGTTCAGATCTTTTACTCATTTCTTAATTGGGTTGTCTGTTCTCTTATTGTTGAGTTTTAAGAGTTCTTTGTATATTTTAGATGCAAGTCCTTTATCAGATATGTGTTTGGTAAATATTTCTCTCAGTCTCTGGCTTCTCTTTTTATTCTCTTGACAGTGTCTTTCAGAAAGCAAAAGTTTTAACTTTAATAAAGTTTATTCTTATCTGTTTTTCCTTTCACAGATCATGCTTTTGGCGTTGTATCTAAAAACTCATCGCCAAATGACTATAGTAACATTTGTAAAAAGCAATTGACTTTAGTCTGGTGCCATATATCTATAAAGTCCATATATATATATATATATATATATATATGGGGTCAAATGTATATATTGCCATTTGTCCCTCAAACTGATAACTGCAAGAGAGAACCAAGGTCAACAGACATTTTGCCTACTATTTTTGGATGATATTCAGAGTGGGACATTCCAGCTCACAACAATGAAACCAGTCAACCAGACAGACAAGATTTCAGAGTTAGAGCTTGCCCTAGTTCAAGAGTGTGTAAAACCAGATTAACAGTGCATACTCTTAGCCCAATCCAGGTATAGCAAAAATCACATTCCATTATAAAGAATTACTTTATAATCTTAGTATAAAGCAAACCCTCTAAAATCCTCAGAAAACTAGCAGACCGAATACCAGTCAAATCTCATTATCCCCACACCAAAAGACTATGCATTTCTTGAGTTGTTTTATTATAGTATTGAATATATTTGAAGTAAATAGGCTATATTCCTAGGATATGGGAATATACTTTCTCAATGAGATTCTTCTCATTTTTATTTTAATGAGATTTTTTTGTCATTTAATTATAGTACAAAATGTAAGATAAGAACATCTTTTGGACCACTTTTATATGCGTGTATGTGTGTGTGTGGGGGGGGTGGAGTTCACTGAAAACATCTGTTTTGTAACTGAGGTCACTTCTGACTTGAGTCAGTGAACTCATTCACCAACAAGAAGATAGAGCTGCTAAAGAAGGAGCAGTAGTTTAAGATAGAAAGCTAGCAACATCCACAGAGACAATCTGACCAACACTGAGAACCATTACTAAACAGCAGGCATGCTGGGAAATGCAGAGACATAGAGTGAATTAAGGCATTGTCCTTGTTCTCAAGAGGCTTAAGGCTCTTTTCTAGGAGGACAATAGAAAATATCTAAACCACTTGTTATTCTTTTGTGAAGGAGAGAAGAGTCACCAAATAAGGCCTATACTGTGAGGTCACCAATCTTTGAACTCTAGACATTGGAGGTTGGAAGGTTTTTAAATATTATATCATCCAATGCCCAGATTTTATTGACAAACAGAAACCCGGAAAAGTAGAAAAATATATCTAAGATTGCAGGGTTGAACTAGGACCCAAATTTCCTGACTTCTCTAATCAAGTGCTCTTTCCTCTACATTACACAATCTCTCTTAGAGTTCAAGGGACTTTTCTCATTCCTAGTTCTTCCCAAAGTTGGGCTGCATCTAATTATGTAAATTATACTCAGATTCATAGAGGTCATGCTGTTTTCCCTTTATACTGTCATCTTCAAAAAGTCCACTTCACAGTTTCAATTTAACAGATGAGTTTTTTAAATATTAAGGACTTACTTTGGCCTAGGTGGTAGACAGACTACCAACGCAAGTAGGGCATACTTCCTAGCTCTGAGGAATTTATCATAAATGTAAACATCTACTACAGTATTCTTACACACCCAAGTTATACATGTGAAACTCATCATCACCACCCAATCAGGTTTCCTAATGGAAATCTCCTTTTAGGTCAATGACTTCTTAATTCTCTAGGCCCCATGGCAAAATCTTGAATCTGTTTTTGCTACTCTGGCATGAAAGTGAGAGTATCTGGTTTTTGTTTTTTTTTTTTTTCATTTTGTGAGGAAGATTAGCCCTGAGCTAACATTCAATGCCAATCCTCCTTTTTTTGCTGAGGAAGATTGGCCCTGGGCTAACATCCATGCCCATCTTTCTCTACTTTATATGGGATGCCACCACAGCACGGCTTGACAAGCTGTGCATCGGCGCGCGCCCAGGATCCGAACCTGCGAAATCCGGCCTGCCGCAGTGGAGCGCGCGCACTTAACCCCTATGCCACCGGGCCGGCCCCAAGAGAGAGTATCTGGTTTTTAATCCTTGTCCTACCATCAACCAATTAGTTTTGAAATCCTGGGCAAGTCGTACCTCTCTGGGCTCACCCTTCTCAATTAGTAAAATGAGGAGAGCACCAGTCGGCTATGATTCACCTTCTTTCCAAATCCAAGGTGATAGGCGTAATCAATATATTTTATTTCTTTTTTTTATTTTGCATATCTCTCGGATTTATCTCTCTTCCTCCGTGTTCATCATAACCAAGCCCTTCATTCCTGGATTATTACTAAGCAGGCTTCAAGCTCTTCAGTATAGATGTAACTTGTTAAAAGCAACATTAAGCAAGATTTAGCCTAGAGGTATATAGGTTACACTGGAGGCTAGAAAACGAATTAAGAAGCCTATGAAAATAAAGATCAATCTCACACCAAAAACCTGTCATTCAAGTCCCTCAAAAGCTGGCTTCAGTTGGCCTTCCCGCTTTTATGTCACATGACTCCTCAACACCGGCCTTTCTGATCACACCTTCACGTCGTAATGCTGTTGTTCCCATCCTTCCTATGAGGAAACTTTTACCTTTTCATAAACGTAATTCCAATAGTTTCTTTAAGACCAATTGCTTCCATGGAGTCAGTAATCTTTCCTTTCTCTTAATTGTTATACAAATATTTAGAGTACCAACAATAATCCTCTTTCCTAACTCCCTCTAATGAATATTGTTAGCATAAAAGGGATGATATATAAAAACTCTCAATCAACATTAATGGAAGAAGGCATATAAAGGTGATGTAAAGAGTATAACTTATTTTCTTTATTATTTCTTCTTCTTTCCTTTGCAAATTAAAATAAGCAACCGGTTGGGGCTGGCCTCATGGTCTAGTGGTAAAGTTTGGTGTGCTCTGCTTCAGTGGCCTAGGTTTGGATCCTGGGCGCGGACCTACATCACTTGTTAGTGGTCATGCTGTAGTGGCGACCCACATACAAAATAGAGGAAGATTAGCACAGATGTTAGCTCAGGGTGAATCTTCCTCAGTGGGAAAAAAAAAAAAAAGCAACTGTTTGTTGATCCTTTTGGTAGAGGATTAATATGTATTTTTAAATTGTTTTAGAATATTTAAATAGGAAGAATATTAAAATATATTTCCCTGGCTCTAGCAACTTCTGATATATGAAGACATCTGGACAAATGTATATGAACTGTTACCAATTAATATATGTTTAATTTAGGGATCTATTCAAACAAGCAGTGAGTAATGTTATATAAATGCTGGCAGGGTAACTTACTCCACTAATAGATAAGCTCCGAAGACTCTATACATATTTCGGTCATGAAACAATCAGTGCCAGTCTGACCAAATGATTGTCATTGTTAGTCTTAATAAGACTAGAGAAACATTTGCAGAAAACTTAAAGTTTTATTTTCTCTTTCAGATTCTTTTATTGCTAACCCTAATTTGAATACCTCCTTCAGAGAGAGGCCACAATTAGAGGAGTAAAAGGATTTCATGTGGCAAGAACAAAACAGTGCTGTCACATCCCATCAACCCTCTCGGCACCCACTCTCCGAGAACATTCACTGCATTCTCCTGTGCTCCAGAAGAGATTTTCCCAAGACATGAATTTCAAGCAATTTTAGTTCCCATCACTACTGTCTGTTTGTCATAACTGAAAAAAATATCCATTATATTACAAAAAGATTCATTATCCAGTATTTGTTAATTACGATTGAGACCAGAAACATACAAAGTTTCAAAGAAAACAATTGAGGAGAACATCTGAAAGTAATTTTCCCCCATTCCTTGTTGTTCTGCTACTCACGGCAAGTCTTCCAAACTGGAGGCTTCATGTCTTGGATCCAACAGATCATAACCACATTCATTGTAGATTTCCAAATAGGAAATGTGTGTTGTATATATTTTGCCGCTGTCCTGATTGGAAAAGGGAAAGATATTATTTAATGGCTATAAATAACAATTCAGCTTAGAGGAAGATGAACACATTTATCACTGTAGTTTCCTCTCAGTTTTTCTCCTTTTCTTCTCTCTCACTTTGTATGGTTTACATTTTCAGTTCGTGACACTTTCAAGTTGCCAGTTACCATATGCATGAAGCTTTTTTTTTTTAATGGCCAACACCCATGATTACAAGCAACTTCAGTCTGTTATTTTTTATTGTTCCACATTATATATAAAAAGTCAATATACACTTAAATGAGCCAACTTGGTTGCAGAACTGTATAATACACCATTTTTTACTTTCCAGACCAAAAAAAAAAGGCTACTAGGAAAAAACAAACTTACATTCTGTGAACAATCTATTCATAAAAGAACACAGCATTGTTACTTTGGTTTAAAAACTCCAGTAGCAAAAGAACTTCCATCTTTAATCATATTTTTCACTTTTCTAATATTTGAATTTTCTGATGACATACATGGATAACAGACACTAAATAGATAAAGGAAAGTAAATTCCAGAGGACAAAATAGTTTAGATCAATCAGGTAACAGTAGGAGTGGACATTAGCAGTTCACTGCCTATGCCTTATCTGTTGGGTTAACTTTCTTGGGGCCACTAGCAAATCAGGGATATTCAGTTAAAGATGAGAGGAAGGCATTTTCTGCAGGTCAGTGCTGAAGTGACATAGGCACCAATGAAATTAGGATAAAAGTCAAGGTAATTGGTCCTAGTCTCAGTTCTGCCTTCAGACAAAAAGGACCCACTCCCTCTGGGATGGAATAAAACAGGGAATTTTTTCAGCGCTTGAGAAAATTCCAAGTTCAGTTTTCAATACAAATATCAAATAACAGCACCTTATTCCTCTTTCTCCCAAAATACAAATGTTTCCATTTCTGCAAATATTATCCTGCTTCTCATCAGAGGAGAATATATTTTTGTGTTCAGCAGGTTTTCAGAGTGGATACTCACAGATGACCTTCCTGACCAATTCTCACCCATATCTAAGACAATTCATTTAACAGGTGTTATTCAGAGGGAGACAGGACCAAGACATAGAGAGGAGGAGTGAATGGAGATCTGCAAAGCCAAAGCTGGAATCCTAGTCCTACTAGCTAGGAGCCCATACCATGTGAGGCCTCAGTTTCCACACCCATTAAAGTGAGGAAGTTGGAGAATGAATCCCTATGTGTTCTTCAGATTAAAATTAATATGATTCTCTAAAATGGCTCAAACTATTCAAATAAAGACAGTATCATTTCACAAAAACAAAACAGTACATGAAAAATTAAGGCAACTCTCAGCCAGCACACAACTATAGCAAAACACTCAAGCCACAGCTGAAATTCCACATTCTGATATTCTATGGTGACAGCATGGAGGGAATCTCTACTACGCAAATTTCTCCCAAACAAATGCTGGAAATCCTGCTGATGTGAGTGACTCTGGCTGCTCATCATGACAAGTGGTCTATCAATTTCATTAGCATCCTAGTTTAGTAAAGGCATCATTTCAACATAATTCTTTGGGTTGTAGCTTGGCTTATTGCAGGTGTCAGAGACTATAAATACTAGACAGACTCTGTGTGGCCTTTAGTCTAATCCAGTGTTACCTAAAAAATTCCATGAAATACTCATGGGGAAAAAGCATTCCACGGTCAATATATATACTGTTCTTCTCTGGAAGATTCTCAGAGCACGTTAAAGGTTATGAGGGATCATTTAGAAACACCCTGAGATCCTGTTTAAAACAACATATTCCTAAAACTTATCTGAACATATCTGAAACATCCCATAGATTATGGTTCATGATTTTAGCATACAGTTCTGAGCTCATCTTAGCATCGGACAAAACTGAGTTTGAATACTGGATCTGCCATTTAAACTGAGTGATCCTGCACCCTTATCCTCAGTTCTTTAACTATGAAAATGGGGATAATTACTCTTATCTTGCAAAACTGTTGTGACAGAGAAATAAGGTTCTGTATTTAAAATCCTACCACAATGTATGGCTCATAACAGACACCAATAAATCATTGCCGCTGCTGTTATTATTGCTGTTTTTATTGTTTTTATTATCATTTCTAAAAGCCTCCCAATGGAGAATTCAGTATATGAATATAAAAGGAAAGAAAAAGAAAAGCAAAAAAACCAAGCCAATTTCTATATTTGTCTGCAGTACAGAAATTAGAAGAAATCATAAAAAGTCAGGAAAATGGCAGGCCCACTGCCCTGAGATGATAGGGATAATGCCTTTGGCTCCTCTAGCTTCTGCGTTTTCTGGGCTTTTATTGGAATACACACTTAAAATTCACTGGGCTATGTGGCAAGCTACCTTTCCTTATTACTCCTTCTTTAGTGTTTAGGATTGCCAGACTATAATATAACACACATGTTTCCTGCAGACAGCCTTTTCTCCTGCCCCAAAACAAGTTTGAACTTCACAATAATGAGCAGTGATTTCTAAAATAAATGGAATCAATTTTCTTCTTTTAAAATCATTGAAAATGTGCTCCTATCACACTCACCGGCATTCTGGGACCCAGTATGCACTGGACTCTTAGTTTATCTTGAAATAAATACTTTGCATAAGTCAAATGTTTCCTTTAAGAATTCTGGAGAGCTCCATATGGCCCTTTAAAGCAATCAGCTGGGGGCATCTGAGTACGTCTGCATTTTCCATCTATACAATGTGGACAAACTTTATGATGAACTTCAAGTTGCCACTGACTTGCTGCACAGCAGTTCAGTTTGATTATATGAATGTGTTGTGCCCCATCGTACAAATCTGCCCATTTTGGAAGAATTGTCCTGGCTACAAAGTGGTCCTACGGGCTCTCTCCAAGTCAGGAAGGTATTTAGAATCATTCAGAATGAAATGGGGTTTAGAGTAATGTCATTGACAAACACATATAAAACAATGAACTCAAAAGATGGTAGGTACTTGGGATATATTTAGACATTTAGAACTGTATTTTGCTAACTGTATTTGGTAAATAAAATTTAGACGAAATTTTAAGAGGGACAAATATATTTTATATTAGGAAAGGATTTGTTTATTCTGTTTAACTTAATCAGGAGAATTGGCTTTACTTATCTTGAGTTTCAAAGAGTTCTTTGAAATTGGCCAGAAATCACTTGGCCATGTGCATATATATATGTGGATAGCAATGGCTGTGGCACTAACTGTCATGTACTGAGCATCTACTATGTGCCAGGAAATGGACAATGTCTTTGAATGCAGTTTGTTCAGCTTTCACAGGAATGCCACAGGCCTGAGACATTAAGTCACTCCCCAAGGCCACATGTTGGAAGTAGTACACTTTCTCAGCGCCAGGTTGGCCTGCACCAACCTCAGAGATCTTTCCAAGACAACAAGCTTCCACATTAGCCCACAGCAACAAAAACTATTCAAAATTATATTCCCAGTTTGTGAAATCTGGGGAAAAACAAAACAGCTAATGTCAGAAATAAATGCGTAAATGAAAAGAAGGAATTTAGATCCAACATATACACTATACTCAACCCTTTCTCGTCCAAATTTTCTGGCATGCAGAGATGGCATGCTTGAGCTAATGAGAGATGAGCTGAACTAAGGGGTAATTGCTACTTTATGGATGGAAATGAGAATTATGCAGATCTCAGCAATTTCTTCTCATCTTTGCATCTCAAAATGCAAACAGCATACAGTCAAGAAATTTTGGAATGACTGGTACACTGACCTGTTTAGGACATTTGTTATACAGAATTAATACAACCACAGAATTGCTGGAACTAGTAGGAACGCTGGAGATCCTCTGGTACAATTCAATCCCTACCTTCACAGAGGGGAGAACTGAAACTCAGAGAAGTTAAGTGACTCATTGAACAGAATTTGTTTAAATACAACCAACAAAATAAAGCCAGTCTGAGATACAGAGGTGGTGTATGTAGAGGTAAAAAGCACAGAGTTTGGCATCACACAGATCTGGGATAGACCTCCAGATCAGCTGTTTATAAGGACCCAGAGAAAGATATTTAATTCAAGACTCAGTGTTCCCAACTATAAAATGTGGACAAGGATCCCTACCTTGTTAGCTATATTACATGTTGTATTAAATATTGATAAAACAACAGGCTCTTGGAGCTACATGATAAATGATGCATATAATATAGATAGGGAACTCTTCTTTATAATAATATTAATTGCATGGGATTTTTACTCTGGTAAATTCCTCTGGGCTTCTATTAAAAATGTGAAAAAGGTATAGTCACATTATCCTATTCAGTACTTTAGTAGCTAAAGAAAAGGTCCGTTTTGGCAAAAGCATATTCTTTGGTTTCTTAATGAGAAATATAAGATATTAGTTGGCAAAATGTACCATCTGTTATTTTAACCTCCATGAGTGTATTAGAAGGACTCCCTTTGAGCATTTGCTGAAACAGCATCACTTTAATGAGAAGCACCTTCTTAATTTCCACTTCTTCAGCAAAATTCCAAACTTTCCTTAAATGTAAATAGGCCATAGTTATTATACAATAGTACTTCCTCATTTAGATACAATATAATAAAATGTCACAATAAATTCTCCACCCGCAGTAAATTTCTGCTGAATATATCGAATATAAAATGAACTTGAAGTTTCATACCTTTTGTAGTTGCTCAAAAATGTACGACAGTGTCCTTGGGATAATGCCTCTGTCACTGTAGCGCTCTGCACCACCCGTGATGGTGAACGTCTTACCGCTGCCTGTCTGCCCATATGCAAAGATGGTGCCATTGTAACCTGCCAGGACACTACACAAAGAAATGGCACACTTTCAGTATCAACATGGCTGATTGCATTTGTATTAAGCGGCTCATATTCTAATAGCAATCTGATTCAACATCATTTGAAAAGACATTTATAGAAATATCTATAGAAATATTTATACATGTGAATATCTAGCTGGAAATTACTTTTTTATCCAGGAGTACCAGCACATCGATCATTTTCTCTAAGAAAGAATCCATAACTCAAATGGATTTAAATATTTTTTTATTTGAATAAAATTTTTACTTTAGTTTTATATCTACAGAAAAGTTGTAAAAATAGTCTGGAGAGTTCACACATACCCCACATCTAGTCTCCCCTATGGTTAATATTTTATATTAGTATTGTACATTTGTCACAACTAATGAACCAATATTCATATATTATTACAAACTTTATTGAAATTTCCTTGGTTTTTACCTAATGTCTTTTCCTTTTTTTTTCCAAGCTTTACTGAGATATAATTGACATATAACATATGTAAGTTTAAAGGGTACAATGTGATGATTTGATACATGTATATATTGTGAAATGATTACCACAATAGGCTAGTAAACACATCCATCACCCCACAGAATTACCTTTTTTTGTGGTGATAATATTTAAGATTTACTCTCTTAACTTTCAAATATATGGTACAGTATTGTTAACTACAGTCACCACGCTGTACATTAGATCTCCAGAACTTAGTCATCTTATACCTGGTGGTTTATACTCTTTGACCCACATCTCCCCTTTTCCCCCACACTCTAGCCCCAGGCAACCACTCTATTTCCATGAGTTTGTTTTTTTAGGTTCCACATGTAAGTGAGAACATACAACATTTGTCTTTCTCTGTCTGACTTATTTCACTTAGCATAATGCTCTCAAAGTCCATCCAGGTTGTTGCAAAAGGTAGGATTCCCTTCTTCTCTACGGCTGAATAATATTCCATTGTATATATATATATACACTACATCTTTACCATTCATCCATCGATGGACACAGGTTTTTCCTTGCCTTAGCAATTGTAAATAGTACTGCAATGAACATGCAGGTGCAGATATCTGTTTGAGATAGTGACTTCATTCCCTTCGGATATATATACCCAGAAGTGGGATTGCTTGATCACATGGTACTTCTATTTTTAATTTTTTGAGCTACCTCCATACTGCTTCCCATAGTAACTGCACCAATTTACCTTCACCAACAGTGCAAGAGGGTTCTCTTTTCTTCACATCTTTGACAATACCTGTTGTCCCTCACCTTTTTGATAATAGCCATCCTAACAGGCATGAGGAGATACTTTACTGTGGTTTTGATTTGCATTTCTCTTATGATTAGAGATGTTGAAGACCTTTTCATGTGTTGGTGAATGTATGTTTTCTTTGGAAAATTTTCTATTCAAGTTCTCTGCCCATTTTTTATTCAAATTGTTTTTTTGCTATCGAGTTGTATGAGTTGCTTATATATTTCAGATATTGTCAGATATCAGATGGACGGATTGTAAATATTTTCTCCCATTCCATAGGTAATCTTTCCACTTTGTTGATTGTTTCCTTTGTCGTACAGAAGATTTTTAGTTTAATGTAGTCACATTTGTTGATTTTTTATTTTGTTGCTTGTGCTTTTGGTGTCAGATCCAAAAAATCATTACTAAGACCAATGTCAAGGAGCTTTTAACCTATGTTTTCTTCTACGAGTTTTACCGTTTCAGGTCTTAAATTCAAGTCGCTAATCCACTTCAAGTTAATTTTTGTGAGTGGTGTAAGACACGGGTCCAAATTCATTCTTTTGCATGTGAATATCCAGTTTTTCCAACATCATTTATTGAAGAGACTATCCTTTCCCCATTGAATATTCTTGGCTCACTTGTCAAATATTAGTTGACCGTATATGTGTGGGTTTATTTCTGGGCTCTTGATTCTGTTCCATTAGTCTGTCTGTTTTGTTTGTTTGTTTGTTTGTTTGTTTTTATCTTGTATCTTTTGCTTTAAGCCCGTATAAATCTTTTTTGGAGAAAAGTTGGACTTTAAAAAAAAATTTTATTGAGGTATAATTGACATATAACGTTATATTGGTTCAAGTGTACAACATAACAATTCGATGTTTGTATACATTGCAAGATGATTACCACAATAAGTCTAGTTACTATCTGTTACCATACAAAGTTAACTTTTAGGATTTACTCTCTTAGCAACTTTCAATTATGCTCTTCAATATTATTGATTATTGTCACCATGCTGTACATTACATCCCCTTGATTTATTTATTTTAAAACTGGAAGTTTGTACCTCTTAACTCCCCTCATACATTTCACCCACTCCATAACACACCTTGCCTCTGGCAACCACCTTTCTGTTCTCTGTAGCCATGATTTTTATTTTGCTTTGTGTGTTCATTTGTTTTGTTTTTTTAGATTCCAAATATAGTGAAATCATATGGTATTTGTCTTTCTCTGTCTCACTTATTTTTCTTAGCATAATTTCCTCAAGGTCTCTCCATGCTGTCACAAATGGCAAGATTTCATTCTTTTTTATGGCTGAGTAGTATTCCACTGCATATATATATATATATATAAACACACCAAGGCTTCTGTATCTATTCCTCCACCGATGGACACTTAGGTTGTTTCCGTATCTTGGCTGTTGTAAATAAGGCTATAATGAACATACAGGTGCATATATCTTTTTAAATTAGTGTTTTTGTTTTCTTGAGGTAAATACCTAGGAGTAGAACTGCTAGATCATATGGTAGTTCTATTTTTAGGTTTTTTGAGGAACGTCCATACTGTTTTCCATAGTAGCTGCACAAATTTACATTCCCTCCATCAGTGCACCAGGGTCCCCTTTTTTCAACATCCTCACTAACACTTGTTATTTCTTGTCTTTTTGATGATAGCCATTCCAACAGGTATGAGATGATATCTCATTGCGGTTTTGATTTGTATTTCCCTGATGATTAGTGATGTTGACCGCTTTTTCACGTGCCTGTTGGCCATCTGTACATCTTCTCTGGAAAACTGTCTATTCAGATCCTCTGCTCAGTTTTTATTTAGACTGTTTTTGTGCTATTGAGTTTTATGAGTTCTTTATATATTCTGGATATTAACCTCTTATCAGATATATGATTTGCAAATAGTTTCTCCTATTCAGTAGGTTGTCTTTTCATTATGTTAATGGTTTCTCTTGTTGTGCAGAAGCTTTTAGTTTGATGTAGTCTCACTTGTTTATTTTTGCTTTTAGAGTCACATCTAAAAATTCACCACCAAGTCTGATGTCAAGTAGCTTACCACCTATGTTTTCTTCTGGATGTTTTACGGTTTCAAGTCTTACATTCAAGTCTTTAATCTATTTTGAGTTAACTTTTGTGTATACTATAAGAGAGTGGTCTGGTTTCATTCTTTAGCATGTGGCTGCCCAGTTATCCCAACAACATTTATTAAAGAGACTGTTCTTTCCCCATTGCATACACTTGCCTCCTTTGTTATAAATTAATTGACCATATACGTGTGGGTTTATTTCTGGGTTCTCTGTTCTGTACCATTGTTCTATGTGTCTGTTTTTATGCCAAAACCATATTGTCTTGATTAGCATAGCCTGGTAATATAGTTTGAAATCAGGGAGTGCGATGTTTCCAGATTTGTTCTTCTTTCTCAGTATTGCTTTGGCTATTTTGGTCTTTTGTGGTTCCATATACATTTTAGGATACTTTGCTCTATTTCTGTGAAAATGTCATTGGAATTTTGATAGAGATTGCATGAATCTGTATATTGCTTTAGGTAATATAGACCCTTTAACAATATTAATTCTGCCAATCCATGAACACTGAATATCTTTCCATTTCTTTGTATCTTCTTCAATTTCTTTCATCAATGACTTATAGTTTTCAGTGTACAGATCTTTCATCCCCTGGGTTAAATTTATTCCTTGGTATTTTATTCTTTTTTATGCAATTGTAAATGGGGTGGTTTTCTTAATTTCTCTTTCTAATAGTTCATTGTTAGTGTATAGAAATGCAACTGATTTTTGTATATTGGTTTTGTACCCTGCAACTTTACTGAATTCATTTATGAGTCCTAATAGATTTTTGGTGGAGTCTTTAGGGTTTTCTATAGATATAAACTCATGTCATCCACAAATAGTGACAATTTTACTTCCTCCTTTCCAATTTAGATGCCTTTTATTTCCTTTTCTTGTGTAATTGCTCTGACAAAAATTTCCAATACTATGTTGAGTAAAAGTGGAGAGAGTGGGAATCCTTGTCTTGTTCCTGATCCTAGAGGAAAAGCTTTCAGCTTTTCACAATTGAGTATGATGTTAGCTGTGGGCTTGTAATATATGGCCTTTATTATGTTAAGGCATGTTCCTTCCAAACCCACTTTGTTAAGAATTTTTATCATAAATTGATGCTGAATATTGTCAAGCGCTTTTTCTGCATCTTTTGAGATGATCATATGATTTTTATCCTTCATTTTATTAATGTGGTGTATCACATTGATTGATTTGTGGATTTTGAACCATCCTTGCATCCCTGGAATAAATCCCACTTGATCATGGTGTATGATCCTTTGTATAGTTGAATTTGGTTTGCTAATATTTTGTTGAGGATTTTTGCACCTATGATCATCAGGGATATTGGATTATAATTTTCTTTCTTTATGATGTCCTTCTCTGGTTTTGGTATCAGGGTAATGCTGGTCTCATAAAATGAGTTCGGAAGCATTCCTGATTCTTCAATTTTTTGGACAAGTTTGAGAAAGATAGGTATTAAATCTTTTAATGTTTCGTAGAATTCACCAGCGAAGCCATCTGGTCCTGGACTTTTGTTTTTTGGGAGGTTTCTGATTCCTGATTCAATCTCCTCACTAATAATTGGCCCATTCAGATTTTCTATTTCTTCATGATTCAGTCTTAGAAGATTGTATGATTCTAAGAATTTACCCATTTCTTCTATATTGTCTAATTTGTTGGTGTATAATTGTTCATAGTGGTCTTTTATGATCCTTTGTATTTCTGTGGTATTAGTTGTAATTTCTGCTCTTTCATTTCTGATTTTATTTGAGCTCTCTCTTTTTTTTCTTTGTAAATCTAGTGAAAGATTTGTCAGTTTTGCTTATCTTTCCAAAGAACAAGCTCTTAGTTTCATTGATCTTTCCTATTGTCTTTTTAGTCTCTTATTTCATTTATTTCCACTCTGATCTTTATTATTTCCTTCCTTCTGCCAAATTTGGGCTTCATTTTTTCTTTTTTTCTAGTTCCTTTAAATGTAAAGTTAGATTATTTGAGAATTTTCTTGTTCTTGATGTAGGCCTGTATTTCTATGAACTTCCCTCCAAGAACTGCATTTGCTGCATCCCATTGATTTTGGTATGTTGTATTTTCATTTTCATTTGTCTCAAGATATTTCTTGATTTATTCGTTGACTCAATGGTTGTTCAGTAGCATGTGTTTAATCTACACATATTTGTGAATTTTCCAGTTTTATTCTTGTGATTTATTTCTAGTTTCATACTGTTGTGGTTGGAAAAGATGCTTGATATGATTTCAATCTTTTTAAATTTATTGAATTGGTCTTCTGGCCTAACGTTGATCTATCCTAGAAAATGTTCCATGAGCACTTGAGAAGAATGTATATTCTGCTGCTTTTGGATGGAATGTTCTGTTTATAGTTGTTAAGACCGTCTGGTCTAATGTGCCAATTAAGGTTGATGTTTCCTCATTGATTTTCTGTCTGGATGATCTATCCAGTAATGTTAATGGGGTGTTAAAGTCCTCTGCTATTATTGTATTGCTGCCAATTTCTCCCTTTAGGTCTGTTAATATTTGCTTTATATATTTTGGTGCTCTTATGTTGGGTGCACGAATATCTACAAATGTTATATCTTCTTGTTGGATTGACCCCTTTATCATTGTGTAATGCCCTTTCTTGTATTTTATTAGTCTTTGTTTTAAAGTTTATTTTGACTGATATGACTATAGCTACACCAGTTTCTTTTCTATTCCATTTGCATGGGATATCTTTTTCTACCCCTTCAGTTTCAATCTGTGTGTGTACTTACATCTGAAGTGAGTCTCTTGTAGGTAGCATATAGATGAGTCCTTCTTTTCTATCCATTCAGCCATTCTATGTCTTTTGATTGGAGAATTTAATTCATTTACATTTAAAGTAATAATTGATAGGTATGTACTTATTGCCATTTTGTTAATTTTTTTCTGGCTGTGTTTGTAGTTCCTCTCTGTTCCTTTCTTCTTATCTTACTCTACACCCTTGTGGTTTGATGACTCTCTTTAGTGTTTTGTTTATATTCCTTTCTCATTTTCTTTTGTGTATTTATTATAGGTTTTTGTTTTACTGTTATCATGAAGTTCACATATAATATCCTATGTACATAATTGTCTATTTTAAGTTGATGGCAATTTAAATTTGAACTCATTCTAAAATTATATATTTTTGCTCCCCCTCTCTATATTTTATGTTTTTGATGTCATGTTTTACATCTTTTTATTTTATATCTCCCTTACCTAATTATTATAAAGTTTTAGTTAATTTTACTACTTTTGTCTTTTAACCTTCATACTAGCTTTATAAGTGATCAATTCACTACCTTTACTATATATTTACCTTTATGAGTGAGATTTTTACTCTCATATGTTTTCTTGTTATTAATTAGCACCATTTCTTTTCAGCTTAAAGAAGTCCCTTTAACATTTCTTGTAAGGCCAGTTTAATGGTGATGAACTCCTTTAGCTTTTGCTTGTCTAGAAAACTCTTTATCTCTCCTTCGATGCTGAACGATAAACTATAAGGGTAGAGTATTCTTGGTTGGAAGTTTTATCTTTTCAGTATTTTTAATAATCATGCCACTCCTTTCTGGCTTGCAAAGTTTCTGCTGAAAAATCTGCTTGTTGCCTTATGGGGGTTTCCGTGGATGTAACAAGTTGTATTTCCCTTGCTGCTTATAAGATATTCTCTTTATCTTTTTTTTTTTTTTTTCCCCCAAAGCCCTAGTAGATAGTTGTATGTCATAGCTGCACATCCCTCTAGTTGCTGTATGTGGGACGTGGCCTCAGCATGGCCAGACAAGCGGTGCGTCGGTGCGTACCTGGGATCCGAACCCAGGCCACCAGTAGCGGAGCGCACGCACTTAACCGCTAAGCCACGGGGCCGGCCTGATATTCTCTTTATCTTTAACTTATGACATTTTAATTATAATGTGCCTTGGTGTGGATCTCTTTGGGTTCATCTTGTTTGGAACTCTCTGGGCTTCCTGGACCTGGACGTCTGTTTCCTTCCCCATGGCAGGAAAGTTTTAAGCCTTGATTTCTTCAAATAAGTTTCTGCCCCTTTCTCGCTCCCTCTTCTGCTTCTGGGACCCCTATAATGCAAATGTTATTCTGCTTAATGTTGTCTCATAGGTTCCTTAAACTATCTTCACTTTTTTAAATTCTTTTTTTCTTTTTGTGGCTTTGTTTAAGTGAGTTCCATTGCTCTGTCTTCCAGATCGCTGACATGCCTTTCTGCTTCATCTCTTCTGCTGTTGAACCCCTCTAGTGTATCTTTCAGTTCAGTTATTGTATTCTTCTGTGACTTCTGTTTGGTACTTTCTTATATTCTTTCTTTGTTGAAGTTCTCACTATGTTCATCCATTTTTCTCCCAAGTTCGGTGAGCATCTTTATGACCATTACTTTGAATTCTTCATCAGGTAGATTACTTATCTCTGTTTCATTAAGGTCTTTTTCTGACGTTTATCATGTTCTTTTGCTTAAAACATATTCCTTTGTTTCTTCATTTTGCTTGACTCTCTGTGTTTGTTTCTGTGTGTTAGACAAAACAGTTACCTCTCCTACTCTTGAAGGAGTAGCCTTATGTAGGTGATGAACCTTATCGTTCCCCATTGCCCTAGTTCTTGGTTGTCTCTTGGTTGTGACTGTCTAAGCAGCCTGATTTATTCTTGATAGGCCCCTGTTGTTGAGGGTGTGCCAAGACCTGTCAGTGTTCCAGGGGAGGGATCTCATTTAGCACCTAGTTTCAGGCTGATTGGAAGCCAGACCCTCAGGCAGCTGATTTTAAAGTATGCAAATATATACAGTCCTGTGGGGTTGCAATCATAAAGTATGCAAATATATACAGTCCTGTGGGGTTGCAAACATAAATCCAGCCAGTCTCCAGACCAGAAGATCTGGAGGTGTCCTCTGGGCAACAGTGGAAAAAATCAGGGCTCTGAATGAGTGTATAAGTTCCTTTCTGGGAGGTACCAGTAAGCTATAGCGAAGCCAAGGGAGTGTGCAAGGATGGTGTCTTCCTGCTTACGTTCCCTGAGAGTGCCTCCATAGCCTCTAGATATGTATCAAATCTGAAGCCTGTCCTGCAGTCTGAAACTCCAGGACAAGTTAATAGGCCTTGTTCACAGGAAGACTAAGGGTGTGTTTCTGTCAGCTGTCTGTGCAGTGCCCTGGGGGTGGCAGCCTGCCAAGACCTGTCTTTCCAATTGTTACAGTCCCAGGGAGCCAAGGAATACAAGCCCCCATGGCCACCAGGGCCAGAAAATGAAGGGGTGTCCCCTGTGTGGATTCTGTGCACCCACCAGCTTTAGCAAGGTAGCTGGAAAATGCAGGGGGCAAGGCAGAACCAATGGTTTCCGCAAAGCAGTGGGAAAATGCCTTGATGTGCACACCCGCTGGCTTCAGCAACGCAGCAGAAGAGTGCCTTGTCCGCATACGCCTACCAGCTTTAGCAAGGGATCGAGAGAATGCCATGACGGCTCATGCCAGCCAACCTCAGTCAGGGAGCAAGGGAACGCTGCAACTGCACACACCTGCCAGCTTCAGCAAAGCAGTGGAATAGTGCCACAACTGCTCACCCCCACCGGCCTTATCAAGGCAGCAGTAGGGTGCCACATTTGCATGTGCTGGGCTAATTGGGTAGGAGAGTGCAAAAATGGCATCTGCTAGTGCCTCCATCTCTGGAGAGAGTTGCAACTGTCCCCTACCACTCCAGCAGATGCTTTAAGATTAGTAAACGCATCTCCTTCACATATAGTCTAGGCACTTTTCAAACTGCTACTTATGCATTGGGTCCTGGGGTGAGTAAGACTGCATGGGAGCCCCTTAAAAGAAGACTCTCAGTTCCCTACAGCCCTTTAGGTCCTTTGGATGTAAGCCCTGTTGGTTTTCTAAGCCAGATATTTTGGAGGCTTGTCTCCAGGTGCAGGTCCCAAGGGTTGGTGTGCCTGAATTGGGGCACGAACCCCTCACTCCTCTGGGAGCAGCTCCAGACTTATGTGATCCCTCCCTATTGTGGGTCGCCACATGAGTGTTTGGCAAGACCACATCTTTCCTCTCCCACCTGTCTTGATGTGGTCCTTTTATCCTTTGTTGTGGAGGAGCAGTTCAGCACGTTTTCAGTTCTTTTTCAGATGGAATTTTTCCATACCTAACTATAGATTTGGTGTGTTCATGGGAGGTGATTTCAGGATCTTCCTATGCCACCGTCTTGGACTGTCTCTCTGTGTTTTTTTTTATGCCAGTACTATACCATTTGATTACCATAGCTTTGTAATATAGTTTGAAATCAGGAAGTGTGATGTCTCCAGCTTTGTTCTTCTTTCTCAGTATTACTTTGACTGTTCAGGGTCTTTTGTGGTTCCTTACGAATTTTAGGATTGTTTATTCTACTTCTGTGAAAAATGCCATTGGAATTTTGATAGGGATTGCATTGTGTCTATCAATGGCTTTTGGTAGTATGGACATTTTAACAACATTAATTCTTCCAATCCATGAACATGGGCTATCTTTCCATTTATTTCTGTCTTCTTCAATTTCTTTCATCAATGTCTTGTAATTTCAGGTGGACAGATCTTTCAGATCCTTGGTTAAATTTATTCCTAACTATCTTATTGTTTTTGATGTTATTGTAAATGGGATTGTATTTTTTATTTCTTTTTCAGATATTTTGTTCTTAGAGTATAGAAACACAACTGATTTCTGTATGTTGATTTTGTATCCTGCAACTGTACTGAATTAGTTGATTAGTTCCAACAGTTTTTGAAGGAGTATTTAGGGTTTTCTATGTGTAAGATCATATCATCTGTAAACAGAGACAATTTTACTTCTTCCTTTCTGATTTGGATGACTTTTATTTCTTTTTCTTGCCTAATTTCTCTGGCTAGGACTTCCAGTACTATGTTGAACGGGAGTGGTGAAATTGGACACCCTAATCTTCTTCCTGATCTTACTGGGAAAGCTTTCAACTTTTCACCATTGAGTATGATGTTAGCTGTAGGTTTGTCATATATGGCCTTTATTTTGTTGAGGAACTTTCCTTTTATACTCCATTTGTTAATAGTTTTTATCATGAAAGGATGTTGAATTTTGTCAAATGCTTTTTTTGCACCTATTGAGATGGTCATATGATTTTTATCTTCCATTCTATTAATGTGATGTATCACATTCATTAATTTGAATACATTGAATCTCCTATCCTTACATTCCAGGGATAAATCCCACATAAACATGGTGTAAGACCCTTTTAATATGCTGTTGAATTTGGTTTTCTAGTATTTTGTTGAGAATTTTTGCATCTATATTCAACAGAGATATTCACCTTTAGTTTTCTTGTAGTATTCTTATCTGGCTTTGGTATCAGTGTAACGGTGGCTTTGTAAAATAAGTTTGACAGTGTTCCTTCCTCTTCAATTTTTTAGAAGAAATTGAGAAGGATTGGTGTTAATTTTTTAAATGTTTGGTAGACTTCACCAGTGAAACTATCTGTTCCTGGGCTTTTCTTTGTTGGGAGGTTTTTTTTTTTTTTATTGTGAGGAAGATTAGCCCTGAGCTAACATCAGTGCCCATCTTCCTCTACTTTATATGGGATGCCACCACAGTGTGGCTTGACAAGCGATGCATTGGTTGGCACCCGGGATCTGAACTCAAGAACCCCAGACTGCCGAAGCGGAGTGTATAAACTCAACCACTACGCCACCGGGCTGGCCCCTGTTGGGAGGTTTTTGATTACTGATTCAATCTCCTTACTTATTATTGGTCTGTTCAAATATTCTATATCTTCATGATCCAGTCTGGGTATATTGCATGTTTGTCGACATTTCTTCTATGTTATCTAATTTGTTGGCATATAATTGTTCACAGTACTCTCAAGATCCCTTGTATTTCTGTAGTGTCAGCTGTAACTTCTCCACTTTCATTTCTGATTTTATTTATTTGAGTCTTCTCTCTTTTATTCTTAGTCTAGCTAAAGGCTTTTCAATTTGTTTATTTTTGTAAAACAACAGTTCTTTGTTGATTTTTTTCTATTGTTTTTCTGGTCTCTATTTTGTTATTTCTGCTCTGATCGTTTTTATTTCCTTCCTTCTCCTAACTTTGGGCTTAGTTTGTTCTTTTTCTAGTTTCTTGAGTTTTAAAGATCGGTTACTTGCGATCTTTCTTTTTCTTAGTGTAAGTGTTTATTGCTATAAACTTCCCTCTTAGCACTGCTTTTGCTGCATCTCATAGTTTTGGTATATTGTGTATCCATTTTTGTTTGTTTCAAGTCATTTTTTTGATTTCTTCTTTGACCCATTGGTTGTTCAGGAGTGTGTTGTTTCATTTTCACAAATGTGTGTATCTTCTAGTTATCCTCCTGTTATTGATTTCTAGTTTCGTACCACGGTGGTTGGAAAAGATATTTAGTATACTCAATCTTATATTTGTTAAGGCATGTTTTTTGACCTCACATAGGATCTATCCTGGAGAATGTTCCACAGGTGCTTGAGAAGAATATGTATTCTGCTGCTGTTGGTGGGAATGTTCTGTATGTCTGTTAGGTCCATTTGGTCTAAGGTATAGTTCATATCCAGTTTTTCTTTATTGATTTTCTCTCTGGATGACCTATCCATTGTTGAAAGTGGGGTACTAAATTCCACTACTATTATTGTATTGTTGTCTCTTTCTCCCTTCAGATCTGTTAGTATTTGCTCAATATATTTAGGTGCTCCAATGTTGGATGCATATATATTTACAATTGTTATATCCTCATAATGAATTGACTTCTTTATCATTATATAGTGACTATTTTTGTCTCTTGTTATAGTTTTTGGTTTAAAGTCTATTTTGTCTGATAAGTATAACTACTTTTGCTTTCAGTTGATTTCCATTTGCAAGGAATATCTTTTTCCATCCTTTCATTTTCAGTCCATGTGTGTCCTTAAAGCTGAAATGAGTCTTTTGTAGGCGGTATATAGTTGGGTCTTGTTTTTTAATCCATTCAGCCACTCTATGCCTTTTGATTGGAGAATTTAATCCATTTACATTTAAAGTAATTATTGACAGGTGATGACTTACTAATGTCATATTATCCGAAGCTTTCTGGCTGTTTGGTAGTTCCTTTGTTCCTTCCTTCCTCTTTTACTGTCTTTCCTTGTGAATTGATGATTTCCCTTGTGATATGCTTTGATTCCCTTCTCTTTGTCTTTTGTGTATCTCCTCTAGATTTTTGCCTTGTAGTTACCATGAGGTTTACATAAAACATCTTATAGATGTAACAGTCTATTTTAAGCTAATAATTTAACTTTAATCACATAGAAAAAGCTACCCATTTATTCCTCGTACCATATTTTATGTTTTTGATGACACAATTTACCCCTTTTTACATTAACAAATTATTATAGGTATAGTTATTTTTAATACTTTTGTCCTTTAAACTTTATACTAGCTGATTAACATACCACCATATTACAGTATTAGAGTATTCTGAATTTGACGACATACTCATCTTTACCAGTATGTTTTATATTTTCATATGTTTTCTTGTCACTAATTAGTGTCTTTTCATTTCAACTTGAAGAACTCCTTTCAGCATTTCTTGTAAGGCAGGTCTAGTGGTGATGAACTCCCAGCTTTTGCTTGTTTGAGAAAGTCTTTATCTCTCCATTTCTGAAAGGCAACTTTGCTGGGTAAAGCATTTTCGGTGGGCAGTTTTTTTCTTTCAGTACTTTGAATATATCATCCTAGTCTCTCCTGGCCTGCAAGGTTTCTGCTGAGAAATCTGCTGATAGCTTCATGGAGGTTCCCTTTTTGTGAAGATTTTTTTTTCTTGCTGCTTTTAAAATTCTCTTTGTTTTTGTTTTAGAGTTTTATTTTAATGTGTCTTAGAGAAGATCATTTTGGTTTCAAATTTGGAGATGACCATTAGCTTCATGAACATGGATGTCCAACTCTCTCCCTAGATTTGAGAACTCTCAGCCATCATTTCTTTCAATAAGTTTTCTGCCACCTTTTCCCTCTCTTCTCCTTCTGGGACTTTAATAATGGGTATATTGTTTCTTTTAATGGTATCCTATAATTCATGTAGGTTTTCTTCACTCTTCTTCATTCCTTTTTCTTTTTGCTCCTCTAAATGTATGATTTCAAATGATGTGTTTTCTAGTTAAATAATTCTTTCTTCTGCTTGGTTGAGTCTGCTATTGAAGCTTTCTAATGAATCTTCAATTCAGCCATTGTATTCTTTGACTCTAGGATTTATGTTTGGTTTTTAAAAAATGGTTTCTATTTCTTTGTTGACTTTCTCATTTTGTTCATGCATTGTTTTCTTAATTCCATTTGGTTATCTATCTTTCTTTTCCTATAGTTCACTGAATTTCTTTAAGAGGATTATTCTGAATGCTTTGTCAGACAGTCCACAGATCTTCATTTCTTTAGGTTCAGTCATTGGAGCTTCATTAGTTTCCTTTGGTGGTGTCATGCCTGCATGAGTGGACTTGGATCCTGGGTTCACAGAGGCTGACCAGACTCTAGGGATCACTAGGGTGGGCCTGGCATCTGTGTCCACAGGGGCCAGTTTGGTGCTGGGACAGGCTGGGAGCCTGATTCACAAGAGCTGGCCTGGAGGCTGTAGCTAGAGGGCCAGTCTGGCACCAGGTCCAGCCTGGAGCCTTGGGCCATGAGAGTTAACTTATAACCTAGGGCCTCAGGGGCCAGCCTGGAGGTTAGGTCTGCAGGAGTCAGTGTGGCACTGGGGCAGGCCAGGAGCCTGGCTCGATGGGAGCTGGCCTGAAGGCTGGGGCCACAGAGACTGGCCTGGCATTGGGGTGGGCTGGCAGTGTGGGTGTGTGGGAGCCTGTTGGGAGCCTGGGGCCATAGGAGCTGCCCTGGGCCATGGGAGCTCGCCAATGCCAGGGTGGGCTGGGATCCTGGGTTTGCTAGACTCCACTGGGACCCTGGTGTCAAGAGAGCCACCTGGGGCCATGGGAGCAGGTGGGTGCTGGGGTGGGCCAGGGGCCTGGATTTGTGGCAATGTGCCAAAAGCCTAGTACTGTGAAGCTTCTTGGTGCCATGGAAGCCACCTTGGGCCATGGAAGCTGCCTGGGGCTACTGGAGCCAGCTGGTGCCAGGGTGGTCCAGTATGGGAGTCCACAGTAGAGTCAGGTGCTCACTTCACTCTCCTCCTAGGGGGAGGGTCTCTCTCTCCACTCTGGGCTGCCTAGGCTTAGGGGAGGAGTGATGAAGTAACATGAATCTACCTTTCCTACCCTCTTCAATGTGTCTTTTCTTTTTTTCTGTACTTCACCTAGGTGTAATTCCCCACCTGGAATATCTAGGTCCTGCGAAGGTATTTTTGTGCATGGACAGTTGTTCAAATTGATGTTTCTGGGAGGAGATAGGTGCTAGAAATTCCTATACCACCATTTTGCTGATGTCACTCTCCTAATTAAATATTTTCTTTATCTTTAGTATTTTGGGCTTGAATCAGACAATACACTGAAGACAAAAAGTCCTGGGGAAACACCTGTATCTTGGCAAACTGCAAACCTGATACCTGGTACCTCATGTGGTGAATCCTCACAACAGTAGTCACCTTCTAGAACACCAAGTACACACTGTTTGCCACTATGTACCTTGTAACGTAATTCCCTAATTTAACATCCAGCACCAGCTGTAAATCCTCTAGGAATTCCCCGCCTCAATTTTCTTGGAATGACTTTTTGGTAGAAGGTGCTGGTCCATATGTGCTCTTTAGCTCTGCAAAGCTGCTTTTGATTTGATGGTAATCTTAAGAACCTCGGATCTTCTCAGCCTTTGCAGACCACCACCTGTAATGGAGGCTTTTAACAATATGCATGGGATGATTCAGACTTTCACAATTGGGTCTTCTCTCTACACTATGCAGAAGAACAAACTATTGTAGTTTTACTTTATTTTTTGTTACAAGTGGCTCCTTGATCTCCTAGATGTTTTCATCCAACCAGCTACGAAGATGTACCCACATTGTGAATGGATTTTTGATAGATGGTTCCTCTGAGAATCACCCCTCGTTGTTCACACTGGGACTCCTGCTCCAATACTTCTGCCAAGATACTGTCCACAGTTCTTTCTATGTTTCATTGTGCTTTTGTGCCCACTTGTTGAGTGACCTATCATCATCATGCCCCCTCAAAACAAAAAGGTTTTGCCTAGAGCTTATTATGAAGTGATCAGTTAAATCCTAAACACCTTATGAAACTATCAAACTAAGAATAATGCTTTCACCAACAACTGAATATATCTTTTGCTATGTAGGTAGAAGGTATTATTAGTGCTTAAAAACTTAAAGGACTTAGTACAGGGAGTGAGCAAAAAGCTATTACCGCTGTGTGGTTCAACTTTCCACTTTTGAAAGGCTTAAGAATTTTTTCCATGTGTCTTCACATGGATTTGGTGTATTTAGATGGATGATTATAGAATCTTTCTGCTCAACAGAATTTGTCACCAATAATATAGCAATATCCCATTAGCAATATCATTCAGATATATGATATTTCTTGGCCATAAATGCTCTTAGTAAATGAAGTCTATGACTTTAACTATCAAACTTTAAATATTTTTTTTATTTTTCATAGAAAACTTTCTAAAATATACTAGACATTTCCTGTTGTGAAAAGCAAAGTATACAGAACACAAATGAGCATTATTATTTTAACTTAGCTCTGGCCTATGAAAAGTGAGTACTATAGTGTGATACACTGGCACCTTCTGATTGTTACGTCTACTTTTTTTTTTTTACCTAAATCTTCTTTCTTGCTTCCAGTTGTCCTAGTATCCCTTCCTCTAATATGTGCTCCCTCCTCACCCCCATCTGCAGCGGGATAGAAAATCAGATGACAACGTTTCATAGAATGCAGTGTAAAATAAAAAAGGACGTAGGCTCCACCTATATATACTCTATGGCTATTTATTTATTACACTGCTAACGTAAAAAATTAAGTAAAGAAATGGGCAAAATTTGTCTCTAGTTCCTTTCTGTAAAGACTCCTCATCCCTACTCAATCTTGTGCCCCCTCTCCTTTGGGCACTGGGCAATTTCATATGCTTCTAGTCTCATCTGTCCTAAGGAAAAATACTAATTAAAAATAAAGATAAAGAAATGGTGGAATAAGGACCTTTCAAAATCCATTTCTCCACAAGAGCAAGGAGAACAGTGGTAAAGATGGTCAAAATAAATTTTTTTAGAACTCTGAAAGTTATTCAAAGTTTCACAACAATCCAAGCAGTGCTTGCTCAAAAACAATTGGCTCAATCTCAGTAAAAACAGTGAGCTTTGTGGCATTTTAACTTGACTATTTCCACTCCCTTCTCCACAGCTCCATGGTAGCCTTGAAAAACAACAGTCTTCCAACCACAGTAACTGTGAAAACCAGGAGACTAGCAACCATTGGAGGAGGCAGTACAGGTTTGGAGATCCCCAGAAAGCCCAAAGAACTGTACTTCTCTGACCTGTCTGGCTGCTTCCCGGAAAAGCCCACTCACAGTACTTGTCTTTGCTCGACCTGACTCAGAGTTCACTCAGTGCGAACAGCCCTCTCCCCATTATGTTTGTTGATAAAAGTCAGTGGACAGTGTTTAACATCACAGTTGCTTTAGGCTGTAATACCAATGAGGCAAATAAGAGAGTGAACAAAAGCTCACAAGAAAAACCTGTGAAATGAGATATCTCTAAGGGGCTTTGAAATGTTATGACATATTCCTGGGACTCTAGAAGGCCACATACATGTGCAGGGCTGTGTACATGCCCAGGAAAAACCTGAGAAGGTCCTTATATCTCACTCTGGCTGACCTTAAGTCTCTGTAAAAGCACAAAGTGAAAGCTAAGGGAGAGTTATAAACTTCCAGAGCATTGAAAGGGTGCCCCAACATGCACAGAAAGTCATTCATCAAAGGCTTGGAGGCTGATGGCATTTAAGGAAATTTCTGTCCAATTTTTAGCTAATCACTGAGCTAACTGAGCAGGATTTTTAGAGACTAGATGCAACTTTACGGGAAAAAAAGATAAAAATTATAATAAATACAGAAATTCTGGAGTTGAAGAGTAAGATAACTAAAATTTAAAAATTCACTACAACAGCAAATTTGAGTTGGTAGAAGAAAGAATCAATGAACTCCAAGATAAGTCAATTTAGATTAGCCAGTCTGAGGAACAAAAATTAAAAAGAATGAAGAAAAATGAACAGAGACCTCAGAGATCAACATATGCATAATGGAGTCCCAGATGGAGAGGAGAGAAATATTTAAAGAAATAATGGTCTAAAACTTCCCAAAATTGATGAAAAACATTAATCTACATATCCAAGAATCTCAATATACTCCAAGTAGGACAAACTGAAAGATATCTAAACCTGGATACATCATAATCAAACAGTCTAAAGACAAAGAAAATCTTAAAAGTAGCAAGAGAGAAGTGACTGATCACATACAAGGAACCTTCAATAAGATTAACAGTGAATTTTGTCATCAGGAATGATGGAAGCAAGAAGGCAATGGAATAACATATTCAAAATGCTGAAAGAAAGATTAATTTGGGTATCTGTTTTTGCAAAAATTGACAAGCTTCTCCTAAAATTTACATTTTAATTTTGTTTTCATATTGTTCCTTGCTACTGTGTAGAAATACAATTAATTTTTGTATATTGATCTCATACCCTGCAACCTTGCTGAATGTGTTTATTACTTCTAATCATTTTACAGTGGATTGTTGGGATTTTCTATATACATGATCATGTCATCTTCAGATAGAGGTACTTTTACTTCTTCCTTTCCAATCTATATGTCTTCTATTTCATTTTCTTGCTTAAATGTCCTTGCTAGTTTGCTAGTGACAAAGTCTCTCAATTTTTGTTTATCTGGAAATGTCTTAATTTCTCCCTCAGTTTTGAAGGATGATTTCTGCAGCCATAGAATTCTCTATTTGTAGATGACATATTTTGTATATTAAAAAATCCCAAGGAATCCACTACAGAACTATTAGAAGTAATAAACAAGTTCAGCCAGGTTGCACTTTACAAGAATTAATGCTGTTAAAATGACAATACTCCCCAAACTGATCTACAGATTCATGCAATCTCTATCAAAATTCAAGGTGGCTTCTTTGTAGAAATTGATCAGCTTATCCTAAAATTTATATGGGAATTCAAGGGGCCCAGAATAGCCAAAACAATCTTGAAAAAGAATAAAGGTGGAAGACACACTTCCCAATTCAAAGCTACAGTAATCAAGACAGTGGGATACTGACATAAGGATAAACATATGGATCAAAGGAATAGAATTGAGAGTCCAGAAATAGACCCTTACATTTACAATCAGTTGATTTTCGACAAGGGTGCCAAGACCATTCAATGGAGGAAAACATAGTTTTTTCAACAAATGATGCTTGGACAACTGGATATTCTCATGCAAAAGAATGAAGCAGGATCTCTTACCTCATACTATGTATAAAAATTAACTCAAAATGGATCATAGACCTAATGTAAGATCTAAAAATAAAAGATTCTTGGAAGAAAACATTGGAGTAAATCGTCACGACCTTGGATTAGGCAATGGTGTCTTAGATATGACATCAAAACCACAGCAGCCAAAGGAAAAAAAATAGATAAACTGGACTTAATCAAAATTAAACACTTTTGTGTTTCAAAGCACACCATCAAGAAAGTGAAAAGACAACCCACGGAATGGAAAAAAATGTTTGAAAATCATATATCTAACAAGAAACTTGTCATAATATCCATAACCCATAAAATAAGAACTCTTATAACTCAATAATAAAATGGCTAACAACTCAATTTAAAAGTGGGCAAAGGATTTGAATGATATTTCTATAAAGAAGATAAACAAATAGACAATAAGCACATGAAAAGATGTTCAACATCAGCAGTCATTAGGGAAATACAAATCAAAACCACAATGAGATACCACTCCATACTCAGTGGGATAGGTAAAATAAAAAAGAAACAATTACAAGTGTTGGTGAGGTTGTGGAAAAATTAGAAGACTTATACATTGCTAGTGGGAATGTAAAATGTTGCAGCTGCTTTGAAAAACAGTTTTGCAGTTCCTCAAAATGTAAACATAGAGTTACTATATGACCCAGCAATTTCACTCCTAGGTACATGCCCAGAAGAATGGAAAACATGCCCATGCAAAAATCTGTAATAAATGTTCATAGTAGCATTATTCATAAAGCTCCAAAAATGAAAACAACCCAAATGTCCATCAACTGATGAGTGGATAAACAAAATGTGTCACATGCATACCATGGGATATTATTTGGCAATGGAAAGGAATAAAATACTGCTATATGCTACAATATGGATAAACCTTGAAAATATTATGTCAAGTGAAAGAAGCCAGTCACAAAAGGTCATATATTGTATGATCCCATGTATATGAAATGTCAAGTATGAGCAAATCCGTGGAGACAAAGTAGATTAGCCATGGCCAGAGGCTGGGAGCAAGGGGAAATGGGGAGTGAAGGTGTGCTGTGAGACTTCTTTTTGGGGTGATGAAAATGTCCTAAAATTAGGTAATGATGATTGATGATTGCACATTGGCACTAAAAACTACTAAATTGTATACTTTAAAGTGAATTTTTGGGTATGTGATTAATATCTCAAAGAAGCTGTTATAATAATAAAATAGTAGAGAAGAATCTATTCTTAGTTGTTAGTAATTGGATGTTTTTTAACACCTGAGTAGCAGTATTTTCAAAACACAGAAAGAAGGAATAGTAATTAATAAAAGCAATGAAAAGCCAATGATGAATCAGCAATGAATAACGGGATGGACATGTTTGATTAGAAATATTTCTGAACTTCCTAAAATCAACAACACAGGCTACTGCCTAATTCATTCCAGCTAGAGACAATCTTGATATGTAAATAAATCAATGCTTTATAAACCCAGAGTTTAATGATCAGAGATGAAATCTCCAGTGTATAAATTCTCTCCTTCCTTTGGCAAAATGCATTTTTCCCTAGAAATTTAAATTGTATAGCTATTTTGTCATTTCTAATCTTTTAATATTTGCATGAATAAAACAACAACAAAAAAGTTTCTACCCTCTTGGAGATTATAACCTGAAGTATTACTCCATACACATCACATCTACGTGCTAGAAAAAACACAAACCATTTAAGTTTCGTTTTTCATTTTTATTATTCTTTATTTATTTGACTAGACTCCAAGTAGAAGAAAGCTGTCTAGAATAGCTGTATAAAGTGAGACTTCATTTTGTTTACCCCAGATGAGAAGGCTTTAAGAATCTCCTTCTACGATGTCTAAATCAAAGTAACCAGCAAAAAATTATTATTGTGATGATAATTTAGTTTACTGAATCAAACAAATGGTATTATAGTCCCTTCAAATTTGAAGACACAAGCATAGCTGAAAAACACAGAGTAATAGGATCATGGATGTTATAATTGGTGTCATGAAACGTCTTCTAACTACCAACTTCTAACTACAACAGAAGAATCCCTTCTAAGGTATTTCTGAAAAACAGATATCTGAACTATGCTTAAACAGCCATTTGATTTAGAAGCAGGATGGAATCAGAGAATCTGGGTAGGGCTGTCTTCATTTTTGAGGGAAGAGCGGCAGGTAAAGTGGTACCTTAAAAGATCACTCAGTTTTGCCTTAGAAAAATTAAGAATCCCAGGAAAATACTTATTTATATTTTTAAAAACTATTTATTGGAACAGAACAAATTAGTTAACTCAGAAAACACAAAGAAACCAAACAATTAGTACTAAGAGTAGAATTTTTTAAGCTAATAGAAATTACACTATATTTATGTTTAACTTGACTAAAAATCTTTGCTTAAGTCAACAAGACCAATCTGGAACAGAATTTTCAAAATTAAGGCCCCTATTCTAAATATATTATTTTTATTTATTTATTATTATTTTTTTTTTGTGAGGAAGATCAGCCCTGAGCTAACATCTGCCAACCCTCCTCTTTTTGCTGAGGAAGACTGGCCCTGGGCTAACATCTGTGCCCATCTTCCTCCGCTTTATATGGGATGCCGCCACAGCATGGCTTGACAAGCGGTGTGTCGGTGCGCACCCGGGATCTGAACCGGCGAACCCCGGGCCACCACAGTGAAGCGCGCACGTAACTGCTTGCGCCACCGGGCCGGCCCCTAAATATATTATTACCCTATTACTCCATCTTGCCTTTCACACAGTTTTAAGAGCCCGAGAAGCTGAAATTCACATATTCTGACTTGTCTCTGATTCTCAGAACAGCTCACTTCTGTCCGCTGCAGCCTCTTCCCGGAATAAAGCCCCTCACAAGCAGCCTGAAGCAGCTCTTTGGTGCAGCCCGTTGTCTTTTATAGACAATACGGTAAGTAGACTCTTCATTATTTCACTTTCAGAATATTTCTAAGTGCATAATTCAGCAGCCTGAATTATTAAGAGGAATTTGAACCAAAAACAATAGCAACTCATAATTAACACAATTAACACAACTCAGTTTTGCCATCTATAAAAATGACCTTCCCATCTGTTCAGCCAAATGAGCATGCAACTTGTAAAATTTCCAGGAGATTTTGGTCACAGGGCATTCACTTTGCTATAAAGGAGAAGGAGGGAGAAAAAAAGTCGGGGGACTGACCCTCTGGGGAACTTGAGAGGGCAGTGGACTTGGAGAGCTTTATTCTTCTGCCCAGCAGCCTTTCCAAGTCCCCCCTCTTCTGGTAATAGCCCCCCTTGCACACATCCCATTCTTCAAGCTCATGAGGAGCAGCAGGTGTGGGGCAGAAGACTCAGGCCTGGCCAGTCACACCACGTCACTCCATCACAGCGCCTCCAGCCCTGCCCCATCTGGAATGGCTACCATTCCGAGAGGTCGAGGACGTGCCTCAAGTAGAGCAAATAAGAGTCCCTCCTGTATAGCTTCTGAGAAGAAAAGCTCTCCTTTCCCGGGGGTCCTTGAGCCACGGCTGCCAGAAGCCATGTCCCCTGCCCTTCTGCACAAGGGAGCAGGCCAAGCAGAGGTCAGATGAGGGAAGGAGGAACCCTGGCTGTGCCAGGTACTGGTTCACGTAGCGAAGACCCTGATTTTTACAGCACTCCAGGTCTCTAAACTAACCCAGTTATGTGAACCGAGAAATCCTCTCTTTTCTTTGAGTTGGGATTCTGTTATATGTAACCAAAAGAGTTTTAACTAATAGAAAGTTTCTAGAGTGATTTGAAAACCATCTTTTGTAGCTTGGTTTAGACCAGAGGTTTCAAGCTGGCAGTGAACTTGCCTAGAGAAATGTTTAAACTTGTCTAAATGTGAATGCCTTTATGTGGGACATGGGTTCTCCCATTTGCCACAGTCCCCAACACTCTCTATTGTCTTGGAGTCTGCGGTTTCCCAAATGTATGTTACCTGCCTAGACATGAAGGCAGGGCTGCATTACTGCACAATAATGGAGGGCCCATCACAGTGTAGTCCTTGTGTGCCCCAGAGCGGCACATGCTCATTCATGTGCCCCCTTTAGTGTGTAACATGGTAGTCCTGCTTAAAGCCATCTGAGTTTAGTTCCTCTGGTTTAGACATCATCCCTTCTAAAAGCATGTTCTGGCAAGATCATTCTAAGATCTTTTTCAGCTTCACTTGTATGATATATTGATCTAGTTGTAAATTCTGATAGAGAAATATAGTGGGTTACACGGCTAACCTTAGTTGATCTAAATCAAATCATTAGCTATTTTTTGGAAAGGAATATACAAGGCAAGGATATCTAGATTGGAAACAATTAAACTACACATCCAAAATGTGTTTTCATCAGAAAAATAAAACTGCAAACGTGGATTAAGTGGTAGTTGATATACTTGGGATCAAAATTTAAAGCATTTTGTAAGCTCCTGTGGGCATACTGGTTATTGGATTAGGGTCACACACAAGAGGCCCACAGGCCAAATCCAGCCAGCAGAGCATTTTGTTTGGCTAGCACTGTCTTTTGTTTTGTTTTTTTTAGTTGAATCTGAATGTTCTTAGCCCCCAGGACCTGTGCTCCCCAATTCAGGCACAGACACTCCTATTCCCTATTGCCCTCCTTGGCTTACTACAGATTAGCTGCCTGCCCTCCATGGAATTTTGAGTTTTGCAATCCTTCGTATAAAGTAACTCAGATAAATGCTAAGAGAGCAACACTATCATTTAAAAAAAATACAAAACTAAATTAAACTAAATATAAGAATGACACGGACATAGAAAATTCTACCAGATTCTGAAATGTCATAGGCAACCCCCTCCCACCACCCAAAAAAAACAGACTGGATCTCTCTCCCAATCATTCCTCACATTTCGTAAGTTTTACACTGTGATCGGAAAACAAGAATGTTGGGTGCTTTCTTCCCAAAGAGTCACTTTGGCACAATCAGGACTCCCACCCTTGGATGTGTCACAAAAACGAGATCAGCAACTGCCTGTCTTGAATGATTCGTAAATTCTCCTTCTTGGACACAGGGGCTAAGAAAGAGGACCTTTTGAGGTTCTTTCCAGCTCTGTGATTCTCCGGGATTTGTTCACAGTCTTGTCCCAACTACTTCAAACCAAACTTTGCAAGAGGCAAACACATCACAGGGTACACAATCTAAACAATCTCCCTTGAAAGAATCCTCGAGATCTTAAGCACACTAAACAGCTTCATGTCCATGAGTTCATGGACCAAATCCAGGCCAAAGTGCTCTCTAAAGGAAGCTGTTTATTATTTCCCAAGTTCCTGAAGAAACCGTTTTGTCTTAGTATTAATAATAAGCAGCTTAAATCTGGAAACATAACAGAAATTCATGCAACTTCAATAGAGGAAAATGACCCCTTCTGAACACAATCCAGCTCTGAAATATGCTTCAGTTTGAAGTCCAGTATACTGTATTAAAAAGTGAAGGCCACATTTTTATCTTATTTACATTATGAAAAATGCATTTACTGTAGCATTTCTGACAGATATTTTTTCCATGACCCTTGAGAATAAACAGTTAGATTCATTAAAGACATAATCATTTTCAGATGACCAGCTAGGGAGGCAACTAAAATGAAACAACAAAAGTTTTATACAATAATATAGAAAAATCCATTGTCTGTAGAAATTTATTTAGGCAGAATCTTGCATAAAGTCTGAACTGGTTACTTTGTGTTTCTTTTGTAGGGATACAAAAGAAAATAGAAAATACTTCTCCCTAAAATTGTAACAGTGAGTTCTCTGTGAGTAAATTGATTAATCACATTTTTAAAGCATCCATCATATTATATTAGAAGACTAGTAGTGTGTACTATGTGAATTTACAGGGAAAAAAATAAACTTACAATGCAAGATAAAACAAAATAATTAACAAGATAAATATCTTTAAATATGTGAGCAGTGTATATATTACACCTAGATAATCTTCTCATTTACACATTAATCTATAACAAAAATAATCCAAGTGGCTTATTTATAAATGTGTCTTGTAGAGAGATGGAGAATTTATAGAAAGTCCCCTACAAGGATTTCTCATTAGAAAGGCAAAGTGTGAAAACTGTATCTTCCTGAGGATTCCATCCTTTTCCTCGCAAAGCTATAGAGCTTCTGGGCCTTCCAGCTGTCTGAGTAGCTAGAAACAGAAACCCAGGAATTCAGGCTAAGAAGTGGGGAAGACAGGCACAGAAA
The DNA here is from genome assembly GCF_020826845.1 of Diceros bicornis minor. Lineage (NCBI taxonomy): Eukaryota > Metazoa > Chordata > Mammalia > Perissodactyla > Rhinocerotidae > Diceros > Diceros bicornis. The sequence continues at coordinate 25,567,346 of NC_080753.1, read as the reverse complement.
AGAAGGGACAAAATGGCCTACATTATGGGGAGCAGTAGCCTGAAGAGTTCTGAAAGAGAGTGGAGAGTGGGAAATGGAGCACTGCAGTGTGGTGGGGGAGGGCAGCAGGTGGACGCCATTTGCGTAGAGGATGCTGAGAGGAAGCAGCAATGGAGAAAGGATATTTAAGATGTCTGCCACACAGTAAAAATGCACTCCACTACCCCTTGCATTTCTTTGAGAGCCTGAGTACAACCTGACCGTTGTGTATCTTCCAAAGTGACCCTGTACACAGACTGGACCACAGGGAGCTCTAGTTTTATATTTGAGTTACAAGCCTTTTTCTCTATACTTCCAGTCTCAGTATTATTTGCTAAATAAGACCTTCTAATTTGACAATTTTCTGTGAAATAGAAGACATTTTTCACATTCTTGGGAAAATTCAAACACACTTTGATTTCAACGGACAATAATCAAGGCAGGAAATTGCCCTTTAGAACAGAACGGTAAATAAAAATACATCTCATGGAGTTGCTTATCACTCCTCACCGTGGCTTTAGTTATATCATGAATACACAGTGATCTAATGAGATTTAAGAGCTGAAAGACTCAAGCAGAAAGACGTGACCTGATTGGGATCACTCATAAAGGAATGAGGAGAAAGGAGCAGAAAATGAGGTAGACTGTGTGGGCCAGATCATTATTAGCTGACTGTTCAGTGGAGTAGTGTCAAGCTCGTCCTGGAAGCCATGGAGAGCCGCTGAAGGGCTTACACAGGTGGGTGGTAGCCAAGTGGTGACTCGTCGTCACTAGAGGGTCATGAGGCAGAGGTGGGGAGGCCAGTGTTGGCTGGGAAGACATCATATGAGGGGCCTTCTGGGAGCAGACTGTGAGAAGAGACATGAGGAGGGCAGGAGGGAACAGTGTTCAGAACATTTTGTGGGAAACATACTCCATTATTAGTTTATAGATGGTATAGTTGAAATACCACCTTACCAAATACAATTTACAATATGGTCTCGATAAACTAAAAAATCTCTAGTCTTAAAACAGTCAATCAAAATTTACATCTCTAAATTTTCTGCAGCACCTCACACTCAGTTTCATCAAAACTAAACTCATTATTTTTCCTCTCAAACATATTCCTTCTTCATTCTCTAGGGAATTTCTCCCGAAATTTCTCTCTATCATCTCCGCTTTAAGATGAAACACTGAGCTTTAGAGAAGTTAACTAGATCAAGGTCACACTTAGTAAGAGATAAGACTAAAATTAAGGTCTATCTGATTCCAAATATAATATTCTTTCTACTACCTAATTAAGTTATAAAATGAAACTGACCATCGTTTTGTAAAATTTAATAAACTACCATGTCCATCAGAATCATATCCAGTTACATATTCATCTCCAAGTTGCTTTCCTCAGAAATTCATAGGAAAAAAATAACATAAAAGTCTTAGAGATTAAGTTTACCGGCTTCATTTAAAAAAAAAAGTAAGGACTAATCAGAATAAAAAGATGAAGATTAATATAACAAATTAAGTTACATACAATCAAATTATTCATTTCAGTACTTTCCATTTGTTCTCATCTTAAAACCACACCTTTGCTGCTCACATGGCATGCAGTGAGCATCTTATAGGTATGAATGTACTGCAGATTCACAATCTTTTCATCTGGACTACCTTGATTTTCATTAATGATACAGTAAAATTCTGCAAGGCAGTGTTTTATAACACATACCACTAACTAGAATGGTTAAAGGTAGGACAGAAAATTAACCAAAAAAAAATCTGTATCACTCACTGAGAGAAAAGCAAAAGATGTGCCTTTAACATCAGCATGTTAGTAATAGGAATAATAGCATAGAAAACAAAAAAGAATGGCTAATCTTTTTAGGGTTTTCCTCCTGAAGGCAGTTATCAAAGGCAGGAAGAATCAGGGACTTGGGGGACAGCCTCTGAGAAAGTCAGCAGTTTTAGAGCAGAGGAAGAAAGGACTCAGATATTTTCCTCAATTTCCTTTGATACCTGATATCTAAAAACTCTTTTCAGTTCCCTATCTGGAACCTAAAGATCACAAAGGGATTGCAACTTGTAATGAGTGCCTAAACATATTTTACGTAACAGGTAAGGTTGGCTGCTGGAAGGCTCTTAAAATCTAAAGGAAAGGAAAGGGGAGAACCATTTCTCCCCAATGTCACAGTTAGCTGACTGTTAAAGAGGAACAAGAGGGCTTTGTGAGGCTGCAAAAAAAGAAATTCCGGAGAATGCCAGTGGGGGGTGGTTTCACAGACTTCTCTGGTGAGAAAGCTGGGAACATGGTCTTCTGAATGCACAGGAAACAGAAAAACTCATGAATACAAAATGGGATACAATAGAATTAAAGCAAACAATTTGAAAGCAATTCCCCAAATTCTTTCCCACAATAGGAATTGGTTCAAGGATGCGGCCCATTATCATGACCTTGTTATTTTCAGGGTAGCATTGCAGGACTTGCGGGAGCATGTGCAATGGCATAACAAGCTACTCCTTACAAAGGTGACAAGAGGATAGAGCCCAATAGTAATAGGATATTAATAACATTAAATGTGCTTGGGGTGAACAGGTGGAGAAGCCAGTCAGTCACATTTACTGATATCCACAGTAAGGATAACAGGACACGAGGGTAGTGGGGGACAAGCTGTTACTTCAAAGAGAAAATAGAGGTCACCATACAGGAAACTCCTCAGCTCCTCTCTCCCTCCCAACCTCCATCCCACCCACATATATAAATTTATCTCCATTAGCCCCATCATTTCCTCCTCCTTTCTGGTCCTAGAGGATTGGTCCTCCTCCTATCCAAAGCCAATCTCTTCCAATTAAATTCTAGATTGTATTCTCTCCTACCTTCCTAGGGACCTTTCCCACCAATTAACTCCTCTCCTGTATTTTTGACTCCTTCCTTTCTATTAATTGATTCCACCTTAGAAAATAAGCAGGCTTAAGTTTCTCCCATCACTGAAAACATTTTTATTTATTTTTAATTATACAAGTAATTCATAAATGTGCGACTACATGCTTGTTAAAAATTTTTAATTACATGTAAATTAATTACATGTAAGTCCCCCCTTGAACATAACTCCCTCCCCTATCCTCAAACTTTCACTATAGTTAATCACTGCTATCCCTTTTGCAAGCATACTTCCAGATTTCTTTTACATATAGCATTGTTTTATGTCTTTTTCTCTTTTTAAATAACTGGTTTAATACTCTGTGTATTGCTGGGTGATTTGTTTTATTCTCTCAACAATATGCCTTATTACATCAGAAGATCCATCTCATTCTTTCATACTCTAAGTCTGTATGGTATTTCACAGTGTAAACATACAGCTTATTTCACCTGTCCTCTACTGATGAACAATTGGATTCTTTCCAATTTCTTGCCATTGCAAACCATACTAGAATGGAAAACAGCCTTTATCATTTCTCTACAGTAGATGCTTCAAAGTGAAATTTCTGGATCATGGAGCAGGAAGACCTTCAGTTTTGCTAGATACTGGCAACGATGTCCTCTGAAAGGCTGCACCAAACTGTATTCACATTCGTAATGGAAGAGCTCCTGTGTTCCCAGACTCTCACTCACTCTCCATATTACCGAATTTTTATTTTGCCAATTTAGTAAGGGAAAGAAGTCCCTTATATTTCTAATTTTCATTTATCTGATTGCAATGTGATTAAGCATATTTTCATATTGATATTAAGCATACTTCCATATGTTTATTAACTAATTATATTTCCTCTTCAGGAAGTGCCTATTCACATCCTTTGACTAATTTTGTAATGGATCATTGGTCTCTTTCTTATTAATTGGGAGGAATTATTTCCACGTTATAGATAATAATCCTGTTATATGTTGCACATTTTCTCCCAGATAGTAGCTTACCTTTTAATATTGCGTATGGTGGCTTTTGTTGTCCAAATTGTTTTTTTTATTTTGCTCAAGTCAAATTTGTTTTTTGCTTTATGTCATTAAAAAGGCCTTCTATTCTCCAACATCATAAACTTGTTTTCTCCAATTCCCTCAATTTATTGCTTTTATTTTTACAATTAGTTAAGTCAACTTATGTGTATTTTTTGTTAATGGCATGAGTTAGAATCCAATTCTGTTTCTGCTCAGTTGATAGCTAATTTTCCCAGCACCATTTATTCAGCGATCCATCATTCCCTGACTCGTTTGAAATGCCACCTTTCTCATAAACTAAATTTTCATATATACATGAGACTGTTTCTAAAATATCCATTTTATCCTATTAATTTATTTATCCATTCTTGTGCCCATACCGCACTATTTGAATTATCATAGATTTATAACATGGTTTGATATCTAGTAGGGCAAGTCTCCTCAACTTTGTTCTTCTACAAAATTGCCTTGGCTATTCTTGCACATTTTCTTTTCCTTGTGAATTTTAAAATCAGTTTTGTCAAGTTCCAATCGCTTCTAATTATTTTGGCCACAGAACTCATTTTTCAAAGACCGATGTTCAAAAGAACACACTTCAGTGATATGTTGGAGTAGGTTGTATCTGGCCCAAAGATTTATTTTGTTTGGTCAGTACAGCGTTGACCCATTCATGTTTTTAAAAACATTTGACACCCGCCTGAGAGCCAAAAGTAAATAATGAATGTGCAACAGGGTGTGTGTATGTGTGTGGCGGTGTGTCTTTGCTTCCCCAAATGGCAGCACCTGGCTGCAGCCAAGCGAGGACTGCTCCTTTTACTTACACAGGCCCTGCGTCCAAGTTCTCTGGTTTCTGAACTTGGCCCATTTCATTTATTTGTGCTATGTGCCTAGACCCTAGACAGTCTTTGCCTCTGAGAACACTGTATTACAATAATACCATCCTAAATAGCCTCGTGTCCCACCAATTCACTCTCTCTCTACATTGCCACCAGAATAATCTTTCTATAATACATAACTGGGCCACCACTCTGACTTAAGTTATTTGGCAACTGCTGATTACTTTTAGGATAAGATCTAGTTTTCTCGGTAGGCCATATGAGGCTTTTCATAACCTGGAATACTTTTCCTGTGTCATTTCTCATTATTTCCACATTATCCTTTCTCCAGCCATTTGACTTGTCTACAGTTCCCAATGGATTTCACACATAGTCACCCATACTTGAATTTAAGTTGTTCTGTGTGGAAGGCCAAGCCACCTCACTACCCATAAATCTAACCCTCCAACTCTCTGCCCCAACCAAATTTCTTCTTTCTCCACATGTATTTGCTTAGAAAACACCTACATCTCCAAGTCTCAATTCCATTGCTAGCTGCTCTTTACAGCTCTTTCTGGCTACTTCTCCACCATCACGCTCACCTTCCCACCACCATCTCGAGAAAGAACTGAGGCTCTTCTTCTGTGTCCCTTTTCCACTCATTACCTTCCACTGAATTAGTAAGTGACTGACTTTCTTGTCTATTTGACCCATAAGACTGTGTTCTCCTTATGAACAGAAATTCTGTCTTAATTCAGTATCTCCTAAGCCTAGGGCAGGGTAACGAGAAGTCTATAGGCAATCAATAAAACCTGTGGAATGAGGCAAGCGAAGTTTGGAGAGAGAGACAAACGGAGGGAGGGGTTAATGAATCAATTATTGCCTCTACTTTTGGGAAGCTTAGAGCTATATATAATTCTGCTCATTATTTTAAAAAGTAGCATCGTCAGCATGACCAAACAACTAAATCCTCAAGGAGAGAGTGGAATTAACATCATCCTATATTTTAACAAATAGTGTAAACACAATTATATAACTGTTTCTCTGACAAACTTATAAGAGTTGTGCAATACCCCAGACAAATTCTCTCTAAATTTAAAGTTTTTAAGATTATTTCGTTTTATAGCCAATATATTTTTTAATTTTCATTTTTAAAATAATAAAGGAATTTGATGGTCATAAGTGATTAATTATATAAGTATTTGCTTTGCACACAGTTATTCAGCAGTCTGTAAAGTCAAGACAACTTGTATTCAAATAAGACTACAGGATGCTGTTTGGCACATATGAACATTCTTCTCACATATTAAAGACCAATCAGCTATGCCAGCTTTGTCAAAAAACAAAAAAATAATCTCAACACGATGCCTAAACCCTATAATCACATTTATAGAATGTTTTAGTTGTATTCTTAGTTGTATTAGTCAAATGTTGGCATTTTTAGCATCTGTCTGGCAGAAGTGTGCGTGTACATATAAAACACAAAATTCCATTAATATGGCATTAAGATTTCAAGTTTAAACATACAGGAAACTGAGAAGTTATGGCCCTCATAACAACTTGAACTTACCCACTTTATATATTCTACACATGTTAAGTTCAGATCCTAAAAGGGTAAGCATTCAGCTGGAAGACAAAAAGGACACATACATAAACTGTCCAAATTCTCATCCTGCTTAGGATGTCTACTTTTATTTTCAAAGAACTCACATTCGTATGATCTGTTTTCCACATACATAATGGATACATGCAGAGGAGAGTTGGAACAGAGCCTATATCATTTAAATATTCAGGTGGTTTAAAGTTGAATATTTACATTGTATTAAAAACATCTCTACATTGCGTTAAAAAATTGCTAGACATTTTCAGTACATTCTTAGTTCAAAAAATTAAAATAAAAATATAGAAAACACCTATTTCCAAAATAAGAGAAGTACACGAGCCTATTAGGTATCTTGAAAATTCTGTAATGGTTGAAAGAGCAAAACAATTATACCTAACAGTCTTACAACATCTTTTCAATTCTATTTATTATTTTATTTTCTCCCTAAACTCTTTTGATGCAGAAATTTTAGAAAGAATTATGTCAGCTTGGAAATAAGCACCCACCTCTCTTGAAGAGCATAATTTCTTTCACAAATGAGAAAAAAAAAAAGAGCTTATACTTAACTCAGCATATTAAGTTGAGAGTTATACATTAAATAATTTCCCCATGAGCTGAGGCCAAGCACACATATTTCCACCCAAGGGAAAAAGTTTAGAGTGAACAAAAACAAAACTCAATAATGAAGGTCCTCACACGGGGGCAGCTAGCCAAGCTACAGCGTGAAAGTCCAACATGGTGTGTGGTTCTTATTTGAATACACAAAAAAGAACTAGTAAATTGTTTAAGTATGGGGCCTCCTTTTGGGTTATAATGAATCACAAAAACTTTGAGCTAGAAGGACCTGTCTGGTTTGTCCTGGTCTCAGGTAGGCCCACCCACACCATCGTGGACAGAGGAGAAATTGAACTACATTTAGAGCCTGCCAAGAGAATCCACAATTGCTCCTAATAACTCATTCTAGTATTAAATAGCTCTGTCAAGAAATCTTCCCAATATCTCCAGTAAATCCTTTGTGCTGAAATTTAAACCGGAAAACTGGCCCCAATGTGACTTTAACATGTGGTCCCCTAACCTGGAGGTTACATTGAACCATAAAGGCTCATACAATAGGACCAATTCTCTATGTATTTTACAGCAATTTCCCAACAGTTACTCAAGAGTATCTGGGCCAAGAAAGTGCTACATACAGAAAATATATGTCCTATTTTGTTTCAGTATTTGGAATATCATCTAATTAATCTGGGTTTCTTTCCTTAAATGTGGCCACAAGTCTAAGGCCAGCAAAGCAGCAGATTACAGAAAGAGACTAGTTCTATATATCACCACTGCATTGGTCAGTCAGCAGTCAAACCGGCTTTTTCACCATGTTCACGGTTGATCAGCTCAACCATCAGCTCAAAAGGCTTAAATTTGGCCATGCTCAAAACTGGCCAACCTAGCCATATCATATTTACCCATAAGTTCATGTACATAGTATAAAAGTTTCATCAAAATTACCAATCAAAAATTTGTTGAAAGCCTGTTATTTATCCCTTCATTCACTCATTTCTTCACGCATTCATTCCAACTAAACATTTATGATTCCCCTTCTTCCACAGCGCTGTTCTAGGTACACTATAACATAAATAAGTAAAATTCATGTGCTGTAGTATACAACCTAGTCTACACTTGGATGGGAAGTCCTAACCACAGGGTCTTGCTCAATTCCTTGGCAGTATCATCAAACTGGATCAGAGCATTGTGTGAGTAGCCACCTATAAGGGTGTAAGCTGCCTAGTTGTGTTGTCAATGTCTCTTTGGAGGTTTTGAAGTGCAGGCTGCTAAGTTCAGATGTATAAAATGCTCATACAATTTTGTCAATGAACCCCTGCTTCAACAGCAGAAATCTTGTGCTTTCTTTCCCAGGCCATGTAAAACAGGCTTTAAAGAGCCAAATTTTGTTGAGCTGAGGAGCCCCAAACAAATCAAGTCCCCTCCCACAGAGAAGCTGACGCAGAATTAAACAGACCAAGGAGTCACTACCAGCCTGATGTCCTCTGATCCCCCTCAATCCTTCACCATCCAACAACCAGGGGCCATCTTTGAAAAACACAAACCAGGCCAATCTCTGAGCAATAATTCATCACGGGGATATTTTGATTTTTCAACCTAGTAACCTCAGCTATGCAAAGACAGCACAATTACTTACCTTAATCGTGTTGGTGACTTTGCTGCCCCAGGAAAGTTTAAACAAATAAGAATAGAGATAATAAAGTAAATCAAACCCATATTCCTTATACTTTTATGGAATATGTTTAAGAGCAATTTTCATATCACTGAGCTATTCTAGACATGTTTATTTAAAGAGTTTGAAACACTTAAAGAGATTATGATTTCAATTTGAAACATGTAATTGATTTCAGACGTGTGATATTAAATTGCAAGGTGTAAGAACATCTGATTTAATTTCAGAAATAGTGTGGAAATGTTTAAGAGAAGTTGATTTACTACATGTATATGTTTATTATTATTTTTGAAGTTGCTTATGAGCTAAGAATGATTTGCTCATTAGGTTTGTAAGTGTGCCCCACCAGGTAGTTGAGATGCTTGAGAAATCAGACATATTAAACGTGTAAATGATTTAACATGTTTAAGGGAATTGAATTACCTAAATTGGGATCAGAACTAATTGTTTAGAGAAATTTCAACTCTTAAAACTTGAATTAACCAAATGTTAATAAAATAATAAACGAAAGAGACTGTTCTTATTTTTATATAATAATGACTAGATTTAAAAATAGAATCATAAGGTTTATAGGTTGAAGTCGGTTTCTGAATGCACAGCTTTAATAGATTAAATATTAATTTAAAACCCAATTAAGTGTAAGAAGTCCTTTTAAAAACTCCCCTGGGACAATAAAATACTGAAACTGACAGTAAGCTCCAAGAAAGCAGGAACTTTCTCTGCCACATTTACCCTTGCGTCCTCAGAGCCTAAAACTGTGTCTGCACATGGCAGGCAGACAAAAATACTTGTCCAGTGGACACATGCATGTGGGGCTTTGCGCTGGGAGCCTATTTAGAGCAGTTTCTTCAACTTCAGCTTGGCATCATTCTGAAGACCCAATCAGAGCAACCTGTCACACCAACAGTAATGGAAAAACCCATGTTCTAGAATATTTGTAAATTTAAGGAAATTCAAACTTTGGAACAAGACTGCCAAGGAACACTGAGGATAACAACACTTGTAAGTATGGGACTACAGCATTTGTTCCTTGGCTGGTGACTGCAGATGGATTATAGAAATAAAAGAAGTAGGGGGTCAGGTGGTACACTGCAGAGTCAGAAATAAAACCAACCAGGCTCAGGGTTCCCTCAGGAAGATGCCCCATGTGCTACCGAAACTAAAGCAGAAGCATGGCCACTTGCCTGGTGTGGGACATGTGGAAAAGGTCAGAATGAGCATAATGTAGGGACATTTAGATTTGGCTATGAGAAGCTCTAGGAAAAAAGTATGTTGATGAGAGGAATTTTTGAAACATAAATACAGCACGAATCAAGCTGCAGAGGATTTTGGAGGGAACGCGGCCAAGACAGCAGAGCAGACCATCAATCCCAAGACTTGAGCTGGGAAGGAAAGTAACTACAAGGAGCAGTAAGTAAAAAGATAGAGACAAGTCTAGGGAAGTAATTGCCTTTTATTTATTCATTTTTTAAGTTGTGAGCTTTGGCTTCTCTTAAAGGTATAAACTGAGGGAACATTTCATAATGACAGCAAAAGAGAGGATGAGGGGAGGCAAGGAATCACATCAGATGAGAAAGTGGAGTTTTAATGAGGAATCGAAATCAATTCAACGAACACAACTAGAAACTTGAGTAGACAAATGAGCCAATAAAAACATTGACAGATTTATTCCTAGAACCTAGTATGTGCTAGGTACTACTCTGCGCTGGAGATACAGCAGTGACCAAGACAGACAGGTTCCCTGTCCACATGGGGTTCACATTCTAGTGGAAATAATCAGGATCAGAACTAATGCCAATTTAAAACGTAAAATAAATGCTGTATATAATATAATTTTATGTGGTGATAACGGCTATAAAGAAAAATAATAAAGCAGGGAAAGGAGACAGAATGAAAGGATTCTATAGGATTGTCAGGAGAAGGAGGAACAGACCAGAGAGCTCAAGCTGGGCATTTTGAGGGTGGGAGATAGAAAGCTGAAGAAGAGATAGAAAGTTGGGTATTCTGAGAATCGCCATCTCTGGAAATACCACTCAGCCTTGGACAATGGCATGACAATTTACCTCTAATTTCCCCACATGATGGCAGCCTTGATTCTGAGACTGAAAACTATTAAACAACTTTTTCACCCCACAACATCTCACTGACAGATAGTTGCATGTGGAAGGAGCTGTCATTTCAGGTCCTCTCATGGTATTTCTAAATAAATCAGGGTCCTCTGCACCCAAAATATACAGTGTTTTTCATGACAGTTGACTTAACATAAAAGTATGTAAAATACGTTTGGTAGTGAATTAGATATGTAAAGAGGAACATGACTTGGCTATGAGCAAGACTGAATTACAAGCACAAGAGATCTAGAGGGAAAAAGTAGCTAAAACATGTTTCTTTTCTCTTCTCTAGCCTGAGTTCAAGTTGTGAGGGTAACCAGTTAGAGAGACCTTTCTGAATGCCTTTCAAAACTTAAGTAAATCCTTTATCCTCTATATGATTTATTTTAGGCTTAGAAAATTAGAAAAGCTAAGTGTTAAGCTGCATCTTAAATAACTAAGAGCAATTTCTTTTACTGATTCTGTTTTTAAAAGAAGAGTGATTTCAAGTTCTTTGGATAAATACCCAACAGTGGAATAGCTGGATCACATGGTAGTTCTATCCTTGATTTTTTGAGGAATCTCCATACTGTTTTCCATAGTGGCTACACCAGTTTGCACTCCCACCAGCAGTGTATGAGAGTTCCCTTCTCTCCACATCCTCTCCAACACATGTTGTTTCCTGTCTTGTTAATTATAGCCATTCTGACGGGCGTGAGGTGATATCTCATTGTAGTTTTGATTTGCATTTCCCTGATAGTTAGTGATTTTGAACATCTTTTCATGTGTCTGTTGGCCACCTGTATATTTTCTTTGGAGAAATGTCTGTTCAGGTCTTTTGCCCATTTTTTAATTGGGTTGGTAGTTTTTTTGTTGTTGAGATGCATGAGTTCTTTATATATTTTGGAGATATATAATGCAAAGTGAAATAAGTCAGAGGGAGAAGGTCAAATACCGTATGATTTCCTTCATTAAGTAGTAGATAACAACAACAATAAACAAACACATAGGGACAGAGATTGGATTGGTGGTGTCCAGAGGGGAAGCGGGGAGGGAGGAGGGGGAAAGGGATAATTCGGTACATGTGTGGTGATGGGTTGTAATTAGTATTTTGGTGGTGAACATGATGTAGTCCATGCAGAAATTGAAGTACAATGATGTACACCTGAAATTTTTACAATGTTATAAACCAATGTTACTGCAATAAACAAAAAATTTATTAAAAAAATAAATAAATAAACGAAAAAAAAAAATAAAAGAAGAGTGATCACAGGGTAAGTTCAAACATTGACTTATCCAACAAAAAGTACACGATTACAACAAACTCAGCTACTTACAACTTTTGTGCTAGAATCCAAACAGCCCTCAGAAGTTCCTACTGAACACCTCCCCACAGAATGCAGAGACCAGTCCATTCCAGGATCCCTGATATAAGGTCATTCAGCCTTTGCTTGAATATTTCCTGTGATGGGAAGATCATTACCTCACAAAACAGCCATTTTACTTTTGGTCAAGTTTAACTGCTACTCAGGCCTCTGTACCCAGAACTCCAGGGCACCTCAGGGTAACTTTTCTTAATTGCTTCTGTTCTGCTCATCATGACCTCCAAATTAAATTAATTATTCTTTAAATCTCTAATTATTCTTTAAATCTCTCAAATAAGTGCAATTCAAACCCTCCTCCATTATAATTTTAGGTAATATTTAATATTAATTTCAAAGTAGCAAAACAATTCTGTGAATACATATTATTTACGACCCTTTTCAGTAATGAAAAGTGGAATCTACTAAAAACGAAATTTCTCTGGAAAAATACCTAAAATTATAAAAATCATTGAAACATTTAATCTTAGGAATAAATATTCCTAAGCACTTTGTACCATAATATCTTTATTTTAGTTCACAGCTAGAAAGTAACTTGAGTATTTACTTTTCAAAATAATTTATTTATTTTTGCCTAACACCCATGCATTTGATTCATGAAATGAAAGATAAAATATATTCTCTTAAAGCATTCCCTTAGATGTTATGAGAAGTTGCAAAAACAGACTCGAGGAAAAAAAAATAAATGAGAAAATCTAACAAAACAAACCAAGTTAAATGTTTCAAAGGCCACTTTTTAATTACCTCACAAAGCATCCATTATGTAAACAAAGCTCTACTCCACAAGTCATGCCATCCCCCACCACCACTCTGATTCGCAGAGGAAATGACTAGAATCATTCAAAGGGGTTCCTTTCTTTCTGAATACTAATATTAAATAATCTCTGTGAGCATTATGCAAAGCACATGCATATGGACTTATCCACAGACATAGAGACTCTCCACAGAAGTTAAAAACTGACCTGCATAATTCATCTAAGTGCCACGTCATTGAGGTGGTGAATCATTTCCTCTGCTTTAAAATATTTTCCACATCTCACACAAGTCCACTCTCAATTTATTTTCTTTTTAAAATGTTACTGTTCATTCATAGCCAGTCACTTCAAAAACTTTAATTGTAACAAGAAACTCGCAGGTTTTTTCTATAGCTTGACTGGTCTCTGTCACGTGGGGTAGGCTTTGTACCTCAGATAAGATGTTAAGAGGAATAGTTCCCAGGAATAGGACAGACATGTTTAGAGGTGTGTTGGCACATTTGGTGACACAGTGTGGAGCCTGCAGTTGCAGCTGGCGACCAGGCCAGGGCAGAGGGGGCAGGTGCCGGCTAAGCGGGCTCCTGGGTGTCTGGGCCTGGACTATAGCACCCTCAGATCTGTGGAAATGTTGCCAGTGTTGGCAAGCTACTACACGTTGTTTGCTTCTCTTCCTTTAAAACTGCCTTTCTGAGTAGCCTAGGCATGAGTGAGGGAAAAGCAGATGGCCCACTCTCATGGAAATCACTGGGAAAGGGTCCTTTAGTGGAAAAAGCTACCCCAGGCCTCGGCTCAGACAAGTGAGGAAGTCTGCACTCCATGGTGACACTCTGAGAAGTCCATGGGGCTGTGCCTCCCTCTTTCCATGAAAGTGTGTTGCTGCTCCCCACTTCTCTGTACCAAAATCTACATTTGTCAGCTCCGGCTGCCACAACAAAATACCACAGACTGGGTGGCTTAAACAACAAAAACTTATTTCTTACAGTTCTGGAGGCTAGAAAGTCTAAGATCAAGGTCCAGCAGGTTTGGTTTCAGGTGAAAGATCTCTTCCTGCCTTGCAGATCTCTCTGCCTTCACCCTGTGTCCGCACATGGCTAAGAGAGAAAGATCTTCCTCTCTTCCTCTTCTTATAAGGCCATAGTCCTATCAGATTAGGGCCCCACTCTGATGACCTCGTTTAACGTTGATTACCCCCTAAAGACCCTATCTCCAGATACAGTCACATTGGGGGTATTAGGGCTTCAATATATAAATTTGAGGGGGGTGGATGTGGGACACAATTCAGTCCACAGCAAGTAGAAAAGAAATTGATTGCATGACAATGGAGTAGCTCATAAAATCTCCAGGAAATTTAGAGAACCAGACTCAGAAAATAGGCAGGAGGAAAAGGAAGCTAGACAGCCAGCAACATGCCCAAACTGTGCCCAGAACCATTCTGATGAGGACCCAATTGCTACCATTGGATGCCACAGCTGGGGTTATCAGCCTCTGCTGCCTAGAAAGCCAAATGCCAGTCTCATGGCCACGGCCATCACCATCAGCCTAGGTACTCACTTTCCCTGCTTGTGTCAGTCCCAATTCAACATCCCAGACAACTGATTAAACAAGCCTAGGTCACAAGCTAGTACCCTAGCTGTAAGGGATGCCAGGAAAGCAAGGCTTAGGCTTTTTTTTAGCTTCTATAACGCAAAGCAGGCCCTACCTCCTACCAAGACTCATATGGTACATAGTTCTCTAAACAAAGGAAAAAGATTCCAAATGCTAGGTAGATACTCCTCCAAATGTCAAATATTCATATAATTATGATCTCCTATTACAGATGGTAAGTTAACAGTTGGCATATATATATATATAATTAAAACAAAAGGTTCATGAAAAAATACCTTTATTATAATCATGGACTCTAATATTGTCTATCTCTTCTATTTTGTATCATTAAAAAATTCCAATCATGAAAAAGTAAACTGATTTTATAACCTACTAGATCATGAACTGCAATATGAAAAACACAGGACTAAAATTAAAGTCAGGAGAAATGGAAAACATTTAGGAAGTTATTCAGTTATCAGATAAGAAAGGATAAGGATATCGGCTACGGCACTAAATGTGGGAATAAAACACCAGGAGCAGATATGAAATGCTTTGAAGAGGAAATATTGACAGGACTTCCTGATTAATGAATGTCGGTTGGGGTTACAGAGAGGAAAAGAGTAAAAATCAAATCCAAAATTTCTAGTCCAGATAAAAACTTATTTCTTAACTAAATTAAGCTCCTTCACTGAAAATGTGGTCACATCATTAGTTTGTCTACAAATTTTCAAAGATCAACAATAAAAAATGAACTGAAGTCGTGGACCAAGTAGGAAACTCTAGGTGAAAAAGTCAACACAAGGGACCAGGCCAAAAAAGATTAAACTGATATTAGACGTCTATATTGTACTGTCTTTTTGGGAAACAGGAAGTTTGGAGAAGAGAGGATTTTGAGAAAATTTTTAACCAAAGGGAAAAATAGTGATCATAGGAATAAAAAGAAAAGAAAAAGAAAAGCAAATAGTAACAGACGTAAAAGGAGAAATTGATAGTAACACAATAATAGTAGGGGACTTTAACACTCCACCTACATCAATGGATAGATCATCCAGACAGGATATCAATGAGGAAATATTGGCCTGAAATGACACATTAGACTGGATAGATTTAATAGATATATACAGAACATTCTATCCAAAAATTGCAGAATACACATTCTTTTCAAATGCACATGGAACATTTTCCAGGACAGATCACAAATTAGGACACAAAACAAGTCTCAATAAATTTAAGAAGACTGAAATAATATCAAATGTCTTTTCTGATCACAACAGTATGAAACTAGAAATCAACTATAAGAAAAAAACTGGAAAAGTCACAAATAAGTGGAGATTAAACAAAATGCTACTAAACAACTATTGAGTCAACGAAGAAATCAAAAGAGAAATAAAAAAAATGCCTGGAGACAAACGAAAATGAAATTACAACATACCAAAATCTATGGGATACAGCAAAAGCAGTCCTAAGAAGGAAGTTTACGGTAATACAGGCCTATATCAAGAAATAAGAAAAATCTCAAATAAACAATCTAAAAATACACCCAAAGTAATTAGAAAAAGAAGAACAAACAAAGCCGAAAATCAGTAAAAAGAAGGAATCAGAGTGGAAATAAATGAAATGGAGACTAAAAAGACGATAGAAAAGATCAATGAAGCTAAGAGCTGGCTTTCTGAAAAGATAAACAAAATTGACAAACCTTTAGCTAGTCTAACTAAGTAAAAATGAGACAAGCCTCAAATAAATAAAATCAGAGACAAAAGAGGAGAAATTACAATGGACATCACAGAAATACAAAGGATTATAAGGGAATATTACAAAAAGCTATATGCCAACAAATTGGATAATCTAGAATAAATGGATAAATTCTTAGAATTATACAACCTTCCAAACCTAATCAAGAAGAAATAAAGAATCTGAATAGACTAATCACCAGTGAGGAGTAGTCCAAAAACCAAAACCACCAAAAACCTCCCCAAAAACAAAAGTCCAGGACCAGACGGCTTCCTTGTGAATTCTACCAACCTTTCAAAGAAGATTTAATATCTGTCCTTCTCAAACTCTTACAAAAAAGTGAAGAGAACAGGATGCTTCCTAAGTCATTTTATGAGGCCGGTATTACCCTGATACTAAAACCATCAAAGGCAACACAAAAAAAAGGAAAATTACAGGCCAATATTGTTGATGAACATACATGCAAAAATCCTCAACAAAATATTAGCAAATCGAATACAATGATATATTAAAAGCATCATCACCTCACACCTGTCAGAATGGTTATTATTGAAAATACAAGAAATAATAAGTGTTGGAGAGGACGTGGAGAAAAAGGAACCCTCATAAACTGCAGGTGGGAACATAAACTAGTGCAGCCATATAGAAATCCTCAAAAAATTATGAATAGAACTACCATATGATCCAGCTTTTCCACTTCTGGGTATTTATCTGAAGAACACAAACATACCAACTTGAAAAGATATATGCACACCTGCGTTCACTGCAGCATTATTTACAATAGCCAAGACTTGGAAACGACTAAGTGCCCATCAATGGATGAATGGATAAAGAAGATGTGGTATATATATACACACAAAGGAATACTACTCAGCCACAGAAAAGATGAAATCTTGCCATTTGCGACAACATGGATGGACATTGAGGGCCTTAGGCTAAGCGAAAAAAGTCAGATGGAGAAAGCCAAATAGCATGTGATTTCACTTATATGTGGAAGATAAAAACAACAACTACAAACAAACACATACACACAGAGAATAGATTGGTGGTTACCAGAAAGGAAGGTGGGAGAGGGGAGGGTAAAAGGGCACATATACAGAGAAAAAAAAAAAAAGAAAAGAAATCTGAAAGTAACCTAACATGTGTCCAATATTTTTAGTATTCTTTATTGATATAAAAATACTCTAAAAATTTAGGACTATAAAGTAGAAATTGATCCTGAGCAAAATACGGGAAGACATTAGCACATGGCTGGCTTATTTGCTTACTTGAATTTCTCCTCTACCAGGCTATGAGCATCATGAAGGAAGGAGCTGTGGCTTACTCTTCTTTATATCTCGGGTGCACACAGTACACAAAATGGTACACAGGGTGTACTCAAGAAACATTGGTAGAAACGAATTGGACTGAGCCGAGCAAGTTCACTAAGAACAAGCCTTGTGAGCCAAATATTGAAATGTCAGCTGAAATGAATAACAGGGTTGGACATATTTGTAAGTCATTTCAAAGAGTTCTGATCAATGTCCACTGGCAGAGAGCGATCTTTAGTGGCATACACTTGGGCTATATGTACATGCACTGCTCTGGTTTAATATTTTTACCAAACACTATGGAAAATCAAGATGGTATGTACATCAAATACACAAATGACTTGGGTCTGGGAGGTAAAACTAACATACTAGATAACTGACTCAGGATTTAAAAAAAAAAAGCTAGAATGAGGGACCAAACAACAACAACTATAAAAACATAACAGAGATCATAGAAAGTCCTGCAGCTCAATAATAACAACAAACAAGCCAATTGCATTAGTCCAGGATAGGGAAATGTAAAATGACTGAGACTTCCAATTCTCCCTCTGTGGCTGACCAGAAAGCTTGAAATCATTCCTTCTAAAATCTACTTAGAAATTCTGGATAAAATATAATGTATACCCTTTTAATGCATAGCTGAATTCACAAAAATATGTAAGGAAAATATCTAGGGACCAAAAACAAAGAAGTAAATGAAAAACAAAGTAAAAGTGCATGAGCTAATGCTGGCGCAACTCTAGGAGTGTGGGGGTAGGAAAAGAACATTGATGTCAGTAACCAGAGTTTAGGCCAATATGAACTGGGTATTTAGAAATGAGACTCCTTATAAACCTGGTGCCATCACTAGAATAATGAAGACGAAAAAAATTCATATCCACCTTTCAGCGTAGGAAATGGCAAGGAAACTTGTCTGTCTCTGCCTGAACTATGGGTAGAAAAAGAAAAAGTTTTCCTTCAGCATTTGTAACCACTGACCTATCCATGTGGATAACTGAGGTATAAATTTGCACTGTGCAACTGGTCTGCAAATCTCAACCACTGAAATTCACATGAAAGATGGCAGAGCAAAAATAAATTTAGTCGATCTACAGTGACATGCCCTTACAGCTGCAGTATAGGATCCCAACAGACAAAGCTCCACTGAAGATGTGCTCACAATCTAAAGCACAAAACCCACAAGGACACAATCTACCAGAAAAGAGTCAGCAGGTGTAACAAACAGCAGGTCCAGACCTACAAGAACGTATTAAAGACTATGCAATAAATGTGTTTAAAATTAATAAATACTTAAAATAAGTAATAAAAATAATAAAATAGCAAGACACTATGAAAAGCAAGAACAGATTAAAAAAAAATGACCAGACAGAACTTCTAAAATGAAGACATAATCATTGAAATTTAAAAAACGAATGTAAGGTTTAAACAGATTAGACATAGATGAGGAAAGACTCAGTGAACTTGAAGAGATATCTAAGGAAATTACCCAAAATGCAACAAAGAGCAATACAAAGATAGAAAATATGCATTTTTTAAAGTCTAAGAAATAGTGTTGAATGCACAGGAAAATGTGTGTTTAATATGAATTACAGAAGTAGACACTAAAGAGAATAGAGGAGAGAAACTATTCAAAGAAAGAATAGCTGAGAATTTCCAGAATTGATGACAGATGTGAATCCTCAGATTTAGGAAGCACAAGTCCTAAGTAGGATAAATAAAAATAAATCCACAGGGAGACACATTATTATGAAACCACAGAAAACATATACAAAGTAAAACTCTTAAAAACAATGCAAGAAAAGACATTGCCCGAAAAAGACCAATTAGACTAAAGCAGACGTCTCAAAAACAAAAGTTAAAAGGTGGTGTAACGATATCTTCAAAGTACCGACAAAACATAACTGTCAACCAAGAATGCCATACTCAGCTAATACGTAAAACAAATGAAATAAAAATAGAAAGAGTTAACCATTAATAGACCCTCTCTGAAGGGGCTACCAAAGTATGTACCTCAGGAAGAAGAAAACGGAAACCAGAAAGAAGTGAAAAAAGACCACACTGAGCAAAGAAACTAAGAAAATATGAGGCAAATCTAAACATTAACTGGTTTTTTATAAAATAAAATAATGATGATTAATTTGCCATATAAAAACAGGATGAATTTAAAACATTTAGTAACAAAATAAAATGAGAGAAATATGATTAAAGTTAATCATATAGATCAGATTAGAAACATTAATTAATTTCAGACTTTATGAAATCATATGTGCTTATAAATTTTTAATGATAACCACTAAAAGAAAAGAAAGGTAATATAAAGTTTCAAGATAAGAAGTGGAGAAATTCATGAAGAAAAGTTGGTCAGCAAAACAACGCAGGAAAAGAGGAGGAAAAAGAAAAAGGCACAGAAAAAAACAGGATAAATAGAATGTAAATATGCTAGAAATAATTGCTCTTATCAGGAATCACTAAATTAACTAAAACTTGGATAAAAAAGTAAAAGTCATCCATATGTCATTTAAAAGAGACACAACTAAGACATAAGGACATGGAAAGTTTGAAAGTAAAAAGATGAAGAATATATTTTTATATATCCCACTGAGTGTGGATGTTCGCACGTTTTGTTGTGATTATATCGACGTGTTTGATGGCTGCGCGCTGGCTCAGACGCTTTGGTGCTGTTATATGATATTCTGTTCACGTGCTGTGGGCTTTAGATATGGGCCTAGTTAAGTTTCTTTACATAGACTTACGATATAAAGAATTGTTAGAGAGAAACTCAGTCACAACATAGGATAAAAGGAAAGATCCTCGGGAAGATGAAGAAATTCCAAACAAATAACATAACCTCCAAATACACAAGGCATAAACTGAAAGAATTACAAGTAGAAATACGTACATCTGGAAGTTTTTACACACCTCCCTTGGTTCTTGATAGACCAACAACAAAAAAAAAAATTCATACAGATATAGCAAACCTGACCACAAAGTCAACAAGCTTGAACCAAAGGATAAAAGTGGAATCCTGCGTGGAAGTTAATTAGCTATTAAAAGACTTTAAACAATCTGAAATCAATCCCTGGAATTATGCATCAGGTGGAGAGTCTGGTCAAATGACCTCTAAGATCCCAAACTAACTCTGGGATTGTTTAGTCTAGTTTCAGTAAATATTTCACTCAAAGATTTAAAATCAAGGCTTTTTATTTTTCTTTTTTTCGAAACTGGGTGAAGCTCTAGGATGAGTTATAGCTTGAGGTATAAACCTCAACATTCCCACTGTGTTCTACTTTGAGTATGGTGTGGGGTGGGGATCACCAAGCTAAACCCAAAGAAAACTTCATGGGTGTAGTCCAAAGGGAACCAAATCAAACGAACCAACAATTTTGCACAAATTCCCATGAGCCAAAACCACTGAATTTCACTCAGCAACGAAGACCTATATTAGACCCCCCTCACCAACCGGAGCCAAATTTTCCAAAACCTCAGACATGTCAGGGCACTGTTCAGTTTGAAAGATGAGCAAAAGGCTAGACTTTAAAAGAATTAACTTGAAATTGTTCAAGTTTCTATAATATTTTGGAGTCTTCACAATGCAACATTTCAGAGTCTTTACAACGGTATAAAATTAGAAGAAATAAATCATACAAGGCCCCAGGACCCTCTGCCAGGCAGCAATATTTCCTTCCAGACATTCAGGATGGGGAAAAAAAAGAATTTGTGTACTGATATTCAACAAACAAATGACAGCAGCATTCTAGGAGGAAAAATAAATAAAAGCACATGTTGAAATAATATAATGGGCTGGATTTACAACTAACATCTTTGTAAAGACAGACTTGGCCCAAACTCCAGTCTGTATATACCATTACAGTTCTACTGTTATAAAAACAGATAAGGACAAAAGGGAGCCATCATTTAATTGGTTCATACAGTACCTACTTGTGTGGAAAACAGCGCTGTGTGTACTGATGTATGAATTTACATTTGCAAATTTATGATATCTCAGTGTCCCTTTTAAGAGAATCCAATTAACTTGTTTACTTTATATCATTTTTAAGGGAAACATTAGGGAGGTATTATCTTCAATGATGCTTACCTTACCACCAGGGGTGGGGTGCCTGGGAAGGGCAATGGTGGGAGAGAGAAGGAGGATGGAAGAAAAGTTAACAGAAGAATCATCTGTCCTATGAGCTTCTAGATCCTTTGGCTTTTTCTTCAATTCCTTTAGGCTGTTGTACACCTCATTCCATCTCCCTGGAACGCTATCCAGAATACCCGTTTCTGAATTTGAGATCGGTCTCACAATCAGTGCATAGACATCACACGGCAGGGTTTCTTTTCTTACACAAAAGCTATTATAACTTAATGGTGTATCTTACAAGTTCTGGCATCTCAAATAAGTTCCTTTTAATTTCCCAAGCAACTGTCAGTTCCTTGAGAGCAGACATGGCACCTCAATATCCGTCAGTATTTCCCACTGTACATATCACAGCGCTTTCAGTGAGCATGCACCAACTGGTTTAGATTAGCCTTCAAATAATTTATAGTTTAATAAGGTAAATAACTGGGGGAAAAAAATAAGTAAGACAACACCAATACAAAATCCACTAAAGTATATATAAAACTGTAGACAGGAAACGGCTCATGTGTTTTTTAGTGAACAGACTGTGCTTATTGGTAGAGAAAGACAAAATGGGCTTATTGATGAAGACCTTAATCTAAGAACTAAAGAAGGAGAATACTGTGTAACAGACTGGGGACAAGCTAATATCTCATCCTACTCTGACAACTTGACAAAGACTAGAAACTACTGGCCATTAAGCAAGCAGCTTTGTTAACAAGGGCAGGATAAGACGTAGTGGATGATGTAAGTAATAGAGTAAGGTACCTATGGAAATAGACATTACCATTCCATAAACATGTATTTAAAACCCTTTTTTCCCAAGCACCATTGTATTAGGTAAGATGGAGAGTAGAAGGGGGAGTACAGGTAGGTAATGCAAAAACGAACAAAAGACAGCCCTGTCCTTAGTACGTTCACTGTACAGGATACAGACAGATAAGTACACTTACAATATCATAAGGGCTACGCATCAAGTGTCATCTGTACAAGGAAAGGGCATAATTACTTCTGTCTGAGAGAGGCAGAAAAAGTTTTAATAAACGACTTTAAAAAGTAACTCAAGACATTTTTTTATATGAGCCATTTATATGGCTCATAACATCTGAGCCATTAAAACAAAAATTTGACGATCTGATTTGGACACATTATAATTACAATTACAATGAAAGAAAGCTCTTCATAATATAATAAAGCTGTTTCCACATTTCAGAAGAATATACAATCAAAACAAACCAAAAACCTTCATTGCTCTGTTTACAACAAACTGTCAGCACCAAAGACTTCACAATAGGAACTGTGTTCTGTTTGGTCTTGTTTCATTTTCTGGTCCTTGTTCATGTATATCCTCATGTATAAAAACAGCACCTGATGATGTACCTTTTCATGCTACAAAACATAGGAGAGAACACTGTTTAGCTCAACTTTTAAAAAATAACTCTAGAATCTTTTGTCACCAAATAGTATTGACTTTTCATTTTTCTTCTTTCCTCAACTACTCCTCCTTCTTCCAAGAGTCAAATCACTCAGCAAGAAACAAACAAACAAAAAACCCAAAGCCAACAGCCCATGTAGAATCTCAGGAAGCCTGGAGAAGGGAGGCAGAAGATGTGCTAGATCTCACTCACTTCCCATTTCGGAGTCAGAGATTTTCCCTCCCCAATTCTGCAGAGAAACAGAGCATCAGCTGTTTCATCCCCAGTTTCTGTAGACCGGAAATGCATTTTCTGGCTTTGTGACAAATTCCACCATAACAAAGCCAACGGCATGCCCCAAGGAATTCACTATAATGGGATTTTAACTGTATTGGCATTAATATAAATTCAAGGAAAAGTACACCTTGGGGAATGGTGAATCTAACGAGAGCTACAAGTTCAGAAGTGTAGAGTTAGGAAAATTCACTACTTTTTTCTTTCAGAGAAGAAAATACATTCATGGAGGTGAAAAAATGAAGTTCTGTCAATTTACTCATTCCATGGGTATTTATGAATGCTTATTACATACCAGGCACTGACTGAGGTACTGGGAATGCAGCAACGAACAAGCCAGAAAAGGACCCTGTTCTCATGTAGCTTACATTCTAGCTGAGGGCAGACAGGCAATAAGTTAAAAAAAAAAAAGATGAGAAAATGTAGGTGCTATGAAGAGAGTGAAAATAGGGTGATGTGCTAGAAAGCAACTAGATACATTACTTTTGATTGGGAGGTCAGAAAAGCCCTCTCTGAGGAGGTAACATTTAAGCTGAGATCTGAGCGACATGGAGGAGGAACACCTAGAGATGAGATAATAGACCCAAAGGCAAGAATAACCTTGGCTTATTCTAGGAACAGAAAGAAAGCTACTGTGGTTGGGGCAAGTGGAAGGAAGACGTAGGTCTGAGGGGCCAATAGAGGCCAATCATGTAGGGTTTTATAAACCAATGTAAGGGAATCTGGGTTTTAGTCAAAGTTCAGCAAAGAGCCTTTGTAGTGCTGTAAACAGAGGAATGACTGGATTTGATCTACATTTTTAAAAGCTGATTTTGGCTACTGACTGGTGAATGGACTACAAGTGTACAAGAAAGCAATGGATTGAAGGGTTGCTGAGACACTGATTAGGGTGGAAATAGGGAAGATGAAGAAAAATAGATCGATTTGGGAGATACACTTCAGTTGATAGGAATTGCTGACGGGAGGTGAGGAAAAGAACAATTAAAAATGACTGATGAGGATCAAGAGTTCCTTAAAATATGTTGCCTTTTAGATGACTATTAAATGCACAAGTGGAGATGTCAAGAACATGATTAGATATAGAAGTCTGAAGTTCTGGAGGGGAAACCAGAGCTAGAGATGCAGATTCGAGAGTCAACGACACAAAGATTGTATTTAAAGCCACAGGACTGGATGAGATCACAAAGGCATCAAGAAGAGAAGAGTTGGTCCAAGGATGGAGCCATCAGTGTTAAGGGCTCATGGAGAAGAGGAGGCAAAGACAAGGGACTGACAAGCGGGTGAGGGAATAGGATAGTGTGTGAGTCCATTTGGGTCCTCTGTGAAGGTGACACCAAGATGGGACTAGACATACAAGAGATATACAGTCATGTACCACATAATGATGTTTTGGTCAATGGCGGACCACATATATAACAGTGGTCCGATAAGATTAGTACCATAGAAGCCTACTTGTGCAGTAGGCTATACCATCTAGGTTCATGTAATATACTCTATGATGTTTGCACAACGACAAAATCGCCTAATGATTCATTTCTCAGAACAAATCCCTGTCGTTAAGCAACACATGATGGTATAAAGCAGGAAGGAGCAGTTCTGACATCTATGAAAGGGGAGAGGGATGGAGGGATTAGATAGGAAGAGCTTCAGATTACAGCTTGGTTCCAAGAAGGACTTGGCCTGGCCAATGGGACTTCCTGATCAAATGTGTCTATTAGAGGAATCTCACGTAGTGAAAGAATTTCCCAGTTCTAGTAACCTCATCATGCTCAGTTATTGGTTGGGAACACTCTGAAGAAGCCTGGACTGTGTTTCATCCACTGTGTTGGATCTTAGGGTATGGTAGCTGAAGGCTTCCAGTCAACTATCACCCTGCAGCAGATTCTCATGAAGGGAGACTTGAATGGGACACCTCCACAGCCGCCACAGCCTGATGTTATAAAAACCAATGGTAAAAGAGTGTTTCAAAGAGGAAGAGGAAGTTAGCCCTGCCAAATGCTGCTTAAAGATCAAGCAACACAAGATGGGTGTGTATCCATTGTTTTTGACAACACGGAGGTCACTAATGACCTTTATATGAGCAGTCTCGGGAGGGCAGAAAAGACAGAAGTCCAACTAGAGAGGGTCAAGGAATGAATAGAAAGTGAAGTAGTGTAGACAAGAGGACAGACAACTCTTTTCAGGTAGTTTTGCTGGGAAAAGGAAGCATAGAAATGGGAAATCACTGGAAGGGATATGGGTAAATGAAGGGGATTGTTCTATTTTAAGATAGGAGATACTAGAACATGCTGATGAGAATGACCCCATAGATTTGAAAAATCAATGATGCTGCAGAAAGAAGAAAATTGCAAGTACAATATACTTGAGAAGGCAAGAGAAGAAGGCTCAGGAAACAGATGGAGGACTGGCCTTTGGCGAGGACAGGGGAGCTCTGATCACTGTAAGAGGATGGAAGCCGCAGAGTCAGGCACAGATGCAGACTGGTAGATTTAGAGGTGGGAGAACGAGGGAGTACCTGTGTGACTGGGTCTGTTTTCTCAGTGAAGAATGAAGCAGCTGAGAGGAAGGGGAAGGGACAGGAATATAGGAAGTTTGAGACAAATTAAATTGGGAAATAGTCGCCTCTGAGACTGAGAAAGGAAACACACCTGGAAAGTGTATTAGGACTGTCAGGCTATACCGAGTGCCTACTTAAGGTATTTGTTTACAGTGAAACCAATCAACATGATTAATGTTTGTATCTAGCAATATTCAGTGACCTAAGTGTCGGCGTGGAGTAGGTGGATGATTAGGTTTAACAAGGGAAGAGGTTTTGCTGAGTATATGGCAGGGAAAGAGGTAAAAGGATTAATGGTGTTTCTTGGCCATGGATCTAACCCCACATGGGGCACAGCAGTTGTAAACAGATAAAACAGATGGTAGTTACAGTGGTTGAATGGTTATAGCTCCTTCAACTTTTCAAACCCCTAGAAAAACTCCTACTCCTATTCTCCTCCTCTGTTTGGGCAATCTCTGTGCTTACTCTTTCTTTGTTGCTCAACTCACAGGTATCAAAGTTTATAATGAATACAATGCAAAAACCTATTGCATAAGTTTATTTTTGTTTTAATTTATTTTAATGACTATTTTTTGAAATTTTGTTCTCTTATAATGAGGGTTTGATTTTAAAACACCGTTGAACTTAAATATCTCTTATTTGGATGGCAGATGAAAGTAAACAAAACAGCTTCTTAAATCTTTGCCAGGACAATGGAATAAATAATATTTGGTAAGGTGGTTAGCTTAATAGATCATCTAGATCTCAAATGTACATAAAATGGTAACTTTTTTAAACTAAAGATACAACAATATTGATCTTTTTTTGGCACTTTGCCTTAAAAAGTAGGTGCAACCAGAATTTCCCCATTTATTTGAGCAAATCTTTGAAAATGCACTTAAAATATACTCTCTTCATGCAAAAACATTTGATCCAAAAGATGCTATTTACACCAATCACATGGTAAACTGAAAATTTTTAATAAGCAGCTTTCTCTTATGGTCTTAAAGTTACAGTTTATTTCAGAATAAATCTTAAATACAACACCAAGGTAAGTAGTTGGAGAAAATATAAATGACTGCTTGTGCTCACAGATTTGAATTTCTGCTCAAATTCCCCAGTTTGGTAGTTTAAGCCCACAGTAATATCGTATGGGGTTCCAGGCAACAAGAAGAGGGAACTGCCAAGTAACTCTGGCCTTCTCCTATGACCAAACCGCCCACGTTAGAAAAAATGACTGGGAAGCAAATTTGTCAAGAACAGGACCTTCACTACAGAATAACCACCCAAAACCCAAACTATAAATGGCCTCTCATTCAAACGTACTATTTTCAACAAGAACACCTGACGATGTTTTTCTTCTTTGAGCTCCTAAAAACCAACTGCATTTTTAAAGTTTGTGCATACCTGAGACGAGTATAATCAGTGGCTATCATTCTACGAAGTTTTAATGATCCAAGGAGCCCAAGGGGACTGTAACAGGGCTGTTTCTTTAGAAATTTCAGTATTTTAGCATGAAGGAGTGAAGATACACTTTGGGAAGCTGCTGTGTTGGAAAAAATCTTAACTGCCAAATAAGTCATCCAGAAGCAGCACACTGTAGCCACCAAGGATACCGAGAGTCCAGGATCAACATACTGCAGCTGCATGCAACAGCAGGACCACAACACAAGGCCAAGAAGATGGAAAATGTGACAGGTCACACCACAGAGGAATACGGAGGACAATGAACAATGAATAATGAGTGGTGAATGCAGGGGGCAGGGCAGAAGAAGACACGGCCTCCCGCACAGGGCAGACAACAAAATGAGGACTACGTCACTTCTGGGAATGAATTGACAGGACCAAAAGTATGTAAAAACTAGGTCATTGTGAGCAAAGAGTACTAACTCCTAATGTTAAGAAAAGAAAGAAGCTAAATTTGAGCCTTTGATGAGTTCATATTTTAAAGAGAATACTTAGTTGTTGGCAAAGAAGTTTTTTCTAATAGCGCTGAGGATAATAAGTAAAATTTGAACTTCTAATTCCTTAACATCAAAGAATATCATTCTTTCAATCTTTCCTGGGTAACAGAAAAAAAAATCACTATCTTTTGAAGTATTCAGATGAAAGTCCTAGGCGGGGAGAGCCCTGGTGATAATTTGGTTGATCAACCCTTATCTGTCATCAACATGATTAATGATAACATATTTTGTTATTGCGAATAGTCCCAAAACAACGATGAAATCACTCCATCACTCATATTACCATATCTGGGTATGGCATGGGGATTAAGACCATGTGGCCTGGAGCCAGGCTGGAATCGTGGCTCTATCACATTTTAGCCCTGCGATCTCTGCAGGTCACTTAGTGTTTCTGTGCTTCACTTTCCTTCCCTCTAGAATGAGGATACTACTTGTACGTAACTTCACAGTATAGTTGAAGGCATTAAATTAGTTACTCCATGTAAAGCACTGTATCAGCGAGGATCCCGGCAGGAAATAGACGTTACACTTTATTCACTGAGGGCCTTTTCACAAAGATGTGGGACATAGAGGGGTTCCACAAGGAATAGTGCTGAAACCTGGGGCTAGTAGTAGTGGATTTGATATCATTCCTAGGCTTTAAAGCACAAGGGGAAAGAAAGGTTACTGGAATCCAGAAGGAGAGAGAGTTATAGAGAGTAGGCTGCCCTTGAGAAGTAACTAATCTTTGGTCTGAAGAAATCAGCCAATCCAAGGTGACCTTGCAGGGAGAAAGCTAGGGAAACAATGTTTGACTTCACTGTCCCTTCCGCTCTGACCTCCTACTGGGGCTTTCCATTGCCAGAGGGCAGGAGGCAGGTTGATGCGTCCAACAACTAGGGCAGAGACCAGGTGGAAAAGGGAAAACAGGAGCTCTGAAGGGGCAAATGAAGAGACCCACCTCAAGTACTTCGATGTACTGAAACCACCTGATGATTTTAAGTCTCTTAATTTCTACAAACACACATTAACGGTAATTTATGACATCATACCAATCAGTACCAAACGTGAGGATTAACTCAGCTAGACTGCAGTTCACCATTAATATAACCCTATTTTCATTCTGACTGATAGAGACCAGGGACCAGGAACTCATTATTTATTCAATTTATTATGACCCAAGAGAAAAGTATCATGGGAACTAGCTGTAGCCTTTCTCAGATTGCCCCACAGGAAGCTGCTGCAGTGTATTGTCACCAGACCAAACCTGTAAAGAGAAGTGTGGTAAGGGACATGTCTGAGACGCATTCTCCAGAGCCTTGAGCTCCGGCAACAGAACAAATGGAGAGCCATGAGGGAGAAGTGGAGGACTGTATACTATCTGGCTTTTTATTTATTGTGAATAAAGACTATCTAATTCTGAAATATATTCACTGTAGAAAATGCTTGAAAATAGCAACCTGAAATTTACTTTCTTATCTTATCACTGAGAAATATACTGTGAAACGTATGAAAATTTTCAAAATATGAAAAAGTTGATTTTTTAACTGCAAAATGGAAGAATTAAGCATCAGGTCATTAAACACTGGTGTCACATGGTTTAATAATAATGCACATTTCCATATACATTTGGTCACAAAGCCAAACATAATGCCAAGTGTCATTTTAAATTTTGTTAATAAATCACATTTTTATTATCTAATTAATTCAAAGTATGAGAAAGTGTGTGTCATTTGGTAAATGGGGAAAAGTCACAACATTTCTTTGTATTTATATAATTAGAATATTATAAAATTTTTATTAAGAATAAAATTTATCATGTAACATTTACTAATATAGTGATATAAACTAAGATAATACTTCCTTTTAATCTATATGTCAAATGGTGACATAGCTTAAAACCTCTCTAAGAGGATTTTCAGTATTATATTATGGTGAAAGAGCAAGTGAATCTAAAAGGGTGATAGACATTGATATAAAGTAACGATGTAACTGAGACCAGAAAAGTAGGTAGAGACCAATTCTGGAAAGTCTTGCATGTGAGGCCTCGAATAAGGAGCTTAAACTGCATTTTGTAGACAACAGAGAGTCGCCGAAGGTTTTCAGCTGGGAAGGAATAACACTGGTGCAATAGTTCAGAATGACGAATCGGGACTGCAAAAGGACCTGGGGTAGGGAGAGGGAGCAGGAGGCCAGCTGGAAAAGCAGGTAGGCAGGGGCCACCTGTGGGCAAGCCCTGACCTGAGGACAGTGTGGAGAATGGTCAGACAGACAGGAAACACAGAGACAGTGAGGGAGAGGGAAAGAGAAGGAGAGAGGGAGGGAAAAATGGAGTGTGAAGGAAGAATGGTCAGAACTTGTTATTGACTAAAGGTAGAGGACAAGGGTGAAGGAGGACTCAAAATAACCTCCAAGTTTCCAGCATAAACAATGCCATGCCACCAACAGGAGAGAGATCAGAAGTGGCAGATGGGGGACTGCATTAAGCTGATAAACAAGAAAGGGAGAAGAGAACACGAGCCGGGTGGAAATGACCAGAGGCAGAGGAAAACGCAGGACCAGGAGAAGGCCTTCTGCATAGTTCACTCCACTGACTATGGCTGCGTAGTTCACCCCAGAGATGTGAACTTGAACCAAGAAAATATACAGACAATATCACAGCGACAAGGGCTAGAAGTAGGGGTGCCAGATAAAATACAGGACGCCCCGTTATATTTGAATTTCAGATAAACAACAAATCATTTTTTCAGTACAAGTATGACCCATGCAACATTTGGGACGTATTTATACTAAAAATTGATCATTGTTTATCTGAAATTCAAATTTAACTGGGTGTCCTGTATTTTCTGTCACTAAATCTGGCGACCCTAGCTGGAAGTGAATTAGGAAATGAACTTCTGAAAGAGGCAGACCGAAGTGAAGACAAAGGCCTAAGTGGCAAATTTAGAAAAGAAAAACCCAAACTGTAAAGAAAATGAGTCTTCTATGCTCAATTTTTTTTAAACCACCTAATTTCCCCAAAGTAGCCATTGTCATTCTTTTCATAACATGAAAGCCAAATGGAGACACAAGGCACTTTGGTTTGGTTTAAGGTCTCTGTAATAGATCATTCAGAATCGTGCTCAAGAAGAATTTTATGGAAGAAGTTTTGCACTCGCTTTTTCGTCCATACTTCTAACCTTAAAGAGGTTGAAGACATCAGGTAAATTGCCAAACAACTTTTTCAATATACTAAAATTGTGATATATGACTCGTCACAGTGAAGCCTTAAACACCTTTGAACATGTTTAAAGTTCAAATAAAATATGTTATGTGTTTTTCTATGTCTAACAAAGAAGAATGATGGTTATATCACTGAGATATTTCTGAACCGCGGTTCATTACTTATTTTGTCAAGTAATCTCTAAGGGGAAATATTTTTACCATAGCTACACTTTAATAAATTTACTCGAGGCTACTTAATAATCAACCCTATTGTATTCTTACTGCTCCTTAAAGGGTTTGCAATATGTGAGGTGAAACAGAAGAGTTATACTCAATTTTTTGTGTGTGACAGAAGGTGTACTTCGTATATATAAGCCTCACTTTTAAAAATGACACAACAATGTATCAGCTAGTTAGGACAGAAATGAAGTAACCTCTGAGCATCAAAAGGATAACTATCATAAACAACTCTCATCTGTCAATTCTCTTAGGGACGTATGGCAGCAGTAATGGAATGGCACACGAGAAAGCAGTGGTCACATTGGGGCCTGCCCAGTGGTGCAAGCGGTTAAGTGTGCGCGCTCCGCTGCGGCGGCCTGGGATTCGCCGGTTCGGATCCTGGGCATGCACCAACGCACCGCTTGGCAAGCCACGCTGTGGCGGCATCCCATATAAAGTGGAGGAAGATGGGCACGGATGTTAGCCCAGGGCCAGTCTTCCTCAGCCAAAAAAAAAAGAGGAGGATTGGCAGATGTTAGCACAGGGCTGATCTTCCTCACCGAAAAAAAAAAGAAAGAAAGCAGTGGTCACATGTGGTATTAGTGCAAAGCCACACTGCTCGGATCAATGCACACATATGCCCTGGGAAAGTCAGCATACACCAGGACTCTGAGAAGATCCACCAGGAGCCACTTTGTAGCATCTCTGAGGCCGTAGGCAAGAGAAGGAAGGGAGCTCTTAGGGGCCCCAAACTAGCACAAATCCAGAGATATTAAGACTTTCCTAACTCAGGTCACAAGGTCTTCCAGCTACATGACCAATGCTTGGTGTATGTCTTAGGAGATAAAGTACGAGGCAGAGATTCCTGCTCACCTCCCAACAGTCATTCTCTCCTTTCTTCCTTAGTAACCAAACCCCAGATGTTAGCTGGGCACATGGCCACCCAACTAAAAGAATTACATTTCCCTGCCTCACTTACTGCTTGGTGTGGCCATGTGACTAAGTTAAGGCTACTGAATCTAAGCGGAAATGTTGTATAGGACTGGCGATCATCCTTTTGACAAAGGAGCAGCTACTATCTTCTTCTCCTACTCTCTTATTCCTGCTTCCTAGAAGGTGCATCTTTGGGCTGGAGTTCAAGCAGCCATCTGTACCACCAAGTGATGTGATAAGGATGGTGGAACAACAAGAGAGAGGGAGCCTGGGTCCCTGGTGGTCACAGAGCTGCCAATATAGAGTTGGACTGCCTACCTCCAGATTTCTTTTATGTGAGATAATAAATGCTCATATCTTTAAGCCACTATTAAGTTTTTCTGTTACTCACAGATGAATCAGTGCCTCACTGATGGAACTAGAAAGTAGGTGTGTGTATGTATGTAAAATATCTCAAAGTGTTTACAGCCTAACACATAGTAGAAACCTAATGCATTTTAGTTCTTCTTTATCTAGTATGATACAACCACAGTCAACCCAAAATATACAGGCATCTATAAACCTCTCATTATTAGATGAGTTAATTGTTAGATACCACAGAAGGACACAGCCAAAATGTGAACCCTGTTCTTGTTCTTCATTTTCTATAGTCGCCTTTGAAAGTCCTCAAGCCTTAAATATCTCGTATGTATCTTAAAATGATTTGACTTTGGTTACTTTGCCTATTTATTGAAGGCAGAGGTTTATCTGCCAGCTGGCTTTCTTATCCACCTTCTTGCACCACCAATATCTTGTCCTTTGGCAGAACTTTTCCCCATCTCTAAGCGGTACAGGTAGGGCTGTCAATCAGGTTGGGGAGATCTAGGTAAAGAGAGTACCCCATCCTCTAGTGATAGTGATTTGTTTGGGGATGGGCATGTGACTCCAGAATCCTCACATGGACAGTCTATTGAAACTAGTGGAAAGATAAATGTCCTGTTTTGAGGGTCATGGCTCTCCGAGCCTGTAACCTTGGAGCTGCTATCCACATGGAGGAAACTGAGACTGAAGATAACACATTTCTAGACTTCCTAGCAATGTAAGCCAATAAATTCCTTTTTCTTTGATTTGAGGTAAGTTTCTCTCTCTCGTCATTGGGAAAGTTCTGGAGATTAACATTAGACTGGTCATTTTTCCATGGTTCACCGACATATGAAGGATAAAATAGATTGGGAAACTACAGAATCAACAACTTTTTAGTATCTGTCTTAGTATCTACTTAGTACCGTAAAATTTTGACTCATATTACTCATACTATTAGTCATATAATATTATTAATATC
The DNA here is from genome assembly GCF_020826845.1 of Diceros bicornis minor. Taxonomy (NCBI): domain Eukaryota; kingdom Metazoa; phylum Chordata; class Mammalia; order Perissodactyla; family Rhinocerotidae; genus Diceros; species Diceros bicornis. The sequence continues at coordinate 25,533,942 of NC_080753.1, read as the reverse complement.
ACACGGAAATTGGGAAATCTTCGGAGTCATGCCTGCATCTAAGATAGATATGAAACTATTGCCATGCTTTTCATCCTTCTAATTATATTTAAAGAAGCTAACCAAGTTTTTACGTCAAATCAGCATCTAGAAAATAGTTTTGGTATGCTACTTCAGGGTTCATTATTTTGGTGGCTTCCTTGGAAATCCAAATTTTATCATCCTGAAATAAATACTCCCTTTACCAGAAACATTACAGATGTGTTTCAGTAACAATTTCAGTAACTTTCAGTAACAATTTCTCCCATTAAAGAAGCAATTCCATTTTTTAAAGTGACATGCAGCACAAGTTATTTAAAAAAAAGGATACTTCCTAGCTGTAACAATAATCCTGATTTTGTCTCAGTGAGAAGAAAATTTCACGTTCTTATGATAAACTAACCAAAATTAAATCAGAAGTAAAAAGAATATTGATTTTCAAAGATCCTAGTGCTTGAGAGTGAACCCAAGTTAGTAAACATATATTTGAATTTCTACAGAACTATGGATGAAGAATATTTTATCCATGAACAAGACTAATTCTTAACACAACTGGCTATGCACCTAAATTAAGAGTGAAAATACACACTCCTAAGTAAAAACATACTGTACTTCTATTATCATTTAGATTGAGGCAAAACAGGGTCTCATAGGAGATAAACATTCTTAACAAGCAAATAAAGAATTCAGCCACTGGGGTTTTCTTTTTATTTCAACTGTTTAAGCTTTTATAACAAAGTTTTTCGTGTTCTGAAAGCTTTTTATGGCTACTATTATAAGAACAACATGATTTAATTAGCATGCATTGAGAGTATGGCTCTATAATGGGAATTTTCATTAATTAAAATAGATGGAAATACAAAAGCATTAGCTGTAAACAATTTGAGGACTCAAGAATCTAATTTGCCTATTGCACAACAAAGAAACACACATTGCAGTGATGTGAATGATTTTGGCTTGCATAGCAATTGCATATTTATCTAACAGTTTCAGACTTCATTCATTCCACAAATATTCACTGGGTATCTACTACGGCCTGGCACTGTGACAGTTGCTTGGGAGTCATCAGTGAACAGAACAGAAAAAGATCCTTGTCCTTGTGAAGCTGATATTCTGGCAGAAGAGACAGAAAATTTACAACAGACATAGTATATAGGTAAATTATGTATGTCAGAAGGTTATAAGTGCTATGGGAAAAAAAAAAAAGAAAATGTACAGTAAGGTAGGGGTGCCAGCAGTAGTGGGGGAGAGGGATGGGCTGCAGTTTTAACTAGGATTCTCAGAGTGTGCCTCATTAAGAAGGTGACATTTGAGCAAAGACTTTAAAGAGGTCACAGTATAAGCTATGTGGGTATCTGGGGGAAGAGCACTCCAGGCAGATAAAACAGCCAGGGCAAAAGCCCTAAGGCTGAAGATTTCTGGACTGTTGAAACCTAAGCACAGTGAGCAAAGGGAAGAATATCAGAGGGGGAAAAAAAGCTATAAGGTAAGGGCCCCTTTGTCTTGGAGGGTCTTTCTGGTAGGGCTAGTTATGTTATTTGTGAGGCTCGGTGCACAATGAAAATGCACAGCCCCTTGTTCAAAAAGGGAAAAAGTGCTGTCAAAGGTATTAAAATATAAGGCTTTTTCCCTTAAAAATATTTTAGTACCTATAATATAGGGATTACTTATAATTAGAGCGATAATAGTATTACATGAATAATGACAAACTTTTGAATTGCAAAAAAACATCATGTTGGTGTTATAATTTTATATAACACAACAAATAATAATACTTTGTTAATATGTTATGTTGATTGATCATACAATTTTCCTGGCTTGCTTTCCTATATATTCATCTATTAGACCATCAAATATATATTTTTAGTAACTTCATTTTCAGCTGATATAACTGAAAGCTCTTAGTAAATGCAAGATCACAAACAATTTTCTCTTCAATTTTTTTTTTCTTGTGATGAGAACTTTTAGGATCTACTCTCTTAGCAACTTTGAAATATACCATACAGTATTATTAACTATGGTCACCATGGTGGGTGGAGGGGGTCAAAAGGTACAAACTTTTGGTTATAAAATAAGTCACGGGGATGTACTGTACAAATAATTTTGATAATATTTAATTTTGAGAAAGATCTTTCTGCTGATGCCACTGTTACTGGAGCTAAGAGTATTTTATAGGCTATGACAACATTGAGATAAATTTCTTATAAATTATTTCAAAATATAAATTTTAGTGTATCTGAGCTGACGAATCTTACAAAGCAATTTCTCTAAAAAAATTTAACTCTTCATACAAATCAGTTTCATGAAAGTTTGAATTTAATTTAATTTTATTTTACTTTATTTATTTTTTTATTGCATGAATTTAATTTTAAATGCAAATATATGCAACGCATTTCAACGTCTCCTCTGACATCTCCCATAACTTGCGGAGGTTGAACAAGTAACTGAAAGTGGCTTCATAATTTGCACATAATTCAAAACACCTGCTTATGCATTCTACTGCTGTATCTGTGATTACAAGGAAAAATTTAATTTTAAAATTGTCTTCATTAATTGGGTCATCTGAAGCTTCATATGCAAATAGTGTCCTTTTCTGCTGAACGTGATGATCTTTAAATTTAATTTCTATTTCTAAGCCTGGAGATCTTTGCTTTACAATGTTGTAGCAGTTTTCAACACTGAAAATTCTAACCTCTTTGAAGAATTCTAACAACTTTCTGATATGCTTTACTGCAATGTCCATATCTCCACTTTTATTCCGTAATAACTTACTGATAAAGTTTGCTGCCTGAACACCAGCAGTTTCTGTCCGGGTGCTGAGGCCAGAGAGTTAACATCAGCAGCTGCTGGGACCTTCTCAGGTGACCCACGGGACAGCCAGCCTCCCACGGCCGTCCTGGTGCTGCCCTCCTGGGAAGCCCCTACTCTCTCGCGTGGCCATGCCGCTCTTCTGCTGATGCTGACATGGTGGCTACCACCCAACAGGGTCCAGGTCGCAGTGTGCCTGCCCCTCAGGGTCCTGTGGCACCCTGGACTGCTCCCAGATGTGCAGTGGGCGGCTGACCACACACTATGGCCTGAGCGCTCCTGCTGTGCCTGAGCCCTCATGTGAGCCAACTGCTGCTGGACCACAACCACGCGTGCATGCTGCTGCTCCAGGGGTCTCCTCTCTTAGGAATATGCTCCTTTGTCCCATAGGACTTCGCTTACAAAACGCAAGGTCAAAGATAAAATGATTAAGAAGTTCAAGACAGCAACCACAGAGGATTAAACCAAGCATGGGGCCCTTCTCAGTGCAGGGCCCTAAGCGACTGTAGAGCCAGGTTCCGTGAAGCTGGAGATACTTCTAGGCCATTACAAACAGCCAGGCCTTCTCTCTGAATAAAGCAAGGAGCCACTGAAGGGTTTTGAGCAGAGAAGTGACATGATATGCGTCACCTGCAGTCACTAGTGAAGAATATAGGTTTTGCATTTCTGACTAGAGAACTAGACTCAATAAATTCCTCAGAGTCAAGCATTAAACTTGATTTACACAACTATCCTTGTGCTTTTGGACATTCAATATACTCAAAAGTAATTTTTTAAAAAATATCATGTTGTACAACCTAAATATATACACTTTTTATTTTGTCAATCATACCTCAACAAAATTAGAGAAAAAAGTAATTTCTAAATCTTTATCAGGCCAACATTAAGCATAAACAAAGTAGATCAAGTCTACTTATACAATGTGATTCTGATTTAATTAGATGTACTTGGTTGTAAAGAACAAAAACCAAGAGAAGGAAGTTAATTGTAAGAATATGAGGGAGTGTGGAAACAGCGATTTCCACCAGGCCTCTAGATCTCTTAGGACCTTCTCCATGTGTACCTCTGTCTAGGTCATAGCCTCTGCTCATTCAACTGTCCCCCCTTGTAGTCTCCAGTTACTCCAGATCTCACTGTCCACCTGAGGGTCTTTCAGTGTCTGCTCATGCTGCTAGCAGTCTGCTGTGTGCAGCCCTTCCCAGTTCACAACTGCCAGGAGTGACACTCCAAGGGCCCCAGCTCATTTCTATTTGGGCAACGCTTTTAGCCCCAGATCCACCTCCTAAGCCATGGGCAGTCTTTGCATTGCTGCCCTTGACTCAGAGTCCTTCTGACCCCATCTGCCATGGCTGATGGGGACAATGTCACAGGGTCACACATAGCTCCCTAGGGTCACTCCCAACCACTGGAAACTGTGGGTGGGATGGTATTCCCTTATCAGAATCTGTGAGGATGATAGTCATGGAAACGACATAACTGAACCCTTGCTCAAAATGTCTTCTGACACACAGCTTAATATCTTTCATGTCAGTGGATCACTGTGCCTGAAATTCCGTCAGTCTTGGCCTAATTTTGGTAACCAAGGATCTTTCTTTATAACAAAAATTCCTCTAAGAAAGTTAAAACTTACTTGCAGTGTCTGATATACAGCTAGCACTCAATAAATGTTAGCTGAATGAGTGATGAATGAAGTTTGATTTAATCTAATTGTTTTCCTCTGCGAATAGCTACATTGAATGAAGGCATTTTATGGACAAAAGGAAGAAATGTCGTTTGGAGCACATGAAAATTTGACAGAGCATGGGGAAAGGGTGTGGTAAGTAAAGGACCACCCAGAGATCATGGATGTCTGGAGCACAGGAGGAAAAAAATCTAGGAGGTGGGAAGTAAAAGGGAAGTTGCCTGTCATCTCCCACACCCCCACCCCAAACACTGACCAAGACAAAACAAACATCTCAATTTTGCCTATTTATAATTATATTATAATTATAATTATATATTATATTATATATTTATATATGTATTATATCTATAACTTATATATTATATTTATTTATATATATTTTATATATATTATATAAAATATATAATTACATATTATATTACAATTATAATTGCCTATTATAATTTATAATGGCCAGGAGGAAAGAGTTAAAGCTATCGAATAGGATGAGGACTGAAAGATGCCCACTGATTCAGTGATGTGAACATCACTGGTGAATTTAACAAGGGTGATTTCAGTGAAATGGAATGAAATACATAAATGCAGCTGTGTCATACAGCAATTTAAGGATCAAAGGACTATGAAAGGAAGATCTATTCTGGTCTCAGCTACACAACCTAATTACTGTGTGACCCTGCAGAAGTCAATTAAATGCTTAGGGCCCCGGTTTCCTCACCTAAAATGGGAATAACAATGCCTATATACCCATCAGGTTGTTGTAAAAATTAAGTGAGATAATATATGTGAAAGTGCTATAAGATTGGCAAAGCTCTATATAAAAGGAAATGTACTCTCACTGTTATCAAATAACAATAAGTAAATTTGTTCATGTTATTTAGCAAGAAGTACACTAAAAATCTGACCAAAAACATGTGGCCAAGCATAAAAGGAAAGGCCAAATTCACTGAGAACAACAGAAATTCTGCTAAATGAGCTCTACTCCAAGTAAAGCAACTTTCAAATGAGGAAAATATTTAGATCAACAAGTGATAAAGCACTAGATAAATTTACTGCTATATTTTCCCCAACAATTTAAACAACATATTTTAAATATGGTTGCTTTTTGCCACAGTCAACTATAAATTCAAACAACTATAGTAAAAATCTCATCAGTTTTAATCAACACGACACATTTGTGTAGAAAGGATTTTCCACAAGGCTTTGCATTCTATTTGCTTTCTTTGTATATCATTGTTTTGGAGGATATTAAAGTGAATAATAATAACTAGAAATATCTTTGGATTATCTGTGAATACATCCTCAAGTCCTGAAATAAAAATCTACGATAAAATTGCAAACTTGTGCGTTAGGAGAAACCAAACCTAAAAACAGTCAAGGAAAAAAAATCCATAAAGAAAAACATTCATAACTTGGCAAAATCCTGAATTGGAATGAAAGATCTTTTTCTCTAAAAATGTTGGTGGGGAGCCAAAAATGAATGATAGCTAATACTTACTGAGCATGTACTATGTACTGGGGCATGTGTTTTTCATGTACAGTTCATTTGATGAGCATCTTGACAAATGAAGTAAATATTACAGTATCATTTTCCCCATTACAGATAAAAACCTGAGACACAGAGACTAAGTAACTTGCTCAAAGCTACACAGTTATTAAGCATTAAAGTTAGGAGCTGAACCATGCTTGTACGGCTCCAAAGTCCATTGTCTTAATCAATGCGTTATATGGTCTCCCACAATTATTTCTTTATAGAAAATGTTTAAATTCCTGAAAAACAATCATAATCAGTTAAGTACTAACTTAGTCCAAATAATTTCTGATCTCTCTGTTACTTTTTTTTTTTTGAGGAAGATCAGCCCTGAGCTAACGTGTGTGGCCAATCCTCCTCTTTTTTGCTGAAGAAGATTGGCCCTGGGCTAATATCCATGCCCATCTTCCTCTGCTTTATGTGTGGAACGCCTGCCACAGGTTGGTGCCCGGGATCCAAACCCGCGAACCCTGGGCTGCTGAAGCAGAGTGCGCAAACTTAACGGCTACACTACCAGGCCGGCCCCTCTCTATTACTTTTTAATCGTCCTATAAATATTAACAACAGAGTATTAAACCAAGAGGGGTGCCCTTCTGAGCATGGGGACCTGTGCTAGTGCTGTGCCTGTGAAGCCTGCCCAGGCTTTAGGATCAGGGTGCTTTAATTTATTCTAGAAATAAGTAGAATGTAAATTACAAACACACACCAATTTCAGAATTGTAAACTTGTTTAGAGTGCATCTCACATTTCTGCGAAAGATATCATTAAAGACAAATACCACGAGTACCCTCTGTCCCTACCCCTCCACCCCCCCAAGCTGTGTTAAGCTTTATGCTTAAGTCAGTGAATCTCAAACTTTAGTGTGCATCAGAATCACTTGGAGGGCTTGTTAAAGGTTGCTCTGTTTCAGTAGGTCTGGTGAGGCCTGTGAATCTGCATTTCTACCAAGTTCCCAGGTGCTGTTGATGCTGCTGGTCCAGGGACCACACTCTGCGAATCACTAGACTAGACAGAAGAGCAGCTATCTATAGCGTTATTCTAGAGTCACTGAAAAGGCCTCTGTCCAAAAAATATGTGAGGAAGGAACCAACAGTAAAACTCCTTTTATAAGAAATAAAGCCCATCATGATGTATTCCGGAACAAAGGGAAGGCTGCGGCTCCTAAAGGATAATCCTCTACCCTTAATTCTCTCACTCAGCAAACATTCATTGAGTGTCTAATATATACCTGACAGTGTTCTAGGAGCTGGGCATGCAGCAGTGAAAACAGAGTCCTCGCCTTCACGAGGTTTACATCTGAGTGGGCGGAAGCAGATGATACACAGATTTAACAAGTACATACTCACACAGTATGTTAGGTGGTGATACACGCTATAGAGAAAGATAGAGCACAGCAAGGGGTGAGTGTGAGCTGAGGGCTGTTATTTATACAGCATGGTCAGGGAAGGTCTCACTAGGACATTTGGGCAGAGACATGCAAGTCAGGGAGGCACAGACTAGGAGCAAACCTGGGAGAAGAGAGTTCTAGGTAGAGGGGACAGCAAGTGTAAAGGCCCTGAGTTGGGAACACACTTGGTGTGTTTGAGGAAGAGCAACACAAAAATAATGTTTTTCATTATTTATGAATAAGGGGAGTTTCCTACTATCCTCAAGGATTAACAGGCAAATGAGACTGAGTAAGCAAACTTCAGAATATTGGGAAGAAATGAAGAGAGTGCTCGCCCATACTCAATGTGCAGACAATTTCTCGTCTCCATTCTGGTATTACAATGTTTTAAGACCCCAATCTCACATAAAATGTAAATATAAATAACATCACTTTTTTTTTCCTTTGGATTTTGTTTTAATCTGCTTATCTGTCAGGGCAATTGCTAAGGAGAGAAGCCCAGAAGTTTTCAGGCTACAACTGGGAGGAATGTGGGTACATTGTAGCAGAAGTTAGTGGTGCTCCCACCCTGTCTACTCAAGATGCCCTGTTCCCATTCAAGCTGATGGCTTCTTACTACAGGGCCCTGGAGCTCTCTGCCTACACACTGACCCTGCCTAAGATGATTTTTAATTCATGGACAGGTGAGGCTGGAAGTACCAAGGTGTTCACTCCCAGGAAGCAGCCCTCAACCAGTGATGGACAGGGGTGGTTACATACTAAGGAGCTTCTTTGCCCCTTGGGTGGAACAACTCTGAGGCATGTTCCTCGCCATCCCCCAGGGAATACCAGTGGGACTGAGTCCCAGTTGCCCGCAGTGGTAACCTGTTCTTTAAGGTGCCTAATAGTGGCTTCCTTGCCTTCCCTTTCTCACTTCCCTTCTTCCCTACTGGTGGGCTCACCTCCCAAACAAACTGCTTTCATTCAAATCCTAAACTCAAGATCTGTTCATCGGGGACACCAGCTTAAGACAAGTATCTTCTAACTAAGGAGTCACATCACTGTGTGAGGGCACCTCTGACCCACTGGTCAGTCCCTTTTACTGTCTCAAGCAATGCTTTTTACTTGACCACTGACCGAGTGATTTTCATCACATGTATATGCTCTATCGTAACTCCTAGTCCCCACAATCAAATCACTGCATACAATTCTCAGGCCATTTTTTTGGAGGTATTTTATCAAATGAGTTACAAATAGCTTTAACTTGTAGTTATCACTGCAAAAATGATGGTATCATGCAATTTCTTGATTGGCCATTCTTAAGAAGAGACATCCAGACTCATTTGTTTACCTATTATAATAAAATTCATATTTTAAACATGCCTCCTTAGTACAATCTATGCTTGTTAGATGGACTCTCAATGCTTTCTCCAAGTTCACCAGCTGTAGGGGGGATGGCAATATTTTCCCTTCCTTGTTAAGATCTGGGTGGAGTACCTCAAAGTCATTATCTTGTATAATTTCATTTTAAGCTGATACGTTTTCCTGTTTTTAACTACAAAACCATGTTTTCAGTTGAAAACATAATTTAAAAAGTGTTACACTTAAAAATTTAAATTTAAGAATAACAGTAATATCACTAAAGCCAGAAATGGAATGTTATCAGGAACTTCAGTACAGCAGGAAGCGGAGCCAAGCACAGGTACACATTTATAAACAAAGTGTTTGGTGAAGTGAAATTGTGGCTGAAAGTTGAACAGATCTGGGGGAGCCAATGGGTTTTCGTATAAATCAGTGGTGACCAGTGTTTTCTGCTTGAAAGCCAGTTTCGAGAAAAATACAGTGTGCACTGGCAGGCATGTCTGGTGAATGTCAAATGGAATTAGCCTTATTGAGTCCCATGGGGTGGGGGGGAGTTCTAATCTAGTAATTTAGATTACAGTATTTAATGAATGGAACATCACAGAACAAATGACACTAAAATTTTCATGTTTGGGAATATTAATGTTTTATTTGGAAATAATTATAAATTTAAAGGAAGTTGCAGAGAGAGTCCAGAGGGGTTCACCCAGTTTCCTCCAATGGTTACATCTTGCATAACCATAGTACATTATCAAAATCAGGACATCGACACTGGTACAATATGTGTGTATAGTTCTATGCCATTTTGTCACGTGTGGATTCGAGTAAACATCACTGCAGTCAAGATACACAACTATTCCATCACCAGAGATCTACTGATTTTGACATTTACCAGTCTGAAGGAGGTGTAGAAACCTTACTTACATTTAAGTCCCCTTCCTTTCCCCTGTTTATCACATAATTGTCATCAGACGATGGTTTACTTTTTGCTTCGTCAGACATAACTTTTTATACTCAAAAGGAGAAGGAAAGCTTATTAATGCATATTTTTGCTCTTTCTGTTGTTCTTTCTTTCTAATATTTCAAGATTCATTCTTTTTTCATTTCCGTTCTTTTCAAGAACTTTCTTTATCACTTCTTTTAGGGTAGGTATGCTGGCAAGTAACCCTCTTAGTTTTCCTTTGTCTGAAAATGTCTTTATTTTCCCTGTATTCCTTAAGGATAATTACATTAGCTAGGATTCTGAGCAGACAGTTCTTTTCTTTCAGTACTTGAGAATATTCTGCTTGTTTCTTCTAGACTCTATGATTTCTGATGAGAAAGCTACTGTGGGAGATCAAGATTTGGCCACCCTGAAAGATATCTCTTTACCTTGATTGTTTTCTCTGACGTTTGACCTCACCCACTAACTGCCTAAAGAATTTGACATAGAAGATCTGTTCCAGGAAGGAGTTACTATCTGATGGCTGTAATATATTGTAAAATAGATGTTACAATAGGAAAGGCACCAACAAGCCCATCTTATCAAAAATTCTGTCTCTCTGGCCACATTCTCTAGATGGCCCTGCAAGGAGTTGCCAGACAAACATTTACATTTATAAGGGAAATCTCCATTTGTAAAGGTATCTCCCTCTCTGTATTGGGAAGAGGGCGGATGACCTCATTTTTAGAAACTTATCAATGTGGAAGGTGAGGCCTTAAATCTGCATAATAACCTTACTCTTGTTTACTGTGCTTTAGTGGTAATCTCCTGTAACTGACTCCCCCCACCCCCAACATCCTCCTTTGTCTTTAGCTGAAGATGGTATTTAAGATGAGAATTTCTGCTTTTGTGTTAAGAAACTCAGTGTCCCTGGTTTCTCCCATGTATACATGTTATTAAACTTGGTATTATTTTCTCCTGCTAACCTGTCTTGTTAATTACTTGGCCAGCCATAAGAACCTTAAGGGAAAGGGCAGAGGGGGATTCTCCCTCTTCCCCCACACTACTATAATTCAAATTATTTTTTCCCTATAGGTAAGGTATCATTTCTCTCTGGTGGATTTCTTTGAGTTTATCCTGGTTGTGGTTTGCTCAGCTTCTTGAAGCTCTAGGTTTATGCCTTTTGCCAAATTTGGAGAATTTTCAGCTATGATTTCTTTGAATACTTTTTGACTCTACTTTCTTTCTCCTTTCCTCTGGGACTCTGAATGTTAGATCTTTTGCTATAGTTCTCACAGTTTCCTGAGGGTCCGTTCATTTTTTTTTTTTTCCAGTCTATTTTCTTTCTGTTGTCCATATTGAATAACTTATATTGCTACATCTTCAAATTCATTGATTCTTTCCTCTGATCTCTCCATTCTGCTGTTGAACCCATCTGCCAAATTTTTGATTTCAGTTATTGTATTTTTCAGTTCTAAAATTCCCACTTGGTACTTTTTTTTTTAAATTTTTTGTTTATTGCAGTAACTTTGGTTTATAACATTGTATAAATTTCAGGTGTACATCATTATACTTCTATTTCTGCATAGATTACATCATGTTCACCACCAAAATACTAATTACAACCCATCACCACACACACGTGCCAAATTATCCCTTTCGCCCTCGTCCCTCCCCCCACCCCCTCTGGTAACCACCAATCCAATCTCTGTCTCTATGTGTTTGTTAGTTGTTGTTATTATCTACTACTTAATGAGGGAGATCATATGGTATTTGACCTTCTCCCTCTGACTTATTTCACTTTGCATAATACCCTCAATGTCCATCCATGTTGTCACAAATGGCTGGATTTCATCATTTCTTATGGCTGAGTAGTATTCCATTGTGTATATATACCACATCTTCTTCATCCATTGGTCCCTTGATGGGCACTTAGGTTGCTTTCAAGTCTTGACTATTGTGAATAATGCTGCAATGAACACAGGGGTGCATGTATCTTTACGCACTGGTGTTTTCAAGTTCTTTGGATAAATACCCAGCAGTAGAATAGCTGGATCATACGGTAGTTCTATCCTTAATTTTTCGAGGAATCTCCAAACTGTTTTCCATAGTGGCTGCGCCAGTTTGCACTCCCACCAGCAGTGTATGAGAGTTCCCTTCTCTTCACATCCTCTCCAACACATGTTGTTTCCTGTCTTGTTAATTATAGCCATTCTGACGGACGTGAGGTGATATCTCATTGTAGTTTTGATTTGCATTTCCCTGATAGTTAATGACGTTGAACATCTTTTCATGTGCCTGTTGGCCATCTGCATACCTTCTTTGGAGAAATGTCTGTTCAGGTCTTTGGTCATTTTTTAATTGGGTTGTTAGTTTTTTTTGTTGTTGAGATGCATAAGTTCTTTGTATATTTTGGAGATTAACCCCTTTTCAGATGTATGGTTTGCAAATATCTTCTCCCAATTGTTGGGTTGTCTTTTCGTTTTGTCAATGGTTTCCTTTGCTGTGCAGAAGCTTTTTAGTTTGATGTAGTCCCATTTGTTTATTTTTTCTATTGTTTCTCTTGCCCAGTCTGACATGGTGCTTGAAAATATGTTGCTAAGACTGATGTCAAAGAGCGTACTGCCTATGTTTTCTTCTGGAAGTTTCATAGTTTCAGGTCTTACATTCAAGTCCTTAATCCATTTGGAGTTAATTTTTGTGTATGGTGCAAGGTAAGGGTCTACTTTCATTTTTTTGCATGTGGCTGTCCAGTTTTCCCAACACCATTTGTTGAAGAGACTTTCTTTTCCCCATTGTATGTTCTTGGCTCCTTTGTCAAAGATTAGCTATCCATAGCTGTGTGGGTTTATTTCTGGGCTTTCGATTTTATTCCATTGATCTGTGTGTCTGTTTTTGTGCCAGTACCATGCTGTTTTGGTTACTAAAGCTTTGTAGCATATTTTGAAATCAGGGAGTGTGATACCTCCAGCTTTGTTCTTTTTTCTCAGGATTCCTTTAGCTATTTGGTGTCTTTTGTTGTTCCATATAAATTTTAGGATTCTTTGTTCTATTTCTGTGAAAAATGTTGTTGGAACTTTGATAGCAATTGCATTGAATCTATAGATTGCTTTGGGAAGTATGGACATCTTAACTATGTTAATTCTTCCAATCCAAGAGCATGGAATAACTTTCCATTTCTTTGTGTCTTCTTCGATTTCTTTCAGCAATGTTTTATAGTTTTCGGTGTACAGATCTTTCACCTCTTTGGTTAAGTTTATTCCTAGGTATTTTATTCTTTTTGTTGCAATTGTAAATGGGATTGTATTCTTAATTCCTCTTTCTGCTACTTCGTTGTTAGTGTATAGAAATGCAACTGATTTTTGTATGTTGATTTTGTATCCTGCAACTTTACCGTACCCACTTCGTACTTTTTTATATCTTCTATTTTTTTGCCAAGACTTTATATCTTTTCATTTGTTTCAGGCATGTTCATAATTGTTTACTGAAGCATTTTTATGATGGCTCTTTTAAAATCCTTGTCAGATCATTCCAAGACCTGTTATCTGCCTATTGGCTTCTGTTGATTGTCTTCTTATGCAAATTGATATTTTCCTGGTTCTTGATATTTCATATTTGATGCATGATTTTCAATTGTATCCTGGATAGTTTAGGCATTATTTTATGAGATTCTGGATCACACTTATATCTTCTATTTTAGCAGGCCTCCACTGACACCATGCTGGTAGGGGAAGGGAAGTGCCACCTCACTACTGCCAGGTGGGGGTGACGGTCCAGGTTCCCCATCCTGCCTCTCTTGACATCTGTGGACAGGCATCATTCTTATGGATGGAGGCGAGATTTCAGGCTCCCTTCTAGGCCTCAACTGACACCTCCCTGGATAGGAAAGGGAGGGACACCTTGTTGCTGCTCACTGATGCCATAGCAGGGTAGGGGAGGCTTTGTTACTGCTGGATGGTGGCGAACTCCAGGATCCCCAGTGACTTTCATTGACAACTGGGTGGCGGGGGAGGGGGAGCTGGTACCTCCAAGTGGGGATGAAAGTCTTCCCACTCCTCTGATATCACCTGGCAGTGGGGGACGGGGATGCCTTGTTACAGCCAGGCCTTCGCTGTTGGGGTGGGGGTGGGGCCATGGGCTTTCGCATGGTATTTAGAAGGAGTAGGGCAACTAGTATCTAAAAGTTTCTGTCTCACTAGGCTCCCCCTTTCCTGGTCCTCCGGCTCTAGAGGGTAGACTTTTCTTGGTACTTTTGTCTGAGCTTATTGGTGTTTCTGGGTTGCCGAATTCTTCAGCATCCAGTCTGGGATACACGAGGCAAAAAACCCAAGGAACTCACTGCCATGTCACTCCTCAGGTGCTGACGTCCTCTGGTCGTTCTACCTTCTTTTCTCCACCTTCCAGAGTTTTCTTATGTTTCTTTTATATATAATGCTCTGAGTTTTTAGCTGAACTTAGTAAGAGAAATAGAGAGAAGTGTGTCTACTTCATCTTAGTCTAGACCCCGAAGTCACTGGACGTATTTTAAAAGTGGCAAAAAGAATAAAGATTTCTAATTTTTCAACCCTTAGATTGAACGGGGCATTGAAGTTCACAAAGTACCTTCATAGGCATTGTTTCTTTTCATCCTCAAAACAATCTAGTAAGCTTGATATTATTAGTATCTCCCTTTCTCAGGGGGGGAAACCGATTCAGAAGTGATAGGTCTGATCCAGAGTCACATAGTGAGTTAGTCACAGGTCTGGGGCTGGAATTAGGTTACTCTACTTGATGTCAAATTTTTTGAGCCAGACGAGGTATCAGCATGAGTCCACGGAGGTGAATAACTGACCAATAAGATTTGATGATATATTTTTTAATCCTCTTTTGTATCCCTCCTTCTCCCCATTTTGGTCTCCTTGTTTTGAAGGTGCAGGATCTCTCCTCTGCTTGTGCAGCAGGACTGGGTAAGCTATGCAACCCACAGCATTATCAGCAGAGCCTGTCTCCTAGAGCCACAGGTGACAGCCCTGCTGGGCCTTGGCCCTGGCCCCCCAGGGAGTGTGGGACTGCCCCTCCCATGAGAAAATCCCCTTTACCAAGCCCTGGGCTCCCACTCAGCCAGAGCACAGGAGTACAAGTATTCTAACACATCCTTCTCCAAGTCTGAGGTGGTAGCCCTGGGAGCTTTCTTGTTCCCTTCATCCTCTTCTTGGCACACATTGAAAGGCTGCACTTGGTGCTGTTCATCATTGGTGAAATCAAAGGTTAAAAAGCAACAATTCACAAGGTGACTAATAGCTTTTCAAAACCCAACCTGGTGGCCTTGTTGCAATGCAGATGCCTTAGCTGTCCAGTGCCAGCTATGGGGTCCTCTGTCTTTGGCACAACCAGTCCTCCTGGTGGTGTGCACCCTGTTCATTTTGGTCAAACCACGTTCCTCTAAAACACTAAATTTCCAAATTTTTCCAAAATCACTCACTGCACTTAAAATAAATTTTCTACACCCCAAGCTTTTAGATAAAACATAAGATTGGTGGAAAAACTGGGATTCTGCAGATTTACAAGTGCATGTGATAGGACCTCAGAAAAGTCTAGCTTGCATGTTTAGCTTGCGGCTTCAGGTTTCCCCTGAGAGACCATCACATCCTCCCAAGATCAATGCACTCCTGCTTGGGAAGCAGAACACCACGTAAAATATTAAATAGAATTATACACTCTTTTATTTGATGCAATACCATACACTATGCACACTTGTGGACCTACTAAATTTTATCTTTATACAAAATTAGTCCAAAATCAACGAGCAACATTAGTATGATAAAAGGCAGTTTTTACATGTTATTAAACAACATAGGATATATTTCAGACAAATCAAAGTTCAGAAGAGGCAGAATGATGAAGTACTTCCTAGCGGAGATGTTCTAAATAATAAATTACCACAAAGATTCTTTCACTTAATTTCCAATGATACAAATTGAAAGCTTTACACATTCTTACCACTAGTCACGCAGCTCTGCAGTCATATCACAGATTTGAATTAAGTAGGAAAAGATGAGTCTAAATTAGTAAGATTCCGGAATTACAGAATTTTGGAAAGAAATACGATTAATTTTATTTAGCTTTAATTGTATACAGAAACCAGAATTAAGCTATAATGTGTTAACACAATAGAACAGCTTTGTAGAGCCAATGTACAGTGGCTGGATTAACATTGGGAATGTGTTCTTGAAGGCTAATCTTCACTAGGAATAGCAGGCATTTCTGCTTAATATCTGAAGTGGCACAGTTTCCATTCACCAGGCCTGTCAAATTATATAATTCTTAAAAAAATAGTTTTCAATTTATGGGGACAAATACTACTTCAAATATTGTGTATAAATGAGACTTTATTGATATTTTATGTTTTACCATTTCCAAGTCACACAATTCAGGTTTGCATAAAGTGTGAACATACTGTATATAACATATTTAAAGGCAATAAAAATTGTGATCCCCCAGGTTTTTAATTTAGTAAGTTAATTTGTTTAATAACCCTCCCCTTCTGAGATGAATCAAAGGAAACTGTGAATCTGCCTCCATCTGTCTACCCACTGTCTACTGTAGCACACATTTCTACAGAGTAGGAGCTTGGATAAGTGGCAGTGACCAGAACCCTTGGTGGTAAGAAACACCCAGGAGGAAAGAGCATTCTCACACTCAGCAGACGAGCTGAGGGCCTCCCCTGCCCACAGCACACATCATTCCCTCCCCACAGACACTAGGATGGGCCGTAGTGAACAGAAACAGCAGTCTCAAACAGCCAACAGAACTCTGAAATGACTTCAATGAGCCCATCAATAAGAATCACCAAATATCTGAGGAAAATCTGTACCAGGAGAGCAAGGCACCAAACTCAACAGTAGAAGAAAATGCACATAAAGAAAAGGTGTACAGGAAAAAAGCCAGTGTTTCAAAGAAAGATAATAATTGTCTTCAGAAGGAAAAGGGAGAATATTATGTCAATAAATAAGAATAGACTTTTTCATTTCCTAGAAATGAAAAATAAAATTGTAAAAATTAAAAATTTAAGCCGTAAGTGATAGAGAATGCATACGGCCTGAAAAGCAAATCACCACGCTGGAAGATTGAGCTAACAATTTCTTCCAGAAGTCAGAACCAAAAGACAAAGATATGGGAACTGTGAATGGACAATTACAATATTTGAAGCCTAGAACTGGTGGTTCTTGAACTAGAAGTTCCAGAAAGAAAAAATAGATATGTTGGAGGAAAGGAAATTATTTTTTTAGTTATCAAAGCAATTATCAATGGGACGACCCTTGAGCTTGAATACAAGGGTCTGCAGGTTGAAATGGCTGAATGAGACAAGAATACATGAAAAAATAGCTAAACCTAGACTATCAATAGACTCATTGATATGAAATTTCATAAAAACAAAGAAAAAGAAAAAAAAATCCTAAAAACATTTAGAAAGGAAAAAAATGTGTTTCCTAAGAAGAAATAAGATCCACATTGA
Source organism: Diceros bicornis minor (assembly GCF_020826845.1). Classification (NCBI taxonomy): domain Eukaryota; kingdom Metazoa; phylum Chordata; class Mammalia; order Perissodactyla; family Rhinocerotidae; genus Diceros; species Diceros bicornis. The sequence goes on along the minus strand of NC_080753.1, from coordinate 25,516,759 downwards.
CACTGACATCTATTCAGCAACACTGCATGCAAAGAGACTAGAGCAATATCCTCACAGTTACAAGAGAAAAGAACCTTTAACCTAGAACTCTATACCCAGTCAAACTGCCACTTAACTGTGAAGGTAAATGAAAGGCTTCAGAAAGCTCCCCCATCTTGAACTCTCTCTAAAAAATTATGAGAGGGTGATTATCAGCAAAACTATAAAGGAATTCAAGAAATAGATGTGAGTATAAGAAACAGTGATGAGCAAAGAATAAATATAACTTGGAGATAAATTTAAATAAATGCTGATAATAAAAACAATTCACAACAATCCAAAATGAAATTACCAGCTGATCTCAACACTTGACGTGGTAGAAGAGCAGGAAAGGCAAAGTCACAGTGTGCTAGGGTCCCTGCCTGGGAGGAGGGAGAGAGGAGAGACAGACAGACAGAGAGACAGACAGACAGGGAAGTTTTAGATATTGAAAAAAATACAAATAAGTTTAAAAATCTGAATGTAAACCACACTAGAGGTGCTGAAGTACAATGTACACCTTGAGAGAGAAAATGGAAAGCAGCAGCAACAACCAGAAAGAGCACAGGCAAACCAACAAACAGCAAGAAAGGAAAAAAAGAGAAAGTATGATAAATGGATAAAATAAATTAAGATAGGAGGAATAGCTCCAAACACTATTACAGTAATCATAATAAATATAAATGGGTTAAAGTAACCAATTAAAGATCAGGGACTCTTGAGTTTGGCTAAAAAGGCAAAAACAAGGTACATTTTATTTACCAGACTCATACTTAAAAACAAACTGACACAGGCCAGTTGAATTAAGAGATTGAGAAAGATAAACCAGATAAAGCTAATAGAAAAAAAATTAGTAAAAATAGTTTCAGGAAAAATGAGATATAAGGAAAAAAGCATTAAAAAGGACAAAGAAGAATGTTTCCTATTGATGAAAGACATGATCCACTAGCACCAGGTTGAGCCTCCTGGATAAAATGTTCTTGCCTGTCATTTTTGAAATCTTGTCACCATTAGGCTGCATATCTTTGGCAAGTCAGTGAACAAAACAAATCCCCAGCCTTCACAGAGCTTTTGTTCTAGAGGAAGACAGACAGACAAAAAAACTAATAAATAAACTATATAATGTGTCAGATGGTGATAAGTGCCAAAACATAAAATAAAATAAATAGGGAAGGGTGACAAGGAGTGCAATTTCAAATGGGGTAGTAAAAGAAGGCCTTACAAGAGGGTGACATACGGGCAAAGAGTTCAAAGAACTGAGGAAACAACTATGCAGATTTCCGAAGGAAGAGAGTTCCAGGCAGAGGGCACAACAAGAGCTGCAGGGGGAAGAGGGCTCAAGATGGGAGAGGGAGGCAGTGATGGAGGAAAAACTGGACATCCATGGAACAGAAACTAAGGTTCCCTCCCTGAATGATTTTGGAAAGTTTCAAAATAAAACACATGAGATCAACTATGTGAAAACTGACATAACCCAAAAGATTACTAAAAGGAAGAGAATTTTAGAAATGTGTGACATCTGTTCAAGGAGACCTGAATTCAATCTAAAGAGATGTTACTGGATTGTGACTATAACTAAAATAGCTTAAGCCTATTGACTGTATTTTACACACTCTGAAGGAAGACTATTAAAAGAGAAAGGCTTAGTTTGAGTAGGATTCATAAAACAGGAGTCTGAGAGACAAAATGTGGCAATGTGTTTCCAGCAATGTCCATGGGAAAGGGTATAATGATTAGCAGACTTGAAAAACGAGTTTACTTAGCAGATATATTTTTCATTCTAATCATAAAGATAGATATATCTGGGGATTATTAGGCCATTAAAATCATCCAAATGATTTCAGGATCAGAAAGCAACCTTATTAGTACTAGTTTCCCATATAGATTCCCTACAAGAGGAGAGTGTGCTTATCAAAGGGCATGAGTGTCTAGTCCCAAGGAGACTTTCCCAATATATATTAATAATATGGCATTCTGATTTATTCATATTCTCATGTGAGTTTGGGTCTAGTCGTCAGCAGCCTGGAACTACCTGGATTTATAGAAACAAAAGGGACCTAGAAGCGAAGGGCCAAGTTTTGAAATGTAGTTATTACACTGAGTTCGAGCTGGATCAAACATTATTAGGCCCCCCAGGTGTCACCTGTACTTAGTCCTTCATCCGTCTAACCATGTGTTTGAAATACTGTACTGAGAAAAGAGCACTGGACTTCACAGTTAGAAAACCATCCAGAGCTCTGCCACCACTAGACACGCAACCCTGAGCAATGTCACTTAATCTCTCCGATCCTCAGAGATTTACACATCTTTTAAAATGGGAGTAACAATAGCTATTCTGTCTGTCTCACTGGTTTGTTTTGAGGCTCAGAATCTAAATCTAAAACAAACAGCTATCTGAATAGAAGGTATTAATGCTCTCATCATTACATGCCCTGTAGCCTGAGTACATAATTGATACACTGAAGCACATTACCACAATTATCTGAGAATTGAAGACAAGATGAAAAACCACTAACCCGCTGAACAAAATATAGGAAATCCTACCTCTCAGCAACTGGTTTGGCAATGTTTTCAAAAATGGTCTCTTGGTTTGCATTCTGATCAAAAATCCTTTGAAATCTGCAAATGTGAAAACGGTAATTATTTAAAAACTGAGCCATCAAACACTATTAGATTAATAATCTTTTTTTCCTTGAAAGCTTTGTAAATTACCCCATATTTACATCACTGGGCTTACCTAACCTAACACAATGTTTGCCCTGTAGTCCCAACCACACTGCGCTGTTGTACCCCTGTATACAAATGGTGGGTAAACAGTATTGCTTTGACAAGATCTGCACAATAAATCCCTCTGAAAAACTACAGCAGCTTTGAACCAAATAATAAACTGTGTGTTTTTCAGCTCTCAAGAGGAACAGTGTCTGCAATTGGCATCAAATTCAAATTTAGATAAGTGCATGAAATGGAAACCCAACAACAGGATGTAAACAGCCAAAGAACTCCAGATGTCTGACCTGTAGGAAAAGAACGCAGCCATGAAATGGATGATTATTGAACTTAGCTTAAATTTTTAGTTCAAAATTTTGAAGTGACGTTTATTTTCCATTAGTTAGGGACTGCATCCTGGTATCAGCCACTTAATTCTCAGGATGGTTTTGTTTCATTTTGTTGATCGTGAGTCAAAAGTCAAAAAGTAAATTAAGATAGACTTGTTCTGCAAAGAGAAGTCTTTATCAGATCGGCAAGGCTAGGAGCCTGGGGAGGTGGAATGGTGTCCATTTCGCTCTTCTTGGAATGGCACTCACACTTTGCTTAGTATAGGATCGCCAGCACAGAGAAATACCTGGGGCAGGAGACACACAACCTACGCTTTACAGTGTGGTAAGTTGCTACCAGCGAGTATGGCCTCTATTAAAACATCATGAAGAAAGAGAGAAAGGGAACAGAGAGAGGGAAAGGAGGAGAGGGGGAGAGGGCATGGAGAAGGGGGAGAAAGAGAGAGAGAGAGCAAGCATAAGCATACAGGGCAAAATATTAACAACTGTCAATCTCCCATAAAGGGGATAGGAGAGGAGACTACATTACTCTTCCACCATTTTTGTACATTTTTCCAAATAAAGGGGGGGGGGCACTTTAAAGCAAAAACTCTAAAACAAACACTTTGAGGGAATCCTAAGCAGCTTTCAGAGTGGCTTAGGAATCTCTGGTCTATGTGTCTGCCTACGCAAGTGAATTGGGCACATGTTCAATTACAGCAGAGACTACATGAAATGCAGGACTGCCTTCACTACAGAGGAGTTCGGAAGGATGCCTGGAGCTGGGCTAGAAATACAAAATGGAATGGAATTCATTGTCTGCATTCAACATTAACTTCAAAAGATCCCTATAGCTTATTAACTTCCCTTTTGAAGACACAAATAATGAAACTGTATACAAAGAGACATTGTAAGGCACTCTGGCTACTACGTCATTTAGCAGGCAAGATTATATTTGAGACAGCAATATTTGCCAAGTGTGCCCAGAACGCTTCTCAAAACCCTATAGGTGTATCAGAGCTTCAGACATAACACAGGGGACACGGCTGCCCCAGTCCTCTTCATGGCACTGCCTACTGTGATGTCTGAGCACAGACATAGCGGTGCTTTGGAGGATGATGATAATAAGGCTGATTTGCTTCTTTCCCCAGGTCGGTGAAGACTGAGGGAATCAATTAGCTATTCCCAACTCCACTTTCTTAAGTAACACGAATTACATCTATCACCATATAAACCAAAAAGATAGCAGGAGTTTTAATAAATCAAGCAAGGTTCATTAAACATCAAATATCATCATCCCCAAATATTTTATTTTATATAATGTAGTTGCATAGTAAACTGGAAAGGCATTACGATCAGCTAGCTTCTGAAAACCACTGAAGAACAAAATAAAATCATAGAGTTTAACAAGTTCAGTCTAATCTTTTACGGAGGAAGAAGTTGAGGCCCAGGGAGATAAAACAATTTACTTATGGCCCTGGAACTAACCAATAACATGCCTTGAGACATAACTTAGGTTTCCTGGTTCCCAGAAGGTCCTTACATTCATTAGGAAGCTCTGCAGGTTTTTTCTAACCTTCATTTCAGACTTGGTATATGCTGATTTCTTCCCACCCCAAACCTGTTCTTCCTGGTCTTCCTCATCCCAGTAAATGACAACTCCATCTGTCTAAAAGTTCAATCCAAAACCCTTAAGGCATCCTTGACTCCTCTCTTTCCATTACACTCTATATCCAACCCATCAGCAAACTCTATGAACACCGACCTTCAAAATACATCCAGAATCCAACTATTTCTCAGCATTTCCACTTGCTACTAACCCCGCCCATGCTACCATAATTTCTTGCCCAGTCTTCCTTGCAATAGCCTAACTGGTCTCCCTTGCCCCCTTACAGTCTATTTTCCACATGTTAGAAAGAATGATTCTGCTAAAACATAAGCAAGATTATTTTATTCTTCTGCTCAAAACCCTCCATGATCTTCCCATGACACTGTGGGAAAAGCTCCATAGGATCTGGCCACTCTGCTGCCCCTGTAACCTTCTTCTTCCCCTCTGCCCTCTGCTTACTCTCCTCCAGCCACACAGATCCCTTTACTTATCTTCCAAATGCCGGGCACTCTCCCGTCTCAGGGACTTCGCTCTTGCTATATCCTTGGCCTGGAATTCCCATCCCTCAGGTATCTGACTGTCTGGCTTCCTTACCCCCTTCAAGTCTCTGTTCAAACATCACCTTCCTGTACACCTTCCCTGACTGCCCTGTGAAATACTGCAACCACCCCTCCCCTTGCTGCCCCTCATCTCAGCACTCCCTGCTCCCCTTCCCGTCCTTAGTTTTCTCCATGGCACTTAACACTTTCTGACACACATTTTACTTACTGATCTGCTGGTCCATCTTCTCCCACTAAAATGTAAGCACCATAAGAGCAGGAGCTTTGTTGGGTGCCCCGCTGTATTCCTAGCCATTAAGACAGCACACAGTGGATGGTCAATAAATATTTATCGATTGAATGAATTTTCTTGGGAGAAAACAACGCTTAAAATGCTTAAATATTTATCTCTGAACATATGTATAAGTTAAATGTTTTATTAATTTCTTTATTTAAAATACTAAAATGAATATTTTTAATTCAGAGATTTAGAAAGAATCATCAAGAGATTTAAAGAGAGGCAAATAGCACTTTTTAAATAAGCACATGTTTAAATGCACTCTATTTGTATCTACATAATACAAATACTTTGGAAAGGACTGGTAGATAGAGATATGGCCAATTGTTTTCTAACAATCAAACAGAATCATCCTAAATAAAGCAAATCGTGGCTTTATAGAGACTGGCCTAGGCCAGTTGTCACAAAGTCATAGCTACTAATGTATGTAGCATGCTTACATCAGTGGGAGAATGCCCCTTTTAGAAAAAGGAAGTCATGTATTAAGGCTACTCCATAAAGGACAGAATGAAAGGTAATGGGGAGTCACAAAGACAAGGTGAGGCCACCTCACTACGCAACCATGTGCTAGCAATCCTGCTTGTACTTACTGTAGAAGGAGACACAAGAAGGAGATGGGATCGAGGTGGAGGGAGAAATATGTATATGGAGACAAAGGGCAGATTTGTGAAGACCAAAGAGAATCATTACGAGACAAAAAAAAAAGAGTAAATAACAATTAGAGAGAGAGAGAGACAGAAACAGAGAGACAGAGAAAACCATAAAAAATATCTGGGATGGTTTTATCCAAAGGGCAGGGGCAGGAATGGTCTCAAAATAAGGCCTATGTAAACCAGCCTGGAGAGAAATGCAAGAGAGAAATTAGGGTTCCTTCAGCAGGACCCAGAAATCCATCACCTAAGTCTGGGACAGAAATCAAATATGGGTTACTTGGGCTCAAACTTCTCCAAAAATCAAAAGTGGAGATTAAAGGAAACGGCATAATCTGAAATTGGAGAATAAAGACAGTATGAAACAGCCATAATCCCAAAATTCGAGGTCTGGCTACTAGAAGCATATTGGGACCAAAGGCGCTGATGACAATCCAGGAGTAGCTGTTTGGAACTCTTCACCTGGACCACACAGTTCAGCACCGTCCCAGAGAAATACACTGCAATCCATAAATGTGAGTATATACGTAATTTTAAATTTTCTAGTAGCCACTTTTTTAAAAAAAAAAGTAAAAAGGAACAAGTGAAATTAATTTTGATAATAGATTTTTAACCCCATATGTCCAAAATTTTATCATTTTAATATGTAATCAATGTGAAAAAATTCTGGACACATTTTACATTCTTTTTTTTTTTTTATACTAAGCCTTCAAAAATCCTTGATATATTTTATACTTACAGCACATCTCAATTCGGACCAGCTACATTTCAAGTGCTTAAGAGCTACATGTGGCTGGTGACTGCTATACTGGACAGTACGGATACAGAATGCACATACGTTCGTATGAGATCTGTATATCACTCATGTTGTAAAAAAGGCTCACCTATACAGTACAGGTTGTACCTTAAGTTCTTATCTTTAATAAAATTGTTTACTCATGCATTGAACTTCTTATAGGTGCTAAACCATAGTGGGCCAAGTAGGAAAAGGGTAATACTAGACAAACAGATGCAGTAAAGAAGGGCTGGGATCCTGGGATATCATGTTGGATACAGAAATACACCCTCTTTTCAACTTTGGGCACAGCAGAGAAAAGACAACTTGAATTCTGTCTACTAAATGAGAGAGAGAACTGCCCTACATTCTCCCCAAGAAGTGGTGCTAATACTTCACAGTACATATTAATGCAGTTCCAGAGTCTGTTCAAGAGGAAAACAGAAACGAAGAAGGAGAAAGAAAAACTTACTTAAATTTGTAGTTTTCTCGCTTATTATTCACAAACCCATCTGCCAAATCACGAGGTAAGGTAATTTCCAGGCTAGGTGTTAATTTTTCGTCTTCATCTATGGAATAAATCTGCAAATATGAAGACAACGAATGAATATACAATGGTAAAATCACAGCTTCAACTATGACCGTGTTATTATGACATGCATTGTAATGATATAAAAAATTGTACTTTTAAGACAAAAAGTCATCATATAGTATATTTTGGATAATTTTCCTCTTTGAACTGTGTGCAGACTTGAACAAATATATGGAACAGAACAAGAGATATAAAACCTAAATCAGTGTTCTATCGAAGCTCAGATCCTCTTTAAATGATCTAATGTTCAAATTTGAGCATCTGAGTGTCTCCATTGTGGAGACACTAATAGGCCTGAAAGCAACATATTATCCAAGTATTGCTTTAAAATTACGTACCAGAAATTAACATTTTAATACAACCACCAAGGATTTCTGAGCATTTACAGAATGTAGACACAGAGATAAAAGGATTAGGTCTGAGACTTCTCAGAGAGTTCACAAGAATGCTCTAATTCAAGTTATGTTCAAAGAAGCCCAAGTTTCCATGAGACATATTCAGGCATTTGATAAAAGACATGTGGCTTCAAAAGACACATGTAATTCGCGTCTTTGATGTCATTTTCAAGGTTCTCCTCCCAGCTCAGCCAGTAATTAGCAAATGACCTGGGAAAAATCACTTAACCTTTCAAAGCTGATATGGAAATGAAGGGGTGTTAACCAACCTCCTTACAACTGTAATATTCTCTGATTCTTTTCTTGATTACCTACTCCTTTCTTTATCGGCCAGGAAAATCAAGTCAGGCCTATAAAGAGGTCACAATGAATAAAGAAAAGCATAAGATTTGGTGTCCAAAGACCTGGGTCCAACATTGATCTCAATTTACCAGCTGTGTGACCAGCCACCACTTTCAGAATCTCGGTTCCTTATACACAAAATGAAGAAAACCAGAATTGCCTCCCTTACAAGATTGCTGTGGGGATCAAATGATGTCATGGAAATGGAAGCATTTTGTAATGCACCATAAAAAATGTTAGTCATTAGATTTAGAGGTTTTTTAAAAAGACTTCTTGTCTTTCACCAGAAATAAAATTCTTTCTAACAGGCAATACTTCCTGTCTAAGACCCATTTAGATGCTTGATTATGGGGGAAAAAGTCATATTCTTAAACAAGTAAAAGCCTACCTAAATCTCCAGAAGGTCTGAATAATTTTCCTACACAGATTGTTATTGAACCCTCTCATTTAAAATGTGAAGAATTCCTGGAGAAAAGTCATTCTGTAAAATAAAATTATTTGTGTAAAGTAATGGCATCACGTCCAAGGCTTTCTGGCTAGGTTTTCTCAAGAGACATTTAAAAATTATATCCTGTAGGGCACTGCATTAAAAAAAAAAAAAAAAGAAAGGGTAATGGCTAGACAAGTGAGTGAAAGGGGTGTGTAAGACATGAAACATACAGGAATGAGGGGTGCCACACATTTAAAAATAAAAAAACTGTAACATTCAGTGCTCAGAAGACAAAAAGGACCATCAACTAGAGTAGGAACAGCAACCCTCCACCACTCTCATTAAGCCATTCTTTGAGGCATTAAGAAAAGTCCCTTAATAACCAGAAAACTTGTTTAGTCTAATAGATTGGCTCTCTACCCTGTCATAAAAATATTTGAGATAGAGTAGTTTTTTTAATAATAAAAGACAATTAGATCAAATGCAAGGATGAATATGATAATGTTTTGAAATATACAAAGCACTATACAAATGAAAAGCAGTGCCATTGTTAAAATTAGCACAGAGGTTCATCTTCTGTATCTTCCAATTTATTAATCTATAAATTATTATAATTTAATTTAAAGTGCCTTAAGGAATAAGATTAATGAAGTAATGGAGCCATAAAATGAAGAGGAAAGAAAGAAAAATAGCTTTGAATCACTCTTGGTTTAAAGCTACAGGCAGCATTTCCAGTCAGAGAAACAACCACACAATCTCTGGGGGGCAAAAAGATAGGGCGCTAAAAGTGGGATTTCTGAGAGAAAGCAGGGCTACACTAACTCAAAAACTGTTCCTCTGCGTTCTCTTATTTTTGTGTATGCGACATAATGTTGCATCTCAGTAAGACGCTGACATTTTAAAATACAGTATGACACCTAAAAATACTTCCTAGAGTATCAAACAATCCACTCCACAGAATCTCAAAAAAGAAATGCGAAAGGAGGCACATTAAAATGTCCAAACAGTGCATTTTAAGAAAAAAGAAAGTTCAATACTAAATCCAAGATTTTCCATCAACCAACACCCCCCCCCACACACACATTCTACTCATCTTCTTACATCACCATACCCAAGCACCTGCTTCTGACTGTCTGACTGCTGAGTTAATGTAGATAAATTCAACAATTTTAGCTAAGAATCTGGGCGGGGGGTGAGGGGGATGTTATGTATAACATACTTTTTACATATGATGCATTTTTAAAAACCTTCTTGCAAGTGGATGTAAAAAGAGAGAAAATGGGAAGATACCCATGGTTCCTTTCTATACTGCTTTATTCTTTAAAACAAAACAAAACAAAAAAACAATATTTTCTTTGGAGTCTTCTCATGCTTCTTCTGCCCAAGGTACTCCATGAGTAAAAAGACTGATAATGATAACCACAAAGACCCTATATTCTCCTTGTTTTAAATACATAAATTACATGAAACAAATGTTAGATTATGAGATGCTATGATGTTATATATATACATATACAGTGTAGATATGGGATAGAGATGAAATATTATTAATAATGTACCCATTCCAGGCACTCATGAATATGACCCAGATTGCCCTTGTCTAAATCCTCTCTTTAAGGGGCAAAAAGGTTTTGTCTGAAGAGGCAAGAGCTTTGAAATAAAGAATCCTTAATCAAAATCAGGGTTCTGCCACTCACTAGGTGGATGGGTTGGCCCATCCACATTATTTAACCTGAGACTCAGTTTCCTCATCTATAAAAGGAGAAAAGGACATCTCATGAGAACCCTGTAGCTTTTCTCATGAGAATCAGGGATAATGCAGACAAAGCATTTACGCGGTAAGAATGACTATGCCCCTTTCTAGGGAGAGAAAACAATGTTTTGAAATATTTAAGAAGCATTCAAAGTATCTCTGCTCAGAGCATGGGCAATGTGTTAATCTTTGTCTCTCTGAGGTTAGCACAGCAAAGGAAGCACCTAGTAAATGTTTTCTGAATAAAAAGTATATGTGTATTCTTTGCATCAGGCTGCATAAATACCTATCTATATCTGCAATGAGTGTATGTCAACGTTCATGCTTCTGCTGCAGAATGACAATATAGTCAGTCAACAAATTCTAAAGGCCCACTGTGTGCAGAGCCACGTGTATGCTTTGTGTCTATATCTGTATCACCTCAGACATGTGTGGACACGCATCTCTTGTTCTCATTTTTTGCCCGAGTTCGAACATAAGTTTGAGTGTTATCTGTGCAGAGCTGCGTGGCGGTTCCCCAGAAAGGAGCAATAGGGGTGCGCAGCTGAGGCGCAGTCTATGTGAGTGTACAGACACATATGCACGCGTCTGCCCCTGCGTGCACACGTGTGCCCCGGTGCAAGAATGTGGCTCTGTTCAGGGTACGTCTGTGCCAGCAGGGCTGTGCTGGGTGGGAGTGGCCTGGGTGTCCCTCTGTCCGCGTCCCTGACAGCGGCGCGCTGGCCTCTGCGTGGCTGCTGGGGCGCCTCGGACACGGGGTGCTGGACACCGGCGGCATCCCGAACCCCTCACCCGGGCCCGGGCCCGGGACCCTCGCGTGCCGCCCCTCCCCTGGCCTGGGAGGCCCCGCCGTGCCGGCGCCCTCGTTGCTCAGACCCGTACCCCTTGTTGCTGCTTCCGGACAGTGGGCTTCACCCTGGCGAAAATCTGGATCGTCTGCTTCACCATCTCTTCCTTGGCTCTGCACTGACCCTTGACCTCTCTCAGGCCCTGGCTGCCAAAACTTCTCACTCCCGCCACCTCCGACGAGCCGCAGCCTCAGCAACAGTAACTAGGGACGCTACCCAAGGAGCACCGCGCCAACCAGGACCGCCTCCTCTCCTTAATTGGTTGCTGATGGGGTGGGGCGGCCTGAGGGGAGGGGCTTGGGGCGGGGTTGGGGCGGGGCCGATCAGAAAGCGCTGCGCATGCGCCTCGTCAAAGCCTGGTCTCCAGGCTTTAGCTCCAGAGCTGGCCTAGAGAGTGGTTAATGGGGTGATAATCGCCATGCCTTGCCCTGTTCTTTAATCCATTCTTTCTCTGTGCCAACCCCTCTTTTTAGCACTGAAGTCATTCTGTTTTTTATTATTTATTCATTGAAGAATGGCACTTGATTTGTGACAGCAATGTCCTGGCTGGGGATCCTGAGCTGAGCAAAACTGCAGTCTGCTCACTTGGAGATTAGGGTCTGATGAAGGAGACAGATTTCCAATAGGAAATTACAGCTTATGTTGGGGTAAGCATGGGGCTCTGTGGAAGGCACCTCATCTAGCTCTGCTTTGGAAGAGACCAAGACTGGAGGAAATGGGACTGTTTCCCATGCAATGGCCATGTCAAGAAAGGATGGGCTCCCTCGTGCACTGTTGGTGGGAATGTAAGTTGGTGCAGCCACTATGGAAAAGAGTATGGTGGTTCCTCAAAAATTAAAAATAGAACTTCCATATCATCCAGCAATCCCACTCCTGGGTATATATCCAAAAAAATTGAAATCAGGATGCCAAAGAGGTATTTGCACTCCAGTATTCACTGTAGCATTAGCCAAGATATGGAACCAACCTAAGTGTCCACTGATGGATGAATGGATAAAGAAGATGTGAGATATATATATAATGGAATATGATTTTTAAATATTATATATTATATTTTATATCTATAATGGAGTTATAGGTATAACTATAGATATAAATGAAATATTATTTCTATGAATATAGATATAGATATAAATGAAATATTATTTTGCCATAAAAAGAAGGAAATCCTGCCATTTGCAGGATGGGTGAAACTGGAGGGCATAATGCTAAGTGAAATAAGTTAGAGAAAGACAAATACTGTGTGATCTCACTTATATGTGGAATTTTAAAAAGTCAAAGTCATAGAAACAGAGAGTAGAATGATAGTTGCCAGGGTCTGGGGTGGGGCGGGGGAAATAGGGAGATATTGGTCAAAGGGTACAAACTTGCAGTTATAAGAGGAATAAGTTCTGAGGATCTAATGTACAGCATGGTGATGATAGTTAACAATATTGTATTGTACACTTGAAAGTTGCTAAGAGAGTAAGTCTTAAATGTTCTCATCACACAAAAAAAATAATTATGTTAAGTGATGGAGGTATTAACTAATCTTATTGTGATAATCATTACGCAATATATACGTGTATTAAATTATCACCTTAAACTTATACACTATGTCAATTATATCTCAATAAATCTGGAAAATTAAATAAACAAATAAAATAAAGGATGGACTCCTCAAAAGACACTTCTAGCACATAAAAAGATGTTTAGCATTATTATCCACCAGAGACATACACAAAGCCACGATGAGATATCAATCCGCACCTATCAGAATGGCTAAAATAAAAAATAGCGACAAAACCAGATGCTGACAAAGATACAGAGAAACTGAATCACTCATACATTACTGGTGGGAATGTATAATACAAAATGTATTGTGGATAATGGTATAGCCATCCTAGAAAAGAGTTTGGCAGTTTCTTATAAAACTAAAGATGCAACTACTATAAGATCAGCAATTATGCTCATGGGCATTCATCTCAGAGAAATGACAACTTGTGTTCACACAAAAACCTGTGCATGAGTGTTTATAGCAGCTTTATTCATAATGGCTCCAAATTGCAAAGAACTCAGATGTCCTTCAACTAATGAATAGTTAAAGTGTGGAATACTATTCAGCAATAAAAATGAGGGAACTACTGATACATATAAAAACTTGGATGAATTTCCAGGAAATTATGCTAAGTGAAAGAAGCCAGACTCAAAAGTTAAATATTGTATGATTCAATTTATATAACATTCTTGACATGACAAATTTATAGAGATGGAGAGCAGATTAGTGGTTGCCAGGCATTAGGGAGGCAGGGAGCGGGTGAGGTCGCTATGGCTATGAAAGGATACTTGTGATGGACTATTCTGTATCTTGACTGTGGTGGTGGTCACAGAAATATACACGTATGATAGAATTCCACAGAACAAAACACACACACACATATACACACATGCAAATGAGTGCATATAAAACTGGTGCAAGTTGAATAACATTGAGTAAGATGGGTGGATTGTATCAATGTCCATTCCCTGGTTGTGATATTGTATTACAGTTAGACAAGATGTTACCATTGGGGGGAACTGGGGGAAGGGGAAGCAAGATCTCTCTGTATTATTTCTTACAACTGCATGTGAATCTATAATTATCTCAAAATAAAAAGTTTTTGAAAAGAAATTCTTAGAGAATAAAGAGACAAGCCACAAACTGGGAGAACATTTTTGTGCAACATATATCTGATAAAGGATTTGCATCCAGAATATCTAAAAACTCTTAAAACTCAATAATAAATAGGAAAACAAACAACCCAATTTATTTTTTTGAAAAAAGGAGGGTCAAAGATTTGAACAGACACTTCCCACTATATGGATGGCATGTAAGCACGTGAAAAGATGTTCAACATGATCATTAATGAAAATGCAAATTAAAGCCACAATGCGATACCACTACACACCTCTTAGAATGGCTAAAAATAAGAAAATAAAATGGGCATTACCAAAAGCTGGCATGGATGTAAAGCATCTGGAACTCTCAAACATGGCTGGAAAGAATGCAAGATGGACCAGTCACGTTGAAAAACACTTTCCTAATTTCTTGTAACTAAAGTTATACATATACTTACCATATGACCTAGCATTCCCACTCCTAGGTGTTTACCAAGTGAAATGAAAGCTGATGTTCACACAGAAACATAAACATGCATGATTATTGTGGCTTTATTCACGACTGCCAAAAACTGGAAACAGAGTAAGTGTTCTTCAACTGGCAGATGGATAAACTGGTGCATCCTCACAATGAAAGGAATGGACTACTGACGCCTGCAACAACATAGTTGAATCTCAAATTTATTATGCTGAGTGAAAGATGCTAGACTCAAAGCCACATATTTTGTCATTCCATTTAAATGACATTCTAGAAAAAGCAAAACTATAGGGATAAAAAACAGATCAGTGGTTGCCAGGGGCTGGGGCTAGGAAAAGAAGTTGACTACAAATGGGCACGAGAGAGGTTTTTGGGGGATGATGAAACTGTTTCATATCTTGATTGCAGTTGTGGTTACATGACTATATAGATTTCTTAGAACTCATAGAACTATCTGTATACTTAAAAGTTTGAATTATACTGTATATACATTATATTATTAGAAGAAAAGCAAAAAAAAAAATAATAAAGGATAGGCTATGAACAGATGCAGCAGTAGTAGGGATGGAAAAGAGGAGAGAACCAGGTATTTATGAACTTGACTTTAAGGGCTTTTTCACCTGGTGCTGGGCAGTAAGGAAGAGATGACTCAAGATTGGCCAACTGGGTGTTTCCATATCTTGGCTCTTGTGAATAATGCTGTAATGAACATGGGAATGCAGATATCACTTCAAGATACTGGTCTCACTTCCTTCAGATATATACCCAGAAGTGGGACAACCTAAGTGTCTGTCTATGAATGAATGGTAAAGAAAAAAAATATAGAGAGAGACACAAACACACAAACACACACACACACACACACACACACACAATGGAATATTATTCAGCCATAAAAAAGGAAAACCCTGCAATTTGGGACAACATAGATGAAACTGGAGGGCATTATACTAAGTAAAATAAGCCATATAGAGAAAGACAAGTACTGTATGGTATCACTTATGTGTGAAATCTAAACAAAAAAAAAGTCAAACTCATTGAAACAGAGAGTAGAATGGTGGCTACTGGGCACTGGAAGATGGAGGAAATGGGGAGAGGTTGGTAAAAACTTTCCATTGTAAGACGAATAAGTTCTTGGGATCTAAAGTACAGCATGATGACTATATTTTTATATTATATACCTGAAATTTGCTAAGAAAGTAGATCTTAAGTGTTCTCACCACACACACAAAAAAAGGTAACTATGTGAGGTGAGGGATGTGTTAATTGATTTGATTGTGGTAAATATTTCACAATGTACCTGTATATTAAATCATCACATTGTACACTTTAAATACATACAATTTTATTTGTCAATTACACTTCAAATAAATAACAAAATCCTCAATAAAATAAAGCTAAAAAAAAATAGACTGGGGTCAATAACTAGTGGCCTAGTGATTAAGTTCAGTGTGCTCCACTTCAGCGGCCCAGGTTTGGCTCCCGGGCTTGGACCTACATCACTCGTCTGTCAGTGGCCATACTGTGGCTGTGGCTCACATACAAAATAGAGGAAGATTCGCAACAGATGTTAGCTCAGGGCAAATCTTCCTCAGCAAAAAAAAGAAAGAAAAAGAAAAAGAAAAAAGACTGAGCAATTGGGTGTATGATGCAGGTATTCACCTGGACAGGTAAAATATTTTATTTATTTATTTATTGAGATTGACATATAACATTATGTTAGTTTCAGGTGTACAGTAATGATTCTATATTTGTATATATTGTAAAATGATCACAATAAGTCTAATTAACATCTGTCACCATACACAGTTACAATTATTTTTTCTTGTGATGAGAACGTTTAAGATCTACTCTGTTAGCAATTTTCAAATATACAATACGATATCATTAACTATAGTCACCATGCTGTATATTACATCGCCAGGAATTATTTATTTTGTAACTAGAAGTTTATACCTTTTGACCACCTTCACTCATTTTGCTGACCGCGCTACTCCCCACCTCTGGCAACCTCCAATCTGTTCTCTGTATCCATGAGTTCCATTTTTTGTTTGTTTGTTTGTTTTTAGATTCTACATATAAGTGAGGTCATACGGTATTTGTCTTTCTCTGTCTGACTTATTTCACTTAGCATAAAGCCTTCAAGGTCCATTCATGTTGTTGCAAATGGCAAGATTTCCCTCTTTTTTATGGACAAATAATATTCCATCGTATATACATATACCACTTTTCTTTACCCATTCATCCATCGGCGGGCACTTAGGTTGCTTCCATGTCTGATAATATTGATTAGAATGGGAAAGGGGGAAATAAGGAGTTGGGGACATGTTAACTTTCAAGTGCTTGCAGGACTTCAGTGGGTAGTTGGATAACATTTAGGAGAAAGCTGTGGCTGAAAATACGGATATGGGAGTCATGAGAGAGTTCTTCCAGAAAGTGATCAAGTTGCTCCCGAGGACTGAGGCTGCAATCCCAGCACTGATGGTTGGAGGTGGAAGAGGGGCTGCCAAGGAGACTGAAGAGGGCAGCTGGAGAGGTCTGAGGGAGAAAAGGAATGTTGTATCACGGAGGCTGAGGGAAGAGAACATTTTGAGAAAAAGACAGTGTTCAACAGTGTTGGAGATTAAACTTGATACACTGAAAGATGTCCATCCAATTTAATAACTAGAAAGTCATTAGTGACATAGACCATGGTTTCAATGGAGTGATGGCATCAGAAGTCAGATTGCAGGAGGCCAAGGAGTAAATAGGAGGTTAGGAAGTCGAGGCAGCCAAGGGAGGCTACTTTTCCAGAAGCTTGGTGATGAAGGGTTATGACAAAGCAAAACACAGGGTAAAAGCTGGAGGAACCTGGGGAAAGGAAGAGTCTTCTGTTCATATCTAAGGGAGTAAAGCCATTAAAGAAGGGGAGGTTGAGGGTACAGGAAAGAGAGAAGATAACGCATGTTTGCCCTAGATGAATAATTGGCATTATACCAAGAGGGTGCAATGGAAGAGGCAAGGGAGCCAAGGGTGTTCACAGAAGATCATTTTAAATGCTGAATCATGAGGTCAAGGTGCTGAAAGATGCTAGTGGCCTTTGACATGGAGGAGTGCTGTGAGGTTAGGATATGGGTCCAGGATGTGGGAACTTTACACTTCCTCTTGAGCTCCAGGTCATAGGATCAAACACATTGATGAGGAGGAAATGTGGGTTCAAATCCTACTTCTATCATACCTAAGGACGTAACACTGGGCAAATAATTTATGTTCTTAAGTCTCAGTTGTCTCATCCAATAAATAGGGATGAATAATAACAGCTACCTCGTGGAGCTGTCGTGGAGATTATGTGTGGACATGCCTGTAAAAGCATTATTGTGGTGTCTGGTGGATAGAAAATGCTCACTACCCTAAAGCTTCTGACCACTGGAATGGATTCCTTTGATTGTACACCCCTCCTAAGGAGCAGACACTATGACATATGTTTACGTATATAAGACATGCTTGGGATTGCAAACTCAAATATTTCGGGGGGGCCAGACTGATGGTGTAAATATGTCAAACAGACAGGTATATGACAATAGGGAGCGGTCATGGTGAATTGGAAAGCACATGCCCCCAACTAAAAACACGCACATTCAAACTGGTTAAAGCACCAGGCTGCCTAAACAAAGCACATTTGCGGGCCCCCAGTTTACAACCTCTATTTCTGTTCCTGGTATAGCAGACTTCAGTAACCCTCAGGCCCAATGCCTCTGACAGGTTTACCTAAATCTCAAACAGATGGCTCTAATGGGTATTCAATAAGTTTTGAGATTAAATCTCCAAGATACAGTGTCTTGCCCACAACTGGATTTATATTCAGTATTATTATTTTCACCTTATCTACTTACTTACATGTGGGAATTAAGATGCCTTTGAATTGTTTATAAGATTCTTGAGCTCTGCATTTGCGAAAATAACATACAACTGCACCAGGCAAATTAGCCAGGCCTTATAGGCCTCAAATCTGAAAGAAATTAAGCTGGGCCTGAAACGAATTAGTCTATAGGCAAGTTGGTTGGGTTTTGTTTGTACGTATTTTAAGAAAAATTGAAACTGTGCTCCAGTACCAGATTTCAACTACCTCTTCAGCTGTTAGTGCTGCATCTATAAAATGCATCATTTTTCTTTGTAAGTCTGAAGAGGGACCAGTTAAAATTTTACGGGCTGTTAATTTTGATATTATAGAATATGTACATAACATTATCTAATTTCCCTTTTTATCCGTGGCTTTGGAGGATTTATGATTGTTCTAAAATCATTGCCACAGCATGACACTCCCCTCTTATTATCAGAGGAGCAAGCCTGTTCAGACAGGAGTGGTGGGTGCTTCACCAACAGGACAGAAAGCGTTTGATTGGGGTCTTCTACTATTAACTTATTCCAAGAAGCAAGACCAGTCACCAGCATTTTGCTGCTTTTTAACAAATAGCAATATTTGTAGAACAAAAGTCAACTGATTATACTGTCCCTATACTCTCATGAAAGCTGCTCCTCTCCATAGTAAGAACTCAAGAATGTGTTTGGGGATAATGCGTAGAACAGTAGGCATATTCTTTCATGATTCCTGAGTGTCCCTGATTGAGGATTTCATGGAAAGGAATTGAAAGCTGAGAAAGAAAGAGCAGATTTTCTGTAGAGGATACTTTCCTTAGAAATCCCCTTCTCAGCTGAGCTCTTGTTCACCAGTCTTACGAGTGGTCAGTACCAGAGGGCTCCCCTTATACCTGGCAGGATAAAAAAACCGCTTATTCCATTGTTTCTGAATCAAAGTGGAGAATACACACAGCATTTTCTGGTACTCATTAAATGCTAAATAATAACAACATGCTGTTAAATTGCAGAGCAAGGGTACCACAAAATCTGTAATATATAATTTCAGCAAAGAATTTTCTTTTGAGAATACGTTCAGCTAATTTAAAGTATAATTTCATTAACATAACCATCTTTGCACATACAGCAGAGTGGAATTTATAAAACTTTACCAGCATTTGAGTTTATAGGATCACAGTGGAAATGGTTGGGTTTGATACACTTCCTCTACCTTCCTTTTCCTCTCAGCCAGTGGATGCAGATTTTCGACTTCACATGGGCTTGTCTCCTTAGGGGTATACCCCTCTTTGGCTGAGAGGCAGAGGCCCCTTTCCTCCTGCTTTGTCTGATCCTCTTCCTGCAGCCCTCCTGGGGCTCCCCCTGAACAGCAACATCAAAGTCATTTATGGCTGAAAGCTGGTGGCCAGCCATATGGAATTACAGCCCAGGCTCTCACCGGATTACAGAGTGTAGCATATGAATCAAATGACAGTGCCATGGCACAGAGGAAAGGCTGGTAAAGACTCCAGTTTCAGACGGAAAATATGACTGTTTGTGTATTTATACACAGGCTCCTCATAAACAACCTGAATGTTTCACCAACATCCCAATGAAGGAAGGGATGGGCTGAGTTAAAAATAGCTCCAGAATGCCTCTCTTCTAAGTAAATTACCCACATTGTCTATCGACTCCAGTGTTTACTTTAATGTGTTTCCCTGCATATTTCAGAATTACAAGAAATGCTTACCAGCAAATAGCATAACTTAAGACATAAAAGAAAATGGCTCACATAGCAGAGTTCCCTTATCTAACGTGTTCTTATTGCGCAAAATCCAACCACATCTTACCCACCCGGAATCTAGCTATTTAGCAATCTGCTCTATCCAGAACTTTACTTCCTCATCTCCCCTTCACTTGTCAACCTCCTGCAGTTTGACTTTGGCTCCCAGACTCCATGGAACCTGTTTAAACCTTGCACCTCCGAGTGATAGCTTTGGTCTGTACGTCCTGGAATAACATCATGATAGACCCAGTCGCCCAGGCTTGAACTCAGAGTTGTCCCTTGCTGTGTCCTCTCTCTTGGATAGCTGTATCCAAACAGTCTCCAAGTCCTGATGATCCTGCCCACTAAATGTTTTTTGTCTCTGTCTCATCAACTCCGTGCTTGCTACTTATCACCTTAGTGTGGCTCTTAGTCTCTTTGCCAGAACTAGCAAAGAGCTCCCAACTGCTTTTCTTGCCTCTAATCTTGTCCACCCTTTATTCCATCTTCTACACTTGCTTCCAGATTATCTTTATACAGTGCAAATCAGTTCATGTCACTCCTTGTTTGAAAACCTCCACTCCTTCCCTGTTACAAAGAGAATAGAGTCCAAAGAGCCTTCGTGACCTGGTCCCAAACTGTGTTCACATCAATTTCATAGCTCTTACCATGTCCTCCACCCCTACTTCCTTGCCCCTGTACTCCAGCCACTGATTTCCTGCAGGTCCCAAACACGCTACGCTTTTGCATGTCTCCACACCTTTGTGCTGTTCCTTTTGTTTCCAGGGCCTTGTCCCACCTTGTCCATTAGGAAAACTCAACCCACCTTTCCAGATCCAGCTCAAATGTCATCTGTTCTCTCAAGCGCATCACCTCCATCTCCCCTCGGCAAAGCTCGTGACCCTCCTCTGTGCAGCTACAGCTTATCTATCCCTTTGTAATCGCATGTATTGGCCCGTCAATGTTTCCTGTATTGTCTGTCATCATGCTGGGGATTATTTAAGGGCTTTGACAGTTTCCTGTTTGTCTCTCTGTATTCCCAGTGACTAACAAGGTTTCAGGCACGTACCAGCGATTTCTACGTTCCTGATGAATAAATAAGTGGATGCATGACTCATTGCAAGGAATCAATAAAATAAAACCCCTACAATTTACATTTTTGTCTGAGGTTCACATTTCCACGGTGAAAATTACTTTCTCCTCCTCTCTCACCCAAGAGAACAAAGGTAACTTACAGACAGAGTAGACACTGAACAAGAGAAAGAGTTAGAAACAAATACAGCATCACTGTTTCAATTTCTGAACCTTTTTTCTTCAGACACAAAAAGATGGTTACAAATTTCCCAGGGTGATAAAGGGAGCACATTAACATTTGTGTCAATGGAAGATAACGGAAACAGAATGACAAGTATAGAAGCAAAGCAGCCCATTGTTAAATTAGTGAGTTTCATCCAGGATGTCTGGGAAGCATTTAATGAATCTAGGAATAAATTTGTTTCTAATTTAAAAAGAATGCACCATTTACGAATTAAATGGTTATTCACCTTCATTTGTTTCACGTTAAAAAGGGTTTGTTTGGGAGTTTGACAAAGGCAGTCTTGGGCACTTCAATCAACTGCTCTGCCTCCTCTTCCATGATTTTTATTCCCCTAAACACTAAAGGAATGTTTCCTAAATTACTTTTCACCCTCCTCTTTTCCCAGCCTTCGCTCATTGTTCAGGCCTCAGGTGAAATACCACTTTCTCTGAGAAGCCTCTCCTAATCCTCTCGGACTACATAGAGAGCTCTTGCTATGTGCGCCCTAGCACCCTGCTCACCTTGATTGTATACTTACCCCACTTTGTCATTATTGTTTATAACAGACTCTACTAGCTCACCACCAGATTCTCAGTCTATGTATATAGTAAGTGCTTAATAAGTACGTATTTAATGAAAAGTGATATATTTGTTGAGTTCATGAAAAGATGCCTGTGAGGAGGGGAGCCAACATTGTCTTAGATTGCATTTCTCCCCAAACACATGCCGAGACAAGGATTTGGGCGTAAGGAATTTATTTGGGAGGTGATCCCAAGCAGACAGGGAAAGGAGGGAAATCAATGGCAGGTACATTTATGGGTGGATTATCACGGTGGGAAACTAGGGCGTGATTTGGCTGAGAACCTTCTGAAAGACTGTGCATAATGCAACTCAGCCTTGTTCCCCTGAGGGGTGAGGAAGCTGGAGTATTTATCCAACAGCTCTTGCTCCTCATTATTTGGGGGCTGCTCCTGGGGACATAAATGTCCCCCTCCCCAGCACTTCCAGCCTACCTGATGTACCAATGCCCTGACATTCAGAGAAAGCCCTTGCGTAGAGAGAGGCACTGGTGCCTGAGGTAGGATGCTGTTGGCATGCATAGGTATGCCCATCAGAGTTGCAGTGGCATCTGGAGTGGACTAGGAGATGTGGATGGGTCACCAACAATGTCTTCTACAGAAGGTACTATCAAAGTTTTCTTCTAAATTTCACTTTTTAAAAAATGTATGTTAGAAAATTACCAAGCATATTTGTGTAGTTTTAAGTCCTACATAATTATTTCCCTCTAAGTAACAGGACCTACCTCTAAGTATCATATCTCGTACAGTCACAGGAAATCACATGAGATTCATCTGATACAGGAATAAATGACATCCAATCTTCGAATAGATGCTTAGGCCACCTCTACCAACCAACCATCCCCTTACTATTACTCATCTACTTGATGATCCCTGGTCTATGTCTGCATTGTGTTTTATAATGTTAGTGTAGAGTTTTGATAATATTCAATGTTTTTTTATATACTAAATGTCTGTACTGTACAATGTTTTTTCTATGTATCAGTTGCTAAATCAAGGGTGTTTTAACAAAAAGCTGGCATTAACTATGCTAAGCAACATGTTGGTATTCCACCTATACATTATACTTTTTTAAGTGTCTCATGGTCAAATGAGTTTGGAAAATTCTGTCCTAAAGCCCTACTGAAAAGGTTGTGATGGCTTCCCACTGTCTAGTGAATTAAGAACATCTTACCAGCCATTCAAGACACTCCACAAATTAGCTCCAACATTTTCCACTTTTTCTCCAAACTGAGTCACCCGCCTCTCCTTCCACACAGCCTACTTAGAAACCATGCTCTCTGTGCTTCCTTCTGACCTGACCTCTCTTCTCTCCCACCTCTGATCCCCGCCTACTAAATCATGCTTATATCTTAAGGTCCATCTTAAATTGCCTGTTTTCATTTCTCATCACATTTACAAAGTGATGTCTCCACTCTCCTGCCTTTAAATCCCTTGCCCCTGTGTGTCCTTCTCTTGAAGCTCTTTATGTAGACTGCTCTCTAGTACAGTTTTTAGTGAAAATGCGTCATTCCCCACCCCAGCCTAAAGTCTTTCCATTAGATGTTTAAGTTCCCTTGAGGAGAGGAACTCTGACTTTCTCATTTCTGTAAACTGTTCTACCTTAGCAGAATGCATGGCACATAATACTCAAACATTAACTTTGTTGAATTTGAATTTTAAAAATTTATTTTTAAATTTACATACAGGGAAATTTGCTTTTTTAAATGTGCAGTTCTGTGAGTTTTGACAAATGCACAGTATTATATAACCGTCACCACAGTCGGGATGTAGAACAATTCTGTCACCTTCCAAAAATTCCCTCATGCTGCCCATTTGTCCTCAAACCCTCTCCTTACTTTGGGTTCCTGACAACTGCTGATCTATTTTCCATCCCTATAGTTTTGCCTTTTCCAGAATGTCTCGAATGGAATCATACAGCATGTAGCCTTTGATTCTGGCTTCTTTCATTCAGTGTAATGCATTTGAGGTTCATCTATTTTGTTGCATGTATCAATAGTTTGTTCTTTTGTCTAGGTGAGTAGTAGTCCATGAATTGGATATGCCACAGTTTGTCTATTCATTCACCCATTAGAGGACTTAAGTTTTCATTTCTTAAGGGTTAATGCCTAGTGGTAGGATTTCTGGGTCATATGGTTAGTGTAAAATTAAATTTATAACAACTCCCCAAAACTATTTTCCAAAGTGACTGTATCATTTTGCATTCCAAGCTGCAATACCTGGGAATCCCAGCTGCTTTGTATCCTCATCAACACTTGGTATTGACACTTTCAAAAACTTGCCAGACATTTAATAAGAACTAGTATCTCATGTGACTATAATTTCATTCTCCTAGTGACAAATGATGTTGAGCCTCTCTTCATGGGCTTACTTGCCATCAGGATTTCTTCTTCAATGATGTGCAAACCTTTTTAATTGCATTGTTTATTTGCTTCTTGTTGAATCTATACATATATACATATGATAAATGATTTACGAATATTGTCTCCAAGTCTGTAGCTTATTTTTTTATTTTCTGAACAGTGTCTTTCATAGAGCAAAAGTTTTTAAAATGTTAATGAAGTCTAATTTATCATTTTTTTCTTTTATAGCTCATGCTTTTAGTGTCATATCTAAGAACTCTAATTCATGGTCGTGAGGATTTTTCCCCTATTTTTTTCTAAAAGTTTTATAGTTTTACATCACGAGTCTTACGTTTAAGACTATGATGCATTCTGATACATTTTAAATTAATTTTTGTATAAGGTGTGAGGTATGTTGAATTGAATATCTTTGGAGACATTTTGCCTTTACTTTAGAACACCCTGCATCCAAGTCAACCATTGCAAGCCTTAAGATGTTCCATTTTCTTATATCAAGGTTATAACTCTAGTGAGAATCTTTGAGGCTGACAAAATTTGAACTGAAGAAAGGTTTACAAGCTGACTGTAATGAATATTAATAAAGAATAAAGAGCACAGATAGTGAAATATCTAGTCCTTGCTTAGACAATAAGTATTGCTTGGCAAAATCAACATACAGTATGTGTGTTAATCTATATGTATGCATCCATTCATTTTTACACACACACACACACATCTGTAGACTCTGAAATATTTCTGAGTTATAGCCTCTCCCTAGAGCGTTAAGCCATAATTTTACTTATTCAGAAATTCCAGCTACCCTTTTCCCAGAGGCAGGAGATTTTGGTTAGTGGCTTTACAGTTTGTCACAAACTGTCACATTATTCAGTTTATAAAATGTCCTTGACTTGGGTAGACCAAAGACGGATTTTCCATTACGTCACTTAGAAATGGATAGGTCTTTCCATAAACACACTTAGACATTTTATCCCAACTTACACTTTTTTTATATTTCATTTCCATTTTTTAACGGCACTTTTGCTGGCAACCAGCACATCCCTTTTGGCGCTGCTGGCAATGTCAAGAAGTTTGAGTGCATTTGCCTCGCTCTGAATCAGCCGGAATGGCAGTGTGGCTTCTCTGCCAAGCCCACTGAGTGTGAGGCCTGAAGCATCCCCATTGCCACTGTACGCTACAAGACCTTCACACAGAGCTGGGAGCGTGTTACATTTCTTGGATTTAGGATTAATGACTTTCTCACTGTTGTCAATTCTTTAGTGTTTATGGGTTCACTTTAATATAACACGGTCAGGCATTAGCCTAAATATGATCTTTGAATAATAACGAAAAAAAAAGCAGTTATCTAGGATAGCCTTTATGAAAAAACACACACAGAATACTTACTCTGGAAGACTGAATTTTTTGTTTCAACTCTTCACTTTCCTGCAATAGGATATACATCTACACCCTTCCCCTTGCAGCTTGGCACTGTCCCCTCACAGGACAATGCTACAGTGGGAGGAGCTTACTTGCCCCCAAACTCCACTTTAGGCAATTGGTTTGGCCGATGGATACTGACATGGTTTGGCTTGCCCTCTTGCACTCCTGTGATCATTGTAAGAAGAGCATGGCCTAGCTAGCTTCTGTCCCTTCAGTTTGGGCTCAGAATAAAATTCATCATGCTGACCCAAATCTTATCTGTACCCTGGACCTAAACTAGCCAACTTGCAGCCTGAAGCAGAGCTGCCCTGGCCAATCCAAAGACCACTGAGTAAGAAAAATAAAATGCTTGTTGTTTATAAGCCACTGACCTCTGCTACATAGCATTATTACAGAAATAGCTGACTAACATACTCACCCATCTCCCAGCCATGTTTCCCACGGACAATAAGGTCACTACGAAATCCAGCACAAATTGTTATTTGCTATAATGAACAAACAGGTGAATATTTGCAGCCATGAATCAGACAGGTTACCATCTTTGCATGGATTTTTCTCCAGCCTGGCCCATTCTTCAACAATCTGCTCTGAGTAGATTTCCTGAGTATCCTTTTAGTAGGATCAGTCTCCACGGAATTATTGAATGTAAAGGTTATCATTTCTTAGTTGTCCTCAGAGATGCTAGATCCCAACAAATGAAGCCTCTATCAAGTTGTTATGTTATGATTTATACAGACTGATGGCACAGGGTCCAAGCTGTAGGAGCCACATTTCCTGGCAGTAGGAAGAGCCATTAAAATTCTGCCTTTTCCCAAGAACATTAACAAACTCTGATCATTAGCAGTTATTAAAGTGTCCATTGCAATGCTCAGTGAGTATCAGCATGAAAAGATGGGTTATCCCTTGCTTTACCTCTATCCCCAGATGAACACATTTTCTGGCATTCCTTGCTCCACGAATATAGGTGCATTTTTCAGTTACATTACTGGGTTGGCCAGACCTCACAAGTATATTTCCTTATACCTAGATCTTTAGCTAGATCATTTGGATTGGAATCTTTTATTACAGTGTGCTATTTCAAAATCTAAGGATATAGATTGATATTCCCTTTACAAAGTGAATCTCAGAATAAGATGCCATCATCTTACCAGCAGAAAGTTCCTAGGCCACCTTGAGCCCCAGATGTGTGTCTTTACAACATGGTCAAATAGGCTTCCTACTTTTCATGCATTATACAAGTCCTGAATTTTTAAAAATAATCACCAAGTACCTAAAAGTCATACTTAACTTTATAAAACATGGGTTGGCTCAGTTCATTTTCTCAAAGCTCACCTCCCCTTCTCTGCCTTGACTTTTTTCATGTCTCATCCCACCATTCCCTTCTCTCTTGAGTCAGATGGTTTCTCTTCTGACTAGCCAAACACAGGCAGATTGGGCGAGGCTTAATTGCAAGAGAGATGTTTAGCCCACAAGAGCAGACGCTAAAGGAGGACATTATAGTTGTCTTTTAATATTCAGTGGTCCGTCATGTAGAAGAAGGAATATTCTTGTCTTGTGTTGCTGTGGAAAGAACAGAGCTAGACAAATAAGAACCTATTGATCAAAGGAGCAGTACTTTTCTCATCTATAAGATGAGGATATTCCCACCTCTTGGGGTAGCTGCCTGGCTCACAATGGTTAATCTTCTCACAGAGTGGACCCTAAGTAATTACTCCTGTCCTCCTATATCTTTGCAATGATTATGACTTTAAAAATCATGTTTGTGTGTAGATGGGGTCTTGAAGAAAACATGGAAAAATGAAATGTTGGTAGGGTATTGGGATTGTGTGTGTTTAAATTTTCTATTATTTATATTGAAATATGTTTGTGCAGTAAACACAAATCATAAAAAATAAAATGAAGTACCTTAAAGCTAAGATGGTAATAGCTAATATTTTAACGAGCACTTACAATGTACCATATTCAGGCCATATTCTAAGCTTTCACATGTATTAGCTCATTAGTCATCCCAGCAACCATCTTGGATAGGTTCTATTATTATGCCTATTTTACAAATGAGAAAGTTGAGGCACAAAAGGTTTAAATAATTTGTCTATGGTCACACAATTAGTAAGGGCAAGTCATGATTTTAACACAGGCAGTTTAGCTCCAGAATCCACTTTCTCAACTATTGCCTTATGTAAAAAAGGAAGCAGGAAAAAAATATAAAACGAGATTCTCAATAAGTATACCTCCACCAGCCTTCTTACCACATTTTGTTTGACATCCCCAGCACCAGTCTGTACTAACCATACAGGACTAGGAAAGGAAAGATGGGAAGAGAGAAGGAAGGTGTTCTAGGTACTATGGATATGTAACAAATTACTCCCAGACTTAGTGACATACAACAACCATTTATTTTGCCTATGAATTCTGTGTGTTAGGAATTCAGAAAGGGTAGAGAGGGCAAAGATTGTCTCTGTTTCACAGTGTCTGGAGCCTCAGTGGGAAGACTTGAAGCTGGGGATAGGAACCATGTAATCATCTGAAGGCTCCTTCACTCACATGTCTCGCTCTTGATGATTGCCATTAGCTGAAAAGCTCAGGAACTCTCCATGGTGAGTTTCCTCACAGGCTAGTTTGAGCTTTCTCATAGCCTACGAATGGCTTCCCCTAGAGTTAGCATTTGAGACAGAGAAAGAAAAAGAAAGAGAGAGAGAGAGAGTGCGTGTGTGTGTGTGTGTGTGTGTGTGTGTGTGTGTGTGTGTGAGAGAGAGAGAGATTGAGAGAAAGAGAGAGGGTAAAGAGAATAAGGCTGAAATTCTTACGACCTAGCTGGGAAGTCACATAGCATCTTTTCCATCATACTCTGTGGGTTGAAGTAGTCATGAGTCCCCACCCAGGCCCAAGAGAGGAACAACAACATTGTAAGAAAACAATATGAGATAGGATATACATTGGAAAATATAATATGCCTCAGAAGGAATATATAAAATCTCACTTTTGTGTTGCACCGAAGCCAACAGAAAGAAAAGTGGTGATTTAGACATTTTATAAAATGTGAACAATATTCTTTTTTAAGTTAAAAATACAGTTAACAGAAAAGTAGGTATCTTCATCCAGATCAATAGCAAACTAACAGATATATTAATTTACGTAAATGCAAATGACTTTAACAATTTTTATAAATCTACCTTGAATAATTTATAAACTGTATTCAATATTTTACAGTAGGACACACATTTTGAAGGAAGAAAAAAATCTGATTTTACATACAATGACTGATCTCTACATCCAAGGACCAAACTGAGAGTGCAGCTGTGGGACAATGCTTTCCATCAAGTAGACAGATTCTTCGGTAGCAAGGGCTTATCTGGGGCAGCAATTTGGTTCTTAAGTGTAAATTATGACACAGACAGACACTTTGGAGAACATAAAACGGGTCACTGAAAAACAATGACAACAAAAGATGAATTTTAAGAGAAATAAATATCTTTCAACAAAAGTGATCAATGAGACCAGATTGGGCAATCTATTTATGGGATGAAACTAACATCCATAACTAACCAACAGATTATGACATACTATGCCTTTTCGATGTGGTATCTAAAAAGCCTGAAATATCAAAGAATGTTCTGTGTTCACTGGCTTTACCTGAGACTCCGGCTTTAAGGTCAAATGTAAAGCCTGAATGGTTAGAAGAAGCTGGCTGTGAATCTCCACTGCGTCTCAGAAGGCAATGACACCACTTTTAGATCATCCCTATCCCATTATGCATCAGATGAGGTGGGACAAATTTCAAACCAAACAGGCTAAGTAAAATCCTATTCAGGAAGGAAATCAATACATATTAAAATAGAACCCAAGTCCTCAACGTGTGCAAAATCACTCATGAGTTACTAGCAAGATTTTTCTTAAAGAAAATGATCATAATCACAGAATTCAGAGACATCAAAGCCAGACATAGGCATATGAACATACACTCTTATCTAGGTCAGAAGGATATGTGGGTTGGGCCAAATGCATTATGGGAGCCTCAGTAGATGTGCGACTCAGACAGTGTGAGGGAGGACCAGGAAGAATTGGGACTTCTTGCTGGACCACTTCTCATGCCCACTCAAGCCTTCGGGAATATGTGAGCTCCTTCACCTCATGCCAAGTTTTTGGTCCCCTTATATCCTGGTAGCAATATCTTTAAGAACAACAACAACAAAAAAGATGATTCTGAAGCAAGATGTGGCAATTATACTGTCTACTCAGGAATCTCTTTACATGCCTGTTATTTATCCTAACAATTGGCATTTGGCAAGGTTGTATAAAGATCACCTGCCTGTTTTCTGAAGTCATGCATGAAGGTTTTCTTTTATGGTGGCAGGAATCCATTTAACATTTGTAAGCAGTAAGAAATACTGGGAACATAATTTAATAGAGCTTGTGTAAATCAGAAGTAAATCCAAATTAACATGTGGGTAAAAAAAAACACTACAGAGAGTCACTATACAGATTTCTTCCTCTTGAACTAAGTGATTTCTTTTTTTTTTTGGTGTGGAAGATTAGCTCTGAGATGACATCTGTTGCCAATCTTCCTCTTTTTTTGCTTGAAGAAGATTAGCTCTGAGCTAACATCTCTGCCCATCTTCCTCTATTTTGTATGTGAGCTGCCGCCTCAGCATGGCTGATGAGTGGTATAGGTCTGCCCCCAGGATCCAAACCCATGAACCTGGGCCATCTAAGCAGAGAGCTCCAAACTTAACCACTCTGCCACAGGGCTGGCCCCGTGACCTAAGTGATTTTTAAATAATTTAAAAATATACTCTTGGATTTTGGGAAAACCCATTTTGCATGCAAAAGGAAAAAGGAATTTCCAAAAGATACTTATACATTTTGCCATTTTGTAGTGATATTCACTTGCCAGAGACAGTTATGAAAGTGTGTTTGGAGACATATCTAGCTTAGTGGGGCATCGGATCTGGATCCAGCTGCAGTTGCAAGCTATGGAGGCTGATGCGGTGGCATGATCCTTCCTCCACGTCATCCTGGAGCTCTTGGCTGACACTCTATTGGAGGACAGCAGGAGCTTGCCATTCTTTGGGGAACAAACTTGAAGAATGACCTTTTATTTCAAGCATACCCATAGTCAACACAGACCTAACACATTATGTTGGTTTCTTCCCTTGTCTGACGGTAGAACAAATGGCCCACTCCAGCCTTCCCTCACCTAGCCATATTGGGTCATTTGGAGCACGACTGCAGTTGTTCACACAGTAGTCTCCTTAACGCACTACAGGGGGATGCCACCTACTGCCCAATATCATCAGAACATGTTGTCTCAATGTGTTCCCACTTCTTAATGCCTGCTTATTTTTCTTCTCCTCAGTAGCTTTCAAAGGCCTCATTATCCATTTGTCAATCTCAGCCAATAAGCCCCTTCTCTGTGGCCACAGAGTTTTATAGAGCTGCCTTTCTCTCTCTCTTTCATAATTCAACTCACTTGTCAGACCCAACTCAAGCTCCTGCATCCATATTTCCACGTAGGGAGGTTGTTTATGAAAGGGCCAAGGGGCCTGCTTCATTTCTCCATTGGCTGGAACACACCCATCTGTGCAAGGAATTACACAACATATTAATGGCTTCTGCAAGTAACGTTTACCATGTCTTTTGGAAAATCAGGATAAAATTCACTTCAAATAAAATGACCAATTTGAGCTTAAACAAGAAACCCACAAGAACTAGCTTTTTTGAAACAAAACAGAAGCCCATTTGGCCTGAGCAACTTCCTCAAATTTACTTCTAGTCAAGGCTTATTATAGAGACATACAACCCAGCAGACCCTTGTAGATGTTTCCTTATCCTAGTAAGGCACTGGATTCACTATTCCCTTTTCCACCATTCCCTGACCACCCCAGAATCCATATGCTGAATGAGTATAGAATCTACAGGACCAGACTGTAAATTTCTTGAAATCAGCTTCTGAGACTCAAATCCTTATATAATCTTAAGAGTGTTTAGCACATTGTCATGCATTGTAGTATGTCCTCAGATATTGTTAATTTGGGTATAGTTCAGCTTCCCGTTATGTGACATAAGATAAATATTTGACAATACAGGCTGGATTAAATTACCTCTGCATAATAGGTCTGACATTCAGAAGCAGAATTTCTAAGATTTTGGGCTACTGGAAAATATATGAAACACAGGGAAATTCCCTCCTATCACTACCCAAATAGTGAAATACTCTCTAGGGAAACTGACCTTCATTAGGCCACTCTTAATTAGCTGAAAATGTATTTCAGCTGAAATAGGATCCCTCACACTGAACATTCTCTCTGGATGATCTCAGCCATTCTTACAGCTTCAGCTACCTCCTAAAAGTGGATGATTCTCAAATCACTTTCCAACTCCTATCCTTTTCTTGACCTCTGGACCACTCATTCCAACTCTTTATTGGGTATCTCCACTTGAGTGTTTCACAGTCGGCTTAAAATTAATATGTCTAAAGCTAAACTCCAAATCTACTCTTCCTCATGTTCCAAATATTATTTTATAACATTATCCTCAGTACTGGACCCTAGCCAGAAATCTTAACACCATTCTTGACATTTCCTTCAACTTTACTTTCCAGAGATACTATTAGTTGTCATATCCCATCTTGTTTGCCTTCTTTGCTCTTTTATTTTCAACAGTTTTTTTGAGACTTAATTTACATCTCATAAAATTTGCTCCCTTTACATATGTATATAGTTGTGCAACCATTATCACAATCCAGTTTTAAAACACTCCCATTACACTACAAAGTTCCCCATGCCTCTTTGCACTTCTACTTTGCCTCAAACAACCCTTTACCTCTTTCTACAGTTTTACCTTTTCTAGAAATTTCATATAAATAGAATCACACAATATGAAGTCTTTTGTGTCTGGATTCTTTCACTTACCCTGATGTTTTTGAGATTCATCCATGTATCAATAGTTTAATCCTTTTTATGGTTGATAGTATTCCATTGTATGGGTATACCACATTTTGCTTATCTATGGACATTTGGGTTGCCTTTCCAATTTCTGGCTATTATGGCTAATACTGCTATGATCATTCTCCTATAAGTCTTAGTGCAGATATAGGTTTTCATTTCTCTTGGGTAGATACCTAGGACTGGAAATGCTGATTTATATAATAAGTGTATGTTTAACTTTTTAAGAAACTGCCAAATTGTTTTACAAACTGGAGGTTCTATTTTAAATTCCCACCAGCAGTGTGTTTAGGTTCCAGTTTTTGCACAGCCTCATCAACATTTGGTATTGTCTATCCTTTAATAGCACCCATTCCAATAGGAGTAGCAGGGCATTTCATTATCATTTAACTTGTATTTTCCTAATGACTAATGATGTTGAGCATCTTTTCATGAAATGTGCCATCCATTTATCTTCTTTAGTGAGATATCTATTAATATCTTTTGCTCTTTTTTATTGAGTTGTTTGTCTTTTATTATAGAGTTCTAAAAGTTCTTTATGTTTCCTGGATACCAACCCTTTATCAGGTATATTTTTTGCCCATATTTTTGTGCAGTCTATGACTTGCCTTTTTGTTTTCTTAATGGTGTCTTTTGATGAGCCAACAATTTTAACTTCTTAGCTTTTTTGAATCTGGGTTATGCCTCCCTTGCCACTTCCTTAAGTTCAGTTCTTTTCCATTCTTGACAGAATTTTTGCAGTAGCCTATGGAATAGTCTCTTTATTTCCACACTGCATTTTCTAAAATGCCTTTTGCTTTCAGGATTAGACACAAATTTCTTAGCATGCATATGTGAGGGCTATGGCGGGGTGCCTCAGATCTCTTCCCAATGAAATGGCTGCAGAGAGCATAGATGACTGAGAGCCTCCAGCTGCTACAGCTGTGGATCCACCACAGTACTCTCTCCAAGGCCACACTTGCTCCAGACTGCAGCTTGACGATGACTGAGCACGGTGGCGGTATTGGAGCTGTGCCATCCTGCACAACACAAGACTCTCCTAACAGGCACCTTTGCTCGGGAACTCCTAATCAGCCTTGCCAAGGCTTTCTCAGAATGTGACTTCAGCCCGAAGCTTTTCCAACCCAATCCCTCCTTCCCTCTTTCCTTTCACAGGTGTCAAACCTGCATCACAATCTGAAGACTCTCCTAGCCTTCTGCTGTTTCCTTTCTCTTTATCCTTACAAGTGTTACCCAATAAATCTCTTGCACATCTAATTCTATCTTGGCATTTGCTTCTCAGAGGACCCAGACTGACACAACAGGTAAGGCCATTCTTGATCCAGTCCCTACTACAATCTTGCCAACTCCTCAGTTGTCAGTGAGCTGTCTCTTCCCTTTCTAAATAGCACAACTATGGAGTGGACAATGGCCTCCTGTGCCTCATCCGAGATTCCTCCCTTTTGCTCAAGCTTCTGAAGGAGCAGAAGGAAAATCAATGTGCAATATTAGAAAGTCTATGGTAATGTGCTGAGAAAGCCTTGTATGAGTAGGAAGAGCAGGAACTCCTAGGAAAATTCAGCTCTTGCTTCCATCTACACCCCTAACACCTTCTTTGAGCTATGAGTGTGGAGGGAAAAAGAACAAAAAAAATGACCTTTTATCCACGGAGAGTTATTCTCCCTGTACTCATAAATAAATTCACTCTTCTTTTGCAAGAATGATGCTTCTGACAGTGCTCAGATGTGCTGTTGGAGGGGTTTCTTCACTGTGAGAGATGCAGAAGGAAGGGAAGGGTTTATCTTCGTAAGAATCTCATGGGGGCTCTTAAACAAAGTTACAGGGCTCCGGGTCCCAATCCAAATCTTCTAGACTAGAATTTCCAGAGAAAGAAGAGTATTTTTAACAAGTGCCCCAACTAATTCTCAGGATGTTTGAGAACTACTGTTAGAGTGGTTAAGAACATGGGTACTAAATCCAGCTTGATTCAGTTTCATTCTTGATTCTGACTCAGCTAGCTGTGTAACCTTGGACAAGTTCCTTAACGTTTCTATGCCTTAGTTTTCTCATCTGTAAAGTGCTACGATGAATAGCAGCTCCCCTCTAGGTTGCTATAAGCACCCAGAGTCAATGATTATAGAGTGCAGAGGACAGTGTCTACCATGTAGTAAATTGCTCATTAAATTTTAACTCTTTAAAAAAAATTTTTAACTCTTTTTGATTGTTGTTGTTATTGTTATCATCATGATCATGATCATGATCATTTTTTTTTTTTAATGACAGATTGAATTTAACAAAGACCATGAGCACCTTCCAGGTATGATGCTAGGGTCCAGTACGGAGATAGTGTGTTTGTGGGGGGTAGGATTAGGATGTAGAAGTGAGCAAGACATACCATCTGCTCATAGCTAGGTTTTTCCTTACCCATCTGCATTCTCCTATCTAATCTCCATCACCTAGGGCACGCATTTGGCAGCTATCCACCAGCATTAGGAGTGGAGTCTGTGGTTGGTGCAGAGATGAGCGAACGGGTCTTTGATCTTGGCTTCAGAGAGGCTCTGATGTGTACAGGAAAAAGTCTCTGAGTCATCAGATCAGAGTTCAAATCCCAGGGTATCTCATTTGAGTAGTGAACAATCTTGACCTCGTGCAAATTATTTAAACTCCCTCAGCTTTTGTTTCCTTAATTTCTGAATGTTTTCGACCTCTCTGGGCTATTGTGAGGCTTAACTGAGATGATGTATATATACAACCCAGTATGTGGTAGGAGCTGAAGAAATGGGTGTCCCACCTTGTTTCATTGGTACTGTTGTATCTCCCTGAACTAACCCACCCACAGAGCCTGGATAAGCCCAGCTGTATCCCTGTGAGGGTAGAGTTGCAAGACCCAACAGGCTCCCCAAACTGCCAGACCTAGAACTCAAAAGTCCATCTTCACTTTGGATGACGCTGGGATGCCTGGGACTTTTCACTTCTTCCCCTTGCATACCTCTTCATTTACTCCTACAGTCTGAGAGTGGTACTGCAGTTCCCCGGTCATTTTAAAATACTGATAGAAACACATCTCAGCTCAACAAACCCAATTCTTCCCCCAAACTTTGGCTTTGGTTTTATCAACATGAATGTAAATTCTCGCCCTCTGCCTAGATGTTGAGCACACATGGCCTCTATAAACATGTCTTCAAAGTGTTTTCAAAGTTTCCAAAGTGAACTTTGGAACAGGACGGTAAGTAATGTCACCAAAGTAGCATTCATTGGCAAAATAATCTTTTTAAACAGGCTAATATTTTTTGGACTTTGATGTGTCCAAATTTCAGAGGAATGTATAAACTAGCTGGTATAAATTTTATTTTTTAAAAAATTAGGACATTTCTTAAAGTAGTTGCCAAAATGGTGCCTAATTTAGAATTGTTCTTTTCATCCCGGTTTGCAAGGGATTTGCTCTGGGGTAAGGTTATGTAACAGAGATTCCAAATCAAAATTTACTTCTTACAGATTTCTAAGCTTAAAGAGAAAGTTAGTTCCCGAAAATGGATTGGAAAGGACTTGAAAGCTTTGTGGTGAAGGGCAGAATTATGCAAAGATAGTAACAGGCAGTTCATAACCTTGCTATTTTTCAAGTGTGATGGTGCACTCCTGCAAGTTCATAAAACATAGAAATAGAGACGTAACAAAAACTTTTTGGCGCTGAGAATGAAGAGGCTTGGATATTCTAAAAATTTGCTAGATAAGCAACTCGTGTTCAAAGGTGAAATAAATCATACAAATTATATGATTGATTTATTTAAACATGAGTCTATACTCCAGGGAAAAATAATTTTTGGAGGAATAGAATGGAATTCTGGATGTGGTTGCCAAGACGTCCCTTGAAGAAAAATTGCATCTAGTAGATAAAACGAGGATGGAATAACATCCACAAGAGTAGAACGCCAACTCCTAGGAAGCTTAGCCACCATTGATCCTCGTGTCCTTTGTCCAAAAAGAAGAGGTTATACCAGAGGTGGCAGGAAGAACCTCCTTTCTTTGACAAAGTGCAGCAAGTAGGCGGAATCCTACCAAAAAGAGCTTTCTTTCAGAAATGCCAGTGGATAAGGGCTAGTGCCACAGCTAGAGTGGCAACAGGCAAGGCCTCTTCCCCTTTCCTGGTGTGAGTTGGCAGGATGTTTAAGAGAGTCCTGCCCAACCTAAGCGATTTAAAGCACAGCCCCAAACGCAGCCTGGGACAGAGAGATTTTTTAACCATAGCCCTTGCTCTGTGTTTCAGTCATTCATTGCTGCATAACAAATTATCCCAAAACTTAGTGGCTTCAAACAACAACAATTTATTATTTTTCATAATTCTGGACTTATTTGAGCAGTTTTCTTCTTCATGTGGTGTCAGCTGGGGACACTCTGCACCATTCAGCTGGTGGCTGGGCTGGCAGATCCAGGAAGGCTGCGCTCACAGGTCTGTTGACTTGATGTTCCTTCATGTTGCCTCTGCATGTGGTTAGCTTGGGCTTCCTTATAGCATGGTGGTCTCAGGGTAGTCTGGCTTCTTACATGGCAGCTGGTTTTGCCAGGTCTTGGAAGTTGCTACTCATCACTTATGACACATTCTGTTGGTCAAAGCAAAACATATGGCCAGACCAGATTCAAAGGGAAGAGAAATAGATCCCTCATCTTGCTGGAGTAGCATGCACAGACAAGGAGGAAAAGAATCGATGGAAGTCCTCTTTGGAGAGTCTCTACCACAGTCTGGGGCTGGCAGTGGATGGCTTTGGGAAAGAGAGTGAAATCAGGCAAAACAGGGGCGAGCCCTATCTGGAGGCAAAGCCGCTGTGTGAAGCTTGCTAAAGCTTAGGCAGTTTGGCACCAAACTTCAGATAGAAGTTCAGAGATAGTGCAACAGGAAGTTGATCCTGAGGAATCCCAGGGGATAGGAGAAAAGGGAGCTGGGAAAATTATACTAGCATGAATCAGACTTCCCATGACACCATGGATTTTTTTTCAAAAAGTTGAATGTCTATACAAAAACAAGGACTTTCTGCATCATCTTTGTATCACTGATGACTCTGTGAGCTTGTGGCTTTAGATAAACAGCAGGGATATAAGCGGCCCAGAAAAGATGGGGCTGGAAAAGCACAGTCAGTCGCCTGGCCCTGTCCTGGTTGCTGCTGGCTTCTCCATCACTGCTTTGGAACCTTCACATGAAGTGGTCAGTGGTTCTCATTGGGGAGATAGTGTCCTCCTAGAGAGTGCTTGTACATGTGGTTGTCCTCAAGACTTTTGGTGGTGGTGGGAGTGCTACTGGCATTCAGTGGATAGGGACCAGAGATGCTCAACATCCAAAAGCCCTACACACTTGGGGAGAATTTGTCTAGCCCAAGTGCCAGCAGCACCCCAGTTGAGAAACACTAAAATAGACAATTGGGGGTGATGTAGGGTATTTTGGTGGAAAATATGTAATTTGGAAGATGCAAGGACTACAAGATTCCATGATAGGCTATTGTCTTTTGGTAAGATCAGAGATGGTGTGACACTAAACTGTAGGAGATATGGTGTCTATAGAAAATACACTTTAGATGACATTCCAGGACCACCACTGGAAACATGCATTTTCTCACTTATCTCAGCCCTTCTGAAATGTTAAATGGAGAATCAAAAAAGGTTATAATTTTTTACAGAAATAGGACTGGAAGTGGGGGGAGGGGAGGTTGGCGAATGGGAGGGCAACTGTGCCATAACCTTTTGAAAGCTTACTTCTAGGGATTGGCTTATCTCTATCTGTAGAAATCATGACATCCTGTTTTTGTTGTTCTTATTTAAAATCAAACATGTTCAGTTTTGCTACGAAGAGATGTTGGTACTAACTATGTACAGAATCATATTTTATTCTTCCCCAATCCAACTGGTTTTTTCCCACATGCCAATCAACATAACAGTTATACATTATCTGTCAAATCCAGTCCTTGATGATAATTGAACCTGATTTATATCTAAACTTTACATGGGGTCTAATGAGTTGGTTTTCCTCCAGAATTAAAATCGCCTTGTGTTGCAGAAACGTACTCTTCAACCTAAATGGTGCTCTATTTAAGAAGCGAGCTTGAGCTTAGGAGTCCTGATCAGTCTGGTCCTAAAATTGCCCTTCCCAACTTCAATCTCTTTCTTGTCCTCTTCCTCCTTCTTTGTTTCTTTTTATGCTTTTATTCTTTTATGTGGCTGTGACTAATAAATAGATTTTCTCAGAGGGCAGGGAGCATTCCATGTGAAGCTTGGTCTTGTCCATCCTGAGGCCTGGAAATGGCCTCAGAATTTGCTGCTGTGTGGTCAGCAGATGGGAATCATAACATAGTAGTAGCCTAAGGGAGAGAGTAAATCTTACCCAGTCCTAAGCTCAGAATGTTTCAAATTTTAAAAGCTTTTTAACTACTTCTATTTTGTCAATGGATAATACAAAGTAGGTACAAAGAGCATTGATTTCATTGAGTACGTTGACATCTGCTTTTATAGCCACGTACTTTTGAAAGTCATACACAAGTATTTTGGTTGAGTCCACGTTGACCATGAAAAGTCACTGAGAAGGGGAAGCTCTAACAGATGCAGTGTAGATTTTATTATCCATACAGTGAATTACCTGTGGCAAATTTGAAATCCCCACTTTATTTCTTCTTCTACCTAGCACTTATCTGGACTCCTGCCCTCTGTGGTTGGTTGATGTGTGCTCTGGGAATGCAAACTCATTTTAGTGCATTCTCTTTGATGGCTCAGAAGGCATTGGAGACCACGCAGAGCTCCAGGGTCATGATTATGAACAACAATTATTGTGCAGGAGATTTACAGATGTGCTGGTTACTAGAGGGTTGAGGTTAATAGAATCTTGAATAACAAAGAGTTTATTGTATAACTGAGGAGGAAAAAGCTCCCAAACAGCAAAATACATAATCTTAGAGAGTCAGGGGATCTGGAGGAAAACATGCAAAGTTGAGTTTTTCCTTTACAAAAAAAATTTTTGTTTCCCAAAATTAAATGGTCAGAGTTTCAAAAAGTCACCCTGTGGGAAATATTTTGCTTCAAAGGAGAAAGAGATCAAATGTAGATGGAACAAGCCAGCATCTCCCATATGTAAACTCTTTTCCACATCGTGGTTAAGCATTTGGTGAAATCTGATTAACTCAGGTCACTAGGGAACTGTTTAGTGGCTTTTTACTTCATTGCACTGATTCGGGTTCCATTGACCTCCTACTGCACATGGAACATCAGACCTGATCTTTCTGTGGCAAATTCAAATGCAGTCTGGAACTACCATGACCCTTTACACTGAATGCATTCACCCGACACCACCTTTTAACACTATCACTTGGCTTGAACTCTGGTAACTAGATATCTAAATTGGGTCATTTTAAAAAGTTCACCAAAACCTAAGAAAACTCCATGGTGGTAATGCTAATTATATCAGAGTGGATAGGGTTGTTTCTGACCCATTTCCTAAGACCAGTGGAGTGAGCCGTGTAACAGATGAAACCCTACTGAGTTTATCTCATGCATTAGCTAGACAGGCTACAGAGCACCAGGCAGCTGGTGGTAGAATATATTTCTGTCCAGTGACTGCTCTGGATATCTTTGACTTGCCCCTCTGGATCCATTCCCCAGCCCCTTCCATCCTTCTCTGTGCCCAGGGAGGCTGACCTCTATGGACTGCCTTAGATTTGCCCAGTGAGGGGATGGAGCACCAGCATTGGGAGACTCAAAGAAAGAGATATAGGAGATTTATCAGCTCCCATCCCCAGTTCTTAACCTTAGGCACGCCCCTCTACTGAAGTCTGCAGCTCCTGTGGGGCATTCCCCTCTGCCTCTGGGTTCTGGTAACTACTCCCTCCCTTCATCCTTCAGGCCTAGGAACTGCAATAGCTCTCTGCTGTGGCCAGCCCCAGGTTGTAGTGCTACTTTTTGTGGATTCTCTCTCCTGCTTACACCTTTGGAAGTAGCCCTTTGTTAAGCTTGCCTTAAACAACCCAGTTTGAGTGTGGTGGCCTGTTTCCTGCTGGAACCCTGATGAACACAGAGACTTAGCCCCACTCCTCTTTATGTGTAACTCCACGTTTCCCAGTCTGCAGGTAGGAATGGAATAATTCTAACAGACACAAAAGAGTATTTCTCTGGTTCCCTGCCCCATGCTCCCTGCAGAAGTTGCAGTTCCTTGGTGCCCTCGGTTTGACCCTTTGGATGCACAGCCTTCCTCCCTTCCTGCCCCAGCTCAGAGTGCTGACAACTCAGTCCTCTCAAAAGGCAGTGGCACCAGCTTTGCCCTGATGGCTTCCCTAGTTCAGCTGCTGCAGTGTCTGGGCCAAGGTCCTTGGTGCGGATGCTGAAAGAACTTCTACAGTTAATACCATGACTTCCAAACCACAGCAGCCAGCACCAGTCTCAGCTGCCACTGCCACACTCTTCTCCTCACACTGAGTGTTCCACGGAGATGGTACCCTTTATCTTTGCTTGCTCTTTACCAGGTCCCTCTTGGCCAAGACTTGGGCCTGAGCGTGGTGGAAAGAGTCAGAGTTTAACCTGAATGCCAGATAGTGCACTGATCTTAGAATCAGACTTCCCTTCGGTTTACTAGCCCCTTGTCCTTAAACCAACTTCCCCACCTACATCTATCCTCCCCTTGGGAAGTGTTCTTTCTCAGGAGTCAAGTTTCTCACGTAAACAGTGCCCCGTTGGGCGGCCCTGTTGTTTATTCTTCCAGGCCTGGTTAGAAATGTCTGGATCCTAAGGGGATCCAGCTTAGAGTCACTTGATGCCTTCACAGGCTGGCTGTTCTCCTTTGGCCCCTAGAGACCCACCCTCTACCCTTATCTGCCCCAATCTGTGCCTGGGGAGGCTGAACTCTATGACCTCCATCACCTGGGCTCTCTTGCCCACTCAATGCCAGTTGGGCTCAGCCGATGGAAGGCGGTGGCAGGATGTCAGAGGGTGAGCAGAAAGAGATCTCAGAGTGTTTACTCCCCTCCACCTCCCTACCCGGGCACCGGGTGGTAGTTGTTTACATGTGGCCACAGCTCCTGTCCGGTCACCCTGTATGGGGCTACAGCTTTTGCTGCATTCTGGTAGGAGTGCTATTCCTTAGTCTTTTTACTTATAGGAGTGGTGTGGTAGGCAGAATGGTCCCCCAAAGACAACCACACCCTAACCCCTGGAAACTACGAATATGTCATATTACATGGCAAAAGGGACTTTGCAGATGTGATTAAGGTTACAGCTCTCTTAAAATAGGGAGATTATCCTAGATTATCCAGGTTGGCCCCATCTAATCACTTGAGCCCTTAAAAGCAGAGAAGTTTCTCTGGCTGGAGTAAGATAGATGCTGTAGGATAAATCAGAGAGATTCCAAGTGTGGGAAGGATTCACTGCTGGTTCTGAGATGCAGGGGCCAGAGGGGAGGCTCTTGGAGGGTAGCCCCCAGCTGACAGTCAGTAAGGAAACAGATCTCAGTCCTACATCTGCAAGGAACCAGATCCTGCCAACAACCTTCATGAGCTTGGAAGTGGATTCATCCTCAGAGCTGTCAGAAAGGAACATAGGCCTGCTGACACCTTGATTTTAGCCTTGTGAGACCAAGCAGAGGACCCAGCTAAATCACAGTGTAACCAAACTTCTGACATACACAGCTGTGAGATAATAAACAGGTGTCATCTAAAATCACTAAATTTGTGGTAATTTGTTATGGCAGCAACAGAAAATGAATACAGGTGGTAATGGCTTTCCATTATTGCTTGTCTCTGGGTGCTGCACCATCCATGTTTATCCCCTAACTCTGCCCACACCATGTCAGTGGTCTCTTCATTATGCTTTTTTCAATTACTCCTTTGAACGGCTGCCTCTTTCCTGCTGGGACCCTGACAAATAT
Source organism: Diceros bicornis minor (assembly GCF_020826845.1). Classification (NCBI taxonomy): domain Eukaryota; kingdom Metazoa; phylum Chordata; class Mammalia; order Perissodactyla; family Rhinocerotidae; genus Diceros; species Diceros bicornis. The sequence continues at coordinate 25,474,295 of NC_080753.1, read as the reverse complement.
ACCCTGCTCTATTTAAAAGCCCTAAAGATACTCATCCAGATGTTTGCTAAGTGGCCATGATATGTTCTTGAAATATGAAGTGTAATAGGTTTCATCAGCGTATATAAGCCATGTCTCATATAACCCAGCACATATTTACTGATGGGGGAATTTTAACACCAACTGGAGATTTTATGTGTGAGGTCTGTGATCTAAGAGTATTTTGCTGCCTTTATCTCCAGGATTCCTGAGGTCCTTCTAGAATAGGATGAGAACAAAACCCAGAAAGACATGATATTTAGTGCCTCAAAGTATTCCCAAGGACTCATCTATTCAGAGACCTATGTACCTAGGTCAGCTAGGCAGGGCGCTGTGCCGAGTGTGAGACTGAAGGATCTGGGTCCAGCATAGACTGCTCATTCCTATCTGCTCATGCACATGAAGGATGCCCAGCCCTGCCCGCCATCTCATACATAGAGTCCCCTCGATGGTCCCGATGAGACGGTGTAAATGGATCCATGCTGCTTGTGAAAGGCCTGCAAGTGGTGGGTCTTTATCATTTGCCAAATATGCTTAATCACGAGATATCATCCTGCTGTCCTTGCTCCCAGGTTCACAAACACAACACAACATCACTGCCTTGGCTTTTGAGAGACTCTCAACATAGAGAGTTTTACAAATCTGCCTCTGGGCCAAGAGAGGGAATCGAGGCCGTGCTTTAGAAAAGCAACATAGTAAGCGTTGGAGGCATGATGAAAAGACCAAGGATGGGTTTGAAGTTTACTTTGAAGTGAAATTCTCCCTCATTTCCATTCCTTAGGGGTCGTTTGGGTATTTGGCATTTTCCCTGGGACCCTGACCACACTTCCATTACAATAAGCCTTGGATGTTGGTGTCATAAAAACTCTGCAGCTTAAACCAGAGCACAAACTAGACACTTCACAGGGCCTTTGTTTCCCTCACCAGTCACAGGCAGTCCTAGACGTCATGGGTAACATGTCACTAATCATAAACAAGCAGACAATGGAGTTTGTTTTTTGCCCCGAGAATCTGCACTCGCTCCCACTCAGATCTGCATGCATTTTCAACTGTAATAGAAACCAGAGCTAAGTGCTTTCAGGCTTTATTGTGTGCACAGAAAAACAGAAGTAAATGGAAAACTCAATCCAAGTTTTAAAAAATTGAGTACCCACTGTGTGTGGATTGCTTTACATGTATTTTCTCTGGTAGATAAAATAATCCTGCGAGTTCTCTGTGATCTCTGTTATCCCCAGTTTATAGATGAGAAGACGGGGCTCCATGTGGCTGTTTTCACTGGGGCAGGGCCACCCAGTTAACAAGTGTTGAAGTTGGGGTGAAACATTGTATCTATCTGGCTTTAAAGCCCAGGCGTCAGCCATTTCACCATGCTGCCACACCAACTAATTTTTCCCCAGAACTTAGGGATATTTAATTTTCTTCTTGGGTACGCATTACTGGGGCTAGAAGGAAACGCTTGCCTCATCCATTCTTTTGCCTTCTCATAAGACTACATCCAAACTACTCCAAATAAACACTATTTCTAGAACTTTCTCTTAATGCTTCTCACTGCCTAGAAGTTCTTTCTTATGTCTCACCCGAAGATTTCTTGCTGTATTTTGAAGACTTTTTTGCTATGCTCTTACTGTAGAGGGAGGGCAGCTTAACAGAAAACCATCTCACAGACCCATTGACTGTGCAGTAGCTGCTCACTGGCCCCTCTCCTTTGTGGAGGGGAGAACTCATCCTCTCAGACCAGACAACTGAGCAGCCAGAGAAATCAATCTTGTCTGTTGGAACTCAGTATAGGTTTTAACATTTCCTGGCCTCTCCCCACTAAAGTTCAACTTGGAATAAATCTTCAGTATTCTTAACAGTCCTCCCCACACCTCTACTTGTCCCCCATCCACTTCCGGCTTATTCCTCACCATTCCTGAGTTAAAAGAAAGGCAAAGAGACAGAGATTGGAGATGAAGGGAATTCGGTTGGATATAAACATCAATTGTTGTATTAAACTTCTTTCCTAAAAAATATCCTTGGGGAGATCAAGCTGATAGGAACACAGAAGGCCAGGAGAGCTAAAGAGGCCATCTCTCCCGCCTGGCACTTTAGATACAATTTGACACACCTGGCTGAGTATGTGAGCAGTTTGATGGAGCCACTTGTGCGGTTGGAAGATCAAAGCAAAGTGTCCCCCCACAGCCTGGTCTCTTCTGAAGGAGCCTCAGGCTCATCCGGGAATGAGAACCCAGCCAAGGGAGGCTGCTCGCCATGGTTGGAGATCAGAGGGAGGGCTGGGCAGCGTGGTCAGTGGCTGGTAACAGTATTCCAGTCCAGGACTAGCAAGGCTTTGAAAGGGAGCCAAGGCACTAGATGGCAGGCCCCAGGCTTGGTTCAGAGGATGCCACAGAGGGTACCAGGACACTGTGAAGATCTGGGAGCTGATTTGCTTTGTGTTGGTATCCAACGCCTTGGATGTCCTGGGAGAAGAGCAGAGCCCCAGGTGAGCTGGGTTCTTGCCATGCTCTCTTCTCCTGCTCTGTGAGACCTCCCTGAGCTGTTCCATGCCCTCCCAGGGCTTCAGTCCCCACCTTGACAAGACTGCCCTCCCTCTGCCCTGATTTATATGTCTAGCCTGGAATGCTTTCCTAGGCAATAGACTCCTGTTTTAACAACCACTGAACGTGTCTCCCTTGGGGGCCCCAAAGGCACCTCAAATTTAATATCCCAACTGAGCTTACCATTTTCTCCTTTTTAGAAATGCTTCTTTTTGTTTCCTGCATTGGTCATTGGCATGACTCTTCCCAATTCTCCCAAGTGGAAGAATTCAGAATCTTATGAATGAGGATCATTTGATTCTGAATTCAGAATCCTCTGACACCCAGACCCCACCCTCATCCACGTCCTCTCTGCTGCTGTCTTAGCTCGGGTCTCCCTCATCTCTATGGAAGATTATAACATCTCGCCATCAGCTTCCCCACCACAGCCTTTGCCCACCATTGAACCCATCCTCCACCCTATCCCGGAGTGCCCTTCCCACACCCTCTGATCCAGCCACACTCCTGCGCTACAGCTCGAGAGGCTTCCTTGCTGTCTGCAGGACACAGAGCAGACTTGTTTGTCCTTCACATTTCATTCTACAACTAACCTTTCTAACCTCATAGTCTGTCAACCCTCCTCGCATCCCTGCAGTCTAGTCTCTGAAATCATTTTGCTGAGCTTTGACTCCTGGCATCGTGGGTAAGGGTTTTGTCTTCATTTTTTCCTAAGGGTGAAAGACTATTAGGACGCATTTGGCAGTCTCTGCCACACTCACTGATAGACCTTCCGACCCCACTGGATTGATATTTGTATATATGCATACATACACATATAAATGCACATATAGATCTCTACTTTTACAAAAAGTATCTGCTGAGCCCTTCCTAGGTGAGTAGGTACAGTTCTAAACACCTTATGCACATTATTTATGCCTCCCTTAAGCCCTCTGAGGTAGCTATTATTATGAGCCCAATTTACAGAAGAAGAAATAGAGGCACAGAGAAGTTAAGAACTGGTTCAAGGTTGCATAGCTGGGAAGTAGCAGAGCCTGGATTTGAACCTCTGCTGTGGAACTCCAGAACCAACACTATTAACATCAATACCATACAGCCTGCTACTACATTACTCCCTCACAATACGCCTTCTGAGGCTGGGAGAGCCCCTCTCCCTGGCCAACCTGGGGATCTTTTTCACTATTGACCCTTCTGTGTCTTGGAACCCTGGAAAATCAAAATTAGGAGGCCTCTTGGCTCTGGTCCAAGTTTTCCACTATTCAGAGAAGGAAAGTGACTTATTCAGAATCACATAGAAGACTGGGCAAAGCCCAACATAGAACTTCCACACTGCTTTTGTTTTCCATTTCTGGACATAATTTCCTATTTTTTAGCCCCTTGTTATCGCACTTCTGATTTGGAATTCTTGCAAGATCTGCTGTATTTCAGAAAGAAAGAGAAAAATGTGTGTATGTGTATACACACATGCACACTCAATTACATAAATGAAGTTGTCTCCTTAGCGTCTCCATAGTGAATTCTTTATCCCCTGTCAAACCCTACTTTCCTCTCCCTGGGCTCCAAGCCATGTAGCATCCTTCCCCAGTTCTTGTTGATTCTATCAAGGCTAGAAATGTGGAAGCAACTACGGTCCCTCAAAGGGCTAAATACCTTACTCTGACCGTGCTCATCTGTTACTAATGCCCAGCGAATGCAAACAAGGACTAACAAAGGCAGAGGGATAAACACATTTAAGCCAGACCGATTTCCAGAGAAATAATTTAAAGACAGTTCAAGCAAACGCTTCAAACACACAAGAATAATGATTTCCCCATGGATACATTGTGTGCTTGCTGGCACTCCAACTTTGGCCTTACACGCAGAATCCCATAAAAAGTTAGAGGCAAGATAAAAAGAAACAAGTAGTGCACAATGGAGGGAAGCCACATATCCCCGCCCCAAACTACCCAGCTGGAGTCTGCTGTCTGGGGATTCTAGATGCCTGGAATGCTGCAAACTAGACGTCTACAGAAGTGCCATGGATGGATACTGGGACACACAAGGAGAGGACCCCGACCTATTGCTTTCCTGTGACTTTTGTTGGAGTGAACTTAGCAGGCCCACAAGGTAGGTTTGCCTATGTTTATTTGTCTCCTTTTTACAGAGAAAAGTGCCAAAGCAGATATAAATTGGGCAGTAGGGGAGTGACTTGGTCCCACTGGGTGAGACCAGAGTCACAGGGGAGACTGAGTTATTTCTGATGCTGGCACAGTCCACCCTTCTGCCCCTCTGAACCACTGGAAACCACCAAGAGGCTTTAGCCACCTTAAAAGGGTTGTCTGATCCTAATCCCTAAAGACTATCTTTAAGCATTCCCATTACCCTCACAGTTGCCCATGTTTTGGCAGGGAAGGTTCAGGGGAAACCAGTGCAGCCAACTCTATCCATTTTGACCTGCTCCTAAGCCCTCCACTGGGGACATTACTGATAAGGGCAATAATCTTGAAAGGTTGAGCCCCAGTGCTTCCTTCCCTTGGGCTTTCAGTCTCAAGCGGTCCATCAAAAGTGATGAGTTGTTTTCAGTATTTCAAGGAAGCTTAAAAAAAAATCCTATTTCTTTGGTAATAAGACTGCACATGTTGGCTAAAGAATAGGTTGCTTTGCTTATGGTTAGAATTTTATTAACTCAGAATGTCGCCATGCTGTTACAACCTGCTCACAAGTGTTAATTGGCTATTGATGGCACCTAAGACTTGCTGGGACTTTTTTAGGGCATCAGATCTGGTTGTCAGAGCCACAAGCTAAGTTTTCCTCTTCTTTCCTATGTGCATCCTACCCAATTCCTCATTGCTTGCTTAGGTTTCCAAGAGGTAAATACCTGCTTCACTCTTGAATTTGGAGCTCCTGAATTCCATTATCTTTCCCAACCTTGGGTTCCTGGTTTACCACCCTACACAAGGATGAGAGAATAGAGAGAGCACATGATAAGAACCTTCCTGGTCTCTTCACTTGTCTTCTCCAAAGATCTCATCATCAAGGGGGTTTGGTGGGGAACTCAACAGGGCTTTATCCTCCAGGGACCTCAGTGTGGGTCCTGGTACAGACTGAGTCTCCTTGCTGAGGAGTTTAGAGGGAGGGGACAAGTTATGGAGCCAATCAGGAACCCCAGGGCCCAAAGGGATCTCATCCATTCTTGGATCAGGCTAACATATGGATGCAGAATGACAGCCAAGGTTGAACTACTTATCACAGAAAGAGTGCTAAAAGGGGACTTGTTGGTGAGGTTGGAAACCACTGTCTCACGCTGCAAAGGCTCCACTCACTGCCCTGGAATCAGGAAGTTTGTCTGACCCCTTGGGAGGCAATTCTCTCAGCCCCAGGACCTCGTGTGTCACTGTTATGTGCTATGGGTTTGAAGATGATGAAGAATCAGAACCAAGGATTAGAATGCTGCAAACTCAAGAGAGTCTTGGTTCAGCTGAAAGGGATCAAATCCTAAAAGACAAAGTGGAGAGGGAAATGCAGGTTCTGCATCTGGCTGGAAGGAGGGGAATCTTAGGGGAGAGTGCATCAGCTTCCCAGGCTCTAGGCTCTTGCCTTGATGCATGGCTTAGGTGGGATGCCCCAGGAGCAGACCTGGGACAGTGACTCATATACGAGTATTTTATTAAGAAATTGCTCCTGGGGATGCCCATAGGGAATAGGGAGGCTGGACAGGGAAGGAGAGGAAGACCAACAAGGAGCTGTCTCCAGCAAAAGTCTACTGGGGGAAGCGTCCAGCCTGATTCTGCAGGGAACCTCTGGACTGGAAGTTCTCCCTTTGAGTGGCCAGAACCCAAGGCAAATGACCTGGACTTTTATGCTCCCCACCCCATAGTCATGGGTTAAAGGAGAGGGCAATAAGCAACCCTCCCAGCTCTCTTGTGAGGGGCAAAGAGGCTCCAGCAGCCAGAAGACAGGCCGCTAAAGATGAGTTGCAGGTGCAGGTGATTGAAATCACACCAAAACACAGTAGGGGGTGAGCAGAGAAACAGTGAAAAGATATCCCAGGGGATCCGCTGCAAGCATCGCTATTATCTGCCACAATCCAGCTTCCCTCATGGAATCTTCTCTCTGACCTGGCTTCTCTGGCCTAGCCAGCCCTGAGACTCTGGTTTGCAACTAGCCACTCAGACTCGGACTTGAAGATCCCATCCTTCCATGCTCTCAGTGAGGGGCCTGAGGGCCAATTGACTCTCCTAAAAGGAGTACTCTCCCTGAGGCAGAAAGCAAGAGACTGGCGTGGAGCCCAGCCCATAGTCATGATTGCCCTGCCATTTGGATCCACACCCTTAATCCTATTGTAAAGACCAGCAAGGAATGCCCAGGATCTGTCCACACAGCAGCTCTCGCACATACCCAACAAGCGAGTACTGATTATCTGCCAGTTAGGATTGTTCACACCATTGCTCCTTTCCATTGTCATGTTTATAGGAGTTTTCATCTATGTACATGAGTTTATTTATTATCTAGATTTATCAGACAAAAAGGTGGAAAATAATATATCAATGATTTATGTGTGTGTGACTTTGTCAAGTGAAGAAATTCATTTTCCTTAAAGAGCATACATCAGTGCTATCCGTTCTTGGTTTCTTTATGTTGTAATAATAATAATGATAATGATAATTATTATTACTATAACAACAGTAGTCAGTGTTTTGTGTGCCATGCACTGTGCCTCGCGTGTGTTATGTTGTCATTATTTCTATCATTCCCATTTTGCAGAGGAGAAAATCAAAGCACAGAGAGATTAGGTAACTTGATCATAACCACACAGCTACTAAGGCACAGCAAACAGATTCAAACCCAGGTCTGGTAGCCTCCTGAGTTCACCTTCTACTCATTCACATTGCTGTCTGATGTTGGTTATTGTTGCAGACATGTGGAAATGCCGAGAAGTTTGATGAAACAAAACCAGCAGAATTATGGACTCACAACTTCAAAAACAAAGTGAGAAGGTACCTAAGGGACACTTAAGAATAACAATAAGGTGGAGAGAGCCCTGGCCCCCTGAGTGACTATGATCTGGCCTCATGATAAGGCTGATGATAGTTGCATGCCCAACCTTAACAGAAGAACAGACTACTGAGCAATCGATGAAAGCTTGATGAGTAGATAAACACGGTACTAGCTTAGCGTCAAGCCATATTCTTATTTACTCTCCCCCAATTTTATCCAATATGTATGCATTTTTCCTTGGCTTCAAAGGGAAGTGGGAAAAAAAAATGAGAAGAATAAAGAGATCTGGGAAGCCCGCTGACAATGACTTTGCTCTCTCTCACGCAAACACTCTGAGTGCACACTTACATAAGAATGATAAGAATTCTCACAGTGACATCTCTACACATAAGGTCACAGCTTTCATGAAATGTGGCATTCTGGTTATACATAAAAGGGCAAGGCTTAGAAATGGAAGAAGATGATACTCTAAAGAAAAAGGCAAGAACACTTTATGAAGTTCACTTTTTATTTTTTTAAAGTGATGACACAGAAAGATAATCTGACTTGTTTGAAAAGGCTTATTTTTAATCTAAAAATAACTACTTTCTACTAAAAAGAGGGATTTGGGGGAAATAGAGAGAAATAGTTTTCTGTGGGTGATTTATAAAGCAAGCTATTTCTGGGGATTAAGACTGTCTACCTGGGTTTGAGTTATTTGATTACTTAAAAACGTGAATGAGCATAAGGCAGTTAATTTGTCGGCTTTCTGGTTGACCTCCGTGTCATCATGTCGTCTCCAGACATGGAGAGATTTATCTGGGGTGGCCCCTCGGTTGTGCTCGAGCCTGCAATAGCACTTAGTTCCTCTTCCTCCCGACAGGCCCCTCCTCGGGGTCCTTCACAATGGCTGCCTTTGAGCCCAGAGATCCTCAGTCTTCCAGGCCTCTGTCTAATGTCTCCGAGGAAAATGCTGGAATCCTTCGGAACAGAGCAGAACTGGAAGGGGAGACATCATTATCCCAGAGCTGACTGTAAATTGTGCTGTTTAGTCTGTAAAGCAATTAGGTCTGGAGAGTGTAATGCGACCCTTTAGGCTGGCTGGCCTTCGTGGCCCTTGTTGGTCTGTCAGTTCTCCATGGGCACCAGCACTCAGCTTTTGGGGCCGGCATCCTGCTTTCTCTGACTCAAATGGATGCTCCAAAATAGACCCCTTTCTTCTCATGAGTTGAGTAGCTGTGTGCGCAAAGGGCCTGGACTTGGAACTCAAGGACCTGAGTTCAAATTCCAGCTTTGCTTCTTTCTTGCTGTTGAATCTGAAGTAGGGCCAGTCCCTGCAGCTGCACTTAGTGAGCCTCACTGCATTAAATGGGCCTCGTGTCTACCACACAGGTTTCACAGAATTGTGCAGGGCTGGCATGCTGTAGAATGCAGTGTGCATTCTACTAAGTCCATCTCAGCCCCTGGGCAGTGTGGCCGGCTGCTCTTTACTTGGTAGCAGCCATGTTCAAAAGATCTGCCATCATTTCGAGCTACTTCTTGAGAATCCTGGCTGGCCTGAAGACTTTCTCCATGGACATCTCTCCCTACCATTTCTGTAAAATTCTAGCTGTGCCCCATACCACCCTGTATGAAGTAGGTTCCCCCTGATATTCTCTCTCACAGCATCCTGGCCGTTTCCTACATCCCACTTAGCCACAGTTTTCATTTGATTTCTTTACATGTTCTCTGTCTTCCTCCATTGATTGTGAGCTCCATGAGAGTGTGGACATGGTTGCTTCAGATCCCCTATGTTCCAGCACCTAGCATAGGACCTGGCATAGTGACTGCTCAGTAAATGTTTTGTAGGATGAATGAATGAAAAATAATACATATCCAACAGGCAGACAATAGGCAGGTTGGGGCAGACACCCTCCTCCTTGCTGGCCTGATAAAACACTAAGGTCAAAGTCATGTCCTTAGAAGGTCCGACAGGGCAGCTTCATTCCTGGTTACCCCTGAGAACATCCTCACATCCTCTATACCCCACACAGTCTTGGACTCCCTACCTCCAGACATCTTTTACATGAACAAGAAATAAACTTCTATTTCATTTATGCTACTGTTATTTTGGATTTTCTGCTATATGCAGCCAAAACTCATTTAGCTGATATGCCAGGGAATTTATGTTCAAGGGCAGCTCCATCAGGCTAGAGGCTGCTTTGGAACAGCAGATAAAGTAGTGGGGGGCCTGTGTGTGTTGGTGTGTAGGAAGGAAGGTTCATCAGAATCCTGGGTGTATTTGGTGCAAGGAGTCTCTTTTGCTCAGTGAAACATAAAGCACTAAGAAGACTTGCTACACTGCACAGTAAGCCAAGCCTCCTTTGCTCCATGCGGACTCCAGTACACATTTGTTTTAAATTATTCTCTAATTGCTTAAGTGTTTGTGGTGTCTTTGCTTTTAACTTGGGGGCCTGGAGAGTGGAAGAAGGGGATCTCTCTGTCCCCGCCCTTTTACCCGCAGGTTGGAGACCCTCATGGAAGCTCCCCTTACTAGGCCTAGTGAGAGGACAGTTGATCAGAAAGCCAAGACCCCTGGGTGTGAGAAACGGAAGGACCATTGCGCTTCCCATCTAATCCTCCAAGTTCCAATCCTAACTTGGCGTTGTGTTGGGAAATCTGACTGTTTTGCTTTTGTGGCAATGCTAACATATACCTAATTAGTCTGTTTGTCTTAAAATCCACCCACTCCTCAAAAGAAAAAGAAAATAGCTGGGGCTTAAAATAGTTTGGTTGTATATGTGGGAGACATTGCCAGAGCTTTCATAAATACTGAAAACCTCTTTTTGCCGGACCTGCCGGACCTGCTTCTGGGGCAAAAAGCTGCAGGGACCTGGCTGATGCTGCCTCTGCTGGGATCATGGGTGGGCTCTCACGGCTGCAGGGAGGGCGAACATGCATCTCACAGCAGTAAGGAGTCACCACACAGTCACAGACTGTCAGAGATGGGAGAGACCAGGAAATCATGGAGATCAGCCCTACTGTTTTACACCTGAGATAATAGAGGCCCAGAGACGGGGAATGACTTGCCTGAGGTCTACAGCTTGGAATGGCAGAGTGAAAACTTGAACATGTCCCAGGTTCACTCCTCTCCCTTTATACCTCAAGTCAGAGGCATCGAGAGTCCAACCTTCATATTTAATTGGTAGTCCTCCCTTGAGCCTAGCCCACCAATGCTACTTATCCAAATCCAGTGACTTCTAAATTCTGTTCATCTGTAAGAAATGCTAATCATTTGTTGAGTCCTCACTCTGTGCCTCGGCCCTGTGCTTCACACATCTAGCTCATTTGATCCTTTAACAACCTCATAAGGTTCTTATAATTGTTAGATAACTATCTTAACTAGTAATAGTTGTAATCAATAGATAACTATTATTATCCCCTCTGAGGCTTGGAAAGGTTGATAAGCGACTTGCCCAAACTCAAACAGCTTGAAATTGATGGGACTTAGATTTGGGCCCCAGTACTCTTGCAGTCTGACTCCAGAGACCCTAGTCTTAACTACTGTACTATATGGCCTTCTACACTTTTAACATCATAACTTTTCCATTCCAGGAATCTAGTAGTACTCACAAACATCAATAGACCACGTCCCTGGAGCGATTTTCCCTTTGTGATGATGGAGCCACATGGATCCATTCACAGTATCTGGTCTGGTCTGCTTTGTGGTCACACTTGTGGCCTGTGTTTAATGGATGTAGCTTATGTAATTTCTGAACTCACGCTTGCATAGTTTTGAATGAGACCCAGAACAAGAGAGGGCACCTCAACAAATCCAGGTTGCTGTGCAAGTTGGTTTGCCACTTGGGCTGTAGGACCCAGCACATCTAATGGTGCTTAAAGTGTCTGTGGAAGATTGGAGAGCTTATGTGAAGCCTTTGGCAGGCCTTAATAGGTGAAGCATGGCAAAGACCATCAGCATTTTGAGTAGATATGCCATGGTATATGGATAACTTCTCCTTTGAGAAGCAGCTTTGGCTTGCTCTGGGGCCCTTGTTGAGGCTGAACACACTTGACTGTGAGCCACTACGTTACCTTGTGACTTGAGTGGCCCATCATGAAGTGGGTGTGAGGTGTCTGACACGTTAAACCATAAAGTTCAGCATGCATGCATGACTCCATCATCATTTGGAAGTGGTATACATGAAACTGGGCTCAAATAGGGCCTAAAGCACAAGGAAGTTACGTGTTGTGTGAACAAGCAGCACAGATGCCATGGCCCATACTCCTGCTGAGAGTAAGCTTCATGGGCATATGACCTGGGCATTCTCACATGGCCCACATTTAGAAGGGCCCCACACTTGGTTTAATACTCTGCTGTCACTGTCCTGAAATTTTAATAATTTTTGAATAGGGGTCCTTCATTTTGATTTTCCTCTGGGTTCCACAAATTATGTAGCCAATCCTGTCCCTACCATATTGCCTCCTCCCTCTTAACCTGCTTCTATTGCTGCTTGGGGAGTTTTCTATGACCAGTTGACTGAAAAAGAAAAAATTGGGGCTTGTTTTATATATAATTCTCCACAAGATGCTGACATTACCTGAAGATGGATGGCTACAAAACATAGCCCCACTCCAGGGTGTCCCTGAAGGACAATGGTAAGTGAATATCCTTCCAGTGGATAGAGTTGTTCGTCTTGCTTAGAAAAAGGGATGGCCAAAGATTGGGATCTACACTGATCCATGAATAGTGAATAATGGTTTGGCTGGACGGTCAGGGACTTGGAAAATTGGTGACAAGGAGGCTTGGGGAAAAGGTACATAGATAGGCTTCTCTGAATGGGCATATAATGTAAAGATATTTGTATCTTTGCTCACCAAAGAACGACCCCAGCAGAAGAGGAGCTTAATAATCTGGTAGACAAGATGACTGATTCTGGAGATCAGAGAGCATCTTTCCCAGCTACCTTTCCTTGACCAATTGGCTTGTGAACAAAGTGGCCATGATGACAGGATTGGAGGTTATGCATGGGCTCAGCAACATGGACTTCCACTCACCGAGGGTGATCCAGCTATAGCCACCGCTGAGTGCCCAACATGCCAATAACAGAGACCAACAATGAGCCCTTGATAGTACACCATTTCTTGGGTGGAATCAGCCAGCTACCTGGTGGCATGTCAAGTATGGCAGACTGCGTCCATTATGGAAGGGGCAGCACTTTGTTCTTTCTAGAGGTAGATACTTTCTTTGGATATAGATTTGCCTTTCCTGCTCACAGTGCTTCTGCCAAAACCACTATATGTGGACTTACAGAATGCCTTGTCCACTGTCATGGTATTCAATACTTGCTCTGACCAAGAAACAATCATTTTACAGCCAATGAAGTATAGTGATGGGTTCATGTTCATGGAATTCCCTGATCTTACCATGTTCTCCATCACCCTGAAGCAGCTGGCCTGATAATATGGTGGAATGGCCTTTTGAAGACATAGTTATGGCACCAGCTGGGTAGCAATACCTTGCAGAGCTCAGGCAATCTCCTAAGGATGAGGCATATGCTCTGAATCAGTGACGAGTATAGTACTCTTTCTCTCATAGTCAGGATTTATGGTTCTTGAATCAACGGGTGGAAAGTGGACTGGGTTCTCTCACTATTACCACTACTGATACTACTAGTGAAGCTTTTGCTTTTTTCCCTGAATCTTTGGGCTATTCTTGTCTAGAGGGCTTAGTTTCCAAAAGATAAATACATCCACCCCAGAAATAATTCCATTAAACTGTAAGTTGGGACTGCCTCCTGGCCAGTTTGGGCTCTTCATGCTAGGGAATCAACAGGCAAAGGACTACTGTAGCAGCACAGGTGATTGATCTTCTCAAGGGGAAATTGGTTGCTTCTATACAATGGGAGTAAGGAGGAGTATGCTAGTATGTCTGGAATGCAAGAGATCCTCTGGGGCATCTCTTGGTTCTCACTGATAAAAATCAGTGGTAAACTATAGCAACCTGGACTGCTAATAGTCCAGACCCTTTAAGGATAAAGGTTGGGTCAACCCCATCAGTAAGGAATCTTGACCACCTGAAAATGCTTATTGAGGGCAAAGGGTAGTAGAAGAAGGTAGTTATAAATACCAGCTACGACCATATGACCAATTGCAGAAATGAGGACTATAATAGTTATGAGGATTTTTTCCTTATTTTTCTATGAATATATTTACCTATTTTTCTCCTTTTCTTCCCCTTTCCCATTTCTTTACCATTTAACATAATATGAGTTAATAGTAGTTAACTTGATATCTTAGTATTTAAGCTACAAGACAGCACCAGATGAGTATGACTCAGCTGGAAGAGGAATGAACATCAAAAAGATGGATAAAGAACTTTGTATCCTCTTTTACAGAGAAAGTTACAGTGTTTTTGGTGGTACATGAGATAGTTGCATTGTGTGAGGCAAAGCATGATCTTGCTATTGTCTTTATTTGGACGTTAAATATGATTTAAAGAAATATACATGGATGCCAAGTTGTCATGAGGTGGACTGTGGTGGCATTATATTATATCAACTTAGCTAAGCTGAGATTATGTTTCCCAGAATTCTCTTCTCTGCATGGTTCTAGGTTAAGGTTGGCCACAAGAGAAATTTGCATAAGACATGAGAGGCAGAGGTGAAGCTATAGTCATTTTGTTATGCTCTGAAGGTTGTTGTAGGGCAGGCAATGTTGTAACTCATGAGCATTGTCATTGATCTGCTGGTTCACTTTGTTGGTGAGGGGTAGAAGCTGGGCACACAGCTCTATCGGCTCTGACCTGATATCGTCCTTCCTTCTCCGAATCCTTCCTTCTCTGAAGCTGTGTGGTAAAGGTGCCAGCTTATCCTGCAGGCCATTTGGGTCATCGAGAGCAGACGTGGTGAAATACAGACATGGTTCCAGTCTGCCCTTCCAGGTTCCAGCTGAACCTTAGTCTCCCACTTCACATCCATCTTCCCTTCACAACTTCCAGTTCTGCTGACTTCGGGCCCAACATGAGATACAGAAGTGACAGTCGTAAACAGACTACTTTACCACTCGCGTGCTAGGTCTCATCTCTATAATAAATCCCTTATTCTATATCATTCATAGTGGTTCTTCCCTGAGCAAACACTGACTGATACACCTAGGCTGATAAGTCCTCTCTCAAAATCCTTTCATATTCATCATCGCACTTAATCCTCATAGTAACGCCTTGAGGTAGATATTACTATTGTCATTTTGAAGATAAGGAATTTGAAGTCAGAGAAGTTAAATGACATTCCCAAAGTCACATAGCTATTAAATAGCCAAGCCAGGACTCAAAGCCAGGTCTAACAGATTCTGAGTTCAAAATTCTTCTGTTCCCCAAACACTTTGAATCTATACTTTGTTATATTGCTGAATTTGTGTCTTTGTTGCTCTGTTTCTGATCCTGTGTCACCGGGGGCTAAAAATTAGTTTTCATGGGGGTGATCATGAACTCAATTTTACCTTTGTCTCCTGCTTCCCTTCCCTACCTGCAATATTGGGGGGTGTCTTTTTTCTGCTACTAGGTAAAATCTCAGGCCCAGTGACTTTTCTGCTCATTAGTAGGCAGTAGAAAGTTCTACAAACAAGTTAAGGGGTAAAACATAGGCTTGGTTTAAAACACCCAATCCTGTATATTATTTGGCACTTCAATTCATATTTAGAGGAAGACTCCTTTCTTCTCCGACCCGCCTACTCCCAACTCCTCCCAGCTAAAATTGGCTGCAATCTAACTGCCTACCTTTCGAGAAAGGATGTGGTTAGCATCTTTCTTTCTGGCCTGACTCTTCCTTCACTCAGCCTCCCCCAAGGATTGGAGTTGGGAGGAAGGAGGAGAGGCAGGAGTTATTTTCTTCTTTTAAACAGTTTGCATACCATAATTTATATACTATAAAATTCATCCATTGTAAGCACATAATTCAATGATTTTTTAGTAGATTTATAGAGTTGTGCAACCATCTTAATTTTAACTCTGTTAGAACATTTCCATTACCCCAAAAAGTTCTCTTGAGCCATTTGCAGTTAACCTCCATTCCTTACCCCAGTCCAAGGCAACCACTGATCTGCTTTCTGTCTTTATAAATTTGCCTTTTCCAGATATTTCCTATAAATGGAATCATACACTACGTACTATTTTGTGACTGGATTCTTTCACTTAGTGTAAAGTTTTTGATGTTTATCCATATTGTGGCATGAGTCAGAAACCTGTTCCTTTTTATTCCTGAATAGCATTCTATTGTGTGGATATATCATGCTTTATTTATCCATTCACCGGTTGATGGACATTTGGATTGTTTCCAGTTTTTGGCTATTATGAACAACACTGTTATGTACATTCACATACATGTCTTCATGTGGATATGTCTTTTTATTTCTCTTGGGTTTGTTCTGAGTCTAATGGTAAGTTTATACTTAAGTTTTTAAGAAACTTCCAAACTGTTTTCCAAAGGGGCTGCACCATTTTACATTCCCGTCAGCAATGTACGAAGATTCCAGTTTCTCCACATCCTCACCAACACTTACTGTTGTCTATCTTTTTGATTCTAGCCACTCTAGTGGATGTATAGAGGTATCTCATTGTGGTTTTAATTCTCATTTCCCTAATTACTAATGATGTTGAGTATCTCGTCATGTATTTATTAGCCATCTGTGTATCTCTTCTAGTAAAATCTCTATTCAAATCTTTTGCCCATTTTTTTTTGTGTGTGTGAGGAAGATTAGCCCTGAGCTAACATCTGTTGCCAATCCTCCTCTTTTTTGCTGAGGAAGATTGGCCCTGGGCTAACATCCATACCCATCTTCCTCTGTTTTATATGGGACACCGTCACAGCATGGCTTCACAGGGGGTGTGTTGGTGCATGCCCAGGATCCGGGCCTGCGAGCCCTGGGCCACAGAAGCGGAACGCATGCACTTAACCCCTACGCCACTGGGCTGGTCTGTCTTTTGCCCATTTTTAAATTGGATTGTTTGTCTTCTTATTGAGTTATAAGAGTTCTTTATATTTTTGGATATAAATTCTTTATCATATGTATGATTTGCAAATATTTTTCCATACATGGCTTGTCTTCTCATTTCCATAGTGTCTTTTGAAATGCAAAACTTTTAAATTTTAATCATGTCCAGTTTTATCACTTTTTTATTTTATGGATTATGCTTTTAGTGTCATATTTAAGGATTCTTTGCTAAATCCAAGCTCACAAAGGTTTTCTCCTATTTTTATTCTAAGTTCTATAGTTTCAGTTCTTTCATTTCAGTCTATGCATGATTTGAGTTAATTTTTCTATGTGGATTTCCAATTGCTCAGCATCATTTGTTGAAAAAATTATTCTTTCCCAGTGAATTGTTGAAAATTATTGTACAGAAATATAAGATTTTATTTCTGGACTTTCAATTCTGTCCCATTGATTTATAATATAGATCATACATAGATTCTATATACCCATTCTTATGTCAACATCACACTGTCTTGATTATTGTAGATTCATAGTAAGTTTTGAAGTTGGGTAATGCCAATGCTCCAACTTTGTTCTTCATTTTCAAATTTGTTTTGGTTATTCTAGTGCCTTTGCATTTCTACATAAATTTTAAGATAAGCTTGCCAATTTCTTTCTTTGCCAAAAACAAACAAACAAACCCTGCTGAGATTTTGATAGGAGTGCATTGAGTCTATACATTAAGTTGGGGAGAAATGCCATCTTAACAATATTGAGTCTTCCAATCCATGAACATTTAGAAGTATGTTGTTTACTTTCCAAATATTTGGGGATTTCCAAGATTTCTTTTTGTTGTTGTTTTGTAATTTAATTTCTTTGTGGTCAGATGCCACACTTCATACGATTTCAATCCTTTTAAATTTATTGAAAGTTGTTTTATTGCCCAGTAAATGGTCTTTTCTGGAGAATGTTCTAGGTATGCTAGACTAGAAATACTATTAGAGACAAGGAAGATATTTCCTAATGATAAAATGGTCACTCAAAGGCTGCAGATTATTAAGCACACTTGAAACATTCTGTGCTGTCTGATATTAATATAGCCACTCCAGATCTTTTTTGGATGTTGTTTGTACGGTATATTGTTTTTCCAACCTTTTACTTTCAACCTGCTCATATCTTTGAATCTAAGGTGTTTTTCTTGCAGACAGTGTATAGTTTACTATATCTGTTCATTCATATTTAATGTACTTATTTTTATGTTTGGATTTACATTTACCATTTTGCTATTTTTATCTGTATGTTTGCTGTTTTTCCCTGACTGCTTTTTTGCGTGTTAAACAAATTTTTAAGGAGCATCATTTTAATTTCTGTTTATTTTAACTATGCTTTTGGTGTTATTTTGCCTAAAATTTTGAAGAATAGTTTTGCTGGATTTAGAATTTATTGGTTAAGAATATTTTTCTTTCAGAACTTTGAATATGTCATTCCACTGTCTTCTGGCCTCCACTGTTTCAGATGAGAAGTCAGCTCTTATATTGATACTCCCTGTATGTAATGAGTCTTTCTTTTTTTATTTTGCTGCTTCAAGATATTCTCTTTGTCTTGGCTTTTAAGAGTTTGACTATGATACTCTAGGTGTGCATTTCTTTGTGTTTATTCCATTTAGAGTTTTTTTTTTTTCTTTTTTGGTGAGGAAGATCGGCCCTGAGCTAACATCTGCCAATCCTCCTCTTTTTTGCTGAGGAAGACTGGCCCTGGGCTAACATCCACGCCCATCTTCCTCCACTTTATATTGGACACCACCACAGCATGGCTTGACAAGCAGTGCGTCAGTGTGCACCCGGGATCCAAACCGGCGAACCCCGGGCCACCGCAGCGGAGTGCGTACACTTAACCACTTGCGCCACTGGGCCGGCCTCTCCACTTAGAGTTTTTGAGCTTCTTGGATCAGTATATTAAGTAAATCAGTAATTTTCATCACATTTTAGAAATTTTACGCCACTATATCTTTAAATGTTTTTTTCTGTCCATTTCTATCTCCTCTTTCCTGGAACTCCCATTATATGAATATTGGCACAGTTGATGTTGTTCCACAGGTCTCTGAGGCTCCACTCATTTTTATTCATTTTTTTTCTCTCTGTTCTTCAGATTGGTAATTTCTGTTGATCTATCCTCAAGTTCATTGATTCTTTCTTCTGCCATCTTGGATCTGCTACTGAGCCCTATAGTGAATTTTTCATTTTAGTTGTATTTTTCAACTCCAGAATTTTCATTTGTTTATTTTTATTTATTTATTTATTTTTGTGAGGAAGATTAGCCTTGAGCTAACATCTGATGCCAATCCTCCTCTTTTTGCTGAGAAAGATTGGCCCTGGGATAACATCCATGCCCATCTTCCTCTACTTTATATGGGACGCCACCACAGCATGGCTTGACAAGTGGTGTGTTGATCCGTGCCAGGGATCTGAACCTGTGAACCCCAGGCCGCCAAAGTGGAGTGCACAAACTTAACTGCTACACCACTGGGTTAGCCCTTTCATTTACTTTTTTTTAAAATATATAATATCTGTGTCCTAATTGAGAATCTATTTGTTCATTCATTGTTGTCACTCTTTCCTTTAATTTCTTTAAACATTGCTTTCTTCAGTTCTTTACATGTATTCATAGTAGCTGCTTTAAGGTCTTTGCTAAATCCATCATTTGAAGGCATTCAAACAGTTTTTTTTTCTTACATATGGGTTACACTTTACTGTTTCCTTGTGTGTCTTGTAATTTTTTGTTGAAAACGGGACATTTTAGATAATCTTTTGTAACAAATTTGGATTCTGATTCCCCTCCTAAGGTTGTTGTTGCTGTTTCATTTGTTTGTTTGTTTTGAAACTTTCCTTGGCTAAATCTGTGAAACCTGCATTATATGGCCACTGATGTCTCAGCTCAGTTTTGTTTTGAATAGCCTTACTTTTATTTGTGAGCTTGGCTTCCTAAAGGTCACCCTTGTGTCTTCCTAGTGAGGTGGTCAATGAATGATTTCACACAGCTTCAAGCCAGAACACCAAAGAGTCCCATTATTTTTACCCAAAGTTCATCAGTTTTTAAGGTGTAAACACTTCTCAGATTGTCATATGTCTTTGGTTGATTTCCAGAGTGCTAAAATGCTTGTTTTTGTCAATTTAATCCAGATTTATAGTTACTTTGGGGGAATAAAGTTTGCTGATAGCCTTACCCAACCACAGCTGGAAGTCTGTCCTTCCACAGAGAAGCTTTTACTTGAGTGGTATAGTTGTAAAATGGCTTTGCATATATCAGACTCTTTTTCCTGTGAACCCTTTGATGAGTTCTTCAGAGACTATTCAGCTGGGCCCTTCCAACTGCAACTCTTATGATACAGGCTGTGCATCTTCTTCCTTCAGCTGCTTCTCCCCTACTTAGTTTGGTTTTCCAGTGGCCCACTCCACATCATCTCTTGCTATTGTGGTCCCATAATTCTTTGAGGTAGACCTCTTTGATAAGATCTAAAAATGGCTCCTGGCTCACTTTCTCTCCCATGTGGCCCACATATGGTCCTCAGGAAACATGTATTAATCCTTGTCCTAGCAAGCTCAGGGAGTGCCAGCCTTCCCAACGACACAACTACTTTGCTTTATTTGCTTCCTTTGATCCACTGCCAAATCAATTCACCATCTGTCTCTTCCTCTTTAGATTTCCAGGCTGGAGTCTGACACTGTCCACAATTCCCAACTTTAGGAAGCACTTAGTGAGGTCCTTGATTCATCACCCTCAAGCTGTTCTCACTGTGGAGGTGAAGAGAAGGAAGTCTGGTGCAGGTCTCTCAAAGAAATCCTCCTTATAACATTCTTTCTCAACTTCCACTCCTCCAGTTCTTTTTACAGGAAAGGACTTCTAGAGGCATGAAACCAGTTCCCAGATATTTCCTTTTCAAAATCTGCTTCTCACTCTAAAACATTATTTTAGAATTTCTTATCTATTTCATCTTGCTGCCTCATTAAAAATTCCATTTCAGCATCCCATTACACTTGTGTTTATTTTTAGAGACTTCTTCTGGTCCCCTTCAGACTAAACAATGTTTCTTAAAGTTATTGGATGTTCATAGACGTTATGTGAAAAATGGATCCTGTGAGGAAAAAAGTTGGGGGAATACTGTGCTAAGCAAAGTTGGGCAGATCTCTTTTGCTGTGGGCCTTCTCAGAACCTTCAATATGCTAATATGCACCGTGAAATTCCAAGGGGGGAGACATAGAACATATAGTTTTTATCACACCTATTTGACCATGAGGAACCCACTCCCTACCTTTTTGGCAAGTCATTAAAGGGATTTGTATTCCACAGAACACATTTGAGAAATAGTGGTCTGGAAGGTACCAACGGAAAGGGAAGTTATTTTCTTCCTCATCCGGAGAACTCCCCCAAGGCAGGCAACATGTTATTGCCCTTCACTTCCTCCTAACCATGGCAATTCTGAAAACTTCATGTGCTTTTTATTTTTTTTAACATGAATGCAGTAGAGCTTGATTGCATGGTCCCTCCCCTAGACTGAATTCCTTATTGATAGGAATCCCACCTTATTCATCTTTGCACCTCCAGGGCTTACCATAGTGCTTGGACTTAGCAGGAAAGAGTGAACAAATAGCATTAGAGGAGGCTTTCTTTGCTGCTGCTTCTTTTTTATAAACAAAGTAAGAAAAAGTCTCTACATTAGAGTCCCAAACCACATATATGCAGCAATCCAACAAGCCTATTGGGTGTTTATGAAACTCCCCAGCATATGAAAATCTGTGCTTATGAATACCTACAGGAGGATTCCTTAAGTGTGCAAATGTCCTGTGCTCTTTCCAAGGGCAACCAGGGTGGATTTGCTCTTTATATCTGTGTGTGTGATTGTGTACACACAGCTGAAGAGACGAGTCACTGAGAACTTTCCAAAAGAAATGAATGGGATAAAACAGTTTGCCAAGTTACTGAGTGGTAATTAAGAACAGATTCCTAACATCATCACTTTACCATTTTGAAGACATTTTCCTTTAAAAGACAAAACCACAGAACGATGAAACATGTCGTGCTTCTCCTGAAGTCCCTTAGCCTTACACAAGTCCCTGCTCAGCTGCACACATGCATATATGCCAGCCCACAGTCACACACACCTGAAGATTATAAGCAGCCTCAAATTATTTTTCAGTGGAGAAAAGTGTGTGTGTGTGTGTGTCTGTGTGTGTGTTACCCATTCTCACTCCCAGTATAGATCAGTTGGGAAGATTTCTTTCTCTCATTTCAAAATACAATTTTACCCTGAAGCTGATTGCAGTGCTTGGCCCTAAGCTTACTTTTTGAAGGGTTTTGAGCTACTGAAAATGGGACTATAATGGGAGTTTGTATGCAATCACGACTGTGCAAGTACTCTAGCTCCAGAAATAACATAAGCAGCTGTGGCTACTAGTAGGCACGGCCTTCCTCAACCTGGGCACCCTGGGCTCTGATCACACATTTTCTGGGGGGGTCAGGAAGGAATTCCACCCCCTATCCCACCCACTCAAGCACTCTGCACACTGTGTGATATTCCATCCCACATCTGGCCAGGTGCGGTGCCTCACTGGCCTCTGCCAGGGGGCCACATACCGGATTAGACATACGCGTGGCCTGCCTCGCTGTGGGGGCGGAGGGCCGCCGCCACGATGTCCTAGGATTGTGTGTCTTGTGGTTAAACACTTAGGGTTTTGACGTAGACAAGGCAGCAGAGCCGACCCTCAACGCTACTGCAAACAACCTGAGAAGGCTTCTCGAAAACGCAGTCCCGCGCCTCGGAAGGAGACGGGCTATATGGGGGCAATTTTCCAATTGCTGCCTATTTGGTGTGGTCATGTCTGAGCCAGGGGAGGTTTCTTAACTCCAGGCAAAGATGTTTGCAGAGAGCTGGATGCCAGGAACCTGGTGAATTGTACATTAACGTTAAGTGCATTCTCGGTATTAACTAACAGAGGAGCCACGTTTTGGGGTGGAGATTGAAATGGGAAAAGGCGAAGAAAGGAAAAAGCATATAAGAATAAGGGCCATCTGTATGATGCAAGCATTCTGTAATTGAATCCTCACTCTGGGACCATGGGGTTGATACTCCTATTAATCCGTATTCTTCAGAGAAGCTAAATGATGCTCTTACTTAGCTGCAAGAGCCAGAGCTGGGGTTAGAAACCAGACTTTTCCAGTGCCATATTCTGAGGTCTTTCTACTATATCACACCACAACGAGGGCCCAACACACCTTCAAGCAGTTCATGTCCTATTGATAGGTCCTCTCCAGGAAGAAACTGTGGTAGCTCTGGACTTCTCTCTTTAGTCCTATCCTTGGAAGTTACCGTCCAACAATGGAAGTCCAGGAGGCCTGTTTGAAACAATGGAAGTCACATCCTTTATTATAAGCAAGAGAAGCAGGATCAGGCCCATGATCAAAACACCTGATGTGTGACGTGTCTGTGCTAAACTGGGTCCAGTTTAGAACAAGCTTCTTCTGCCTTCTAGGCATTAACAGCACCCTTGATACAGAGTTGGGCACTTCCCTGAGCAAAGCCTGGGGCCAGCAGGTTGATTCTGACAGCTTATGTGGTGGAATGAGAGAGACCTCACAATTCTCATTGTTCCCTTTTCTCCCCAGTCTCAGAAGAACTCATTAAGGTAGGGACTTTCAATCCATTTTGCCTCACTTGACCTTTTTATTGTGTGTGTGAGGAAGATTGGCCCCGAGCTAACATCTGATGCCAATCCTCCTCTTTTTGCTAAGGACAATTGGCCCTGGGCTAACATCCATGCCCATCTTCCTCTACTTTATATGGAACGCCGCCACAGCATGGCTTGACAAGCGGTGCATCAGTGCACGCCTGGGATCCGAACCTGCGAACCCTGGGCCACTGCAGCAGAACGCGCGCACTTAACTGCTATGCCACCGGGCCGGCCCCTCACTTGACCTTTTAAACAATCCTTTGGGATGGAATGATCTTCATCCTATGTTATCGATAAGGAACACTGTATTAGTCAGGGTTCACCAGAGAAATAGAACCAACAAGATGTATGTGTGTATGTGTGTGTGTGTGAACAGATAGATAGATAGATAGACAGACAGATAGGTAGATTTATTTTAAGGAATTGGCTCATGCAATTGTGGAGGTTTGGTGAGTCCAAAATCTGATGGGGTAGGCTGACAGGCTGGAGAGCCAAGGAAGACTTGTCGTTCGAGTCGGAAGGCCATCTGCTGGCAGAATCCTGGAGGTCAGCCTTTGTTCTATCAAGGCCTTCAAATGACTGGATGAGGCCCACTCACATTAAGGAGGTTCACCAACTTAAATATTAATCTCACCCAAAAAACACCATCATGGAAACATCCAGAATAATCTTTGACCAAATATCTGGGCACCATGGCCCAGTCATGTTGACACACAAAATTAACCATCACAAAAACAGAAAGCTTCAGAAAGTTACCTGCCATGCTGAGGTCACGCAGCAGTAAGAGGAAAGGCTGGTGATTTAACCAGGCTCTCTGATTCTGACACCTGAGTTCCCTGTACAATCTTTTATAGCCCGTGTCTGTAAATCAAGGAAAGGGGTATGTTATTCATGGAGTGCCTCACAGTGATTAGACGGAATACTCACGGGATTCTCATTCATTCTTCCAAAGGTCTTTACTGAGTGCTCCCAAGGTCCATGCAGTATAGATCAGGAGTTCTGCCCCTGGGAAGTGAATGAAGAGGGACCTTTGTGAAGCCTACTTCTCCCCATGAATAGGCTGGGCTTTGGAAGTATATGGTCAGCTTTGGAAGCCGGGACAAGCTTGGTGAATTCTTTGAGAATCCCTCAGTGAGCAGGTAGAATTTTCCAGATGAGCAGTGTGCTGCACACAGCTTCATTGTATGTTCAGGGAACATTCCTGGAATGCGCAGGTGACTGATGGGTGAAGAAAGATGGAGCTCCCTCCATGGTGGTCTTGAGAATAGGACATACCCTCCCCACATACACATTAGGGTTCTGTGTGTGACAGGGTTGGTGGTAGGGGGTCAATCAGATGACCTTGGAAAAGGACCTCCCATTTCATGGACTCTTCAGAGCTCACCAGCCTCAAAAATGCTCCTTAGCACTGACAGCCACACATTTTATGAACTTCACCTGCTCCTCTTCCCAACAGAGCCCAAGACAGCTCTGGCCAGGGATAGAGACTCCCCTCTCTTAGACCTGGAATATTCTGCTGCACAGCCTCACTTCCCCTGTTCCTGACCTCTTCATGCTCCCCACCCATCGCCTCTAAGTCTCTGGCCCTATCGCACCTCATCTTTAATTCCTTCCTTTCTCTTGCTTTGCCTGGAATGAAGTTACTCAGTGTTAGGCTCATAGACAGGCTCGTAGACCCTGCACATAAAAAAGAGTTAATGAGGATATTCTATTTCTCCTTAGGTCTGCCACTTCATTTCTATTTGTTCTGCTGTTGCTAATTTCCATTAAGTCCTCTACATCTTCTTATGACTGTGGACAATTAGATTGGCCTGTGGCATGATTGCCAAGGGAGGATGGCCACACCAGAGCTCCTGATACTAGAAATGAGTGTCATAAAACTCTCTTTTGCTTTAGTAACTTTCCTGCATCCTTTTCTTACAATAATAATTACAAATAGATACCATTTATTTACTGTTTGCTATATGCTGGGCAACACAGACAATACGCGGTTGGAAAAGTGAGATTAACGGAAAATGGTGGTTGAACTATAGATTCGGGTGTAGAGACAACGGTTGACTCTTGGTTGAATTAAATAGAATTCACACTGACTTAGTAGGAATAAGATTTGGAGTCAGAGGAACTAGGTTAGGGTCCAAGGTCCCTTATATGCTGACTGTGTGATCTGGGGCATTTATCAGATCTGGCTTCTTTTCTTGCATAAAAAAATGGAGGTTATAGTGATGCCTCCCCAAATTGTGAGGTTCAGAGGAGATATATGTGAATAGGCTTTGAAAACTATAAAGAATTATGCCAGTGCAAGGTATCATGTTAAAAATCATTGTCATACGTGTAAGCTAATGTTAAGGAATTGTCCCAATTTTGTATTTTGGTGGACCAATGGGAGTGTATCAGGTGAGACTATATTTGGCTACAAACAACAGAAGACTCAACTATAATAACTTAAACACATGGGAATTTATTTTTCTCACCTAATAAGAAGTCAGAGGAAGGTACAGCCACTTATGGATGTCATACAGGGCCTTGGCTCCTTCTACCATACTGCTCCACTATCTTTAAGGGAATGGCATTTGTTCTCAAGGTTGCAAGGTGGTGCTGTATCTCCAGGCATCATATCCATGTTCCGAGAGAGAAGAAATGGGGGAAGGAGGAATAGAGAATGTCAAAGGATTGAAAGGACATGCCATCTGAATCTATTTTCTTAAAGAGTTTTTGTGGAAGCTGACTGCTGCATGCCAACCTCACTGGCAAGAACTGGGTTTCATAGCTATTCCTAGTTACAAGGGAGTCTGGGATGGTGAATATTGTAGACTTCTAGTTTCCTCAGTTGAGGAAGGCAAGGGAGAAGGGGTTTGTCAATGGCTTTTGGAAGCCAATTTTCAATGTTTACTACAGAGCAGAGCTCACCTTGCCAATGGAGCCTTGATGTGAGGAAGGGGATGGAGGGACATGGCAGCGGAATATGATGCTCAGGAGGGCAACCTAACAGTGAGCAAAGAGCAGAGCTCTGGGCCCTGTATGACTTGGACCAAAACATCTTGGCTGTCCCCAGCCAAGGAGCCCAGCCCCAAGACTTGGCTTCTCAGAAAGTCAGCTCTAACCAGCTGCTGCCAAAGGGGTAAACACATTCCAAGTCCTTGAGTCCCTGCTGACTGTAACTGCGGTTAAGGCACACACACCCCCACCTCTACCCCATCTGGTCTCACGGAAAGTTCACCAGAGTCAAGTTGTTTTAGTGATGACTTGTGGTTATCTGTGCTCCTTCTCATTGATGGGGAATTGAATACTTACACACTAATGTTATCTAACTGTACAAGCAATTTGCATCTCATGTGTATCCTTTTTAAGTTCATTCTCCAATCCTTGGGATCCATAAAGGATAAAGCATTACACTCTTTTTTGCCACTCTGGAAGGATGGCCCTTAAACCAAGTGATTTCCCTAGACCCCTTCAGCTAGGTGGAGAAACAGACAACCATCAGAATCCAGACCTGAACACCTAGAAAACTCTACATGGATCATCACCTAGTGTGGGCACCATCTTCTTGCAGGCTCCTAGGAGTGTGGGAGAAACAGAGATCAAATACTTACCCTGAGGATGGTGCCAATTATGGAGGAGAGAGTGACTCTTGACTAAGGCCATTTCTAGTCCGGTCCAGGAGATGGATCACAATCACATTTAAGAAAAAAATTAAAAGCAATTTTTAAAGGTATGAATAAGAGCTATTGCAAACAGCTCAAACCCTGTATATAAGCAATGAAGTAAGATAAATTGACTGGCGCTGAGTTGGAAAAGCTATACAGAGGTAGGGAGTGTGGAACATAATTTAGTAAAAATAAACTTTTTTTTTTTTTTTTTTTGCATGCACACTCCCAAAGAAGAAATGGAAAAGTTGTTAGGGCGTGGACCAGGGCTTCTAATGAGCTGTTCTGGTCTGCCCGATTCGTCTTCTTTCTCACCCTGGCACCTTCTGGAGGGTGCTTATTGTCTCATGAAGGGACACTTTGGGGGAAGGAGAGGGTATTCCGCAGCACCTGACTCCCAGCCAGCTCAGACCAGCCCTTTTTGCTCGTCGCCCAGGGAAAGAGCGAGGAGAAACCCACTGCCCAGGTGGCCACTTTGGCCTCCTTGACCCTTACATGTTTCCCAAACAGAGGGAGCCCTGAGAAGGCTCCTTGCCAAAGCTGGAAACAGCTACCCTCATTGTCTGCCTCGCCCTGCCGGCTGCGCTCTCCCTTCCTCTCTCCCCTCCTTTCTGTCTGAAAGTGTGAAAATTACAAATCCCAAGGAGCTGCAATCAGAACTCTACCTAGGGAAAATTCAGAGTATCCCTGCCATAAATATCCCGCTCCAAGACGCCTGACGTCAGAGGGGAGGGCGGGCGGCAGCGAGGCCGGGCCGGGAGGGGAGGCGGCGGCGGCGCTCCGGTTACAGCAGAGTGCAGAGCGGCGCGGGGAGAGCGGCCCGCGCGCGCCGCAGCCGGGGGTCCGGGCTGCAGGGACGGCGGACGCGCCATGGGGGCCTCGGAGTAAGTGCGCCTGCCCTGCCTCCTCTCTACCTCGGTCCGTGGGGTGGGCGCCGGCCGCGGGACGCTCTCTGGCGGCACTGCCACACTTTTCTCCCCCTCTGCTCTCTTTACAACGCTAAAGGGGATTGGGAAGGCAGCGACTCCGCAGGCTGGCTGTTTTGTTTCTCCAGAGTGTTTGCAGGAGCCGCGGATACTTGAGTGGGCTCCCAGGGCCTGTGTGCGTGTCTCTGTGCATGGGTGTGATTTGCGTGTGTGTGTGTTGTCTGTTTTGGCCCATCTTGACACAGGAAGTGTCTTTGGAAAACTTTAAAAAAATGTTTTTGTGTGGCTTTGAAATCTGATTCCTTGTTGTCACAAGTGGACAAACATAGCCGGTACCCCCCAAACGGACAACTTTGTGGTGGTGGCTTTTCCCAGTTCAGCTTGTGTCTTCATTCTGTGATTTAACTCTTCACAAGCTCCCAGCTCCCACTTGCAAGCCTGGCCTCCAGCCAGCAGGCAAGGCAGTGGGAGCCTGAGGTTCTTGCTCTCAGTGGCAGTAGGACCTTGGGCCAGGGAAGGAGCATCCCAGGAGAGGGGTCCTGACTCTGCGGACCTCAGCACCTGGGGCCACTGCCCAGCCTCCTGCTGTGGCCCTGACATCGCCAGGTGATGGGACTTTGGCTTAACGGAGGAAGGAAGGATCTGGTGTGGAGGCAGGTAATTGTAAGGAAGATGAGGAGGAGGAGGAGGTGGTGGCCGGTGCTGTGCGCCTCTGTGTCCAGCCCTGCCCGTGGAGTGGGATGGATGTGTCTGCCACATGTGCCCACGGTGGGGGCCGTGCCGGGTTCTCTGGGAGCACTGTGGTGCCCCAAACAAGATGCAAGCTCGTAACATAAAGAGACATGTCTGAGCTGTGGGGTGGAGGAGGGGGGCGGTGGGGGAGAGGGAGAGAGATTTTTATCAAAATTGAACACAGATTGCTGAGGTCTGGGCTTGATTTAACTCTTCTCTCTCTGCTTTGGCCACATTTCCACAGTTCTGCGGTGGATTTGCAAAGTTCCTGGGAAGGTGGGAAGGAAAATCACACCTCTCTAGGAAAAAGTCCCTGGAGGTCCTCCTTGAAGTCTACATGGGAATGAAAACAACTTCCCATCTTTAAATAGTTTCAAGTTTTGTGTGTCCCTTCTTCTCAGTTTGGGTCAGTTTCTTGGATTTCTCTGAAAAGTTGGCTGATGGAGGGAATGGATTTTCCCTAGGACTCAGAGGGGGATTGTGCTCACGGAGTGTGGGAGGAAAGGGGGTGTGGGGCTCCGTGCACCCATCAGCCCTGGATTGCCCAATGCGCTGTGCTGGATGTCAATAGCTGGGGTCAACAAACGAGTGACCACAGAGTCCTTTCAGCCTTGCCCTCATCAGGTCTCTGGTTTTGCATTTTGCAATAGAGCCAACCTACAATGTTTGGGTGGGAGAAAGATTACTGGACTCTCCCTGTGTCCTAGACAAATGAGCGAATGAAGGGACAGAGAGGAAATGTGGATATAAAAACGGACCCACAGGAAGTTCGAGATTTGGGAAGGATTTTAGAAATTATACAAATAGACCCCTAGGGAAGCGCTATAAAAGATGGAGCAGACAGCAATGTCAGAAAGAGACTCGTTTGACTTCAGGAGTCTGTCTTCAACTTGAGTGTAATAAAGATGAAGGAAATCACCGAGGGCAGTGTAAACAAAAGTGCCCGTAAGCAGGGGTAGCCGCGTACCGTGAGATGCGCGTGCAGGCGCATGTTTATGCCTTCGTGACCGTGACCGTGACCGTGTGGGGATGGTCGTGGCCTCAGGCGTGGAAGCACACACGGCCCGTTTCTCATCCGTGCTGGGAGCTGCATCCGACCCCCATTTCTTCTTTTAAAAAAAAAACAACTGTGCTGTTATTGTCTTGCTGCCTGGTAGTTGCCGGCTCTGGCTCACAGCTCCTAGGCAAGTTTTCAGAGCTTCTCCTCCAGATGCTGGGGTGCTGAGGGAATACTCGTGCCCCCATCAGGAGAAAAAGAGGAGAGAAAAATCTCCTGGGCGTTAGAACTTAGAAGAGAGTCAGGAGTTCAGGAAAGGGAAGGCTGTGAGGGCAGGACCAGTAGGAAGGCCTGCAAATATTTTTTTTTCTGGCAAGTGTGGGGGGAGTTTGAAAGACTCCTTCTTTCTGTGGGAACATGTTCTCTCCCCAGTCTTCTTTCCCAAACCCCTGACCCCAAAGTTTTTGACGTAAAACAGGTTAAACTCTCCTCCTTACTGAAGAGCCTTGGATCCAGGGGTAAAGAAGAGGGCAAGTCTAAGTACAGGTGATTGGGAGGGTGCAAAGATAATCCACGAGGCTGAGGCTTGCTTCTTTGATTCCAGTGGAGCCAATGGAAGTAGCAATTTTAAATGTTTCCACTCATTCCTGCTATTTACAAATAGAATGCTGAATACCTGGGGACAGAGGGAACCCATCAGAAGTAGATCCCAGAAATGCTCTTGTGCCAGCACTGGACCTCAGGGAGAGCTGAGGGCAAGGACTGGGGTTTCAGCTCTTTCGGCCTGTAGGGTTTCTCTGGAGGGTCAGTGGAGTCCTGACCTTCTGGGTGTGTGCTGGGAGACATGTCACCAACTTCAGCCCCGGGACGAGTTCCCAGGCCGCTGACGCTTGGGCTGATATTGAAGCCTTCTCCTCGCCCCTTCTATCAGCTCAGGCTTCTGGCCAGCTCTTCGGTTGTCTCTGAGATCAGAGTACTTAGAGAGGAGGCATTCTCACGCTCTCCTGAAGGTCCAAAGGGCAAATGCACTTGGCTGAAAGACCAACCTGGAGGGCGTCCTTGGCTTTGATAGCAGGTGACCCTCTAGATCTCCACAGCCAGAGTCTCTGTGCTTGGGAGCCTGTGTCCTTCAGCTCCGGACTTCAAGTGCAGCCTGGCACAACGGAGAGAGGGCTGGCTTCAACGCAGACTGGCCTGGGAGAGAAATCGTAACCTGGGTTACATTACTGATTCCTTCTGAGCTGCAGCTTCCTCATCTGTAACATGAGGATAACATTTACCTCCCAAGGTTGTCACGGTAATGATACTTCTGCAAAAGGACTAAAACAGAGCTGGGAGTGTTGTAGACCCTGAATAAAAGGAATATCATAATTTCATTTTTCAGTGTTTCAGCCATCAGGAGCCCATGTTGTTTGGAAGGGACCTCTCCCCAAATCTGGCTACGTGTTTTCCATTATTGACGGCCAATGGGTGGAGTCTCGAGGACTCAGGTCACCCTTACCTCCTCCCTCTAGAAAAGGTGGCCAGCGGGGATCATCCATGAGCAAGGCTGGTTCATTATCCGGAGGGGTGGGAGGAGGCACAGGCATCCTGCATATCTGGCCTGGAAACCACTCCTGTGTTTGCACTCTCTCAGAAGGGAGAAAGGCAGCAGAGCAGGTTGTATGTGTATGTTGGGGGTGGGGGTGGGGAGGTGAGGGCGGAGCAGGGAGGCTGCCCCCTGGTTGATACACTGTCTTGGGGAGTGGCTATTCCATCTGATGCTGGAGAGAGCAGCTGCAGGTTCTCTTGGCCCATCTCAGAGCTTCTAAGTTATCCTTCAAGTTGACATTTAAGACTTTGAAGATCACATTTGTTTCTGTTTTGTTCAAGCTCTCTCTTGAACCATGGCCTGGGATAACTTTTCAGCTTTTAAGAGGCTCAGCCAGTGGCCAACTTCTCTGAGATGGCCCAGACTGGGGGTCAGTGAATTCCTCACTCCTGGCAATATCTATTTCTCCAACTCTCTTCACATTTTTTGGTTTGTTTGTTTTTTGTTTCATCATGAGGTTATAAAACCGTACGGCCAAGATGCTGTGCAGGGGGAAATGCCTTTTCTTTGGACCTGTGTATCATTATGCTAGTGCTGTGCAAGGCTTATCAGACTATGGGCATTAGCAGGTGTTGTGGGGTTCTTTCTGGGTCTCCCCCTCCAAAAAAAAATTAAAAAAAACCTGGAAAAAATAAACTTTAGGAAGCTTGGTATCCTTTTGAATCCTGGCTGAGGAGGAGCTGAATTATTTGTAGTGCACCCCAGTTCTGTGCAGAAAGCTTCAGAATCAAGTAGATCCAGGGTTGAGATCAGGCACCACCAGGTCACACGCTGTTTAACCTCTCTGAACCTTCTTCATCTGTTAACTGAGAACAATAATTTTCACTTCTCAGGATTGTTCTGAAGATGAAATGAGATAATACATGGGAAGGACCTAGCAAACTGCTCAGTGCTCAGCAAAATGTGAATGCCTTTCGTCTCTCTAGGTCTAAGCTCATAGAAGTACGTGGTTTTGAACATTTGTCCGTAAGTCAAAGTAAATAAGCCACTTATTCAAGGCTTAACGGCAGTGCCCCAAGGTCAGCTGTCTGGGCCTGGAGATGGAGACCTTTCATATGAAAGTGAGGCACAGCTCAGCACTCCCTGTGCCAAACAAATGGCAGCCCCGCATGATCCCCTCCTCCAACAAAGGAAAGGCCACCAGCTCACTTACCCATGAACCTGGGCTATTAGTGAGCTCTCTAAAGAGCTTATTTTAGAAATCCTAAACACTACCTTGATCCAAAGAATCAAAGTCAAAACTAGGGAGAGGGAAATCATTGAGGCAGTACCTAACATTAACATCTAATAATAATGGCACAATGACAACAGTACCTTACGTGTGTAGAAGCTCAAAGTCTGAGGGCTTGAGAGACTTACCCTACGTCACACAGGAGGTAAGCAGAAGAATTAGGAGGCAAACAGCTACCTAGGCAGTGGGTGGCAACCCTGTCTGCACATTTAAAGCATCTGGGGAGCTTGTAACAGGGTCAATACTGGGCCCATCCCAGCCGATTAAATTAGAGCCTCTAGGGAGTGGGGCCCGGGCATTGATAGTTCTACAAGCTCCGGGGTGATCTGAAGTCTAAGCTGAGAGTCTAAGGGAAGAGGGAAGAGTGCCAAGGTTAGGACCCAGGGTATCAGGCCTGGGCAAAACAGCCAGGATTGCTAGGATTTAAGCTTCATGAGAGTGGAGACTTGTGTGGGTCTCTCTCTATCCCCAGCACCTAGAACAGTGCCAGGCACCAGGTAGACACTCAGTAAATGATAGTTAAATGAATGAGTGATTGACCAAACTGCTATAGTTTAGGAGCTCGCAATTCAAGAGCCAAATCCAGCCTGTCACCTTGTTTTGTAAGTAAAGTTTTATTATAACACAACCATGCCATTTGTTTTCCTGTTGTCTATGGCTGCCGTCAAGCTAAAGGGGCAGAGCTGAGTGTTGCTGTAGAGACTGTATGGCTTGCTGAGCCGAAGATATTTACTAGCTGGCCCTTTAACAGAAAAAGTTTGATGGCTACTGCTCTGGATGTCAGACAAGAGCAGAGCAAGCATAGCTTAGGGAGGGTCGTTACAGCATGGGGGTCAAGAATCTGGGTTCTAGAATCAGATAAACCTGTGTTTGAATTCTGGCTCCGCCACGTCCCTGTTGTAAGACCTTGTATATTATTTCACTTCTCTGAACCTCAGTTTTCTCATCTGAAAAATGGGGATGATAGTAACTAACACCTCCCTCGAAGGATGGTTGTGAGGATTGTCAGCACTTGGCCTTGAGTAAGCACTCAACAAACCTGAACTATCACTATGATGGTTGCTGTTGTAGTTACTGGCAATTAACTAGATAGAAGGAGAACTAACTAGATTCAAGTCAAAATCTAAATCCAGTATCATGGACAGAATAAGGGATATGGTAGGAAAAAATAATCAGTTGGTAAGCTGGTGGGAGGAAGGAAAACTGATGTGAGGTTTCCGAGGTAAAGGATGTCTTTTTAAGACAACACAGGTCAGGCTGGGATGTGTAATGAGGTGCTCCTGCATGGCTGACTGCCGTGTCGACCAGCAGTCCCCATCAGTCCTCAAGGGTTAACTTGGGTTTTATGGCACCGAGTCTAGTCACGAGCATGTCCCACCTCTCTACCCGTGTTTGTAGTTCTTTCTACATGGGAGGCCCTTCCTCAATCCTTATCTCCCTTCTACTTGTCCTGACAGGCTTGCTTAGGTGTCCTCTTCTCTCTCAAACTCCCTTTGCAAGGCTCCTCGTAATCATGCCTTCCTCCGCACCCCCATGAACTTGGCACACAGCTCTGTCATAACCTTTAACACACTGCACTTCGGTCAGGGAAGGACTGAGTCGTCTTCGTGCCTTCTCCATGTTTGGAGCTCATAAAAGTGAAATTGCACTGTAGAATCCACACCTGGTAGGCAAACAGGGTCAATTAGACCCTTGATTGAACTCAATGATATCTGAGTTAACTCTTGAGGAATGAGCAGGCCTCGCCCAGGTGCTGATGGGGTTGCAAGAGAAAATCCTCAGAGCCCACCAGATAGAGAAGAGCCACCCAGTTCATAGGCTGTGTGGACTCCTTATGTCCTCATCCCTCTGTTCTGTGGTGGCTCCTGCCCTCTGGAACACCTCTCCTAAGGGGTAGCCAGGGACAGGGAAAGATGGAAGCAACATTAAACCAGCTCTTTGACTTCTTGTCAGCAGATGTGGTGAAAAGTTGGGTTTTGGCTTCTCTGGGCTTTGCATGTATATGTGCCAAGATAATTGGGAGTTGGCTCGGTATGGTCAGCTTTCATGAGCACGGTAATAGAGAGAAGCATGGTCATGCATAATAGCAAACAGCAGATCTTTCACAGCATTGCCACTGGACTACAGAATGTGTTGCATCATTTTTATAGATTTTACTGGCAGATTTATTTTGGTGGCAGATATATATTTTGTGTGGAATAATATTAAGATAAAGTCCTCTTCTAATGATAAAGGGAGGGCACAGAAAAATCTTGGCCTTGAATTAAATATTCCTTTTGATCAACCCCACATGGACAACTAAGAGCTGCCTCCTAAGAGGAGAGGGAGGAGACGGAATGAAATACTACTTTTATATCAGTCCCCACTATGCACATGGTGCAACACTCATAATTTTTTAAAACGTATTCTTTATTTGATATTTCCAAATTATGAAGGTAATTCTTCTTTGCTTAAACAAGTGAATCAATATCATGCAGAAATATGAAAAGACATGGAAAGAATGACATCTCTACCCACCCTCCACACCCTGGTAATTAATGTCAGTAGCCTAGATTTATATCCTTCCTTATATTTTCCTTTGTTCATACAAACACTACAAGTTTGTATACAGGTCTAGTGGGGTCTTGTTGTTTGAGTGTGTTTTTTTCACTGAAATGGAATCTGCAGCATACTTTTCTTTCCCTTGACCGTATGTCAAGGTCATCCCTCCAATGGATCAAGCTTTTTTTTATTTTTCCTGATTTCTTTATGCCTAGACTCACACAGCTCTATATATCTGAGATCATGCCACTCTTGTAGGGGTGTTTATTTTCCCATCAGTCGGTTGTTCAATCTGGTTTCATCCTGGATGCCCACCGGTTTGGGTCCCTGATCTGATGCACCAAGCATCCATCAGCCAGGAAGGCTTTGCTTTGGCACTAGCCTGGTGACCATCCTGGGTATCACTACATGTTATGTGTGGTCATAGGGAAGCTATTGAGCATCAGGCCCTGTGGCTGCCCCTACCCACTTCTCATCAGATTTAGCCTTCCCTCCTTGGGTCTCCTTAATCACTGAATATGCAGGAAATGCAGCAGGAAATATCCAAATGGATTGGAGAACAGTCCTGATGGAGTAAATCAGGCAGTGTAGGATAACGCTCAGTTGTGTGGACTCTGCATTCAGATTGCCTGGCTGGGTCCAAATCCCTGCATAGTGGACACTGGGCTGTGCCACCCAGACCTCCGTTCCAGACTGACTCCCAGCGGCAGGCAGTGGTCAGCCGTCTTTGGAATTGCCTCAGCTGAAGCGAGTTGCCCTCCCCACAGTCGCTCCTGCTGATGCTCCCCTCCTGGGTCACCTGCATCCAATGATTGGTGGGCGTGATGAAGGCCTGGCCCCTCTGTACCAACGTGGGGAAATTCTAAAGGGCATCCCAGCTTCAGGGCTCCTCATGCGGTTGGCTGAGGCCTTCGTAGAGGCTGCATGGCTGTTCCACTTCTCCCTCTGCCCAGCACTGCTTCCTCTCTGTCCCTCCCTCCCACAGGTGGTTGATTCCAAGAGCCCTTCCTAATAACCCCCTGCTTGCTCCAGAAATTTTGACTGTTTTATGTGATGTTGTTTTGGAGGAGCCCATTATTTTCTAGGTAATTATTGGTGGCCATGTTGGAATACGACAAAGTGTACTTTTATCCTGTGCTCTGTTTTGTGTGTTTTCTAGGTGAGATCCAACTGATTTCTCTACAAACAGAGTGTGTCATAACTTGGAAGACTGAGCAACTGTTTTGATTTTATTGCCAAATTTGTATTTACCCCTGCCCCCACAAACCCCAGTGCTAGGCTGAGGGGTGTGGGTGTATCTCAGTGGAAGTGTGACCAGATGGCTTTGTTGCCATCCTGCCTGGAGACAGGGGGCTGGACAATTTGACCTTTGGGAATTCCTCTTCATCTTACTAGTGCATATGTAATATAAAGGGAGTGGTCTCAGAGGACCCACTGCTGGCCCACTGGGAGCCACCTTCCTGCCTGCATAGGTACTCACATCGTGACTGCACGAGTCTCTGCCAGATCTGAGTCGTCCTGATGGGTGTTGTTTGTTACCGCTTTGTCCCGAGCATGGGCGGTCTTTGGCATTGTGTGTTGAACATTCCGCTTTTCAGGTTATGTACACTGATCGCCCGCCCGAGTGCCAGAGCAAAGCTTGCCTGTGTGATGGATGCTCGATGTGCCAGACTCGGGGACCCAGACTCACAGCTCTATGTCTGACCACATTGCTGGGGGTCAATGTCAACACTCCCTCCCTCACTGCCTCCTAGACACCACAGCCCCCGGCCTCAAGATCCCCTGACCAGGCAGGGAGGGAAGGGAGTGATTCCAGGTCAGTCAGTATTTCCACAGGGCCAGAGGCAGCTTTGAAGTTAGTTTGAAGCAAATTCAGAGTTTTTGTGGACTTTGGGCAGTAGAGGGGCCAAGCCATTTTAACTCTTTTAATCTCTGTCAATATATTTATCAGTCTGTTCCCTATCATTTGGCATTGGGCTGGCAACTGCCCAGAGACAGAGTTAGCAACTGCCTCTGCCTTTCCGAGACACACGGTTGATAATTTACCGTCACTGCTGCCCTGAGCAGAGGTGGGGTTATTGAGGTCTGTGGCTGCCTACATGGAAGATGGGGCTGCCGGAGCTGATAAACAGATCAGATGTCTGAGTATAAGGCTTTGGTTCAGAGGACAGGCCCTGGCTTCAGATTCTTGCTCTACTTCTCACTAGCTTTGTGGCCTCGCATGAATTACTTCCTCTCTCTATGCCTTGGTTTCCTCATCTGTAAAATGGATTTTTATGAAGATAAAGTTACTGCATGATTTGGTAAAAAGAAAAAATAAGTACTTGAAACCATGGCTGGCACATAGTAAACGCTAGGAAGGTGTTAGGAATGATGGTGATGATGATGATGATGACGATGACAATGACGATGAGGATTGATGATGATAGAGTTGCTGATGGAGCACAGGGACCATGTCTTGTTAGCTCTGTTGGCCCAGCATCCTACTGCCTTTTGTGAAGTGTCTACTGCCTACTTAGTCTGCTCAACTCTCTACCGGAAATACAACTGTTTTACATTTAAAAATTTTATTTTGACTTTTTATTGAAGTTCAACATGATTCAGAAAAATACACAGTTTATAAGTATATAGTTCAATGGATTTTCACAAAGTGAACACACTTGTATAACTAGCATCCAGATCAAGAAACAGAACATTCCAAAGCCCCCCACCTCCCTCACCCCCAGAAGCCCCACATGCCCCCTTCTGGCTCCTACCCTTCAATAATCCTGACTTCTAACACCATAGATTAGTTTTGTCTGTTCTTGAACTTCACATAAATGGTATCGTACAGTGTGTACTTGTTTGTGTCTGGCTTCTTTTGCTCAGCGTGATGTTGTTGGGTAGGTCATTCATTCCCACTGTTGTGTAGTATTCCGTTATGTGACTATACACACTTTATTATCCACTCTTCTGTTGAGGGGCGTTTGGTTGGTTTCCAAGTTTGAGGCTGTTGTGAGTAGTCTTGCTGTGAACATTTGCGCACTTGTCCTTGGGTGAACATATGAATGCGTTTCTGTTGGTGTGTCCCAGGGGTGGAACTGCTGGGTCACGGGGAAGCATGTGTCCAGCTGTAGGAGACACTGCTGACCAGTTTTATGAAGTGGTTGTACTGTGTATTCCATTTTCTGTAAAGATGAAGAAGTAGGTCCAACTTGGTAGGGCAGGGGCTTGAGGCTTAATAATATGCTGGGGTTCCTGGGATGTTCATATCCTCCACATTCTTTGTGTCTTATCTGAGAGGTCACATGTTCTAGAAAGCCTGTGGGTGGTAAGCGGGTCCTCCATACCAGGCACTGTGCTAGGTGTTTTCACTTATACTACCTCACCAAGTCCTCACAGCAATCCCACGAGGTGAGATGGGTGTTGTCACCCCCTTTTACAGATGAGGAAACTGAGGCTCAGCAGGGTTGGGTGACTTGCCTAAGATCATACAGGAAGAAACTGTCAGGGTCAGGATATAAAACAGGTATGCTTGAATCTAAAGCCCGTGCACTTTGGGATCTGATGGTGAATAGTTTTGGCTTCAGTGCTAAGGCTAGAGAGAAACACAGACACACATGTGGAAGTTCCCCCCTAGAACCTGTGCCAGCTGTGGGGTGGTGGCTGTGAGGAGAAGCTCTTTAAAAAGGAGTAGAAATAAGGCAATTCAATGACCTTGGGAAGGCAGATTGTTTTCCTGCCCAGGGGCTGTTGGAGAAAGTCATAAATTTCCTGGAAGGCAAGGGCGAGCATATAATTTACTGTCTAAACCAAGACTCTTTCAAGAGTGAACAGGGCACTAACCGGATGGGACGGGGGGGAAGCAGGCGTCAATTGGGACTGTCCCTGGGGACACTGGACAAATGCTCACCCTCTGGGAGTCGGAGTGGGCCTCATTCTCCTGGTCAGTGGGGCTGTACAGGTTCTTTTTACTGTGTGAGGAAGATTAGTCCTGAGCTAACATCTGTTGCCAGTCCTCCTCTTTTTGCTGAGGAAGACTGGCCCTGGGCTAACATCTGTGCCCACCTTCCTCCACTTTGTATGGGACACCGCCACAGCATGGCTGGACAAGCGGTGCATCGATGCGCGCCCGGGATCCAAACCTGCAAACCCCGGGCCGCTGAAGCGGAGTGCACGCACTTAACCACTGCACCACCGGGCCGGCCCCCTGTACAGGTTCTTTTCAACTCTTTCAGAACTCTGTCTGTCTGGAGTTTGCCCTGATGTGATGTACTTCTAGTCTCCTCTGTTTATGCTACAACAGGGTCTGGCTTTCTTCTCTCCCCCTCCACACCACTCCCTACCCACATGGGGCTCTGACAAGGTGAGATTCCATGGACAGATCCGGTTACCACTGAGATGCAAGTGCCAGTGGACTAGAAGCTCCTAGAAGGTTAGGGCCATGCCCTTGTCACTGTGGTATTTACCGCTCCTAGCCTGGTGATGGGCACAGAGTTAGCACTCAGGGAGTACTTGCTGACTATATGTCACTTATCCACATGCCCATTCATTCATTCATTCATAGCATAGGACAAGAGCTCAGTGTATATTCTTTCCTCTCCTTTTGATCTGACTCTTATTCCACTGGTCCAGAAAGAGAAGTCAGTTGTGTATGTGTGCATACGTGCAATGGATAAAGAATAAAAGGGATCAACTTCACCAGGAGCAAAAGATGTATCATGAGATTTGGTGGCAGGATCTAGGTTTGAATTTCAGCCAACCACCACCTAGGTGAACTGCCTTCGACAAGCGAGTGAGCATTTCTGAGCCTTGGTTCTAGTCCTGTGTAGAATGGAAATGACAGTAATACCTGTGGAATAGGACTGCAGGGGGTCTCTTACGTAGGGTACGTGAAAAGTGCTCAGTACACTGCTGCATCATTGTGAGTTGTTAATGGTTATGGTGGCTCAACAACTATTTGAGACACCCCGGTGTGTAATGCATTGTGTGCAGAGACAGGTCCTGTGGAATGAATCTTGGTGAGCAAAATTCACTCCCCTCTGGGGCCTCTAGTCTCTGAAAGTGAGGCAGACAGTGATGTGTGGCTAGCCCATGTGACTGGGAGCTTTTATTAATAAATAAGGAAGAATCAGCAAATTCTTCAAGGCCTGAGGGATTGGATGTGGGTGTCAAAGATAAGGATGCAAAGGATAATGAATTTCTCATTAAGCCCACAGCTGCATTTTCACTAGAATAACAGCAGGAAGCATTTAAGGCTTATGTGTGTCCAGCAGTAGCTTTGGTATAGCATAGTGCTTCTACAGATTCTGGGGTCAAACTGCTGGGGTCCAAATTCACATTCCACCACTTACTAGAATTGTAGCCTTGGGCAAGTATTTATCCTTTCTGAGACTCAGTTTCCTTATCTGTAAAATGATGACAGTAATAGTACCTACCCCCAAAGGAAGACAAAATTAATACATGTAAAGTATTTAGAACAGTGCCTGGAACATAGTATGTACTCTGTAAGTCTTAATTATTATTATTTGCCAAATAATTTGTTTTCC
Organism: Diceros bicornis minor; assembly: GCF_020826845.1. Lineage (NCBI taxonomy): Eukaryota > Metazoa > Chordata > Mammalia > Perissodactyla > Rhinocerotidae > Diceros > Diceros bicornis. The sequence goes on along the minus strand of NC_080753.1, from coordinate 25,433,923 downwards.
ATGGGAATACTAGGTACTATGTAGTGCTGATGCAGTACATAGAGGAGGAAAGATCATTTTGAGATGGGGGAAGTGGGGAAAAGCATTCAAAGGTATTTTTTAGGTTTCTTTTACACCCTGAGCAAGAGGGTTTGTTTGTTCCCATGGTTAGTCTGTTCTGAAAGCTCAGAAGCTTCCGTATGGAAGAAATTCCTTCCCTTAAGAAACATAAGTCGAATGCCTCCTGGAACTTTGGCGTTGAATAAGATGTGGTCCCTGCCCTTATGCATTTCCAGACTAGTTCATCCATCCTGGTGCCGGGGACAGGGGTTATTAAGATGAATCCTCTAAGTACTCACAGTGTCGTTGGGGCAGGACCTAGAAGTGAAGAATACTATTCCATGTCATCAATGCTATGAGAAGGAGATGCTCAATGTTGAGAAATTTAGATTCCATTTAAGAGTGTTTGGGAATGTAAGGAAGTTATGGAATCTCCTTCTAGGTTGCTATTATTAGAGGAGCGATTTCATCTGTTGGGATGGCAAATACATGGTGTTTCCTGCAGCAGGAAGATGGACAAATGGTTCCTACAGTTCCTTCAGCCCATTTGTGCTGTCCGTATAGTTGTGTCCATGTAGTTGTCTTAGAGGCAAAGGGCACAATGAAAACTTTCTGAACTATTCCTAGACAATGTTAACAAGGTCTTAAAAAATGTATTCCCCACATTGCCCAAGGATTGTTGGAATTTCTGCTTCACGTGCTTCGTCTCTAATGCTATGACTCGTTTTAAAAATCCCTGTCTCAAAGCAAGTATGCAAAAGGAAGTCTTCTCTTTACCTCCATCCACAGCTCTTCTTCCCTCTCCAAGTTTTCCAATGAAAGCCTGGTGAAACACTCCACATGTTCAAATTTTTATAAATTAAAAGAAAAACTCTTCTGTTTTTTCAAAGCACACAAATGTAATTCTAACACTAAAATGATACTATAGAATAATAAACATATGAAAAGATGTTCAACCTTATTTGGAATCAGGGAAATACATAAATTGAAATCACAGGGAGACATCATTTCACACTCGTCAGATTGACAAAAAAATTATACTCATCAGAGGGATGTAGAGCCAAAGATAACTCGCATCCACTAATGGTGGCAATTAAATTGGTATGAACACTTGGGAGAGCAAATTGGTACTATCTAGTAAAACTGAAGATGCACTTACCCTGTGACCCAGAAATTTCCCTCCTTGGTAAGTCTGGAGAAACTCTAATGCATGTGAAAAGGAGATATGTTCAGGAAATTCACTATAGCATGGTTTTTAAGAGCTAGAAGGCAACCCAAATGTCTATCATCAACCAGAAGATTGGTTAAAGAATTTGATATGTGCATGCAGTGGAATACTATGGAACACAGTGGGAAAACAAAATGAAGGAACTAGATAGATTGTAATAGCAAGGTATAATCTCAGAAACAATAGTAAGTGGAAAAAGCGAATTGCGGAAGGATGCCATTGCTGTTAAGTTTAAAATCGTACAAAATAATACTCTCTTTTATTTACAAGTACTTACATGTTTAATTAAAGTGTAAAAACAAGTTTGAAATAACCGCTAAACTCAGAGAAGTGGCTCTCTCTAGGGAGGCAGGAGGGAAGACCAAGGAGGGGTACACAGGGGCTCCATTTATATCTGTGATACTTTATTTCTTACATGGAGTGATGGGTACACATGTTTATTTTATTATTATCTACATTTGATAGATAACTAAAATATTTTTTAGTTTAAAAAAAGTTAACTTTTATAATGGGCACAAGCTTGTAGTCCATTTCCTCTGCCCATTGGCAAATAGACATGCCAAAGAGTGGGTTTGAAGCTGCTCCCCATTTGCTCCAGGTCCATATGGGAAATTTTAGGTAGATGTGAGCATCTTCAAGTGCGCTGTTCTCCAGACATCTACACTGGACCCCATATGCACATGGTAATCACTGTTTTTGAACTAAAAGTCTTGACCTGTTTTTTTATGATTTGGGATTCATGGGGATCATATTTGATATATTGGTGGAGATGCAAAACAGGGTCGTAGTAATAGAAACCACACAGCGACTTTCTGGCTCATTCTCCATATAGCATATTGCTGGAGACTTGTCTCGGCCCAGCCCTTCCTCGGGAGTTATTGGGACTTTTTGCTAGTGCTGGCAAGGGACCACAGCCATCATCCTTTGATAAGGACAGGGGACCGACGTCTCAAGTATTTCTCATTGCCCAAGGGTGAGAGAATCTCCCTCTTCCCACTGTAACTGCCTGGTTTCGGTGAAGTCCTCCCTCCCTTCTGTCTTCCATGAATACAGCCACTGCTCTGTTCCTCTTGTGAACATCCTGCCCTGAAGTGGGAAAGCACCCACCGCTGGGAACTGCTTCACTGTCTTTTACTTGACAGTGGAGCCATGCTGACTTCTTCTCGGGATGTCTTAGTGAAATGCAGCTGATTCAGCTCTTTCACGTGTCTTGTTCCTCATTACAGCCCCCTCTCCCTTGGAATCTGGCCCGAGCCCAATCCGAGTGACACACACTGTGTTGGCCGTGAGCACCCTGTCCTCTATTGTGCAGCCTCTGCCCTTGACTGAGCCCTGAACCTCAACGCTCCCTTCCACAACAGGGAGCCCCTTCTCTGGCTGGCATGGTGCTTGCACTGGGGACTAGAGCTGGATTGGCTTTCCCCTCTGCCTCCTGCTCATCTGTATATTATATATTTCACCTTAATTAGAAGGAAGACAAATCACATGCAATTGGGACTTTTTGGAGCAAACTCTGGCATATGGGGGGTGCTCTGAGAATGTACACTGTGGTCTGTATCAGTCAGGCTCTGGGCACGAAACAGTTGGCACTCGCAAAAGGGTTTAACTGAGAAGAATGTAATGGGAGGACTATTTGCAGAGAGATAAGGGACTAGAGGAGATGTTGAGGCACCCAGGGACGAGCAACAGCAGGAAGCTGTTAACACTCCTACACCTGGAGGGGTGAGGGGGAGGAATGGTACAGAGCCCTGTGCCAGCTGGAGCAGAGGAGGAAGGGCCACTCGGCAGAGGCTGTGGCCCTAGAGGAACACAGCGACTGCCAGACCCATGGCTTAGCGGAGAGACAATGGGGGAATAAACACCCTGAGGTCTCTCTCCTGCACCTGCCAATCACCTGCTGTTGCTTCCCACTGGTCGAATCCCACTGGGCACCAGAAGCCCAGGAATCTGGGTGATGCATTCTGGGAAGGTCAGCCCCCTGGGCAGGACGGTGGCAGGGAAGGAGAGGGAGTGGAGGTAGAGAGGCAACAGGGAATAGTCAGCATCTGATATATTTCTACATGCATTCATCGTGGAACTGGAAAGACCAGGCGTGATGACGAGTTCCCTTTGATTCAACCTGTAAGAGCTTTTGGGCAGTTTGGGCTATATTTTTGGACTGCTTGGCTCCAGGAGGCTTAGATGGGTAAGCCAGGAAGGGGTCTGGGAGGGAAAGGGACTGACATTAGTGATTATGGGCCTGGTACATTGTTCTACGCTTTGAAAAGGAAGACGTTTTGAATGAGACTTGGCGATTGGCTATTTGTTATGCCCTAAATACTTTGCAGTCCAGAGAATGGATGTGTCTACCTGAAGATGATTGAGCCTGGTGGTCTGAGGTGGCAAGATGAGGACTTGAGACCTGGTCCGGGCCCAATCCAAGTGATGCACACAACGTTGGTCTTGAGCGCCCTGGTGGATAAGCGTGTGAAGCTGCGGATGCCCTTAGCTGGAGCTCATTTTTCCAGAGTTTTCCTCTTGACTCCACCTTCACCCACATCACTCATCACCCTCACCCTGAGTCTCACCTGAGCACATCTCGCCTCCTGTGAAGGCTGTGATCAATGTCAGGGAGGCAGCCTCCACCGGGTGGCCCTACGTTGTGGAGACCTGGTCTCTAAACACTGTGGTAAGGTACAGAGGAAGGAGAGACTAACATATCTGAACTCCTAGGGGTACAGGGCCTGCCCTTGAGGATTCTCTGTCCAGTATGTAAATCAGGATACACACAACAAAGGTAGGGGACACCTGGAAAACAGCATATCAAGAGAAAGTTCACTATATACAAATAAAATGTGTACTTGGCGAAGGAGAGTGGGGAAATGGACCCCTTGAAGTTGGGGGGCCTTGGGGGCAGAGTCCCTGTTCTATCATGTGGTAGCTGTGTGATCTCAATAGGCCTCGATTTCCTCATCTGTAAAATGGACAAACTATTTTTCTAGTTTTCTAGAAACTATATTTCTTATTAGGCAGTTGCAAGGATTGCAGGGGATCATCCCTGTAAAGCATGGTGCTGAGCACATCATAAATGCTCAATAAGCTTTGGCTATTATCAACACCATTATTATTCCTGGAGTGAATGCCAAGCACTGCTTGGAAAGAGGAGTGAGTACCCCCAAAATTCCAGAAGACTTGGCACCTCCTTGAGTCTTTTATCTAGTTCACCGCTCTTTTCTAACCAACCTCAAAGGCCCCAATTCTTTGCCTCAGACTCATGTCCCACGAAGGGTGAATGCTGAGGTTGCTGGGGGACCTGGCCTCCTGCTTGGTCCCCTCCAGCTGGGGCATCATGAAATGTGCAGGAAGAGGTCAGCTAGTCTAGTGTTTCCCAAACTGCATTCGGTAAAACCCCAGGTTCTCACGACGACCCTCTAGGAAAAAAAATTTCTGTGGCTAAAGAAATTTAAGCAACGGTTCCACCTCCCCTATTCTTACCCTCACAGAGCCCCATGCTCAGAGAAGCACTGCAGTAAGAAACTGGTCTCCCATTGTTTAAACTAGTATTCTCTCAGTTTACTAAAGAGGACTTTTTCCATGGGACACCCCACAGAACTAGTGTTTTGAGGTGTATATCAGAATTTGTGTTCAGTGACATAGTCAGAAACCCGACTAGAGTGGTTCTGTCAACAAGTCCAGCAGACACAGTCCTGAGTTGGCAGAGTGACACCACAGTGCCATCAGGGACCTGGGCTCCCTCTATCATTCTACTTCAGCCTTCCTTAGAATGAGACTTTTGTCTTTGTGCTCATTGCCTCATGGTTACAAGATAGCTGCATCACCTCTAGTTTCACATCTGCATTCCAGGCAGGAAAAAGGAGAAGCACAAAAGCACAAAAAGTGCATACCAGCTAATTCTCTCTTTCACAAACTTTTCTGAAAGCCCCCTCCAGAAACTGGCCAACACTGCGTTAAGGAGAGACCTCAAACTGCAGCAGAGTCTAGGGAGAAGCTGAAAATTTTAAATGGGCATGTTGCCTCAAACAAAAGCAGGGACCTGTTAGCGTGGAAGAAGGAGAGAAGAGAGATTAGGTGGGCAATTCGCAGTGTGTGCCCCGTTGATCAAACCTTTGCTTCTCTCTTCGGTAAGTCAATTATAAAAGTATTCCATGCAAAAGAAAATGAAAACAAAGCCAACAAACCCAGAAACCAACCTTTGTAATCAATAGAAAATACAAATTCTAAACGACCAGGCCTTTGGGCTGCAGACCCCGTATAGAAGTGGTTGTTGAAGCCCTGTGCGTGTCCCCAGCTGCTGGGGGTGCTTCAGCTAAATGCTGACCCCTGCCTGCACTGCCCTTGGGTCATTGAACCCCGTCGCCCAGAGGCACCTGGAGTTACACCATCTTGCCCTGCCCTCCCCCTGCATCCTGTGGTCAATGACTAATTGGAAAAAGGTACAAAATCCCCACTCCCCTGCCCCAAAGAGGGCCAGTGTGGCCGCAGACTTGCCCCCGCAGCTCCCCCCAGGATCAGGCTGAAGCTAGACCCCACTGAAACCACAGTCTTACCAGGTCCTTCCTCTGCCCTCTCTGGTTTCTCCTGAGAACGTGGCCTCAATAAATGACAGATGGGCTCTGTTCGTAGGGGACCCAAGCTGAGGTGTCCCGGCTCAAGCAGGGTGCTCTTTCCCTCCTTCTAAGGGAGTTGGTCTAAAACGCTTCCCCTCGGTCTTGTGTGCGGCCCTGGTGGGCTTCGACTTGGCCTGGGTGTTGTGGGGACAGCTCCGCATCCACCCTGGTGACGGCTGCAAGCCGGCTTCTTCCCAAATCCCATCGGAACGTTTGAGGAGGCCTCAGTGCAAGACACTGAGCGAGGGGCGTCTAGCACTGCATCTTCTCAAGGCAGATAGATGTTCTTAGAAACACTGATTTGCATTCTTAAGCCCATGAACTGTTTGAAGGGACTTGTCGAGTGTGTGTGTGTGTGTGTGTGTGTGTGTGTGTGTGATTTTCCAGCTTGTGGCAATGGCAGCTGGGTATTTATAGCTGGATCTACAGGGCTGTTCTCACGTGGCTAAAGAAAATGAAAACCTCATGTGGACTCTGTTTTGTTTTCCCTCTGCCTTTGCCATTGCAAACTCTCCGGTTCTAAAACCCTTGTTGTTTTAACTAGAGCTGCGCGGAGCATCGCTAAGATTGCGAGGTCATGTAAATTTGCTATTTCAGGCAAAAGTGCCTGTTCTCCCTCAGTCAGGCCACAGGGTCTGAGGGGGGACTTTTGGGGAGAGCTTGTGGGTGACACGAGGTGGCAACCCTACCCATCACGGCTCTCTAGAAAGTCTCCCCGGATTAACCCTGTGGAATGTTGATTCCTCAGCTCGCCTCACGATCCCGCTGCATATATGAGCTCCTTTGAAAGAAAACGATTTTCTTTCCCCCTGTTTTTCTGTATTCCTAAGTCTTTCATGTCTGTGTTTTGCCTTCCCGGGTAGACTGAGAACACACCGGGGGCCTGGTCTGTTTGCCCAGGTTTCTGCAGCTCTTGGCAGGGGCTGTGTGTGGGGAGGTGGGGGTTGGGGGCGGCAGACGCTCAGCCCCCTGCTTTCTCCAGCATGGCTTCAGAGCTCATGGACTTCTCTGGACAGCGAGGTTGGGTGGTTTGCCTGATCTTTATGAGAGGCCAGTCTGCTTCCTGATCATTTTAAGCCGAGGAGACGAAGGGACCCAGGACCCCTGTAGACCCTCCACCATGTCATTCTGGTGATCTGGAACCCAAACATTCTCACTTTGGATTATGCAGCTGAGGCTGCAGAGAGTCTGCAGCTGGGCCGTAGGGAAGGGTGGCGTGGCCCCAACCTGCCAGGATACACGAAGGGCCCTGGCGAGCACACGGAGGAGGGAGCTTAAGCTTAGCTGCTGTTACCCTAGGGAGCTACGTCTTCTCACTGCCCGGCCCCAGGACTGTCTGCCCTTCTGCAGCTGGCCCACTACACAGAGGCTTTATAAACTCCTACCCTTCCAACTCGCCAAACAATACCTGCCATCTGTTGAAGGCCTACTATGTGCCAGGGCCGGGCCAAGCACTTGCTCAGTTCAGCGCATCTCATTCTCACAATAGACCTGCAAAGTAGGTGTTATCCCATCTTACAGAAGAGAAAACCGAGGTTCTGAGCACTTAGGCACCTTGCGTGAAGTCTCATAGGTAGTCAGAGACACAGAGGGCCTTCCAAAGAAGGTGTGTCTGACTCTAAGACCCACGCTCTCTGTGCGGCACCCTCGGATGTGGCAACTTTCTCCCTTTGAGATAAGCTCAACAGCCAGTTTCCTGACTTCCACAGTGTTACAACTCTCTAGTCTCGACAAGCTTTAATCAGTATCCCCCACCTCCCCACCCTGCCTGTGTCAGCCTTCTAGTCACAGAGTAGAAGGTGACTTCTGATGTGGGGGTCCGTGGTGGCTTCCGGAGTGCCTGTAGCTTGAACACTGTGATCCTACATCTCAATCCTGCCCCCTCCTCTCTGCCGTGAACACACCCGTACCCTCTTGTCCCGCCTCCCTCCTCCCCCAACTCCTGTGAGTTCTAGAGGGTTTCCAAACCTAGGGTAGAGCCAGCAATTCATTAGTCATTGTCCTGCTTCCAAGAATCCCAAATAGACAAGAATTCCTCCCTGAAAAGTCAAGCATTCTTGAGGAAAGTGTGTGTCACCAAGAGAGAGCTAGATGCCTCATATTGGGAAATGGGATCCTGGTCCGGTCCAGGAAAATAAGTGTGGATTTCAGAGCCAGACGGAAGTGGATTGGCTGTCCCTGACACCGCCCCCCCCCTCAGCTACTCAGCCCCTCACAAACCACAACTGGGGAATTTGCCTTCCCAGTTCATCTGAGGGCACTAACCGGATGACATTTTCCTCCGGATACAGGAGGAACGAAGAGGCAGATTGGGGTGCGTGTGTGAGTGTGTGTGTGTGTGTGTGTGTGTGTGCGTGTGTGCGCACAGTTCTCACCTGTGGTCTCTTTCTGTGCAGTTCCTCTTGGCATAAACCACTCACTTTATGAAGAACTTTCTAGTGAGTTTTCTGGGGGTGGGAGTGGATCCCAGGTCAGGGAATGGTAGGCAATGAGCCTGGCCACTCTTCTGTGGGAGGAAACATCTCCCACGTTGGGGCAGCTCTGCTTACTAGAGGGTCTTAGGCACAGGCATAGGACATCTGCTCAAGGATATTGAGAAAGCAGCCTCTCATGGCCACATACGCAAACTCATGGGCTGAAAATAGAAGACAAGATCCAAGAGGCAGTGTGTGTGCAGAGTGGGCATGGAGTGGGTTATAATCAAGAAAAGCTTTGGAAGGATATGATGGTGTAAAAACAAACAAACCAACTTTCCTTCCTTGATTGCAAGAGAAATGCAGGTTTATTATAGAAAATGTAGAATATACACAGAAGCAGAAAGACAAAAATACAATTAGATTATAAGCCCATCACTGGGGGACTGAAAGGGTCTTGGATCTTTCTGTCCCCCCACCCCTGCCCCCCAACTTCCCACCTGGCCACAAAGCACACTTGGGGAACTTGCCTTCCCAGTTTGGTTAACATTGGGTAATTCACCTTCCAGTCTTTTCTCTCTGCATACATTTTTAAAGCAAGGTTGAGTACATGTTGCACATGTAGATGTTAGACAGTTTTGTATTCGGATTTTGTCCCCCCCCTTAGTGTTACCAACTTTGTAAATGAGACAAGTTCTGAGTGAGGTGTGGAAAGGGGTCATTGGGCATGGTTTGGTGGAGAGCAAGCTTAGAACTAGGGGAGGGCTCCAAAGCACTGGCGAGTGCCCATCGTGATGGAAAATCTTTTAAATGATAGAGAGCAGGGATGATCTGAAATTCATCTTCCAGCTCCTGCATGGGCTGTGGGCAGCAACAAAGCAAGTCCCCGACTTTCCCTGGCTGCAGTGATAGCTCCAGTGCCATCATTGAGGCTTAGTGTAGGGTAGGCACTGCAATGAGCACTTCACATACCATTGGTTTGTACAACTCTGAGATTTAGGTTGTTAGTTGCTCCATTTTACAGATTTGGAAACTAAGGCTTAGAGCAGTTGAGTCTTGAGCAAGGTCCACACTACACAGCAGTAGAGCTGTGATTTGAACTTGTTCTTTTTCTTCTAACTACTGTCCTGCACAGCTTCCCAGTTCATGAAAGAAGGTGTCTCCTGGGCACACATTTCTTGCTCAGACTTTCTGGATGGACTTATCAAGAACAAGGGGGCACCCACCCAGCAGTTCCAGAGATTACGGGTAATCTGAATTAATTGCATTTCCCCTAGGGAAGGGTCGAATGCCTGAGCCCTGCTATCTGGAGTGTGCATCAAATCAGTGATCCCAGTGTGGCTTCTTCTCACCACTTGGCTCTTCCTCCAGGAAGTCTTCCAGGTTGAATTCCACTTGACATTATTCCCTCCCCTCCTCCATTCTCTTCAGTATTAGCCTTCTCCAATTCCCAGATACTCAGTGGGTGATCTTGTGCCCAGATGTTACCTGAGGAGCCCTGTCTTTGAGATTCAGAATAAAGTAGCTGAATCCAGCCCCCACAAACAGACAAAGCCTCGTATCCCTCCAAAGGAGCAGTGGTTCTCAAGGAGTGGTCCTCAGACCAGCAGAATCAGCATCACCTGGAACTTGTTAAAAATGCAAATCCTTGGGCCCTGCCCCAGGCTCAATAAATCAAGCTCTGGGGGGGTGGGGTGGGGTGCAGCCCAGCTGTTTGTGTTTTATCAAGCCCGCCAGGTGGTCTTGGTCATGCTAAAGTCTGAGAACCACTGGTCTAGAGATTCTGAAGTGAGAAATGGTGGCTTCTAGTTTTCCTGTCACCTCCAGCTCTGAGTTCCTATTTCTATCCAATTAGTCAAGATTGTTGATTAGCGCTGGTCACAAGCAGAGTGGCCCAGAAGTTAAGAACATGGACTCTGGAGCCAGACCACTTGGATGTGAATTCTGCCTCTACCACTCACTCCTTGTGTGTCCCTGAGTGAGTGGCTTAAGTTCCCTCTGCCTCAGACTTCTTATCCCTAATATGGGATAGCAGTGGTTTCCTCCATGGGGCAGCTGTGAGCATCCAGTGAGACTGTAGGTTAAGTACTTGAACAGTGCCTGCCTCACAGTAGGCCTGCAGTAAAGGTTAACTGCTATTACTGGTTTCATGCAAGCAGACTCTCTTGTGCAGTTTGTTGACCCAGATGTGGAATTTAGTTCCCATACGCTGAATTACACACACACACACACACACACAGCATTGACCCAAGCGCTTTGTGAACATGGTAGACTTAATGAGGTTTGGGGAGACCAATGGTGTTTACATCACGACAGTGCAGACAATTTGAAATGGAGTGTTGGACAACCTTGTCCTAAAAGAGATTGATTGCCTGGCTCAAGGTCATGTTTGGCCTTCCTCCTCTCTTCCTGGGTGCTCACCAGCACCTCAAATAAGCGATTCTCCTCTTTAGTATGCTGAGTACTTCAGCTATCTTTATTTTCCAGCCCCACTCCTAAACTTTGCTCCTTGCCTCACATTCCAAATCTAAAGACAACTTCTAAATAATGGGCCTTCTTCTCAGATTCTCCTTCTGGCTTCCTCCCTCATCAGGGAGGAGAGAATAGCAATGCAATTTATTTCCCTACTGATATGAGCTATGCTACCTCTCGGAATGCCTTAGTGGTCCAGTCACTTTTGGTTTATCTATATAGGTATGTGAATATGTATATGGATATGCATATCTGTATCTTTTTTCCCATTGGAGTTGCTCCATAAATGTTCTTCCTGCTCTTTGTTCTATACCTTCACACCCTCATAACTAAAGATTTAGTCTCAACCAGGGTTTCTCAACCTTGGTATTAGCCTGGATAAATCTTTGTTGGGGAGGGAGGGTGCTGCCCTGTGCGTTATAGGATGTTTAGCAGCATCCCTGGCCTCTACCTATTAAATGCAGTACATCCCCTAGTCGCAACAACCAAAAATGTCTCCATACATAGCCAAATGTCCTGGGGAACTGCCCCCATTTGAGAGCGACTGGTCTAAGCTAAGTTCTTTCTATAATATAGTTTAAATCTATTACATCTTAGTCTATCCCAGAGTTTATCTCTGTAGTGTATTTGAGGTCAAGATGATTGGATTTACCCATTGAGAAGAAAGATGCAGAGTCCCAGCAGCCTCTGGGTCCCCATTGATTCCTAAGGAGAATCGTCAACACTTTGTAATTGCATTTCCTCAAAGGCTCCACACTTAACCCATCTGCATTTGAGCCAAGGACATCGTGCTCCCTTTCCAGTACCCTCTCTAATCTGCTTGACTCTCCCCATACAGCAGGAAACCTCACAGGAACCAGAGAATAGCCTTTGGGTTTTGGCTTATAAATACTCATGGTCTCATTTTTCTTACTGAGAAAAAATTTTTTATCATGTTTAACATTCTTGTTGCCGTAGTGGAAACTTTTGTTCTTTGGAGAGTTTCCCATTCCAGGCCCAGGGTCAGATTCCTCAGCAGAACTCTGAACATTTTCTAGGGAAGTTGCTTTCAGCAGTGAGAGTGTACCTTTGATGCATTTACACGCCTCTGGATTCTGCTTTAAGATGTCCCAGGATCCCAAGATGGACAAGGAAGGAAGCTGTGCAGCTGGAGGAAGAACCGTGTGTCTGGGACTCAATGGTCAGCCAGGATCAGAATCGTTTTATGGTTCCATTACTTTTTTGGATTTCTTTCCTCACACTTAAGCATCTCAAATCTAGGATGAACAGCCGGTGCTTCAGTCAGTCTGAGTTAGATTTTGCTGTGGTAACACACACGCCCTAAATTTCAGTGACTTACAACAACAGAGGTTTATTTTTTACTCGTGCTGCCTATTCGTAGTGGGTCAGCACAGGACCTCTGCTCGTTACAGCCACTGAGGAACCCAGGCTTGCAGAACAGGCACCTCCTTAAATGTTGATAATTGTCGTGCCAAAGGAAAGAGGGTCTGGTCCTGCTGATTAAATACTCTAGACCACTAATTACACTTGTAGGAGGCAGGGTTCTCCAGAGAAACAGAACCAATAGGATGTATGTCTATATATTGCTTCTTTCCTCCCCTCCTTCCTTCTTTCCTTCCTCTCATCTTTCTATATCTATCTATCTATCTATCTATCTATCTATCTATCTATCTATCTATCTAGATTTATTTTAATGAATTGGCTCACCTCACTGTGGAGGCTGGCAAATCCAAAATCTGCAGGGCAGACCTGTAGGCTGGAGACCGAGGGAAGAGTTGATGTGGCAGCTCAAGTCCAAAGGCAATTTGGAGGCAGAATTCTCTCTCCCTCAGGAAATATCAGTCTTTTCTTTAAGACTTTCAAATGATGAGATGAGGCACACCACATTATGGAGGGTAATCTGCCTTGCTCAAAGTCTACTGTTAAATGTTTATCTCATCTAAAAAATACCTTCACAGTAACATCTAGTTTGAACAAATATCTGGTACCATGGCTTAACCAAGTTGCCACATAAAATTAACCATCACAATACTCAGCTTCTACTCTTAGCTTTTGGGCCAGAATTAGTCACATGGCCCTACTCCAGCACAAGTGGCCAGGAAGTAAATCTGCTATGTGCCTGGAGTGAGAGATGGGGACCAGTGATATTTAACTAAGCACCAATAACTATCACAACTGTCAATAATGTTACCTGAGGATGAAAGAAAGTATCAGACTGTGGTAGCCCCATTTCAATGCCTTCTGATAAGTCAATGCAGAAATAATTTTAGACTGAGACCCACATGCCCCCTTTGCACATAGGAGAGGATATGGGGGGAGCGGGGCAGTGGTCATGACATGGCCTGGCCTCGAGGGGTACTAAATTTTATGACTGTTACCTTCCTCTGTTTTTTTCTTTACTGTTTTCTGTAAGTGTTTTCTGTGTGTGGTGTTGCATTCAAGAATCTTTGTATGTCTTGTACTTGAAGAAAGCCCTGCAGAATCATTTGGCCTTTGTGCTTTCCTTTTAGTGTAAACCCTCCAGGTTGTGTTTTTCTTGCTTGGGTCAGAAAGGGCTCAGGTGTCAGGCCTCAGTTTGCCACCATCTCATCTGTGCTTCTGACACGTTCCCTCCCCAGTCTGGGTCCAGTTTTCCTGGCTGTCTAGAGGGGGTTGAGCAATGGGATCTCTGTTTCCTTCTGGCTCTGACACTGTGCACCTTCGGTCCACGCCCTCTCCCAGTGACCCCCGATGCCAGAGTTTGTGGACTGGCTGCCTGGTTGGGTAGATCCAGGGCTGCATGACAGAGTTTTCCTCCATGAAACTGGCAGGATCATTCTGGGTTCTCACTTGAAGCTCTGGCCTCATTAGTGCCCTGGCCGTCCTGCATTCACTAGCCCAGAGAGAATGTGTGCTACACACCAGCTAGGGAGCATTGTCTCTGTGCCCACTGGCCCTCTGATGTCCCGCAGCCTGGCTGGTGGGGGAGTCTAGGGCAAGCATATGTTGGGATGGAGCACTAGGAAGCATGCAGAGAGCAGGGGCAGGAGATGGGAACAGTCAAGCCTAGCTGAAAGTGAGGTCGGGGAGCCAGGCCAGCCCTTCCAGGCCATCTGGGCAAACCTGACCCCCAAAGGGCAGAGTTTCAAGGACCTCAAGTACTATTGCTTCCTCCAGTGTCCACATTGGACACTTCTAACACCCACCCCAACCAGTTATTTTGAAGCTCAAATGAGATATTGTTGGAGGAAGTAGCTAGAAAACTGTACATGCTCTTCATAATAATTATTATTATCATGTGCTGCCTTATTCCACAGATATTTTGGTGCTAGGTGTTAGGGATAGAAAAGTGAGCAAAGACACTAAATTAATTAGAATACAGTGTGATGTATAGCATGGTCTGGATGGGAAAACTTGTGGGAGCTCAGAGAAGGGGGCAATGAAATCTGCTTGTGGGGATAGAAGGCTCCATCAGAACAGTGACAATTAAGCTGAGTCTTGAAGGATGTCAAAGACTTTATAGGAGGAAGGAAAGGGCAGAAGGCACTGCATGAGCAAATGCCAGAGTGCTGGATAGGCTTAGGGAAACCGCTGGAAGTCTGGCCTGGCTGCCGGGTGGGGTGGGACAAAGAGAGGGGAAGCGGCAGAGGGGGTTAGTGATCAGATTATGAAGGGTCTGGAATAACATTTGACAAGTTGGGTCTTAACTGAGTTTTTTAAATTACTAGGTTAGAAAAACTTTTTATTTCAATTTTGGCTGAAAGAAAAAGCTATTGCTTTAATTTTATTGAAAACGTGTCTATAGATTTATAATGGGCAATACCTAACTCACGTAGATTTAACCACAGTATTGCTGCACTGTCCTGTGAATTTTGCTGTTCGCCTTCATCTTAGAACTTCTGTGTGGAATACATACATCTTCCTGCTCTAGTCTTGGCCATGTGAAATACTTGAGTGGGAGATAGGAAGTGGAATCTTTTTTTTTTTCTCCTTATAAAAGGAATTACTGCTTATTTTAGAAAGTGTGGAAAATAAAGAAAACTGTAAAGATGAAAAAAAAGCACAAGTAATTCCACCCTCCAGACAAGTTTGGTGTTACCATTTGGGTGATTCCTTCCAGCGAGCGTTTTGAGGGCAGACACCTTGTCTTGCGTGTTGTCTTTTCCATGGCATGAACTTGACCCTGGGAGGGGCTCCATCTGCAATTGTTGATTGACATCGTGAGGCTCCTCTAGAACCTTTAGGGAAAGCTTAGTGGTTGAGCTCCAGTAGAACCACTACCTTCAAATGCTAATGTTTCCATTCATTACCTGTGAGACCTTCGCAATTTACTCTCTCTAGGCCTCAGTTTCCTCATCTGTAAAATGCGAACAACAATAACAGTACCTGCATCCTCAAGAGTGGGGACCAAATAAGTTCCTCTGTGCAAAGCACTTAGGAAAGGGCCTTGCACACAGTAAGTGATTAATATTTGTTATTGGTTATTGTAATTGTCCTACGGTCTGGGTGAGTCCAGTCTCAAGGGGGGCTGCATTTCTGCCTCAGTGTCCCACACATCAGGAGAGGGGATGAGCCTGTCAAGTCCTCAGGAGTAGGCAAGCCCCAAGCCAGGGTCCTGGGGCTGGTTCACAGCTTTTCCATGGAGAAGCCTGGCTCATCCTTGCTAGCTCCTCCTGTCTAGTTTTTCCCCACGGGCTCTCTGGGTCAGGCTGTCCCTTTAAGAAAGGCAGCCACACACTGTGCTGCTCCACCAGGGGCCTGCCTCCCCTGCTGAGTGCGTGCTGGGCTGCAGCTGGGACCCTCCGGGGCTGGATTTGAGTGCCGGACCCTCCAGAGGAGGGGGGCTGCTTCGAATGAAGTGCACATCCCCCAGGAATCCATGCCCGAGGAAGGACTCCCTGTCCCCAGGCCCCCACTGTGGCCAGGGCTCCAGCCCCCAGCCCTGGCTCTGGGACATATAAGGATCATTCTTAAGGACTGAGCTCAAGATCTCTAAAAAGAAAGTTGGAAAATAGCTGGATGAGCTTGGTAAGTGAAAGAAACCCGCATTGCATCCTCCTCCTTGGATTGTGGATCGCAGATTTGGGGTTGAGTTTGGTGATTCTTGCCTGATGGAATCTGATGGGCAAATGTGGGAAGGACACAACGGAGGTGGGGCTGGGATTCCCAGTGGGTAGTGAGCCTTGGACTTGGGGATAGCCCCTCACCTCCTCCTCCCGGTGGTTGTCACCCTTGAGGCAGGGAGCTGAGGGTTGACACCTCAAAATATCTGGAGTCTGGGCCAAGGGGCAAAGATCAGGGAGGGGCCGATGTCAGATTTCTCTTTCATTCAGGAGAAACAAAGCGTGGCCAGTGAGGTCTATTTATGACGATGCCTGGGGCCAAATGACATTTGCAGCCTGAGGGTGAAGTGGGTGACCCTCTGATCCCTCAGTGGGGCACTCGGGCCAATTCCTCTTCCTCCTGGGGTGAGGGGACAGACCAGGCCCTGGGCGTGTTCTCCAGGCCCCAGAGAGGTCTGTGTTGGCCCCTTGGACTGGGGCAGCTGCCCGTGAGCAGCAGCGGGCGGTGCTGCAGTGGGAGGAGGCAGTTCTGCCAAGGGCAGGGAAGAATGGAGGGCCTGTTGTTGGGAAGCCTGGGAACACCGCACTGGGGGGAGGCCCACGCTGCCGGAGCTCAGTGTGAGAAGGAATGGGAGGAGAGGTCTGTGCAGCAGGCAGAAGGGGGCTGAGCTGGCATCCCTACCCTCTGCAGAGCAAATGGTCCCCCAGCCCCATTTCCTGTGCCATGGGCACAGGTGAGCTCCCTGGCCTTGAATGCCCAGGCGCGGTTTGCAGGGCTGGGGTCTGTGCCTGAGGAGTAGCCCCGTGCAGAGGAGGCAGGGTATGGTAGCAGCCTCAGCCCCTGCACTTACCCGAGGCCGTGAGTTCTGGATCAGAGAAGCTCTCTGCTGAATTCTGCTCCAACAGCTCCTTCCTGTGCACCCACGTGTGCCAGGCTCTGGCTTGGTTTATGGAAACAAACATGCCATGATGGAACTGGGAGGCTGTGTAGATCTGGAGAGATGTTTTGGACATGGGATTAAAGCCGTCTTTGAAAAGTAGCAATAATAGTTACCATTTATTCTGTACCTTGAATGTGCCACTCACTGTGCCAAGGGCTTTATGAGTACCATCTCATTTAATTCTCGCAGTAATTCTTTGAGTCACGGATAATTTTGGAGATTTTACGGATGAAGAAATTGAAGCTCAGAGAGGTAAAGGACCTTACCTGAGGACAGAGAGCTGGTAAATTGCAGAACCAGGACTCAGACTTCATCATTCACTCATGGATTTGTTTAACAAAGTTGGGCTAATGGCCTACTATGTGCCAGACGTTCTGGTGGGCACTGAAGACAGGACTGGGCATAGGACTAGGGAAGGCTCCAGCCAACCTAACTCTACAGCCTGAGTCCTCAACCCCTGGCAGAGTCTTTCAGATGGGCCCAGAGACCCTTGTGGGAGAACTTGGAGTGTCTTGAGAACTCTGCTGGAGAATGTTCTTTTTCCTTAAGAAATGTTTTGTTTGTTTTCATTTTAATAATAATCTAAAAATTGAATGTATTCATCCTGAATCATCTGAACGGCCATCATATAACCCACTACTGGCATGAGATTTTAGTCCCTGAGTTTATGTTTCTGTGCAAGTTGGCACCAAGTGGTTTCCTAAAATGACTGTGTTTAACTTTTAACGCTTTGTTTCTTAAACTGGGTTCTACTTGTGTGCTTGGAAGGCCAAAGTACCAGAGATTAAGAAAGGCTACACTGAGTCTACTGTAGGAAGGGAGAGGTGCAGTAGGGGTGTCGCAAGAGGAGATGGTTCCACATCCCCCTCTCCTCAGGGCAGAGTGACCTGGACTCAGCTGGGGCAAAGCAGCGTGGGAGTTCTGAGCTTCCAGCCTCCGGGTCCCCAGGATCAGGGTGGACTCAGTCCAGAGACTCAGAGAGGAATGTGCAAGTCAGGAAAGAGGAAAGCCCCAAATTAGGACCTGAGAGCCCCTCTTGTGACATAGCATCTCTGACCCCCAGCAGATGGATGCTTCTCTCTGGGCCTTCGCAGATGGGACGACTCATGTTGAGGCTGGGAAGTAGGAGTGCGGGGCCTCCCAGGAGTGCTGTGTGACTTCCTCTCAAAGAGAGGTGTTTTCTGCTTGTTCCAGAACTTCCAACCTCTGCTGGGATCCAGCTATTAGGTGAGAAGACCATGGCAGGATCCTTGATGTAGGGACCTGTGGGTGTGACTCAGGCCTCACCACCCTGAGGGCTCGCAGGCACATCACGCTGACCTGGAGCCTTGGCCCTTGGACGGGGCTGGGTGACCAACACTCTGTGTGGATCAGATATCCCACCAGCGCAGGTGGCTAGAGACCAGAGACCCAGGACCCAGATCTCCTCTTCTTCCTCTCCCATCTCCCTCTCCTCCTCCTCCTGCTGAGGTTTTGGTCTTGCCATGAGGCACCTTGTGGTCATACCTACTTGTGAGTAATACTCCAGTGTATCTTCACTCTTAGCTTACCGTCCCTCTCCTGGATCCTGGGCAATCACTGTGGTCTTCCTTTCTCCAGACCCCTCTCTACCCTTGTCCATTTTCTATGTTAGGAGTTGGCAAGTGTTTTCTGTAAAGGTCCTGAGAGCAAATATTTTGGCTTTGGGGGCCAGAGGGTCTGTGTTGCAATCACTCTACTCAAACACCAAAGGAACCCTAGACCATATGTAAATGAATGGGCGTGGCTTGTTCCAATGCCTCCATATTTACAAAAACTGGCAGTGGGCCAGATTTGGCCACCGCTGACCTGGATGGAGTTAGTCTCTGCTGAAAAACATTTGCTAGTTCCCCATGGCCTGCTTGACTCCTTGACATGATGGGCCCCACCCCCTTCTACATCTCCAGGTGCATCTCAAGTCCTACTCACGCCCCATTAAGCCCCACTCTAGCCACACCACCCTGCCTGCCCTTCCTTGAGCATGCTCTTCTCTTTCGTGCCTCCTAGCCTTTGCCTGTGCAGTCCCCTCCACCTGGAATGCTCCCCTCCCCCCCATGCATCCTATCTACTCCTAAGGCTTTGCCTCCTTGTTCAGGTCAGATGTTCCCTCTTCATGTCCTGCCATGACCCTCCACCCCTCCACCCTCTCCAACACAGTGAGTTCCTCCTCTCCTCTGTGACCTCGTCACTTTGTACATGTCTTGGGAGTGACCCTTCTTATGCTACACTTTAGTAATTTGTTCCTAACTTTATCTCCTCAAGGGCAGGAATCAATAGGACTTGGCTATCTCTGCTGCCTCCTCCATCCCCAGCTCAGTGCCTGGCAGGCAGTAGACACTCAGGAAATAGTGTTGGCTTAAACACCCTTGACCTCTCCCTTTTCCCCCTATAGCCCCTGCCACAGCAGGTGGCTCTTTGGGGTCTAACCGAGCCATTTTGGGAAATCAAGATCTCATCACATGTTGGGCAGTGAAGCGTTTTGTAGCTAAATCCATCACTGCCCTGTAACCTGAGCCTGCCCGTTCCCTGGGCCTCATGATCGGGTGTCCCTGTTTATTTTGACATCCTGTGCGGGGCATGAGGAGGGCATGAGAGATCCAGATTTCAAAGCAAGAATTTTCTCTAGCAGCCGCTGAAGGCCAGGCCCCTGCCGGCTCTCGGGCTCCCATGTTAGCATTTTCAGTTAATTAAGAAAATAAGCCTGAAATCCCTGACAGAGATGGGTCTGCAGATTCAGGACAGAGGATTCGTGTCAGCATGCAGGAGCAGGCAGGATGAGCTGGAAGAGGGGAATCCCACTTGCAAGTGGTATGTGAACCCACCCCGCCCGAGAGTGTGAGCCAGAGAGGACCCACCGGTGCCTTCTCAGCAAGAGAAGCAATCATGGAAGTCAGATCATGGGGACTCTGCTCCAGGCAGGGCCCAGAGAACGAATTTCTGCTCCTCCTTCCTCTTCCAGGGCGTTTTCTGAGTGAGGGGAATGTGGAGCAAGTCCAGCTGGGTGAGAGTAGGAGAGGAGGATACAGGAGACTGGGATTTGCCAGTCTTCTTCTCCAGAACCAGGTTATTCCAACTGCCTGGCTACTGGAGGACAGTGGTGAGAGGCGACCTGGGGATGGCTTCAGGTGGGGACAGGTAGCTGACCTGCCAAGGGAGAGCCCTAGTCAGGGATGCTGCTCTCCATACACAGCCTTGGTGTGACTTTAAATAGGGTGTTTTTCCTTAAGGGAAAAGTAGTTAACCATGTTGTTGTAGAAGCAGTCCAGCCTGCCCTCTACCTGCCCACACACTCTCTGTGGTGCCCGGGAGAAGATGCTGGGCCTCCACCAGCACTGCGCCCTGACACGAGTGTCATATGGCAGGAGGGAGTTGGCATGGGCGTCTGGGAGGTGCAGAAGCACAGGTGGGCCTGGCCCCGCTGCACACAGGTGTTGGTGTTGAGTGTCCGGCCTGTTTTCTCCCAGGTGTGCATGCCCTGCGGGCGGGGTGGGTTCACATACCACTTGCAAGTGGGATTCTCGGGCAGTTCACAGCCTGAACACCGCATGCAGTGGTCCTGGCGCCTCAGCCAGAATGCGGTGGGAGAGAGACCCAGTCCTGCTCTACCACTGCTGAATGACCCAGGGCAAATTATTTGGCCTTTGTGAATCTCCAGTTTCCAGTGGGAAATGGGGATGAAGCTCACTTTTTATGTGTTAACCAAAAGTGCAGGTGTGTGGGTAAATACTGGATAAGGCATATACCATGCCTGGCTCGAGGAACCTGGTTTCCTTCCACACTGCCTGCTGCCTCGATATCTGGCTGCCTTAAAAGATAAGAGGGGGAAATAACAGAGAAGTGATTAGCATCTGCTCAGCTGGGGGAGGAGTGTCCTGGGCCGGAAGTGGTTGTAGGGCCAGCTCTTGGTATCCAAATAACCGACAGTTGGTGGCAGATACTTTTTGACTTTTGAGAGCCTTCCTCTTATTCCCCTGGGAATCTCAGGGCTCCCTGCCTTCTGTAAGTCATTGCTTCGTCACAGGACAAGGCCACATTCAGTAAACAGTTGGGGCCATTTCGGGAAAGCATCTCTCTGAGGCTCTAGAGCTGGAGAGAAGTCATTTGGGATTTTTTGGGAGTGTCAGATCTTTCTCTCTCTTTTTTATTTCTAATGGAATCCTCAAGTTATGTAGCTGATATGACCAATAGCTCTTATTTCCTGGAAAACATATCAAAATGCCACCTGATCCTCTTAAAATTTCTAGATCCCTGGACACAGGGCTGATTTGTTTGTTTTCTGCTTCTGCTGCCGATTTTTCTCACTTCGTCTTGGGACTATTTGCACACAAAAATTAAGGAAAATATACACAAAAATCAGGTGTGGAATATGAAAAAGCATACTAATGGTAGGCAAATAATGATAATCGTATGCACAGTCACAGGTTTCTGTAACTTCGACTTGGCACATCAGAGCATTTTGGACTGGCTGTTGGGAGCACTTTCCCTTTTTAAAAAAAGGATGTCTAAGTGTTCTCCAGGCTTCAAAGAGAAAATTTGAAGTAAAAACCAGGAGAAGTGGTGAATTTGTTTCTGGAATATTAGGGAACATCATCCAAAGAGAGAGCCCTGGGCCCTGGCAGGACCCATAATATTTAGGGAAATATTCACTAATGAATCTTGGCTAAGACTGTTGGAGGTTTTTGTGTGTCTGTGTGTGTTACATTTTTGTAGTTATTGTTTTTACTACATACACTATCTTCAGTAGAAACCATTTAGAAACCAAGAACCAAACCAGGGTTTGTCTGCCACTGTTCTAGAGGAAAGAAGGGTTCTGTGCTGAGAATTTGAGAATGGGGTTCTAGACATGGTCTGTCATGAGTTTGCTGTGTGTCCTGGGGCCTTGCTTCTTGATCCTCAGTTATCTCCCCTGTAAAATGGTCTTGATAATGATAGTCACCTCTGTTCTCAACAGCCTGTGCCTCTAAACAGCTGTGGGGGAGCCCCCGTGCAGGGCAGCCAGAGAAAGGGGTTGAGTTCATTCACACAGAGGCTGAGGGAATGACATTCCAAGAGAGGACGTGGGGCCATCCAGGAGCAGAATGTCTTTTCAAGTCAGATTTTTGCACCTGAGCTTGTGGAACAGTGCTCAGTTGCTGCAGAGAACGGCGGCCTCGTGCCTTGGCTCTCTGTGTGGGGAGTCCATTGAGGCGTCCCTTGCCTGGTGGGCTGTGGCAATGGGGCCTGGCCTGCTGTTCAGGGCCTCTGTCTCTGTATGAAGTGTGCTTCCCCTTGACCTCCTTGGTCTGAGGATGGAGTCTCTGAATGGACCAAAGGAGAATGTGGAAAATCCCAAACCCAGTTTCAGACGCCGAGGAGGGTGGTTCCCTTCACAACCAAGCCCTGGACTACTTCTCGGGTCTGACCTCCTGCACTGGCTGAGCCCAGCTCCGCACACCCACCTCTCACAGTCTGTGTCTTAACTCTCACTCTTCCCTCTGCCTAAAGGGTGGTACCTGGTGAATACCTAGCCAGCCTTCGAGACTCAGTTCGAACACTACCACTTCTGGAAGGTTTCTCCAACGCCCCCTCCCCCCAGTCTCCGGGAGGTGAGGTTCTCCCTCATCTCTGCCCCCTCTACCTGCTCCTGATGTATCACTTAGCACAGTGTGTGAAGACCTCTGTTCTGCCTGGCTCTCACTAGACTGTGAGCTTCCAGAACACAAGGCACCTGAGGGTCCAATTGTGGATTCCTAGTCCCAGTGGCAGGTCTAGTGTATAGTAGGTCCTTATTAAATATGGCTGAATGAAAAACAAGGGGAACCTGTGCTCTTTGCAGTTTTCTACTGAGCAGCAAGGAAGAGTGGCTGGTGTTTGGGGCCGGCTTAATTCTGGTGCCTGAACAGAGCGCTCTCATGGGCACGTCCTCCTTGTATATCTTCCATGGTGGGGGCGGGGGAGCGGTGTGCAGATGGGCCTGCGTTGAGCCTGGACCAGTTGTGGGTGGCAGCACCGTGCTGTCTTCTGTGGAGACTGAGGTATGGACATTGGTGCCAACTGTCTACTCTTTCTGGCCTTTGTCTAGAGTGGCCTTTGTCTAGCCGCTCACAGACACTCACATGTCTGTGAGTGTGATTCTCACAGCCATGCCCAAGGCTACGGCAGGAATGTGACTGTGTGGGGACGCTGGTGGCTCTTTGGGAGTTGGACAGAATCCCACTGCTTGTGCCCATGAAGGGTGCTCATCTTGGAGGCTGAGGAGATGCCTTATTTGGCACCAGTTGGAGACTTACAGCGTGTGAAGCTTTTTTGCTTTACCAAGAGGAAATTGGGCAATAGAAATGTTTGTGAATGCCAGTGGGATGAGAGGGGAGCAAGGGTTCCCCAGGGTCAGTAATGATCTTACCTTCAGGGGGTTTATTTATTCACCGGCATATTCAGGCGCATTCGCTGAGTGCCTCCCATGTGTGTGTCCATCACTGGTCTGAGCACTGAGGATGCAGACTGACCATGTCCCTGCCCTCAGAGGACTTACTCTCCAGTGAAAGTCCCCGAATACTGGGAGGATGGGAGCTGAGGCCAGTGTCCCTGCTGGAACAATTCTGAGCTGGCCCTTTGGGGAGGGGTATCATTTCTCCATTCATGAGCTCCCATGTTCTCCCACAAGACATTGCTTGCAGAAGCACGTTGGTCTCCCCCTTCCCTGATTCCTGGCTCTCCCTCCTTCCCCAGGCTGAGTCAGAGACCCTTCACCTAGACTCCCATCATGCCCTGTGCAGCTGTACCCCGCATGGCTGCCCATCCCTGACCTGCTCGCCAGTTTACCCCTTCCCTGATGGAGAGCATTTTTGATGACCAGGTCTGTTTGAGTCCCTGCCACATCCCTACAGTGTGTAGTGCCTGGCGCAGAGTGGAGGTTCCATACACCATTGTGGGATGGATGAATCCGTGGGACAAGCGCTGGGTTTCATTTACTCGTCTTCACCATCCACTAGGCTTGTGTGTCTATCTGTTTTCATCTCCTTCTGGGTCACCGGTCATGGAGAAGGACCCTTGGGGAAATTACTGGAAAGCTGGAGAATTGGGAGAAATGGGAGAAGAGCTTGGTTGGAGTCAGTTCTTCAGTATGTCCTCTCTGTGACTTGGCCACTTGAAGCTCATTTGCCTTTGAACACACTCCCTCCCCCAGGCTGGGAAGGCGAGTGGGCTTCAGGGCTGACAGGGCTGAGCTCTGAATCCAGACCTTCCTGGTGCTGAGGCCTGTGTCTTCCTCCTTGTGGGTGGGGACAAGGCGATGCTGAGGGACAGACCTGCCCCTACAGCCCTCAGGCTCAGTCAGCCCAGCTGGCCGGCAGGAGAGCAGGCCGCCTGGGAATGGCTGGGAAGCAAGTCCAGGCCTGGGGCCCACCTCCCCCAAGGCCAGGATGTGGCGTGGGACCCAGGCGGGCGGAGGTTCCCACCGCTCGGCTCCTGCACTGGCTCCCAAATGCTCCAGGCCCAGGCCGTGCCTCTCAGCAGGAGGGGGTGGGGAGAGACTCCAGCTGCCTGGGTCAAGACTGCATCAGGACCAGGGAAGCTCTGCAGGCACCCACCTCTGACATTTATCCTCCACCTGCACTGCTGCCAGTGGAGGGTAGAAACTCCGGATGAGGGGGTGAGTCTCAAAGGCTGCATCTCCCCTGCCCTCCCCTCTTCATCACTGCCCACCCCTGCCTTCACCTCTTCACCCTCTTCACCTCCCTCGGCCCCGCTAGGACTCAGATCTGAAACAAGTAGGATTCTTTCTTGCTCTATCCTCCTCTTCCCTCCCTGCATGTGGATCTGAGAATAACCTATTTAGTGATGATGATGATGATGGCAGCTAATATTTACTGAAGACTTAATGAAATGGGTGGTGAAAATGTATCCAACTCACAAGTGCAGGAAAAAGTAATTATTTCCTATAATTGATAACTTGCAATAAAAATCTTAGCTTAATAAACGAGGGCACTGTAGTCTCTTCTGATGTGAGACAGTGGCTCGCAAGTTCTAGTGAAGTCACAATTCAGACTCCCCAGGAGGGCGTTACCTCTGGCCCTCCTCTCCAGGTGGTCTGGTGGCAGGGAGGCTCCAGTATTCTCAAGGCTGTCACCAGGGAGGGCCTTGGGGCTGCAGGGCCCCTGCTGATCTCCACTGACTTGTTTTGTGTTTCCTCTGCTTCTGGGGCCCCTGTGCTGAAATCCACTGAAGGGGCCAAGTCTGGTCCTGTCTCTGGGGCTTTTGAAGGGGGACCTGGCACCCGCTTCCTCAGGCCCCCTGGCTCTCCCAAGACATCCACCTGCCCCTGGAGGGCCTGAGTGTCCAGCTGTTGCCTGGATGTGAGGGCTCTAGATGAGTGGGCCCCAGGGCAGCACCCGGTCCTTGCTAACCTGCCTCTGGCAGAGCCCTGTTGCTCTGAGCCCAGCTGAAGGCAGAGCTTCTCCTAGGGGCTTGGCATTTCCCAGGTGCGCATCCCTGTTCTGGGATTCTCCAAGTTGTTGGGTCATTTCTAATGATGTCCCTCCCCCACACCACGTGGGGAAGGGATTGAAATCCTGGCCACTAACTTCCTTCCCCTCTTAGTCTTAGAAAGGTGTTTTATTCTCTCTTCCTGTCTGCAGAAAACAACATTACTTCTTAGCGACAATTCCCCTCTCTATGGACCTCTTTGTTCTGGGGGCTATCGATCTTCTTTGCCCTGGCGAAAATACCGTCATGGCTTAGCTCTGATATTAGAGGGTACAAGACAAAGAAAAGGAAAAAAAAAAAAATTAAATACATAGATTTCCCAGAGGCAAAATATAATTGGAAATATTTTATTTTTTTATTTATTTTTTATTTTTTTCTTTTCCCTTCTCAGATCAGATCGGAAATATTTTAAATATTTTTCTTGTAAAATACTCTGTATCACCCATTCAGGATTATTCCTGAATTGTCAGTTACTCCTCATGACTACATCATGAGGTATGTCCTGTCATTTTCTCTTTTTGTAGATAAAGAAAATAAGACTTCAAGAAGTTCACTTTCCCAAAGTCTGACAGCTAGTTAGTGGCAGAGCCAAGTTTAGAAGCTAAAATTCCAGATTCTCGGCCCCCTCCTATTCCTGAGGCCTTTGCTGCTTCTCAGGAGGCAGTCTTGTGTCAAGGTTCTTTAGCTAGCTCTCAGTGACATAGAATAATGAAGAAGCCCCTAGAATAATGTATGAAGTGCCCAGAGAAAGGGGGATTGGCTTCAGTTGACTCGACCAGGGGTAAGATCAGGGCATTCCCCTCATGTTAGCCAGGGCTGTGGGTCTTCAAATTCTCTCCCATTCGTATGTATGTGAAAACTTTCTGTTCTTATTTAGTCTCGACACAAACAATGATTTTCACGACCTGTTTGGATGACTGTGCGTGACGAAAAGTGTGACACCCTCCTCCCCACTCTGCTTCCCTCGTTAAAGAGGCCTTTGACTCGCAGCTGTGGCTCCTTTTTGCAGAGCCTGGTACAGCCCTGACTCTCAGCCCTCAAGTTGGCCAAAGCCCTGCCTTTTTTGGTCTTCCAGGAGCTGTTTTCCAGCTATTAAGGGCCGTGGTGCAACGTTTGAAGACTCAGCTCTGGCCTTTGGTGGCACCGGAGCTGAAAGGCCAAGGCAGATGGCTGGGCACCACCTAAAAATAGCCAGGGGAAATAACCTCTTGCTTTATATATTTGGCTTATGTTACATAATTAGTTACTGGTGTTATAATATTAACTCTAAATAAAAGGAGGGGAAACATCCACCCACAATCACACCACATGCACGTAGATGCATTTTTCCAAAAGCCCCAGTGTCCTGGGCATTCTGAGATGGGGGACAAGGAAGGGAAGGGAGCGCAGTCAGTGAGAAGTGATGAAGATGACCTGAAATGGCAGGAGCCAAGCCAATGCACAGGCCCAATTTCAGATTTACTGCGCCTCTTCATTGCCTCCTCCAGGAAGCCTCCCCTGGTGTCCTCCTTGTCAACAACCAGGCTGTGTTAGATGCCTCTCTCTACTCACATCACGATGCCTTACCTGTGTACGTCTCATATTGTATTACGACTGTGTGTTTATGTGCATGGCTCTCCCACTAGACTGTGATCTCTAGGTGCTCAGGAATATATCTTATTCATCTCTATATCTCCATGTCTGGTACATCCAAGCAGGTCAATAAATGTTGCTTGAGATGGTCATTAAGTTAATATACCAGGTGTAGAGGTCGAGGTGGTTACTGAAGATGACACACACTGAGGCTCAGACAAGTTTCTAAAGTCTACAGGATGGAAAGCAACATGGAAGCATGATGTGTGTTATCCATGTCTGATACAGGTGTGTTTTCTTTGGTGTGTTTTGTGTGTGCAAGAGACAGAGGAGGAGGATTTGGCACATCCCACCAGTGGCTGGGAGGTCCCTTCTCATGTTAGAGAAGAGGATTGAAGCACATGAGCTTGAACTTGAAGAGCATGACAAGGCAGCCGCATTTTGTCCTCTGGGCTGTGTGAGCTCCAAATCTAGTGCTCTCTTCCTTAGCTTGCAGGAGGGTGGGGACTGTGTCTTTTTCATATCAGAATCCCTGCTGCCCGGCATGGTGCCTAGTCAGAGAGTAGATGCTCAGTGGACCTTTGTGGAATGAATGGGTGGATGGATGAAGGCACATATGGAGGAAGGAACTCATGCAGTCAAGTGAAGTTCATCAGGAAAGACTCCAGGGAGATAAACATTGAGTCTAGCTATGAAAGAAGGCAGGGGGGCGTGGCTGCAGAGATGGCAGGGACCACTTTGTGGCAGGGACCAGGGAGGTCCACTGTTGGTGCCCCCGTTGGTGTAGCTACGTCTAACCAGATGCTGGCTCAGAATGGCCATCTCCTGGGGAGAGGAAGACTGGGGGCTTTGGGAAGCCATACAAGACACAGGTCTAGAGAGTGTATTTTCCCTTTTATTTTGCTTCTTTTCCTCTAGTGCTTAGAATTGGACACATTACTAAGATTCTTTAAGTCCTTAGGGCAGGGGTGGGGGTGCAGTGGGGGGGCAGTTCTAACAAATGAGTCTGGATAGAGGCGTGTGGAGTGTGGCCCAGAGAGATGGGGCGCAGGGAGTAAATTGCGAGCTTGGAGAGAAGGAAATTCTATTTTGGGTGACTTTGAATCCAAGCCCCTCTCCCAGGCAGATCTGCAGCAGACCCTCACCCTCTGCACACGAATTGCTTGTCCACACTTATGTGCACTGGCTTCTGCTCCGTTTCTGGCTCCCCTCCCTGCATCCTCTAAGACTTGGCAAATTCTCACCATGGTATTTTTGCCTGCATCCAAACCTCGTCCCAATCTTTTCAAAGATGCCATCCCTAAATAACAACATCTACAAATAGCAATCCTCATCTACCATTTATCCCCATTCCTACTATGTGCCTTGCACACACTAGGTGCTTTGTATGTCCTCGTTCAACTCTCACGTGAGGTCATTATTCCTGAGATCTCTATTTGGCAAATGAAGAAACTGAGCCTTAGAAAGGTTGAGTGAACCAGGCAGTGGCAGAGCCACAGCTAGAACCCAGACGTGCCCAACTCAAAAGCCTGTGCTGTTCTCACAGCTACACAGCCCTCTCTCTGAATCAGAAACTCTGGAGGGGGGCCCAGGGAGCTGCATTTAATCTCCTCCAGGAGATTCTAGAACTGCTGGGTTAGCTGATCTGACTCCAACCTGGCTGAGAAAACCTCCACGTCCACCCGAGATTTCAAGAAAGTTGATCCATTCACTGCCATTACTCATCCTTGCACTTCTGTCTGCTAGTTTGGGGCATAGGGCAGGATGCTCAAGGTTGCTGAGCTGTCATTTCTCTGGTTGTGAAATAGGCAACCCTTAGAAAGGAATGTCCCATTTTCTCGTTTCCAGGAGAGGATCTCCCAAGAGTGGTTACTCAATACTGTCGGCATCTTGGCGTCACTTGGGGAACTTGCATAAATGATCAATACCCCGCTTCCTCCCCTGACTGGGTCAGCGGCTCTGGGGAGTGAGACCAGGGCATAACAGACTCTAATATGCACTGGGGTGGAGAACCCTGGCTGTCCACTTGCAGGCCTCTCCCTCCCCATCACTTCCTCAAGGGAAGAGGAGAGGCTTCTCTAACCAATCACTCTGGGAGGAGTTATGAGCTAGACCTGCCAACACTCCCTCCCCTCTCTAGGATCTGCCACCTGCAGGGTGGGTGCATCTGGCCAGCTCTGGTGGTAAGGTCAGGAGCCTGCTCCTATGGGGAGGTCCACGGTTGCCCTCCTATGCCAATGACTGGACGTGTGAGCTGGCTTCACTGGTGAGTAGAATATTTGGATGTCCTCTTCACCAGAGATATAAAGCTACATACTCCCACAGCTTTATCAGGAAGGTGGCTGATATTGTGACCTCCATCTGTCTGCTTCATGTATCTATTTCTCAACTGGTCCTGAACTCGAGCAAGAAGAGGAAAGTTTTATGTATGGACCCCACAAAACCCTGACACTTGACAGAGTTAGCGTTGAATTTAATGAGATGGCGTAAACAAGCCAGCTAGTTAGTTAGTGGTTAGTAACCATTTGTTGCATCTGAATCAAAACCAAGCCCCCTCTGATCACCTCTACACCTCCCTGGGGACTGACCTTCCAGTCTCAAACCACCTCCACCACCAAGCTCGTGCCTGACACTTAACTCCTTTATTCCCACTTTCCTCAAGTCGGTAAATGTCGATGGCTCTTGGTAGGGATTTGCAAAGGATCTGTCTGTAGCTGAGAGAAGAGGAAACTTTTTAGAATTGGCTCCATGTTTTTTTGACAAGTTCTCCGTTGTTGCTGATGCTGCTGGTCTAGGGACAAATTTTTGAGATCACTTGAGCTAAATGAAAACAAAAGGCAGGTAAGCTCTGGCTTTAGGGATGCTGGGGGAGTTGGCTGATTGCAGGAGGTATCTCTTGACCAGTGTTTTGCAAGCTTGGCTGCAAATTAGAATCACCTGGAGAGATTTACAAGTGCCAGAGCTCAGTAGGGTGGACTGTTCTGGTTTTCTCAGGACTGAGGTTCCCTGGGATGTGGGACTTTCAGTAATAAAACTGGGACAATCCTGGGCAAACCAAGATGAGCTACTCACCCATGCCTACCCAGAGACTCTCGTTTAATTACTCAGCATTGCTCTACACATCACTGTTTTTCAAAATTCTCCATGATTCTACTATGCAGCCGTGCATTAGAACCTGAGGGGTTTGATCATGACTCTGGAAAGAAGAGGTGCATGGTGAAAAAGGTTGTTACAGATGCTGGTGAAAGAGGAGTAAGGAGAACCAAGGGTGAATTAGACTACCTGCCTCCCAGTCACTTGGGGAACTTGTTCAAAGATAGATTCC
This sequence comes from Diceros bicornis minor, assembly GCF_020826845.1. NCBI lineage: Eukaryota > Metazoa > Chordata > Mammalia > Perissodactyla > Rhinocerotidae > Diceros > Diceros bicornis. The sequence goes on along the minus strand of NC_080753.1, from coordinate 25,403,802 downwards.
TGGGTCCTCACCCGAGATCTGCTGACCCAGAAGCTCTGAGAGCAGGGCCCTGCAATCTGCATCATTGAGGAGCCCCTTAGGATGCACTGTCATTGTAGATCTGCTCAAAGTGGGAAAACCAAGAGCTAAACTGGGGGAAGAGAGCTGGGAACCCAGGATGTGGTCCAAGCGGGTAGCTTTTGGAGGGGTTTTGGCCTGAGGCCCAGAGGACGAGTGAGAGGGGGACAGATGGAGCCCAGAAGAAAGGGGTCAGCCCTAGCCTGGGCTGGAGATCAACCAAACTGGTAAGAAAGGATGATGCTTTGAAGAAATGGTTCCAAGCCTGGAGCACGTACCAGCTCACTGAGTGAGCGTGAGGCGAGGCCAACGCCACCAGCCACACATGCAGGACTCACACTGCTGGCCCCCTGACTCTGTGCCCACACAGCCATGCCGTGTGTGTCGGAGCGGGGCCTGAGTGTCCACACAGGAGAGTGCAGGGCTCGTGTAGGAAGCATTTCTGAGTAGAATCAACAGGGAGTGGAAACTGATTGGATAATTTGTAAAGGAGAGAACTGTGCGTGTGTGTGCTGAAGCATTGGGACAGGTGGCCAGATTTCACATTCTTCCGCAACACTATGAAGAGGGAGCGTGAAGAAAGGGTCTCTGGATGGGTGACGGGACGGAAGGAGATGATATCCAGGAGTGCAGTTTCCAGGGTGAGGAGGGTCATGGGCCTCAATGACTGGGCACTGAGGAGGCAGACGATGGGGAGAAAATGAGTTGCCCTACTGGATGGATAAAGCCCCTTCAGTAGAGAGAATCAGAGTGGAGCGTGCAGGCTGCCAGGATCAAAGAAAGTTGATTTAGAACTGGAGGAGTCCATGCCAGGACTGCTCCCAGGACCTGGAATTGTTGGGTGGGACACCCAGGTTCTGAGAGGAAACCCAGCTCCTGCAGCCTGAAGTCCTGGAACCAGGGTCTCATTTCCTTTGGAGGAAACATCCCATCCCTTGAAGCACAGAGAGGAAAAATCTCTCTCATGCCTTTTATGTGCAAGATGCCTTTCATTTGCGGGGAGGAGGGGGAAGTAGAAACAAACAGAAATGAAAATGCCCTGCATTTTATCTGGTAACGCCAAGATCTGGTTTAACTGTGCAGGTTTATAAAGGAGCATGCCTTTGCCTCTTGCTGAGGATCACTTGAGACACTCCTTGAGGGTGTCTGGCCAAGGTCTGGATGCCTTTGACCTCTAGTGGGCTCTGAAGAAGAGAAAAGATTGAAGGACCTGGGTTCACTGGGTTTGTCATGAAGATTTATCTCTGTGGAGTTAATAACTTTCCCCTCTCTTTCTAGCCCCACCCCACCCACCACTATTAGATGCCTTTCATTCAGGAAGAGGACTGTTGCCTATGTGGCCCTGTGCTGGGTACTCTGTTGTCATGGGGCCCAGAGTCTAGATGGGGGAGAAGCTCATTGGTATAAAAAATATAAATGAAACAAGAAATAAAATAACATGAAGTGCCAAGAAGTAGTATATAATGAAGTGTCAATAAACTGAGCAGACAAAAAGCACTCTGGGTTTATCTGGGAGAACTCAGGTAGATGGGGTGGTCAGGAGGGCTGCTTGGAAGAGCTCTGATCTGCATAGGGGGTGGCGAGGGGGAGGAGGAAGCAGAGGTAGGCATGGGGAGGGGGTGGGGGATAATACTGTGAACTCAAATGTAGAACGAGCAGAGAATTCTGGGCATTCTTCACTACATTTCAAAGCTAACACATTCTCCTGCCTTTACTCCTTATCCAATTGCAGAAGGATATACAGTCTTTGTGTATGAGTAATGTAATGTCATCACATTGATGATATGTCTTATAACCGATAGGGTCAAGAATTCAGGAAGTACTGCAATTTATTTAATCCATCCGCTCTTACCGAGTTCCTGCTGCGTGTGCAGAAAGAGCCCCCTGGGGAGTTGGAGATAAAAGCCGAAGTGTCCGTGCCCTCTAGGAATTTCAATCCCTCGAGCAATGGTGTGTTTTGGGAGGAGTGAGTAGGACAATGTGGTCAGAAGCCAGGGAGCGTGGAGCGGAGGGGTGAGGTGGGATAGGAGGGGAGACCAGGGTGCGGAGCAGCCCAGCAGTTACTGAGTTGCCCGTCAAGGCCATTCGGGCAGGAAGCCACCCCAGATTAAAGTAACTTGTCTCTGTTCCGTCCTGACCATTCAGGGACTGTGCGTAACATTTTTGGAAACACACAGGGAGTGGCTGGCTGGGCTGCTCTTCCTGGGAAAGACGGCCTGCACTGGCTGCCATAGAAGATGGGCAGGACCAGCTGCATGGTTTGCGGGGCCCAGTGCAAAATGGAAATGCGGGGCTCCTTGCTCAAAAATCATTAAAGATTTCAAGACGGTGAGCACAGAGCCGTAAAACCAAGCAGGGGGCCCTTCTGAGGGTATCCAGCTCGCACGCCGAAGGGGCTGATTCAGAAGATGGGACAGCCTGGACCTTTCTGTGACTCAGTGTGTGTGGTAAGATGATGGGGCTGGGTTGCCGTCTGTGGCTGGGGGCAGGGTTTCTCTATACTAGTGCTGAGTTCTTCCCTGAGAGTTGCGATGGGATGATGGGGAAGGGATGGGGCACCACAGGAGGCTGCCATGGCTGTGGGGGCGCCAACTGTTTACCATGATGCCGCCATTTACACGCTGCCATCTCTGTGCAGTGGGAAGGCTAGATCTGAGCTTTGGAATCAATCAGACCGAGGTTCACGTGTTTTATGAACTTGACTAACTTGGGCAAGTTGCTCAACTTCTCTAAGCCTTAATTTCCCTATATGTAAAAATGCAGATCATAATACTATCTTCTCAGGATATTGGTATAATTAAATGAAATAAAATATGTGATGGTTTGAGCCTGGCCTAGCTCTTAGTAAATGTTAATATCCTTCTTTCTAGAAACATATATGAACATCTGTCTTGTAAAGTGTGGAGCATGGAATAGTTTGGGGATACATTATCATCAGCAATTTGTTTTTCTCTATCTCAGGCTTGCTGGGGAAGCAGCTAAATACAACACCACAATTTCAAATAGCAGGGGCAGAGGGAGTGTATGCCCCATCATAATATACACCTAAGGGAAGCCCAGTTACATCTGCTGGGCACACACATACACACAGGCACACATGCACATGTACACACACACAGCTGAGTCGAAACTTGGTTGGAATGAGATGGTGTGTTAGAGGAAAGAGCCCTAGTTTGGGTGTCATCTCCTGGTTTTGAACCTCAGTGTCCTCATCAGTCAAAAATCCTGACCTTACTGGGTTGTCTTGAGATTAACTGAGATGATGATGTGAATACTCACTCTCTGGTCCATGGCAGGTGCAAGCATCTTTTGAATAGGTCTCAGCTCCCACGCCATAGTGTGGTTCATGGGCAACTGAAGTCAAGACATTGCTTTCCCCACAGTAACATTTCCTAAATGTTATGCTTGGGCAGCTCCTTATAAACTAAGGGTGGGCTGATTTGACATTGGCTTGGGGGCTGGTTTTCAGTGATATTACTGTTTCTTCTGCTCATATACTTTGGGGGGCTAGCTGGATCTTCTTTCTGCTGAGACTTGAAAGTCAGTAGAATCCTGTGTATTTGTTTCCTGGAGATGAACACACATATATGCACACCACCCATACACACACCACCTACACATACATACCAGACCACATAGACTCATAAACACACTCTACACACAGCACACTATAAACACACACATGCACACCACCCCACACATACACCTCCACGTCATAGAATCAAACCCTCTCACAGGCTAACACGCATTAATTTCTTCCCTCCTTCCGTCCCTCCCTTTCTTCTTGGGTCATTTCTGAGCACCTTCTACACTTGCTTGTCCAGGGCACAAGGGTCAGGTATGTCCCCCACCCCGCCCGACTCAGTCACATCCCTCCTGATGCCTTGTCCTGAAAACTCCGTCATGGCCACCATTCTCATCCCCTGTACCATCTCACCTGCCTTTAACAAATTCCAGCACTATAACCCAGGCTGTGCGCACCCTATTTTTACCCACCCTGAGGCCCTGGGCTGCTGTCATTTCAGCCCTACCCCCAGAGACCCAGATGGGACCAGGTTTGTGCCTGTTTGTGCTTCACTGGGCTCCTCACCCCTTCCTCACTTGGCTCCTGGGAGCCCTCAGCTTCCCTCATGCTTCGGTGGGCTGAGCCCTGAGCCTTAGCTACCACTGTAGGAGCCTGGGGCTGTGAGAGTGGAGGGAACTCAGTCTGAGGGCCTGTGATGTGCCTGGTCCTGTGCTGGCTGCTTAGTACTGCTCTTCATTTGGTGCTTACGGTAGCCCTGGGAGGTGGGCTTTGTCATCTGTGTGCCCATGAGGAAAATGAGGCTCCCGGGTACTAAGTCCCTTAGCCACAGGCTTCATATAAAAGCATACACCCTCTACGGTGTACCACCCCACCTCCTGAAGACGAGACCAGACCAGCTGAGCCTTGGGCCGGGGAGTATTGCTTGTTCCCCATCCCCCGCATCTGGACTATGGGGACTTTCCTAGAGTCTGGAGAGTAGTTTATAATATTCGTAATCTTCTAGAGAGTAGCCAGTGGCAGTGGCCACAGCCTTTGGTGGTTTGTTATTGTGAGGCTATGAATAGACCTGTTTTGTTTGTTTTCAGCAACTTTATTGAGATATAATTGACATACCATAAACTTTACATAGTTAAAGTACATAATTTGATACATTTTAACATAGGTATACACCTCTGAAATCATCATCACAATCAAGATCATGAACATGCTCATCATTCCCATAAGTTCCCCTGTGCCCTTTCATAATCCACCCCCTCCCTGCTCCCCCCAGGCCCCCCCAGGCAACCACCCACCTGGTTTTAGCCATTGTTGATTACTTGGCATTTTCTCAAAATTTAGATAAATGGAATCATATAATATGTACCCTTTTTTTCCTCTGGATTCTTTTACTTAGCATAGTTATTTTGAGCTCCAGTCACGTGTGGCATGTATCAATAGTTCATTCCTTTTTATTGCTGAGTAGTATTCTATCATGTGGATACACTATACAATTTGTTTGTTGATTCACCTGTTGATGGGCATTGGGTTGCTTCCAGTTTGGAGCTCTTACAAATAAAGCTGCTATGAACATTCATGAATAAGACTTTATAGGGACATATGCTTTCGTTTCTCTTGGGTAAATACCTGGGAGTGGAACAACCAGATCATACAGAGGTGTAGGTTTAAGTTTTTAAGAAATGGCCAAACTATTTTCCATTATGGGTGCGCCATTTTACATTCCCGCCAGCAGTGAGGAGAGCTCCAGTTCTTCTGTGTCTTCACCAGCATGTAAGATGTAGATCTGATTTCAAGCCTTGGTTGGTATGGAATTTGTGAGCCTCACCAAATGGCGAAAGCTAAAAATTGAATCAGGTGGCTTTCATTCTGACCTGGGAACCCTGAGGGATGCTGAACCGAGGAGTGCAGAATCAGGTGCTCCTAGAAACATTATTCTAAGAGCTGTTTGCAGGACGCTGGGAAAGGAGAGAAAGGAGAGGTCAGTACTGGTCCCAGCATGAGGTCCTGTGGGGCTGGACCAGGTCTGGAGCTTGGTGTTTGGGAATGAAACAAATGCGCTTGAGGCATTTTGGAAAAGAGGTGGCAAGAACCATTAACAGGATGGGGCATTAGGGATGGAAGAAAAAGAGCAGGGGAAGGGGACCCCGAGTTGGGAGACTGTAGCTCTGTGAGAGAATGAACAAATGAGTGAATGATGAACTAATGGGAGCTCAGGGGATATGATTCCATTCAACCAGCATCCTTCAGCACCTCATGTATTCTATGGCACAGAGCCTAGTGTCAGGGGTGGAAGAAACTCGAGAGAGCGTGTGGTTTGACCTGCTCGTTTGCGGTCAAGGCTCAAAGAAATCATGCTGTCTCAAGGTCATTCCTCTCTCATCCAGGTAGCCTGCTAGGGCAGAGTTGGGCTCAATCCTCAGTCTCCTCATTTTTAGTCTGAGTTTATCTTCTTTTTTAAAAAAATAACATTATCTTTTCTGATGAAAATAATAAATGCTCATAGTAGACAATTTGGAAAAATATAAGAAAAATAATCCTAAACTCCAGAAACCCAAAGATAATAATTCAGGCTGTCGTATTTGAGTGTGTGTAGATATGTCTCTATGTCTGTCTGTCTACCTATCTATCTAAGCAATCCCTATTAACCAATCCTTATGTTTTAGTATTTTGGGTGTTTTCAGCCTTTTGTAATATTAGTAGCCCTGGGATGGATGTCTGGTCCTGAATCTTTGATAGCATCTCTGATTATTTCCCAGTGTTCCTCCCACTATACGATGCCCTCTCTAAACCCTGTGCATGAGCAGAATGCTCAGGGTAGAATGGAACTCCCATTGGGAGGGAGTTCTGCAAACATTCCTCAGAATCAAACATTGTACCTCCCCAGTCATAACCATGTCTGTGCTTTATTATGTTTATTTGCTTAATTGTCCTCCTTCACCATGAAACTGAACTCTTGTTTACGGCCGTATTTTTCCAGCTTTTAGCACGGTACTTAGGTGTTCAACAAATATTTGTTAGAATGAATGAATGAACGGATGAAATTGTATGAACAAGAGTGAGGAGCAGATGAGAGGTCACCCTGGGTCTGCATTTTCAATCACATTTGCCTTCCAGAAGTCAGCTCAGCTCCCTTCCCCACCCCCTGCCTCAGCCCTTGTCTTCCCCCAGTTGGTCCACCCTGGAGAGATGGAATGAGCCTGCTGTCCAGTATTTATGTCCAGCCAGACTCTGAGGCACATGCAGGGCCTTTTCTGGTGTGAATGCAGGGTGCTGAGAGAACCTAGCAGGACTGTAAGGAGGGCACTGGGTCTGGGGAAGACTCAGCTCAGGGTCCAGAATGTGACCATGTGCACAGGCCCAGCTGGGGTCCCGGGCCCAGCTTGCTCTAACAGGACCTCAGGTTTCTGCCCTCATAGGTGACGGAGTGTCTTTGTCCTGGGAGTCCAGGAGAGGACCAGGAGGAGTGGTCAGTAGGGAGCTTCTCCCAGCCCCGGGCTGCGTAGAATGGTGTGAGTTCTCAGCACACTGGGGCGCTCTGGTGGGAGACCTGGCTGGGGGCACAGGAGGAAGCTGCGGGCTGCCCCACCTCTTCCCCATCTGTGTGAACTGTGGGAGGGGCTTGGCTTCCAGGAAGCAGGAGGGGGTGGGACACCATGTTGTCACAGTGGGGTGGTTTCCCCTTGGCCGGGAGCCCCAGACCTCTGGCTCTAAAGGGTAGCAGAGACTTGGGTGTTGAAATTCCTTCTCTTCTTTTACTTCACAGCTGTTGCCTAAAGAGCTCCCCACCACTCCCTCTCATTCGCAGCCCAAGTCCTTGTTTTCCGTGCCCAGGACACGTCTTGCCAAAGCCTCCTCATCCGCATGCACACCCCTCAGGGACATCTCTGGCATCCATCCCCTTCTCTCTGCCCATTCTTGGCAGTGCAGGGCCTCGTTAACTCTTGCTCAGACAGACAGAGCTCCCTCCTAACTCTTGCCTCTTCTGTCTCTCTCTCCTGTCATCCACCAGATAGGGTGCCACCAGAATTGTCCCCCCAAATCCCAGCTCTGATCAGGCCTCACAAACTCTCTCCAACCAACTAATTAGCCAATAAACCAACCAACCACCCGTCCTTCAGTGGCTTCCTCCTCCTTGCCCGGCATTCAAAGCCTTCCTTCGTCTGGCCCCAATCTTGTTTCCCACTGCACCTCTTTGAGCCCTGCATTCCAGCCTGTTAAAATGACTTCCCTTTGCTTCTCACTCACGTTAGGCTTTTCTTGACACCAGGTCCTCACTCTGGCGCACCTTTGTTGTCAATGCTTTCTTGGACCCACCCTGGCAGGTACCAACATCCTTCTAATGAGACTCAGCTTCAAGGCTACTTCCTCTGGGGAATGTTCCAGGTCACCCCCTCCAGAAGTCACTCTTCCCTCCCTGCAGTCCTAGGGCCTGGAGCTGCACCTCCTCCCCTCCCTGCACCCTGGTTGGTTGTGCATGTCTATGCATATGCCTCCCCAGGAAGACTGTAAACCCTGTGAGGATAGGATGTGATGTTTGGTTCATCTCAAACACCCAGAAAATTGCTTTGTACACAGCAGTCACTCAGGGGATGAATGGATGGGTGAATGAATGAGTGGATGCTTGACCCTAGCTTTGGAGAGCTATTATCTGCTTGTTTTCTGCCCTAGTGAGACAAAGAAGCCTATATTCTCTTTATCATTTCTCAAAATGAGAAAACCAATTGGAAAATCCACAATTTCCACACTTACCCCCAAGTCAGAGAAATGTCACTTTGGGGAATTTTCAGTTTCACTTTCCCAGCAAGACACCCCTTTCTCTTCTTCCCTTTCTTCCCTCTGTGTCTCCCACCCCCCAGCCTGCACTGAGGGGACTCTGGGACTGAGAGCGTTTACTTTTGCTTTCTCTGTCTTTCTCAGAGCAGAGGGGGAAACCATAATTTAGGCGGCTGCTAAAAATAGCTCCCCCAGTCCTGGAAAGAGAGCTTGCTTTTTTCTGAAAGTGCTCCCTGCCCCCTCCCCAGCACAGCCTGAGGCTCACAACTACAAGACAGATGATTCTGAGTCCTGTCCAGAGGCTGACAGGGAAGTCACAGCACTGGGCCCCAGCCCCGTCTGGGAGATAAACCCGCAGAGAAGCGGGGAGATGGGAGGTCTTTATGCTCTCCATTTCTTGTCCTGGTCAGAGATGAATCTCCCTCCCAGCAACCTCTTAGATAGCAGCCAGTGGGGACAGCGTAGCAGATATGGGGTCTGGAGAACTGGTTTGAGTCCTAGGCTCACACTTCACATCCTTCTGAGCCTCAAATTTCCTCGTCTGTAGAAGGGGGCAGCCATGATCATATTTACCTAGCAGGGGTGTGGCGAAAGTTTGAGATAAATCTTGAACATGGTAGGTGCTCTGAAAATGGTAATTATAACGTTGTTATGATTAGAATCACTGAATTTAGAACATAGAACTCTTGTTTTAATGAGAAAAACAGGACATGTGATGAGCCAGTATGCTATACTCAATCGAACTATATGAAATTAATTTTGTAGATTAAACAGAATTGAATACTGTCAGTGACTTATGATTCAACCTAATAACACAGTGATCAGCAAGCTTTCTGTAAAGGGCCAGGTAGTAAATATTTTTGGCTTTATGGGCCATGGGGTCTCTGTTGCGTGAAATCCGTGCTAGACAATACTTGAACGAATGGGTGTGACTGTGCTCCGATAAGACTGTATTTGCAAAAACAGGCTGTGGCTGGGTTTGGCCCCTGTAATATTTGCCAACCCCTGTACTAACATGTCAGATTCATTTGTATATACAGAGAACCTTCTGCAATACATACAGTCAACATTCATGTATCTTCATAATTATAACAGTAGCTTATCTATATAGCTATTCATGGTGGTTAATTAGTACTAGGCACTATTCTAGGTGCTTTACAAATATTAACTAATTTAACTCTCTGGCAACCCTATGAATCATGTTCTATTGTTATTTCCTCATTTTACGGATAAAGAAACTGAGACTCAGAGAGGCTAAGTCACTTGTCTGAAGTCACATAGAGTTGAATAGAACTCAACCGACTTTGTAGAGTGGGGTGTTGGTAATTCAGGTAGCTTCAGGGTAGAAGCGGGTGTGGATAGGGTTGTGAGGGACCCCATGCCTGTCTGCTGCCCACAAAGCATGAGGGGATGGTCTTCAGAGGCTCGAAGTGGGAGCAGGTGTGTGGTAGATGGGCAGAGGGGAGATGGATGGGCAGAGGCCCAGGTAGGTTAGCCTGGGATGGAAAAGCATAGACTCTTCCTTGGGAAGCCAGGTCCCGGGTAAGCTGGGCCTGGGGCCATTTCCTAGGTGACCCGGGGTGCTGCATGAAGGGTCCTTATATAGGGAGGAATCTCCAGCTTCTGGAGCAGGAAATTGTTTACATTCCTTCTGTTCCAGGCCCCATTCTCAGACCCGGGCCCCAGGGGGCCTGGTGGGAAGAGGAGGGCAAAGGAGCAGCCTCCTCAAGATGCCTGAGCTCTGCCGTCAAGCCAAGGTGCTTGTATACCCTGTCTGTTCCCTTTGCTTGTTAATTTAGCCACAAATTACTAGGTCATTGTCAGGACTCTGCTCTCATGCACCCCATGCTGTCTCTCTCCACGCCTTTGCTGATGCTATTCCCCTTTTCTCGGAAGGCCTTTTCCCACCTCTTGTACCTTTCCTTAATTCCCTCTCTTTCAAGACTGGCTCAATGTCACCTTCTCCAGGAAGCCTTCCTTGCCTTCCTCTCCCCCCACCAGGCCGGACCAGGTCCCCCTTCTCAGTGCTGCCAAAGCACCTGTCTCGCTAACCCTCCTGTGTTGTCACTGCCTCAACTCTCCTGGCTCCCCCACTAGAAGGGGACCTCCTTGAGGAAAGGAACCATGCCTTGTTTGCTTCTGTGGCTCTATCATCTAGGCGAGTTAAAAGTATGTGTGTTTGAGTGTGACATGACTGTCCTCAAAACCCAGCCCCTCACCTATAGGATGTGGTCCTTGGGCAAGTCGCCTGACCCTTGAGAGTTTTCAGGTCATCATCCATAAGAAGGGATAGTGATGCTATTGGAAGGGTGGGGGGAATAAATAAGATAAAGCAGAGAGCTGTCAGCACAGGGCCTGGATCCCAGTAAGCACTTTGCAAGTGGCCAGGAGAAACCCAACAGCATATCCTTGCCCTATTACCCCATGTATGGAGGTGGGGAAAGAGATGGGAGAAGGCAATTTGAATACCCCAAAGCTGCAGCATTGGCCACAAGAGCTAAACGACAGGTTTATCACTCAGCTTTGGTTCTGTGATGAGAGCACTAGACCTGGAGTTGGAACATCTGGTTGTGAGTTCCAGCTCTGTCTCCTAGCAGCTGGGTGTCATTGACAAGCCATGTGACAGCTGCTGAGGCTCAATATCAAAATCTGTAAGGGGGGATAATAGTAACAACCACTTCGCAAGGTCATTGTGAAGCTGAAATAAGATTGCAGAGCTATGGAAACATTGGCCCAGCTCACAGGAAATGCTCAATCATGAATTATTGAGTCTGAATCTATAGAACACTTGAGAAAGCTCTGAGCAGGGCTCAGCTTAGGGTGTTCCTTGGACAGAAGCCCTATGGCTTAGTGGTTTACAGCTTTAGAGTCAGACAGTCATGGGTTTGAATCCTAGCTATGCTACTAACTAGCTGTGTGTCCTCAGGAAGTTGCTTAACCTCTCTAAACTACGGTTTGTTTTTTTTTTTTAACTTCCTTAAAATGATGCCACCTGTCTTAGAGAGTTATTGTGGAGATGAAAGGTAGGTAGAGCCCAGTGTCTGGCACTTAAAGTCTCAAGTATTAATAATATTCTGCTTTTACTTAAGACTTAGGAATAAGCACTAATGATATGGGGCTTTTGAAGTCCTAATGAATGCAAAAACTGGTGTATAGAGGGACTGGGGACCAGAGTTTGGGGGTAAGGGTTAGGGTTTTCATCTTTGTAGACCAAATGGGAATACTGAACTCAAGTACTAGGAAGTACTTCTTGGCTTGGAGGGGAATGTGGGAGGAGTGCTCAGTGCAGGCGGGGGAGAGCCCCCAGGGAAATCTTTGGGACTGGGATTGAGCCAGACAGTATGGAAGGTCAGGGCTGTCGGGGCCCTTGGAGGGCTTCAGACCTTGGAGGTCTTCTACCGTTGCACAGAGAGGAATCCGAGGCCCAGAGAGGCCAACGCCATGGCCCCCTGGCCCACAGCTGGCTAGTGACAGAGCTAGGACTAGCCCTAGTCTCCTGAGCTAAAGAAATCTGTTTTCTCCACATGTGGAAGGACATGACAGTAAGGAGGTGAGGTCTGGTAGGAGGTAGAGGACTGGAGGAGACCCCTTCGAGGAGCTTTATTGGCCCAGGAGGGCTAACTGGTGGTGACCTGATGGTCTGGTGTCTTAGGCCAGTCACTCTGTGTTTAGGGACCGACAGTCCTTGGACCTTGTCCCCACAAGGAGAAGGGGAGGGGGCGAGGAGACAGGATGTGGAGGGAATGGAGCTGTTGGTCTTGGGCAGTTTCCGCAGAGAGAAAGGTATGTGTGTGTGGCAGGGGGGGCGGGGGGCAGGTTATATCCCTTTGGCCCAAGTTCAAGTCACTGGGTTTTGCTCTGCTGATGCTTCCCATTCTTCCATATCGCTTCTGAAGTCTCCTCTGAGGTGGGAACCTCTGTTGCTCCTCTTTCCAAAGGGATTTTCAGAAATGGATCGCTCTGTCCACCTCCACCTTTCCCACTTCCTGCTCAGGGTCAGTGTCGAGGGTTCACCCTTCCAACTAGAGATGGCTCCGAGTCCGAGGAGAAGCACAGCTCCTCTGGTCCAGACTTCCCAGTTACTGACGACAAAGTTGGGCAGCTTCTTCCCAGCTTTGGGACTGAGCAAGTCCCTACAATGCCAGGCTTGGTGGCCCCATCTGTGCCTGGAGCAGGGCTCGTGGTTACAGGCTCTGGACAGGGCAGGTCTCACCTTGTTGGTGATCATGATAACGAAGGGCCGGCAGCAGTGCTAGCTGCCTTTAGTGAGTGCCCAGTGTGCTCCAGGCTTCTTACGTTACTTCATTCACTCTTCACGGAAACCCACCGAGGAAGGTGCTGTTATTGTCTTGGTCTCACAGATGAGGAACCTGGGGCTCTGAGAGGTTAAGACCTCATGCAACATGCTGAGGGTCCCCCAGCTGGGAAGGCAAAGCCCCGAGTCAAATCCCAGTCCGTCTGACTTGGAAGACTCTGCTGGGGTGAAGGGGTCACAGCAGGGGTGGGTGAGAAATCGGGGTGGTGGGAGGTGGAAGCAGCTCCTCTTGATGGAGGAGAAGCAGGGGGCCTTTGGGATCTCCATCACCTGGTCTAGAGGGGACCCCTGAGACTGGAGCTATTTCTAAACTAAGCTGTAGAGAATGGTCTTCTCTGGTGGAGGGAGGCTAGTGGAGGGCTGGAGCAAGATGGCGAAAAGGGCCGTTGACATGGGAAGATGAGCTTGGTGGGGTAGTGACCAGACCACATTCTGAATGCTGCAGAGACCTGGGTTTCAGTCCCAGCTCTGTCCCTAGCTGTGTGGTCTCAGATAAGACGTTTCCTCTTTGCACCTCAGTTTTCTGATCTCTACCATGAAGCTAGAAGATTCCCAGCTGAGAGCCTGTGGTTTTAGTCTTGGATGTTCAGATGAGGCCCTAACAGACCTAAGAGGGGGTCATGGGGAGGAGGGTGTCCTCAGAAACATAAACACGCTGGGGAGCTGTCAAACAGGCCTCCCCTTAAAAGGGCAAATATGCAGCGCTCCCCCGGGGCTCAGGCCCTTCTCCGTGGGGACGGCACTTCCTGTTTGGAAGGCCTGTGTCTCCTTCATCCCTCCTCCTGAGGCCACTGCACCTCACTCCTCATACTCAGGGGAGAGAGACATTAAAAATATTTAGTGACAGGTATGGCATGGCACGGACCGATCAGAGCAGTCAGGGCTGCACACGGCTGGTGTAAGACTAGCAGGGGGTGCCAGCTGTAGGCCAGCCCTGCCCCTACCCCGATTCTCCCTGTAAAGCCTGGCTCAGGAGCTGAAGGGCAAAGATGGACAAGGAAGGAGATTGGGGAGCAAGAAGAAATTGAAGAGGTGAAGGCAAGAAGAGAGTTCACAGGTCCTCCCAGACGTTGACCGTCCCCCCCTCCAGCCCCATCATGCAGTCCACCAGCCTCACCGTGGCCTATGGGAGTCTCCTTCCCATGCTTTGTGCCCTGAACAACGGCTCTGAGAGTCTCCTTCCCATGCTTTATGCCCTGAACAAGGCAGTCTTGCCCACCAGCTGCAGCTGCATTTTGGAGGCTGATGAAATAAAAGGGACTTGGTCTATATTTTACATCATCATCCCAAACTTGACAATGGGAAGGGGACCCCGCAGGATGGTCCACCCCTATCTGCCTGCAGAATTAGTGCTTTACTAGGCCTCACAATTGGAGACCAGGGCTTTGTTTCACCCACTGTTGGCCACTGGCTGTCGCGTCCCATAGAAGACCCCAAAGCCTCCCTTCCTCTTGTTTTCCTGAGCCACCAGCCTATTTCAGGTCTTCACCACCATGTATCAGGATTACTGCATTAGCCCACTGGCTACTTCTCCTGCCCCCAGCCTCAGGACTGTCCCTTTGTTGTTCCCTACAAAGGTTTCTGATTGTGTGTCAGCTGCTAGGAGTCAGAGATTTCAGTCCATATTTCTCTCCTCCTTTTCTATGAGTGCAGGTCATTTCCCAATTGACCAAGAAATATTTATTGAGCACCCACTAGGTACAAGGCATTTTACTAATCTTAGAAATGGGGGGACTGTCAAAGAAGCAGGAGGCATGGCCCCTGCCTTCAAGAAGCCTTCAGTATTGCTGTAGAGAGCTAATATGTAAACACAGAAAAGATAACCCATAACACAAGGCAACCTCAGATTGTGTATTTGAGGCTCTCCTGGGTCTGTTAAAAAATCTGTCACAAAGTTTATGAAGAAAGATAAAATGGAGCCAGTGAAAACTCTAGAATGACAATTAAAATGCATCATGACTTATATGAGAGGCCAGATCAGATCACACTGTTATTAGCTGGATTATTAGGGTTTAGGAAATAAAGCAGTATTCTCCAGAAGTTACGTTGGGTTCACTAGGAACAAATTATGCCACAATTATCTTTTTTGATAAGGTTCTAGAGTTTGGTTCAAGGGAATGCCTTAGATTTGGCATATCTCAAGTTCCCCAAGGCTTTAGGAAAAGTCTTGTGTGGTGTCTTTATAGAAAAGAGGGCAAGATAAGAACGTGGGTTCATGGAGTCAGACCTGATTGAAGGACTGTCCCCTGAGAGTGTTGATGACCAGTTCTTTGGCATTCCCAGAAGAGATAGCTATGTCATCTGGTCTGTCTACATCCTTGTTGTGGTCAACATTTTGAGCAATGATGTGGGTAAAGACCATGGCGACATTCTGACCATTCTGTTAATGACCCAAATCTAGGAGAAACAGCTAAGAATCAAGACTCAAAAATATCTTGAAGCCAGCCCTGATGGCTTAGTGGTTAAAGTTCACTGTGCTCCACTTCTGTGGCCAGGGTTCAGTTCCCAGGCACAGAACCATACCACTTGTCTGTCAGTAGCCATGCTGTGGCAGCGGCTCACATGGAAGAACTAGAAGGATTTACAACTAGAATATACAACTATGGACTGGGGCTTTGGGGAGGGAAAAAAAAAAAGAGGAAGATTGGCAACAGATGTTAGCTCAGAGCAAATCTTTCCCAGCAACAATAACAAAAAAATGTTGACCCCCTCTGGGTATATACACAAAAGAATTGAAAGCAGGGACAGAAACAGATATTTGTACATCCATGTTCATAGCACCATTATTCATAATAGCCAAAAGGAGGAGGCAACCCAAGTTGACGAACGACCAAGTGTTCGTCAAAAGATGAATGGATAAACCAAATGTGGTATATACATGCAATGGAATATTTTTCAGCCTTAAAAAGAAAGGAAATTCTGATACATACTGTGTTATGTTTGAATCTTGAGGGCATTATGCCAAGTGAAATAAGCCAGTCACAAAAGAACAAATACTGTATGATTCTATTCTTATGAAATACTTAGAGTAGTCAAATTCACAGAGACAGAAAGTAGAATGGTGGTTGCCAGGGGCTGGGGAGAGGAGGGAATGGGGAATTATTGCTTAATGAGTACAGAGTTTCTGTTTTGCAAGATGAAAAAAGTTCTGGAGATGGATGGTTGTGATGGTTGCACAACAATGTGATAAAGCCACTGAACTGTATACATAAAAATGGTTAAAATGGTATATTTTATGTTATGTATATTTACCAATTAAAAAAAAATCTTGACCCCAAACTTGTGATATAATATTCAACAGAGATAAAGGCAAAATCTTATTTATGTCTGAAAGTTTAAGATATATAAAGGATGAGGAGAATATGGCTGGGCAGCAGTATGGTGGGTAAGCTATGATCTCTCTAGTGAACCCACCCAGAGTATCTGAAAGCCTGTTTAGGAACCAGTGGTCAAGAATGGTTTTACGCTTTGGGGAAGCCTATGTGCAGATAGTTGGGCTTAATCTATCTAGAAGCTATGTGGCATCAATACCTAGGGCCAGTGTTCCTCCTCAAGCTGGACACCATTGAATGATGCTTTCCCAGCGGCAAGCCAAAGACTTAACCTTTTCTGCTCCACTGACCACCTAACTGTTGGGTGTCTGTCATTTCTGGTCTCTGGCCACAGTAGTACCCTCTGTTCTTGGTTGATATGGAAAGGAGGGTTGACCAGATTTCCTTCAATATTGGTTGAGCACCATTCCAATGATCAGCCCCATTTCCTTAACCAGGGTTCACTCTAATGACTTCTCCGGGTCACCCTTCCTTCTAGATGGATGGGTGAACCTGTGCCCTGTTGATATTTCCCATCCATCCAGACATGCCTGGGCACAACAGATGGGGCAGAAAACTGTGCAAGCCTTCCATCTTCTACTCCCCTGGAGGCCGCTGCTCCAGGAGTCATGCCATATAATTAGCTCAGTGTCTCTCCTGCCGGCTTACTTCAACCCTTCCCTCCTCTTTGGATGAAACCTTCAAACCAGGCATCCACATACCCTAAAAGGAATCAAGTGAGTGTGTGAGCGCTGCTGGAAATGGCCAGAGGACAGGGAATAGGATTCCCATCTGCACAGTCATGGAGAGGATAAGACGAGTGCCAGCTCTGACCTCCTGGAAGTCACATTCTGTGTCTATAGCCTTCCTCTCTTCTCTGGGGCAGGGAGGGAAAATCTGAAAGTGTTTGTGGCAGGAAACACGGGGAGCACATGGTACGGAGGACATGTAAATGGCTCCAGATGGAAGGTGCTGGAGGGAACAGGGTGAAGTTGTGGGCAAAGGGAGGGGGACTTGGTTGTTGAGTTGAGGGCTCCTGGCAGTTGGGCAAAGAAGTTATGGTGGCAGAGTGACCACTGCTCCTGCCCACCTGGCTGCCATGCCTGACCACTCTGTGCTCTCTGTTCTCCTGCCCAGTTCACGATGAGGACCTAGGGCATCTGCCTACTGACTGTCCCTCTGGCCTGCAGTGACCATGGCCCCCCGCAAGAGGAGCCGCCATGGCCTGGGTTTCCTGTGCTGCTTTGGGGGCAGCGACCTCCCCGAGATCAACCTCCGGGACAGCCACCCTCTGCAGTACATGGAGTTCTCCAGTCCTATCCCAAACCCAGAGGAGCTTAATGTCCGCTTCGCAGAGCTGGTGGTGAGTGAGGGGGCAGGGAAGGGAGGGCGTTGACAATGATGAGGCACGTGGCTGGAGCAGGCAGAGCAGGACAGAGGGTAGGGGCCCACGTGCTGGGGTCTCTGCTTGGGGCTGAGATGGGCCCCCAAGGATATGTCAGCCGTGTGGGAGAAATAGAATCACTCACTGGGGTAGACACCATGAAATCTGTCCCCAGAAGAATGGACCTGTTTCCTCATATCTCCACTGGATTCTAGACCTCATGGGGCAGCAGTTAAGTCACCACGAAAGGAGCAGGACCGGGCTTTTGTGAAATAGGGCAGTGAGGAGACTCAAAGAACATCAGAACACTTGACACCTTTCTCTTCTACTCACTGGAATTTCCCTGGGATCCTTTTATCTCAGATACAGGAAGAAGGGACAGAGTGGGATTCTGTAGGCAGACACCAGGTACCTCAGAACAGAGAAGGATTGGCTAGAAATATGGAGGTAGAGATGCCTATATCACACCTGGAACACACTCGGAACCTGGGTCCGGGATGATTATATCCCGTGTCTACCCTGGGGTGTGTCATTCACACTAAGGTAGCAGCTCTTCCTTACTCTTTGTGATGCCCATCCACCCGTCCAGACCAGAGCAGCTGTATGCCTTTGTGAGAACCCCTGTATCACAAAGAGGCAGGACAGGAAAGAAGCATGATTCCTCTCTTTGGAGGTCCGATGGTGAGACAAAGCCAAGGAAAGTTCAGATCAGGGATGCAGGACCCATGCCCAGGACTCAGGCCTGAACCCTGGCCTAGAGTGATGAGCACAAGTCCATCTACCATTAGCTCTTGGTCACTCATTCTTGTGGTTGGCCAGTAGTCAAACCAGTAGAGAAACAATGCTGTGTGATTTGAAATGGGGTTTCATACTTATTCGATAATGGATGTATCTGATTAAGGTGGTCTAGCCCTTCAAATAACAAGGCCACTATAAGATGAGACCATGCAGGTTATGTGAAAAAGTTGTCCACCTTCCTTCCTCATGACATCAGGTTCAGGAAAACTCATTGTTGTCCTGATTTATACCTTTCCTCAGGACAAGGCACAGGGTGGGAGAGAACAAAGTGTTTCCTAGTATAGAATAATGTTTTGATCCTGATGGGTGTTAGCCAGTACTACTAAGATCAGATTTTTACTTAGAATGCTGCTGACACCAAATCTGTGGTGTCAATTCTCCGGTTCTCTGAGGTCACCAACTGGATGTCCTACAATTTAACTCAATTCTAACATGAACTACCCCGAGTTAGTGCAGACCCCGTAGGTTAAGGGCTAAGACCCACAAGACTGCCCTCCACTTTAGACACCAATCACAAGTAGTAGGTCCCTAGGTTACCCACACTTCTGTCTGACTTGCCTACAAATCAGGGGTTCCCATGGTCCCCTCCTCAGGTTCGATAATTTACTAGAATGGCTCACAGAACTAGGGAAACACTTTACTTACTATTACCAGTTTATTAGAAAGGGTATTATAATGAATACAAATGAACAGCTAGATGAGGGGGTACATAGAGTAAGGTGCAGATGGTCCCGAGTGCAGGAGCTTTTGTCGCTGTGGAGTTTGGGGTGCACCACCCTCTCAGCACGTGAATGTGTTCTCCAACCCAGAAGCTCTCTGAGCTTTGCCATTTAGGGGCATTTATGGAGGTTCCATCATGTAGACAGGACAGATTTTTAACTCCATCTCCAGCTCCTCTTCTCTTCCTGGAGTTTGGGAAATGGGGCTGCAAGTTCTAAGCTTCTAATCAGGGCTTGATCTTTCTGGTGACCAGACTCCATCTGGAAGCTATTGAGGGCCCCACCAAGAGTTGCCTCACTAAAATAAAGAGGCTTCTATCACCCAGGAAATTCCAAGGGGTTTAGAAGCTCTGTGTCAGGAATAAAAGATGTTCCTACCACTTCTATCACTCATGAAATTCCAAGGGATTTAGGAGCTCTATGCTAGGAACTGAGAACAAAGATCAAAAATGTATTTCTTACATTATCACAGTCAGGGATGTTTTCTTGATCACAGCATGAGTTTTGAGAGAAGAATATGGCGAGAGGTATTCTTTCTTTGGCCCTTTTATTGAACAAGTATTTATTGAGCATCTTCAGTGGGCAGGGCTCCTTGCAAGGTACTTTGGCAAAAGCAAGGATGAGTCAGGCAAGTCTTGTCTGCAAGGAGACTAGCATCAGGTATTGATCAAACAAATGAAAAATATTTCTTGAGAGATTGCTCTGTGCTGGACCCCTACGGGGGTCCCAAGGATTTAGGGAGGAACCAACAGGCATGGTCCCTGCCTCCAAGAACATGAAGTCTAATAGGAAGATTGATCTTAAACAGTAATGGCAAATGTGGGGAGTGTTTGGAAAGGGAACATTCAGGGGCTGTGGGAGTGTCTAGCAGGGAGCTTTATTCTAGACTGGAGGTCACGATGGCCTCCCTGAACTGGTGACATTGCCACTGGGATCTGAAAGTAGAGTGATGATTAGATAAGTGAATGGGGGTGCAGAACCGTGACAGAGGGTCCCATGCAGAAGAAGCATATGTGAGAGTTTCAAGTCAGGAAAGAGCCAGGTCCTTTTGGAGGACACCATGAAGACAAGAATAAGGATTTTGGATTCAATCCTAAGGGAGATAGAAAGCCACTCACAGCTTTATGCAGGGGTTCGAGGTGATCCAGTCTGCTTTTCTGAAAGACCATTCAGGGTACTCTGTTAAAGAAGGATTCTGGCTAGACCAGTAGGAGGCTATTGGTGCAATCCAAGCTAGGGAGAGTGGTGGGTTGGACTGAAGTGTTAGCAGTGAGGATGGAGAGAAGTGGAAAGATTCAAGAGCTATTTAGGAGGAAAAATATTAGGACTTGGCAGGGTCGGTGAGTGAGTAGGAATCAAGGAACACCCAGGTTTCAGACCTGAGGAACTGGGTGGATGTTGAGCCCCTGTACAGGGCAGGATATGCCAGAGGAGATTCAGGTTAAGGGGGCTTGGGTGATGAACTCAATTTGCATATTCTCTCTGTGCATCAGTTTCCTCATCTGTAAAATGGGTTGTTGTAAGTTTTAAATAAATTAGTAAACATTAAGCACTTAGAACGGTGCCTGGCACATAGTAGCACTACATAAGTACGTGAAGTACCTGAGGGACATCAAAGTAAGTAGGTACAGGAGGCAGTTGGGTCCCAGGGTCTAGACCTCAGAAAGCTGGTGGGCTGGAAGTACAGGTTTGCAAGAGTTTGGGGTAATATCTGAGTCCTTGGGAATGACTAAGAAGGCTTCACCCAGGGAAGCACAGGGAGGAGGGAAAAGGACCCAGGATGGTGCCCTGAGGGGCTTCAATATTTAATGGTGGGAGAGAAGAGGAGAGGTCATCAATGGAGCCCAAGAGGAACACAGAGGGACCACTCTCTGCCCAAGGGTGTGGATGTCAAAGAAAGCAGAGAAGAGAGATTCAGTAAGGAGTGAATGGTCAGCAGAGTAATAGGCAACCTGGGCTGAGAAAAATCACCACGAAATGTCCATTGATTTAGTGACAGAGGCCACTGGTGAGACAAGACAGTGCATAAATATCTAGAATACAAGGTTGAATGTCACTGCTCTGGAGTTCAGGAAGGGAGAGGTGTTCTTCCCTGGGAACAACACCTTTTCTATGGAAGGCTTGCTGGAGGAGGCTGACTTTGAGCTTGGGCATTAGACCAGGGTCCACGGGGTGGGTGAGAGGGCAGTCCAGGTGGAACTAACTGTGTAAGCAAAGCAGAAGAGATGCAGAGTTTGTGCTGGGAAATGTAAGGTGCACATATCTCTACGTTTTCTTTTGTTTCTGAATCTGACTGTGGAAAAAGAAATACTGCAGGAACCTCAAGCAGGGCTTCAGGAATTTTGATTGAGGATGTTCCTGGGCTATGTAGAGGGTGGTTCTGGGGAAGAACCTTTGATTAGCATCAGATCTGCAGAAGTCTTTATTTCTAAAAGCAAGTGAACTAATGGGCATTGTTTCCAACTATCTTTGTGTGTGCTGGCCAAGATGGCGGCCACGGGTCACATGGGGATGCCAGACACTTGAAATTGGCTGGGCTGAACAGAGATGAGCTGTGAGGGTAAAATACACATCAGATTTGATGTAAAATATCTCACTGATAATTTTTTACATGGATTACATGTTGAAATGATCATATTTTAGATTTTTCGGATTAAATAAAATGTAGTGTTAAAATTAATTTCACCTATTTCTTAATTTTTTAATGTGACTGGAAAATTCTTCAAATGCATGTGGCTCACATTATATTTCTATTGGACAGTTCTGATCTAGGCGAAGGAAAGTCTTTAACGTTCTCCCTTTAATAAAAGTATAGGGACAAGAGTATAAATATTGGTATTTAAGACCCTTTTACTTTCTTAGATATTACTTTCACTGTTTATCATTTTTAAAAATAAAAAAGTAATATTATGCGTTATTATCTTAATGTGAGTTCTGCTTTTGATTAAAAAACCCCTCACAGGGGCCGAACCCATGGGCTAGTGGTTAAGTTCGGTGCGCTCTGCTTTGGTGACCGGGGTTCAGTTCCCAGGCGCAGACCTACACTGCTCGTTGGCGGCCATGCTGTGGTGGTGACCCACATACAAAATAGAGGAAGACTGGCACAGATGTTAGCTCAGGGAGACTCTTCCTCAACAACAACAACAACAACAAAAACCCTCACAGTAATTGAGTTGAAAGCACTATGTTCCCCACAGCCCAATAACTATTTTCTTATTGAGCCTGAGCATCACTCATGAATCAAAAGAGAAGAAGCTTCAAGAAGAGAGATTTTTAGGGGCCATCCAGCACAGCCAAACCTATAAAGTCATCCCAAACTACCTATAGAGATACCCTAATTTTGATGACATCAGAAACTTCCCAGTTCTATTCCTTGGGAAGTGTGGGCTAGCCTGGTGGAGCCCCGAGTCGTGTGCATGCAGGCACACTTCCATGGGAAGCAGATCCGTACCTCCTTTAGTATGGCATGCCCTTCTTGCCAGGAGAGTTGCTCAGGTCCTCCTCTTCACCAGCTCCCCCTAGCCTGTGCTGGGATTCATACTGAGGTTGGGCAGCCAGAGAATTTCTAGCGGAGAGACTCAAAGGGCAGGGAGACTTGAAGGATGGGGGCGAGGACTGGGTCTGTAGACTGACTCCTTTCTTTGTCGGGCCTTGACTTATGGTGTTGACAAGCTGAAGAAGGACAAGGGATGGAAGACAAGAAACCACAGGCAAGAGGATTAGGGCTAAGCAGAGCAATGCAGGAGATGTGCAGGGAACAGGGGACCTGGAGGAGGCGGGTAGATTTGCAGAGCCAAGCTGGGCTGAACAGGAAGTAAGGAAAGCAGGGTAGAAGCAGTGCAGGCTTGGGTAGAAGCAGGGGGCTGAGGGTGTATTTCTAGCAGAAAAAGAATTGCCCTGTGGTATCTTTGATGCTCTTTGGAGGAAGATAGTAGGCTGGGAGATAGGTTTGGGGGAATTATAATTTCCTGTAGGGCTGAAGATCCTAATGTCAACCATCTCTGGGTTTCAGACATATTTCTTGTTGTCTTTGCAGGATGAATTGGATCTCACCGACAAAAACCGGGAGGCTGTGTTTGCACTGCCCCCTGAGAAGAAATGGCAGATCTACTGCAGCAAGAAGAAGGTGCCCTCTCTGACCCCTCCCACTGCCATCTCAGGGTCCACGGCACGGGGCAGCTCTTGCCTCCATGCTGGCTCATTCATTCAACAGATATTTATTATACACCAGCACTGTTCTAGGTTTGGAGGAACAACAGTGAAAAAATCAGGAAAAAAAAATCCCTGCTCTCATGCAGCTTACATTTGGGGAAATCGGATTCTGTTTTTCAAAAACCCTTTAAGCAGGTACCCCCTGGGTTCTAGGAGTGGTGCTGGGTCAGGGAGATACACAGATGACAAGTCTAGACTCTCTTCTTGTGCCTGTGCCCATGCCTGGAGGGCCTGCTGCCCTCTGCCATTCCTGGGGCAGCTCTGTTGTAAGGACTCAGTTTAGGAGTTGGGAGGGGTGGTCTCTTCTGGATGTTTAGCCCCCGCCATGTCCCAGGCTTGATTTTAGAGGGCAGTGTGCACATCAGGGTCACCCGTCAGTCCCCGTTCTCCCCATCCTTTCCTCCCTCTCCTCCTCTCATTCATTAAAAGATGTCGTCAGCCTCCTGACTGTGGTCCTCCCTAGAAAGGATGTACCAGGCTCCACTTAGGGCTTAATTGGATTTTCTCTCCTCCCCTCTGCTTTCCCAGAGGCTGTGCTTTCTTCTCTCTTCCTCCGTCTTTCTCCATCTCTGTGTCTCTTTTGCTCATCACTTTCTGTGCCTCTCTTGCCCCGTTTCTATTTTAGCCTGTTGCTTCCATTCTATTTTTCTTTTCTCTGCCCACCTTCCTCCTCTCCCCTCCACTCTCCCATTTTTCAGACTTGCAGCTTGTTCCTTTGACCTCAGAGACAGGTGTTTGAGGGGTGGAACCCAGTTATTCCTGCGCCTGGGGCTCAGGCCTCTCCCTTCTGGGAGAAGACAGGCAGGTCTGGGGCGATGCTGAGTGGATTCTCCTTCATGCTCCCTGAAGCCCATTCATAGCTCTTTTCTTACTCTTCTCGCCCAGGATATTTGTCCCATCCAGTGCTCCATACTGAACCAGACCGACCTTATAAAATTGGAGGATTAGAATCATACACATTCTAGAGTTGGAAGGAGCTGAGAAAGAATTCAGTCTAGTCCTGTATTCTACATATGAGGCAAGGAAAACCTAGAGAGGCAATGGATTCACCCAAAGTCACCACCAGTTACTGCGAATGGCTGCACAGTTGCTAGAACCCCGCCCTCTGGAGTCTGAGAACCTGTGATGAGATGCCTGGACTGCACCCACTATAAGCCATTGTCTAGTAGACTCAATGCACATTTATTAAGCACCCACAGAATACTATGCTTGGTGTCCAGGAATCTCACTATGAGAAAAGCAGGTCTTTAAAAAGCTCAAGTTACGGAAGAGAGGAGGGAAAGAAGGAGAAAATAAATTTCAGGAGTAATTAATCATATCTCATGATTCTCCACTTTCCAAATTGATTTACTACGGAGTTCCCTTAAGTTGATCTCTTATACAGCTAAAATAAAAAAGTTATTAAAATGTAAGGACGTCTCTATCTGATTTCCAAAACAAAATGTGTGTAACTTCCCCTACACTTTCACACCCCCCTCTCTTCCCATATGGTACTTCTCTCTGTGACACCCTCCCACCTGTCTTGGCTTTACTAATCTTTAATAACTCAGCCTGGTCCTTTCAGACGCCCGCCCCACCCCCCTCCCAAGCTTTCCGTCTTAGATCCCCACCTTCCCCGGTTTCCATGGCTCACTATGGATAGTTCTGCCACAGAGCATTTATCACCCTGCCTCTGGCACTAGACTATTTGTTGGAGGCAGAGACTCGGACTCTGTGCTCTGTGCTTTCAGGGCTCAGTACAGTGACTGGCATTGAGTAGGTGCTCATTAAATGCATGTGGACTGGATAAGTGATGAGCCAGTGAAGGCAGGAAAGGATGTGTTGGCTGCTGCATTTGTCTTTGGTGCTGTGATCACCCCCCCACCCCCCCACCCAAGGTAGAAGATAGAATTTGGGGGCTTCAGTCATGGAGATGTAACACATACAGTCACGTGAAGTCACAAAGACCAAATCAAGGCAGCCTTCCCACTAGGCTCAAATTTGAATTTTATGAAACAAAATCGTGAAGCCCGAGTGGATGGAGCTGAGAGATGCAGGGCAGAGTCCAGGCCGGCTGGCAGACAGCAGGTTGGTTAGGGAAGTTCTGGAGGAGGTAAGTTTTCATGCCGATTTGGAAGCTGGAGATGGGCAGAAAGCAGATGAAGGGGCACAAGCCAATGGGACAGGGACAGGAACGGGCAGGGTGTGTGTGATGCCCAGAAGCAGATCCGCTGGCCGGAGGAGAGGGCTGGATCTCCAATCAGCATTAATATTTATCCAATTCCCATCATTCTTGTCCATACTTGGGGAGGGGTTGAGGCTTTCTCTTGAGACCTGAGGGCTGGGCCATCGAGCTGCACGGACCCTTATGAGGGGCTCCTAAGTCTTGCCAAAACCCAGGGTCCTGGGAGTTTCTATTTCCCTCTTTTTGTAAAGTTACTCTTTATTGAGCACCTACTTGTGCCAGGCATTGCACCAAATGCTTTATATCAGTGCTTCTCAAACTCTCTGAGAGAAAGAGTAAGTTTTTAAATTTCCAAACCATCACAGGCCAATATTTTTGTAAAATACAATGAGAATATTATCAGAAAAATAAAATTTGAAAAAACATGTATGAAATATAAGCACAAATTTTTATTAGATTCAACAGATATAAAATTATATTTTATTAGAGTCAGAACAAATATAACAGGGAAAAATATATTTTTAATTGTACATATTGTTCATTGAAAGTGTATATAGCTGCATGGTCTCTGCCCAGGTCATTGGCTGGTCATGAGAGTCAATGTTCGTTGTCTGCATTTTACCGAGGAAGAAAGGGAAGCCTGAGGGGATTTTGTAACCTCCTGGAAGTCACCCCGTCCAGGCGGGGCTGGGAAGTGAATCTCTCTGCTCACAAGGAATGAAGCTCAGGATCTCAGGCCATGGGTCTGTCTTGCCCGTTGGTCCATACAGTCTTTCTTCTTGTTCCAGGAGCAGGAGGACCCCAACAAGCTGGCGACCAGCTGGCCTGACTATTACATTGACCGCATCAACTCCATGGCTGCGGTGAGCAGCGCTCCTCTCCTGCCCTGCCCCCACCTGGAAAGGCGGTGGGGAGAGTGATCCTCCCTCATCGGCTCCCGCACCGCACATCCCGCTCCCCGGGGCTCAGCAGCGTTGCAGTTACTCTTGAGATTTTTTTGTAATCCCTCCCTCCTCGGTGTGGATTTAGAGTCCCCCAACCATTTAAATATTTATTAATCATTTGTATATCACACAGGCTTGGGAATTAGGCTGGGTCAATAATTCTCCCATTTTATAGATGAGGAAAATGAAGTCTGGGACCAGAACCTGGGTATTCTCAGAGTCTGACACTCTGTCTTAGTTAACCATCCCCTGAGGCCTCACCCTTCCTGAGGCAGGGGTGGCTCCTGGGTCACACCTGGGCTGGGGGTGTAGGGGGCTGGGAGACAGGCCATCCAGCCTGACCTCCACCCCCTTCTACCTACCTCAGATGCAGAGTCTGTACGCATTTGACGAGGAGGAGACGGAGATGCGGAACC
Organism: Diceros bicornis minor; assembly: GCF_020826845.1. Classification (NCBI taxonomy): domain Eukaryota; kingdom Metazoa; phylum Chordata; class Mammalia; order Perissodactyla; family Rhinocerotidae; genus Diceros; species Diceros bicornis. Next base: position 25,377,186 of record NC_080753.1, on the reverse strand, counting down.
AAATCGTAGAAGACCTGAAGACAGCTCTTCGGACGCAGCCCATGAGGTGATTCACTATTTCCTCTTCCCTCACTTCCTTCCATGTCCCTTCCCACCGTTGGTTCCTCTCCACTTCCTGAAGCTTCACACAGTGCGCTGCTCCCATCCCGTCCCCATGGCCAACACCATTCCCCAACATTCCCTGGAGTTCACTTCACTTCCAGCTCCTACCCCCTCTCTCTGAGGAGCTGGGAGGCTGTGAGCAGTGGGCATGTAGGAGGAGGAGAGATGAACACAGGAAAATGGAATAAACCACAGGTCCTGAAGAGCTACCTGAAGAGAAATTGAGGGCAGGTACTTGTTTTTCTTGGGAGGATAGAACAGGAAGGAGGATGGCCAAACAGACAAGGTATATAAGAAGAGCTTTCGAAGAATGAGGGGCTGGTGGGTGCCCCAGCCAGGAGGAGGGGACGGTGGGTGAGAAATACTCCAACCGCTAGGGGGAGGTGTGGTGTCTTTGGATGAGATTTCCCCATCTAGAGTGGGATCAATGCAGCCAAGAAGAAGGGGAAGATGTCTCAAAGGTCCTAGAAGAACCCCTCCCCCCTTCCCAGGCCACGCTGTGCAAAGGTCCAGAGAGGGAACAAGAGCCACAGGCTCTTCTTGTGTCTGGGAACCAGCTTGTAAGGGCCAACTGTTAAATTTTTGGCAGTTTGGCAAGTTGGTTGTTAAACAGAGTTATGATTAAAATGTAAATTATATAAACTTATGATTAAATAAATTATATGAAAAACAAAGGTAATAAATACTTGAAACTTATCACTCCCTAATTACCTAATGATTTTACTGCATCTTACCTTTATATATGCTCTTCACTATTATGTATGCTCTTGAGTTTACACCTGTTGTATACGCATGGTGGAAATACTATAAATGGTGTATCTGTTCGCAACTCCACGTTCAATGATGTCACATTGATAGCTTGAAATTGGCTTTGCTGGGAGTATTTATACCATGGAAATTGGCAAACAACAAAATAAAACCTTTTTTTTCTTTCTCCAGGGAGCCGGTTGTTATAACATTTACCAGCACACACTGGTCTGCCTGCATATGTGTGTGTGTGTGTACGTGTGTGTGTGTGTGTTGTTTGGGCTGAGCTCTCTGCCCCAGGAGCCTGGAAACAGAGCATCAAGGAGAATGAGGCACTCGAATCCCACTTTGTCACTCAGGGTGTGGGTGGAGGTCTGGTATAGGAAAGGGAAGCAGGAAGGATGAGGAAGTCAGGAAGTACAGGGTTGAGGGGAGGTTTGTCTCCCACCTCAATTTATTTTTCTTTCCCTTAACAAAATTCTGATCACAAAAGTTACACATGGTCATGGTGGAGATTTTGTGGAATACAGAAAAGCATATAATAGAAAAAAAGTAAATAATAACTATTTTTAACAACTTGAGAGTATATTTTTCTAGTCATATTTATATAATAGTATAGAAATACACACAAATACACTTGGGATCAAATGCATTAATTATATGTAGTGGTTCTCTGAGCTCCATTTATGACATTACTCAGATCATGAATTATTCTAAGACTATGTGAGTGCGCACACGCCATGGATGGCTTTGGCTCCCAGATCAAACCTATTGACTGCTTATCAGAGTGATGTTTTTAAATAATAAAATAAAATAGATAAAAATAGGTAGGATTTATAACCTATTTTTATGACCTACCTAAAATAAAGCAATTACATTGAAATACAGTTACCAAATATTAAAAATTTGTGAGGTAGCACTAAATGTGCTTCTTTATGCCTTAAATAGCAAGAACTAGCAACCGCCATCATTTTGAAGTGCTAATGAGTGTAAATGATATTTTGATATACCTGCAACAACTGTAATGTGATATGAAAGTAGCTGGGATTTCTTTGGGTGACAAAGTCACAGATTCTGCTCATACCACTGTCGCTTATTGCCTACATTTATCATTGAAGGAAATGCTAAATGTCAGTTAGAGGTTACCAAAAATAAAAGTGTAATTTTCTTTTCATGGATCCCTAAATATTGGCCATAGACCTTTAGGGGAACTCAGGCTCCAGGTTAAGAACCCATGAACTAAATGGTTTTTAATGTTTTCTGCTAACATTCAAGATAAGTTGTTTTCTTAAGTATCCCTTAAAGAGTACCATCCCCAGCCTTGGTCCCTTGACTAAGTGACTCTGACGGCACCCCTGTCTGGAAGTCCTCCTTGTCTACTGACTGTAATTCTCTTAATTATATCCTCACTGGGGATGAGCCTTCAGGTTTAACAGCTGTAATAATTATCATGATCATCTCCTTCACAGACACACCATCACAGCTATGCAACTGACAGTCAATAACATGAAAATGATGGTATTTAAAATGCAAATAAGATGCAAGTTTCCTGTGAGGGTGATAGGATTTCAGTGCTTTAAACTTTATAGATGAACCAAGTGGATACTGTAGATGAGGCAAGGTGGTACGCAGGTAATGGGGTAACTGTTTGCAGAATGTATAATACACAAATGCAGGATACGTTTTGCTAATCCTCTGGTCTGGGTAGGTTTGTGACTCGCTTCATTGAGCTGGAGGGCTTGACCTGTCTGCTGAATTTCCTCCGGAGCATGGACCACGCCACCTGTGAGAGCCGCATCCACACCTCCCTCATCGGCTGCATCAAGGCTCTGATGAACAACTCCCAGGGGCGGGCGCACGTGCTGGCACAGCCTGAGGCCATCAGCACCATCGCGCAGAGCCTGCGAACTGAAAACAGCAAGACCAAGGTGGCCGTGCTGGAGATCCTGGGCGCCGTGTGCCTCGTGCCCGGCGGCCACAAGAAGGTGCTGCAGGCCATGCTACACTACCAAGTGTATGCGGCCGAGAGGACGCGCTTCCAGGTGAGGAGCCTGCGGAGGGTGGGGCAGCAGCTGGGGATGGGGCAGGAGCCTCATATCCTGGGGGTGAAGGACGGAAGATTCTTTGTAGCAGAAACTAGGGGGGAAGGGGAGTTTATGCAGGTTGCATGCCCTCTCCTGGAAGGTAATAGGCAGAGAATACTGGGAGCCAGAGGGTTTATCTGAAAAGACTTGAGGGTCCTTAAGACATAAGTTTGGCTGGGAAGACAGACTCCTCACCAGAACGTGGGTTCTTTGAGGCTAGCATATTGCTCTGCTTCATTTTCGTGGCTCTACATATCTGAGCCCAGCGCCTAGCTCATAGGGGCTCAGTCAAGAATCATTGAATTGAATGCAATTGCTGGGATCAAGGTTTTAGACTCTATGCCTGGTCCAGTGCCTACTGTGTGGACACTAAGACAAGTCCCGGGAGCTCAGGCCTTGCTAATCTTGTTTCTTATCCTTGACCTGCCCCAGAGAAGTACTGAGATAGACAATAAGTATAAAGTGTCTTGGTACAGAGTAAGTCTCAATAGATGTGGGCTGTCATTGCAAACTCTGTGGTTTGTCCACCAGTATAGGCTATTTGTTTGTGCTGTCATCAAACACTTTTAAGTATCTACTCTGTGCAGAAAGTGGCCCCTGACCCTTTGCAGAAGATGCAAAGGGATACAAGGCGGTGAACATGTGTCAAGGAGCTGGGCAGGGATATGTATGAGCTGTAAACAGCTGTGAAGAGCTGAGCAGCACTTCCCACAGTATAAACCAACTCGGAGGGCCGAGTGGGGAGGAAATAAGGCAGGACTGAGACTGGAAAGGGTGAGTTTTAGAGGAGGTCCATGATAAGCTGGAGAGATTGGGTAGAGAGAATGGATAGGGCATTCTGGGTGTTTGGAATGGCAGGAGCAGAGGCGCAAGAGCTGGACTTGGATCCTGAGCCCTCCTCTCCATATCTGTCCTGGCTTTCCTTCCAGACACTGCTGAATGAGCTAGACCGAAGTCTGGGCCGATACCGGGATGAAGTGAACCTGAAAACGGCCATCATGTCCTTTATCAACGCGGTCCTCAACGCCGGAGCTGGGGAGGTGAGGCACCCCCACTTGCCCTTGCTGTGCTCTGACTTTCTAGACTTGGGGTAGAGTATATGAATGCGTCCTGGGGAAGAGGCAGAGGGAAGGGGCCAGGGCATCTGGTTGGTGTGGCTGCCACCGCTATCCTCTTCAGATGATCTTTATCACTTCTTGCCTCCTTTACTTGGGGCCAAGAAAGACTAGCTTGTTATGAACCTCGCTGTCACGAGGGCAACACCACGTCAGCCAGAGCAGTGTTACATGTAACCCACATATATCTTATCTGTGGCTCTTCAAAGTTGTGGTGAGGGCTAATGCTGGCTCCGCTTCTCCACAAAATTCTTCTGGATTTTGTCTAAATCTGGGAGGGCTCCTAGGGAGTTTCTTACGTAGGTGGCGTCATGCATTACGTGTGTCGTGGACAAACCCCGAGCTTGCTGGCTGATGATGGCTCAGGGTGGTGGGAGGTCATATATGGGAGGAGGGCAAGTGTTGGCCCTTCTTTCTAGAACTTTCTAAAGACCTGCTTCTGGAGTGGTTTCTGGGTTGGCTGGTCATGCTCTGCTAGCACCTTCTGTTAGGAGGTGTGGCTTCTGATTTCCATTCCTTTGGGGTGCAAATGGGATTCTCAGAGCATAAAAATGGCAATGATTGAAGAACTTCAAGAGCAGGTGAACTCCCCAAATTCTAAGACAATCAGTTGTCCCGGTCAAGGTCAGCTGGTTGAAGAACAAAAGGGGCAATCTAATGATCTCCACTTTTCCTTCTTTTCTGCCAGCATTCTATTTTTTTTTTTTTTTTGCATCCAGTCTTGATGACCTTGAGTTAGGTGAGCTGGATTGTGGGAATAATCTGTCCCTAAGATGCTGACAACGCCTTTGTCAGACTAGCCATTTATGGCTGACATCTGTTCTGATTAGTTGGTAGTCATACCTCATCAGGTAATTTTTATGAATATCAGTCCTGCAGGTAAGTCAGACCATGCCCATTTTACAGATGAGAAAACTAAGGCTTTCCCAAAGTCACAAAACTCGTAAGTGGCAGAGCAAGGATTTGAACCAAGATCTGTCTGATTCCAAAGCTTGTGTTCTATATCGCTCTACACCACTACTCTTTGATCCCAAAACCAGTAAGGGACTTAAAGGAAGTCAGGCAGAAGACCCAAAAGGAGTAAATAACAAGGTCAAAGGATGTCTCCTCTCGCTCATTCTTGGAACTGTGGGGCTTGAAGCAGCTCCAGATGAGTTTGCTGCAGGAGGTGTGGTGGGACAATGACTGGAGTGGCAATGAGGGGTCCACTGCGGACTCTTGTGGAAATCGAGACCAGCCAATGAGTCTGGTCCTCCCTTGGTGACCCCCAGGATAATCTGGAGTTCCGCCTACATCTACGGTACGAGTTCCTGATGCTAGGGATACAGCCTGTGATTGACAAACTCCGGCAGCACGAGAATGCCATCCTGGACAAGTAAGGCCCAAGCCACCCGTCCCCACTGCAAACCTCTGCCTCGCTTGAGGATTGTCAGGACCTTCGTGGAGGCTGTCCTTCCCACTGGAGACCACCTGCCATACCCAGCATCGATTCAGGATCAGCTGTGGGGGGAGGTGGACAGCTCTCCCACCCTCTTGTCCCACGTCTTACCTATGCCCCTGCCTGTCCTCTTTGCTGACCTGCCATCTTATCTCTGATATTAAAGACAGGTGGGCCCAGTAGTCCTCAACCATGGCAGTACTGCCCCCTAGGGGGCATTTGGAAACATGTGGGGGTGTTCTTTGTTTTCACACTGGCTGGTAGGGGGCACTACTGGTATTGGTTGTTGGGAGCCAGGAATACTGAATGTAGCTTTCAGATTTAGTCAGTGGGGGGCTTGAAGGGGCTGTAACCCTCAACCAGGGATGTCCTGGCTGTAATGTCTGTACTGTCTATACCCCATCCTATCTAGGCATTTAGACTTCTTCGAGATGGTTCGGAATGAGGATGACCTGGAGCTAGCCAGGAGGTTTGACATGGTGAGGAGCCGCAGGGCTGGGGGGACTGCAGTGGGGTCCCAGGTGGCCACTTCGCCTGATCCTCTGCTGGGGTAGGTCCAGTGCTGGCTGGGTTCCCTGGTGGGTGCCCCCATGGCCACGTCCTGCTTTGGACCCCTGGTAGTATGTTGGCTCTGATGAGCCTCACCTGGTGGGCCTCACCTGGTAGGGCATCTACCCCTAGGAGACTGCAACCCCCAAAGGAAAGAGAGCCAGTTCTTGTACATCATTAGTCTCACGTGCCTCTCCTGGGCTACTTTCCCCCTGTCTTCTAGCAGATTCCTGAGTCACCTCTCTCCATCACTAACTGGATCATGCTTAGCACACAAATTCATATTTTTATTTTAGCCTTAGTAATCCTGAAAATACACAACTCTGCTGCTTAAATCTTGTATTATAGAATCCCTATCCAAATCGAAACCTACTTTGGGGCAGTGCTTCCGTCACCAAATACCATCCCATTCCATGCTCACAAAAGCCCTGGATTTATCGATAAGGAAGCTGAGGCCAGCCAGGATAAGGAGCTTTCCTGTTGTCACACAACTCAACATAGACCTGGGATTTGAACCCAGGTTGTGGACCTATGCCACACGCTCCTTGAATCATCTATTCCCCTGCCTCCTTCCCTTCATTTGGATCAGAGGTTCTCAACCAGGGGTGATTTTGCGCCCCCCGCCCCTGGTGACATCTGCAATGTCTGGAGACATTTTTAGTTGTCATAGGTGTGAGGAAGACGCCACTGGCATCTGATAGGTGGAGGCCAGGGATGCTGCTAAAAACCCTGCAGGGAATAGGACAGCCCCCCACCACAAAGAATTATCCAGTCCAAGATGCCAGTAGAGCCAAGTATGGGAAACTCTGGTTTATAGAATTAGCACGTCTCCCTCCTCCTCTTCTCTCTCTCTTTAAGCCTGGGCCAGAGGCAGGGGAAGGAACGCTCTCCTAGGGGCCGGGGCTTAGTGGATGGAAACAGGGTCTTCTCTCCCCTGTTCTCCTCCGCTGCCTCCTCCCTCCGTATTCACTGCGCTCTCCGCTCCCCCAGGTCCACATCGACACCAAGAGTGCTTCCCAGATGTTTGAGCTGATCCACAAGAAACTGAAGCACACGGAGGCCTACCCCTGCCTGCTGTCTGTCCTGCACCACTGCCTGCAGATGCCCTGTGAGTAGCCCACACTCGCCGCTTCCCTCAGCCGGCCTGAGCCCTGGCCCGGGGCAGATTGAGACAAGGCGTGGGGACCTCCCTGGGTTGGTGAGTGTGACCAAGTCTCCCTCTGCACACGCCCCCGGGAGGCCAGGCCGCAGGACTTGGGCCCCTGCTCTTTGCAGCCAGGCTTTGCAGACATGACCTTCCGCCTTGTAGGCGTGATGGTTTGACTTTGAGGTCAGGATCGATTGTACTGGCTGACCTCTCTTGGTGGTCAATAGAGACGAAGTGCTTGAGATCAAGAACCAAGGAAGAGGAGCTTGTGGCTGTCACAGGAAAAGAAAGTCCATGTCCAGCCAGACTATGATTAGAGGGGATGTGAGGGGGACCTTGTGAGACCAGGCACAACACAGCCTTTGCCTTCATAGTTCAGGGTCACCTTCACCAAGAAATCTGCCTGGATTCCATTACACTTCGCCAACTCATTCGATTCCCTCTCAGTGCATACCTGTAATTAGTTTCCATTCATCTTTCTCTGTAGAACAATGTTTTTTCAAAATTTCCCTGGAGATGTCGTTATTCAGCATGTACTATTTTGGAGCAGATTTACTTTCTTAAAGGTGCTTTTTTTAGATAATGTAAAAAGCAATTTGCATTCCCAAGGCATAGGATGCTCTGGGTACCAACAGGGAAGAAAGGCAGCCAGAAAGCATTCCAGGGAGTAGAGAAATATGTCAAAAGAGTTGACACATTCATAGAAAGTCAGTTGCAGATAATCAAGAAATAACTGGATTTGTGAGTCTCTGTGATCAGCCACTGCGTTGCCTGTCCCATCAGACTGGGAGCTTGCCAAGGGGAGGAAGGGTGTGTCTTACCAGCCTGGGCCCAGACAGTGACTCTAGGATGGGGCCCCAGGGGTTCCAGGGCCCAGTAACGATGTGATAACCTGTTGTCCCTCAGACAAGCGGAATGGTGGCTACTTCCAGCAGTGGCAGCTCCTGGACCGCATCCTCCAGCAGATTGTCCTCCAGGATGAGAGGGGTGTGGACCCTGACCTGGCTCCCTTGGAGAACTTCAACGTCAAGAACATTGTCAACATGTGAGCAGTGGCCAGCCCTCACCTGTCTTCCTCCTCCCGCCCTGTCTCTTTCCTACTCGGGGCCTCACCAGGGAAACCTCAGCTCCCTCTCTCAAACCAGGCACTCCAAATAGGTCTGAGCAGCAATGCCCAATAGAACTCTGTGAGATCACGGACCTGTTCCATGTCTGCCCTGTCCAAAGGTGGCTACTGAGCACTTGACGTTGGCTAGTGTGACTGAGGAACTGAATTTTAAATTTATTTCACTTTAGTTAAATTCAGTTATCCACATGATATATGGCTAGTGACTACCATATTGGACAGCACAGGTTTCTAGTGGGTGTATTCAACTCTGAAGGATCCACTGCACAGAGTGGATAGAGAAGGAATTTAAACACATTATCGCAGAGGAGTGATCAGCAAGCTATGGCCTGTGGGCTAACTCCAGTCTTCCAGCTTGTTTTTGTATGGACCATGAGATAAGAACAGTTTTCACACTTTAAAAGAGTTGTTAAAAACACACAAACACGAGAATATGCGACAGAGACTGTACATAGCGTGTAAAACCTGAAATGTTTGTTCTGGCCCTTTACAGAAAGTTTGCCGGCTGTGATACAGAGCATGGCTGCGTAACCATGAGGCTGTTGGACAGGGGGTCAGAGTCTGCTCGCCTGGCTTATCATCTTTGACTGACCCCGGGTATAGAGAAACACAGAGAACTATATTTCAAGTCAATTAATAATCAGACCTTATATTAACACACTGATTTTTAATTTTAAACTTTTACTTAACTTTCAGTGTGAGTCTGAGCCAGTTGCCCTAAAGGAGGTAAATTGGCTCTCACTGATTCATTCTATTGCATTCCAAAGCCAAGCAAAAAATGATTGTTGAACTAGTCAGGCTACTATTTTCATTTGCACAAGTAGTTGGGTGTTGATGTAGTTAAAATCCTAGTTGGACAAGTACAACTAGTAAAGTAATCAAAATGCAGCTGTATTTTATTTTCTGCTAATTATTTACACTATTTAGTGCAGAAGCTTTTCCTCTTTTCCGGATGAAAACTCCTCAGGTGCAGTGAAGTTGCTGCTTCTTGGGCAATGGATGTCCTAAGATTGCTTTCAACTGCCCACGTAGTCCCAGACCTGCTACTAGAAGTGCTAGTCTCAGATGTGAATGATCATCCTAGATTTGTTGTAACCTAAATCTCTCTCCTCCCTGGGCTGGGGCTGGGGCGGTGCAGTGGGAAGGGTGTGTGTGTGTGTGAGAGATGGTTGGCTTCTTTTCTCTGTTCTGTTTCTCTTCTAACCCCTTCTACCCACCTTTCCACTAGTAACCACTAGTATAGTTTAGACATATCCCTTTTCAGCCTCAACACACTCATTCTGTGTTGATGGGGTGGGCGATATCTCTTGCTCTTACACATCAGTCTTTGGAAGACTGGACCATGGTTGGGCCAATATTTTGATCTCTCTCGGGGGCGAAAATATATTTTTACAAAGGGGTACAAGTCATTATGCAACTGTAGGAAGTCTGAGGTTTAGTCCTAGTTCTACCATTAGTTAGCTGTTGTCTCCATCTCTGGTCTCAGGAGCTTCAACTGTGTTACGAGGAGTTGGATTACAAGGTATCTAAGGATCCTTTCAAGCTCTCGCCGTCCATGAGAGATACATAATGAGAGCTGGGCAGGGATGGGGACCTGGAGAGTTAAAATCTTAGCCTCAATGTGGCTGGATGAATTGGAGATATGGTCACCAATGTGGGGAATAAGAAGATGACATGTCTTCTGGGAGGCTGTGAGCCAGCTGTCAACTGTCACATTGCCCCTTCCTTCTGCTCCCCACCAGGCTCATCAATGAGAATGAAGTGAAACAGTGGCGAGACCAGGCAGAGAAGTTCCGGAAAGGTGAGGGGCTCTGCCTGAACCTGCTGCACGCTCCACACACCGCCTCCCCTGCCCAGCTGAGGACGCATCCCTTCCTTTGGAGAAGGACACACACAGTCACATTCTCTTTTCTCATTCCCCCTCCTGTCCCACCCCTATTCCAGAACATACAGAACTGGTGAGCAGGCTGGAGAGGAAAGAGCGAGAATGTGAGACAAAGACATTGGAGAAGGAAGAGATGATGCGGACGCTGAACAAGATGAAGGACAAGCTGGCCCGCGAGTCCCAGGAGCTGCGCCAGGCTCGAGGACAAGTGGCAGAGCTGGTAGCCCAACTCAGTGAAATCTCAGTACGTGGCCATCCTCCTCTCCTTTGACATAGTTGAGCCGAGACCTTCAGGATAGGGTCGAAAGAGCAGGTGTGGGGAGGCGTCGAGGACCCCTGGATGAGGGAGAAGAGAGAGGGGATCTCAGGGCAGGATAAGGGGGAGCCCTGAGGCTGTTTGTGTTAATTAGAAAAAATAATGCTCCTTCCTCTGAGTGACACTGTCCCGGGAAACACACCTTGGAAGCAGAGCACAGGTGGGATTTTGGCTCCCCTGCCCCTCTCTGCTGGATGCCCTTGTGCAGGCAGTAGCCTACATGACTGTGTGTACCAATCCTAGTCTTGCAGCTCTTGTGATGACGATGACTTTGTCCAGTGTCTGTGTATGAGTGTTTGACTTACGTGTCTGTGTTGGATGTTTATAATACAGAGAGAGAAAATGGGGGCTAACTGTGTGTGGGAGGCGAGAGCAAGATTTGGGGTCTAATGTAGTGGAGAATAGGGTAAGGAGTCGGGAGTGGGGGCGCTGACAGGCATCATTGCTGATGGCTCTGTTATTTTGATTTTCTGGTCTCCCACAGACAGGACCTGTATCTTCCCCACCTCCCCCTGGGGGCCCACTTACCTTGTCTTCCTCGATGACAACCAACGACCTGCCTCCACCCCCGCCCCCTCTACCATTTGCCTGCTGCCCCCCACCGCCACCACCACCCCTTCCACCTGGGGGGCCTCCCACTCCCCCTGGTGCCCCACCTTGCTTCAGCATGGGCCTGCCTCTCCCTCCAGACCCCTTCCCCAGCAGTGATATCCCACTCAGGAAGAAGTGTGTCCCCCAGCCTTCCCACCCACTGAAGTCCTTCAACTGGGTCAAGCTGAATGAGGTGAGTGACAAGGAGGAGGTCAGTGGATCCATTCTCCTACAGCCTGTGGCAGCCGGCCCCGTGGATTGACTGCCCATTGTCTGCAGATCTCCACCTGGGGTTCTTTCTTTGGTGGGGGTAGGGTAGACACAGTGGTTGCCGAAGATGTGGTTGCCGAAGATGGGGTTGCTGATGCCGGGCAGCTCACTGTCCCCTGGAAAGAGCATCTACACTGGGAGGAGATGGCTTGTTATGTGGTGGTGCTTGCATTGGCAAAGCCATGTACAAATGGATATGTGTGTTCTGAGGGTTAATGGAGTAATAGAGATATGGGCATGGGCCAAGCAGGAATGCTTTCTAGCTAAGACAAGGGCTTGGCTAGAATTTTAAGGATAGAGTTGATTTGAGGGAAAGGGTGGAAGATGTGGGTAGAGGTCTTGAGCTAAGGTCTAGAGATGGTCAAGATCAGGGCAATGTGTACAAAGGATTGAAACAAAGAGGCCATGACAGGGTTAACAAGGCGAGGGTGCTGAGGCACCCTTACAATGAAGAGTTTGAGGTCAAGATGTAGCCATTTTGGCATCCTCCCAGGGGGAAAGTGCACACATTGACTACTTTTCTAGACTTCTCAGCAGTGAGAGGCCCTCATGAATATTATCCACTGATAATCACCAATCCCAGGTCCATGGGTGGGAATTGATTCCTCTATTGGACTTTCGTGAACATAGAGTAGAGATGCTCTGGGTCACATTGGACCCCCAGTAACTGAAGGCCAGGTCCAGCCTGGGTCAAGCCCTGCCTCTTATTCTGTACTATGTCCTATTAAGAGGACCAGTGGCTTTGTTCTTGAGGTAAACACATACAAGGTAACAGAGTTCAGTTAGCCCGACCCATACTCAAACTTCAACAACAGTTTGAAGCTGGGACTAAAGGATCCCTCTGATCTTGTCGTATAGGCCTGTGGACTAACTCTTGGGGATTTCATAACTATACCATTCTATGTGAGCTTGAATTCGCTCGTGGAGGCTTAAGTGGTAAGAGAGGCGAGATTCCTAAGTAGGTGGTCAGCTATTCGTTAGGTGCCTTCTCCTCATGGTAGACCAGCTAGCCCGTCAATCTGAGGTCTGCTTTGTGTAAAGCTTTTTCTAGGGGCTGTGACAGATGATAATAAAAGATGAGACATGACATTGCCCTGTAAAAGCTTTGGATTTGGCAAATCAGGAAGTGTGTTCAAGGAAACACCTAGAGATACTGGGGATGGATTGAAGGAGATTTGGCTCTAACTAACTGTGTGACCTGCGGAAATCACTCATTTTGTCTCAGTTTGCTCATCTGTGAGATGACCTCTAAGATTCCTTCTACCTCTGGTTTCATAATCTAGGTAGAAAGATGAAGCATGAATACAGCCCATTCGTAGTCTCTTGGGCCTCTGATAACATCTCCAATCTGAGTTATTAAAATTTTAGAGCCACCTGTTAATAGCACTTTGAAGCTACATTGTTAAAGTTTGTGACAACTGCACAGTTGTGCCCTGTGATGCTTCTCCATGGTCACAAGGCAAGCCAGAAAGGCCAACGGCACACGAGCAAAGAGCTCTGCAGAACCAAAGCCATAGGCCGTGTGGAAATGTTCATTGTTCATGATCAGAAATAATATTTTTTATTATAATAAAAAAGAAATTTTTTAGTCTCCTGTACTTATAACTTATCTTTAAGGTTTTAAAAATGTAATTAAAAGTTGATTAGGCACCTCAGCAATTAAGGAAGACAGACAAAGCAACTAATATTTTTGCAGCATTTTCATCATATTGTGCTTAGGATTTTCTCTGGGGTCCAGTGATAATAAAATCTATGTAAATTCCTCTGGGACCCAGAGCAGGGCAGAGTTTCATTCCTAGACTGGAAGGTATAGATTTGGTGGAATATGCAATGGGGAGCTTTTGTAGGAGTTGCAGACATTTCTCAGCAGAGTGGAGTGGAGGGGCATCAGGTAATATTTGAGAACCTGTTACCCAGACCAAAACTTTTAATTGTGTGGCTAGAGGCAAACCATTTCATCATTTGGGCTTTAGGTTTCTGATCTGTAAAATGGTGGTAACTATGATATCTGTATAAAGGATTGTTGTCAGGATTAATTGACTTAATACATATGAAGTGCTTGGAACAGTGACTGACACACAGAGAGCCTTAATAATATCAGATTAATTATTGGTGGCACTGCCACGTGTGCTTTAAGTATGTTATCTGGCCGAATCCTCACTTCAGTTCAGTCAGGTAAGCATCACTGAGACTCAGTTTCCTTTTATGTGACATGGGAAAAGAACAGCACCCCACACATTGTCCAACAGTCCCACATCTTGACGAGGCCGGGAGACTAAGCTGGCTAGGTCTGTCTCACCCCAAATGCCCTCTGAAGGACACAGAATGAAAAGTGTTTCTCAGAAAGATTTCCCCGGCATGTAAAGGTCGTCTCTAGAAGCAGAAGCCCCAGGAATCTAGACTGGAGGTGATGAGGTCTTCGCCAGAGAGAGAGGTGTAACAAATTTGAGAATTATTGTACAAGGAGGGCACATCAGGAGGACTTTGTGATGTTTAGGATGTGGAGAGTACTAGGAATGATGTACCTCTCTCTGGCTCCAGACCTCAGCTACACCTCCATGAGGAGACCTGAGTCTTTCTGGCGAGTACGGGGAAAGGAGAGTGAGAAGAAGTGAGGGAGAGCCTGGATGCTCAGCCTCTTGTCTCATGGGAAATTCTTCCTGGTGCTGACCATCCAGCTCTCCCATTCCAGCCCTTTCTTCTTGTGCTGGCCTCCCCAGGAATGAAGAGCAGTGGGAAGCTCTACCCCTATGGGCATTCCCACTGCACCCACCTCCACCCCAGGCTTAGTTTTAGATGGGGAATGAATTAGAAGTTTCCCCTCCTTGCCTTCCCCAATTCAATTCCCCTTACCGTCTCCTCTCTGCCTCCCACGCACCCTATTCCAGGAGCCTAGCTCCTCTCCCCAGGCTCCTTCGCCGACCCCACGTGTGCTCCTGTGTACACACACACACACATACACATACACACACACACAGTGGTTATTTCTGTCATGAAAAGAATGCGTCTGTGTTGGGTTTGGCCAATTGCCTGTATCCCTTGCTGCTCCGAGCTTCCCAGCCCGGCATTCCACAAGAGGGTCCCTGGCCTTAGGAAGGCCACAGGAATGTCCCCACCCCCTGCTCTGGCCTAGCCTCCCCTTTCCAGAGTTTAAGAAAATAAAAGTGAGTGAAAGGTATGTTTCTCTCTCCAAGCCTTGCTGAGGGGGAGATGGAGGGAGGAGGCGGCGGCATTGGGAAGGTTCCCTGGCTGCCCTCCAGGAGGAGGAAGGTGGGGAGATTCTATTTTAGAAGACAGCAAAACTCTGGATGAGGTGAGGATTCCTGGGAGGAGAGAAGTGGAGCATCTTGGAGGGGACCCTGCTCTCTGTCCTCTAAGCCATTATCAAGGTGTTGTAAGACCACTGGGGGATTCTGGGCTTGGCTAACAGCTCCTCCGCAGATCTCTGGGGTCAGGGTTCAATGCAAGGGTCCTACACAGAGGTGGGCGATGCCTAAGTTGAGGGACCTTGGAATAGAAATCCCTGGGCCCATCCAAGTCATAAGGGGTGGGACACCTTCCCCAGGTCTGACCGACGGGGAATTGTGGCAGAATCTTGCTGGCCTCAGCAGTCACTATAGGGTCCAGCATATTCCAGCCTTTGGCATTTGTCCACTTTCTGGGAATCTGGGACAGTGGGAGGAAGACCCCCGGGAGAGAAAATGACCATCTCAGACACAGGAAATGGAGTCAGCCCTGAGGCTTTGAGGATCCCAAGTATGTGTGGGCACTATTCCTTCTAATGGTTCCAGCCAAGCCTGACCTCTAGGGAGAGTGCCCTGAGAACATTGGTTTTGTTTTTATTTTTCTGGAAGGAGTGTAGCGCATCCCCCTTTCGTACTTACCCACCCATCACTCTTGCAGTCCCGTTGATTTCTGGAACATTCTTACATATGGTCCCATGCAAAGGGGAGGAGAAAGAGGTTGTCTCTGGCCTCTACCCTGGAGCAGAGTGTTGGTGGGGGGAGGTTGAGGGGAGGAACTGACCCCCTTCTGAAGGCCTGAAAGCCTGGCTGTCATACATGTGCAGTTGAGGGGCAGGTGGGGTTAGGAGGCATTGGCCATATCCATAATGAAGGAGTTGAGTCAACCATGGGGCCTTCTCCATGCCCTCACTCTTAGGAACGTGTCCCTGGCACCGTATGGAATGAGATTGATGACATGCAGGTGTTTCGGATCCTGGACCTAGAAGACTTTGAAAAAATGTTTTCAGCCTATCAGAGGCACCAGGTAAGACCCTGCCCCCTCTAGTGTCTTGGGTCTTGACTTCTAGTCTTGACTTCACCTACACCTCTTGAACCCAACCCTCAGCCCCTCCCGCCCTCCCTCAGATGTATACTGAATGATTTCATTCTTTGTCAGGTACCACATGCTTGCAGGGGACATAGATGTCAATTAGAGGTGTGCGGTGCAGTAGGGGAAACATCCCATTGGATTACAGTTTGTTTTCACACATCAAGTGATGAAATAGTGTTTTTTCCATTTCTCTCTTTCGTCCTGGAGCACTGGATGTAGAGTCGCAGGGCCTGGCCACTGTTGACCCTGATCTTTCTTTGGCTCCAGGATTTAGGGACTGTACGTACCTAGAAGGCATGATAACTTTTCAAACCACTTTCTCCACCATAATCCCATCTCCCAACAGCCCCACAAGTCAGTTAAACAGAAAATGTTAATATTTCAAGGAAGGTGGCGCTACCCCACATCACATTAGGGGTTCAATGCAAGGGTCCTACACAGAGGTGGGTAATGCCTAAGTTGAGGGACCAGGCCTGGGGCTCGGCCTGGGCAGGTCGGGAGAGGCCCTGGGCTTTGCTCTACAGACACTGTGTACAGACGGCTGACCAGTAAGCCTGATCTTCCAGCGGCAGTAGGGGGAGTGGGGTTGATGGCGGGACATAGGGCATTCCCGAGGCAGTACCATGGGGATTGCCAAAAACGCTGATTCTCAGACCTCATCCTCAAATGAACATGAGTCAGGAGATGAATTGAGGCCCAGGAATCTGCCTGTAGCTTACACATCTGGGGACCTTTCCTCCAAGTCCAATTTGGGCATTACTAGCCTAGAAGCCTTAGAATGTTCGCTTTCTCTCTGGCCTGCCTCTAAGGGGTTGTCTCCTCTCCGGGTTGTGCCATTTTTTTTTCTGTGTTTTCTCTGCTGAGCCCAGGGTCCCAGCCCTGAGAACTTTCCCAGGAGCCAGTGAATGGGGTCTGTGCCCTCCTGGGCCCTGGGAAGCGGCTGGATGTTATGGCCAGGCTCCCTGCTGCTTTCTGCCAAGTCCAGACCTGTGGATGACCCTTCCTGAGAGCAGACACTACTGAGGGCACATGTGACTATTCCTAGGGGGGCTAGCCAAAGGGGGTGGGGTGCGGATGTTTTGGAGTCCTAGAAACCCTGTTTTGGAGTTCTAGAAAAACCAGATGGTTGTTTATTTAAAATGTAGGTTCTCAAGCCATCTGAATCTCTACCCCTAATTCTAGGAAGCGTTTTTAGCCCCACGCCCATGTCAGGCTGGCATGGCCACGGGTGGCAGCTGTGGCCTGGCTGGAGCTGGGAGGAGTTCTGAGCTCTTGGGGCTCCTGTGCATCAGTGCTGCGGGTTGGGCACTGGGGATGGATGGAGTGTGTGCAAGGGATGGATCAGCATGGCCAATCAAGTCTCCTCCTGGCTTGAGAGTCTTCCTCTGGGCCAGGGTTCCAGCCCAGCCCACCTAGTCTCCAAGGCTCTGAGGTGGGGCTGGGATGAGGGCGAGTGGGGAAAGAGGGGCCATGGGGTTTAAGACAAGCTGGGCCTGGTGAGTGGAGAAGAGTTAAGATGGAAACTATTCTGTCACCTCTCGCCTCTTTGAGCCCACTCAGTCCAGTCCCCTGTTTGGGGGTTGGGCACACCCAGACTACTGTCATTCAACTGTAGTCCAGACTCTGGGCTAAATTCATAGCGGCAGAGCTGGAGAGATCCCGGAGGCCATGTTGCCTTGGTCCCTTCCTCTCCCTGTCTTGGGTCCCTGGGTGCGTGGGGCAAGGGTGGTCCTATGAGCTGTGGTCTTCCCTCTGTGCCCTCTGCAGGTCCTGAGTTAGTGACTTCAACTCCATCAGGGTCAGGAAGGGAGAACCAGGTGTGGGCTCTGCGCCCTCAGCTCCCTTAGAGATCAAAGGACAGACAAGGGGTGAGGGGCAAAATTCAGGGACGCTTGCCCTCCTCTGCCTCAGTGAACACGACTTTCATGTGCTTCCAGCTCAAGTTCATTTGTGTCTCCTCCCCTGATAGAGAGATGAACTCATCCAGGGGCAGATTCTCAGCAGAGGAGAGGGAAGAACACAGTCAAGGCCTGGGGTGGGGAAGCTCTGGGGCCTGGTCTGCCCCAGCTGGGAAGTGGTGGTGCCCCTGGGCCTGGGGCAGGTGGGAGATGCTGCCTGCTCTCTGCTTTGTTTGACTTCTCTGTGAGCGCATGTCTGCTAGATGCAGCTCCTGGTCAGGGCTACTTCCAGGTCTCTGTCTCCAGCCATGGGGGTCTTATTGGGATGAGGCAGACAGAGTAGATGCTGAGGGTCCCCCTGTCTCTCCTACTGTTCCTGGGTCCCTGAAACTCTTGGCTAACATTGTGCATGTTTAATTCTCTGTTGGCTGTGGCTGCTGCCTGCCTAGGAGCTGATAACTAATCCTTCTCAGCAGGTGAGTCACTCCTGGGACTCTGGATCTCCAATTTTTAACTACTGTCCTGGGCTGCTGCCCTGTTCTGGGCCCAAAAGAGAGGGCTTGTCCATCCTTCTTTCTACCTTATTACCCATCCATACATGGAGGCATGGGGGTGGGTCCCCAAAGAGAAATAAGAAAGGTAGGAGAGGGAGATAACATAAACAGACCCCTGCCAGCAAGGGGGTGAATATTGGAAGGAGGAGAAAGGTCTAGTCTAGATCTATTGTCTTACCCACTGAGCCCAAGGCAAGGCCATCCCGTAAGACTGCACAGGCTGGGCACTGCACAATTTCTGGGCACAATTGATAAAGACAGTGATGTGAGTGGCGGCCTCTGGAGTTGTGTAACATAGAGCATGTGCTTGGTGGGACCTCCCAGAGTAAGGACTAGCCTCCTGTCTACCTCACCAGCGGCCCAAGAGAAGCAGGGAGAATCTTTGATTTCTTGGGAAGCTGCCTGCTGGAACCCCAGAGGAGAGAATTCTACGTGGAATTCTGCCTCAGTTTCCCCACCTCTGAACTTGTGGATGCCCTGTACTCTGGGCCCATTGGGTTGTGCCTGAAGTCCCAGGGGTCCGGGAACTGAGGCCATGTGGGGACTTAAAACCAGCTTCGGATCATCAGCTTGGGGAGGCTCTCTGAGTGGGGCCGTGGGAGTGGAGGTTGATTCTCTGAGGGTGTGGTAGATCATATCACATTCCCCGAAGCCACAGGGATCGGTCACCCCCTCCATCGGAATAGCTCCTTCTCTAGTTTGCCCAGAGAGGGAAATCTCTAAAAAAAGAGGAGTTCCTCATTGCCCCCCCCCCAACCCATTCTAGCCCATGGAAAGTCCCAGATGCCTCCCACTAGAGTGGGTTATTAACTACCCTCCTCTCTCGTTCCTTTTTCTTTTCCTTTCTTTCTTCCTCTCACACCAGGAGCATTCCCTGGTTGGTAGGGGGGTGGCTCCTGGGAGGTGGGCAAGAAGACGATTGGGGAAGACACACACCTCACCCTTCCACTTGGCCTGTCGGTTGCAGAAGGAGTTGGGCTCCACCGAGGACATCTACCTGGCCTCCCGCAAGGTCAAAGAGCTGTCGGTCATTGATGGCCGGAGGGCTCAGAACTGCATCATCCTTCTCTCCAAGTATGTGCTCGCCCTGCCTCTTCAGCCCCTGCCCCATGATAGGTGGGAGGGAATGAGCCCCCCAGGAAGCAGGGACCAGAGATGGGGCTAGAGCAAGGGCGATGGTTTACTTGAATGCCTGGGGGAGAGAGGTGGCAGAGGAACAGGGAGATAGCAGCCTCTGGTCTCTCCCTCTCTGCTGTACCCTGGGAATTGGGGGGAGGGGCTGATCTAGAACCCTGTCCCGGAGCCCATGTTGAGCAGCAGTGCAGGGCTCTGCAGACAGGAAATGCCCCATCACAGGCCCTGACTAGCCTGGTCAGCGTCTAGCAGTGGAGTTGCTCTAAGCCCATGGAGGGCCTCGCTTGGCTTAGGCCACAGAGCAGCATGATCTCAGCCCCCAAGCATTTCCCACGGCTGCAGAACAAACAGGGCAGTATCTGTGCTAACAGCACAGCTTCTGTGCGGGCCTCCGGCCTGAGTCAGGGTCAAAGGGCACCACCTCCCATGCTATTCTTAGTACTGCCTAGGCCACCTCTGGGACATCCACCCCCTTTTCCTGCCACAAAGCCCCAGGCCTCAGTTTCTCCCTTTTGATGGTGGGGAGAGTTCTGCATCCCCAGGGCTCCCAGTGAGTGTGCATCGGGAGCGGATGGGGAAGGGCTGTGTGTGTGCACGTGCACACACGCATGTGTGGGAGGTGGCTTCTCCCTCTCCCAGACAGCAAGACGGACTGGAACAGCTGTGTGGGAGCTGAGGCGCTGTCAGATGACTGAGAACTATTCTGTCTTCTAAGAATGGAGGAAGCAGGAAAATGCCCCCCGAGTGGCCTGCCCAAATTCCCATCCTCCCATGGAGCTGCTGTAGATACCTCAGGCATGAAGAGAAGGAGAAGGATCAGAAATCCTTTGCCCTGTCTCTCAGTCTACACTCACGATGGCCCTTTTACTTCCAAATGTCCCTATCAGCTCTGACAGACACTCAAGCGAGAGACCAGAGACTCAAGACTCAGGTCTCCATTTAGAAACTAAAATAGCTCATTATGGAATCATGGAGTGAACCACGTTAGTGTATTCTGAGGAGGCTTTGCAGAGGAGGTGAGGAGGGAGTACTGTCAAATGTTCACTTAGGGAGAGAGAAGGCTGGGGCTCTGTCTTCAGGAGGAGAAGGTCTGGGGTCTATCCTGAGCAGAAGGGCCAGGCCGGGCTGCTCAAGGGCTGGGCTGTTGCCATAGGTTGAAGCTTTCTAACGAGGAGATCCGGCAGGCCATCTTGAAGATGGATGAGCAGGAGGACCTCGCCAAGGACATGCTGGAGCAGGTGAGGCCCCGGGCAGGGAGGGGGGCTGAAACTAGGGGGGCAGCTATTCAAGGAAAAATCAGGCTATGGGCTGGAGGAGCGAGGGGAAAGGTTTATAGAAACTCCCCTGTGCCAGCCTTTCTGAGGGGAGGCCAGAAAAGGCATCTTTTCCAGGAGATTGAGGCCCTCGAAAGGAAATATGAGGTATGATACCCCACAGGTCTTAAGGCAATGTCAGAGTGACCCATAGTCAGATCTTCCCCAAATCTCTTCCACCTCAATTTTTTGTGTCCTTCAAGAGAAACCTAGATAACACCAAACAAAATGACCATCAACTGGACTTTTAAAAGAACTCTGCTCATCAAAAGGCACTATTGCTAGAGTGAAAAGACAAGCCAAACCTTGGAAGATATCTGCCTTATGTGTATCTAGCAAAGATCTCATATTCGGAGTCAGTAACTCTACAAATCAGTGAGAAAATGACAAAGAGCTCAACTTAAAAATGAGCAAAAGACTTGAACAATTACTTCATGAAAGAGAATTTCCAAATGGACATATTATTAGTCATCAGAGAAATACAGTAAAAGATGCTTAATACTATTAGTCCTCAGAGAAATATGGTAAATCACAGTGACGTAGCACCACACACCTACTAGAACAGCTAAATTAAGAAGATGGACAATGCTAAGTGTTGACAAGGACGTGAAGCAACTGGAATTCTCATTTGGTACAATGATTTGGCAGGCAGTGCACACCAAGGCTAAACAGGCACCTACCCTATTGTCCTGCAGTCCCGCTCCTGGGTACACACTCAGGAGAAATGAGTACACATGCTGGCTAAAAGACATACATGAGAATATTTATAACAATTGTATTTATAAAACCCTCAAACTGTGAACAACCCAACTGTCCATCAATAGGAAAGTGAATAGACCATGGTATATTCCTACAATAGAATACTACTCAGCAGTGAATAAAAACGAACTACCAATACTTACGACATGAATGAATCTCAGATGTTATGTTGAGTGAAAGAAGCCAAACACCAGGAGGACACACAGTATGAGTCCATTTATATGAAGTTCAAGAATAGGCACATCTAATCTAAGGTGGTAGAATTCAGTTGAGAGGCTATATTGGGGGGAGGGGGTGGGTTGGCTTATTGAAGTAGTGCAGGAGAACTTTCTGGGTGGATGGAAATCTCCTGTATCTTAATCTGGATGGTGCTTCAATGGGTGGATAGTTTTGTCGAAACTCATTGAACTGCACAATTAAAATGGATGCATTTTATTTTATGTAGATTAGAGCTCAATAAAGTTGGTTTAAAAAATCATTGAGCTGTACATTTAAGAATAGTGTACTTTACTGCATGTAAGTTATATCTCGATTTTTTTGTTTTTTTTTAAAGAAGCCTAGAGCTGGGTGCCCTGTCACCTCCTTCGAGCAGATGACATGTAAACCATCCACAGGAGGATGCCTCTCTTTTTTAAGGGGACTCCTCCCCATCTTGAGCCTGGTCAGGGTATGGGCTTCCATGCGCTGCACCCCCATATCGCCTTCTCACCAGTTTCCCTTTTGACCTTCACCTGTTCTTTGCAGCTCCTCAAGTTCATCCCGGAGAAGAGCGACATTGACCTCCTCGAGGAGCACAAGCATGAGATCGAGCGGATGGCCCGTGCTGACCGCTTCCTCTATGACATGAGCAGGTCTGGGCAGCGGGCATGGCAGGAGGGGCTGGGGGGGACGCAGGCTAAGGAGGAGGCTGGCGCTGGCAGCTGGGGCTGGGGGGGCCAACTCATGATGTAGCTCGCCCTGTCCACAGGATTGACCACTACCAGCAGCGACTGCAGGCCCTCTTCTTCAAGAAGAAGTTCCAGGAGCGGCTAGCTGAGGCCAAGCCCAAAGTAGAAGGTACGGCTGAGGGTGTGGAGGAGGCCTGGAGGGGAGGAGCATCTGGAGAGGCCCGGGGGTGGGAGTCAATGAGCAGGGGTGGAGGAAAACTCTTTCCTTCTTCTTGATCCGCCCAAAAAACCACAGTCGAGGACAAAATTTAAAACTTTGATTTTTGTAGATAATTGTGCTTGTTTATATTAGCACATGTGCCAGCCATGCAACACATTCCCTGTACCTCGGCATGCCAACTCTCCAAGGTGGGGGGTCTGTTGACATCTGCCCCAGCATGGGACAGAAGTGCTGAAAAAATCATGATAATAGCAAACACCTAGAACAGTGCCCCACACGCAGTGAGCTCATCCGTCTTTACCCTGCTCGGCAGGTACTAAACTCATAGAGGACCTCTGGACACTAAGTGCGGGCTCTTCAGAAAGTGGGAAATTGAGCATCTGATTTTCTGGGTTGGGGAACCCCTCCTACACAGGCCTTTTCCAGATAAGAACTTTGTAATTAAATGAGAACCACGTGCCAAGAACTGTGTGGAACAATCCACATGGATGGTCTTATTTGGTCCTCACAACCCTATGGGTGCACCATCCTGTGATCTCTAAGTGGCGATATGATAGCTGCTCAAGGACCTGTTAACTCATGGGTGGTAGATCTGGGATTGGAACACAGATGTCATTCTTCAGAATCCATCCTTTCTCTCTTGTCCTGTAGCACTTCCCAGAGGGCATCTCCCTGGAACTTCCTGTGGGGATGGCTGAGGGGCAGGGAGCTAGGGAGCTAGGGGAAAAGGCAGGTGGTTATGATGGTGGGCCGCCATGTGGGCCCAGGAGGGGAGAAGCAGGAGAGGTGGTAAGGACAGGATCAGCAGAGTGGGACAAGACAGCCTGTGTCCAGGATGCTGGGGGACAGGCTGGGGGCAGAACAGAGCATGGGCCCCCTCTGCTGGACACCAGGGCTGGCCAGCACTCTCTGGGATGCTCAGTCCAGAGAATGGCCCTTCCTGGAGTTTGATGGGCTGCTTTGGGGAGGATTCTGGGAGTAGGTCTGGCGGCACCTCTTGCCCTGGTGATGGGTGAATCCTCACCATCACACAACTTTCTTTGTCCTGCTGCTGACTGCCTTTGGGGCATGAGGCACAGATAGGGATTCATTCCAACACATGTGCTCAACTATGTGCGTGTCTTGGGTCCGTGGAGCAAATGTGAGCAATTGCCATTTGGAGCTATGGAACCAGAGTAGTTTAGCCACCGGGTAGGTTTAATCTCAGATAACTTCCTGCTCCCAGGAGACCACTCCTAAGCTCTCCCTAAGAGTTTGTGGATGCTCAGGAATAGTCTCCCTTTAATATCAAGCTAAGCAGAGTGAGACGTGTTTGGGATGGCAAAGCCTGCTGAGGAAATTAATAATTGCCCTACGGTCATAATGGCTCCTATTCTAGAATGGTCTGGAGGTCTCTTCCCTCCAAGAGTTGGGAAGAGGTGGCTGAAGTTGTATCTTATGGCATCAGGTCCATGGGCTTGACTGGAGGTGGAGACAAGAGGCTTGTGCAGGAGTTGGGGTGCATATTCCTGTTTCCAGTTCTGCCAGGAAATATTCCTGGAAGAGCTGAATGGCCCATCCCAGCTGGTTGGTGAGCTGCTGACACCCGCCCCACCCCACACCCCCTAGCAGGGCCTCTGGGTCAATTTTCCAAAAGCCAATTCATCAAATTTGACAAATTTACCAATTCTTCTATGAATATATTCATGAACATATTCTTATGAATGTGTTCATTGCTGAATATACCAAATTTACCGATTCTCATTATGAACGCATTCACTGAATGTAGTCAAGAGGAATATAGTTTCAAATGTAAACATATTCCTATAAGTACATTCATGAATATGTTTTTCTTATGAATATATCTAAAATGTCTGCATTGCATATGGGAGTTTTCCAATATACACTGATTTCCTTTGAACTCTTGTCATCTTCTGTTTGGCCAACATTTTAGCTTTTTTTTTTGAAGATTCCTTTGCAAATTTTTCAAGCAGCTTATCAACCTTAGAAAAACTATCCCGGCCAACATAAATTGCTGGAAACTTTCATAAGTAGTTTTTTTTAAAGTAAACTTTTTATTGAAATATGCACCTAGAAAAGTTCAGACATCATAAGAGCCCTACGAGATGGAAGATCTTAAAGTGAACTTACCTGTGCAGTCAACACCCAGATCAAGATATGGAATGTTCCCAACCCCTAGAGCCTTTCGCCATGTCCCCCTCCAACCACAGCCCCCTCCCTCAAGGTTCTGTCTGTCTTGAACTTTATAGAAATGGATAATATAGTACAAATAATTATACGCTGGTTTCTTCGGCTCAGCAGTGAGGTTGTAAGTCATCCCTATTATTACGTGTAGCAATGGTTATTCATGTTCAGTGCAGCATTTTATTCCATCGTATGAATATACTATAATTTATTTACCCAATCTATTTGTAATTTTTTTTAAAAGCAAACTAGAAACCACTCAAATACCCATCAAGAGTGACACCGCTGTTAGGTCACAGAATATGCATATATTCAACTTTAGAAGCTACTGACAAATCTTACTTATTAATCATTTTTAACAGCTTTTTTACAATTTTTAATTACTTTTGAAGATTTTTGCAAACTTTGAGTCAAATGGTTCTCATGGTGTCTTCATAGCAGCATCTTAAAGAATGTCCAGTTTGGCGTAAGCCAAAGATCACCAGAATGGTTTGGTCTTCTTATCACCGAATTTAATAATCAAAAGTTGTATTCTATAACTAATAGACAAAATTTCGGTGTAGGATTTGTATTCCAGTGCTGCACATCCACCATAAATACAGAATAGCTCAGGAAGGGCTGGAGCATCCACATCAGAATGAAATACTGAAGTTTTGCTTACTGTTAGCCTTAGTTTGTATTTCTAACAAAGGTGTCAGTTAAGGCTTTGTGGGGAAATGGTTAAAATGCCTAAAGCTTAGAAAAATTTTTAAAATGATATAAATTGTTTCTCAAGGGGGCCGGCCCCCTGGCGTAGCGGTTAAGTGCACGGGCTCTGCTGTTGGCGGCCCAGGTTCGGACTCTGGGTGCGCACCAATGCACCGCTTGTCAGGCCATGCTGTGGCGGCATCCCATATAAAGTGGAGGAAGATGGGCACAGATGTTAGCCCAGGGCCAGCCTTCCTCAGAAAAAAGGAGGATTGGCATGGATGTTAGCTCAGAGCTGATATTCCTCACACACACACACAAAAAAATTGTTTGTCAAGTAACCTGTTTAATCAAAATGACACCATCAACTATAAAGCACACCATTATCTTATAGAACAAAAATATGGAAATATAATTGATGACATGTTATAATTTGATTGACAGATTTTTTTCTTTCCAAAAAATCAGTAAAATTCATCATTTCAAAAGAGTCAGGAATAGTCCAATAATCTGTAAAATGCTGCAATTTAAATTTTTAATCACTAGGATTAGAAAAGTAAAAGTATTATATTCTTGCATATATTCATAGAAAGACTATACTAATCTTTAAATATATATGAGAAAAGATTTTGAGAGAGTTGGCACATTCTGAGAATGGGTTATTGGGCAAATTGGGTTTTTGGCGAGTTGTTCTGCTTCCCCTGGAGGTGGGCAGGTGTGGAGCAGATGTGGAGTTGTGGGTACCATCTCTGCCCCTGAGAGTACATGACATTTGACAGCCCCTGTTCTGGACCTTGTGGTGGGATCATTCTGGGGTGCAAAGGGACCAGCTGCCCTGGCCCAGTCTGTGCAGGGCTCTGACCTGTCCCTCCTCTCCCAGCCATCCTGCTGGCCTCCCGGGAGCTGATCCGCAGCAAGCGTCTAATGCAGATGCTAGAGATCGTCCTGGCCATTGGCAACTTCATGAACAAGGGGCAGCGTGGGGGCGCGTACGGGTTCCGGGTGGCCAGCCTCAACAAGATCGCCGACACCAAGTCCAGCATTGACAGGTGGGACCCTGCCTTCTTCCTTAGCCCTCCATCTCACCCCATTCTGGCCTCTCCCCTCCTCCCCCTTCAACCCTTCCTCCATCGCCAACCCAAACTGGTCACCTCTTTCCCCTAACACCTCACCCAGTTTCCTCCTGACCTTCGTCCCCAAATTCCCCAATACTTTACCCCTGACCTGACTTTCATTTACAGAAATATCTCTCTGCTCCATTACCTGATCATGATCCTGGAGAAGCATTTCCCCGACATCCTGAACATGCCCTCAGAGCTGCAGCATCTTCCAGAAGCCGCCAAAGTGAAGTAAGGGGTCCCTGTGAGGCTTCCTTCTCCCTGTGATGATACACACTTTTGTCTAAATTTCCTCCTTCAGGGCTACTCTGGGCCAACTAGGAATGGGCAGCGTCTCAGGGTTAGCTCTGGGAGAAGCAAACGAAGACATATTTGCTCTCAAATCCTTATTTCAGAGATGGTCCCGGGAAGCACAGTAGATGGTCCCCAGGAGTGGGGAAGTGAGCCAGGGCTGGGAGGAATGCCCAACAGGAGCATTATTAAGCCAGTGACCACTATAGGCAATTGGAGTTTAATCCCTCCAGGGGAGTCTGGGAGACAGTGTAGGACACTTGTTCTGCTTATCCCACCCAAAGGGCGAGGGAGCTGGGACATCATATACCATCTCCTGTCAGTCACTGGCTGAGGGGTTCTGAGGGGCCAAAACTTTCTGACCATGGGTACAGGCTTTGACCCCCAGAAAAAGTGCTCACACAGCTGGAAGTCAGGGCTGTGACTACAATGGATGGTCTAAGGAGATAGTGTGGGGCACCAACAGTATCTGCTACAGGCAGGAGGTCAGACCTGAACAGATATAGGCTGATAGAAACATCTCCAATAGAAGTAGAAATGTGGTGATAAATGGTTAATGTTGTGTCAAATGCTTACTGCATGCAAGATACCATGTTAAGAGCTTATAAACATTATCTGGTGGTGATAAAAATAGATAAACCCAAGCCAGAGGCCATGTGTTGGAAGCCTTCTAAGACACAGCATGACATTTCTGATCTGCGGGGATCTAGAGAACATAAGTTGCACCCCTGTTATCTTATAGAAGCACAGACAGAGCATGAAGGGGAGGTGATTTGCCAGGGCCACATGTTAGTGGCCAAAGCAGGGCTGAAGCCCAGGTCCAGTAACTCGCAGGCCATTGTGCTGGGCACTGCCCTCTCCCTGAACCACCCTCAGCTCCTCTCCCTCCCTCCGTGTCCTCCCACAGCCTAGCAGAGCTGGAGAAGGAAGTGGGCAACCTCAGGAGGGGCCTCAGAGCGGTTGAGGTGGTGAGTACACCTGCGTCTATACCTGCCTGGGTTTGGGGGGATGCTTTCCCTGCTGCCTGTGTTGGCTGCTGCCTGTAACCGGGTCAGATGGTGGATTCCTAGATGCGGACCCTGTCTGGAGCATTTCTGTGACCCAGAGCTCCTGGCTGGGGTGGTAGAACAACTGGCACAGTGGGTGCAGCCTCTGGCACAGAGTCAGCCCTCAGGAAAGGATGATTGGATTATCTAGGGCTTAACTTTAGGCTCTTAAAGAGGGGACATCTGAGTCCAGCCAAGTCACTGTTCAACATGTCTATTGGGCAGTGGAGTGGAATGAACCATAAATTGGCCACATGCTTAAGTTTGATCAAGTGGACCTGAGAGAGGATCCACATCCTTGGAAGCTGGCTAGGGGCAGGTAGCACATAGTGTGACACTGGGGGCCGCTGTCCCCAGAAGTTCCTGTCTTATGTCTCTTCACCTCCTCCTTGGGCCAGTAGAGGACCCAGGGGCTGCATTCTTTGCTGGAGACCCAGGTCTCTGGTCAGCACCATTCCTGCTCTGATAGTATCATCTGAGAAGCCATCTCTGGCTGCGGGCTAGGCTGGCCCAGGATGAGGATGTCTCCAATCCTTTGTCCCCCACACCCAGGAACTAGAGACCCTTCCCATCTTCATGGGTTTAGGGAGGTAGGCGGGTAAGGGGAGAATGGGCTTAGAGAACGAAGTATGAGAAAGAACCTTTCATTGCCACTATGGTGGGGGGCAGGGGTGGTTTCAGTTTGGAGCCTTTTGAAGTGCCACCCAAAGCGCGGCCCATGGACCAGCAGCGCTGCATCAGCTGGGAGATTCAGAAATGCATCTCACACTTGAGTCTGTACACAAATCACCCGAGGGTCTTGTTAAAATGCAGATTCTGATTCTGCATGTCTGGAGTGGAGCCTGAGAGTCTGTGTTTCTTCATATTTCCCAGATGATGATGAGGAGGCTGCTGGTCCCAGACCACATTCTAGGTAGCAAGGATCTAGAGAAAGAAAGATGGCCATGGTGGCCGAGGGAAGGATAGAGGCAGGGTGGACTGGCTGACAACTCTCACAGTCTTTGCCACTCTTAGAATTTGGAGACTTGGGGTGTTCCCTCTGCCGGAGGAAGGCTCGATCTCCTGTGATGGGCAAGAAGGGTGGGAGATGTGGTGACCCCCAGGATGCCTGACTTTCATCCTGGCAGCTGTCTCACCAGCATTTCACTCTCCCTCCCCAGGAGCTGGAATATCAGAAACACCAGGTGCGGGAACCGAATGACAAGTTTGTCCCCGTCATGAGTGACTTCATCACAGTCTCCAGCTTTAGCTTCTCAGAGCTGGAGGACCAGCTCAGTGAGGCCAGGGACAAGGTAGGGTGCCCCAATCCCACCCCCACTCCTCTCCAACTCAGCCCCTTCACCCATCCCTACCACAGATGGCCCAGAAGGGACAAACCCAGAGTGCACCGGGATCCAGAGAGGTTAAGTAACTTGCCTGGGGTTGCCCAGCTGTGATAGACAGAGCTGGGTTAGAATCCTGACTCCAGAGGTGGGCTTTGGTCTCAGTTGCCATGCATCTTCCTGCTTCTTGCACTAACACACACATGGACCCCATCTGTGGGGGTCTTGTTAAAAAGTGGGTTGTCAGGGGCCGGCCCAGTGGCATAGCGGTTAAGTTCGTGTGCTCTGCTTCCGTGGCCCGGGGTTTGCTGGTTCGGATACTGGGCACAGATCTACTCACCACTCATCAAGCTATGCTGAGGCGGCATCCCACATAGAAGAGCTACAACTCTGCAACTATGATACACAACTAGGTACTGGGGCTTTGGGGAGAAAAAAGAAAAAGAGGAAGATTGGCAACAGATGTTAGCACAGGGCCAATCTTCCTCAAAAAACCCCCAAAAAACCAACAAAAAAAAACAAAAATAAAAATGGGTGGTCATTCAAGCGTCTGGGGCAGGGCCTGAGAGTCAGCATTTCTAACAGGCTCCTGGGAGATGCCATGCTGCTGGTCCATGGAGCTCACCTTGAGTAGTGAGGTCTTTTTTAGAGGATTTTGAGTGGGTTGAATTAGAGGTGGCAGCTCTCAACAAAAGTCAGAACAATGCCTGGCACATATGACACATCTATTAACCCATTTAACCCCCACAACACCACTACAAAGAAGTTCTATTATTATTTCCATTTTACAGATGAGGAAACTGAGGCACAGAGGGGTTAAATAACTGGCCCAATAACTATATGATCTCTGAGGTCCTTTTGAGTTCAGACCAGGCAGTTCCTGACCTTAGGAAGTGCTTCCCAAGGTCTAGCTCCTGATCCCATACCTACACCCTAACAGACTGATGTAGCTCTGGGCAGCCTCTGTCAGCCAGCTTAGATCCCTCCCCTCTCCGGGGTGTCGGTCTCAAGCCTTTCTTTCAGCCTTGTGCCTATACTGCTGATAATGGGGTCCCCTCCTCAGCCCTGCCCTCCATACCAAAAGTCCCCAGCCTCAGACTGGGCTCTGCTCTGGCTGGAACCCAGCCAACCCCGTGGGTCGGGCCCACCATGCCCTGGGGTGACTCTCCACCACCCCTTCTCCCCGAACAGTTCTCCAAGGCCCTGATGCACTTTGGGGAGCACGACAGCAAGATGCAGCCAGACGAATTCTTTGGCATTTTTGACACCTTCCTGCAGGCCTTCTCGGAGGCCCGGCAGGACCTGGAGGCCATGAGGAGGAAGAAGGAGGAGGAGGAGCGGCGGGCGCGCATGGAGGCCATGGTGAGGGGGCTGGGCGGGGCGCGACGGGAGAGGCTGGTGTGAGCGGGGTGCTGCTGAGAGAGAACGGTTGCGGTATACGAGGAGGGCAGGGGCCGAGAAGCACTGTAGGGGCTGATGTCGGCGCCACAGGGAGAGAGCAGTGAGACAGGGAGGCATGGGCATCCTGTGAAGGAGGAAAGGGGGGCCAGTTGGTAAACACGAGCATCAAGGCGCACAGCCTAGGAGTCTGCCCCTGGTGGGGAGGGCGTGGTTTGTAAGTCGGACTGTGGGTGGCTGCTCTGGCCTCCGCCCTTTTCTGGTGCCAGCCTCTCTCTCCCTCCTCACCCCTCCAGCTGAAGGAGCAGAGGGAGCGGGAGCGGTGGCAGCGGCAGCGGAAGGTCCACGCGGGCAGCGCGCTCGAGGAGGGAGGCGAGTTCGACGACCTGGTGTCGGCCCTGCGCTCAGGAGAGGTTTTTGACAAGGACTTATGCAAGCTGAAGCGCAGTCGCAAGCGATCGGGGAGCCAGGCCCCGGAGGTCACCCGGGAGCGGGCAATCAACAGGTTGAATCATTGACCTGGGGCCTGGCCACAGCAGGAGGCCGGGAGACAGGGATGGACCGAGAGGGGCTGAGTGGAGGAGACCATAATGCTTAAACAACTCGGTGCTCGGTTCAGGGCCCTGGGGTGGGCGCTGTGTGTGGCAGGACCAGGTCTCCCCACACTTACCTGAAGGAGCTCCTCTCCCCTCCTCTTCCTGTTGTTCTTTCTGCATCCCGGCCCCTAGGGGTCACTCTGAGGCTGACTTGGACATCCTTGGCCAGCCCAGCTGAAGGAGCCCTGCTCCCTGTCCCCAAGCATGGGTACCCACGTTGGCACAGAACTTTCCAGATCTAGACTGGACTGGTCCACCGACCTTGTCCAGATTTCATGTGCAGTGGGAGTAACTGTGGGGTGGGCGCCCTGACAGCCAGGGCGAGAATCCAGGCTCCCATCCCTCAAGAGGCGGCTTCATGGAACATTGGTCTGGGGGTGAATTTTCCTCTGGGATGGAAAAGGAAGAGGCATTATATATTCTAGCTAGGAATGTTCCAGAAAAACAAAAACAAATGCTGGGAGGATGATGCA
Source organism: Diceros bicornis minor (assembly GCF_020826845.1). Taxonomy (NCBI): domain Eukaryota; kingdom Metazoa; phylum Chordata; class Mammalia; order Perissodactyla; family Rhinocerotidae; genus Diceros; species Diceros bicornis. The sequence continues at coordinate 25,345,601 of NC_080753.1, read as the reverse complement.
GGGACCAAGTCATCAGGATAGAGTAGCAGTGCCCATTGCCTTCATCACAAGTCCTGTGGCCCCTCAGTCTTGCATGTCCTAAGTCTCTCTCTCTTTCTTTCCTACTGCCACCTCCATCCTATCTACTAATCTAGAATCCCAGAAAACTCACCTTTGGGTTCCCACGACTGTGGCTCACTATCCAGGTACTTGATGAATCTGGTAAGGGAAGGAGTTCAAGAAAAACCCCCACTCATCACACCTTGTGCCTTGGGCATAGGGACCCTGGAACAAAACTCTCCCCACCTCCCTTGTAGAGCCAGACCATTGTCTTGAAGTGAGACAGTGACCTCACATGTTGCCTAGGAGTTCCCGATAGCCCCTCACCAGAGGGCAGCACTTGAATGCCTAGCTCCACCCTGTAGCTTCTTGGTCTACCACTTAATGTTACACAGACCCCAAACTCTTTCTCTAATATCTGCCTCAGAGCAGAAGCCACAGTGACCTCCTACTCTGTCCAGCCTGCAGGAGACCACTTCAAACTATCTGTATCTGGCTGAAGCTGGCCCTGGGGCATCAGGTCCTGAGAGGGTCCCAAGGGCCAGAGCTGCCCTCTGCATTTACATGCCATCTCTGAGGGTGTCTCCTCCTCTGAGGCATTCAGACTGGGGGACAGTGCAGGCAGGGGAAACTGGGGAATGCACTGCCTGAAGGAGCCAAGGGCAGAAGGCTGGAGGGGGGCTCCACCCCCTCATCTCTGGTACCAGATTTGGTTCTCCCACCTGACTTCCAAGGGGCCCATTCTGGTCCTCCTGTTCATTCCATTCTGTCCATCTTGAGCTGTCTTTGGGCGGGGGGGGGGGGGGGGGGGGGCAAATGGCTGTCTCTAAACAAAGTTTTCTGTCTTCTAAAAGAAGGGAGGTGAGGTCAACTCTGTCAAGGCTTATTTTCAAAACCTTTTCTCCCCCAGAGTTGACCTTCCATCCTCTGTGTCTGTGAGACCGGCCTCAACCTTTCTTCTTGCCCTTCTATCCTCCTGCCCTTCCCTTTATGCTTCTCACCTTCCAACCTACTCCTCCAGCTCAGGGTTATTGCCAGTGGACAGACTGGCAGGCTGGGCCTACTCTTCAGCTGCCTATCTTTTTCCTGCATCAGATTCCTAGGGGTGGAACCATAGTAGCGGCAGGGGAAGAAACACAGGGTTGGTGAGCCCAGCATGTGTGTTGGTTCGAGGGGGAGGGATCTGAGCAAATGTAGGCCTGGCCAGGACAGGTGTGAAGAGGCCATCCTGGAGTCCAGGTGAGGGCAAGATGAAGGCTTCCAGGAAGAGCAGCTGCAGAGAGCTTCGTTATGCCCATCTCAACACCTGAGAGCCCCCGATGATGGAAAGGTTGTGGGTGGGGTCTCTGAAGGTCCTCTCCCAAACTGGCCGGGCTGAGGTCAACCTAACCCAGGGGGACAGGGAACAGGGGAGGGCTTCACTTCTACCCAACAGGCATGTCCAAATCCTGGCCTTCCCGTCCACCATGGAAGACTGGATCCGCACCAGGAAAGAAAGCATACAGAAGCTGTTCAAGACACGTTGGATCCGCAAAAAAGCAGTTTGGTTTAACTGTTTACAGAGGACACATACATTGTTCCAGGGCTCAGCCTCCTCACCCCCAAAGATTCTTCCATTTCTATTTATTATTTTCTAGATCTGGCCAGTTGCTCTGGCACCAGATGCCATTGTAGCCAGATCTCCAACAGTGCCTTGGACCATGGATCATCAAGGCTGACTCAGCAACGGCTGAGTTGGTCCTTGATATGCTAAATGTTTACGCCTATTATATTTGTTCCTTGGTTTTTCCCAGTGCCCTTCTCACCCCTCCTGCCACCTTTGGGTAAATTTCTCCAGCTGTCTAATTTTGTGTCCAATGTAAGCTTCAGTTAACTATGTCACCTGTCCCCTTCTCAGCAGCAGCACCCACTCCTCCTCCCCTGTGATGGAAGTAAGATGTGTTTAGGGCAGTGGGAGGAGAAAGTTCTCCAGATGGGGAATGGTCTGGTCCAGACTCTCCTCATCCGATTTCCACCCACGGAGGAGCCGTGACCATCTCCCCTCACCTCTACCAGGGACACCTTCATGCCAAGGCTGCTCTCACCAGCTGTCTCAGACCACAAAGGAGGCTAATGTACAAAATCTGCAGCGTCCTTTTTACCTGCACCTTTTTTTATAAGAATATATTGTAATACTAAAAAATATTAAATCCATACCATCCCCATCCAGCCTGCCTTGAAACGTGTGCCTTCTTCCCACGAGGGGATTGAGGTGGGCTGGGGAGCAGGCACAGCCCATGGTGTGCTGGAGCCAGCTTGTACCAGCTCTGAGGGCGCCAGCTGTTACATTTTTAAGAATTTTGCAAGCCAGTTCATGTTGTATGGTAGCTTGAAATTGGCCATGGAATTTGGCTTTTTCTTTTCCCAAGAGCTCGTTGTTCAACAGTTGCCAGCATACCTGGGTGTAGGGCAGAGGGGAGGTAGGCGGGGGGTGGGGGTGGGGTGAACTGAGGATAGACCCAAAGCAGCCTATCCACACTAGAGAACCCAGCGAACGAGTCCAGTGTTTGAGGATGTGCATACAGGAGCCTCTAACTGCACCCTCCTGATCTCTGACATGGTCGATGAGCTTCGGACACCCCCACAGGGCAGTTTTACTGTAGCTGGTGCCTCCCACTCCACTCCTACCTTCTCCCACAGGGAAGACGGAGAACATGCGTCCACAGGGAAGACGGAGAACATGCGTCTCTGGCTCCTTCGCCCAGGGGAGTGGGCCTTGGGACGGGGTTGGGGTTGGGGTGGGCGTGAAATCGTGCCCCTCGGTGCCCTCTGCACGGACACAGACCTCACTCTTGCATCTCCAAAGTTGACATCGTGGCTTTATTTGTGTGCTGTGAGGGTGAAGGCAACCTTCAACTCTTTTTTCCCTGATATGTTCTAGAATAAAGGGGTGTGGGTAGTGGATGGGACGGGAGTGCACGGGGCCAGGTGTGGGATGTGTGGTTGGTCAGGTATCCTCAGGGCTGCGGCCCACGTGTACGTCCTGTTTGAGAGGAAGGAGCCGGCAGGACGGGGCAATTGTTAAGCAAGAGCCTGCAAGTTCAGTGGGACGTGGGCTCAGGCGAAAGGAGCGGGTAACCGGCTCTTTCAAAGGAGGGATGGTGGAGCGGGACAGAGAGGCGGGCTGTGGCTCCAGACTTGGGGAGGCAAGGCTGCCGAGGGGAAGTCGTGACACGTTCTAACGCAAGCTGTGCTTGTCCCTCCTCAAAGTGGGTTTCTCTGCTTAATGAGCCCTTATTGTCTCCCCAGGGAAGTAGGAGAAGAGAAAACCCATCATGAGAAGTGTAAGTTATGGGCTGGATCATCTGAAACGTGTTGTCTGAAATAGTCCACAGATAACACGATGTGGCCTTTTGGTTATCTAGCATTGCTTGCTGTGACCCCCCCACCCCCACCCCTCCTGTGACCTTCGTGTCCAGGAAGGCTGAGGGCCCGCTGTTTCCTCTCTGAATAAAGGGAACCCCACAGGTTTATAGCTCATCCAGCAGTAGGCAGTGGGCCGACCTTGGGTTCCTACTGGTGAAGGTAAACAGTGATGGGGTTAAAGGAACTTGACGTCTGTCAGTTGGCCCAAATTGGATCCCATCGCATGATCCAGCTGGGCCATGGGCAAGAGGGGGGCAGGAGCTCTAAGTCCGATGGAAGTCCCCCCGCTGACCCCCAGTCTTGCTAATGAGCTTGATCTCCCCCAACACGATGTCCCTGCTGACGGCCTTGCACATGTCATACAGTGTGAGGGCGGCCACAGCAGCTGAGGTCAGGGCCTCCATCTCCACCCCAGTGGGGCCCCGAGCCCGGCAAGACGCCTGGATCCCCACGGCATGGCGCGTGCTGTCCAGCTCCAGCCGCACCTGGACGTGGCTCAGGGCCACGTGGTGGCACAGAGGAATCAGCTGGCTGGTCAGCTTGGCCGCCTGGATACCAGCCAGCTGGGCTACCACCAAGGCATCTCCCTTCTTTAGCTGGTTTTCTTGGACGAGCTTGAAGGCCACGGGCCCCAGGAGGACCACGCCTGAGGCCACAGCCACCCGCTCTGTGTCTGGCTTCTGGCCCACATCCACCATAGCTGCCCGTCCTTCAGTGTCCACGTGGGTTAGCTGGTCCGAGGTTGGCAGGGGTCCTGAGTGGGTGGCAGGAGCCGGGGACACTGGGCTAAGGCACTTTGGGTTGGTATCTGAGTCTAGGTGGGAACTGTAGTGTCTCTGAGGGCAGCCAGACCCCAGCCACCACTGGGCAAGGGGAGGGGTCTGGGGGACCCAGCATCCTTTCCACAAAGTTGCCACCTGGTTGGAGAAACTCATTCTGTGTCTCAGACCCTGAACACGGAGGGGGTCCCAGGAAGAAAAGCTCAGAATGGCTGGCGGGGAATCTTGGCGCATCAAAAATAACTCTGGAAGGAAAGAGAAAAAAGACTAAGTCCAAACTGTTTCTCCCACCTCTTCCCCCAACCCTTTCCCTACCCGACCTCCAGCTCTCTCTCTCACACTGGGGAAAGAGGAATGAGGAGCAAAAAGCATAGCCAGAAGAGAGAAAACAGAAGACACATAGATAGAGAGTCCCCAGAATACAGGTTTGCAGCCCTTCCCACCAGGTGTGACACCAGTTTCCAACTGTCCTGCAGTGGTGCTGTGGGGGTACTCCTGGGCTCCCCTCTTCACAAAAACTTTCTTGTTACCAAAGTTCTCTTAAGAAAGACCTAAGGTCTGAAGACTGAAGCCTGGATAAGATGACCTCTCCATGGCCCTTTGTTTCTTAAAACTATAGTGAGGTTCAGCCTGAATTACCAATTAGTTTCATCTTCATATTCTCTGTGAAGAGTTAATAGTAATCATGTAGTTTATAGACAATATACTAAAGGAACTATTTAATCTATTGAAACAATGTCTTTCAAGCCCCTCAAGCACATGAGAATGCACACAAAGTGACAGACTGATTGAAATGGTCCCGAGGGCCTTGGGAACCTTGCAGGCTCTTGTTACTCAAACGGTGGTCCAGGGACCAGCAGTGCTAGTACCGTCTGAGAACTGTTAGAGATGCAGAATCCCACTCCAGACCTCCCGAATCCAGATCTGAAATAACAAGATCCCCTAGTGATTCATACGCACACGGAAGTCTGAGAGCCCTGTTCTAGGCGACTCTTGGTTTTATAGAAACCCAACTACTTTAGTTACTCTATATCCTTGAGAGTAATAATATTCCTTATGAAGTAAACAGGTCTCCCAACTTGCAGCTTTCCATCATGCCCTGTGCCCCCTACCTTGTCAATGTCAGAGGCACAACCTCCCTTCTAGGGGGGCCATCAAGACATCCCCCACTCCTTGCCATCAAGGTTTGTCAGCATGGACCAAGGCCCAACAAGAGGACTCTGATGCTGGAGGTGGGAGGAGACAAGAGATGATAAAGTTTTCTTCCCAGTGGAGTGCTTTGGGGAGCTGCCTTTCCTTCTGTGCGTGGCTGGTATGCAAGGGTGGTCCTTGGGCTGTCTCTGGCCCACTCCAGACTGTTCTCCTCTGGCCCACTGGGCTCACTCAGCTCCAACCTCTGGAGACAAGAATCCCTTCCCTTAGTTTTCCTCACTGCTTTCTCTTGTCTAGTGGTACAATTCAGAGGCCCAGATCTGGCTGCGGCTAGGGTGGGGGCGAGGTGTCACCTACTGTAGTCTGGGCATTGTGCCAGAGGGGTAACAGCATTCCTAAACCTCATGGACCAGCCCAGTTCCCAAGGGTCGAGACCACATATGGCTTTATTAAAAAGGTGTTTTTCGTTGACACATCCAATGCACATGAGAGATGTCCTGTGCACATAAGCTCCCAGGAGTTAAGGAATTAGAAAGTTGAGGTCCTCGCTGTCTCCTACCTGAAAGGATGAGTAAGATTCTTAGCTTGCTGCCTCAAGCTCTGCCTGGCACAGAAGCGGAACAACACGTTACAGGTGCTAATGATCCAGAGACACGCATGGACTAGCTCACACTACAGAAGAAAAGGGACGCCTGTGATTGTATCCAAGCTGGCAGGTTCTAGAGCTGAGGACAAGCTCTCTGTCTTAACAAGGAGCTCCAGTCTCAGGAACAACTAACTTAGTGATCATAAATCTGGAGGACTTCCTGTCCCGATTTCTGGTGAGACGGATGATTTCTGTGGCATGTACAGTGAGGGGGAGCCGTGGATGGGGAAGAGCAGGAGCAGTAAAGGCTTGAAAGGGTAAGAAAAGATGGAGGTACAGAAGAGAAGTAAGGATGAGAACATCAGGATGAAACGCAGGATCTGGGGGTGCCTTTTGGCAGGGGCCCCACCCCATGGGAACGCCAATGACAAGGGTGAGTGGTTACGTACTGATGGATCACCCACCGATGAGGATCATGGGCCGGTTCTTCATCTGGGAAATATTGAACATGCCTGGAGTGAGGGAAAGATAGGGAGGGAGAGGAGAGTTCACTGAAACCAACGATGGACAAAGTGCACATCCAGGGACATGCACTCACGTGCACCCACACAAAGAGCCCCCTGTACCCTGCAAGGTCCTGGGCCCATGACAGAGCCCAGAACAGTTTGTGGACACCCAGGACCCTGCCCTCCCTGACAGAAGGCAAGGTGTGGGATGAGACAGAGGCAGTGACACCCCTCTTCCCTTGACCCAACAGAACAGCCCAAGAGAATCCGGGGTCCCCTCTCCTGTGCAGTCTTGGCTATGCCAACTTCCCCTGGGAAGGAGAACCATCACCACATCCCAGTCTAGAGGTCCAAGCGGAGGGACTGGGAGCAAGGACAACACTAGTCCCGCTGTCTCCACGCCAGGCTTTCCTTTGTCCTCTCACCCCATAACTATGGCCCTCCCTCCTGACAATGGCCCACCCACCACCCAGCCTGGCCTTCCCCACTCCTGCCCCTCACCTGCATGCTGCCGCTTCTTCCTGCCCACGGCAGCCCCGATGATTCTCAGCAGCTCCTCTTCAGAGGCCCCGGCCCGCAGGTGATCCCGTAGAGAGACTTCCGAGTTCCCAAAGAGGCAGACCTGCAGGGGGTCACCGTGGGGGTGAGGACGACATGCCTCCTGGGTCCCTGAGCCTTGGCCCCCCCATCCCTACAGTCCCCCATGGGCCGAGCACCAGCACCCAGACCTCCCATGCTGGGTCATACTCAAGGCAGGGCTTCCAGCAATGAGAAGCAGAAGGTGCTGGATGGAGGAGTCAGAGAGGCTGGAAGGGCAGTAACCAGAATGAGACATCCCAAGGCCTGTCTGTGACTCATGGCCATGTTTCCTTCAGCTGGTAGAGCGTACTTTAAAAAATTTAATAGTTGCCAATAGAGACAGCACATAAAGATCCAGATCCATACCTTCTCCTGAGACATTCCATCGAATGGCCTCTTTATTGCCTTGAGAATGGAGCCCAACCAGTTAGAGCCGAGTCCTGACAGTCCCCTCCAGACGTGGCATGCACATTCCACTTCAGCTCAGTGCCCTGCTGGTGCCTTCACTCACGGACATTACCTGCCTGCCCTGCACCTACTCCAGTGTGTGATCCCTGACGGGTGGTGGGACAGCAGAGGCTGGTGGGGATGGCATCCTGAGCTCACTCAAACTTGACTCAGTGCTGCCCAGCCTCTGTGAGAGGCTGGTGCTCCGGAGGCTCAGGGACGGGTGAGGCAGTCCCAGAAAACATCCTCCCAGAAAACCTTATAAAGCACCTACTATGTGCCAGCTGTGTACAAGGCACTGTGGACACAGAGACAGAAGAATGTTCGAGAAGCCCGTGACGGCAGAGACCACTAGAGAGGAAATCTAAGCAGAGGGTATACCTACTTCACCGTGCTGGTTAGTGCCCATTCCTCGCTCCCCTACCAGGCCCCAGGTCCCACTCTCTGCCCTTCTCTGCAACCAGGAGGGCCCCAGTGGATGCCGCCTTCTGGGCTCCCCTCCAGCTGGCTTCTGCTTGGGTTTGGCTGATGGCAGATCAGAGGGTGAGAAGAAAGGAAGGTTGGGCATTTCCCCCCTGCTTCCTCCCTGCTCTGATGTCTCCAGCAGTGGCTGCTTCCCTCCACGACTCCAGCACCAACCAGGTGATCACTCCACCAGGCTCCAGCTCTCACTGGGCCCCAGTGACAGCCCTCCCCTCCCCCAGGGGTGGGAACAGCTGTGTGCTGCTGCTCATTGAGTGCCTCAACACCCCTTACAGGTCCCTTAACCCTGCACTATACATAGCCTTTTCATTACACTCTCTTCAACGTCCCACCCTCGGTTTCCCGCATGGGCCCTGACTGACACGGATACCACCCATTGTCTAGGTCAGTTCTACATCTCCAGCCCAGAAAAACCCCTTAGTTTTTACAACTGCTAAACAGTTCCTTTTGGATGTCAAACTTGATGTATCTAAACCCAACCCACCATCCCCCCTCCCCCAATCCTAAACAGCCCAAAAGCCAACCAGCCACCTGGATGCCTTTCTCCGCCCCCCACCTGTGTTACCACGTGCCTTCATCCCTCCTTCCCACCCTCACCTCATACTCTCACGTGTTTGGAACATCTCTAAATGGCGATCTAATCGGTCTTCCTATTTCCAAATTCAACCTATGGGTTCTTCCTAAAACATTAATGGGGGACCCGTCTCCCCCTTGTCCAGAAAATTTGCACAGCGCCCTACTGTCCACAGAACACACTCTGCACCCTCTATCTGGGCATTCAAGCCCTCTACAATGAGGTCTCCCATATCTGACTTTAATCTGCCCTAGCCAAATAACATGAACCCCAGATATGCATCCTCCCCTGCTCTTCTCCTCCTTTACCCATCCTCAAGGCTCACCAAGGTCCACAATGCGCTCCCTCAAGGTCCACTACCCTACGGCCTGTCCAGCCACTCATTTGACAAAGAGTCAGGCACTGACATGCATTAGCTCTTTGTCTGGTCTTACCATGAGCCTTCACGCCCCCACAGGAAACAGGCATGTCTACGCCTCCCTCACATCCCCCACAGGCCTGAACGCACAGTGCGTGCTGATTAGATATGAGTAACGGACACTGGTTTCAGAGCAGAGCCCCTGGCCTGGTGGACAGGGCCAAGCAGGGTGGGGGAGGGGCAAGTTCACATTGATCCTGCACCCCACCCCTCCCCTCTGGTAGCACCAAGTGCTGGAAAGTAGCTTCCAATCAACCGGAAGCCACTTCAGGGACCCAAGGAAGGAAGGAATCAGGGTGACAGTTCCATGGGGACCATGAGTTCACCTTCACCTGCTGCTCCCATGATCCCTCCAAATCTGACACTATTTCACCATCCACCCTATATGACCCACTGGTCTCCCCTCCAATCAGGGGGTGCAGGTGGGAAGAGATATTCAGAACACAGAGGTGGCAAGGGGGCCTTGGGGGAAGGGGATAGTCACCTTGAGGTTGCCGTCAGCTGTGATTCGCAGCCGGTTGCAGGTCCCACAGAAATGCTCAGACATGGACGTGATGAAGCTGACCTGGCCTCGGAAGCCAGGGATTTTAAAGGCCTGAGGGTGGGGGAAGAAGGACAGTGGAGGGGATGGGGATGCGGCTGAGCCCCGGCTCTCGCTCCGACATCCTCTCCCGAGGAGCCCTGCGGAGGGCAGGACCCAAGGCCCTCAGACAACAGAAGACTCCAGTAGGACGGATGACCCCTGAGCTCTCGGCCTGCACCTGGCCTGCCCGAGAGGAAACCTGCTAAGGATACCGGGACCTGAGGGCAGCACGTCCAGAGAAGGCCACCGGGGAGCGCAGGCCGAGCGCCCCCTCCAGCACTTACTGGAGTGCCTCCTACAAGTTACTCAACCCCCGCCCCACGCTGACCCTGCTCCTTCACCCAGGAAGCAGGGAGGCTATTGTGACGGCGCCGTAATGCTTCCTGCTTAACCGGTGCCATCCTGCATGGCTGCATTCTGATCTCAAGGCAGCCCCCGCCAGCTCTCCCATCCTAGGGTGGAGACCCGACCTTCCTCCCGGCCCCACCCTCCTGCCCCCAACCTTGGCTGTGCTGGATTCTTCCTCCGGCAGCTGCTCCAGCTCCGGCCACTGCTGCCGGAGGGTGTCCAGCATCTCCTTGTAGCTGACCATCTTCCTGAAGTTCCACTTGTTGCCTGTGTTGGGATGGGAGCTACTGAGTCACAGAGCTGCAGGGGCCCAGGGTCTTCAAGTCCATCCTCCCACACAGCCCAGGATCAGTTCCCCTGCCTCTCAGAGGGGAAGTCAGGAGGCCCTGCCTAAACGGGGGGATCAAATCACACCCACACTTGATCCTGAGACGCCGCCGAGGCCCCATCACAGCCATGGCCTGGTGCCTGCCCAGGCCCCTCCCCACCCACAGGGTGAGCCAGCCCTTGCCCGCCCCCTTCAGCCCTTCTCAGGGTCCTCAGCAGCCCCAGGCCATGCTCTCAGCGTGGCCCTGGTCCAGCTCTGCAGACAGGCCCCGCATCCTCCCCTCTCCCCCACTCCGTCACTGACCATCAAAGGGCATGTACTCTATGAAGCGCACGTCCAGGGGGAGGCCCTCAGTCAAGGCCACAAAGTTCAAGAGCTCGTCCTCGTTCAGGCCTCGCATCACCACACAGTTCACCTGGCCGGGGAACAAGGGCCACAAAGGCTGTCCCCTCCATTCTTTGCAGGGATGACCTCCAGGGGTCTGACACCTGCCTAGGCTCTCCACTGGGGGTCCCATTCTTTTTGTCTCTCCCTAATTCTCCTTCCTTTGGGGGCTTCCACGGGGTCACTGATTTTCTTTCCTCCCTTGTGGGGGGTGGGGGTGGGGCTGGATGCAGCAGGCAAGGAAGGGGTGAGGGGTGCCCTGTGGCTGCACTGGCCAGGGCTGGGAGCTGTCATGGCACCAGGAGCTGGCAGTGGAAGGCTAAGCCAAGGTGGAGGGGGAGGGAGTCAGGGTCAGCAGCAGCAGCACGTCATCACCTTCACAGGGTTGTAGCCCAGCTCGATGGCCTTGTGGATGCCCTCCATGACCTTGTGGAAGCCTGTGGGGAGGGAGAGAAAGAAGGTTCCAGGCACTTCCTCCCTCTCCCCTGCCCCTCACACCCATAGGAAAGCATCAGAGCTAGGAGGAGCCTTGGAGACCACTGGGTCCAGGGACCAGATAGTAAGTATTTTAGGCTTGGCAGGCCAAGAGGCAAAATTAAGGATATTATGCATAGGTCATAAAGATTTTAATGACTAAATTCAGAATATGATAGTAATTAAGCATAATTTTTGGTAACATAGCTCTACAAAGAGAAGGGAAGAATGGAATTCTTTTTGCAGGGTTAGTACTTTGCTTAATTGGAGTTCATAGTTAATGTTCCCTATCATTGAACTGATTGCAAAATGCTATCTGCAAAATCCACTCTTGGCTCACAGCTGTAAAAATAACAGGCAGGGGCCGGATTTGGCTGGCGGGCTGTAGTTTGCCGACCCCGATCCAGGTGAACCTCTCACAGTCTAGATGGGGAAACTGAGGCCCAGAGAAAGGCAGCGCCCTGCTAAAGGCCTCACCCTCCATCCTTCAGAACGCAGGTTTCCCGACCCCCTTGTCAGGGTCTGCTCCTCAATGGTCCGTCCGTCCATCCACTCGACATATTCTCATCAAGCTCCTACTACATGCAGCTTCTTGGCCGGGGCTGATGAGCGATTACTATGTGTGTGGTTCTCACCTAACTCTGTGGTTAACGTACAGTAAACGTGACCCCACGCTGGCTTCTCCTCACCCCCAGCTCACTCTCAGCTCACTGTGCATCCAAACATTTGAGCGCCTACTGCGTGCCGGCCCCTCCCCCCAGCCCACACAGACTGGTAATCACGGGTGATCCACAGCTGGGATGTCACCCTGAGGGAGGGTGGCCCAGTGATGGCCTCCGTGATTTCCTGGCAGCATTTTTGGATGGCCCAGTGAGGGAGGGCAAAGGGAGGAAAGTCTAGCTTTGGACAAATGCTGTTAGGATGATCTAGAATTTTCTCCTCTGTAAATCACTCCCTCCAAAAGGAGGCAGTGGACACAGGAGTGTGAATGGGAAGGCAGATCTGACGTTAGGATAAACTGTCTCCAATCCTCACTCCAGGAAGGGAGACAAGGAGGCAGGGGCTATGCGGATTTGTGTGTGTGGGGGGCGGTAACGCCTGCAAACACACCTTCCACTTTCCTACCTCAGAGCCCTCGCAGGGTCTCCACTGACATTCCCCCTCAGAGTAAGTTCCCTTGATCCCAATCCCCTCAACCTGGTTCTTCAAGGCCCACCATATATGCTTCCTCCTTGAAGCCCTCCTGGTCCTCCCCTGCTAGGAGTTCTCTCTTTCCCTCTGTAGTGCTTTGATCGACACCACAAGACAAGCAAAGGTGGTCCAGTGGCATCACACCTCTTGGCCCTTAGTAGCCTGTAAGGCAGGGCAATGTCCTGTGTCTCTCTGTCCCTTCCCCAGCACCTGGAGCAGCCCTTTACGGAGGGCAAGGACTCCATGAGTGCTTCCTCAGCACATGGTTGGGTGTAAACAGGGAGTCACACGCTGGGGTGAGAATGTCTGTGCCCATGCAAGGCCCATGGCCCGAGACATCTGGGGGCGGGGCATTGGTCTAATGAGAGCTAATGAGAGGGCATTGGTCTAATGGTCTAATGAGAGCCCAGCTCTCATCAGGCTGCTCTATCTCCCCACCTCCGCCCTTCCTGATGAAGCTCAGTGGGAGCAGGCCGTGGGTGTGCTTGCTGCAGTGGGTGAAAGAGGCTCATATCCAGGATGGACAAGGAGCACCACTCGGGGCACAGGGGGGCCCCACCTAGCAGTGCTGGCCCTGACCCTGGCATCTCAGGCTAGCTGCTTCCACCCTGGGCTCCCCACATTTCTTCAGCCTCATTATAAGGTAACCAACTCATCTCAGTTTGCCAGGTACTGTCTTGGTTTTAAAACTGAAAGGCCTGTGTTCTGGAAACCCTCTCAGTCCTGGGCAAACTGGATGCAGGGTAGAGGGGTTTGGTCACCCTAGCTCTTAGCATCTGATCCCAAAAAGTCCCCAAGGGTGTGGCTACAGTGATGAGGGACATTTGGCAAGAGTGAAGGGTGAGGAATAAATGCCTAGGCTTGTCCATAGCCCAGACACCAAAAGGGAGGGACCAGGCCCCTTGCCTAGCACCAGTCACATGATCTCCAGCTACGTGGGGCCTAAGAGGGACACCCTCCACTGTGTGCCACATCCGATCACCTTTCCTGCGGACGATGAACTCAAACTTGGCTGGCACCAGCGTGTCCAGGCTGATGTTGATGGCACTGAGACCAGCTTTCTGAAGCCGAGGGAGCAGCCGGGCTAGGTTGATGCCGTTGGTGGTGACGCCGATGGTCCTCAGTCCTTCCAGCTGGTGGAGCTGGGCTACAGAGAGAACAGGAGGGGGCGTCATCCTGCTTGTTCTTAGTGAAGCTGGGAGAAGAGCTGGAAGGAGATTCTGAGTCCAAATGAGATGGATGGAAAGGGGGCTCTCTGCAGACCTCTATTAATCAGGCTTACCTTAATAAGAAACATAAGAATAAAAACAACGATAAAAATAACCAAAAGATTAAACACTGAGTGGTCACTCTGCTAGAGGTTCTGCTGAGGGCTTTGTGTGCCTCAGCTCATTGAAGCCTCACAACAGTGATTATCCCCATTTGATAGAAAAGGAAAGGGAGGCTCAGAAAGATTAAGAAAAGTGCTTAAATTCACACAGCTAGTAAGAGGAACAGCTGAGATTCAAATCCATGTGTACGTGACTCCAGGACTATGCTCTTAATAATCAACCCATGGGTCCTGATACTCTGTATAATAGAAACAAAAAGTGTTTGAATTAAATATTAAATTGACTCTTCTACTCCACCAAAAATCCCCAGAAATAACAGAAGGATAAAGAATCCACAATAGCATTGGAAGATAAGAAATAATGTCTTCAATGGCCCTGAAAGGTAGAGAAATACTGAAAGACAGCAAGCAGATGAGGATCAGATGGATTGAAGAGACCACAGCCCAAAGCGCACACAGGAGAAGGTTCTGTACAAAGTGGGAGAGTAACTAGCATGCACCAAGCTTGGCAGTCACATAGACAAGGAGTAGAAGGGTCCTTGGTTATGCCAAGGAGGTTGCCTGTCTGGGGAATTGTATTCAGAAAAGCTGGGTGAGTTGGCCTCCCTCCTATTTCTATGAGCAGGGAGAAGGCAGCAGCTTTTACTCCTAGGCGATAGCACTTAAACTAGCCTAAGGATGAGGCAGCCCAGAGTAGCTGCTGACACTCAGGAGACATGGGAGCCCTGCAGCCCAGCAGGACCTCATACCCCTTCTCCACAACCTCAGGGGCAACCAGCATAAAGAGAAATAGCATTGACAGCCAGGCCAAGAAGCCTTAGGCTTCTTAGCCAAGAATCAGCCAACATTTAAGGATAATTCTGAGAAAGAAAGATATATTCCACAAATAGAGGAATGAAAGAGGAAGGAGAAGTGACAGAGATAACAGAAGATAATTCTTTTAAATGAACAGAGATGAACATAGATGCAAAAATCATCAACAAAATATTAGCAAGCCCAATTCAACAATACATTAAAAAGATCATACGCTCTGATGAAGTGCGATTTATTCCAGGGATACAAGGATGGTTCAACACCCACAAAATCAATGTGATATACCACGTTAACAAAACATAAAGGATAAAAATCATGATCATCTCAATATACATAGAAAAAGCATTTAACAAAATTCAACATTCATTCATGATAAAAACTCTCAACAAAGCGGGCACAGAAGGAATGTTCCTCAACATAATAAAAAGCATGTATGACAAGCCCACAGCTAACATCATACTCAATGGTGAAAAGCTGAAAGCTTTGCCTCTAAGATCAGGAACAACACAAGGATGCCCACTCTCCCCACTTTTATTCAACATAGTATTGTAAATTTTTGCCAGAGCAATTACACTAGAAATAAAAGGAATCCAAATTGGAAAGGAATAAATCAAACTGTCACTATTTGCAGATGACATATTGTATAGAGAAAACCCTAAAGACTCCACCAAAAAACTGTTAGAACTGATCAATTCAGTAAAGTTGTTGGATATAAAATCAATATACAAAAATCTGTTGCATTTATATATGATAATAACAAACTATCAGAAAGAGAAAGTAAGAAAATAATCCCATTTACAATTGTGTCAAAAAGAATAAAATACCTAGGAATCAATTTAACTAAGCAGGTGAAAGACTTGTACATTGAAAACTATAACACATTGATGAAAGAAACTGAAGAAGACACAAATAAAGGAAAGATTTCTGTGCTCATGGATTCAAGAATATTCTTAAAATGTCCATACTATTCAAAGTAATCTACAGATTCAATACAATCCCTATCAAAATTCCAATAGCATTTTTCACAGAAATAGAATAATCCTAAAATTTGTATGGAAAGACAAAAGATCCCAAATAGCTAAAGCAATCTTAAGATGCTCAAGTCCCTTATATAAAATGGCATAGTATTTGCATATAACCTATGCACATCTCCCCTATACTTGAAATAATCCCTAGATTACGTATAATACCTAATACAATGTAAATATAAATAGTAAAGAGTTATACTGTATTGTTTAGGGAATAATGACAAGAAAAAAAAGTTTGTACATGTTCAGCACAGATGCAACCATCATAGGCCTTTTAATCTGCAGTTGGTTGAATTTGCACATACAGAACCCACGGATATGCAGGGCTGCCTGTATATGGAACTTTATAAAGCCTTTGACCTGAAATTTGACTTCTAAGAATTTAACCTAAGGAAATAATCATGGATGCGAACAATATTAATCTACAAGATGTTTATTAGAGAGCAACACATAAAAAAAGGAAGAGAAATCATCTAGATAGCCAACAATTAAAAGCTGGCTAAATTATGCTTTCTCTGGATGATAGAATATTATGCAACAAAAAACGACTCTGTAAAATGCCCGGATGTTGGGAACTACACATGTTATATTAAGTCGAAAGGGCAGGTTACAAACAGTAGTCAAAAACTAGATGCAAAGGAAAAAGACAGGCAGGTCACCAAGCCAAAATGCTGACAGTGGTTACAACTGGGCAGTGGTGATATCCTTTGTGCTTATCTGAAACAAGCATGTCTTACTTTTGTAATAAGAAAATGAAAGTTTAAAAATAAAAGTTGTTGTTCTAAAAGGAAAGACAAGAGCTTCCCTCTGGGGGTCTGCCAACATGGAAAATTACCAGTAGTTGTTGGCTCCCTCTGCCAAATCAACCCAGGAGAAACACGGATCCAGAAACCTTAAAATAAGAAAATCTTGAGGAACTCATTGGAACATGGACTCTGAACTCGTATGGGGGAGGGGGTTTGGAGCCTGGGGTTGAAGGCCACTGGCAGAGGATGTAGCAGTTCGAGGAAGGCAAGGCAGTTCAAGCTCTATTCTTGCTGTCACCCACTGTCACCCTCAGAACAATCATTACTTGTCCCCTTACCGAAGAAATCGGTGGCATCGGCCCCAGAGAACTAGCTCAGGAATCCACTGGAAGAAAACTCAGGGAAGCTGCCAACACTCTGCTGGAAGAGGAGCTGAAGAGAACAGGTGGGGCTGAGCAGCCTCAGGCACTCATTTCTCAACTTTCCCCTCCAAAGCCCCAGGACTGGTGGATTAAAATCAAGGCTGACTGTCTCCTTCCAAATCAGCTTCTCCCTGAGGGTTTGAAGGTGAAAACCTGCAGTCCTGCCATGTTATATAACCCCAGGAGGTACCATTCTCATCATAATCTAAATGAAGAGTATCTCCTGGAGTTGTAAAGTTACAGCCTGTACAGTCTTATCTGGCAAGGCTTGTCATTTGGTGGGGAGACTACAAACATGAGTGAATAACTGATATTCTCGGATCTTTTTTTTTTTTTTTTTGTGAGGAGATCAGCCCTGAGCTAACATCCGCCAATCCTCCTCTTTTTTTGCTGAGGAAGACGGCCCTGGGCTAACATCTGTGCCCATCCTCCTCCACTTTATATGGGACGCCGCCACAGCATGGCTTACCAAGCAGTGCGTCGGTGCGCGCCCGGGATCCGAACCAGCGAACCCCGGGCCGCCGCAGCGGAGCGCGCGCACTTAACCGCTTGCGCCACCGGGCCGGCGCCTCGGATCTTTTTTTTTTTTTGTGAGGAAGATCAGCCCTGAGCTAACATCCGATGCCAATCCTCCACTTTTTGCTGAGAAAGATTGGCCCTGGGCTAACATCCGTACCTATCTTCCTCTACTTTATATGGGACGCCGCCACAGCATGGCTTGACAAGCGGTGCGTTGGTGCGCGCCCGGGATCCGAACCTGCAAACCCGCGGGCCGCCAAAGTGGAGCGCGCGTACTTAACCACTACACCACCGGGCCGGCCCCAGATATTCTGGGATCTTGAGCTCCCTGGGCCCATCAAAGACTAAGATCTGGCCTTAAACCTTTTCCATTAAGCAATGCCATACAGAATAGCTAACATCCCCAGGGGAACCATCTTACCAGTTAAAAACTAAGGAGATACTTAAGAAGTACAACTAATGCCCTCCTGTCTCCGTCAAAAAACAAAACAAAACCTGTGAAATATATATCAATAGAAGAAAAATTATTAAAACAGACAGACCAGATTTAAAATTAAAAGATAGAATGTAAGACAAACATGATAAATACAGTAAAAGAAATAAAAAAGGATATTAACAATATGAAACAAAAATTTTCATGTAGAAAAAGAACAAGGAGAAATAGTACGTAAAACTAATTGTGAAATACAGAACACAAGAAATAAGACAAATAGTCACATGGACACAGAAGGAGAAATTGGTGAGTTAGAAGAAAGATTAAAGGGCTCTCCCGGGAAAAAGAAGACAGTAAGAAATCAAAACACAATTTAAGAACTGTGGAGGCTATAAGTAGAAGGGCCAATATCCAGATAATAGAAGTCCCAGGAAAAAAATTAAAATGGAGAGAAGGAAATATCTGAAGAAATAATGGAGAAAATTTTTCCCAAATTTAAAACAAATGGCTTAGTACTGAAAGAAAAATTGCACTGAATGTCAACAGGACAGATGAAGAAAAGCCTATTTTAGACATATTATAGTCAAATTTAAGAAAATCAGATACAAAGAAAACACTCTACTAACTTTCAGAGAAAACTACCTACCAAGAGCAAGACCCAAACTAACATCAGACTTTTTCCAGCAGCAATACTGGCTATAAGAAGACAAGGCAGTGATGTTCTTTCCTTAATGAAGGAATGAACCTTAAACCTAAAATTTTATATGCATTCAAGTAACATTATAAATTTACTACTCTGCTACTTCAAAACATTATAAAAACTACCTGGCATGCCAGATTTAATTAGATTCAACATCAAAATTAGATTCACCATTAGACCCATGTTGAATAACTTTTGGAGGAAACAAATTCCGGAGATGCTGCAAGAATTATGGGAATTATGGGTGATCAAATACCTTGGTAAAATTCCTTATTATCTTAAAAGACAGAGAGTGTGCTTATAAGAAACACCGAAGGGCAGACTATTCATAATAACCCAGAAGTAGAATTCTAGAAAATATCAACAATAAGGGTGAGGGGGGTGGGTTGGCAGATCAGGGTCCTGAGAGTGTGTTAAAGTTCTCATTTTGTTAGGGAAAAGAAGGAGGGATCTTTTATTTAAAAGCCAAAAAGGAGGAAAAGGAAGTATAGGAAAAGTATAACAGATTAAAAGATTATAGAAACAAGTCCCAATATTTCAATAATTACAATAAAGATAACTAGAATAAACTCACTAGTTAAAAGTCAGACATTGTCAAATTTGATAAAAGAAACAAAAGTAACATCTATGTGCTGTTATAAGAGGCATATCTAAAGTATAAGAATGCAGAGGTTTAAAGTAAAAAGATAAAAACAGATAAACAACAGTCTTACTAAAGCCAAAGGCAAGCTGACATACCTTTAGTAAAATAAAATACATAGACCTTAAGACCAAAAGTATTATTATGGAGAGAGACCCACTACATAGTGATAAAGGATCCAATTTATGAAGAAGACATAACAGTTCTAATCACATATGAACCTAATAAAATCACCTCAACTATGTATAAAATAGAAAGCAACAGGACCTCTGGGAGAAATTAACAAATCCACTCACTTATTTATTATTGGCAGGCCAAGCACACAGAAAGCCAGCAAAGATAGAGATAACCAGAGGTTTGAACAATAAAATTAACCAGCTAGATCCAATGAACAAATATAGAAGTCTCCACACAGTAATTAAAGAATAAACATTCTCCTCAAGCACACAAGAATATTTATAAAAATGGCCAATCTACTAGGTCATAAAGCAAGCTTCAATAAATTTTAAAGAATAAGGAGCATACACATAAGATTCTCTGACTACAATAAATTATAATAAAAACAGAAATGAAAAATCCTCATATCTTTGGAAATTAAAAACACTACTTCTAAATATCTCATGGATCAAAGAACAAATCAGAATAAAAATTAATAAAACTAAGTGTTATGAAAGCAATAGGCTACACCAAGATAGAAGCAGAAATAATGTAACAGTATACAAATATATTAAGAGGTTCAACAAATCCAAAAGTTGGTTTGTTGAAGACCAGCACAATAGACAAGCCTCTGGCAAGACTTATCAAGGAAAAAAAAAAAAGAGGTGAAAAAAAAAAAGAGGTAGGGCACAAATAAACCATACTAAGAATTAAAAAAGACAAAATTGCAAGTAAAACTGAGATTTTAAAAATAAAATATTAACAACAATTTCATAGCAATAAACTTGAAATTAGAAATAATGACAAATTTCTTAAAAAAAAACCTATCAAAACCGATTCCAAAAGAAGTAGAGAACCTGAATTGTGCAATAACTACTAAAGAAACTGAAGCAGCAGTTAAAAATCTCCCAGATAGAGACAATTTTACAGGTGAGATCTACCAAACTTTCAAAGAAGAGATTACCACAGATTTATACAAACTCTTGCAGATAAAGAATAAGAGGGAATACTACCTGCCATTGACTGAATGCTTGTGCCCCTTGTGCCCCGCCTCTCTAAATTTACATGTTGAATTCTAATGCCCAATGTGCTGGTGTTAGAAGGTCAGGCCTTTGGGAGGTGATTAGCTCATGAGGGTGGATGGATTACTGCTCTTACAAAAGAGATCCCACAGAGCTCCCTAGCTCCTGGCATGTGAGGATACACTGAAAAGTCTGGGACTCAGAAAACAGCCCTCACCTGACCACACTGGCACCTTGGTCTTGGATTTCCAGACTCCAGAACTGTGAGAAATAAATGTTTGTTGATTATAAGCTACCAAATCTGTGGTATTTTGTTATGGCAGCCTGAATGGACTAATACACTAACTAACTCATTCTTTGCAACTTAATACCAAAATCAATTAAGGCAGGCATGAGAAAGGAAACCTACATGCCCATTTCACTCATGGATATAAATGTAAAAACTTAAACAAAATATTAAAAAACTGAACCTAAGAGTAGATAAAAACATAGTATACCACAACTAGGTTGGGTGTACCACAGGTTTCATATCAGAAAAGCTATAAATGTCGTTCAGAGTAATAGAGTAAGGAAAAAAATCATAGGTAATCCTAACACACATAAAAAAGCATATAATTTTCAAAAAAGCTTGGAAGGGAACTTCATTACCTGATAAAAGTTATTTGTGAAAAAAACTTATAAGAAACATCATTCTAAATGGAGAAACATTAAGAGCACTCTTCTATTACCACCACTATTCAACATTGGACTTGAGATCCTAGATATTGCAACAGGATAAGAAAAGGAAATTAACGGCATAAAGATAGGAAAGAAAAAATAAAATTGTCTTTAGTTGCAGATGATACGGTTGCTAGCATAGAAAACTCCAAAGAATCTAAACAGACATATTATAGCACTGACAGGAGAGTGAGGAGAATATATTAACAACAACAAAATTAGAAAATGTAATCTAAAAATGATACTGTATCTGTCAGGATCGTAGCATAAAATAGAATTCATCCCAGATGTTTAAAATAAAGAAACTTTAATGAAATGACTACTTACAAATGTGTGAGCAGAATTAAGGGCCCCAGTGATGAACAGTATAGCACTCAGACTAGTAACATTGGGGATCCATTGCCATGCCTAGGGCCAAAGGGACATTGGGAGGAAATTAAGTTAGGAGTACAATTAAGTCACTTTGGAGGCGAACTCCTGTGGGATTTTTTAGCCAGAGGGAATTCAGCTACTGTCAAAAAGCTAGTGTAGAAAGAGAGCAGGAAATAATTAAAAATAACCTGATCTCATTGGCCTAACCCATCATGAACCCAACTGGGCAAGGGACCCTGAGTGATGTAGTCCTTAGGAGTCAGCTACCTAGAGCAAAGAGCAGGGCAAAGGAGGGAGAAGGCTATGGGAAGACAGGGGTGTGAACAAAAAAGATGATAATTCTCCCCAATTTGATATATAGATTTAACACAATTAAAATCCAAACAGATACACAAACAATGAACAATCTGAAAAGGGAATTATAAAAACAATTCCACTTACAGTAGCATCAAAAAGAATAAAATATTTATGATTTAACTTAACCAAGAAGGTGAAAGACTTGTACAATGAAAACTACAAAACCTTGCTAAAAGAAATTGAAGACATAAATAAGTGGAAATACAACCCATGTTCACGAATTAGAAGACTTAATATTGTTAAAATGTCAATACTACCCAAAGCGATCTACTGATTCTGATTCTAACACAATCCCTGTCAAAATCCCAATGATATTTTTTGTAGAAATAGAAAAACCCATCCTAAAATTCATATGGAATCTCTAAGGACCCCAAATAGCCAAAAGAATCTTAAAAGAGAAGAACAAAACCAGAGGACTCACACTTCCTGATTTCAAAACCTACTACAAAGCTACAGTAATCAAAACAGTATGGTATTGGCATAAAGACAGGCATATAGACCAATGGAATAGAGAGCCCAGAAATAAACCTTCACATATTCGGTCAAATGATTTTTGACAAGGGTGCCAAGATCATTTGATGGAGAAAAGATGGTCTTTTCAACAAATGGTGCTGGGGAAACTGGATATCCACATGCAAAAGAACGAAGTTGGACCCTTACCTAACGCCATGCACAAAAATTAACTCAAAATGGATCAAGGACCTAAATGTAATTCCTAAAACAATAAAAATCTTGGAAGAAATCATAGGACAAAAACTTCACGACAGTGGATTCGGCAATGATTTCTTGGATATGACACCAAAGGCACAGGCAACAAAAGAAAAAATAGACAAATTGGACTTCATGAAAACCAAAAAATTTTATGCATCAAAAGACACTATCCAGAGAGTAAAAAGGCAACCTACAGAATCGGAAAAAACACTTGCAAATCATATATCTGATAAGGGATTAATATCCAGAATAATAGAGAACTCCTAAAACTCAATAACAACAACAAAAAAACACGACTCAAAAATGAGCAAAGGATTCAATAGACACTTTTCCAAAGAAGACATATAAATGGCCAATAGGCACATGACAAGATGCTCAACATCACTACTTATTAGGGAAAGGCAAATCAAACCACAATCAGATACCACCTCACACCTATTAGAATGGCTACTAGCAAAAAAAAACAGAAAAAAACACATGTTGACAAGGATGTAGAGAAAATGGAACCCTTGTGCACTGTTGGTGGGAATATAAAATGGTACAGCTGCCGTGAAACACAGTATGGAGGTTCCTTAAAAAATTAAAAATAGAATTACTATATGACCCAGGAATTCCACTTCTTGGTATATACCCAAAAGAACTGAAAGCAAGTCTCAAAGAGATATTTGCACACCCGTGTTCTTATCAGCATTATTCACAATAGCTAAAATATGGAAGCAACTCAAGTTGAGTTGCTTCAACTCAATGAATGGATTGGATGGATTATGAAATGAATCTAATGAATGGATTATCAAAATGTCATACATTCTGGGCCGGCCTCGTGGCTCAGCGGTTAAGTGCGCACACTCCGCTACTGGCGGCCTGAGTTCAGATCCCGGGCACGCACTGACACACCGCTTCTCCGGCCATGCTGAGGCCGCGTCCCACAGACAGCAACTAGAAGGATGTGCAACTATGACATACAACTATCTACTGGGGCTTTGGGGGGGAAAAAAAAAGGGAGGAAGATTGGCAATAGATGTTAGCTCAGGGCCAGTCTTCCTCAGCAAAAAGAGGAGGATTAGCATGGATGTTAGCTCAGGGCTGATCTTCCTCACCAAAAGAAAAAAAAAAAAAGTCATACATTCATACAATGGAATATTATTCAACCTTAAAAGAAAATTCTGCAATATGCTACAACATAGATGAACCTTGAAGACACTATGCTAAGTGAAGTACGCCAGGCACAAAAATACAAATTTCATATGATTACATTTATATGAGGTTCTCAGAGTAGCCAAAATCATAAAGATAGAAAGTAGAATGGTGGTGGCCAGGGGCTGGGTGGGGAGGAGAATGGAGAGTTATTGTTCAATAGGTATAGAGCTTCAGAGTCACAAGATGAAAAGAGTTATAGGGATAGATGGTGGTGATGGCTGCACAACAATGTTAATGTATTTAATAACACTGAGCTGTACGCTTAAAAATGGATAAGACGGTAAATTTATGTGTATTTTAACACAATAAAAGAAAAGAAAAAAAATCTCAGCAGAATTTTCCAGGGAACTTGATAAGCTGAATCTAAAACTTACATGGACAAAGCTTAGTATAGCTAAAGCACTGTTGAAAAAGAATAAAAAGGACTTGCCCTACATAATGGACTTATTATAAAGTGACAGTGATTAAAACTGTATGATATTGGCATAAAGATAAACAAACTGACCAGCAGAACAGAATAGAACCCAAAACAGACCAATGCACACATGGTAGATTTATGGAGGAAGTGGGGACTATTCAAGAAACCGAACTAGAAAAAATGACTCTCCATATGGAAAAAAATGAAATTGGATTCCCAAAAATCACCCACAGATTAACTAAGGACTTAAATGCAAAAAGCAAAACTTTAAACCTTTTAGTAGAAACATAGGTAGTTGTTCTGACCTTGGGTGAGATGTTTCATTAACAAGCTATAAAAAGCACGAACCATAAAAGACAAAACTGATAAATTTAAGAACTACTATTGGTCAAAAGAATTGTTACACAAAGCGTGGCTCGTTTTTTCCAACTGGGAGAAGACATTTGCAACACACATAAAGAACTTTTACCAAACCAATATGGAAGGACAAGTAACCAAGTAGAAAAACGGGCAAACGACATGATCAGGTATTACACAGAAAAAGAAATATATATGGCTAATAAACGTGTGATGAGATGCCGCACCTCATTCTTAAATCGGGAAATACAAATCAAGGCCACAATAAAATAGCATTTTACACCTGTTCCGCTGGCAAAAATCCAGAATGATAATAATGCTGAGTGTTGCAGGGTATGTGGTTCAAAAGGCTCGCTTACGCACTGTTAGTGAGAGTGCAAACCGGCACAACCACTTAAAGATAACGCTAAATTATTTTCCAAAGTTAAACATTCACATATTCTATAACCCAGCAATTCCGCTCCTAGAGAAACTGTACACTAGGGTACATGAATGAGAATAAAAATGTTTAAAGTAGCACTGTTTATGATTATCAAAAAACAACCCAAATGCTCACTAATAGAAGGAAGTGTGTTACATTCATATAATGGAACAGCAGACTGCAGAGAAAAGGAATGAATTACAACTCAGGATGACGTGTGTGAATTTCAGTTGCATCAAATGAGTAAGCCCTGAACAACTACACACAGCATGATACTTATAAAGTGTAAAAACACTGTATCTCATTTTTAAAAAGCAAGGGAATGATAAACCCAAAATTTAGGAGGGTTCCTCTCAGAGGGGGAGGTACAAGCTAGGGAAGTCCACAGAGGTGGTTAAGTTATTGCCCTTGTTCTTATTCTTCCAAAAAAAACTGACAGGGTAGAAGGTTTCCTTAGGAATTCATAACATTATTAAAATATATAAATTGGTATGAATAAAGTAAAACAGGCCATGCATGGACCAACAATGAGACAATCTCATGAACCAAGGATTATGATTTAATCTAATTCCAGGTAACTAGAGTCCATCAAAAATAAAACAAAAACTTCACCCCTTTTCAAAAACCCTCAACGGGTCCCCATTGCATTAAGCCCCTCATGGGGTTTAAGATGTGAGATCTAGATGCTGCCTATTTCATCATTTCTTCAACATAATAGAAGGAAGGGAGGAAGGGAAACAACAGAAAAGGAAAAGGCCGCAGGACTAAGTGATTCTTAGCTAAGCAACACTTGTCTCACAAGAACAACTCATTCTTGAAGTCAGGATCCAAAACAAATGCTCTGCAAACTCCTCCAACACTATCATATGACTATGTGTTTAGTTCCCTTTATTCATATTTCTTTTGGAAAATCTCAAACTTTCAATATCCAACATGCTAGCCGTGTGTGGCTATTTAAATTAATTAAAATGTAATAAAGTTACAAATTCAATTCCTTGGTCACACTAGCCACATGTCAAGTGCTCAAGGCTACCCATAGCCACACTGGCTACTGTACAGATAGAGAGCATCTCCATCACCTGGCTTCACCCCATCTCAGCTGAAAAGATGGGGCAGAGGAACCTGCACACACACAAGCCAGGCTGGAGGAGGGGATCACAGAGGACTGCAGACAGCGAAGCCTGAGCGGCTGACCTACTGCCACGGGGGGTTCTGCAGCACCAGGCCCAAGGCTGACAGCGTTCCAGGCAGGGGCCCAAAGTGATCAGGACAGCAGGCTCAGGGAAACCTGCAACCCTTGCACTCTACCCCCGGGTGGGTCCCTCGAAACCCTCGCGGGGAGGGTAGGGACATGCATCTGTGAACATCCCAGCTCTGACTGCTGTTCCCTCCCCTCTTCCTCACTGGCACCACCTGCCCTGCCCTTCAGGGTGGTTTTGCTCTGCAGTACCTCTGGGGAAACCAAGGGAGCTAGCCTGAGATGTCAGTGTTAGCAAGCATAGCACCACAGGAATGCAGGCACTGCAGTCGCCATTTGTTTTGGAGCACTGGGGGAGGGAGGGGTAGTCTTCTCCCCCCCATCAACCCACGCCCTTGGAGGCAGGAGGTAAATCCTCTGAAGCCGGTCACTGTAGCCGGAGCCTTGTCTTAACCGGCATCTATGCACTGACCGACATTTGCCCACCCCAAGCTATCGGCCAGGACCAGTCACCATGGACCATCACAGCAGGAAAGGCCCTTGAAGTGGCCGATGCACAGGTGAGGAAACTGAGGCCCAGGTAGGGAAGGCACCTGCCCAAGTTCACATGGCCAGGCAGTGGCAGAATGGAAACAGGGCTGCCAACTTTCCTGGCTCATGTTCTTCTACTGTGCAAGGTGGAGGCTTCTGTGGAGACCTCTGCGTCCTCACGTCTGTGGTCAGTCATCCTTCTCGGACCAGCAGTGATCCCTACCCCTTCTGCTCTGCCACAGGCCCTGGCACAGAGCACAGGGATTTAAGGTGGAACCTGTGCCAGGGGCAGAGGCAGTGGCCTGAACAAGCGGGCTGGGCCTCGCGGCCAGCTGAGTTCGACAGATTCAGCCCTTTCCTGGAACCCAGTCTGCCCTTCAGCTCTGAGAAGCTGCCTGGAACAGGGGGTCAGCTCCCCTGGGCCAGCTTGTCCAGCCCAGGAATGATGGCAGGATCCCAAGTCAAGTGACCAGTGGTGGCTGGCGGGAGCTGGCCATGGGGAAGGAGGGAGGAGAGGGCTGTCAGGGGTCCCTGGGTCCCTCCTAAGGGCTCCCACAGCACCTGGGCTCCCTAGATGGCCAGCTCCAGTGGCTGCTTCTGTCAATGGACTGTGGGTCCTCGACCGCAGGGCCTGCAGCTCCTTCACCTTTGTGCCCCCAGCACAGTACAGGCACATAAGGCCGCACTCCAGAGAACATTCACTGAACCAGCAAATGAGCCAGAGAGCTGAGGGTTGGGAGAGCCCACTCAGAACAGCGGGGATGGGGGTGGGGCTCAGCAATCAAGAACATGGAATCTTATTTTCCTCTGATTTCATCATTTATAATTACACGAGCAAAGGTCTCTCTCTGCCTGACCTTGGGGCTAGAATTAGTGCACAGCAAGCGGCTCCCAGGGCTGCCCCTTACAAAGCATTTGCCACGTGCTGGGCATTCCCTTGTCATCTCCTCACCAGTTCAACCCTATAAAGTAAGTACTATCTCTTCCCGGAGGCTTAGGACGGATTTTAAAAGTTGTCCAAAAGTATGCTGCTAGTAAGTGGCACAGCGGAGACTCACAGGCGGGTATGTCCTATCTCAGAGAGGGTACTTTGGACCACTCTTCATTCATCCAGCAAATATCAGTGAGCACCAACTATGTGTCAGGCACGTTCCCAGGTGCTGTGAACAAAACCTGGCCAGCTCCCTGAGAGCTGTCACAATAGTTAATGGAGGAGACAGACAATACAAAGAAAAAATAAACATACAACCAAACAACGTAACGTCAGGATGAGACAAAAGCCATGAAGAAAAATAAGGCAGGCAAAGGGGACAGAGTAGGAGTCGTCACACTTTTTCTGCAAAAGGCCAGATAGTAAATATTTTTGGCTTTGCTGGTGGCCATGTGGTCTTCATTGCAACTATTCAGCCATGAGAAATACGCAAATGACTGGGTGTGGCTATGTTCCAATAAAACTTTAAAAATAGACAGTGAATTTAGGATTTCATTTAATTTTCATGTGTCACAAAATGTTATTCTTCTGATTTTTTTTTCAACCATTTAGAAACATAAAACTATTCTTAGTTTGCAGGCCACTCAAAAACAGGTGATGGCCCAGATTAGGCCCGTGGGCTATAGCTTGCCGACTCCTGGGACAGAGAGTGGCCGGGGTGTGTATGTGGGGATGTACCTTAGACGGAGTGGTCAAGGAGGCCTCCTCAGGGAGATGATATTGAGCAGAGACCTGAATGAGGCAGGCAGTGGGCCCTGTGCTCCCAGCGAAGGGCCCGGCAGTGTGACTGGAGCAGGGGGGAGGGCGGGAGGGAGGGAGCAGGGCAGGTGAGAGGTTGAGCAGGTCAACAGGCGCCAGATCACATGGACCTCCGGGCCCTGGTGAGGACTCTGGTCTTTGTGATGGTAAGCCACTGGGCTTAGCTTTGTGTCCTTGGGCAAGTTATTAAACTTCTCTGTGCCTCATTTCTTAACCAATGGGAATAATAATAGCATCTGTCTTGGGGCGGTAGGACTGAGGGAGCATAATGCTCTAAATGAATGTTAGCTGCGATATTAACACTGGAGTCCAGCTGGATGAGGTAGGAGCTGGGAGAAGTGGTGACAACTTCCGTGAAACTCACCCACAATGTCCACCACGTCTGGCCGGATGAGTGGCTCTCCACCCGTGAGCCGGATCTTGTCTACACCTTCTTTCACAAAGAGCCGTGCAAGGGTCAGAATCTCCTCTGTGCTCAGCAAGTCAGCCTTGGGGGTCAGCGGGACACCTTCCTCGGGCATGCAGTATTGACCTGAGGGGAAGGGAGGGGACATGAAGGCAGGAAATGACTACAGTAGTCAGGGTTGCAATGTCTCCAGTCCCCAACTCTCCCACCAGGCTGGAAGCTTCTCCTAAACCCCATCCAGACAGTGAGGAGAGACCTCGCCAAATCTGAAGTGGAACAAACCCTGGGCCAGACTCTCTCTGGGCCTCACCTTTCTCATTCATAAAATGTTAACACCCCCTCCCCATTTGGCCTTAATATCCCTTGGTGGGGAAACTGAGGGCATGAGTTAAAGAAGATGAACTAGGATGAGAGCAGAGCCTGGCTTGAGGTAGGGGCATGCCAGGTCGCTGATTCCCTCAGCTCGAGGGGTGGCTGAATGGGCCATTGCTTCTGGCATCGTCGATCCTCCTTCATTTCATCTGGTTTTGGCCACCAGTTACCCCTCTGCGTGTGTCATGAGGTGAGGGAGGCTGGGAACTCCTCTTTGGCCTGGTAAAGCTGCTCTCCTCTGGAGCTACAAGTGTTCTCATATCCAGTATATCTATTTCAGGTTATCAAAAATCCCATTTTACAGGTTTGGAAAACTGAGGTTATATTTGCTCAGGGTGAGGTAGCAGAATGGGGTAAATGAAGTGAGCCCTGGCAGGGGAGTGGGGCACCAACCCCTACTACCAGTTCCTGTGGTACAGTTTTATCAACGACTGGGTCAAGATCTGTTAGAGGGCCATTTAGTCAAATTAGTGAAGGGTCCAAAATTGGTCTTTTAAGATAGAACAGAATAGGTGAAAATATCAGAACATCAGTACTGCATGTAATAGGTATTATTTGCTTAAACATTTACTATAAACAAACACATGTATTTATTGGACCATGAAGTAAATGTATTACTTATTGTGAGCTACAGCGGAAGGAAGGAAGGGAGGGAGGGAGGAAGGAAGGAGGGAGCGGGGAGGAGCAAAGACACTTTGGAAGTCCCCCAGCAGTGGATCCGCCCCAGAGCCCTCCACATGGGATTATGAAATGACTACTCTGTCAGCCTGGCCCCAGACGACTTCTGTCACGAGACTGGGGTGTTAGCCACAGGCACTGCTGTGTAGTTTAGAGTGTCCAGCACCCCACGCCCACTGGGGCTATGTCCTGAACTATGGGAACTGCAGGGAAACAGGGGGGAGAAAGAGTCCCGAAGAGTGAGAGATCCAGGTCCTATCTTAATCCTAAATCCAACAGAAATTCTGTTTTTAAATCTAATCCCAAGTAGAACCCAGCTTCCAGGATCATAAAATTCAACCTTTACCCCTGTCTTGCCCCTGAACCCCATCTGGCAAGCAAGGAAGAAGTGGGGTGGAGACGTTTGAGAAAGAGGAATTGGGAGGATTGCGAAGGATTCCTGGGTGTGGGGAGGTTTCAGAAGCCGTTTCAGCAGATGGACAGGAGCCCAGAGAGGGCCCAGGGAGGTGACTCACATCGGAGGTTGCACTTCTCGGTGAGGGAGATCCGCAGGTAGCTGTGTTGCCGGCCGAAGCTGTCGGTGAGGAAGGCAGAGAAGGGGGCCGCGTGCTCCCTCAGGAACTGCCTCCGCCTGGACAGCTCCTGCAAGGCCAGGGACGGGGAGATGTGGGCCTCTGCTCCCAGGCTGGGGGACAGGAGCGAGGAGAGCCCATCTGGGGAGACAGTCCCCTCCATCAACCGCCCCTCTCTCATCTCTGACATCTGTACAGCACTTCCCACCTTGCCATCCCTGTGGGCTCCGCAGTCCTGGGGGAGCTGAGATTCCCCCTCTCATTCGCAGATTGGGAAACAGGCCTGAAAGACCTGCCCTCAAAACCCCAACACTCAGCCCCGGGGCTTAGGACCTCTGTAGGCACGTAGCTGCCTGCCAGCCAGGCAGCAAGGCAGAGGAAAGGGCACTAACCTCTCCCAGCCCCCACCTCCTCTCCCTCAAAGGAAGCCTGTCCAGGAAGAAGCATCTCCAATACCTCTTGGACGGGTCAGGGCGAGAGAATGTGCCACTCCGCACCTGGCAACCATGCCAACTGGCAACCACGTCCAGAAAGGAGAGAGGCAGTGGGTAACTGAGAGGGATGGTGGCCTGGGCCACCGCGGCTGTGCTGCCTGGGACATGGTGAGTCACCTCTCCAACCCAGGCCTCCCGTTCCTTACCTTTGCAACAGGAGACAGAACAAGCTCAAAGCAAAATCACTAACTGCGGAGGCTGGGTGTCAACAAGCTGCCTCCCCCTTAACTACCCCCCTGTTGATTGGGCTCCCTGGGGCCTCCCCACTGCCTAGGAGGACCCCACAGGCCAAGCCATGAGGAGCAGCTGAGAGCTACACCTGGCCGGGGAAGGTATACCCATGGGAGGGCCCCCCGCATGCAGAAGGCATCTGGGCAAGGACAGCACAACCAGGGACACCTGCAGAAGGACTGAGGCCACCAGTCTCAGGAAGGCAGAGTGGAGGGGCCAGGATGACCATCCCGCTAACCCCACGCAGAGACTGCTCTAGTACTTATCCTTCACCCTACCCATTGCTAGAAGGAAGGATTATGCACCCATCATCTGGGGCCAAAGCGGGAGGAACTTGCTGGAGGCTCCCTGCAAGGCCCAAACTCGTCCTGGGGAGAGAGGCGGCAGCCAACCTCACCCTTTCCAAGTCTGAGCTAGTCTGATCTCTCTCCTCCTCGAGAGCCAACCCTGGGTCGTGACAGATGCTGACAAGATAATTGCTCCATAGAAGTAACATCTGCAAAGCATCTTAATGGTTCCAAAGAATGTTCTCTTTTTAATTCCCACACCTACACCGTAAGGGATTATTATAACTAAGGCTCGGATGGGGTCCAAAAACATCCTTGGCAGAGCCAGGATTCAAATTCAGGTCTTCTGATTCTAAGTTCTAAATTCTTTCCTCTATTTGCACAGGGTGAGTCCAAGAAGGTAGAGGAGACAGCACACAGGGTGGGGAGAAGTCATTTCTCTAGAATCTTTAGAACAGAGAAATCATGACCACAGCAGTCTACGGACAGGGCTCTGGATTGGGGGCAAGAACTCCTGGTTTCCGGGCCAGCTATGACCTGACATACTGAGAAAGTTCCCTTACTCCTCCAGGACAGTTTTCTCAGGTGTAAGATAAGAACACGGTTATGGATAAGGTTGTGGCTATGCTAGGGGATGGGGGGCAGTCAGGATGCTGGTAGGTAAACACCCAGGATTATCATGATCCTGTAATCTAAGACAGCAGAAGGCCTCAGGCCCTCCTGAGGTCCAGGGTAACTGTCCACCTGCACTCAGGAGGAAGAAACATTTACTTCAGTGAGCTCCTCAGCCCTAGCAATGCCTTAGAACCATCTGGGAAGCTAAGGACAAAAATTCCACGGGAGAACAACTGAATTCGGATCTTGTTTTTATTCGGCGCTTGTAATTTTAATCTCTCCTGGTGATTCTAATATACAGCCAACAGCAAGGGCCACTGATTGACTCAGCAGACAGAAGGGATATGAGCATGTACAGGGGTGCTTCCATGATTTTCCTGGGTCCATAAAACTGATCTCATTCTGCCCACCACACGACCAGTTTCCCACGTCCTCGGAGAAACCCTGCTCACAGTCCCACGAGAAGAAACCAGAAGTCACTTCTCTGACCTGTTTATAGCAGACTATAATCATAACAGTAACTTCCTCCCTCCCTACGCACCCACCGCCTTTCCACTGGTACTCTTGGGGATGGGGCAGGGGACACTCCAGAGTCAAGAGCCCCATCGACCACCAGAGTCCAGGAGATCTGACACCTGGGAATCTGGATTTATGGCAGAGTTGTACCCTCTTCTCCATCAATAGCTATTGGCAATTCGGTAATTAGTTAGTCACCCTAGATCCCACCTCCTCACTTGCAAAGATGTCCCCCTCACCCTAATCTTAACGTACTAGGGGAGCTGGTGAGGAAGGAGCCCAAATAAATCCAGGAATTGGGAGCGAGTGAGAGGAATAAGGACTATGACTCAGCAGAAACCAGAGAGCAAGCAGTGTAATGGGACAATTAAGAGTGGAATTAGGCATGGCGGGGGAAGAGGCAGGCCAGGTTTCACTTTTAAAACATGCAGTAATCTTATCCAGCTTCATTCAGACTCTGTACTTCTGGCCAGTACCTGACCTAGCCTCCTCCACACACATTCTCACCCTGCTAGGCTTGCAAATGCCTCACTTGGATATTAACAAGCCTCATCCCTACCTCTTCTCTCCTCCAACACTGCATGTCCTACTTTCTTTCTTCATTTTTTTTTTCCCCCTTTCCTTTAAACCCCATGGAGGAAAAAAATACCAGCACCAGTCAAAAGAGCCTGGCCCCCAGAGAGAATTACCAGGCAGGGTCGACAGCGATGCCTCACCCAGGAACAGATGGGACATGTCAGAAGTGATAGAAGGCCCTTAGGTGCTCATATTCCCAGGGCCCCAGCCTGGACCAGGCTGCTCCCCCTGTGTGGAAGCCTTCCCGCCTGACTCGGTATCCCAGGGTCTACACAGTATGTCTTAGCAAGTGTCGAACCCCTGTGTCAATGAACAAATAGGCTGGTCCCTAGTCCAAAGAGAAAAGCAGTATGTGCAAAACCTAGTTACACCGGGGTCATCGTTCATCTCCAGGCTGGTCTCTACTGTCAAAATGGTTTGGCCTACTGTAGCGGTTCTCAACAGCGGCTGCACTTCTCCATCACCTCAAGAGCTTCTAAGAAGCACTGATGCCAGAGCCCCACCC
Source organism: Diceros bicornis minor (assembly GCF_020826845.1). Lineage (NCBI taxonomy): Eukaryota > Metazoa > Chordata > Mammalia > Perissodactyla > Rhinocerotidae > Diceros > Diceros bicornis. The sequence goes on along the minus strand of NC_080753.1, from coordinate 25,312,235 downwards.
TGAAGATTCTCACTCAACTGCTGTGGAATGGGGCCCTGGCTTTGTTTTTGGGTTTTTTATTAAGTGCCTCAACTTTTTACTCTGCAGCTCAGGATGAGAACCAGTGGCCCAGCCACACCAGGATCAGGAGCTATTTTAGCCCGGGGAGAGCTGCTGCGGTTCTGAGCGTAGGCTTTGAGAGCAGGTAAACCTGAATTACAAGCCTGGCTCTGTTACTAACTAGCTGTAGAGCAAGTCGCCAAAATTCTTTAAGCCTTAGTTTCCTCATCCATAAAGTGTGGATAATAATTCTACCTAACTCAACTAGAGGAGTTCCTGGCACACAGGAGGTATTCAATAGAGATCACTGCCATTTTCTTAATATAATTCCTACTTACATATATTCATTCATTAAACAGATATTCATGCAGGAGCACTGGCTATGTGTGCTATGACTAGTTTTCCCACTCTTGTCAGCTTCGCCAGTCCTGCATGGCCTTCCAACCCTACTTAATGGCAGATGGCCCAAGGCTGGGGTTTCAGACCTGCTGTCACACCACCCAAAGCAGGACAAGTGGGGTCTGGGCTCCCCCAGGACCACAGATACTAGTGCTAGGAACCAGGCACTGGGCAGCCTACCATATGCAACTGGTAACATCTTATCTACATACCCCATGAAGCTTGAGGTGGAGGGGAGTGGTACAAAGAAGTTAGTTTAGGGAAGGATGCTGCCCTCAAAGAACCTTCCAGAGTATTTAGTCCCTAACCTTGGGCATTTGATTTGAATGATAAGCACCAGCCCCCAAATTGCTCTAGAGTGTAAAGAGAGTAGCAGGATTACTCAGGGGTAAAAGAGCACATTTCAAACTCAAATATCAGTGGCCCCAATTTACTTGCCATTTGGGAAGATATATACCAGGGGTGACTTAAAACTAATCTATCAAATGAGAGGACCTAGTGAAGTTTCCAGCCCCAGACCTAGATCTCCCATCTCCCTCCATCCCACCCTAAGGGTGGGGTCTCTACACCTCTGGCTCCTGGCACAGACAGCCACACTTCACTGAAGGAGAGATTTTCAGGAGATGGGCAGGATGGGAGTCAAGATAATCCCCTGAAAGGTCTTCTTTCCCTCCATGTGTTACTGCCCCAGGCCAGGCCCTGCTGTCCCCTCCTACCTTCTTCTACCCCCAGTTCCTTCCTGCATGACCCGCTCTCCAACATTTGTTCTTTCTGGCCCCCTGAACAGCTGGGTGCCTTTACCTACAGAGTCACCCTCTCCCCCACCTCTGCCCCAAAGCAGCACACCCAGGACCTGAGGCCAGCCCCCTGTTGCCCCAGCAAAGCCTGCACGGAGCCTGAGAGGGAGAAAGAGGGGTGTAGCGCTTCTGGACTGGGGTAAGCCCTGCAGAGATGACTGTCTGGGCCGCCCCCGTCAGGATGGCAGGTAGCTGTGTCTCCCCCACCCACCTCCCCTTTCCACCTATAGAAGCGGCTCCACCTGTCTTTGGACCAAGCCCAAGGCTCCCTTTCCACTGTCCTCACAGCCAGCTCCCATTCCACACCTCACATCTCTCCCACACCCACTCACTGACACACAGATAACACCCAGTGGCTTTTCCCTCTGTCTCTCCAAGCACCTCCCATCCCAAACCAGACACCCAGGGCCCTGGGGGTGGGGGGGTGTGGGCATAGGCACCCTGCAGGAAGGGAACAAGGGACAGAGGTTCCAGATGCCCCACCCCTGCTCCTGCCAACTGGCAAGTCTGTGGAAGGCTGAACATACATAACTCTGGACTTGTCTCACCTCTAAGATTCTCTTCAAGACGTGCTGTGCTCTCCCCGACTGTGTAAAGATGGGCTGGTCCACCCCTCGGTTTTAATGACATGAAGAGAGGGGAAATGACAGCCCTGGGAGCCAGGTGAAATTGGAGGCAGAGCAAGGGTGAAAACTTGGGCTCCCAGTCCAGTGCTCTGTCTACTATTCCATGTGGCCCCTCTCTAGTGGGGGTTCAAACAGCCAAAAATACCCGCTGACTCCACTGCCTGCAAAGCACCATGTTAAGCACTGTGGGGAAATACCTAGGAGGCAGGGAGCACCCAGCACTCAAGGAGCAACCTGTCTGCCGAGGGTAACCCTAGTGGGGAATGTCCAAGATGGGAGATCTGTGACAAATAGCTGACAGAATGATTATCTTGAGTGTCCAGGTGGGAGGGGACTAACGGGACGCAGCACGTGCCAATGGTAGCAAGGATAATAAAAATTACAACAAACATATACATAACAGACTTACGCGTGCCAGGCTTTGTCTAAGCATATATTAACATATGTTAACTCTTGATCCCTATAACTACCCTATGAGGTAGACACTATTATTCCCATTTTACAGATGAGACCGAGGCACTGAGAGGTGAAGGAACTTGAAGTTCACACACCGAATAAATGGTAAATCCAGGCATTCTGCTCCAGAGCCCATCTTCTTACCTGCTAATTGCACCTCCCCTCACAGCATAAAGGAAAGGGTAGGGTCAGCCTCTCCCCCGTTCGCCCCACAGGTTAACTTCAATGAGTCCCCTCACCCAAAACATAGACTCTACCTACAGCACATGGTTTACTGTGAGGACTAAAGCACTTAGCACAGGTCCTCTCGTGAAAGGTACAAGATAAATCCCTTCTCTTGAATTCTTTCAAGATCTCAGCAATTTTTGCTTTCCTATTTTTCCCTCAGTGAAGTTCAGAGTTCAAGAATACTGAAAAACTTCTCCACCTCCCAGCAGTGGGGCCTGCTAACTGTAGATCCCAGAGGGCGTCAGATTTGGGAAAAGCAAGTTAGGCTGAGGCCCTCCCCCGCATTGAGCAATAGTTCGGGGGGGGGGGGGGGGAGCATGATCCAATGAATCCCAGGACATGAAGCCGTGTGCTAACAGATGGGAAAGAAAAACCACATTGGTCTAGAAAAGAGGTTTCACCAAATGAAACAAGACGCTTCTCCCCAAATTATTCTTTCACCACATGGGCAAAAGAACAAACCTAACACTTGTTATAACATGAATCACTCTGAGGGGTGCTGTCATCCCAACCCTAAAGAGACACCAGAATCCCTAACTTGGAAGAGCCCAGGGTCTGCTCTGTTCTGCTCTAGAATGAGGCTGAACCCTCCTAAGGGAAATGAAGATGAAACAGAAAGTCAGCCAAGGGCAGGTCACAGAGCCCTGTGACTACAGAAGTGACAACTGACTTGGTGGCACCAAGGTGACATTTTTACTGTCACACTATGAAGCAGGGTGTCTCAAGAACATCTGATCACACACAGACAACCTCCCCTGGGAGGATAGGGAGGAAAATGTTTAAGGAAGAGGTTGGGTGTGAGGCAGGGCTGGGAGGGGTACTAACATCTCATTGGACCCAAAGCCCTACCCGCCTGCTCGCCCATCTCTGGTGGTCACTCAGACCCGGAAATGGGTGGCATGGCTGGGTGGGCAGGGAGGTTTTTAAGCGAGACCCTAAAAAGCCCCCCACCCCCACCCCCGGCTGGGGTATCTGGTGAGACTGGGCAGTCTCTCTAGAGGACATCATTCCACTGCTCTCCCTACCCCCAATTAAGCACCCAGAGGTCCCTCCCAGAAGCACCGGACGGGCCAGGCTGCTTCTCAGAGTAAGGGGCAGCTTGCCAGACCACCCTCTTCCGGGAAAGGTGTGGATGCAGGGAGGCTCACCTCTGCAGCATGCTGGGAGGGCTCCCCGGGGCGGGGCTGTGTCACCGGGGCCCCCGAGCTGCAGCTCCGAAAGCTGGACCTGAGGACTCGCCGCACCATCCGGGACACCGTCTGCGCCGCCATGAAGCCTGTTGCCCTGGCGAGGCTCCACGGGGTAGCCGGCTCGGAAGCGCAATAGCCGGGACTCGCTGCCCTGGGTCATAGCGGCAGGGGCGGGGCTGGGGCGGGACCCACGCAGCCAATCAGCGAGGGCGCCGCGCAGCCTTCTGGGAGTTGTAGTCTCCTCCCTCTGCTCCTTTCCTGGGCTGGGGAAGCGTAGGGCTCGGAAAGCGCAAGTTTAAACTCAACAGGAGATCTCAGTTCTTACCCTCCAGAGCTCTCTGGCTGCTCTGGTCCCAGACTTAGGTCGTGGTGTGACTGGCACAAAGTGCTGTAGGCAGATGAATGGTGCATTGCCTTGGGCGCAAAATTTAAGGGGGTGCCAAAAAGGTAGCTTATCAAATAATATTTTAATGCATATTTTAAAAAGTCAGAATCAATGCAAAAAAAATCCCATGATGAACAAAATTTCAACACTTTAGATAAAAACAAGATCCGACCCTGCATGTTTAAGATTCATTTCACTTCGTTCATGGTGGTCTAGGCCCTGGTTGTAGGATAGTCAGCTGCCTCTTTCAAGATACCCTTCTCCAATTGTGCCCCAAAAGGACATTAACAGTCTTGGCCTCTCTGGTTAAAAAAGGAGTATACGGGAAGAAGTCACAGAATGAGTGGATATCATTTCTGGAATGCTTCTGACACACCAAGCACCAGGCTAGACATCATTCAATACTTGCAATAATCTTGCAATTGATAGAATGTCAATTTTGCAACTGAGGAAACTGAGACTTAGAGAGGTTAGGTAATTTTCCCAAAGACACACAGTTGATAGGTGGCAAAACTGGGGTTTAAACTCAGGACAATCTGACTCCTAAAGTTAAGATTCAGTATATATCAGGAATTGGGGAGGGGGGGGGAGGTGTCTTTCTCTCTCTCAAAAACAAAGATGGATGGTAATGAACATTCATTAATGAACCTATGTACTAACAGTCATTATGCTCAAACCAGCCTATCTGTTGTATCCAAAACTCTTTTTGCCATGGAATTGCGAGAATCAAACATTGACTGGAACATACTAGCTGCCAAGTGTACATTAGGAAATGGGGATACAGTTCTTGGTCTTGAAGAATTGACAGACTAGTGCAGAGGAAAGGATAACTGACTATAGCTAATTGGTACAAATGCAGCAAGACTGGCAGAAAACCTGGGATAATTTTAGCCTTAGATGCAAGGTGAGTTTCTTATGATGTTCTTCAAAGTTCAGACAATACATTGCAGGGGGTGAGGGTGCGTCTGGGTATGTCTGAAACTGGTGGGACAGGCCTGATAGAAGTCTATTTGCAAAGGGCCTGAGGCCTGTTCAAGCTCTGTCCACTGCTAAGTTTGATGTCTGGATTTGTCAGGAGAACTGGGTGTGGAGATGAGAAGGACAAAAAGAAGGTTTTTTGTAGGTATGAGGCCTGAAGAGCTTCCAGGAGAGGACTCAACCTCAAGGAAGGAGCCATCTGACATAATGAATTTGATCTGGTCGTGAGTCCTTAGAGTTTGGAGGAAGCAGAGATTCTGAGTCTGTGTCTTAGTTCTTAATCAACTCTGTCCCCAACTATAGTGGTTTCTAATGACTACTGTAACAAATTACCACAAACTTGGTGGCTTAAAACAAAATTTATTTTCTTACAGTTCTAGAGGCCAGAGTCTGAGATGAGTTGTACGGGGCTAAAATCAAGATATTGACAGGAACATTCCCTCCAGACACTCTATGGGAGAATCTGTTTCCTCTGCCTTTTCCAGCATCCACAGCTGCATTCCTTGGCTCGTGGTCCCTTTATCCTCAAAGCCATCAGCGTAGCATCTTCTTTCTGCGACTCTGCTTCTATCTGCTTCCATCCCATGGCCTGCTTCCCTTCTGTCTTAAATCTCTCTCTGCCCCCTTATAACAACACTCGTCATTGCATTTAGAGAGCACCTGGATAATCTAGATGAGTTTTTCAATGTGGATCCTTCTTGGGGGCTGAGGGACAGAAGACAGAGAGAGAAGGTGGTAGTGTATGGAGAGAAAGATCTACCTGTTGGCCAGAAACCAAATCACTGGAGGGAATTAAATTGTAGGTGTTAAACCTTTTAAATGAGCCCCTCAAGATGATCTTGTGCCCTCACTCAGTAGCCCCACTCTTTGAGCCCATCTAAAATGCCACCAGATGCATGAAGCCTTTCTAGATTCCACCCTCTTCATCCAAATTGTATGTGATTGTTCCTGCGCTTGGGCCTTATCGTCACTTTCTATAGAACCTTGGAACTCCAAGGCTGAGCAAAACCTTACAGCTCATTCAGTTTAGCTTGTAAGCTGAAATGTCTGTGATTGTGAATCTATGTGGACACATGCAGTGCTGGGAAACTTTCTGATTTCCTGACATTGTTCCACTTAAATACCTCTTTGGCTATTAAAATTCTTACTCGTATTGAGCAGAAATGTGGCTCTTTCTTTCAACATATGGTGATTAAGTGTCATCCAGGCCACACCCTCTGCTAATGGCTGTGGATAAGGAAATACCTTCAGGAACTCACAGCCTAGAATAGGGCTCTGATCTCAAGATCCCATGGATGGATTTGGGAGGACCCATAGACCCCTGAAATTGGTTGTATGATATTATATATGTGCATTTTTTCTGGGGAGTTGTGGCTTTCATCACGTGCTTAAGAGGCCCATGACCAGAAAGAGAGAATACTGGTCTAGAAATTACCCTTGTGTGATATCCTCCTATTGGCCCTATTTTTACCCTGTGGGGCTATTGCATCTACCCTCTCTTTCATTTGAGAGCCTGAACACAATTTCTCTCCTCTTCAAGGTACACTGCAGCAATTATTGTCAACCCTTGTACACAACATCATGTGAGTCACTGTGCCATTTTAGTCCATCTTCCCAAATACACTTTGGTTTGTCAAAGTCCCAGGGGCAGATTGTATTTTTAAAGGATGGCTGCAGGGGCCAACCCAGTGGCAATAGCGGTGAAGTTTGCATGCTCTGCTTTGGCGGCCCAGGGTTAGCATGTTTGGATCCCGAGCATGGACCTACACACCGCTCATCAAGCCGTGCTGTGGGGGCATCCTACATGCAAAATAGAGGAAAGTTAGGACAGATGTTAGCTCAGGGACAATCTTCCTCACACAAAAAGAGGAAGATTGGCAACAGATGTTAGCTTAGAGCTAATCTTCCTCACCAAAAAAAAAAAAAAAAAAGGCTGTAACAATATCTCCTGTCTCAAGTTCCGCCTGAGCCGTGCTGTCCGATAGAAACTTCTGCAATGATGGAAATAGTTTAAGTCCTCATTAGTGACTTTTGAGTGACTATTGAGCACTTGAAATGTGGCTAGTATGACTGAGGAACTGAATTTCTAATTTCATTAAATTTTAATTAAAGAGTAAACAACCATGTGTGGCTAGTGGCTACTGGATTGCTCAGCATTGCTCTAGAACCTTGTTTTCCCCATCAGGAAGTAGAATTATTTCTCCTCTGCTTGCATCTAGGTAGGTTTGTAACTGGCTTGTAACCAATAGAATATGGCAGAAGTGATGCTGCATGACTTCTGAGGCTAGATTAGAAGAATATGATGCAACTTCCAACTTAACAATTTACCTCTCGTGATCTGGTCTCTGGCTGGCTGGAAGATATTTCCCTGCTTATCCCCCCATCCCATTCTCTCCCCACCTGTCTGCCATTTCCCAACCCCTAAAAAAGATCCAGGACAAAACGTGGAAGCAACCAAGACGTCCTTCAGTAGGTACAAGGATTAATAAACTGTAGTACATCTAGACAATGGAATATTATTTCAGTGCGTAAAAGCAATGAGCTAATTAAGCCATGAAAAGACATGGAGGAAATTGAAATGCGTATTACTAAGTGAAAGAAGCCAGTCTGAAAAGGCTACATACTGTAGTTGATTCCAACTATATAACATTCTGGAAAAGGCAAAACTATGGAGACAGTAAAAAGATCAGGGTTGCCAGGGCTTAGGAGGGAGGGATGAATAGGTGGAGCATAGAGCTTTTTTTATTTGCGGGGAAGATTAGCCCTGAGCTAACATCTGTTGCCAATCCTCCTCTTTTTGCTGAGGAAGACTGGCCCTGGGCTAACATACGTGCCCATCTTCCTCTACTTTATATGTGGGATGCCTGTGTCAGCATGGCTTGATAAGTGGTGCACAGGTCCACGCCTGGGATCTGAACCCACAAACGCCGGGCCACCAAAGCAGAGCACACGAATTTAACCAATATGCCACCAAGCCGGCCCCCCGGAGCACAGAGCATTTTTAGGCAATGAAACTATTCTGTACGCTAGTACCTGCCGTTATATATTTGTCCAAATCCATAGAATGTACAACACCAAGAATGAACCCTATTGTAAACTATGGACTCTGGGTGATAATGATGTGTCAATGCAGGTTCATCAGTTGTAACAAATGTACCACTCTGGTAGGGGATGTTGATAGTGGAGAAGGCTGTGCATGTATGGGGGCAGGGAATACATGGAAAATCTCTGTACCTTCCCCTTAATTTTTCTGTGAACCTAAAACTGCTCTAAAAAATAGTTTTAATTAAAAAAAAATCCCTGATGGGATTTCTAGCCATATGCCCATTGCTTCTCTCTCTTGTAATAGAAGCCTCAAATATCTAGCCCTCTATGCTTATTCCATCAGTAGCTGTGGACTCTCTTTACAAATTTAGGTATTTTAATTAATCAATGAAATAAAAAGTCTTAGAAAATATTGTTTCAATTCCTATAGTTTCTCCCTTTTTGGACCTTGTTCAGAATATTCTCCATTTGCCTCTCCAGACCCACTCCCTGACTCTCCCCATCCTGCTCTGAGGACTAGGAGGTTAATCTCTACCAATTGCTTCGATGGCATCACCTGTGTCTCTGGTTTCCAAATGGATCTGGCCAGTAGGAGGCACAGGCAGGAGATCGGAGAGCAGGAGGAGAGATAAGTCGGAGTATTTATTCCTCCTACTCCCTGTTTTGCTATGATTCTGGCAATGACTGCCCTTCTACAACTATAGCTGTTGTTATATGGCCCCTCTGCCATGAGTCCACCTCTCACCAGGTCCAGGTACACCATTTCTAACACCTGTCCCTTCAGGCTGGGGTGGGGTTAGCTTTTCTCTGTTGATGGTCACAGATGCCTCAACATCCACATTGGCCACTTGAACCCTGCCCACACCTCGAAAATGGTCCCTTCAGCAAAATGTTCGTTCAAAGATCTCAGCTAAACATGCTGTCTGTTTGTTGCTGGTCCCGTGACTGATACAAGATTCAAGGACTTCTCTCTCCCATGGTACCCTCAATATACCTTTGTTAGCAGTGGCACTTACAACATAGTGACAGTTTATTTATATGCCTTCTGCACTATAAGCCCTTTGAGGGCTGGTGCCAAATCTAAATTATCTGTAATCACAGCATCTAGCATGATATTTAATGCACAGTAAGCTCCAATAAACGTGCATGAAATGGTGCATTCCATATCTCTGACTTGCCTTTCCAATGCGGTGGCTGTATCAGTCAGGATAGGCTAGATCATGCTGTCGTAACAAACAACCTCAACATCTCGGTGGCTGGAAACCACAAATATTTGTTTCTCATTTGTGCCACATGTTCAGCAAGAGTTAGCTGGGGATTGTTTCCCATCGATGTTGTCCTCACCCTGGGCCCCAGGCTGATGGGGCAGCACATAAACATTGGTGGTTACCAAGAGGGAAAGAGTGTGCCAAACTGGCTCTTAGAGAGCTTCTTCCTGGAAATGCCACACATCACTCTGTTCCAAGCAAGTCACGTGGCCATATCTCCTTTCAAAGGGAAGAGAAGCTGAGCCCTCCCGCAGAGGGGAAGCAGATACTGGTAAACAGTAAAAATCTTACCACAGGAATAAATTTCCTCTTGTGGTCTAATGTGTCACCCAGGCTTTTCCATTTCCCTGGACAACTCTTTCCTTTATTCATCCCTGTCACTTCCATTGCATGCTGAAACAGCCAGGGTGGCCTCACGTGTCTGCATGTCAGCCATAGTTCCAGAGCCATTAAGTGCTGATTTCAGCACTCTCTTGCTTAGAGTCTGCCATCAGCAAAATTAAGAGGAAGAGAGTTTGAAATACCTCTTTAAATGCAGCAGTTCTCAAACGGTGGGTTTCTGAGGTCAACTGTTTTTATAATACTAAGATATTATCTGCCTTTTCCACTCTCATGCTCTAAGTCATAGAGTACAGAGGAATCTTCCAGAGGCTATTCAGTTGCGATTTCACAACAAATTGAATGCAAAAGCCGAAATGAGAATCCAGCTGCCTTCTACTAAGCCCGACATAAAAGAGAGTTGCAAAAATGCAACACAATACCACTTTTCTCCCTAATTTTTTTTGAAATTATAGTTATTTTAATAAAAGTGTTAACATGTAATAGGTATTATTGACTTTGCTATTTTTAAGTGAGTTAAATATTTTCAAAATTTCTGTTTTAATTTGTAATATGGTAAATATAAACTAAATAAATTGATATATTAAATAGATATAACACATATAAGCACACATTGTTTGGAGTCTTTGATACTTTTTAAGAGCATAAAGGGTTCCCAACTAAAAGTTTGAGACTTGTTGCCTTAATATATACTCTCTCATCTTCTGCAGACCCAGAGGCATCCTAATAGTGCTTTGTAATTGCTCTATGTCCACACCATCCTCCCCAAACCATTGAAAATAAAATAAACTCATGCCAACTCCCTTACTTCCCTGGGCTCCTGGAGTGGACTACCTGTTTTGCTAAAGGGATCATGGTGGACTGATGGCTTCAAGAGGCCTCCCTAGCGATCAGGTTCAAGGCAAGGGCCCCATGCTGGGAATCAACCCCATGCTTCATGTCTAACCTCTGCCATTTAGTCACTTTCTCTCTACAGGTTTAGGTTCCTTGTCAGTTAGAAATCTTAAACTGGTCTACAGTTTTGGGGGATAATTAAGTCATATAATGCATAAGCAAGTGCTCTTTTTTTTTTTTTTATGATATTGTTTGAGAGCAAGGAGTGCCTTACTAGTGTCACTGAAACCATCCTTTCCCCACATGGAAGAGTTGATACAGATTGATTCCTTTGGGTCTATTAAGTCTCCAGGGCAGCTTCTATTAGAATTCGGTAACCCTCATAAGGGATTTGTGGGTCCATTATAAACCATGAATACCTTAAATCAAATTAGTTTAACTGTTTTCCAAGAATAGGTAGCCAAGAGCAATAAAGGGAAATGGGGCAAGTATAATGATGAGTTGGGAAGATTGAGAAGAAATAGGAATGGCCAAGAAGGATGGGCCCCAACCACCAGGGAGTCTTGAGACCCTGGTTACGTGGGAGAAAGGAGGGTGTGGGAAGGCATTGAGAACCTTTTTCTGAGATCTTCCCAGATCTTTTGCAGACTGGCTCCTCATCCCTATTGTGAAATCACCCTGAAATATTTCTCCTCTTCATCTCCTTCTGAGTGTATTGTGGTTTTAAATAGGTCCATAAATTCTTAATTACTCCTCACTTCAAAAGGTGGAGCCTAGTTCCCCTCCCCTTAAATGTGGGCTGAACTTAGGAACTCTAACAAATGGACTGTGGCAAAAGGGATGGTATCAGACTTCTGAGCATAGTTAATAAAACACACTGTGGCTTCCTCCTTGCTCTCTCTCTTGAATATCTCACTCTGGGAAAAGCCAGTTGCCATGCGTGTCATGAGCAGCTCTTTGGAGAGGCCCACAGTCCAGGAACTGAAACCTCCTGCTGACAGCCAGTGAGGAACTCAGGCCTCTAGGCAGCAGCCATGTGATTGAGCCATCTTGGATGTGGATCTTCCAAACCCAGTCGAAGCTTCAAATGACTGCAGCCCCTGTGGGTATCTTGACTGAAATGTCATAGGATCCCTGAGCCAGAACCACCAGCTGGCCACTGCCAGACTCTTGACGTTCAGAAACTGTATGAGATAATGAATGTTTGTTGTTTTAAGCCACTTCCTTTGGGATAACTTGTTACACAGCAATGGATAATTAATACAGCGTGTGAATTCCTCCTGTGAGTTACTGTTTCCTTAAAGATATTGTCTGTCCCCGTTACAGGAAACGGATGCCCTTTGATATCTGTGTTGGTGGAATTCTGGGTTGCTATTCTCCATATGCCCCACCCTTACCTGTGATCCATTTTCCACCTCTCTTTGCCCTGCTCTCTGCTCTAGGAGGTCGATTCCATAGACTCCCTTGCCCTCAGGCTTCAGTTTGGTTTCCATCCGTGGAAAGCACTGGTAGGGGAGCAGAGGGCAGGACAAGAGAGAGGTCTGGACATTTACCCTCTGACTCTGCTTCCCTTCCGACCAAGCCTAGGAAGGCAAGAGATGATATCACATGTGACCTTATTTTACTCATACCTACAGAGTTGGAATTCACTGTGGGAAGGCCAATGCATTTAGAAGAAAAGCCGCTCACTCTTGGTTCTTCCTTTGAACTTGAAAATAGCCTCTAATTCCCCTAAAACAATCAAATCCACTTACTCAGTCCTGATTCTTCTGCAAGCAAAATCAAGTTGCACCATCTGGATTATGTGATTGCTGTTTGCTATATCCAGTTGGGATAATTATCAGGGTGGAGATAAGAAACAAGGACTATCAAAGGCTGACATCTCTGGAAACACCTCAGAAGCTCTTCCTGCTTGTTTGGTTGGGAGAGGGCCGAGATTGGCTGGGCCGAGAACACGACGTGATGTTCCCCTCCTGGAGCAGTCAGGGAGGGGCAAGCCTCTGTGAATAGGCAGGTGATGAACCAGAAAGGGCCCAGCTTGGCACCAGGGACACCCACCAGTCCTCACTTGCTGTGTGCGCACTGCCTAACCTTGGGCAAATTACTCAACTTCTCTGGTCTCCTCATGTGTCAAATGGAAACTTGCCTCTCTCATCTACTTCACAGGATGGTGGTTGTGAAAAAATTAAATAAAATTTTGCTATATTTTTAAAATATAAGATGAAGCACAAAGAGGTTAAGTAACTAGCCCAAGAACACACAACTAGTAAGCCATGAAGCTGGAATTTGAACCCAGAAGCCTGGCTCTAGAATCCATTCTCTTGAGCGCTATCCTTTGTTGGTGCCCTTGACCCTGACCACACCCCTCAAATAGTCCCTTCAGTAAATTCTCTTTGAATATCTCTTTAGATCTCTCATCTTTGTCCTACTGTAGTTCTGTGTGATAGTCTATTGTCTTTCATAACCTTACATGATATTCAAAAAGGCAGGGAACTACTTAAAAAAATAACTTTGAATTAAAAGAACTTTATATTTTCTATCAAAGTCAAATTCTATGTAAAGAAAGTCTATTAATTATAAATGAAAAACATTCCCTATCTCTTTTCTAAAGAATACTAAGGAGCTAAAATGAATGAGAACAGAAGTCCAAAATCTCTTATCTGAAAGCCCAGGGGCCAGATAGATTTTGAAATTTAGAAATGTTTTGGAGTTTTGAAAAGTCACGTACTGTGTATTATATACACTGTATGTGTATGTGAAAGTGTATGAATATATTACATAACACAGGGTCCAGGGAAGCCTCCAGTAATCGCAATTTTTCTGCAGGAAAACAGACATATTCACACTAAGTGGGATAGATAATGGTTATAAATAATTCATGTCAGTAGGTCATGTTTTGCTGACAAATGAAGTATGGAAAAACCTTCAGTTTTTAGAAGTAGTTTGGATTTTGGAATTACAAATAAAGGATTGTGGACATGAGGTAATACAGAATTAGGCCAAGGGTAATCAAGATAAACTTAATCAACTTTCATCAGAGAGAGGAGTACACCCTTCTTCCTCCTAGTTCTAGTTACCTCCTCAGAAAGGAGGATGGAGTTCTACAGCTCTGTTCTCTCCCAGGTCAAGATCATAGGGATGATTATTTTTTTTTCTTGAAGTTTGTAGACTAGGGCAGCCCATATGCTATGAAACGCTGACCCTGAGAAAGGAATCAGGGTTTTGCTTTTCAGGGTGGGGATATCTTATGTTTGCATCTCTGGACATCCTCTCCATCTTCTCCACCTTGCTCTGGGCCTCAGAAGGCTGATCTTTGTGCTCTGGCTTCTGACTGGACTTGTCCAGTGCGGAGCCCTGGCAGGAGATCACAGGCGGGAGAAGAGTGGTGTCTGGGTGCTGGTTCCTCAGCTCCTTCCCTGAGTGGCTGCCCTGGGATGGCTGCGTCCTTCTGTTACAGTCACAGCTTCTGTCAAGGTGGTCCTCCCCACGCAGATCTCTCTCCTTCCTGAGGTCTGTTATCTGTTCCCCTCTCCTTCTCCTTCAGGCCTAGGAGTGGTACCACCCGCCCCCCAACCACCACACACACACACTGTTACCAGCTCCAGGATACTGCACTTTCCTTTGGGGTTTCCCTATACCCAGCCCTTACCTTTATACATATCACTTTATTAAACCCTTCCAATTTGAGTGTATCCTCTGGGTCTTGACTGAACATTGACTGGTACAAAAGCCAAGATCAATTAAAAAGTGAAAACAATTCAACCAATCTGTACCTAAGAGTTAAATTTATTTAAATATTGTTTTCAAACGGTAATTTAATATAGAACTAGTATCACTTAAAAAAACATGTATTAAAGAATAATAATTTTATAGAAAATTCCTTATAAACTCAACTTTCTCAGTGAGAATAAACTGACTCCACGCATGGTCTGTTTTAAATCCTTTCTGGAACAAGGTAGGATACAGGCGTGGTGCACAACGAGCTCTGTAGTGGTCTAAGGGCTTGTTGGTATGGCCCCAGGAGACATTTGGGAATCTGGTCCTTGTCCTGCTTCAACAGTTCTCAGTGTCGGAAAGTCGTGCATGGACCGGGCTGTACTATCCCATAGAGCATGAGGATAGTGCCCTATCTGTTCAGTGTCCTCAACAATCACATTGTACACTTTATCATCCCAGGAAAGACAAGGCACACTGGGCCCAGGGGAGGAGGTTTCTAGCACAGGTACAGATTACATGTGTGTAAGGGCTAACCTGGCCTGGTGTGTATAAGGCTGGGCCTTGGAAGGGAACAATTTATTCTTCCAGAAGATCTGAGGGGCCCTTACTCCTGGCAAGGCTTTGTGGGCCAGTAAGCTTACAACCCTTCCAAAGTAGAAAGGCAGTATAGTACAGTGGTTATGAGCATGGACTCTGAAGCCGGGATGCCTGGATCAAACCGTGTTCCCACCATTTACCAGCTGTGTGACCTTGACCAAGTTAGTAGTCTATGCCTCCGTTTCTTCATAATTAGAAGAAGACAATAGTATGGACTTCTTAAGGGTGTGTGAAGGTCAGATGAGTCAGTCTAGAGTGCTTGGGCTTAGAGCTGTGCCTGGCACTTTGGACCACTCAGGACTGTTACCTACCTATATTGGAATTGGTTGCTGACCTCTCTGTGGTGTCTCAGCTGCTGACTTCTATCTATAGGATCTATGTAAGTGCATCTGGGTGTGGCCTTTCAGCGACTCTAACCTACCTCTGACGTCCACTTGTCTATCTGCTGCCTATCTTTTGGGCCTTCATCACATCCCTGTCAGGAACCACCAGAACCCCCCATGACTTCCATGCAACATGCAGCTGACACCTAGACAGAGCTAGTCAGCTTCTAGGGGGAGAGCCCTGCAATTTCTCTCCTGTAGTTATAAAAATGGGCATTTCCTACGTGAGATGCACAAACCAGAGAGAATATAAAAAAATAATACAGAGACCTCAAATGAGCTCATAGGGAGGATAAACTCTGTTCTTCAGTTCTGATGGGTCAATGAGTGGGGAGAAGTGACAATGAATTTGCTCTTTTCCAAGCACACATTTTCCTCATCCGTGTCCCATTTTGCTAGCAAATCAAGGCAAATGTCATAGAGCTGTGGTTTGAGTTTTTTCACGAAGGAAGGCAGAGAGCTTGGAAAGCTAGAAGGAGCAGACAGTGTAAGCCAAGAGTGAAAGTGGAAGTAACTACAAAGGCAACACCTGAGCAAATGGGGCACAGGTGCTCCTTGCAGAAAGAAAGGCAAGCAGGAAGGGGGCTTCTGCTCGAGGGTTAAGGAAGGAGAAGAGCATGGCCTTGAGCAGTGAGTGGTATCATAGTCATGGGGGTGAGAGTTTGACAAGAAGAAGGTTAGACTTGGAAGCAACCCAAGTGCCCATCAATGGATGGATGAATGGATAAGTTGTGGTATATATATGTACACACACAATGGAATACTACTTAGCCATCAAAAATACAAAACCCTGCCATTTTTGAAAACATGGATAGATTGAGGGTATTATGCTAATTGAAATAAGTCAGAGAAAGACAAATACCATATGATTTCACTCATATGTGGAAGATAACCAAACACATAGATAAAGAGAACAGATTGGTGGTTACCAGAGGGGAAGGGGGTGGGGGTGGGGCGAAAGGGGTAAAGGGGCCCATATGTGTGATGACGTACGGAAACTAGACTTTGGGTGGTGAACATGATGCAGTCTGTATGTAAGCTGAAATATAATAATGTACACCTGAAATTTATACAATGTTATAAGCCAATGTGACCTCAATAAAATAATTAAAAAAAAAAAAAGGAAAGAAAAATGTTCATCTCCAACTCTAACCACAGACCTTAGGCCTGGCATAATCTTCCCCTCCACTTCTAAAGCGAGTCCACAAGGATTTCTTCCTAAATGCTTATGAGTCCTGTTTCCCATTTCCCAGCATTTGAAACTCCATAAATATGCATGCTTCTTCCCTGTGTGTTGTTATGCGTGTGACCTTCTTTTCAGACACAAGAAGGGCTCACTCCAAGAAATGTGTGAGGGGGCTGGTGATCAGGCAAAGATATCAAAAGTGAGATCATCCAGGGCAGACCCAAGATCAGGGATGTCCAATTGTTCAGCTCCCTTCCTGTGACCACCACAGGGATCACTGTTTCCAAGAGTCTACCCCTAGGTGGCCTGGCTCTGCCATTCTTAGGTCGTTTCCCCCTCCCCCAGGGGGTGTATTCAGAAGGCATAGTGTGCCCTCACAATACTGCATCTACAATACAATAGAAGCAAGACTTAACTCTGTACAACTGGAGATTGTTCCTGGGACTCACAACTCTACCAAGCTTTAGCTCAGCTTTAAGCACTGCCAGCCTCTTCCAGCCCTCTGTTTTATTCTTTCCCTAGTCACACCTTGTTTTTCTTCCACTACTGACCTTTGGGGAAAGGAATGAGAGTGGGGAGGGAGGAAGGGAGGGAGGGAAGAGTAGTCTTGGCTGCTTGTCCACCTGACTTCCATGCTCACTTCAAGACTGCTATCTTTTTAGTTATAGCCATTCTGACGGGCGTGAGGTGATATCTCATTGTAGTTTTGATTTGCATTTCCCTGATAGTTAATGATGTTGAACATCTTTTCATGTGCTATATATACACAATGGAATACTACTCAGCCATAAGAAATGATGAAATTCAGCCATTTGTGACAACATGGATGGAACTCGAAGGTATTACACTAAGCGAAATAAGTCAGAGGGAGAAAGTCAAATACCATATTATCTCCCTCATAAGTAGAAGATAAAAACAACAACAGAAATCACATAGAGGCAGAGACTGGATTGGTGGTTACCAGAGGGGAAGGAGGGAGGCGGGAAGGGGAAAGGAATGATTAGGTACATGTGTGTGGTGATAGATTGTAATTAGTCTTTGGGTGTTGAATATAATGTAATCTATACAGAAATCGAAATATAATGATGTACAACTGAAATTTATATAATGTTATAAACCAATGTTACCAAAAAAAAAAAAAAAAAACTGTGCTATCACAGTCCCACAGCCAGCTATTTCTTGTCTGGGTCTAAGAGTCATTGCTCACCTTTAGGGCAAACTTTTTCCCCAGCTCCTAGCACATGGTGCACGATCAATAAATGTTGAAAAACAGTGATGGTACAGGTTCATACAAGAAAAGAAAGGTCAAGTCATTGTGCTCTCTATTTTAATACAGAGTGCATAGAGCTCAGTCAGAGAGAGGAAAAGTGTAGTAAGATGACCTAACAAGGGGTTGGCCTTGCCCCTCCCAGGCTTCTACAACAAAGTGTGGAGCCCTGTGATAACATCTGCACCTCTCCCTACTCCCGCCCTTCATTCTGGCCCCCATTTGAAGAAGAGAATGTTGGCTTGAGAAAAGTTTTGTGTACAATACAATCCGACCTCTCCAACCTCTGCAAGGATCAATCTCCTGCTGGCACACTGCATTTCTCATTTCCTCTATTACGCTAGAAGTCTCTATCTCATGTCTGCTTTGCATTACATCTTAAAAGGCCCCCTTCTATTCCCTTAGCCATGTGACTTGGTGAAGGAGTGAAGGGGTCATGGGCGGGGTTGGAGTGGCCGATGCCAGGATGATGCCCCACCCCACGCTCCCTGGGCCCTCCCGTGTTCAGGGAACCGTGGTTTTCAGCTCCTGCAGAGTGAATTCTTCCCACCTGGAGCCTGCGGGTTTTCTCAGATGTCACAGGAGCTCGCTTGGCAAGTGTGAGGGGGTGAGTGTTGCTGGGCAGCATGCCTCCAGAGGCAACCGGCAACCAACAGGGCATGGGAGTCAGTGGGTCCACGTCCAGGGGAACAATTCTGAGACCTAGTTCGCAGGGTGCCCCCATTGTGCGTGGCAGTCTTGCCCCTTAGTGCCCTCTTTACTGCCTTTACTCCCTTCCTGGCCTCCCTCACCCTACTTCACTTGTGCTTCCAGAGTTCACCCCCCAAATAGACTGCCTGGACCCGGTACTCCTCCCGGGTCTATTTTTGGAGAAATCGAAACTAAGACAGCTGGAAAGGAAAAAAACATCATCTCTAGTTACTCTCTCCTCCTCTTACCTCTCCTTTACTCTCCCGCCCCACTGAAAACTGGCTCTGTCCCCGCCACTCTGAAACTCCAGATACCGCCAAATCCAGCGATTCTGTCCTCTCATACTTGACCTCTCCGGAGCAGCTGACTGACGATTTCCTTCTTGGAGCACACTTCTCTCTTGGCTTCTGGGACAGCCTTCTTTCTTATTTTCCTCTTACCCCTGAGCCTTCTGTCATGGTCTCATTCAAAGATGCCCTTTTTGTGCTCTTCCCTCTTAAGCATCGACGTCCCCCAAAGCTTTCACTTTAGGCCTTTTCTGTCCACACTCTTCACACTCACTCACTGGGAGGTCCCCCCAGCCTCAGTGGCTTCCATTATAACAAATGCCAGTGATGCCCCGATCTATGTCTCCCACCCAGGTCTCTGAGTTAAGCCCCCCTCCTGTGCAAACCTGCCTACTGGGTGGAAACCCTTGAATGTTACATGAATCCTCATTTAAGCATGGCACCAAATGAAGTCTTTGTGGCAGGACATATTTTCCCCCAAAAAATTTGACGGAGAAGGATAAAAGAGAGGCAGGAACGTGAGGAGGTGGAGTTGAGAAAGGTTACGACTTCTTTTTTTTTTAGGTTTATTGTGATAACATTGTATAAATGTTTATAACATTGTATAAATTTCAGGTGTACATTAATATACTTCTATTTCTGCATGGATTACATCATGTTCTCACGTTCACCACCCAAATACTAATTACAATCCATCACCACACACATGTGCCTAATTATCCGTTTCACCCTCCTCCCTTCCCCCTTCCCCTCTAGTAACCACCAATAGGTTATGACTGTTTTTACGTTGGGAAGCACTCCAACTGGAATGAAAGCTGAATGGAAAGAACTAGAGGACAGAAAGTAGGCAAAGAGTCACGAGAAGCTGAGTTTCTGAGAAGGTGGAGGGAAAAGACTAGAAGGAAGGAGGAAGATAGCTTTAGATTCAGAAAAACATGTAGTTGCCAGGAAAATAAGTTGATGATGTTCCTGCTGGCTGGCTTCTGTTTCCTCCTTGAACCAGGAGGAAAGATCATTCGTTGGAGGTGGAGTGAAATGGGGGATTTGAGGGTGGAGGTAAAATCTGGGAGTGGGGCGTGAGTTAGAAGGCAAGCAATGGAAAGCTCAACACAAACTGGCTTTAAAAAACCAACTAGGAGATTCAGTGACTGATACATCTTGATGGTCTAAAGGTGGATCTGGCTGCAGGCATAGTGAGACCCAGCGGCTCGGGATTCCAGTTGGCTCCTGCGATTCTCTCGTCTGGGTCCTGCCACTTGAGCTTCAGCAGTTACAGACACGACATCCACATAGCAACACCCAGAGGGAGGATGGAGAGGAAGCTCACTTCCCAGAAGACCCTGCCGTTGTCTCCTTGTGTCTCATCAGCCCAAATTGGGTGGTGTGCTTATCTGTGAGGAACCAGTCGCCGTGGTCAGAGAACCCAGAGAGCTGATTACCTTAAGCCCATTCGGGCACACCCCTGGAGATGAGAATGAGGTCAGACTCACCCAAACGGCATCAATGAGAACGGGGGAGGGGCACTTCCTCAAAGGAAAATCTGGGTGCCTTTGAGAGGAAAAAGGGGAATGGATGCTGGGACGTCAACCAACGACGTCCACCATAGTTTGTTTCTGAGGAATACATAAGAAGCAACTGTTGACAGGTTGGTTAAGGTATGCTTGTGCTGAGGTGGGGTTCTCACGAGTGTGGAGCAGAGAAACGTGTCGCAGCTTCATGCCTCATGGTTTTATGACTGTCACAGCAGCCCAGAGTAGGCTAGTGGTGGGAGGGGAGAAAGTGAAGGATGGGATTGATCCAAAGTGGAAGTGTGCCAGGTACAAGTAGGGACAACTGGGCAAGATTCCACTTGAGGGTAATAGAGTACTTAAAGTGATGGATGGGGGAAGAAGAGAATTCGGAAGGGAGCTGATAGATTAGGATAAAATGGAGTGGTTCAGGGACTGAATATTCAGACGAACTCAGCGAAGGTTGGGTTGGGGAAGCGGGGCAGTGTGAGTGCCCACAGGAGACAGCAAGCGAGATCAGTGAGCTAGAGAGAAAGCCAATGAGAAAGGATGAGGGGAAGATATTGGCATTTAACATTCAGAGGGAGACAATGATGGCAAGGGGCTTCCTGGGTTCTATTTTCTAAATGAAGGCATGATACATGTGTGACAAGTTATAGTGGACTGATAGCAACACGATAAACATCTAAAAGCCCACACCAGCCTCAGAAATCTAAGACATGTCCCCAGGGTTTCATCTGCCTGGGTGTCATGTCCCCCAAATGTCAGTCCAGCTGGGCTCTTCGGGCAGAAGGGCACTGGGGCCTCTGGCCATCCCCCTGCCTTCACAATCGAGCCCATATAACTCTGAGACCACCTCACCTCACAGTTTTCCTTCAGCCACGGGCAGTGAAAAAGGTTTTTTTGGTTATTATTTTGTCTTTTTCTTCCAAGGATGGGTCAAGGCCACCTTGGTTCTTGGGACAGAAAAGGATGGAAAGGAAGGAGCCTTCCTACGACACACTGTATGCTCTAATTTTTTTTTAAATCCAACATTCACTCTGGGCTAAGGAGACATGCACAGAATTGCTACAGCACGAGCAGGCAGAAGGAGACTTAGATGGAATCTAAAGTCCCAGTCGACTGACTGTCTTGACCACTGACGTGCTTTGTGAATTAAATCCAGTTATTTAAATACACAAATCCTCAGTTTCTATATGTAAACAGTGAGTAATTATGAGTTTTATACCAGAGATCAGCAAAATTTTTCTGTAAAGGGCCAGAGAGTAAATATTTTCGTTTTGTTGGGTCATACAGTCTCTGTTGCAACTACTAACACTGCTGCTGTGGCAGGAAAGCAGCCATAGACAATATGTCAATGAATGTGTGGCTGGGTTCCAATACAACTTTATGGACAAAAACAGGTAGTCACAGATCTAAATGTAAGATGCAAAACTATAGACCTCTAGAAGATAACATAGGAGAAAACCCAGATGACCTTGGGTTGGGGACCACTTCTTAGATATAACACCAAAGACACCGTCTGTGAAAGAAGTAATTGATAAGCTGGACTTTAAAATTAAAAACTTCTGCTCTGTTAAAAACAGTGTCAAGAGAATGAGAAGACAAGCCACAGACTGGGAGAAAATATTTGCAAAAGATATCTGATAAAGGACTGTTATCCAATATATACAAAGAACTCTTAAAACTCAATAAGAAAACATACAACCCGATTAAAAAATGGGCCAAAGACCTTAACAGACACTTCACAAAAGACACACAGATAGCAAATAAGCATATGAAAAGATGTTCCAAGTCATATGTCATCAGGGAAATGTGAATTAAAAATAATGAGACACCACTACACACCTACTAGAATGGCTAAAATCCAAAACAGTGACAACAACAAATGCTGGTGAGGCTATGAAGCAATAGGAACTCTCATTCATTGCTGGTGGGAATGCAAAATGGTACAGCCACTTTGGAAGACAATTTTGCAGTTTCTTACAAAACTAAACATACTCTTATCATATGATTCAGCAATCACACTCCTTGGTATTTACCCAAAGGAGTTGAAAACTTATGTTCACACAAAAACCTGCACATGAATGTTTATATTAGCTTTATTCATAATAGCCAAAACTTGGAAGCAACCAAGATGGCCTTTAGTAGGCGAATGGATAAATAAACTGTGGTACATTCACACAATGGAATATTATTCAGCACTAAAAACAAATGAGCTATCAAGCCATGAATAGACACGGGGGAAACATAAATGCATATTACTAAGTGAAAGAAGCCGATACGAAAAGGCTGCATACTGTATAATTCCAACTATATGACATTCTGGAAAAGGCAAAACTATGGAGATAGTAAAATAAAAAAAAAAACAGTAGTTGCCAGGGGTTGGGGGGGTGGGATGGGGTGGGGTACATAGGCAGAACACAGAAGACCTTTAGGGCAGTGACAATACTCTGTATGATGCCATAATGATAGATACATGTCATTATACATCTGTCCAAACTCATAGAATGCACAATACCAAGAGTGAACCATAATGCAAACTATGGACTTTGGGTGATAATAATGCGTCAATGTAGGTTCATCAATTGTAAGAAATGTACCACGCTGCTGAGGGATGTTGATAATGGAGGAGGCTGTGTATGTGTGGGAGCACGGGATATATGGGAGATCTCGGTACCTTCTCCTTAATTTTTCTGTGAATCTAAAACTGTTCTAAAAAATAAAGTCTTAATAAAACAAAACAGGAAGCAGGTAGGATTTGACCCCCTAAGGTACTAAAAGAGTGGGGAAGAGCGTGTAACCTGTGTGCCTTGAGTCCCTTTGACCTAGCTTTGGCCGCTAATAGGGACTCATCACTATTGTGTGCTAAACCAATCTCTCACCTAGGTATTTCTGGAAGGCCCAGTAGATGTCTCAAAGATGCTAATGAAAACAGACAATTTTTCCCCTGTTCATCTCCACAACTCCCATCTTCATTTGATGTTAGTAACCAAAGCCTGCTCTGCCAAGTGAAAAGCCTTCAGCTCTGCTTCTGCCTTTTAGAGTTAGTTTAGATGGTCTTCCCTGCTGTCCCCCCACCCCATCCATCCAGTATAACCCTGCACCACTAGATGGTGGCACTGTGTGCTGCCAAAAATTACACAAATTACAGTGTTCAAAGCGAATAGGGTTAAAAGCTTCTCTCTTATGTTATTAACATTTAACAGAGGGCTATTAAAAAACAACAGGTAAACTAGTGTCCATGTAGGCCTGATGTAATGGGGAGAGAGGATTCAATTGGGGGTGGAATGAGGGCAAGGCTGATGTAATAGAGTATCAATTATAATTGCTAGCAATTGTGTATTGCTAGCAATACACAAACTTTTATTATCAAGCCACTAAAAATTTATTGGTTTATTTTTTATTTATCTAACAGTTTGATGCCTATTGAGGCAGGCAGGAGAGAATCACTGCTCCAAGCAATCATTTAAAGACCCAATCTTCTTCCATCATATGACTTCACCACCTTCTAGGAATTTGCCTCTCTCTGTATTCAACCAGGGTTGAAAAAATAAGGGAAAAGAAGAGGCATAAAGAATTGTGTGGGGAGATTTTATGGGCCGTGCTTGGAGATGGCACATCACTTCCATCTAGTTTCATTGGGCAACTCCTTCATACAGCCATACTTAACCACAAAGGGGGTTGGGAAATATAGTCAAACTGTGGGTCTAGACAAAGAAGAAACAGGTTTGTTGTGCGTATAGGCAGTCTATGACAGCTGGGGACAAACTGAGTGACAGACATTACTCTCTACTCAGTTACTTTTCCCGGTTGACAGTTGAGACTGTTTTTCTGTTGGGATACAATTCTCTATGGGCCTCATCTTCTGAGCAGAGGCACTGCCAGCACTCTGGCTCTCTTTTCACAGATGTCCTACAAACATCCTTGGAAGATGGAAATAGTGCCTTCTCCAGAGCACAGGGTACATTTGTTTGATGTCCAGGATAATAATGCCTCCCTCTGGGGCAAACGTTAGACAGGTTTGCTTGCAAACCCTTTAAAGATTGCGGTTTCCTAAGTTTGGGGTTTCTCAGGTGTGACACAAATCTATTACGTGCTCAGTGTCCACCTGGGCCCAGCCCTGCATTGCCCCATGGCACTTGGTGGGCAAGGAGAACCAATGCAAGCATGAAGCTCATGCTGCCTGCTGTGCTATGAGTAAGAGAGTCCTTTGTCTGTCCAGGCATTCCGTGTCTTCTGAAAGCACCATAAATTTGTGCCAGGCTAACTTGTTAGCTTTCAAGTAAGGTAAAACCTCAGACTGCTCTGTTTTTGCGAGTTACCTGATCAAATTAATCATGATCAATACCTAGTAGATGCCTTTGACTCATCAACTCTCTCTGAGAAAGGTCTGCTACTTGGGGTCCCATAAGGCTAGACTTAAGTTGAACCCTCCTTCAGTTAACTGAACCAGGCTCAGGCTTCAGTTAAATGAAATAATATCAATGATAGCAATATAAACTATGAAGCCCCTGGGCACATGGAACCTAATATCAGGACCTCCACCTTACAACTCCAGGGCCCTAGTCACATCATAGTCTATGAATATGCAATGTGGCTGCTCCAACTATTGCAATGTTTCATTGTATCTAACACCATCAGTGGTAAAATACACCATTATTTTAGGTGCCACTGCTAAAGAAGCAAAAAAGCTGCCAATTAGACCATGAAGATTAAAAATGTTCTCATTTTTTTACTGTATATTTATCAAAAGAACTCTTTTATATTTATTGAAACATTTATCATATATCAACCTTGTGTATACATCAGGAGGAAAATAACTATTCCTGTTCAACATTATACTGGAGGGTCTAGCACATGCAATAAGGCAAGACAAAAGTAAAAGTCATACAAATTGGAAAGAAATAAAACGGTCTCTATTTACAGACAATATGATTGTCTACATAGAAAATCCCAAAGAATTCTAAAATAAAAACTGCTAGTGAGTTTATCCCGGTTGGAGGATATCAAGTGAACACACAAAACTCAATTTTATTTCCATAGATTACCAATGAACAATTATACATTATACACTTATACAATTACACATTAACAATTACTGTTGTAATTATACAACTATACAGTTATATTATAAATACAATTATACATTTAAAAAGAAATGCCATTCTTAATAGCACCAAAAAAGCCCATATTTAGAGATAAATTAAACATATGCAAGATTCATGCTGAAAACTACAAAACATTGCTGAGAGAAATAAAAGACGACCTAAATGAATGGAGAGAGATACTCTGTTCATGGATTGGAAGACTCAATATTGTTAAAATATCAGTTCTCCCCAAATTGATCTATAAATTCAACACAATCCCAAATCCCAAAATTCTAGCAGGTGTTTTGTTTTTTTTTGTTTTTTTTTTTTTGTAGAAATTGAAAAGCTGATTCTAAAGTTTATAAGGAAAAGCAAAGTGACTAAAGAATAGCCCAAACAGAGCTAGCCCTGAAGGCCTAGTGGTTAAAGTACAATGTGCTCTGCTTCAGTGGCCTGGGTTTGGTTCCCAGTCACAGAAACACACCGCTCGTCTGTCAGTAGCCATGCTGTGGTGGCAGCTTATATAGAGGAACCAGAAGAACTTACAACTAGCATATACAGCTATGTACTGGGGCTTTGCGGGGGGGAAAAAGGAAGAAAAAAAGGAGGAAGATTGGCAACAGATGTTAGCTTAGAGCCAATCTTCCCCTACCAAAAAAGAAAAAAGGATAGCCAAAACAATTTTGAAAAATCAGAACAAAGTTTGAGGACTTACAGTACTTGATTTTAAGATATACTATAAAGCTACAGCAATCAGGATAGTGTGGAATTGACAAAAGGGTAGACAAAGAGATCAGTGGAACAGAACAGAAAATAGACTCACTTTTATGTTTAAGTGACTTTCAATAAAGGTTGAAAGGCAATTAAATGGAGATAGGAGAGTTTTTCAACAAACAGTAACGAAACAATTGAACATTAACCCATACCTTGCACCATATACAAAAGTTATCTTGAAATGGATTATAGAACTAATTGTAAAAACCTGAAACCATAAAACTTCTACAGGAAAACAGGAGAAAATCGTTGTGACCTTGGGTTTGGCAAAGATTTCTTATATAGAACAAAAAAACATGAGCCATAAGAGAAAAAAAAATTTGACAATTGGACTTCATAAAATTAAATATTCTGCTCTTTGAAACACACTGTCAAGAAAATAAAAAGACAGGCCACAGACTGAGATAATATTTGCAAAACACATATCTGATGAAGGACACCTAGCATATATAAAGGACTCCTAATTCAATAATAAGAATATAATCCAATTAAAAATGAGTCAAACAAACATTTCATCAAAGAAGATATATAGACAGCAAATAAGCCCATGAAAAGATGCCATCATTAGGGAAATGCACATTAAAACCACAGTGAGATATGACTACAAACTAACACAATGACTATAATTTTAAAAAGCTGATCATACCAAGCACTGGTGAGGTTGCAGCGTAACTAGAACTTTTCTTTGTTGGTGGGAATGTAAAATGCTGCAGACACTTTGAAAAACAGTTCAGCAGTTTGTTTATAAAGTTAAATATACAATTACCATATGACCCAGCAATCCTACTCCTAAGTGTTTACCCATGAGAAATGAAACTGGATACCCATACAAAAACCTGAACTTTTATAGCTTATTCATAATTGCCATAAACTAGAAACCATCCAGATGGTTGTGAATGCATAAGCAGATTATGGTAGAATCAGATGATGGAATACTACTCAACAATAAAAAGGAATGAACTACTGATAAATGCAGAAACATTATGCTGCATGAAAGAAGCCAGACTCAAAATGCTGCATGACATTACAGAAAAGGCAAAGCAATAGAGACAGAAAACAGATCAGTGGTTCCCAAGGGCTGGGAGTATGGGCTGGGGATTAAAGGGCATGAGGAAACTTTTCAAGTATTCTCTCTCTTGATTTCAGTGGTGGATACAAACCATTATACGTTTCTACCAATTCTTAGAACTGTATACCTAAAATGGGTGAATTTTACTGTATGTAAATTATACCTCAATAAGTCTGACTTAAATTTTTAAAAATTGGTTAAAGTATCATTAAAATTTTTCCTATAGAATCCAAGTCCTCTGAATCACTTTCAATGGAGAGTTGATATCAGAGTTTTTTCACGCTCTGTCCTCTGGGTAATCAGGAGCTTTGGTGATATTCTTAAGAGTGCTCCGATATTGTCTCTGGGATTTGCTTCCAAGCTGCGGATGCTCATTCTATAAGTTTTGATGCTGGCACTTGATTATCTTGCCGAAAGATGTCAACAAAAGGTTTACAGACAAAACCAGGACTCGTAGTTCTGGTGACATGTTGGACAACAGCAACTCTTCTACATTTCCGTCAACAAACCATTTAAAGACAATTTGAATGAAGGCTAACATCGAATTTTGTGCAACAACAGCTATGTCCTGGCTGCCACCAGGATAACAGCAATTGCAAGATTCTGTCAACTTCAGAAGTATTGAAATGTGAAAAATGCTCATCTTCAAATCGATAAGATATATAATTACTGGGAGAAGTCTACATGGAGAATCTGGACTCTAAATGCCCTTTTGAAAATCCTGTGGAGGACAGTGACATGGTAGAGTATTTTTAATTAATCTTTTAATTTTTTCAGAGAACTACATTTTCAGTTATTTTGGGTAATATGTATACATGGTACAAAATCCAAAACGTGAAACAGAGAATACAGTGAAAAGTCAGTCTCCCTCCAACACCAGACCCTTAGACACCAAGTTCCTTCCTGGAGAGAGAACCACTGTTGGGGACCCCTTATGTCAGAACTATTTGAGAAAGATTATTCTGGAAACAAGGCAGAGACTGAAGGAGGAGGAGGAACAAAGAGCCATTTTTCAGTTAAGAAGAAATGACGATAGTCCAGGGAACGAACAATGAAGACAAATTCCGATAGTGGGGATATGTATCATTGATAATTGTATTTAGCTACAAATATAAGCCATCTGAAAAACAGTGACTTAAGACAAAGATTTATATTTTTCTCATATAAAAGAAGTCTGCAGTAGGCATTTCAGGGCTGATGTAGTTGCTCTAGTAAGTCAATAATGCTCAAGCCTCTTCTATACTTCTACTCTATCATCCTTAGAAGGTTGCTTCCATCTTCAAGGTTGCCTCAAGGTTTCAAAATGGCCAGCACTGCTCCAGCCATCACATGAATGTACCAAAGGAGAAGGAAAAAGACAGAAGGGAAGGCAAAAGTGCATGTGCTTGCTACCTCCTATATATCTTAATTCATATCAGCTCTCTGCCCTTCTCCTTCTCCATCTGCTCTGCTTCAGGAGGCTGGTGTGTGTGGGCTACATCAGTGGCCTTCTTGCCATTGGCTTTCTGATGGGTTCAGCCAACAGGGACCATGACAGGACATGAGAGTGAGAAAAGAGAATGAGTTAAGTGTATTTTTTCCCCCTGACTCCCTTCCTACAAAGTCATATCTGGCTGGTTGCATCTCGCTACTTGAAGGCCACTGTTCTCCAGACAGTCTGCTCTACCTGACTCTTTTCTTATCAGTTCAGATATAAAGATGGGAACAGCTCAGCTGATTCTAATGTGGTACTCCTATGCTATTCCTTCATGATTTCCACACATTCGGCCCACACCTTTGTCAATAGTCCCATTATATATAAAACCTCCCCAAGTTACCCAAATTTCAGCGTGCCAGCGGTTTCCTTGCTGGGACCCTGAATGATACAAGTCACAGGCCAGCTGAATCAGCCCCTTTTATGAAGATTTCCCGGAAGTTTCCCCCAAGAATTTTTACTTATAGTTAGAAGTTAGATGACCATCCTGAAGAAGGGAGGTAGGGATATACGGATGGCTTACTGTTGTTGGTTTTTTGGGGACTGGTAACCAGTAATGAAGGAAAATTGGATACTAAGTAGAGAGATAAATCTCTCTGTCATAGGAAGGAGTGGAGGGAAAAATAAATATGTCCCATGTGAAACAATATTAATTTGTAACTGACCAGATTGAGGAGGGAGGGACAAGGCATCAATAATCATTGAATTTCCAGTAGCACAGTTACACTTTAAAGGTTGCTGTCAATTTCATAGGCCCCTGCCCTTAATGGTCCCAAATTTTGAAGCTCTTTTTAAGTGTGTATATGTATGTGTTCTTCCTTCTTAGAGAACCTCTTGTAGAATCTGAGTAAAAATAGAACTTTGAGGGTGACGTCAGCGTCATGGCAGAGTGAGCTTTCCAGTAAACTCTTCCCACAATAAGATACAACGAAAGGGTCAAGCATAGACCAACAAGAGACACTCACATTGCACAGAGAGACATCGGAAAGACCCACACTGCCACACATCTGAGAGTGGACATGCTAGGGGCCCTCGGAGGAAGTGGGGAGAGGTAAGGAGAAATCCTCTCCCTCTCCACCGGATCGGCGACTCGGTTGGGGAGGGTCCCAAAGAGAGGGGAGGGGCAGCCCTCTGCAGGGAAACCGTAGCTCTTCAGGCTCTCTCAGCCAGTGAGAAACTCCACACAGAGGACTGAGAACTGCTGCAGGGGTGCCATCAGCATCTGAGCACCCCAAGAGAGTGAGTAATGAGGGGCGAGTGAGAAAACCCCCTCCCAGAGACCCAGCAGGCAAGGGAGAGAGCCCTTCGCCACCCCCAGGCCTGACACTACAGCTCAGCTGACCAGTCTAAGCAGCCCCAGCGGAGTGCCAGCGGCATGCGGTGGCAGTGGAGTAGCTGGGGCAGAGCCCCAGCAGCCCACAGCAGCAGAACAGCTGAGGCAGAGTGGAGCAGTCGGCGGTGGCAGTGGAGTAGCCAGGGCAGACCCTGGGTGGCCCGCGGCAGCAGTGGAGTAGCCAGGACAGAGCCCAGCAGCGGAACAGCCGAGGCAGAGTGGAGCGTGGGTAGCTGTGCAGCAGAGTAGCTGGAGTGGAGCCCGGGTGGCCCGTGGCAGCGGAATAGCTGAGGCAGAGCACAACGGGCTCAGATTACACAGCCCTTGACCCCCACACGGTAATGGCAAGTGGAAACTGCAACCAGATTCTTCCAGGATGAGGAAAAACAAAGCCAATACAGCAACCACGATGCAAAAGTACATTAAATCACCAGACCAGAAGGAAAATGACAAGCATCCAGAAATAAACCCTGAAGGCACAGAAATCCATAACCTAAACAATAGAGAATTCAAAATAGCTATCATAAAAAAGCTCAACAAAATACAAGAAAACACAGATAAACAGTTCAACGAGATAAGGAGTTTCTTCACAAAAGAGATTGATATCATACAAAAAAAAGTCAGTATTGATGGAAATGAAGAACACAATGGAGGAGATAGAGGAGAATCTGGAATCTTTAAAGAACAGAGCTGACAATATGGAGGAAAGAATTAGCATTATAGAGGGTAGGAATACAGATATGCTCCAGATGGAGGAGGAGAGAGAACTAAGACTAAAAGGAAATGAAGAAAGTCTCCAAGAAATATCCAACTCAATTAGGAAATGTAAGATAAGAATTATAGGTATTCCTGAGGGAGAAGAGAGGGAAAGAGGAACAGACAACCTATTCAAGGAAATAATAGCTGAGAACTTCCCAAATCTGGGGAAGGAGCAGGAAATACCAGTAAGTGAAGCCAACAGGTCACCTAAATATGTCAACAGGCAAAGGCCCACTCTACAACATATAGTAGTAAAACTGGCAAATGTCAATGACAAAGAAACAATATTAAGGGCAGCTAGACAGCAACAAAGAATAACGTATAAAGGAACTCCCATCAGGCTCTCAGTGGATTTCTCAACAGAAACTTTACAGGCTAGGAGAGACTTGAATGATATATTCAAAACACTGAAAGATAAAAACTTTCAGCCAAGAATACTCTATCCAGCCAAAATATCCTTCAAATATGATGGAGAAATAATAACTTTCCTAGATAAATAAAAGCTAAGGGAGTTCGTGGCCATGAGACCCCCACTACAAGAAATGCTCAAGAAGGGCCTCAGACCTGAAAAAAAGAAGAGAAAGGGAATACAAAGTTTAGAGAAAGGAGAAAAATAGGTAGACAAAATCAGAAAAATAGTAGATCTTCACTGGACTAGGATAGCAACCATTTAAATACCAAAATCCAAGATCAAAGGAAGGAAATCATCAAAAATAAATATAACGTCATCACTTTAAACACACATCCATAACACAAGATAGAATAAGCTGTGACAAGAATAACTTAGAAGGGGAAGAGGAAAGAGATCGAATTGGCTTAGTAAAAGGGAATAAGAGGCCATCAGATAATGGATTATCTCATACACAAGATTTTTTATACAAACTTCAAGTTAACCACTAAACAAATAATCAGAAC
Source organism: Diceros bicornis minor (assembly GCF_020826845.1). Lineage (NCBI taxonomy): Eukaryota > Metazoa > Chordata > Mammalia > Perissodactyla > Rhinocerotidae > Diceros > Diceros bicornis. The sequence continues at coordinate 25,280,602 of NC_080753.1, read as the reverse complement.
AAAATCACATAGAATAAATAAAGAGAAAACTAAAAGCATCATAAGACAGAACAACCAAACTGAATTGGCAGTCCGAAACACATGAGACAAGAAACAAAGGAAATGCAAAAGATCCAGAAAATAACTGATAAAACAGCAACATTAAGCCCTCATATATCAATAATTACACTAAATGTAAATTTATTGAACTCTCCAATCAAAACACACAGAGTGGCAGGATGGATTAAAAAGCAAGACGCAACAACATGCTGCCTCCAGGAAACACATCTCAACTCTAAAGACAAACACAGGCTCAGAGTGAAAGGAAAGAAGACAATACTCCAAGCTAATGGCAAACAAAAGAAAGCAGGTGTTGCCATACTCATATCAGACAAAGTAGACTTCAAGACAAAACGGGTTAAGAGAGATAAAGAGGGGCAATATATAATGATAAAAGGGACACTCCACCAAGAAGATATATCAATTATAAATATATATGCACCCAACATAGGAGCACTAAAGTACATAAAGCAACTATTAACAAACCTAAAAGGAGATATTAACAACAACACAATAATAGTATGGGATCTTAATACCCCACTTACATCAATGGATAGATCATCCAGACAAAAAATCAATAAAGAAACAGTGGACTTAAATGAAAAACTGGATGAGATGGACCTAGTAGACATATACAGAGTGCTCCATCCAAAAACAGCTGACTACACATTCTTCTCAAGCACGCATGGAACATTCTCAAGGATAGACCGTATGTTGGGAAACAAGGCAAACCTCAGTAAATTCAAGAAGATTGAAATCATAACAAGCATTTTTTCTGACCATAATGCTATGAAACTGGAAATCAACCACAAGAAAAAAACTGGGATAGTGACAAAGATGTGAAAATTAAACAACATGCTACTGCACAACCAATGGATCATTGATGAAATTAAAGGAGAAATCAAAAAATATCTGGAAACAAACGAAAATGAAAATATGCCATACCAACTCATATGGGATGCAGCAAAAGCTATCCTGAGAGGGAAAATCATAGCAATACAGGCCCACCTCAACAAACAAGAAAAAGCTCAAATAAGCAACCTTAAATCACACCTAACATAACTAGAAAAAGAAGAACAAACAAAGCCCAAAGTTAGCAGAAGGAAAGAAATAATAAAAATTAGAGCAGAAATAAATGAAATTGGGACCAAAAAAATAGTAGAAAGGATTAATGAAACAAAGAGTTGGTTCTTTGAGAAGACAAACAAAATTGACAAACACTTAGCTAGACTTACTAAGAAAAAAAGAGAAAAGGCTCAAGTAAATAAAATTAGAAATGAAAGAGGAGAAATTACAATGGATACCACAGAAATACAAAGGATCATGAGAATATTATGAGAAACTGTATGCCAACAAATTGGACAATCTAGAAGAAATGGATAAATTCCTAGACTCATACAACCTCCCAAAACTGAACCAAGAAGAAATAGAGAATCTGAATAGACCGATCACAAGTAAAGAGATTGAAATAGTAATCAAAAACCTCCCAAAAGATAAAACCCAGGACCAGCCAGCTTCTCCGGTGAATTTTACCAAACATTCAAAGAAGATCTGACACCCATCCTTCTCAAATTATTCCAAAAAACAGAGGAAGATGGAACAAGTCCAACTCATTCTATGAGAACAACATCACCCTGATACCAAAGCCAGATAAAGACAATACAAAAAAGGAAAATTACAGGCCAATATCACTGATGAATATAGAGGCAGAAATCCTCAACAAAATATTGGCAAACCTAATACAGCGATACATTAAAAAGATCATACACCATGATCAAGTGGGATTTATACCAGGCACACAGGGATGGTTCAACCTCCACAAATCAATCAACATGGAATCACCATATCAACAAAACGAGGAATAAAAACCACATGGTCATCTCAACAGATGCAGAGAAGGCATTTGACAAGATCCAACATCCATTTATGATAAAAACTCTCATCAAAATGGGTATAGAAGGAAAGTTCCTCAACATAATAAAGGCTATTTATGACAAACCCACAGCCAACATCATACTCAACAGCGAAAGTCTGAAAGCCATTTCAGGAGAACAGGAACAAGACAAGGCTGCCCACTCTCGCCACTCTTATTCAACATAGTTCTGGAGGTTTTGGCCAGAGCAATTAGGCAAGAAAAAGGAGTAAAAGGAATCCAAATAGGCAACAAAGAAGTGAAACTCTCACTATTTGCAGATGACATGATTTTATATATAGAAAACCCTAAAGAATCCATTGGAAAACTATTAGAAATAATCAACAACTACAGCAAAGTCTCAGGGTACAAAATGAACCTAAAATATCAGTTGCATTTCTGTATGCCAATAATGAACTAACAGAGAGCTCAAAATGATAATACCATTTATAATTGCATCAAAATAATAAAATATCCAGGAATAAATCTCACCAAGGAGGTGAAAGACCTATACAAAGAAAACTACAAGAAATTATTGAAAGAAATTGATAATGACATAAAGAAATGGAAAGATATCCCATGCACATGGATTGGAAGAATAAACATAGTTAAAATGTCTATATTACCTAAAGCAATCTACAGATTCAATGCAATCCCAATCAGAATCCCAATGACATTCTTCATGGAAATAGAAAAGAGAATACTAAAATTCTCATGGGGCAACAAAAGACCCCAAATAGCTAAAGCAATCCTAAGAAAAAAGAACAAAGCTGGAGGCATCACAATCCCTGACTTCAAAATATACTACAAAACAATAGTAATCAAAACAGCATAGTACTGGTACAAAAACAGACACACAGATCAATGGAACAGAATTGAAAGCCCAGAAATAAAACCCACATATCCACAGACAGCTAATTTTCAACAAAGGAGCTAAGAACATACAATGGAGAAAAGAAAGTCTCTTCAATAAATGGTGTTGGGAAAACTGGATAGCCATGCAAAAGGATGAAAGTGGACCATCTGGTATCACCGTTCACAAAAATTAACTCAAAATGGATCAAACACCTGAAGGTGAGACCTGAAACTATAAAACTCATAGAAGAAAATATAGGCAACACACTATTTGACATTGGTAATAAAGTAATCTTTTCAGATGCCATGCCTAGTCAGACTAGGGAAACTAAAGAAAAGATAAAAAAGTGAGACTTCATCAAATTAAAGAGCTTTTACAAGACAAACGAAACCAGGATCAAAATGAACAGACAACCCACCAGCTGGGAGAAAGTATTTCCAAGACATATACCTGACAAGGGGTTAATCTCCATAATAAATAAAGGACTCACACAACTGAACAACAAAAAACCAAATAACTGATCAAAAAATGGGCAGAGGAAATGAACAGACACTTCTCCAAAGAAGATATACAGATGGCCAATAGGCATATGAAAAGATGTTCCACATCACTAATCATCAGGGAAATGCAATTCAAAAGCACACTAAGATATCAACTCAGGCCCGTTAGAATGGCTACAATCACCAAGACAAAAAAACAATAAACGTTGGAGAGGATGTGGAGAAACAGGAACCCTCATACACAGCTGATGAGAATGCAAACTGGTGCAGCCTCTACGGAAAATGGCATGGAGATTCCTCAAAAAATTAAAAATAGAAATACCCTATGATCCAGCTATCCCAGTACTGGGAGTGCATCCAATGAACCTGAAATCAACAATCCAAAGAGGCTTATGCACCCCTATGTTCATTCCAGCATTATTCACTATAGCCAAGAAGTGGAAGCAACACACGTGTCCCTTGACTGACGATTGGATCAACAAAATGTGGTATATATATATACAACGGAATACTACTCAGCCATAAAAAAACACAAAATTGTCCCATTTGCAACAACATGGATGGACCTGGAGGGTATTATGTTAAGTGAAATAAACCAGAAAGAGAAAGACAAACACCGCATGATTTCACTCATATGTGGAATATAAACCAACACATGGACAGAAAGAACTGTATTGTGGTTACCAGGGGCAAACGGGGTGGGAGGTGGGCACAAGGGGTGAAGGGAGACATGTATATGGTGATTGACAAACAAAAATGTACAACCAAAATTTCACAATGTTATAAACTATTAAGACATCAATAAAAAAAAATAGAACTTTCCCTCTGAAAAATATATCTAAATTATATGTGCAATTGTTTAACTTTATGTTCTTTCTACACAAAGATCCAATGCAATAAAATTTTATTTAAAAACATATTATAGCAGAGTTGTTAAGAAGCTGTGTCTTGGAGCTTAACTCCTTAAGTTTGAACCCTGGCTCCACTATGCACCAGCTGTGTGTCCGTGAGCAAGTGAGCTTGCCTCCTTGCATTTGTTTCCTCTTCCATAAAGTGGATGTGCTGGCCATGAGAATGCACCTGGCAGACCTTCTAGTGCAGGGAGCATGATCAGCGAGGGCCCCAGCTGCTGTACTTGCAAATCCATCCTGGCATCTGTGACAGGGCCCCATCTCTCATGGGCTTCTCCCCGCCTGTGACTGAACATGGCAAGGATACTAAGGCAGACCTGTTCCTGGGAGACATGGGACTCTTGTCAGCCCACTTTGGCTCAAAGACCCCTGACAGCTTTGCTGAACTTTACTGAGACTGCTCTGCAGTCTAAGACACTTCTACCGGATCTTCCCTCCTTTCTTCTTCACTCAGGGTTATATTTGAGTTCTGGTCTAATGACTCTCCCAGCTCCCCCCAATTTCCTTTTTCATGGGCATTTTCCTTAATAAAATCCTTGCATGTTTATTCTAGTCTTGGCTTCTGCTTCTCAGAGGACCCGGACTAACACGGTGGGGACAATAACGGTGCCTACCTTGCCGAGTTGTTGAGAGGATAGAGTTAATTCATTTAATCTGCTTACAATAGTGCTTAGTAGTAACTCAATCCATTTCAGTTATTATATTAAAGGCAGACAACATCTTACATTTTTAACATTATAGCAGATTGAATAATCCAAAAAAAATTCCATTGTAAAATACCATAAAAGTATGATGAAATATAGAAAATTGTCTCCCAAATGCGTAGCTTAGCTTATAAGAAAATAATATAAACCCTAGGGGCATAACTGGAGAGAGGCCTACAACCCAGAGCAGTAGTCTTAGTTCACACTGCAGCTGTCCCCAGGGAACTTGATGAAGGCTTTGCACATCAAGCTGAGAACTGTCAAAGTGCTACTATACCTTTAGAAAAAAGGTGAGAACTAAAAACAAAGTCAAACCATCAATAAAGAGGGATATCAAGGAAGCTCCTCTGTCTTCACTTGTATCTGGATAAAGGGAAAGGATCTCCCAAGACACCTATCCTCCCTGAAGGCAGAGTTTGGCATTTATACCACTCTTGTGGCCGAGAACTCCCAAACTGATAATATCTGTGACAAGGTGAATACAAGTCCTCTCTGGAGGTACAAACCCTCAGCGAAGGATTCTCAGGGTTCACTTCAGTATAGCCCTGCTGAAGATTAAGTCACAATCCAAAATCACAGAACAAACAAGGAAATAATCCACCATGAATGAGAGAGACAATACAAAGGGCAGGATTAAATTCCCAACAATTTAAGATAGCTACTTGAAACATATTTTATAGTCTCTGGCTGGTAGACACATTAATAACATCAAAGAACAGAATTTTTAAAAACATAAAGAAAGATTGAGATTCTCAAAAAGAACCAAACAAAAATTTTAAAGACTCTCTTAGCTGAGGTTCTCTAGAAATCAGAGCCTGAGGCAAGGATTAGGATGCTGATCCTTTATTCAGGACATGAAGCCCATTGAGATGAAGGCAAGGAAGAAAAGAGGAAGTAGGGCAAGGAAAGATGTGAAGCAATGTGATGTGATGTGATGCATTACAGCACTGGCCATTCTCTCTTGAGAAGCCATGAAGAGAGAGCTGGTCACTTAGCAGGCACTTTGCTTATACATAGGAAAGATTTCAGAAAGAGACAGCACCTCTGATTGGAAGGGAGAAAGTAAGGAGAATTTACCTGCCCAGCTGCCTCCTGTTTCTTATTGCTCAAATTCCTTTCCATGGAGAGCTAACCTTAAGTGTTGTATTATTCATCCTTTGATGCCAGTCAGGAAACCAGATCCTCTGTCCAGAAGTAAAGGAGCAACCTGGTGCAGACAGGCCTGTCATGTGGCATGTGAAGCAATGCAACCCCAGACCTCCAGCCAGCCTCCAGAGCTCAGGAAATGCGGCAGAGTGCCCACACACTCCAGTGAGTTAGCGGGAGTCGGAAGAATTTTGAGAACACGGGAGGCAGTTTGACTGAGGAGGTGGACAGGTTAGTGTCTGATGTGAAATGAGAAATAGAGTCACTGAAATGAGGAAACAATTCCCAGTGGAGAGATTAAACAGCATATCAGATCCAGATGAAGACAAAATCGTGGATTGAAAGAGATAACTTAAGATGTTACATCTCTGTGCTATATTCCAGATAAAGAAACAAAAAAAAATCAGAGGCATGAAAGACAGAGTGACAAGGTCCAATTTACACCCAAAAGAAATTTCAGAAGGTGAGATTAGAGAGAATGAGCAAGAGATTACATTGATAAAGGACATGAATTCTTAGATTCAGTTTCTATGTGAGAGTTTTGATGTCCAGGGGCAGCTTTTGTGCACAGAGATTATTTCCATTAATTTGGGTTTGATTTGTTAAATTCATTGAAATTAAAAATTTAAAAGCCTAGTTTTTCTTAAACCTCTAAATTCATTTTATAAGTTTTACTGCACTATTTCAAATCCAGTAAATTTTATATAAAGTAGAAATAATTTTCAGAGAACCTTTAATACAAATTGAACTGATTACTTAAGGGAATTTGATTTCGGTTAATGTTAAGTAAACTTGAGTTGAACAGACTAATTACCTTTAAATACTTTAAATAATATTTATAAATTTAATGTATTCAGTTTTCTTTAAGAATTTAAAATGTCTAAACTCAACAAACTTATGACCCAATAAGCTAATCCTTTCCACATTAAGCAACTGTTTAATACAAGTTCTCTTAGCCACTCTGACACTGTTTATAAACTAAGTCACTTTCGCTTACACCATTCACCTCAAATCAAGCATTTAATTTGGAATCACAGGCTAATTTGTCATATACTTGTAATATATAATTGGATTTGACATATTCAAGTATTTTAAGTACCAAACAGAAATTATCTTGAATGTAATACAAAATGATTAGTGCCATAGGTTTGGTATACTTCATAATTTTTATATTTCTGGGATTAAGAGACACAGCTTAACTTAGCTTTACTGTGACTTTAGATTACTGAGCCAATAATTCACGATGACAATATGATTGTCACCTGAGGCAAGTTGGAGTTGCCTATTGGACACATTTGGTACAAGGATGCCAGTCCTGGAGCTGCCTATGTCTGGTGTAATTCTTCATGCATCGCAGATTGACATAGTGAGTCCAGTTTTAGTAATCTCAAAATTATAGGAGACCCCAAGTCTATACCTTTCAGGTGGGGTTGATACCTCCTGTTTCAATTATACAATCACAACACTTTTCGTAACCTCTTCAGTTTTTGTTACCTAATTCAATCATCTGAAATCTACAACCTCCAACCAGATTGTAGCTAATTTTGTTCACTAATCTCATTACTAGCTCACTGAACTCTATGTTTTCTTTTTTTTTCCTATGTCTTTGGGCCACAGGGTTTTGGAAGAATCCAGGCAGACTCTGCTTATCTATTTTCTTTGACTGGCTCTATGATCACAACAATGCAGAATGGCATAAATAAAAATAGATACACATTTAGACACATTGAAGTGCAGAAAAAACAAAGACAAAGAGAACATCTTAAAACAACCAGAGTTTTCTGTGCCAATAGCACTCCTGCAAACATGATACATGTTCCTAAAACCTGCCCAGACTTTCTGTCAGAAGTGTGGTAAGCATCAACCCCACAAAGTGGCACAGTACAAGAAGGGAAAGGATTCTCTGTATGCCCAGGGAAAGTGGTGTTATGACAGGAAGCAGAGTGGCTCTGGTGGACAGACCAAGCTGATTTTCCAGTAAAAAGCTAAAGCTACAAAGAAAATTGTACTGAGGCTTGAATGCATTGAGCCCACTGCAGATCTAAGAGAATTCTGTTTATTAAGAGATGCAAACATTTTGAACTGGGAAGATTTAAGAAGAGAAAGGGCCAAGGGATTCAGTCCTAAGCTCCATCTTTTGCTTTACTATGAAGATAAAATCTTGAGGCTATGTTAAAAAAAAAAAAACAGAAAAATGACATATTACCAAAGTAGAATGACAGATAGACAGATAGCAGACTTCTAATCAACAACACTTGAATAATAGCTTTGAAGTACTGAGAGAAAGTAACAATGAACCTAGAATTTCATACCCAGTCAAGCTATCTTTCAAGAATGAGGAAGCAAAAGTCATTTTTAGAAAGACAAAGACTAAATTCACTAACAAAAATTGATGGAAAAAAACTGCTTAACTACATGGAACATTTGGAAAAAGCTGCTGAACTACACGGAACATTCTCTATGAAACCTCTTGCTATTTGTTATCTGAAACTCAGGAATGAAATAGATTAACATAATATGGTGTCCTTTTCAACCTCAATATCCAAACTCATCTGAACCTAGGAACTAAAAAATTCAAATGGTGAAGAAAACTTACACTAAAGGAAGAAAGAAATTAATCAACAAAGAAAGAAGTGAGGCTCAAGAAGGAATGATGAGCAAGGAAATAGATAAACATCGGGATAAATCTAAGTAATCATCGATTGTTTAAAATAAAAAATAATCACTATTTTTGGAGGTATACAAAAAAGATGTAAATAAAATATATACTAACAAACATGTAAAGTAGGATAGGTGATGAAAATGAAAATGTTCAAGGTTTTGGAAAGAGCAGGAGGAATTTAGGAATACCGGTCATAGTAGACAGTGCTGATATCCTTCCCACCTCCTCTGCCCACCCAAGTTCACTTACAACTGTGGTAGACAGTTTTCACCAGGCTGCCAGCTGCTGCTCAAGCACGTGTCTCTCTTCTATGTCTCTTGTCTTTCTCCTGCACCGTAGAACCTTCTGATTTAAGCAGGTGTAATCTGGAAGTGTACAGGAGTTAACACTTCCAGGGATAAATTTTGACCAATGGGGGAGTCAGTAGATAAATGCCCCAACCTCCTTGTCACCTGGTGGGACAATTCTGAGGCAAGTTCCACTTGGTTGTTCAGAGAGTTTGAGCCCCTGTTACCCACACAACAGTAACCTGTCATGAGTGTTCCCATGTTGGCTTTTCTCTTGTTGCACCTCACTTTCCTGTTCCCTCATTTCTGCCTCCTGATGTCACTTCTCAAATGCCTGTACCCAAGTTCTGGTCTCAATGGCAGCTTTTGGAAGAATCCAACCTAACACACTGATTAGTTTTAGAATTTAATTCAAGTATGCTTGTTACAATTTTAAGAATAATCACTAAAATGATACAGGTAGAATGTGTAACTTCTAAACAAGTATAGGCAAAAAAAGGAAGTTTAAAAAGTAATACCTTAATCAAGTCAATAAAGATAGCAAAGGGATGAAGAGAGAGAAACTTAAGAGACTAAATGTCATATTTCACAGAATCTAATATGACATTACTTATAAAATACACCTAAATTTTACGTGTTATTAAGGAAGAAAAAAGTTGTTAATTACAACATTATAAGAAATATTCTAATTTCAAAGATGTTAAAATGTGGGGAAAAATGTATGTTTTACAATTGATGAAATTTGGTAATACAAAGTAAGAAATAGAAATGAATAAGTATTTGATAATCATAGCTAAAGGGGCTAAAATCATTTAAAAGATCATATTGTCTAATTAGATTATATTTTAAAAATTAGCTGTAGCCTGTTCAAAAGAGACTTACTTCAAACATAAAAGGATAGAAAGGTCTCACATAAAAGAACAGAAAAAGGTAACACCAGGCAAATACTAACCGAAACAAAGCTGATATAGCTATCTCAAAATGAGACACAGACTTTATCTCTAGAAATGCTTTTTGCTTTAAGGAGATTCACTCCATAATGATAAAATTTCAATTCATAAGGAAGATATGACATTTATAAATATTATACACCTAAAATATAGCCATAAAATATACACAGCAAAAAGTCAAGAGAACTACAAGAAAAAATGTCAAATCTACAATAGAAGGGGAAGTTTTTAACATATCTTTGTTTTGACAGATCAAGCAAATGAAAAGTTAATAAATGTTTAGAAGATGTTAATAACAGTTGTGATATAATGAGCCCTATACCCCAAATTAAGAAATATAAATTTTACTCAAACATAAAGGGAACACTTATGAAAATTAGCTACATATTAGGTCACAAAACAAATCTCCACAAATACTAAAAGCATCAATATCATACAGAATACATTATCTGACTACAGTACAATTAATTTAGAAAGCAATAACAAAAAGAATACAAAAATATATTTGGAAACTTAAGTAGTTTTGGGGTCAGAGGTGATATTGTAAGGGACATTAGGAAATATTTCAACTGAACAATAATGAAAATCTACATATCAAAACTCACAGGTTATGGCTAAAACAGCACCTTTAGAGAAATTTACAGCCTCATATGCTCAAAGAAGTCTGAAAATTTGTGAGTTAATCATCCAACTCAAGAAATTAGAAAGAGAACAGAGTCCAAAGTAATTAAATTGAGGATAGTAAAGATAAGATCAGTAACTAATTGTGGTAGATTGGATTATTGGTCTCAGTTCTTTACTCTCCTGTAATAGGATTATACATCCACATCCTTTACCCACAATAGGAGGATACTGCAAGGTTATCAGGCAGAATATACTTTCTTCCCCATTGAAAAGGGGCTTCACCATCAACTTGCTTTAGCCAATGGAATGTTAGTAAATTTGATCAAAGCGGGGGACTTAAATATGTTTGTGCAATTTTGTTTGGTTTCTTGCATACCTGCCATTCATGAGAAGAACATGCCTCAGACAGTTGCTGGTCCAAGGAGGATATGACCTGAACACAATCTGCAACTTGGAGTCTGGATCCTGAATTTCAGCCCTAGCCCAGCTGAGTGCAGCTGACTCACACATCCTTTGTAAGAAATAAGTGCTTGTTGTTTAAATGCTGAATTTTGGTTTGTTACGCAATGCTATTGTGGTAACAATGCTATAGCTAATTCACTCACGAAACAGAAAAAATATGGGAGTGCATCACCAAATCTAAAATTTGATCTGAAAAGAAACTATCACAAACCTTTGCCAAGCATAATGGAGAACTGGGGAGGAGAGGAAGGGTGACTGGGGGTGAGCGTTGGGGGGAGGGGAAGGGAGGGAGGGAGGAACAAATGAGCAAAATGATGAATAGAAAAGGAAATACAACTACAGATCTATCAGAGAACTTTAAAATGAAAGAGTGCTGTGAACAATTTTATGCCAATAAATTTGAAGACTTAAAGTAGACAATGTCCTAGAAAAACAATTTATTGAAATCAATTTTATTGAAAGAAAAAATAGAAAATCTGAATAAGCTTACAACTATTTTTAAAATGAATCAATAATTTAGACTTCTGATGGAATAGATGGAGTAGATGATGGAGTAAATATGCTTTTCCGTATTCCTTACTCAAAGTATAACTAACAACCCTGAACATTAAATATAAAACAAACATAAGATGACCATGAAAGGTGGGAAGAAGAAGACAGACCAGCTAGGGATCCCAGTACCCAAGGAAGGACAAGGTAGTATGCTTCCTGGGTTTTCTTTTTGCCTCATAGATCCCGAATTTGAAGTTGAAGATCCCAGAAACCAAAGAGTGAACTGGTGAAAACCAAAAAAAAACAAAAACTCAACAGTACCATGCCTTCTCTAGCCACATGACCAGAAAAGGGGCAGCCTAGCAAGAAGGAAAAGTTTTAGACAATAGCTGTTCTACTCTAGCCAAACACCACAGAAAAAACTGTGGCCCCACTCCACCCATGCCAACAGAGGCTGAGTGGGCAGCCTTGCCAGGCTATAAGGAGGCACCAAAATTCCCCCTCCCCTCTGCTGGTGCTAGAGGAGGCCTAATAGAGAGTTGGGGCTTTTACCACTGCCCAGTTGGTACTTTCGCCACCATGGTGTCAGTGGACAACATTTGGCGAGCACTCATGAGGCGCTTCTACCCTCCCAACCAGGGAGGTCTAATGGGGAGTCATAATTCCCACCCCTACCCAGCAGTAACAAGGAGCCCTCCCTCTCAGGTATTAATGGAGGCCCAGTGGGAAACTTGGACTTCTATCCCCACCTGGCAGTAACAAGGTGGCACTCCTCTTCCCCTACCACAGCAGTGTTAAAGGAAGCTAGCTAGACTAGAAGCTTTAAATAAGATCCAGATTCTCATGACATAATACTTCAAATGTCCAAGTTTCAATCAAAAATAATTCCATCATATCAAGATCTCAAACTAAATGAAAAAAGACAATCAATAGATGTGATACCAATGACAGAGATGTTAGAATTATCTGACAAAGAGTTTAAAGTAGTTATCATAAAAATCAACAAAAAACAAACAACCTAATTCAAAAATGGGCAAAGGGCTTGAATAGACATTTCTCCAAAGAAGATATACGAATGGCAAATAAGCACATGAAAAGATGCTCAGCATCACTAATCATTAGGTAAATACAAATCAAAACTATAATGAAATACCACCTCACATCTACTAGGATGGCTACTACCAAAAACCCCCAGAAAATAACAAGCGTTGGCAAGGGTGTGGAAAAGTTAGAACCCCTGTGCATTGTTGGTGGGAACATAAAATGGTACAGCCACTATAGAAAGCATTATGGTGGTTCGTCAAAAAATTAAAGGTAGGGGGCCAGCCCCATGGCGTAGTGGTTAAGCGAACTCACTCTGCTGCTAGTGGCCCAGGTTCAGATCCTGGGCGCACACCCACACATTGCTTGTCAGGCCATGCTGTTGTGGTGTCCCACCTAAAGTGGAGGAAGATCGGCATGGATGTTAGCTCAGGGCCAGTCTTCCTCAGCAAAAAGAGGAGGATTGGCATCAGATGTTAGCTCAGGGCTGATCTTCCTCACAAAAAAAAAAAGAAAAGAAAATTAAAGGTAGAATTAACATATGATCCAGCAATTCCATTTCTGGGTATATAGCCAAAAGAATTAAAAGCAAGGTGTCAAAGAGATATTTGAACACCCATGTTCATAGCAGCATTATTCACAACAGCCAAGAGGTGGAAGCAACTCAAGTGTCTATTGATGGTTGAATGGATAAGCAAAATGTAGTATACATACAGAATAGAATATTATCCAGCCTTAAAAAGGAAGGCAATTCTGGGGCCGGCCCCCAGCTGTTAGGTGTGCGTGCTCTGCTTTGGAGGCCCAGGGTGTGCATGTTCCGATCCCGGGTGCGCACTGACGCACCACTCTTCAAGCTATGCTATAGCGGTGTCCCATCTAAAGTAGAGGAAGATGGGCATGGATGTTAGCCTCAGGGCCAATCTTCCTCAGCAAAAAGAGGAGCATTGGCATTGGATGTTAGCTCAGGGCTAGTCACCTCACCAAAAAAAAAAAAAAAAAAAGGAAGGCAATCCTGACACATGCTATAACATGGGTGAACCTTAAGGACATTGTTATGTGAAATAAGCCAGGCCCCAATACTGTACGATTCCACTTATATGAGGTATCTAAAGTTGTCAAAATCATAAAGACAGAAAGTAGAATGGTGGTTGCAGGGAGTTATTTAATGGGCATCGAGTTTCACTTTTGTAAGATGAAAAGAATTCTGAAAATGAATGGTAGTGATGGTTGCATAACAATATAAATGTACTTAATACTACTAAACTGTATGCTTAAAAATGGTTAAGATGGTAAATTTCATGTATTATGTATATTACAATAAAAAATAGAGAAAGCCAAAAAAACAATCGTGAGCAATTATGAATATGTCTGAAACAAATGCAAAAATAGTCTCAAAGAAATAGAAGATACAAAGAAAAATCAAATGAAAATTTTAGAATAAAAAAATGTTAAACTAGGAATGGGCTCAACGACAAAATGGAGGAGACAGAAGATAAAATAGTAAAATTTAAGGTAGAATATTAGGAATTATGTAATCTGAACAGACCAAAAATAGATTGAAAATAAGGAACAGAATCTCAGGGACTTGTGGGACTATGAAAAAAGATCTAACATTTATATCATTGATGTCTCAAAGGGAGAGAAGAGTGAGGGTGAGACTGAAAACATATGTGAAAAAATAATGGCTAAAAACTTCCCAAATTTGACAAGAGACATAAAACTACAGATTCAAGAAGGTAAGCAAACTCTAAACAGGATAAACACAAAGAAATCCACACCAAGCCCTGTATAGTCAAGTTTTGGATACTGAAGACAAAGAAACAAACCTTGAAAGCAGCAAGAGAGAAACGATACCTTACATATGGGGAAAGAACAATTTGGATGATAGTGATTTCTCATCAGAAACCACGGCGGCCAGCAGGAAGTTGTGCAGTATTTTTCAAGTATCAAAGAAAAGAACTGTCAACCAAGAATTCTACATCCAGCAAAAATGTTCTTCAGGAATGCAGGAGAAATCAAGACATTCTTAGATGAAGGAAAACTAAGAGAATTTGTCATCAACAGACCTACCCTAAAAGAACAGCTAAAGGAAATTGTCTAAATAGAAAGGAAATGATAAAAGAAGGAAACTTGGAACATCAGGAAGGAAGAAAGAACAATGGAAAGAGTAAAAATATGGGTAAATATAATACATTTTCCCTCTCTTGAGTTTTCTAAGTGATTTGAAGTAAAAATTATAACATTATCTGATGGGGTTCTACGTATGTAGAAGAAATATTTAAGATAATTTATTATAAATGGAGAAGGTGAAGGAATATAAAGGAAGCTAAGATTTTTATACTTCATGATAAAAACTCTCAGAAAAATAGTAATTGAAAGGACTTTCTCAACTTGGCAAAGTGTATCTACCTAAAAACCTACAGCTAAGATTATATTTAGTGGTGGAAGATTGAGGGCTTCCCCCATGAGACCAAAACCAAGGTCAGAAAGTCCCCTCTCACCACTCCTATTCAACAAAGTGCTGAAAGTTCTAGTCAGTGCAATAAATTAAGAAAAGGAAATGGAACACACCCAGAAAAGGAAGAAATAAGACTGTCCCTATTTGCAGATGATGATATGGTCTATGTAGAAAATACCAAGGAATCGAAAACAAATACAAAACTCCTAGAATAAGTGAGTTTAGCAATGTCATATGATATAAGATAAACATACAAAATTCAATTGTATGTCAATGTAATAGCAATGAACATATGAACACAAAAATTAAAAATGTACTACTACTTACCATTGCTCCTAAAAGTGAAATAGTTAGCTATTAATCTAACAAACCATGTACAGGACTTTTATACTGAAAACTATACAACGTTGATGAATGGAATCAAAGATGATCTAAAAAATGGAGAGATATACTGTGTTCATGGATTGGAATTAAAGACTTCAACAGTAAATGGATGTCAATAGTAAACAAGTAAGGTATTATTTGTCTCTTGCTGCTTTCAAGGTTTTTTTGTCTTTAGTTTTCAGAAGTTTGACTATACATGGCTTGGTGTGGATTTCTTTAGGTTTATCCTGTTTGGAGTTTGCTCAGCTCCTTGAATCTGTAGTTTTATGTCTTTTGCCAAAATTTCTTCAGGTATGACTTTCCTCTTTCTATTCCTCTCCATCTTTTATTCCCTTAGATAACTGACAGCAATACCCACTCCACATACTTTGATCATGCCCATATCCCACAGAAAAAGCCCTTAAAATATTGGAAACTTCCTCTTCTAACATTTTCTTTTTTTCTAGAGTAACACTGGACCTGGGGCCTCAGTCCAGGGATAAGCTTTGGCTTTCACCTGTGATTATTTTTAGGATTTGCTACCTGCATGAGATAAAGATATGCCCTCTGATCCTTTGTGCTGTTTTCTGTGTGCATATTCCAGGAATTACCAACAGGAAATCATAAGCAAGCCTTTCAAGAACAATTCAGAGGCAGATAAACTTATTCATAAACATCTATTTAAATTGTATTAAGGTCATAGACGATCTCAAGTTAAACCCAACTAGTAATACTAAATAGACCACTTACCATTTCTGTCTCATGTAGCCTAAAATGTCTGCACTCAGGTTAAGAGTGACTTCATTTTTTTTTCTAAGGATGATAGTTTCTTGTTTCACATTTGAGTAACTAAAGGTTCTATTCTTACACTTTTATTAAAACAAGATCGTTTTTAAAATCTCTAGAGGGCCTTTTAAATACTTAAAATCTTAGAATAATAAAAATTAATCCATGTACATAGCCCAGGCAATACGGAATAGTATAAAACAAATTAAAATCTCCCTCCCCAACCTTATTTCCCAAGGAGAACCACTTACATTTCTGACTTTACTTCTGGGTTATATATGTATCACTTTAAGGAATAAAATATTCTTACTGCTCACACTTAGACATACCTATGTTATGAAAGGTGAGAAAATCAGTGAGCTCACGTTTCCCCCCACCTCCCTTCTCCCTCCCCCTTCTGACTTGCTGTGTTATCCTTTCCACTTTGTCAAGGTTTACAACATTTTTGCTCTGTCCTTTAAATTATTTCTTCTGTACTCTTTCTGCAGATTGATTCTGAAAACTGAAACCCAGTCTATTTATTTATAAGACAATGATTTTTTTAGCTTTTATTTGTAACAGGATCCCAAGCAGTATGATTGAACTCTTAGTGGAAGGAAGGGTAATGCTTTATCATCTGTGCCAGGTGTAGTGGTTACACAGGCTTTCTTTTCATTTTCATCTCTTCAATTATTCAGTTTTCTTTGCTGGGTCTGGGATGTACTCAGCTCCTGCTCTTTCTCTTATTTCACTCCATCTTCTTCTTGGATTCCTTTTTGTAAAATACATCCCTCATTTTCAACACACAGAGATAGTGGGTGGCAACCTTTCTGAACCTTGCACATCAGAACACCTTTGTGGCTGCCATAAGCATGCATCCCTCTGATCTCCCACTGCAGAATGTAATTGACCCACAGCTGTGCTGCTGCCTCTAAGATCCATCAGCGAGTTCATGCTGAGGCTTCTCATAGGCTGCCCCCAGCCAATGATGAGCAGGGAGACCTGGGACTCCACTTGGGCTTGAGGACTTCCTGAATGCCTTTCAAAACTCTTCTAAAATTGCGTGGCAGTCGAAGACACTCCACTCACCCTTTCTTTCTTTCCTCGCTCCTTTAGCTGGAGTCAGATTAGCATCACAGCCTACAGCTCACCCAACCTCTGAGGCTCCCTTGTCTCTTACAGGTGTTTGCCCTAATACATTTCTTTCACACATAATCCCCTCCTGGCATGTTTCTCATGAGACCTGGACTTGCACAACATCTTTATTTTTCCTCACCTTTGCTTTGGTATTTTGCACCTAGAATTCTATACTCAGCCATTTTTTCTCCAATTTTTCAAGGCATTGCTCTATTGTCCTTTAGCATCCAGAATTGCTGATGAGGTCTTATATCTTTTTTATGCTTGGTCCTTTGTAAAACATATATATTTTCATCCCTGAAAGCTTTTGAAATTTTCTCTTTATCCTTGAGATACAGCAATGTCACTAGTATATACGTAGGTGTGTGTATTTTTAGGAATTTTTCTGCTTAATACTTGAAGCACTGTTTCAATTTAAAGATGTATTCTTAGCTGTCGTTTTCTTAATTATTTCCTTCCCTCTTGTCCCACCCTCAGTTTCTCCATTCTCTTCTTCTGAGACTTCTATTAAAACCCCTACTTCACTTTTAAACTTCTGAGAACTGTGTGTTTTGAAGAAAGAGCTGGGTTTTGTTTCTGTGGTAGTTGGTTGTAGAAATATGAGAAACCCAGGATAGGTTGTAGAACCAGAACGGGATTTGCCTGGGAGAGAAGCCCTGGGAAAACCACAGGAAAGCAGATCCCAGGCCAGGTGTGTGTGGCTTTGGGTTCTCACCAGGTAAGGCTGTGAGCTTAAAAACATGCTAATGCCCTTTGTGGTTATGGGTAATTTGTTTCAGTACAAATTGTCTTTATTTTCTATGTTTATGGAGATGACAATATATAATTGTGTAATGGGGAAAATTCACTGTATTTGAAAGCTACCACACCCACCTCTTTTCAGGACCTAGTGAGTCTAAACTTTTCTGGGGAGGAGATGGTCTAGAAAACATCAAAAGTGATAATGGTTGAGCTGGCATCTTGAAGCCTTCATGGTAAAATCCAGGCATAGGGATTAACTTGGCCTGTGGTCAAGAAAGTACATGATAATTTTGGGGAGGATTATGTTCCCCCTATGTCATGGGGCATTTGTGTACAGCAGGAGATGAGGCTGGGATAGAGGACTGGGGAGTCAGGCTGCAGCAGGTCCTTACTTGAATGCCATGTATTAAATGTGGACTTTCTTCTGAATGAGCCTCTGAAGGTTTTTGAACAGAGGAACACTATGACCACCAGATCTGAGTTTAATAAGGATGCTGCTGGTGGAAGGCAAATTTAGAGTGAGGGAGATAGGAGACTGTCCACATTAGGGGTAAGCCAGCATTTCTGTTTCCAAGGCTGGGACTGGGCAGCTGGTTGAGGGCAGGGTGAGTAGTTGGTGATCTGTCCAGGATTTTAGTAACTGGAAGACTAAGATACTGAGAATCTACGTGGAAAATGTGGGAAGGCCCAGAGAAGGAAAGCACAACTTTGCTCCTTTGACAGAGAGAGAAAGAAGTGAAGGAAAGTGGGTTATCGTCCTCTTTTCTGATGAAGAAGGGGCTGTTTGTGGGGTGTAAAGGGATCGAGGATGGAGAACGTGGAAGAAATACTGTGGGACCTGGTCAAGAAAACCACCCAGTGAAGACTGAGAGGAGAACCCAGGAGCCTTACAGACCACTTGGGGCATGAAAACATGAACGTGTGGGATGAGCAAGCTCCCTGGCTCTGTGAGTGGCCCGCGATCTTAGTGGCTGGCAGGCAGGTGTGGAGACAATCACAGGCCTCCTTTCCGACGTGCTTCTCCTTTGCTTCCAGGACATCAAGTTCATCTGGTTTTCTTTCTACCCCTCTGACTGCCTGATCTCAGGCTCCTCAGTTGGTTCTTCCACCCTCCAGACCTCCAAATGTCAGGGTATCCCCAGGGCTCAGTCCTTGGACCTCTTCTCTTCTCTATTTACTCCCACTCCTAGGATGACCTCACCCAGCATCTTGGCTTTAAACATCGTTGGTAATCTGATGATCTCATATTTATGATGTCTATCCAACTCCCTACTTAATATCTCTACTTGGATATCTAATAGACATCTCAAGCATGTAAAGAAACAACTTTGGATTCCCTCTCCATCCTCTGCCAACCTACCCCTTCCCCCATCATTCCCCATCTCATAAAATGACAACTTTCCTCACCTTGAAAGACCTATCTGAGCTGGCCCCTGGCTTCCATTTCTTATCACTCTTCCTCTCAATTAGCTCACCCAGGCACACCAGTCTTGCTGTTCCTAGAACATGCTAACCTCGTTTTCCACCTCAGGGCCTCTTCCTGGAATGTTCTCCTGGCTCACTCATACTTCATTCAGGTCGAGGAGTCTTTTCCTGACCACTTATTACCCTACTATTTTTCGTAGCCCTCATCACTACATGACATTACTTGTTTATTTATTTACGTTGAGGAAGATTGGCCCTGCACTGACCTCTGTTCCCAATCTTCCCTTTTTTTTTTTCTCCCCAAAGCACCAGTACATAGTTGCATATCATAGTTGTAGAGTTGTAGCTCTTCTATGGGGGACGCTGCCTCAGCAGGCTTGATGAGTGGTGAGTAGGTCCGTGCCCAGGATCCGAACTGGTGAACCCTAGGCCACCAAAGTGGGACGTGCAAACTTAACTGCTACGCCACCAGGCCGGCTCCTACCTGATTATTTTTTTCTATATGAAAATTGTCTACTACCACTAGAAAACAAGCTCCAGGAGGAATTGTTCCTCACCGATGTATCCTCAGCATCTAGCACAGTGTCTGGCCCATGGTAGGTACTTAACAAGTATTTATTCAAAGAAGGGAAGAAAGCACGGGTTGGATCAAAACCGGAAACTGGCGGGGTAGAGAGATCAAAGGTTAAGGGCATCGCAGATTTGAAGGAGTTGGTGAGAATGGATTCCAACTTCTCTTCCTCCATATCCACGGAGGAGAGAAGTCAGGAGGCTGGGTAAACTGGGAGATGGGTGGTGGGCAGGGTCAGGGGACCAGCGAGCGGGTACAGCAGGAAAAGTGGAAGAAAGGAGCTCCAGTCACAAAAGGAATGCTGGTGTTGGATTTTCTGGAGAAAGGGAAATGTGAGTACACTGAGTAATTATAAATTTTCCTAGAACAGGAGCTACATTTTACTTAGCTTTTTGTCTTCTGTGCTCAGTATAGAGTTTAGCACATAGCACACACTCAACCCATTGGTGAATGAGGAGACCCAATTTCCAGGCTCCTCAGGTTCACGCTTTTATTCTGGTTCCTTGTATTTTCCAAATGCTACAAGGAGAACATATTATTCTTATGCTGTATTCATGTCTTATAATCAATGATTCCTTCCATTCGTTGCCACATGGGCTCCTCCCTTCTTCTCACAGGGACTTGGGCCAATGCCAATCAGGCCGCTGGAGTTGGAGGTAGAAAAACTTGCCTGATGTTGCCCAGAAACTGGTGGCAGAATCAAACCTCAGCCACCTCATTGGCACAATGAATAGATTCCACTAGATATTCCTCGATTTCTGACACTAAGATTCCAGACTCACACTAGTTCTAAATGCCTCTGTGGGATTTCCTCTTTTTGAAACTGCCCTTTCAATTTCTGCTGTCCTGGTCCACCTCTCCCCTCAACTATTGAAGAGCTTCCTCCTTCATTGCTCTTACAGTTTTGCATATTGCATCCGGATTAATCTTCTAGGTATTTCACTGTAACTATGACACTTTCTGCTAAGTTGTAGATTTCTTGCACCCAACACAGGCCCCGGCACACAGTAGGCATGCAATGAGAGCTCGCTGAATGGAATTAAACAGTGTTCAACACAGGCACAGGGATGCAAGAGAAAAGCTAAATCCAGGCCTTCTGCTTCATGTACCTGGGCCATTTGCCATCTTTCAGGCCGGTTCAAGTTCTACCTCGGGAAACCCTTCCAACCCTTCCCTCCCTCCATGCTCTTTCCCAGATGATGGGTAGGGAACACAAGCCCAGCTTCTCAGAAAAGCAGGATGGAGTCTTGAGCTGTCAGGAGAGAATAAACATAATCCTGGGGATTTATACTGACAACAGCAACCTTGCAAAATGCAGTACCAAAAGTATACACAAAACAAAGCAAAATGAAAGCCTCTTTTCTCTCAGTTTCACTGCTGGCAGAATTGAATGAGACCAAGTCAGTCAATTGCAATGATTTCAATTCCACGTTATGTGAAAGAAGTCAGGGAGTCATGCTGAGAGATCACCAAATGACTTGAAAATGTGGACTTTTTTGTTCATGGAATTTTGACTGTGTCCTCCTTGCTCTTATCTCTTTCTTCCTTCTGCTGACTGTTCTCTCCCCTCCTTCTTCACTTGGGGTCCAGGCTGAAGTGGATGATGTTCAATGAATTTCCTGGTTCTAGAAATCCATCAAGAGTGATGGCAGGGGTCCAGACGAGTGAGGAACAGACCACTAAGGCATGGTTTTCTGGTTGCTCTTCTCCTACCCAGTCTCAGACCCGGCCACACTCCAGATTTATATTTTGGGGAATGGAAGAATCGCAACTTGCTTGGTGGAACTGTGCTCAGGGTTGCTTACAGAGGTATTGCTATTGTAGCCCTAGGGTTGAAAAGACAAGTGAGTAGAAGTTGGGATATAGAAGTAGAAGTGGAAGTAGGAGTAATTTTCTCCTTTAGGAATATTTTGCTGAAATTTGGACGGTAGAGCAGAAACCTTGTCTTCTGAAGTCTTCACAGGACATTGGGTGTGTAAGAGTGTTCTTGATGACAGCTGTTGGCGGTGAGGAGACATGGGGCAGGAATAGCAACTTTGGCATAGCCAGTATCCTTGACAGTGGCACCAGTAGCTCAGACATTAGAGGGCATCTGGTGCTGGGGACCCAGTCAGCATAGACACCAGTGCCCCTAACGCCTCACATGGGCTTTGGTATCTCATCAAGCATGTGTGCTGTGCTGACACATCAAGGTGTGCGCTGTGATATTCAGGAATGAACTGCTAAAGGACAAAACAGCCCAGGGAGCTAGAATAGTTTTTTTTTTTTTTTTTTTTTAGCAAACATGGCAGACATTACAGTCACCAAGGTGACTGGAGTTGTCAACTGGCACTGACAATTCTCAAAATTATTAAGGAGAAATATGAGGGGGCTGGAGGTCATTCAAAATAGACGGTGGTGGAGCCAGAGAAATGCCATGTTCTGACAGTATTGCCATACTAAGTTTATGGCTGCTGTTTCCTGTGAGGGCCATAGAGGCTGGTAAACGAGCACAGCTTGCAGGCTGTAGAGCCCTATTCCACGTAGGGAATTGTGTTCACGTGCATGGCAGTGGGAAGACTAGGGGCAAAGAGACTGAATTTAGAAGACACAATCAATGAGGCACGAGGCAGAGAGGACGGGTTGTCCCTGTATCCTAGGTTGCTGGGGCACAGAAGCCGTGGGTGATCCTGCGAGATAATTTCCAAGGGTTCCCACTAGATGGCGGTGTCGGTCAGCACGTGAATCTGCAAAGGGGTCTCTGAGACCAGAGCGTGGGCTGCATGGGAAATGTCATTTCACAGATGAGAAGATAGAGCATCAGGGAGGCAGGACAACTTGGTCCAAGATCACCAATGACTAGCACTGTCCCATTCTCCTTGCCTCAGACTCCTAGGGACAATTATCTCAGGTTCTGCTTCCAGAACTCTTGAAGTTATTTTTTAACATCTAATCTCCCCTCATTATCTACCACCTAAAACAAGAAACACCCACCTAAGACGGATCAGTTGCTTTGATTAGAATAGAGAGATCAGAGGTCTTGGATGGCAGCTAACTGTGGCTCCCCTTGGCCCGTGGGATAAAGTTCAAATGCTATATATAGCATGGCTTGTAAGATATTCCCCATGCTATAGAATCTCCTCACTTTTCCTACAGTCTCCACAGAAATGCCCACACACCCTCCCCTAACAATCCTCTACTAAATCAGTCAAGACTCTCTTGTTGTGACAGAAATCCAATTAAGTCTACCCTGGACCTAAAGGAAACGTTATAGACTTCAGAAAGGGTGCAGGTGCAACTGGGGAAGATTGGAAGCAGGGATTACATGCTCTCTCTGGAACATTCTTGCTGATTTTCTCTGTGGCTTGAAGTGTCAAATTCAGTCTCTCCTATAGAAGACTGACTTTCTCCTGCTGGACTGGTGGAGGACATGGATCCTAACTGCTTTATGCTCATCTCTTGCCCACTTCACTACCAGAAAGGAAAAAGTTCTCAATCAAGATTCAATTCAACAACGATAAGGAATGATACTTGCTAAAGATGGGCATATGATCAAAGCAGGGCCAATCATCACTGTTGTCAAGGGATCAGGTGCCTTGATTGGTCTATCTTGGGTCATGTGCCCATCCATAGCCTATGATTGACAGCCTTTCACTCAAACTGAATGATTGGAGAAGGGGAGAAGAGTTTTTCAAAAGGAAAGTGTTCTTACCAAAGGAAAATGATAGTTGGGAGGGGGAAAGGGTGCTGGGCAAGCAACAATGAATGCCCACTCCCCAGCCCCCAGGTACCCAAAGGACATTTCCAAAAATGAAAGCGGAATTAAACTCGGAGTGTCTTTATTACTAGCTAGGTCAATGGCATATAGCCCTCTTCACAGAGCTCTGAATTATGCACACGCCTTGGGTTTAAGGCTTGGATCTGAGGCTTAAGCAGGGCTTGCTACCTATCCCCTAAGCTTCAAAGTCATAGATCAGTAACCAACATGCTTAGGAAAAGAGAGCAGAGCTTCAAACTGCAAGGAAGAAAGAATTTGGTGAAGTCACCCACACAGTGAAGACCTTGAAGATTCCTGGAGTGCTCTCTCGTTCCAACAGAATCAGTGCACTGAGTCAGGAACCCCCTAGGTGGCCTAGCTCTGCCCCAACAAGTAAATGAGACACAGTCAACATCTCAGCAATCTGGCTAGATAACAGGTCCTCCCTGAACGGTGAGGAGGAGTTAAGAAGGGGTGGGTTGATTGGTGGAAATGTTTCCTCCTCTACATTTACCCACTTTGGGTTCTGTTGGTCCAGTGAGCTCAAGGTTATGGTCCTCGCTCAAATCTATGGTCAACCAGGAATGAGACAACCCTTTCAGTGGAGGGGTCCAGCAGTCATCAAGAGAAACCCTTGAGGCTGCCCCCTAACATTTGCCACTAATTTTTATAAATTCCTGGGACCAGAGAAATGGGAAGTTCTTCTGTTGAATCTAGAAACTTCTGAAATAGATAGAATAAGACATTTGGCCCAAGGCCATAGACTCACCAACCACTGACTCCCTATTTTATTTCTCAACACAAATAATTCCTATCCTTATAGAAGAATCTGGTTCACTGAAGCAGTAAACACTTGAGTAGCACACATACAATGCCCACAATATAAAAAATGCCCAAATTGAAACCAGATGAATCCCATCCCTTTATTAAATTCCCTCAGAGATATTTAAGTTCCAGTAACAAACTCTCCCTTTCTTTGTTGCCATGGAGAAAATAAAATCTCTCTTCCCTTGGGGAAATTAAAGTCCCAGAGAAATTAGAGGCCAGAAGTCTCATTGTAATTTTCTCCTTTTGCCCAGTCCCAGCTAGAGACAGCCTCACTGCGTTGATTCTCTTTATTCCTCTGCATGCTCCCTCCTCTGACACATCTTTCTCAGATCCTTTCCTGTCCTTCTCTCTGCCCTGGGAGGCTGGTCATTGGGAACCGCATCGTTTGAGTTCCATTGTTAGCTGGCTTCTCATCAGGTTCAGCCAATGAGAGCCATTGATAGGAGATTGGCAGGTGGGGAGAAAGAGATTAGAATATTTCTGCTAGCTTCCTCCCTGCTTTGGGACACATTTCTGGCAGTGGCCATGTACTTGAATTACAGACTCTGCCCAGTAGCTCCTTCTCCCTAGTTCTATCTCTCACTGGGCTAAGATAAATAATAAGAAGAGAAAGGAAAAAGTGTTAAGAGTATTACCAGGTTTCTGCCATTGTGAAACTTGGGTGCCTGAACAACCCCGTTGATTCCCTTAATTCTGTTCACACCTTTGACAGTCCTTTAATTAAGTCCTCTTCCTTTGGACCATTGGAGTTGCATTCTGTTTCCTGCTGTGACCTTGACTTCACACTTAAATACCTGGCACCAGGCAGCCTGGGTAGGGTGGGCCCTTCTGTAACAGCAGCATTCTAGGATGTCTTCCACAAGAATGGATTGTTGAAATAATTCCAGCTTCAAGTCTCGTCTGTTCTACTTTTCCAGAGCTCCAAAGGCTAAGAGGACATATGAATGTTGTAGCACCAATCCTAGACTCACACCATTTAGTTACAACAGCAGCATTTTCTAAACAAGAGTGATGTTTCCAGAACACAGTGCTTATTATAGTCTCTAGACCCACATTGCTGTTGCCAGCTGTGGACACTAATACAGACGAAGTACTATCCAGGGCAAGAGAGCAAAAGAGAAGGGAAAATCTAGGTTTCAGCTTCACTGGGATGCCAACTGTGGTTGTCAATAATGCTGTTCACCAAATACTCACCCATCTTCCCCATTCCAGGCACTGAAAAGGACTCTATTTCCTGGTCCCTTGTGATAGGGTGGGGTCTTATGACTAATTCAACCAATGAATCATGAGTAGAAATGACTAGAAATGATATGTGTCTATTTGTGGCTAAGCACTTAATACCTGGTATGAGACCCTCCAGAGTGTTCTTTCCTTCTGGCATTATGACCTGCCAAGTTCAAAATGGTGGATGCTTCACCAGCCTGGGTCCCTGAGTGACTAGGATGAGCAGAACACCCAAGTCAATCCATTATGGACATGAAGTATGAGAGAAAAGTAAATCTTGGAGCCACCAAAATTTGGAAATTGTGTTACTACAATGCAGTCTAGCTTATCCTGATATAAAATATTTTTTTAACATAGTAGAAACCCAATGAACTCAATGACCTTTACCACTTCATTCCTGAGCTTCAGAGAAGCCCAACTTGAACAACCTGTGCCCAGCTTATACTTAAAAAACCTGATCAAATACCCCAGGACCTCTGTCCCACACTCTCTAAAACCTTGTCTTACTGTAGCCTTTGGATCCCCCAGGCCTTGGCTGATCTTACTACCCCAAAGGCAACACCCAAATCCCTTTCCTCTACCAGTTCTCCTGCAACATCAGTTCCCCTAGAGAAGAAAACAACCTTCTGAGCAGCATTTGAGGTGAGGGAGGAGGAGTTGTGATAGCAAAAGCCATTCTACCCAAAGATTAAAGACCTTGTTGTGAATTGCATTTGCTCTGGTCCAGGCGAGAGCCCTGCCCTCTCCATTTGGAGTGAGGTTAGCTAGCAAAGACTCATTATATGTGCAGCCACTTCCACAATCTAATGTCCCAGAGTGAGTCTCCCCGACCCTAGGAAAGACATTTCTAATGCAGGCCAAGAAAAGATCCAAACTCATTCATTTTAAGGTCCTGAACCAGCTATACACCAGAGACCTCAGCCTTCTACTATAGTGCTTGGCTCCCAAATTCTGTGAATGTACTCACTTGATTTGCCATGATTACCCAGTGTTAGAAATAGAGGGGCAGGAGTTTAATAGCATTAGATGGTATTTTCATAAGACTCCAGAATGTCAGTCATCTCTCTAGTTCACAATGTTCCATAGAGAAGCACAAGGAACAGGAGCTGAATTGAAAAGCAATTACTGCCTGGTTGTTAGCTGGAATAGATCCTCCTCCTCCCCATACTTACTCTTTGAAAAGCTAGGTAAGAGGTCTGAGAGGGCAGGGTAGCCAGCTTCCAGTATGACCTGCGATGATCCCCACCTACTAATATTCACACTCAATCATCCCCAATGATCCCTGCCTCGTGGTATCCGCAATCTTGTGTAGTACCCTCCCACTTTGTATCAGCATTGGTCTGTGTGACTAATAGCATGCAGAAGTGATAGCATGCCACTTCTAAAATTACATTATAAAAGACAATGCAGTTTCTCTTTTGGGCTCTCTCTCCCTCATGGATCTCCTTCTTGGCTCTGGGAGAAGCCAGTTGTCGTGTGTTTTGAACGCTCAGGGACCCCTGTGGAGAGGCCCATGTTCCAACAGCCTAGGAGAAACCAAGGCCCGCCAACACACGTGTGAGCTTGGGCACAGATCCTCCCGCCCCAGACACGTGGTGCCCCAGGCAACAGCTTGACTGCAACCTCCTGAGCCAGAACCACCAAACTAAGCCACTCCTGAATTTCTATCTCATAGAAACTATGTGAGATAATGTCTATTCTTTTAATATGCTCAATTTTGAAATATTTTGTTACAAAACAGTAGATAATAGAAGGCCAACAGCTCTCTGAATCATGAGATCTTCCCAAACTCCTGGTGGCCTGCATTGTACCAGAAATTGAAGCAACATTCAGTCTCTTGATTATGCATCCTGGGGTTGAGGGGCATGGCTCTGGCACTAGTAAACATGGCCACCTATCAACTCTATTCTTTTGGGAGCAGAGGGGCAGGGGAATAGGAAGGGAAGGAGTATACAAACAGAGCTGCAATGGAGAAAGGGGCTTTGAGATTTATTTTCACTTTTACACATACCTATACTAATACTTCTCTTAATTATCCGTGAATTTTTTGTTGCTGGCAGAGCTGGACCTTGCTCATTGCATAGGTTATGCCTTCACTTCCTCTTTCCCAAATGTACCTGTCTCTGTGCATAGACACAGGATGAGAGGTTTTTGCTTTGTAATTTGAGGGGGCAGTTTTGGTTGGGGAGGAAAGTCTAGGAAGCAGGTGTAAACAAAGATAGTGAAAGGTCTGAATCCTGACTAGCCGACAGAGTGAGAGAGGGTAGACCTGCTCTTCAGGAGGGACTGTGATGCAGAGTGAGGCTCTGGGCCAAGCAGAACCACTCTGGAGTTGGGGAGGAAGATTTTCTCCCTCTTCCTGCTGTAACCAGGAACTCAGGCATCTCCAGGATGGAAAACCCAGGATGCATGCCCTGCATGCATGCCCCGGGAGGTTGTGTGCCCCCTGTCCCTCACAGACAGACACAGGATCAGGCTGGATTAAATCACCAGAAATAGAGCAGCTGAGACCCACCTTGAGTTAAATCCCTCCTTTTGAAACACCTGGACTGGTTTATGTTTTCCTAATTGGACCTTTATTGACAGAGGCCCCATTACCTAGGAAATCAAAAGAGGAGGAAGATGAAGGAGAGAATAAACATGGGTGTTTCACTTTTCACACCAATTCTCTGACACCAGCTGGGTGTCCAATAATTCAATTCAATTCAATTCTGACACTAACAGCCAAATGGATGAGATGCAAAGGGCAAGGTATGGGGGTGGGGGTGGCCCAGAGCTTCCATGCTTTCTCTAGGTGCACCGCCCTTCCAGCACCTCAACGTGTTCACCAACCGGGAAGGTCCTTGAACCTCATCATTTAGAGGTTTCAATGGAGGGTTCATTACTTAGGCATAATTGACTAAATCATTGGCCATTGGTGATTAGGCTCAATCTCCAGTCCCTCTCCCTTCCCTGGAGGTTGAGGGGTGGGGCTGAAAGTTTTAACCTTCTAATCATGTAGTTGGTTTTTATGACAACCAGTCCCATCCTGAAGCCATCTAGTGACACCTCCCCCCAACCCACGAGTCATCTCAGCAGCATACAAAAGATAGTACCTTCCAAGTGTTTTAGGAGTTCTGTGCCAGGAACCTGGGGCAAAGATCAAATATGTATTTATTATACCTCAACATGAGACTCTAGAATAAAGTGGCAAAGAGGTGAAGCAACTTTTGAGTCTTACCAGGAGTACATAGAGCCCTAGTGCTGGGACTCCAGCCGCCTGCCCAGAGTATCTGAAATGAGCTGCTCCCGGTTGTAGGCCTATGTCTGACAGATCAGCTTTATCATCGCACAGAAGAGTGAGGGAGCCAGAAACAGGAGACATTTTCAGAAAGGAGTCACTTCAGGCAGAACTGAACACTTTCAAAAATGCCTTGTACTGCCTGCTTAGGGATTACTTCCAGCAATGTCCCAAATGACAGTTTCCTTTGCGCTAGGCCAAACCTAAGGTATGGAAGGAACACAGACTCTATTACCTTGCATAATTAATATTTTTCACTGGGAGTTTTGAAGCATAAAGAAAAAATGAGAATGCACAACACATGAAGCAAATGGTTCTTGGCTCCAGGAAAAATCAGACTAAGCCTACTCTGAGTTCAGTGCAATTGACTCAGCTTTATAGTTTAGCAAACACCCCTATAGGAAACCTATAATTTTCCTTTTAAAAGGTGGTTTTATTTTTTTCACCTGCATATTAATTTTTTTAAATCTGAAGTTGAAAGCTCTATAAGCAACATCAAAACCCGTTTATGGTTCTTTGGTACATTTGATTGGATGAAACTGATCACTTGGGTTTCTCATGCAGCCATATTGCACATCTAGAGAACCAAGTTTGTGATAGCTGTAGGGAGGAGTTGTGTCATCCTTCCCTGGGAGCGGGACTGTCTTCATTTGAAGATAAGGTGGATACACCGAAGTGGAGGGAAATAACTGAACTTATTTCACTTTACCAATCTTCTGCAAAGCAAAATGTCCTGGAAGCAACAGTTGAGACTTGTCCTAAGGCATTCCACTGCATATAAGCTTCTCAAAAAAATGAATCAATAAACCAGAGTTACTTTTTTATGTCCATTTGGGGGAAAATGTACAAAGCTATGGTAATATATATACTCACAAGTTCCAAAATGTGTGTATTACAGTTGGTAATGTTTTTATACACTTGCAAATGTTAAAAGTCGGAAGTACTTTAGTCCTGTACTATGTGTATATATGCAAAGTTTTGTATGTGATTCTTTTACTCATTATTAAAAGCCTGTGGTTTTTAATATGTGGTTTGGAGGACTTATTTCTTGTTTGGGGATTATATATATTTACATTTTTGCCTCCCAAATCTTGATTTTATTGTTTTTAAGGAGGCTGGTCAGGACATTGAAACATTGAAATGTTTTTAGAAATTAAAGAAAACAGAAGTACAGAGTAAGGTCATATAAAAAACTGTCTAAGCCAGGCAACAGGGATGCCTGGTACATTTAGGCCACACATATCTGATTCCTTATCAGACGATGACTTATTAAATACTGACTAGGTATTGGCACTGAATAGTCAAGAATGTTTAGTGTATTGAACAAAGAGAAAGAAATCTAAATTCATTCAGCTGTTTGGCCACTGAATTTTTACCTTTCAGGACTTAGTTTCCTCATCTGTAAATTGAGAGTCTCAGATAAGACTTCTAAGGCCAGAGAGCCTGTTTTTAAAACTAAAGATTACAGCCTCCAACATTGAGTCAACCACCTAACAGTTTCATCTCTATTAGCTCTAGGTCAGGTCACTGGTTTTCAATGTTGGCTGCACACTGGAATCACCTGCAGAGTTTTAAATGTTCTTGATGCCCAGATATCATGCCTAGATTCTGATTTAACTAGTCTTGGGTGTGGCCTGAGCACCGGGAGTGCAGGAAGTGGATGGGGAGTGACGGGGTGAGGGTTAGATGCTGCTTAGGTGATTTCAATGTGTAGCAAAATTTGAGAACTACAGGCCTAGGTCATGTGTTAGAACCACCTAGGTTGTTTCTTAAAGGTGCAGCTATCCTGCCTTCAGGTTCAGATTCAATGGGTATAGGATGGAGTCCAGAAAGCTACTTTTTTAACAGGATCCCCCCGTGCTTGGTGCAGGGGTTCTCAGAGCCACACTTTGAGAAGCACTGCTTTAGATAATAATCTTGGGTGCTCACTTATGGTTTAGATAAGTGGGACCACCCAAGGAACAGCTCTTCTAAATTGGGGTTGGGAATTCGGGAGAAGGTGAAGAGTATTGGGGTAAAAGGTCATTCTTTGTAATTATTATAGATTGAGATTTACTTGAGAAAAATTAGAGACACTATTAAGGCAATAGGCTGAGAGTGGGAAAATCCTTCCAACCACATGAAATCCCCTGTAAAAAGAAGGACACAGATCTGGACTGTTTAGACATGGCCACAGGAGACCATACTGTAGTAGGCCAGAGTGTCTGGGGCTCAAGCCACTTGTTTCTTCTTCATGAAGAAAGAACCACTCACTTCTTCTGGTTCTCACAATTTTGGACATAAGCGAAGTGCTCAGTAACATCCTGCAGTAAACTCCATGGCTCAATGTCACAGTCCTTGGGTGGACTCTATTCTTGGAGAGCTCATCATATCAGGGTACTCAACAGGCTGTACTTTCCTGCTGGTCTGATCCAATATAATCACCAGTGCCTTCCTCTGTCATCCAGGACACTCATTCCAGCAGGGCCCTCTATATAATGGTAGAGAGGACAAAGGTGTCTGGTTGGGTGTAGCAGATGCTGTTGGTGCTCTTCCCAGACTCTTTCAGCCGTTTCCATTTCAGTGCACATTGGCCCGACTTTCTTCTCCCTGTACCTGCTTCTCTGTCTGACGACTTCCTCTTGTTCTATCCTCAAACACAGTAATACACACACATAGCCACCAATTAATGACTGATGGGAGTGGGCATTAGCTCCCTTGCCTCGTGTCTGGGATAACTCAGAGGCACGTTTCCTACAATGGGTCCTAGAATTCCTCAATGGGATTAAGCTTCAGGGCCCACAATGGCAAGTAACACCCCTTTATAGGCTGCTACCCTTACTTGTCTCACTTCCCCACTCCCCAGCCAGTGTTTCCCAGGATCACATCCAAAATAAGCTACTTGTACTTGAATCTTCATTTGGGTTCCTCCACAAATAGATGCTGAGACAAAGACATTGGGATTGCCTGCTTCTTGTAACTAATCCCCCATATTTATAGCTCAGCTACTTCTGCATATTTAAATGTGATGCTCTCGGCTAGAAATAAACATTATCTTTAGTTACAGAGAAGGTTTTGGTGCTCAGAATCTGAACTAAACACCTTTAATTGTCTACAATACTCAGAGGGGTTCTTGAACATTAAACTTTATATAAAGGCAAGAGGAACATTTTACAAATTGCAAATATTTTATGATATGCATAGACAATCATTTTTGGAACAAGTAGGCATGAATAAATTTAAAGTGGCTGGTAGGCTATTAAGCTTGGTTTACAAACATATTATTTCAAACTACAGATGTTTGGCATGAACCTAGTATTGCCAATCCTTTGTGCTAGGAAATTGATGAATCCCACCCAGGTCCTCTCCTTTCCCACCCTCGTCTGCGTTACTTGCTGATCTCTTCTGGGCCCATGCTGTTCCATGCCCCATATAAGTTTGTGTCAGATCCTCTCTGTTGCAGTGCAGAAGACAAGCACAAGGTGAACTTTGCACATATAAGTGATTATTTACACATAATATATAATGGCTCAGTTTCATCAGCTATGTTTTCATAGTTCTACTTATCCATAATATGCTACCACAAACCTTTGTGATTTGGAACACAATTTACTCCCCTTCAGTATACTTTGTGAAATGAGTGGGAGCCACCAGTGATGATGTGTCTATACTGTTGCTCTCCTTTTTGGGCAAAAAGACAACTTCCTGACTGACTACTACCTAAAAGTCCTCCCTGCTGTGCAGAACATAAGTGGACATTCACTGGTTGAATGGTGAACTCCTGGCAGGTTCAGTCAGAAGCCCATGTGACTAGTATCACAACAGATGTGTGTACAACCCACAGCAAACACTGTGGGCTTCAGGGGTGTCATTCATTTTTCAAATTCTCAGAACCAACTAGAAGGTGAACACCAGGGACAGCCCAGTAGAGATCAAGCTATAAGCTTTATTGCTGGTAGTGGTGGATTGGGGAATACAACGTGGAAATAAATCCCACTCAGATTTCCTAAGATCTCCTGTCCTCCAACCCTGCAAGTCTTGACCTTATGCCCCTAAAGCAGAGATTGGACCTACAGAGCAGATACACACACCCAGAATCACTAGGTGGAATATACGACATGGTCATAGGAGGGGCCGTGGCTCAGCTGACCAATTCCACCCATGGACAAGGCTGGCCAGCCTGTCTTAGGAGGCTGCTGGATGTGAAAAAGAGTGAGGGAAAACCATATCACGTAAGAGCGTTGACACAGTGACCCTGCCCGCTAGTCAAGCACGGCCCTGTGAATGTCAGGTTCTGAACTATTGCATTAGCCATTCCCCTCCTAGGGAGGAGTAAGGTGGTGCTAAAGGGCAGTAGACATTCTTGTGTCCTCCTGATCCCATGTGGAGCAGGAAGGTTGGTCCCTTCTTCTATGGTCCATGTCTGTAGTGCCACTATGCCCATTCCTTCATTGATCACAAGTCTACTAGTTGGATGGACTTATTAAATCTCTTTTAAGTCTTCCCATTTCTCTTTATCTCCTGGGACATGCCCCTAGCTCAGGCCACCATAATGCTGGGATCACCACTGGTGCCTCATTGCAAACTTTTCTTCATTTGCCCCTGCACATCCTTCTCTGTGCCCCAGCAGGCTGACCTCCACAGACTGCATCCCCAAGGTTCCCGTATCATGTCTTCTGGTTAGGTTAGGCTAATGCGGAACATGGGCTGAGGTCATGGGGTTGGTGTCTCCTCTCCCTACCTGCTGGGCATGGTTTTTGGCAGTGGTTGCATTTCTCTACAACCACAGCTTCTGTTAGGTGGCACCACTCATGGTTCCAGCTCCCTTCTCTAGACCCTACCGGCTTGGTGTGGGAAAGGCTCTCACTGTTGCTAGTTCGCCAGTGCTGCATTCTCCTTTCTGGGTTGCCTTAATAGGCCTGGTCACCCGTAAATAGCCCTTCATTAAACTTTCTTCAATCAAACCCTAGGAGTGTGCCATGTTTCCTGTGAGAACCCTGATACACCCTCTAAATGATCTCCCTACAATAAGCTCTCTAATCCATTCTGTACACAGCCACATAGAACCATTTTTCTAAAATGCAGGTCTGCTCCACTCCTCTGATTAACCCACTTCAACTTGACTAATTGCCCTCAGGCTAAAGTCCAAACCCCTACAAGGCCCCTCATGATCTGTTTATTCTCACATTTCCTCTTGTCATCCTCCCTGAAGCCAGACTGAACTTTATGGTTGCTCAAAACCTCCCTAGCTTGAATATTTACATTTACTACTTTCTGCCTGATAAACATTTTCTTCCTCCTTTATCTTCCACCCCAGTTTCCACAATCCCAACACTTTATCTGGAGAGATCCTAATGATATCTTAAGTCTTGGCTTGAAAGTTGCCTCTTCTCCCATCAACAGCCTGGAGTAGGGACTTTTAACTTCCATAAGCTTGCATTTATTTGCCTACATGTCCAACCCAACTCTGACTTCTCTGCCTTCCAGGGCTCTCCTGTGTACCATCCTGTCCTCAGTCCCAGGAACAATGCTTGGCAAAGAAATAGGAGCAAAGGAGTAGGATGATCAACAGGTCAACAACCACTACATTCATTCATTGTTCCTGATTCATGCAAAATCTCTGACACTGATTGGGGTCTTATCAAAAAGGAAAAAAAATGATACTTCAGTCCTAGGTCACCCCACTTTCAGTGCTTAATGCTGGTGGATGGTGCGCATCCATATTTCAATTCAATCCCTGGATGACTGAGAATCCCTCCACGTATATGGCCCTCTTTTCACCAAGATAATGACAATAGGACCATTTCCATCATCATGGTTTAAAATCTCAGGTGTATAGAATTGGATTATGGATTAGTGATAATCTGGGTTTATAAAGCATTCTTTATCAATCCATGAATAACCTGCCATTTGGCTATATTTAATAATATAATACTTATACTCTCCACCCTCTACCCACTCCGTTAAGATCTTGACAATGACATACAGCTAACAATGCAGTCTCATCCATCCCCTGCCCCTGCCCCTCCTGCCTCAGGTAATCACTACCCCGAATCCTGTGGTTGTCAATTTTCTGCTTTCCTTTTTTGGTGATTGTATTACACCCATATGTATTTTTAAAGTGGTTTTTTTTTTTTGCATTTTAGTGTTTTTATTTTATAACAAAGTCATCTTGATATGATTATAATCTTTTTTTTTTCTTTGTGAGGAAGATCAGCCCTGAGCTAACATCTGATGCCAATCCTCCTCTTTTTTCTGAGGAAGACTGTCCCTGGGCTAACACCTGTGCCTGTCTTCCTCTATTTTCTATGGGACACCACCACAGCATGGTTCGACACGACAAGCAGTGCGTCAGTGCGCACCCAGGATCCAAACTGGTGAACCTCGGGGCCACCGCAGAGGAGTGCGCACACGTAACCGTTTGTGCCACCAGGCCAGCCCCTGATTATATGTAATCTTTTGGGTTTATTTTCACTTTATTTACATAGCTAAAGCTCATATATATGGTTATATGTCACTGTAGTTATTTTATTCTTGCTGCTGAATAACCTCTCAATTAGTAAATATACCACACTTTATTCATTCTCCTTCAGGGGACAGGCATTTGGGTTCTTTCCAAGGCCACTGTGAATAGCGTGCTACGAACAGTCTTTTACGTGTCTCCTATGGCATATGTATCAGTTGGAATAGGCTATGACATGCTGCAGTAATAAACAACCCTCAAAATCACAAGAGCTTAAAACTACAAAGGTTGATTTCTCACTCATGCTATATATCCTTTGCAGTCAACAGGGAAGGCTCTACTTACTATAGTCACTCAAGGACCTAGGCTGACAAAATAGTCACCATCTCGAATGTTGATAATAGCTGCGCCAGAGGGGGAAAAAAGAGCCCTGAAGGATGTGGCATCAGCATTTTAGTGCTCTGGCATGGAAGTAACATATCACTTCCACTCACAACTCATTGGCCAAAACTAGACCTATGGCCCCATCCAACCACAATGGGCCAGATGCACATTTTCACAGAAGAGAGGAGAACCAGATGTTTGAAAAAGAGTTCAAATATTCAGTTTTAGGAGATAATGCCAAATACTTTATAACTCATCAATTCCTCTGCTGCACATATATGCAAAGAATTTTGCACATTGTGGTGTTTATTAATGTTATCTTCAAAAGTAATTGAACCAATTTACACTTCCACCTGAAAGATAAAAGAAATCTTGTGGATACACAGCTTTTCCAACTCTTGGTACCATCAGAAAAATTTTTTCCAATTGGATGGATATGAAATGGCATATCGTGATCTAGATTTGTATTTTATAGTCACTTATGAACATCTCTTCATATTTTATTGGTTATATGTGTTTCAACATCTGTGAAATGCTCATTTATGTCTTTTGCCCATTTGCTGCTTATTTACTTGTAGGACTTCCTTCTATATTCTGAATACTAATCTTTTATAATTATGTATTGTATTGTATATGTATTGCAGAAGTCTTCTCTCAGTTTGTAACTTGTCATTACACTTTCTTTATAGATGAGCAAAAGTTCTTAATTTCAGCGTAGTCAAGTTTACCAATTTTCTTTCATGGTTAATACTTTCTGTGTCTTAAATTTTTCCCAACTCCGAGGTTCAAAAAATAAAACTTTAAAACTCTCAGTAGAAAATATGAATGAATTCTTTAATTCACGTGAAGTTATTGAGTGTGTGTGTACGTGTTTGTGTGTGTGAGTTGCGAGAGGTAGGATCCAATGTAATTTTTCTCCATATGGTTAAAATTTTCTCCCTATATTTGTTGAAAAATCCTTTCTTTTGACCTATGACATTCCACTGTCATTGTCTGTTTCTGGGGTTCCCTATTCTACTCCATTTGTCAAAGTGTTCTGTCAATACCACCCAGTTTAAATTTATAAAGAATCATATTTGGTAATTATATCTCATATAGAAAGACTACCTCTCTCCCTTTCCTTTTTTTTGGAGAATATTTTTGGCCATTTACTATTGCATATAAAATTTAGAATCATCTTACTGATTTCTATAAAAACACCAGCATTAAACTATCAATAAATATGCTAAAATTCTCCATTTGTTTAGATTTTTAAAAATGTATCTTAAGGTTTATTTTCCCTATAGAGGTCTTACATATTTTTTGTTGTATTTATTCTTAAAACCTTTATATTCCCTGAAGTGTTGTAAATAGTGCCTTCTCTTCAACTACATTTTCCAATTGTTCACTGCTATTATACAAAAATACAACCAAATTTGAATATACGATTCTTAGACTTCTTAATGTATATTATTTCTAATAAACTTAAAGGAATCTATAGGCAAGTTATCTTCTGTAGACAATCACAGTTTTATTTCCTCCTTTCCAATCTTTATGCCTATATTTTTCTTGTCTCATCACACTGGTGAGAACCTTCAATACAATGTTGAATAAATTCATTATAGGAAAAATTCTTATTTCTAATTTTAAAATGAACACTTTTAATGTTTCCTTAAGAATTTTCATCATTAGTGGTTATAGAATATTATCACATGCTTTATCATGACATTTTCAGATGACAACTGCCATAAACTGTGAACGGTCTGAGATTTTACCTTCCTTGGAAGTTAGTAAGTTAGCCTGCCATAGTTTTATAGATGCTGGCAGAAGACATGAGACTCCTGGGTAAGAGATAAAGGACTATTACTCACGGTGCAGCATGCAGCAAGATCTTCATGTTCACATCAGTTTCCCTTGCCTCTCAAGCCCCATGGGAACAACATAGGGCAGCCCAAGTGGATGCTGCACATGCAGTAGATTTGCAACACAGCTGAGAAAATCTGAACCCTCTAGAATGGGCTACAAGAAAATCTGTCCAACATTTGCTCTGAAAAGAGATGTTATCTTTATTATACTGGCCACTAAAAAACCTACCATCTGCTTCAGAAAGAGACAGTATATCTTTCAAGGCTATTTTCTATATGATCATCTTTGAAAAGGTAGTCTGGAACAAAGGTTATGGGAGCTTCTGCTCACAAGATGTGCAGAAAAGTAAGATCCATGGAGAATTGTCAATATTTGTTTTTTTTCTGTTAATCTGTTGATATGGCAGATTATATTGATGAGTTTTCTAATATTAAACCATCTTTGTATACACCAAGCTTGAATATGGAATTTTTTATACCCTGTTGGATTTAACATACTAATATTTAGTATTTTTGCTTCTAAGTTTATAAGGGTAATGTGCCTGTAATTTTCTTTTTTCATAATGTTTTTACTAGGTTTAGCATAAAGGCTGGCCTCTTAAAATGAGTTGGGGAATACTACCTCTTTTTCTATTGCCTTTAATATGAAATAGAATGAACTGATCCTTGAAAATTTGATAGACTTCATCTGTAAACCACCTAGGCCTAGTCTTTTCTTTGGAAAAAGATTTCAGCCATTGTTTCAATTGCCTGAAGAGGACAATTTGAGCCTTCTATTTCTTCTTGGGTCAGTTCTGGTCAGTTGCCTGTTTCTAGGAATTTACTCATTTTGTCTAAGTTTTCAAAATTTTTGGAATATAATTGATGGTATTTTCTTATTATCTTTTGAATCTTGGCTTTATCTGTAGCTATGTCCTTCATTTTATGTATATTATTTGTATCTTGCCTCCTATCAGTCATATCAGAGGTATCTAGTGTTACTCACTTCAATAACCTCACTTCGGCTGTGTTGGCTGCTCTTATTGAATATTCGTTTTCTATTTTATTGATTTCAGTTCTTAAGTAATATATTTTTAATTTCTTTGGATTTTTCTCTTGTTCATTTTCTAACTTCTTAACTCATTTCTTTTGAACATTCCTCTTCTTAAAATCTATTTAAAGCTATTGGCTTCACTCCGTATGTTGCAATAATTTTCATCACCATTCAGTTCTAGGTATTTTTAAATTTCTATTATGATTTCTTATTTAATCTATAGGTTTTTAAATAGTTTTGTTTTTTATGAGGAAGATTGGCCCTGAGCTAACATTTGTTGCCAATCTTCCTCTTTTTCTTTTTTCTCCCCAAAGCCCCAGTATGTAGTTGTATATCCTAGTTGTAAGTCCATCTAGTTCTTCCGTGTGGGACGCCACCTCAGCATGGCTTGGTGAACAGTGAGTAGGTCTGTGCCTAGGATCTGAACTGGTGAACCCCTGGATGCTGAAGCGGAACCCACCAACCTAACCGCTACACCACCAGGCCAGCACCCTAAATAGTGTGTTTTTAAACT
This sequence comes from Diceros bicornis minor, assembly GCF_020826845.1. Taxonomy (NCBI): domain Eukaryota; kingdom Metazoa; phylum Chordata; class Mammalia; order Perissodactyla; family Rhinocerotidae; genus Diceros; species Diceros bicornis. The sequence continues at coordinate 25,241,271 of NC_080753.1, read as the reverse complement.
TCACATATGTGGGAATATTTTAAATTAACCTCTAACTTATTATTTATGGTCAGAGACCATAATGTTTATAAAACCTCAGTCTTTAAGTGTTAAATTTTATTTCCTAGTGCACACTCTTTCTTTTGAAAATTTCCCTGTATGGTTGGAAAAAAAATGAGTATTATCTAATTATTGGAAGTTGGTCTAATTATTGACTACTAAGTCAACCTTATTAACTGAGTTGTTCACTTACATCCTTATATTTTTTCTGTCTAACTTATCTCAATAATTGCAAGAGGTGTATAGAAATCTTCCACCGTGGTATTCAACTAATCAACTTCTTTCTATAGTTCTATTACTTTTTGCTTCCATATTATGAAGCTATTTTAATACATGTATGAGAATTTAATATATCTTCTTTATGAATTTAATCTTTTAAGGTTATGTAGTATCTTCTCTATCCCCAATTATACATTTTGTCTATTTTATCTGCTATCAATACAGCTATACCAGTTTTCTTTTGCTTCAGTTTTGCCTGATATTTCTTCACCATTTTACTTTAAGTCTTTATCTTTATGCGTTAGGTATTTCTCTCGTAAATAGCTTATATCTGTATGGTTACTGTTTAATCCTATCTATCAACATATCTCTTAGCTGGTGAATTTTGTACATTTGTATTTATTGTAGTTGATACTAATTCTTATTTCTACCACCTTATTTTTTCAATCTGACCCACTTATTTCTGTCTTTTACATCCTTTATTTTTATGTAATTAATATCTATATCTTCTTCATAGAATGACAAAAACTTCATCATGTTTCCCCCTCATTTTTCACCGTGCCTACACAACCCACAGTATTTTAATATCACAGACTCCTAATTATGGGTTATTTAAAATAATTTTTCCTTTTTCTTTGTAAGGCTATTGTTAACTTAAAAATCTTATTGTTATCTTAAAAAATAACTAAGACCAAAGGCATCTGATCATTTTTATTTCATTTCTGTCCTACGACATCTCCTAGATTCATCTCTTTTCTTATGTAAGTACTTTGTCCAAAGTTATTTTCAATAACTAATATTTTTATGGAAAGCTTCCAAGACCTTGATTGCCTGAGAATATTTGAATATGTTAGTTTGACTGGATATGCATTTCTAGAATATACTTATTTTACTTTAATACTTTGACATCAAATTTTTCAACAGAAACACTAAATGCAAGATGACAATGAGTTTCTGTCTGTAAGCTTTAGATTTTGTACTGTCTTTTAAAATCTTATATTTCATTATAACTTGCCTGGGTATGAGTTTTTCCATCTCTCTTCTCTTTGGCACTGTATAGATCCTTTCAATCTGAGGTGTTTCATTTTATTTGTTCTGAGAAATTTATCTCTACCGTTTCTACAAATGTTTTCCCACTATCCTTTTCATTGAGCTCTCTTTCTGGAATGTTAGCACTTCTATTTCTATTCTCCATATATTATAATTTTTAATAAATATTTTTATATTTCTTCCTTCTCATGTTTTCTTAATCTGATCTTCCAATTTGCTAAATTTCTCAATTATATCCATAATGCTCTTTATTTCACCTATTGTGTTTATTATATAATGTGTTTGTTATCTTAGTTATTATAGTTTTCATAAAAAATATTACTGCTTTTTGGTATTTTCTTGTTCTTGTTTCAAATTGTGAAAACTCTCCTTATCTTTTTTAGTATATTTGTCAAGGTAATTTTAAATTCTTAGTTTACCTTTTCTAATATTTCTGCTTTTGATAAAACTTGTAGTCCTGTGTGTGTGTTTTAAAAGTTGGCTCCCGAAACTTCTTACTTTGACCTATGAGCTTATTTTTCCCTGGGTTTTTCATGCCTAATGTTGGTCAATGTTTATGAGAAAGACCAAACCCCAGTCCAGATCAGCCCCAAAGAGCTCAGGTGTTGTGGAGGGGATGCCTCTTGTGTGGAGCACTCCAGGCACCAGAAAAACTGAGCCAACTTTCACCCTTTGCTCCTTAGAGAAAAGCAGCAGAATGAGGAGATACTCTTTATATTAAAATTCCCAGTCCTAGTAGATAGCACAATGAAGTTGACCGGAAACGATGGCCCAAGGTCAGTTGATTTCCTATTTTTCTGCAGCTTCTCACAAGCCCAGGGCTTCCACACTGCCCTGGTTTTAGTCATGAGGACACTGCACATTTGGCACGGGGAAGATATTATTTGCTCCAAGGAAATAGCAAGAAAATGCAACACCAGGATTGTAATAGTTTCTTCCCATTTGTGCTCTCCTACTTCTTCACAACACACACATTCTCTCTCTCTCTCAAAAAAGCACCTACCTTCAACTCCATAGGGTTTCCTCACACTTTCCTCCTTTCTTGGTGTTTCCTGCTTTAGGATGGTGGCTTCTCATCCTTCAGCACAGCTGCAGAGGCTCTCTGTCCCTACTAAACCTTGTGTGAGAGGGTCAAGTATTCCTCACCCAACTTCAGATGGGGAAATTATGGCTCACAGGTTTCCATGACCAGCCCAAAGGCCAGGATGACCTCTACACTCACACTATCCCATTTGAGGTCTGGGCCAGTCCTTTCTGACATTCCACCCGCAAAGGTCTTGAGCACCTCCCTTCTACTTTCCCACCCATCCCCAAGGTAAAGAAACACGTGGCTTGGCAGGCAACCATATTCCTGTCAACTCCCTCCATGCCCCACCCACAGATGTCAAGATCATGCCTCTTCTTACGCAGTCTTAATTAAATTTCCCAAGCAGGCTAAATGGAGTACCGAATAACCGTCATGGAGCTCTGCCCCAGCCAGGTTTCCAAATGAGGTACATGGACCAGGCCCAGCCTCATAAGAATGAAAACCAGACAGGAATAGACAAGTAACTATTTGATGAATTCCAGCCTATCAATCTCCATTGCATGATCTTCCCTATCTATGTAGAACACTCAAGCCGCAAAACCCTTCCTAATTCAGCATCCCATAGCCAAACATCTTTTTTTTACCTCCCTCTTCTTCCCCTTTTCAAAACTTGTCAGTCCCTGATTCTATCTTCAAAACAATTTAAAGAACCATTTGTATGACTAGGAATAATAGATGCTTGTAGGTTAGTGACTTTCATCTTTAATACAAGTGTTTTATCAGGTGTTATCTTGTTAAAAGATGCTCATAATTTCATAAGAGTGGTGAAAACATTTAGAGATAGATAAGATACCTTGGAGAGGTCTGTGTTCGGGATTGGTATTTTTCTTGCCTAGGATTGATTCCTAGATGATATAAACTACTGGCATGGGAACTAGAGTCAGTAGGAAAGGCATTTGGGGTCTTTAGCACACCTGCAGGGACTGGGGATGGGAGCTCATGAGCCTGAGCAAGGGTAAGAACTACAGAGAGGTTGTGGTCTCCCATCTCTAGACCTCCACGGCTGCTCACTCATCCTGCACAAACCTTCAGTCTTTTCATATCTGACTATCCTCCTGGCTTGAGAGACTCCAGGAAGGAAGTGGGAGGAGGGCTGGTGAGATTTAAACTGCAGCCTAGAGCAGTTAATGCAAACTTTTTGGGTTTGCCATCAGCTGCATGGGTGCATAACCACACAGTGGGTTTGCCAGTAACTCTCCTCACCAAATATCCCCTCTCTCATTAAGGGGGGTAGGAAGGAGGGGAAGATCAATTTTGGATGTGTATCATTGAGTGGGGCATCTTCTGTTTTCATAACATCTTTGCAGCCTTGTCAAAAGTCCAGCCATTCCCAAAATATGTCGTGTAGTCAAACACCGCCAGGTGTATACAGACACTGCTCCTTCCTATACCTAAAATTCCCTTCCCCATCTGATCAAGGTAACACCTTTCTCCTAACTTTCTTTCTCATGCTCTTCCCAAGAGTGAGATCTGATAACTCTCTTTACTGTTTACTAGAGACTTTTACAAAGTGTAAGACGTAGAGTGCCCTCATACTGTACCACCTTTGGTGGCTGCCTCCCTTTCTAATCAGTTTCTTGAAAGCAGGGAATCCCTTCTTCATCTGTGTGTCCCCAGTGCCTAGCTCAGTAACATTCTATAAGTTTGTTCACAGAACACTTCCTCAGGCAGCCTGCAGGATATGTCTCTTTTTCAAGGTTCCTTGCCTCATGCCATCAGGCCTAGGGATGGTAACAGCTCCACTGTTACTAACCATAGCACCTCACACTATCCTTTGTGAGTCCCTTATTCCTCACCCTCTCTTTGTAAAGAGCTCCCTTACAAATAAATCTTCCTCCAATTCTCCTAATACCAGTGAGCCATATTTCAGATGGAAATTTGACTGATTTTTATAACTTTATAAAATGTTTTTAAAATAGTTTATATAATATCATTACAAATATACTCCTTATATTTTATAAATACAGTTTAATATTTTATTACTGCATTGGTAAAATTTTTCTTCTGAAAAATATTGCGTTAGGGGGCCTGTAATCAGACATAGCATATCAGAGAGACAGAAGATGAAAAGCCACTTGGCCTTTTAGGGGGTGCTAACCCCCACCCCAGGGCATAAGCAGCCCTGTGTCTTGGGTGGTGAGCAGCAGTGTTAGCATCTTGCCCCTGGAACCTACTAAGCACAGTGCCGAGCTGCATGCGGTCTCTGGGGTTTGATGGAGGAGCTGGGCACCTGCTGTGATCTGGCTCAGCTCCCGGCCAGCTGAGGCAGGCAGCCCCACTCAGGCTCTGGGTGGCAAGGTAGCTGAGCAGCTGCCCCATCCCAGGTCACACACTCCAAGTGCCTGGTCACCCGGGGCACACAAGGGAGAGGAAAGGCCTGCTCTGACTGAGTCATGGACTATGCAGACCCTAGGAAGTTTCTTTCCCTCTGAGGTCTCATCTGTTGGGGACCCACAGCCACCCAAATGGTGCTGACATCCTTGTTAAATATTTAACCTTCATTTGCTGGAGCAGCAGGGAAGATATAATTAGATTTTATAGGACAAGATGCTTCTGAGGAGAGCGAGTTCTTTCTGTATCTGTGGACACTACTCGCCCTTCCACTTCCCTCCCCAACGCAGCATCTTCCGGGAGCATTTAATTCCCCCTCAGGCTGGGCCTACAGCTATCTTGGGACAGGAGATTGGCTGGAGGAGATGCTGTAAGGCCTGATGGGGATGGGAAAGGGGCTTGAGAAGGGGGAGGGCCATGTGCTAGAGATGAAGGGAGCAGAGAAACGGTGTGGCAGGTGCAGGGCAGAGGCGCAGATGTGGAAAAATAGGCTCCTGCTTTGGGGCAGATCGCATACACCTGTGGAAACACTAGCTGATATTTATGATGTTTTACAGTTGACGAAACACACTTTCATTCTAACTGAATCCTCAACAGACTTGAGGTCAGATTATCAGTTATAAATCTAACGAGCTTCCAGTTTCGAGAGCATTTCCCCAGAGTCTCAGAGCTGGTACTCCAATCCAAGTCTGAGGACACTTCTATGTCTGATATGGGACCCTCTGCCTCATATCCTCTCGGCCCACCTCGTACTCCAGCCACTGTTGTGTTCTGTCCCAAGGTGTCTCTCACTCCTGACTCCTGCACGCACAGCTGGAAGCATGGGCACTGAGCAGTTGATGTCTAAAGGGATAACTGTTGACCAATAGAGGAAGGGATCCAGGAAATAAAGTACTCCCCTATTTTGTTCCTTAGACGGACAATTCTGGGGGGCCCTGCTACAGCTCCTCCGAGTCCCCAGTGAGAACCACCTCCATTGCTCACGGCGGTGACCAGCTTGATAGTTAACACATGCTTGTTTTGGTGTCCCCTCCTTCCTGATTCACTGAATCTGTTTCCTCACTTGATTTCTTGAACTCACTTTTCAGACAGAATTGCCTACACACTAGCCCTTGCTTTAGGCTTTGATTTGTCTTTCAAGCTACCACCATCACGATTCCTTCTTCCACCAGGTCGGGTGGTAGGGGTGGGAGAAAGACTTGACACAGATGGTTTGCTGATTACTACCTGTATTTGTTTCCTGGGGCTGTTGTAACAAATTAGGTGGCTTAAAACAACAAATTCATCCTCTCACTGTTCTGGAGGGCAGAAGTCCAAAATCAAGGTGTCAGCAGGGCCACACTCCCTCTGCAGGCTCTGGGGACAATCCTTCCCTTGCCTCTTCCAGCTTCTGGTGGCTCCAGGGGTTCCTTAGCTTGTGGCAGCACCACTCCAAGCTTTCCCTTCACCTTCACGTGGCCTTCTCCTCTATGTGTCATATCTCCCTCTCGTTTCTCTTACAAAGACAACTGTCATTGGATTTAGGGCCCACCCTAAATCCAGGATGATCTCTTCTAAAGATCCTTAACTTAATTACATCTGCAAAGACCCTATTTTCAAATAGGGTCACATTCACAGGTTCTGGGGGTTATGATTTTGACATATCTTTTTGGGGGCCACTAGTCAACCTACCAGAACTGGTAGGAAGCTCAAAGTTCAAGCCTGAAAGAAAGCACAACAGCATCCTTTTCCGGACTAAATGGTGGCAGAGTGTTAATGAGGTGGAAATACCAGGCTCCTAGGATTGGTCCAGAGTGAAAGGAAGAGCGCAAGATTGACAGCCTAGGTAGAAGGGAAAGAAATGGAGAAAGAACAGGCTTTGAGCACTGGCAGTCTAGGCCCTAGGCATTGTGGTGGGTACCATCCCAAGTGTAATCAAAAATGCATAACAAAACAATTAGGTATTTTAAAGTAATAAACACTGATTATAGACACATATTCTGCTATATACTCTACAGAACTCAGAAAAGCATGTTGCCTGTAATAAAACTAACCAAAAAAGCCACTGTTGTATTTAATGTTTGCAAAAATGAGATTGCACTGAATGATGTTTTTAATTCATCACATTTTAGGTTTTCACATGTCAAGGTATATTTTGACATTACTTTTTCATGGCTGTAGAAGTCTATTATATAGAGCTACTATAACTTAATCACATTGCCGAGCGTTTAAATTGTATTCCTATTTTTTTTCTACTATAAGCACTGCAATGATTACTTCTATATACTTGTCAAACAACAAATTCTCTGAGTGGAATTTGCTAAGGTGGGTAATGTGTATTTTCTCCCTTCAAGCCTAATTTTCTTTTATTGGAGTGAGATTTACATATAGATCTCCGGTGTAGAACCCAGTGAATTTTGACAAAGGTATACACCTGTTTAACTACTGGCCACTCAATACATAAACCATTTCCATCACCTGAGAAAGTTCCCTCAGGCTGCCTTTTAGTAGTCAATCCTGTCCCAACCCTTCATAGGCAAACCCCATTCTGATTTCTTTCACCGTAGATTAGTTTTGCCTGTCCTTGAACTTCATCAATATAGAATCATACAGTTTTTCTTTGTGTCTGGCTTCTTTCACTGAAACTGTTTATCCAATTCATCCATAGTGTCACATGAATCCGCAGTTCATTCTTTTTTATTACTTTTATATTTTATATTAATTTGTCCATTATTTTTATTATGCATTGTTTTTATTCCATTGTAGGAAAAATACAATTTTATATAATCATTGTTATTTTTATTATACTGTTTGAATATAACACAATTTGTACCACTGCCCTACAATCTTGACTTACAGAGAGTGCACAGGAAAATGTTTAAGTCTTGGAATATCAGGGTCTAAAGGATTATCTTTGTCCCTGAAAATAAGTAGGTGGAGATGATCTAACACCCAAAAGGATGGCAATGTGCTGGTGACCACACAGTTCTGCAGGGTCTCTGAGAATCTTCGGAAGCTTTGGGGCAGAGATCACTCATTTACAACTTCCTTCACAGGAAGACAGAGAAGGACTGGAGGAGAGAACTGGGAATATGTAAGGATTGGGCTTCTGGATAATAGAATTTTCCCCTGCCTGGTAATTTAACGACTCCAATACTCCAGGGGGTAGTAACTCTGGAGGAAGTTGGTTAATTACTGCCAGGCTACAGAATGAAATTTCCCCAAGACTCCCATTTTCCAGGCTGCATTTCATACCAATTAAAAGTCTAATCCAGTGGGACTCTTTCCTGGCAAATTAACATCATGCACTTTGATGAACTGACGCTTTTAACAGACTGTGGTATTTTGGTGGACTTAGTCACAGCGTAACTCCTCTCTTCCTCCCCAGTGAGGTCAGCAAGACTAGATGTGGGGGATTCGGGCCATTGGCACAGGTGGGCCAGAGCAGCGAGGGCGAAGGAAAGTGGGAAGTTCAGTGAGGAAAAGCACTTTCAGTGGGCTCATTCATTTTTCATCTAACTCTATTTATGATCAGAAGCAACTGACAGGGAATCAGTTGTGCTGTAAGAGTTCGTTCAATCATTTGAGATCTTATATGCCAAGCAGTGAGGATAGAAAGATAAATATGACTGTTCCTACCCTTTAGGAGCTAGAAGTCTGTAGGGAAAAAGACCTCCCGCCCCCACATACACTCATTTACACCCTGGATCATGCTCTACTTCCTGAATTTATAGTTGTTCCTAGGAACTAAAGCTTTATATCTAGAATGTTCTGGTTAATAGTCTACCCCTTCCAAGGAACATTTCTACCTTAAGTTACGATCTGGCTGGAGAATCTCGATAGGTGTGCTGGAGTAGTGGAGACCAAGAATGGGACAAATGGAGACAAGGACAATCAGAAAGTGTCAGGAGTCACGTGGTATTTCAGCAATGGCTTGGGTGATACCCCAATTAGTATGATTTGATTCTCACTCCCCAACAGAAACAAAAATATCTTAATGACAAAAATGCTACAGTGGACAAATTCTAAGCACTTGCTATTTTCTTGCCTTTTGATTTCTAAATAAAGTTTTAACAAGTATTTGTGGTATGCTTGCTGTACCAGCATCGTGGGGTGGACGAGGGAATGCAGAAACAAAGGAAACTTGTTAAAAGAATCACCATCTCTTTGGTCTGGAGGATGGTCTTATAAAATCTAAAAGGATGGTCTTATAAAATCTAAAATTTTTTGCCTTAATTTCAGATGGACCCCTGCCTACAAATTATTTCAGGGCCCTTCTAAGTATGATCAGACATCAGGAGATTAGGTTGATAATAAGATTGAGAAAGCTCATGGGATTCTAGCTGTCAGACTTTAAATCATTTTAACACTGTCCCCTATTTTCTGAACCCAAAGCAGAGACCTAGGGTCTAAAGTATTGTTTCCTCCTGCTACAACTTCAGCCCATTCCTTCCTGTTATAAAACTGGCTCAGGCAAGAAAAAACAGCCAAGGACACTACATACCTCACTGGCGATAAGGTGGTGGAGACCTCTATCTAGCTCTCCCTCATTGAGAAGTCCATAGAGGGGTCCAGTCAGCTCAGGGATCTAGTAACTTATGTAAAAAGTTCTTGGAGGAAAATATTGGGAAATCCTCACCTTTGCCAACAGAAAAATCTGGGGTTTGATTGCCCTGGACTTTCTCAGGCTAGGCTCTCCATCTTTACTGTAGCAGGTGCCAACATGGAACCACATGACAGGTTGGACAAAAACAAAGTATGGAACAAATGACCATAAGTACCCTTCATCCCCAAACCCTCACCTTGGGGTATGAACTCCATCAGAAGCTTAAATTTAAGCTTTGCCTTGAATTGTCTTGCACAGTTGCTCAAATGTGAAGTGAATGTTACTACTCTATCCTAGGCTGCCTTCCCCGCCCACACTGAATGTCTCATTCCTTGAATTCATGCAGACATTTACATGTTCCTTTTTACAGAGAACACTCTTCCCTCTTTCTCCCACCCTTCTTTCCTTGGCCAACTGCTACTCATTCTTTAAGTCTTAAGTCTTCCAGACTTCTGGGAAATCTAATACCTTCCAAGGTTTTGGAAGCTTCTACAGCAGGGAAGGTGTAGCAGATATTACACTGTTCACTGACATCCTTAAGGATAAAGAGGGATTGTACTTCCCCATCCCTTTGAAGTTAAGTGTGACCATGTGACATGATTTGGCTATGAAATGTGATGCACAGCACTTCTGGGTAGAAGAATTTAAGTGCCCATGTCTGACTCACAACCTGTTTCCCTGTACCTCAGTAATTGTGGAAGCAAGTGTTCATGTGGAGGTACAATGTCATTAGGAAGAGAGCTACTCTGGAGAGTCACTGAGCCCCAAAGTGGATTTTACATGAGTGAAAAACACTTATTTCAAGACCCTGAGATTTTTGGGAGATGTTTGTTACTACAGCATAATCTACCATATCCTGCATACTACATAGTATTAGACTCCAAATATTCTAATTAGCAATCAACAACTCAATGTCTTACTTCCTGTGGCTGCCGTTGTCTCTACCTTGAATTGTCCATGCGTGATTTTATTTCCCAAAGCACCACCAGCCTATTGTATTAGTCACATCAGACAAATGCTGAAATCTCAGTTGCTAATACATTAAAATTTTAACTTGCTCACATAAAGTGCAATGTAAATTGGGTCACTTCTCTAAATCCTGCAGCCATGGCATCTGAAACTCTTGACCTTCAACATTACCATGGCAGGAGAAGAGACTGATGGAGGAAAAACGTCTTAACTACCTCACCCCAAAAGTTACATATGTTATGTCCACTCATATTCCATTGGCCAGAGATAGTCCCAACCTCATTGCAAGGGAGGCTGGGAATGTTGGAGAGCACGTGGAATATTTGGTGGAAACCAGCTGTCCCCGACTCACCTATTGTCCATCCTTTACTGAAAAGTTAGGGTTTCAGGATGAAGGATTATATCCCTGCAGAGCTGGAAACAAAATGAATGTTAGATCCTTCTTGAAATCCTCAGCCAGCCTCATCCCAGGAAGTTCTTCGCTGGATATATTTCCCTTGGAACCCATCTGCTCCCATCCCCTGCAAGTATCCTCCTCTCTTTCCCCTATTAAACAAAAGTCAGTGGATGCTCATCCTTCTCCCCACACTATGCTCTGGGGTATATATTTTGCCTTTCCAAAGAAGAGATGTTCTGATGCTCTTGCTTAAATGGAGCCATCTGCCACAATCTCCACTCTTAACTGGATTAATGACACACAAAAGCTTTAAAATTCATTTTTCCAAACTTGGATTAGATAAAATTTTCCAGCAGAGTTCCTTCCATAGTGGTTTCTCAACAGAAGAGGATTGATAGAGCATTTATTCTTCCTCTGTTTAAGGCAGGATTTGAAAACTATGGCCCCCCATCTAAATGCAGTCACCAATGCTACCCGTTTTTGAAAAGTTTTATTAGAACACGGCCAAAGCCACTCTTTTATGTATTGTCCATGGCTGCATTTGGGCTACAGTGGTGAGGGTGAATATTTGTGACAGAGACCAATTGGCTCTTTAAGAAAAAATTTGTAAACCTCTGGTTTAGAACAAACTCCAGGGAGGGTGTTTTCTTCTTCTGTAAACACTTGACTTTCTCTTGAAGCTCTCTAAATGCCCTCCCCCTCCACCCCTCACAAGCTCCTTTCACCATCTTTCACATTATATTGTGACTGCCTTGTTTACCTGCTGTGAGGGCCAGGGATATTCCATCTGCTTCATCAGTTAATCTCCAGTCCCTTCACAGCAACTTTCTCATTAAAGGTGCCCAATACATTTGTTATCTCATCAAAGTCTGGCTTGGGAAAGTGTTGCCTTTCCTCTATTTTTTCCATGGAAATGGGGGTGCTGTGGGAACCATTGGAAATGAAGACTACTTAGAGGGAAGCTTTCCAATGGAGGCCTGGAATGGGTTCCCGGGCAGCTGACTGGATTCCCTCAGCCCTTGGGACAGTTGGGTGGAGTCTGGGCAGCCAGAGCCCCCAGGCCAGTGGCCTTCAGTGACCTCAGTACAAGGATCATTTTCTATGTGTTCCTTGATGTGCGAAAGGATGGGAAGCACTGACTGAGAACTGAGCACAAGGGCCAGAGATGTGCCAGTAACCAGATCTAACTAGGGTAGCCTGAGGACCCCAAAGGCATCCTTTCACAAATGAGGCAGGTCTGGACTGATGAGAACCAAGAGTGTGGACACCTGTGGGTGGGAAAGCTGGGAGGCAAAGCATAAACAGGAAAATGAAAGAGACCCACCCCCCTTCCCCGCGCAACTTGGCTGCCCACTCCACTCGGCAGCTTTCAGAATAGTTCACTGAGCCGGGCACTTTCATGAGCTCTGCCTAATGTTCCAAATGTCGGGACTGTAATTACTTCTCCCCTCCAAGGACCCTGACATTTACAGAGCCCAGTTCTCCAAGCTCGCCTCCAACGGCCCAGACAGCTCCCAGGAGCTCCTTTACTTGTTCAAACATGCATGTTCTGAGGACAAATATGTATCACGTTTATCAAAACATCTTGCTTGTCACCAGGGAATAAAGATAGATAGGACAGTCCTGCCTTCCTTGAGGCAGCTTATAGTCTTACACTGAAGTTTGCAACCTGGCACAGCTTCCTGGTGCTGATTTGGTCATCCCTGGCTAAGCTCCACAGAGCTTCACTTCAGCGTCCTCAGATGGACCACATGAGGACATGGATGATAAAGATTCCCTTGTGACCCTAGTCACATATACCTGTCTGGAGACAAATGGTAAACTCCTTGTCATCCCATACAATTTACCCCCAGGTCCCGAGAGATATCCCTTCAGCAAAGCTGATCTTTCCCTCCTTCCCCCTCACTACAACACTTGCTGTGAAGTTTTCTAAATTGGTGAGGAATTAAAGAAAAACAGAAGTTACAGGAGCCTGGTTATCCAGGTGGGGAAATCAGAAATTAAACCAAGGACTCTAAGCTTATGGCATCTTATTACACTCTCAGCATCCCCTCCATGCCACGCCTCTCTACTTGGTCCCCTTCCTCTCTACAATGCCACCTGAAGTGCTACCTCCTGTTACAAGTTCCCTAGATGCCAAGTAAGGAAGGTGGAGGGGCACTTCCCAGTACCCGTGAGAGCAAACAACAAAACCAAAGGGAACTGATGGGTATATCTGATGCCATTGCATATAACTTGAAACTGGTAGCAAATTGTTTATAAATGATATTTACTTATACAGGACTGGATACCTTTTTCAAATGAACAATTCAGAGTATCCCTTGTGAAGATCACTTGATTCTCTGCTCCTCCTGACCAGCTCTGTATCCCTAAACCACCGTAAACCCTACACCTACAGAGTGGGAGAAGGAGCCCACCGAAACACGGTCATCCCACCACCTAGGAGACCACTATTTTATCCTCCTCAAAAAGATGAAATTCTAAATGCTCTGGGTGATCTGCAGTGTATCATGGACGGGAGTGTGAGGGGCAAGGGAAGGGGAGAGAATCCATCGACACTGTGTGAAACTGCAGCCAGGCCCAAGTCCCAGCCTGGGCCAGGTCCCAGGCCCTTCCACATGAGCTTCAACCCCACCCCTACCCAGAAGAAACTGACTTTGCTACTGAGTTTTACTTCTGTTGAGACAGGGGCAACTGATGTGCCTTCTGGGTTTTGACCAAGAGGCATAATTACTCACTTTGTCCACAGCGACTACCACAATGAGCAGAATCAACATTAATGATAGAAGGAAGAAGGCTCAAGAAGTGGACACTTTATATATGAAAAAGACAGTAAGAATAAAGTATTTTGATAACTTTCATGTAAAGATGCAGCTGCCTAAGTTTCCCTCAAACTCTTCCCAATAGGCCGTGACCCACCTTGGGAGAAACAATGCATTAAAAGCTAGGCAAAACTTTGCCAATCCTTGAATCAACAAGAAAAAAAAGCACCCCTTCCCAAATTCTATGGGTATAGGGAGAGGGGGGACTGTCTGGAAACAAGAAAATTCTCACGAAGAAGGCAGTAGCAGACATCCACTCAGCAGCCCCCTCAAACGGACTACACCAGGACAGATGCTAAAGACTCACCTTAAGAACTTTGAATAATCCTCATACCTTTCTGGGACTGATGCACAGGTATTTTTCAGGGTAAGTTGTCAAAGAATAAAGACCTTGTCCTCCTGTACTAATCTATGCCCTGGTTTTGAGAGGTGAGCCTTCAGCAAATAGCCAAGCGGACCCTTGACAGCTTCCCAGAGCGCAGCTGTCCGGGACCCTCAGACCCTCTGGCCTGATCCCACCCTCACGACTCCACCACATGCAGTGTGAGGGCTGGGGTGTCAGAGCAACCTTGCTGCACTGCTCCTTCTTGTGGACTTTGGAGACAGAGAAAGTGCATGTGTGTGTTCGCACATACACACACGGAGCCCTGGTATTCAGTAACCCAATACACTGCTAGTTAGGAATTTATAAAGCTGATGTCTTAGTTTATATTCCCCTGGAAACAGGCCCTAAGACAAGGATTCAGTGTAAGTAGTTTATTTCAGAGGTGCAGAGGAACTGGTTCAGGCATATGGAGGTGATATGGGGAAAAGGCGGCAGCCAACAAAGCCGCAGAGGGCAACTGGAACTTAATTCCACTTGGAGATCCTGGGTAATGGTACAAAACAAATGCCTTGGAATTTCCCACCCAGGTGGAGGTGTGTGTGTGTGTGGGGCGGGGTATTTATACTCCTGTCAGTCACTAGTTGAGGGCAGCTTTTAGGGAATGTTAATTGTCCCGCAATTTCAGAAAAAACTGTCAGATACAGGGGTGCTGGTACTGCAAGTTGGAAGTCAGCCCGGATCCTCTCAAGGTCCAAGGGAAACGGGAGGCACACTGACAGATTCTGCCTCAACTGGTAGCAAATCAGGTATACATAACCAGATGACACCCAAAGGGGGAGCCAGCGAGGGCACAGGCCAGACCTACAGCAAAACCAGGATCTACAGGGCTTCACGTGTCCTTTTCTAACGCCCTCTCCCACTCTTGGCCAATGATCCTAGAAACCCCCCTGCAAGAACATAACTCTCATTTCATAAAAGTAATTCCAAAAATGGTTTTCACTAGTCACTTTTAATCTAATACATACAAATCCAGTCATCTTATTACGAATTCTTTTCCATGAGAACCATCTTCCAATGTAAGTTAAACAGCAAGCTGTCTCCTGCTGCATTTAAAATGACTTAATTTGCACAGGTTCAAGAACATGTCTAGGGTAGGAATGACTATGCACAGAATCTCAATTTGTAACAAATTTGCTGGAATGTAATTTCGTTTTTTTTTTAGATTTAAAGAAGGAAGTCAAAATATTTTTCATACCTGTTATCTACCTCACTTCTAATGAAAATCCCTGATCAGGCAATGAGATACAACAAGGTTTAACCAGGAAAGACTTAGACCCAAAATTGTTTTCAGAGCTTTTGGTCAGAACAGGGTCCCCTTAAAGTCTAACAAGTCTGAAAAACAAGATTAGCACACATCACTCACAGAGTTTGAAGTGACTTCAGAGTCTCTTATTTGACCACCCATCGAAGGCTGTCTCAAAACCCTTTCCAGCTGTCTCGCCAAGGAGTGAGCCTTGGATGGTGGGTCCCCTGATTTCCAGGAGATCCACTCTATTATTTTTACAGCCCTAAGAGCCAGGGCATTCCTTCTAAAGCCAAACAAGTCTGCCTCCCTATAACTTCTACTGTCCAAGACACACAGAACAATTGTTGCGCTTCTTCCACAGGTCAGCCTTCAAACATGGAATGATAATGGCTGTGACCACCACTTGGTGACCACTGAGTGCCAGGCACCATGCTGGACAGTCTACCCGTGTTGGCTGCTGTAATCTTAATACCTCTAGGAGATAGTTGTGAATTCACATTTCGTATATTAAAAAACTGATGATTAGAGTGGAAATCATGAAAATTGCCCAAGCTCTCTCAGGTTGTAAGTTGTTGGGCCAGATTCAAATCTAAGACTAATTTGAAAGCCATGTGCCTTACGTGACCATCTAGTCTTGTCTTCCGCGAAGTCTTCCTGAGGTTCTCAAACTCTTCCTCATAAGCCCTTTGGCCATACTCTTATTTCCTCCAGCCTATCTTTCTCCCTCAGTCCCATCCCTCTTTATTTCAGGCTTGCTCAATATTCCTCACCTCCAGAAATCCTTCTTGGACTATATCCTATCTCGAATTCTCATCTGGACTGTTACTTTATCCATCCACCTTTGAAGGTACGATCCTGCCTCCCTAATTGGCTCTGACATTCCCTACTATGAAAGACCATTATCCCCAACCCCTTTCTTCCTATAGCCCTCACCCTAGCCCCTAGGATGGGGTGTTAATCTCAGTGGCAAGATGACATTTTGTGGTTCTACCCAGACTTTAAATTACAGAGTAGTGTTAGATCAGCATCTATCAGAATAGAATTAGCATGTGTTGTGGATTGGCTAATACAGTAAAATTAAGATTCCCACAATTCAATAATTCAGTCAAGGTACATTATATTCCAGACACACCAGATACTTCTTGTGCCACTGACTTACAGACTTCTCTCTATTGTGTTCTAAAATTCCCTGGAATGCCCCTCCTCATTCCTCCTTCTTCCTAAGACAACACCGGTAGATTTGGCATCACCATACATGGAACTTGTGATAGATTTGGCAAGTGGAGTTTCCCCCAGGCTTGGGCACCCAAAGAACCTCATTGGAGCATATTAGTATCTTGAATTCAAGAGGAGCACTGTACGCATTGTCAGTTCCAGCCACTTGCCCCAGTAGGGGTGAGGTGAGCCTAGGGCTCCTCTGGAAGGAGGAAACACTCAGGGGCTATTTTCTCATCATTGTCCTCTCTTGCCTGATCTACTTAATCACCCACAGGGCAGCACTCTTGACCACAGCACTGATGGAAGGCAAAGGGCTGGTGTATATTTTGCCCAGAGAGGGGCCAAATGCAGGAGGCTCCATGTCAGGGTCCAGACTCGGGGGATTCATGTCAGAAGAGCTCTTGAGGATTTCTGACTAGTCTCTGATTAGTCTCATTTAGTCAGGATTTCAAGAAGTGGCATTCCCATTTTATGGATGAAAACTGGGCAAAATCATTCCGCTTTTGAACCAAAGTCCCCCAGCAACTAAGTGGCAGAATCAGCCATTGGAATCAGCTGTCTGGGCCACGGCTAAGACTTTTTCAGGCCACCTCAAGTAGAAGGGCCCAGTGTCTTAGGTTGGGTTCTAACAGAAGGAGCTCTAACATAAAGATTTGAGAGGAAGTTATTTACTCGGAAACTGAGCCCAGGAAAACACCAATAAGGGAGTGAAGAGAGACAAAAGTAAGGCAGTCAATGAGTGGTATGTTACCAAACTCATTACCATGGTGGAGAATTCAGAGAGCCAGGATAGCACATGCGTCTCAGGGAGCTGGGGTGTTCATACATCAACTCCTGCTAGTCATTGGCTGAGGGCTGCTCCCTGTGGTCTTAATTCCCTGCCCCTTAGAGACTGCCACGTCAGATTTCAACAGCCAGAGAAAGCCCTTGGGTGAAGCATAGGTGCAGTTGGAAGTCAAACTTGAGTGCGCTGAAGTGGTAAGAGCCACGAGATGTGGGCAGGCCACTAACATCGTCTGAAACACAGATTTCTCGCATATAATGCCAAGTTCGGTAGCACCTATTTAAAGTGCACTGTAGCATGTATTTCAGATATTCAGACTGCAAAGCCTTGGAATCCCTAGCCAGATGACATTCTGAGACTCTCAGAGAGCCTGGCCTAGTACCTGAGGGGCATTTGGGGGTGTCTACTCACCCAAACACACAATCTGCTACAAATGTGGAGGTTGAAATGTTTCATGTCTCCTCTAGAGTAGATTTTCACCATGGTCCTATGTCAAGGGTTGGCAAACTTTTCTGTAAAGTGGCATATCCTAAGTATTTTAGGATTTGAGGGCCATCTGGTCTCTGAACTATTCAACTCTCCCATTGTAGAATGCCACAGCAGCCATGGCAAATATATAAACAGTCAAACTGGGGAAGAGTTGGTCACCCTAGCCAGGAGTGTGTGTCAGCCAATCTCAGGAGCAGATCCTCCAGCCCCAGTCCATCCTTCAGATGACTGCGACCTCCTGAGATACCCCGGGCCAGAACGACCCAGCTTAGCTGCCACAGATTCCTGACCCATAGACACTATGATATAATGTTAAGCTGCTAACTTTCAAGGAAATTTGTTGCACAGCAATAGGTAACGAATACAAGCACATAATCAAGAACCAGCCTTTTAGCCAACTCTTGGGAATAAGCTTTGATGGAGGCACATACCTACTGAATGAAGAGGAAATGAGAAGAACTCTATCCCAGATGTGTTCCACTTGTTCCTCAAGATACCCTCTCCACCATTCCCCACCCTCTCTGCCCTGGGAAGCTGAGCTGGATGCACTCCACGGCTGCCCTCTAGTCATGGCTGAGTTCAGTCCATGGGGAGGTTGGGCGGGATATCAGAGTAGGGGAGGGAAGTCATCTCCAGATGTCTGTGCCCTTGGCCAAAGTTCACTGCTCTTCTCAAGACTACTTTCTCTTCAGGACTCACTCTGAGTTCTGGTAACCTCTCCTTCTTGGCCATTCCCCACCTTGGGGCAGAGGGGTGGTAACAGTTTTACTGCTTGTTACTGACCACTCCTGTGGTTCCTTATACCCCACCTAGCTTTGAAATGAGCTCTTTTAGAAATAAGCCCTCACTGAAGGATCCAAGTTTAAGGGAGCCACCTGTTCCCCATTAGGACCCCAGTGGCACAGAGCCAGAGATGTGAGATGTTGTGGAGCTCTGCCAGGCTCAGCATCAGCAGCGTCACCTGGCAGGCAGCCTCCACACCCCGACAGAGGCAGGGGGATTTGGGAGTTGGTCACAACGCTGCTGACAGGTGCCTCTGGGAGTGAAACAGGAACAGTCTAGTGTGGGCCAGCATCTGTTCTACCGCCTCATTCTGATAAGCAGTATTTTAGGCCATGTAAGGAGCCCCTGACAGCAGGACATACCATGAGAGGTGGCATATGGCACGGCCAACTGCAGGTCCTGGGAAAGGGTGGCTCTTGGGGGCAGAGCCCGGGCTATGTCCAGGCCACAAAGATCCTCAGCCAGAGGGGATCCTGAGTCTTGGGGGAGTTTGGCCCCAGTGCCTGTGGGAATGGGCTAAGCTCAGTCACGGAGGGCATTTGGGGTGTCTAGTCACCCAGGCACTCCTCCACATGCCTCCCCGACTGGAGCTGTGGAAAAGGAGGCAGTGCCTCACCTGTCCAGATTGCATCTCAAGGGGACAAGTGACAGGGCAGTTAAGTGGCTGCAATTGGGGCCGGGTAGGGGACAGAAGCAAACAGGCCCTGAAGTCTAGCTGCCACACAGCACAACCTCTGATCAAGCGCCCACAGGTAGAGAAAGTCAGGGTAAGTCTATGGGAATCCTGAGGCATCTGCAGCTGCTCCTAAGCTCAGTTTAGCCATTCCTTGGCCTTTGGGCCAGACAGCAGGGTAAGCATGGTTCTCCTGTTCCTGACACTCTCAAAAGCGATGGCACGAGAGCAGTGCCTGTCAAGAGTGCTCATGGATGAAGGACTGACAACGGGCTCCAGCTCCCCCACCCCCAGAACTGCAGAACCGCTGTTCTAGATGATCAGAGAGGGGAAACGTAACAGAGAGAGGGAAAGCATTCTGCCCTCCAGGAAAGGCTGCTGTTTTCCTAACTCTCAATTACTGACTGGTGTTTATCTAATTATCTAGTTCCTTAATGCGTTTACTGCTCTGTAATCACTAGCTCTGCCTAAGGAGGGTTCCCATGGGCCTCTGTCCCACTAACTCAGTCTCAGAGTCTGGCTGTTTCAGGAAGTAGGAGGAGGTGGATGTGGCAGAGAAGCCTGCGAATTTGGTTCCAGTCCATCCTTTCAAGACCAGTTCAAGTTGCACCTCGGCCCAGACCACACGGAACCTATGTCTAGTTGGAACTACCGTGATCCATCGCAGGACCTCATCAGCTCACATGGGAGGAGCAGGGGCCTTACCCGCTCCCTCCTCAGAGATTCAGGGGTTCTCATCCTTCCCCTCTATGGCCTAGAGTTGGAATAGAATTGGCAAAGAACAGCCTTGTGCAGAACAGAGAGTCTGAGTCATGGAGATGCACCACCCAGATTCCCAGTCAAGGAGGGATGTGACGTCATGCCCTTCTGGGGACGTTTGTGCCCAGTGACAGAGGGGTGTGAGTATAAAGGCCTAATCATCTTGGCCCAAAACAGATGGACTCCAGTGGCCGCAGAGCTCTCTGCAGGGCTGCTCTGGACTTTGTCAAGTCTGCATCACACTTTTTTCTCTGCCCCATCCTGCTTCCTCTTCCTTTCATAAGTGGTGATCCCTAATCAACACATTGCACCCCAAATTATGTCCTTGAGACAGGGAGAAGAGAAACTTGACATAAGGAGGAGATATTGTCCCATCCTTAAAGGAGCTCCCCGTGTGATGGAGACAGGATCCAGAGTAGAATTAAAAAAAAAAAAAAAAAAGCTGTTTAAATGCGAGAAAATCTGGATTAAATACAGATTTCATATGGCTCTTGTTCCTTACCCGCTGACCTCCTGTGGGTGCCTTCCATTGGTCGAGTCTACTAAAAGTCAAAGGGCAAGCATAGAAGACACAGATGTGTCCCTTTCAAGGACAGGCTTGCTGCCCAGTGTGGAGAGCTCAAGATCATACCTGACCTGAAGCAGCCCATATTCAGTGACTGAGCAAGATGGGGCTATAAAGGCCCAGCTATGTCACCCCACTGGGGACACTGAGATGGACAAGACTTCAGAAGTTCCCATCAGGCTGGCCAATGTTTGTTGGGCCCGCGTTGCAGTTTGATTTCTCTTAGTCCCACTTTCTCGCCTCCTTTCACAGGTGTTGATACCTAGTAAACATCTTGCATGCCCAAGTCCACTGCAGTGTCTCCTTCTAGAGAAATCAACCTCTGACAGCAAGGGAGATGGGTGCTGTGGTCCACACAGGTCAGCCTCCTGTGTGCAGAGCAAGACAGAATAGCTCTGGAGGAATAAACACCGAGTCACCAACGAGTCACGACTTACCTTCCACTCCTGTGCTCTCAACTGTTCTATCCCTTCCCTTAAAGTGCCCTTTGATCTGAGGGGCCCTTGGCAGTTTGAGGACATGGTAGGGATCCTGGAGCTGTAAGGATAAGGTGTGCATATCCGTACATCCCATTCCACACACATAGTCCCCACCAGGTGTGTGAGAACCTGTCTGTGCACGTGTCTCCAGTGGCCTGCGTGCGTGTCAGCCCTGTGTGCAGCAATCCTTATGTGCTGTCAAGGAAAACTCCACAACGATGCTAAATGGTGCAGCTCTAAGTGAGATTATTAAGCAGTTCAGTGATAGTAGTCTCCCGGGGAGAGGCGGCGGCTTCTGAGGACATGCCTGAGTGAGTTGGAATGGGGTTCTAGCAAAGGGAGCTGGCTGACGGCCCACAGAGGTGACATGCTCCCTTGTACTGGGAGCATGGCAGCCTGGCCCACTCCTGGGGGAACAGACTGTGCTCAGACTTGGGGGTGTTGGGGAGCCCCTGTGGACTTTAGGCTACAGGTGGGAGCTGTTGGATTGAAGCAAGCTTAAGGTGTAGTAACAGTTCTCACTGCTTTGCCAATTGTTCTGATCCCCTCTGGCTCATCGGAGGGTCACAGGAGATCAGAGGGTGAGAGGAACAGAGGTTGGAGTGTTTATTCCCCATGCTTCCTTCCTGACAGGCCATCTTTGGTGGCAGCTGTGTTTCTCTAGCTAGAGCCACAACTCCTGCTGGCCGACATCTCTCCCACGGCTACAACTTGTGCTGGGTTCCAGTAACAACTTCCTCCTCACACCCCTCCAGGTCCTGGTGGTGGTAATGGCTCCTTTCTGTTGATATTCCCTTGGTGCTTCATTATTCTTTGTTGGTTTCCTTAATCCTACCTCTGCCTCCTTAAGCAGTCTCTTTATTAACCCCTCTTATGTTAAATCCATGGAATATGCCATCTCTTTCCTCCTGGGATCTGATTGGACCAGTAATCAAGGGATTTTCTTCTCCATGTTCCTTCTTCTCTTGTCCTCCATTCCTGTACATTATCTAAGATCCTCTGCAAATAGGATAGGGGTTTAAGAAAAACCACTTTTTAAAACTATAAAATGAAAAGTTTAATGTCGAGTACCATGCAGTTTTTGTTTTTTAATCTTGATAAACTACAAGCTGCTGTTTGTAGAGGGAGAAATGCAATACATGCTTTGGATCTTAGTTGTGTTTCCTAGAAATGGGTCCTGAGATGAGGATATGTACAAGTGATTTATGAAGGGAGGGTTGAAAGGAGAACAGTAAGTGTCTGGGAAGCAGGACAGGGAAGGAGAAGAAATCAAAGCAGGTGTATGTATGAATCAGGCAACTTCCAGCAGATGGTAGCTGCAGCCTGATGCCACAGAGGAACTCTAGAGTGGAAGCTATACCTCCAAATTTGATAAGTGCAGATATAC
Organism: Diceros bicornis minor; assembly: GCF_020826845.1. Taxonomy (NCBI): domain Eukaryota; kingdom Metazoa; phylum Chordata; class Mammalia; order Perissodactyla; family Rhinocerotidae; genus Diceros; species Diceros bicornis. The sequence continues at coordinate 25,219,004 of NC_080753.1, read as the reverse complement.
GAAAACCCAGCTCCTTTGCCTCAGGTGGGGACAGTCATTGGCTAAGGACTGTCCCAGGGAGACAAACTCCCAGAAGCTTTGGGCTTTCTGTGCCTGCAGATGGGGTGGTTCCAAGTTTAAGGTCAATCCTTCAAAGAGGAGATACAGGCGCAGGCTATTGGAGGCAAAAGCTCAAAGCTGGGGAGAGACACAGAGAAATGGTTAAAAGGAATTGGAGAGTGACATCAGCAAGATGGCAGAATAGGAAGCACCTGTCTTTCATTTTCCATAGAAACACTGAATAAATAATATATAGGCCAAAGTAGCTTTGCAAGAACTCTAGAACCCAGATTAGAAGCTGCAACAACCAAGCTGACACCTAACCAACAAAAAGCTGCACTCAAAATGAAGCTGGGTACCTGAAAGTTACTGTGAATATTCAAAAAGAGCATGGTTACCCTTTGACCTTGTTCCTGACAGATGAAAAGAAGTTAATCCACACATCATTATAAGCTTGTTAATTTGCTGTTTTCTTGTTTAACCTGAGGGGCAACTCAAGGGTCACAAGGATTTATGAGCTTGTTTTGCTGAAGAAAAAGAATGCCTTTAAGGAAGTCATGACTACTAGATAATCAACCCCCAGCTGCCATTGATGCCCAGAAGTCTGGTTGCCCAAGGGCTTATCTGAAGTGAAAGAATCGTAGACTTCCCCTTTCTCTAAAACTCTTCCCCCCTGCCTTTTTCTTTCATAAAGACGTATTTGAGAGAACCTATCCTCCTGCCTTCTTGTTTTGGCCAATTCAAATAAACCTTAATCCATTTCCAAGCACTGGTGTCTCAGTCATTGGCTTATTGCACATCAGTCACACAAACTTGAGATTAAGAGGTTCATTATCAATTTTGGCAAACCAGCCAGGAGTCTTGTGCCCATGGCTGAAGGAACCCTGGTGAGGGTTCCAGCAGTTGGTGGTCCCCAGAAGCTGTCCAGGCATCTTTGCCCAGGGGACTTCCTCTGCTGCTCCCCACCTTCCCGCCAGCACGAGCTGCCCTTGGAGCAGTGCTCGCTTGGAGTGGCTAAATGCATTGGACCTCAATCTACTTTCAGATTTGCATTTGCTGAGTGAATTGCCACAACATGCACGATTGTGAATCCTCTGTCTCTCCATTTGCATTTTGTATGTTGGTAAGAGGTACCCTTGTATGGGAGAGTTCTAGAGGATTGTTGGACTTCACTTTCTGTTTTTGTCCTGCAAGAGTAGGAAAAAACATTGTCTTCGTGTATGTGAACTTATCTTGTGAGTCAGCTATGGGGAACACTAATTCGCCCCCCGTGGATGCATACTCCAAAAGTGGATTCACTTTTAGTTATGAGCCTACGAAACATGAAAAGATGATTTTCCTTTGTAAGATTGCCTGGCCACAGTACTCCTCAGGCTTTGGAGAAAAGTGACCTGTTAATGGATCTCTAAGTCATGTTACCATCTGGCAAGTGGAGTTGTTCTGTAACAGAGAAGGGAAATGGGATGAAATCCCATAGGTGCAGACTTTTATGCTATTGCACCAAAATGAGTTGGCACCAAGGAGGGGCAATCTGATGGTGCAAAGGGCTGAGAAGCCCAAGCCAGTTATGCTGGACTCCAAGGGCATGATGCAGAAGGGTGAAATTTTGATCAATGCCTTAAATCATCCCACAGTGCCCCCAGCTCCCCTGCCGGCCTCTGTGCCACCTCCTTTTCAGTTGGCACCCCCTCCACCAGTTTACCCTCCACAAGCAGTGGACCTTTTGCCCATGGTAACCTCTGGCCCACTCCCCCCCCGTGGGAGCAGGTCATGGGAACCACACAACCCCCAATACTTGAGGGAAGGCAGGATTCAGTCTCTCCTTCCTGTTCCTGGCAGGGTCTGCCATTTGGCCAGGGAGCAGGGACTCTTCAAGCAGGGCAGTTTCCACTCCACCAGTTCCTAGTCAGATAACTGAATGGTAACGGCCAAGTGGCAGGCACGATATGGGTGCCTCCCGCCTTTTCTACTTTGGATCTTTTTAATTGGAAGAACAATAATCCATCCTACAGGGAGGACCCCAATCGTATGACTGAGTTATTCTCCATTTTTTGACCTGCCTTCCCACTTGGGCTGACATCCAAGCCTTAATAAATATTTTGCTCATGGCTGTGGAACACCGTATGATTATTGAAAAGGCATGGGAGGAAGCCCATTGCCTCCATCTGGAGGATAGGAACAATTGGCCTGATTCAACTGTGGGGGCAGCCTCAGTGGAATCAAATTGGGATATAAATGAGGTGGGTATGCCACTCCTAGAACACTACAGGAATTGTATCCTGGAAGGAATAAGAAAAGGAGTCAATCCCACAACTTAATTCAGGAAGTTCAGCAAAAACCAGAGGAGGAGCCTTTCTAGTTTTTAGAACAGGTATATCAGGCATATAGGAAGTATACAGACGCTAATCCTGAGGCCCTGGAGAATCAGAAAATGATCAACATGACCTTCATCAGTCAGAGTGCTCTGGACATCAGGAGGAAACTACAGAAGGTAGTTGGAGCTGCCCATCTCCCACTTGGTTGAGCTTGCTTTTAAGGTTTACAACAGTAGAGATCAGGTCCAGGATGTGAAGGAACAATGGAAAATGAAGCAGCAGACCTCTCTACTGGTAGCGGTGCTTGACTGATGAGCCACTGGAAAGACAAAGAGGATCAAAAGAGGGACAGAGAAAGATAAGAGGAGAACGTCTACCCCTAGGGAAATATCAGTGCACATATTGCAAGGAGGAAGGGCATTGGAAGAAGGAGTGTCCCAAGTTGCAGAATTCAAAGAAAGAAGGTAAGACACCCTCAACCCAGATGGTGGAAATAGAGGGGGAAAGATATGGATGAAGAATGAAGAAGCCCAGTGGCTCCGCTTAGACTAGAGCAACCTATCGTCATATCCCCACAGGAGCTCCCAGCTTCAAATGACAATGGGAAATGAGTTAATTGACTGAATGAAATAGCAATCAGGTGGCATTTAAAAGTCTTAAATGAAATTCTAACTTCTGTTCATGAGTTTGCCTCTCACAGGTCCCCCTTCCTGTCAGATGTTCCACTCCACCACATCAAGGCAGGTGATCAGGTTCTCCTTTAGTCTTGGAAGGAGTGTGGACCAGAGGATCAACTAACCACCAAGTGGACTGGGACTTATGAAGTCCTCATGACCATCCATTCGCTCTAACTGGCCACACTCAAGCTGTGGATTCATCACACCTGAGTGAGTCTCACCCCCCAATGACCAGAGCACCCAGAAGCTTAAAAGGGAAAACAGTGGTCTTGTGAGCTGCTGAAAGACCTTAAGCTGCTGTTCTGGGTTAAGACAGCTGACACCAATCAATCAGATAAGTAAAATGAATTGAGTTCTTAACATTTTAGGTTCTGACCACACTGCGAACGTTCTCTTCTGCCTGGAAGGATTATTCATTAGTGCAAACTTTGGGAATTATAGCTAATGAAACTGCTTCTGCTATTGCAGTCCAATAAGGGGGCTTAGATTCCCTGGCTAGAGTGGTTTTGGATAATCACATGGCCATTGACTATCTGTTGGTGGAACAGAGTGAGGCACCTGTGCTTGCTAATTCTCTGTGCCGTGCTTACATCAACGTCTTGAGAGAAGTAGAAAAACACTTAGATAAAATCCAGGAACAAGCTTCGTGGTTACAAGTTCAGGCTGATAGGCCAGAGATAAGTGATTGGTTTTCTGGGTTATTCTCCTGGACTCCAGAAGGAATTCACTCTATATTTTTTAGTGTCTTTAAATTTGTGTTATCCGTCTTGCTGATTATCATTGTAGTTCATATCCTGATTAATGTTATCAAATGCGGGATAAAGTGCTGTTCTAAGACTATAGATAAAGGCACTCAAATAATGATAATGCAAAATGCAAAATATAAACCCAGTACCAGCACGTATTTTCAGTCTTGGTTTGAAAAATTTCACACCTCACAATTTTCATCTTCACTTCCTTTCTGCAGGAAGTAGCCAGAACGATCGATGCTCCACTTCCTACAAGAATGAAGGGAAAAAATATAGTGGAGATTGAAGCCAGGTACCTGAGGGTTACTATAGATATTCAATAAGAACATGGTTACCCTTTGACCTTGTTCCCAACACAGACACAGATGAAAAGTAGTTAATCCACACATTATTATAAGCTTGTTAATTTGCTGTTTTCTTGTTTAAAGTTAATCCACACATCATTATAAGCTTGTTAATTTGCCATTTTCTTGTTTAACCTGAAAAGCAACTCAGGGGTCACAAGGATTTTGAGCTTGTTTTGCAGAAGAAAAAGAACACCTTTAACGAAGTTACAATCACTAGAGAACCAGCCCCCAGCTGCCACTGATTCCCAGAAGTCTGATTACACATGGGCTTATCTGGAGTGAAACAAACACAGACTTCTCCTTTGTTTCTCTAAAATGCCTCCTCCCAAGTCCTTTAGCTCTGCTTTTTTCTTTTGTAAAGGCAGATTTGAGAGAACATAACCTCCTGCTTTCTCACTTTGGCCAAGTCGAATAAAACTTTCTCCATCTCCACGCACTGATGTCTAGGTGATTAGCTTACTGCATATCAAGCACACAAACTTGAGATTAAGAGATTCAGTACCAAAAACAAGAAAACTACCTGGCATTTTTTCTTGCCCTTGGCCCACACCCCCTCTATGGGCAGTTGAGAGGAAGCTGCCCACTTCCTGGCTCTTCCCTTGGGAGGGAAGAAGAACGAAACTTGTTTGCAACGTGGTAGTTTGTCTAGGGGCTGCCTGAAGGATTCGTTTCTGTCTCACTTCACTTGGAGCACTGAGGGAAATGGCAGCATAGTTTGGATATCAGATTGGAGGCCCCAAAATGGGTCGCAGGCACCACAATGTGAGAGCTACAGACACATGAGATCCTGCGAGGTGACAGGTTATGGGCAAAGGAATACAATAGAATATCAAAACCCCTGTTAAGAAGCAGGAGTGTGACTCTTAGGGAAGTTAAGACATTTAGAAGCAACCATGTATATGGGGAATGGGACTAAGAGCACACATAGGCCCAGGGAGGATGTATCACCAAAAAAGGTTTGAGAGGACCCTAACCCTTTATGCTGGGCTGATTAGTGAAGTTCTTCCCCTGCATGGAAGTCTCCAAAGACTAGGAGAGGTGACTTTTCAAATGCCCAGTTTTCAACAAGAGATCATACACATATGAGGAAACAGGGAAATGTGGCCCATTTAAAGGAACAAAATAAATCTCTAGAAACTGACCCTAAAGAAATACAGTCCTGACTTAAGGACGACTTCAAAACCACCACCCTAAGTATGCTCACAAACTAAAGGGGAACAGACAACTAAACTAAATCAGAAAAATGATATATGAACAAAATGAGAATATCAGAGATAGAAATTATAAAACAACCAAACAAGTTCTGGAGCTGAAAATACAATAACTGGGTGAAAAATTCACTAGAGAGATTTAACAGCAGACTGAACAGGGAGAAGAATCAGTAAACTTGAACACAAATGACTTGAAATTATTTTTTCCCGTCAGATTCCATAAAGAAAAGTGAACAGAGCCTGAGGGACTGACGGAGAAATATCAAATGGACCAATATTTGCATTATGGGAGTCCCAGAAGAAAAGAAAGGGACAGAGCATTTATTTGTAGTAACAATGGCCTAAAACTTCCCAAATTTGAGGAAATGGTTGTACAAATACAAGAAACTCAACAAACTCCAAGTAGGATAAAACCAAAGAGACCCACACTGAGATATTATAATCAGACTGCCAAAAGTCTAAGAAAGAATCTTGAAAGCAGCAAGAGAAAAGTGACTCATCATATATGAGTCTCTACAATTTTATGCAATTTCTCAGAAAATTTACAGGCTAGAAGGCAATAGGATGATATATTCAAAGCCGTGAGAGGAAAAAAAAATTGTCAGAGTATACCATATCTGGTAAATCTGTCCTCAAAAAAGAAATGCATTTTCAGATAAAAGCTGAGGGAGTTCACGACCACTAGACTTGTCCTATAGAAATGCTAAGGGGAGTCCTTCAAGTTGAAAGGAAAGGAAGCTAGACAGTAACTCAAAACCAGATGAAAATATAAAGTTCTCTGGTAAAGGTCAATATATGGATAAATAGAAAAGCCTGTACTGTCGTAAATTTGGTCCATAACTTTTAATTGTTTTATAAGATTTAAAAGACAAAAGCACAAATATTAAGTCTATATTAAGTGGTATACAATGTATTAAGGTGTCATTGTGATATAAGATCAAGTAGGGAGGTGGAACTGTGAAGGAGTAGTTTTTGTATTCAAGTGAAGTTATCAGTTTAAAATAGATCGTTATAGTTTAGGATGCTTTAAGTAACCCCTATAGTAGCCACAAAAAATATCCAATATACACAAAAAGAAATAAGAGGGGAATATGATATGTCACTACAAAAAAATCAACTAGACACAAAGGCAGGGAGTAAGAGAGGAAACGAGGGACAAAAAAAAGCTAGAAGACATACAGAAAATAAAATGGCAATAGTAACTCCTTCCCTATAAGTAATTAATTTAAATGTAAATGGGTGAAACTACTTGATCCAAAGACAGACTGGCAGAACAAATAAAAACACAGGATCCAACTATATGCTGCCTGCAGGAGACTCACTTTATTTTACCTTCACATATTTGTTCTTTGATGTTCTTCCCTTTTTATGTAGATTCAAGATTCTGACCTACATTTTTCTTCTCTAAAAAACTTTTTTAAAAAAGTTGCATTTTTAGTCCGAAACAAATGGGACAAGAAACAAAGGAAATGCAAAAAAACCCAGAAAATAAGTGACAAAACAGCAACATTAAGCCCTCATATATCAATAATTACCCTAAATGTAAATGGATTGAACTCTCCAATCAAAAGATACAGAGTGGCAAGATGGATTAAAAAGCAAGACGAAACAATATGCTGCCTTCAGGAAACACATCTTAGCACTAAAGACAAGCACAGGCTCAGAGTGAAAGGATGGAAGACAATACTCCAAGCTAATGGCAAACAAAAGAAAGCAGGTGTTGCCATACTCATATCAGACAAAGTAGACTTCAAGATAAAACAGGTTAAGAAAGACAAAGAAGGGAAATATATAATGATAAAAGGGACACTCCATCAAGAAGACATATCACTTATAAATATATATGCACCCAGCATAGGAGCACCAATGTACATAAAGCAACTATTAACAAACCTAAAAGGAGACATCAACAACAACACAATAATGGTAGGGGATCTTAACACCCCACTTACAACAATGGATAGATCATCCAGACAAAAAGTCAATAAAGAAATAGTAGACTTAAATGAAAAACTGGACGAGATGGACCTAGTAGACATATACAGAGCACTCCATCCCAAAACAGCTGACTACACATTCTTCTCAAGCATGCATGGAACATTCTCTAGGATAGACCATATGTTGGGAAACAAAGCAAGCCTCAATAAATTTAAGAAGATTGAAATCATAACAAGCATCTTTTCAGACCATAAGGCTATGAAACTGGAAATGAACCATGAAAAAAAAAACTGGGAAAATGACAAAAATGTGGAGATTAAACAACATGCTACTGAACAACCAATGGATCATTGATGAAATTAAAGGAGAAATCAAAAACTATCTGGAAACAAACGAAAATGATAATATGCCATATCAAACCATATGGGATGCAGCAAAAGCAGTCCTGAGAGGGAAACTCATAGCGATACAAGCCCACATTAACAAACAAAAAAAAGCCAAAATAGGCAACCTTAAATTACACCTAACAGAACTAGAAAAAGAAGACAAACAAAGCCCAAAGCCAGCAGAAGGAGAGAAATAATAAAAATCAGAGCAGAAATAAATGAAATTGAGACCCAAAAAACAGTAGAAAGGATTAATGAAACAAAGAGTTGGCTCTTCAAGAAGATAAACAAAATCGACAAACCCTTAGCCAGGCTTACTAAGAAAAAAAGAGAAAAGGCTCAAGTAAATAAAATTAGAAATGAAAGAGGAGAAATTACAGCGGATACCACGGAAATACAGAGGATTATAAGAGAATACTATGAGAAATTATATGCCAACAAATTGGACAATCTAGAAGAAATGGATAAATTCTTAGACTTATACAACCCCCCAAAATTGAACCAAGAAGAAATGGAGAATCTGAATAGACCAATAACAAGTAAAGAGATTGAAATAGTAATCAAAAACCTCCCAAAAAATAAAAGTCCAGGACCAGATGGCTTCTCCAGTGAATTTTACCAAACATTCAAAGATTTAATACCCATCCTTCTCAAACTATTCCAAAAAATAGAGGAAGATGGAACACTTCCTAAATCATTCTACAAGGCCAACATCACCCTGATACCAAAACTAGACAAAGACAATACAAAGAAAGAAAATTACAGGCCAATATCGCTGATGAACATTGATGCAAAAATCCTCAACAAAATATTGGCAAACCGAATACAACAATACATTAAAAAGATCATACACCATGATCAAGTGGGATTTATACCAGGGACGCAGGGATGGTTCAACATCCACAAATCAATTAACGTGATACATCACATCAACAAAGAATAAAAACCACATGATCATCTCAATAGACGCATAGAAGGCATTTGACAAGATACAACATCCATTTGTGATAAAAACTCTCAATAAAATGGGAATAGAAGGAAAGTACCTCAACATAATAAAGGCCATATATGACAAATCCACAGCCAACATCATACTCAACGGGGAAAGACTGAAAGCCATTCCTCTGAGAACAGGAACAAGGCAGGGCTGCCCACTCTCACCACTCCTGTTCAACATAGTACTGGAGGTTTTGGCCACAGCAATTAGGCACGAAAAAGGAATAAAAGGAATCCAAATAGGTAACGAAGAAGTGAAACTCTCACTATTTGCAGATGACATGACTGTATATATAGAAAACCCTAAAGAATCTGTTGGAAAACTATTAGAAAAAATCAACAACTACAGCAAAGTTGCAGGGTACAAAATCAATCTATAAAAATCAGTTGCATTTCTGTATGCTAATAATAAACTAACAGAAAGAGAGCTCAAAAAGATAATACCATTTACAATTGCATCAAAAAGAATAAAATACCTAGGAATAAATCTTACCAAGGAGGTGAAGGACCTATACAATGAGAACTACAAGACATTATTGAAAGAAATCCATGATGACATAAAGAAATGGAAAGATATCCCATGCACGTGGATTGGAAGAATAAACGTAGTTAAAATGTCTATATTACCTAAAGCAATCTACAGATTCAATGCAATCCCAATCAGAATCCCAATGACATTCTTCACAGAAATAGAAAAAAGAGTACTAAAATTTATGTGGGGCAACAAAAGACCCCGAATAGCTAAAGAAATCCTAAGAAAAAAGAACAAAGCTGGAGGCATCACAATCCCTGACTTCAAAACATACTACAAAGCAATAGTAATCAAAAAAGCATGGTACTGGTAAAAAAATAGACACACAGATCAACGGAACAGAATTGAAAGCCCAGAAATAAAACCACACATATACGGACAGCTAATTTTCGACAAAGGTGCTAAGAACATGCAATGGAGAAAGGAAAGTCTCTTCAATAAATGGTGTTGGGAAAACTGGACAGCCACATGCAAAAGAATGAAAGTGGACCATGTGCTATCGCCATTCACAAAAATTAACTCAAAATGGATCAAAGACCTGAAGGTGAGACCTGAAACTATAAAATTCATAGAAGAAAATATAGGCAACACACTATTTGACATTGGTTTTAAAGGAATCTTTTCAGATGACATGCCTACCCAGACTAGGGAAACTAAAGAAAAAATAAACAAGTGGGACTTTATCAGATTAAAGAGCTTTTATAAGACAAATGAAACCAGAATCAAGATGAACAGACAACCAACCAGCTGGGAAAGAATATTTGCAAAATATACATCTGACAAGGGGTTGATCTCCATAATATATAAAGAATTCACACAACTGAACAACAAAAAAACAAACAACCTGATCAAAAAATGGGCAGAGGAAATGAAGAGACACTTCTCCAAGGAAGATATACAGATTGCCAATAGGCACATGAAAAGATGCTCAACATCACTAATCATCAGGGAAATGCAAATCAAAACAACACTAAGATACCACCTCATGCCCGTTAGAATGGCTATAATCACCAAGACAAAAAAACAACAAATGTTGGAGAGGATGTGGAGAAACAGGAACCCTCATACACAGCTGGTGGGAATGCAATTTGGTGCAGCCTCTATGGAAAACGGTATGGAGATTCCTCAAAGAATTAAAAATAGAGATGCCCTATGATCCAGCCATCCCACTACTGGGAATCTATCCAACGAACATGAAATCAGCAATCCAAAGAGGCTTATGCACCCCTATGTTCATTGCAGCATTATTCACCATAGCCAAGAAGTGGAAGCAACCTAAGTGTCCCTCGACTGACGATTGGATTAAGAAAATGTGGTATATATATACAATGGAATACTACTCAGCCATAAAAAAGACAAAATCATCCTATTTGCAACAACATGGATGGGCCTGGAGCATATTATGTTAAGTGAAATAAGCCAGAAAGAGAAAGACAAACACTGTATGATCTCACTCATATGTGGAATATAAACCAACACATGGACAGAGAAAACTGGACTGAGGTTACCAGGGGCAGTGGGGGTGGGGGGTGGGCACAAGGGGTGAAGGGAGTCATATATATGGTGATGGACAAACAAAAATGTACAACCCAAAATTTCACAATGTTAGAAACCATTAAAATATCAATAAAAAAAATATACTATTAAAAAAAAAGTTGCATTTTTATATGTTAATTATACTTCAATAAAGCTGAAAAAATAAACCTCAGGAAATCTATATAGTCTTTTTAAGGTTAAGGAGAAAAATATTCAAAATGATGGCAGTGCTTCCAATCTCCCAGGGCTTATTCTTCTCCTATAGAGGTCTTGTTAGGGGTCTCTGGGAAGGATTCCCCTAGCCCATCCTGGCCATTTTCACAGCTGAGTGGTCTACAGGAAGCAGCTTGGCAACTCTCCTAGCTGGCCTTTCTCAGGTCAGCCTCACAGAACCAGTGGTAGGGCCTCTGGAAGAGACCATTCCACTTTCTATTAGGGTCAAAGTGGGCACAGTCCTTGTCACTGCCCAGCCATGCCCCTCCCATTCATCTGGCTGGCCTGGCTTCCAGTTCTAGAAGTTGGTCTCGGTCTGTCCTATCCACCTATTTCTAACCTTTAGCTGTTCATTAAATCAATTGAGGAGCTTGGGGATTTAAACTTCTATTAACTTTTGCAAGGCAGGTCTACTGGCAACAAATTCTATTAATTTTTGTCTGAGAGTCTTTGCTTATTCACTTTTGAAAGATATTTTGCATATCTTTCATAATTCTAGGTTGGTGAGTTTTTCTCTCAACATTTTAAATATTTTGGTCCATTCTCTTTTTGCTTGCATGGTTTCTGAGGAGAAGCCAGGTGTAATTCTCATCTTTGTTCCTCTATAAGTAAGGTTTTTTTCTTCCTTTGCCTTCTTTTAGGCTTTTCTTTGATTTTTCTGTAGTTTGTAAATTATACGCCTAGGTGTAGTGGTTTTTTTTTGTTTTTTTTTTTTTTTTGGCATTTATCCTTCTTGGTGTTCTGAGCTTCCTGGGTCTGTAGTTTGATGCCTGACATTTGTGTAGGTGAAATCCTCATTGTTTCAAATATTTCTTCTCTTCCTTTTTCTTCTCTGATATTCCCATTATACATGCTACAATTTTTGTAGTTGTCTCACAGTCCTTGGATAGTCTGCTTTTTTGTACTCTATGTTTTTGCTTTTGAGGATAGCTTCTGAGCTATCCTCTAGTTCAGAGATTCTTTTTTTTTTTTTTGTGAGGAAGATCGGCCCTGAGCTAACATCTGCCAATCTTCCTCTTTTTTTGCTGAGAAAGACTGGCCCTGGGCTAACATCCATGACCATCTTCCTCCACTTTATATGGGACGCCACCACAGCATGGCTTGCTAAGCAGTGCGTCAGTGCGTGCCCGGGATCCAAACCGACGAACCCCGGGCCGCCGCAGTGGAGCGCACACACTTAACTGCTTGTGCCACTGGGCCCGCCCCTCAGAGATTCTTTCTTTAGCCGTCTCTAATCTACTAATAAGCCCAAAGACATTCTTCACTTCCATTAATTTTTTTTTTTATCTCTAGCATTTTTTTTTTCTCCTTAGGATTTCTATCTCTACTTACATTGCCCATCTGTTCTTGTATACTGTCTACTTTATCCATTAGAACCGTTAGCATATTAATCATAGTTTTTTGTTTTTTTTTTTTTTGTGAGGAAGATTAGCCCTGAGCTAACTTCTGTTGCCAATCCTCCTCTTTTTTGATAAGGAAGATTGGCCCTGGGCTAACATCCATACCCATCTTCCTCTACTTTATATGGGATGCCACTACAGCATGGCTTGACAAGTGATGCGTTGGTGCATGCCCAGGATCTGAACCTGCAAACCCCGGGCCGCCAAAGCAGACCGCTCACACTTAACTGCTATGCCACCAGGCAGGCTCCCTTAATCATAGTTTTTGAATTCCTAGTCTAATATTTTCAACATACCTGCCATATCTGGTTTCAATGCTTGTTCTATCTCTTCAAATTGTGTTTTTTGCTTTTGCTATGCCTTGTAATTTTTTCAAATTGAGGTATAATTGACATTAGTTTTGGGTGTACAACATGATTCAATATTTGTATATATTCCAAAATGATCACAATTTGATAGCCAGATGATGTACCAGGTAAAAGGAACCACTGTCAATAGACCTTTAGTAATGTGGTGGTGAGGTATGAGGGGAGAGAGTGGGGGAGCATTCCATAGTCCTATGATTAGGTCTCAGTTTTTCTACACCATTAGGTAGGACAGGCTGACCCGAGTGGGCTGGAGCTGGGTATTTCCTTTCCCCAGATCAGTTAGGCTCTGATAATACTCCAGCAGGCTAAGCTCTAGGTAACTAGTTTCCTCCAAGGGCAGACCTTAAGAACACAGTAATTGGGCATGTTTTAAAATGGCTTTTCTTCCTCCTCCCCATGCAGGAAGCCTGAGGAAATTTTTCTCCAATATCTACTGTGGGAACCTCGTTGAGCTCCAGAGGTAAATCTCACAGTACTGTGTCCCTCTGGAGTTGTCAACTCTCGGTTGTCCACACTAAGCCTCCAGCGAGTTGTCAATTACAGTTCAGGTTTTCCTACCCGGCACTGGTTCTCACCGTTTCTGCTTGTGAATCTTGGCCCTGGTAAACTGTGACTACCTATATTCTCCTGTCTGTCTCTCCAATCTTGGGGGCAACAGTTTGCCTGTGTCCTCCTCTCTCTTTGGATCCAAGAAGAGTTGTTAATTTCAGTTCATTCAGCTTTTTACTTGTTAGGACAGAGTGATGATTTTCAAACTCCTGACATGTGGAATCTGAGACTCATTTGAGATCTAAGGATATGCATAGGTTGAAAGTAAAAGGAAAAAGATATTCCATGAAAGTAGTAACAAAAGAGCAGGGATAGCTATAGTAATATCAGACGAGATAGACTAAGTCAAAAACCGTTGTTGACACCAAGCAATGGGCTCTCTCTGCTCACCACGATCTGAGCCAATTAATCACAAGTTAGAGATCAAGAAACGAAGTTTAACTAGATTAGCTGGCAAATTGGAAGACAGGTGACTAATGTCTCAAAAACGCATCTTCAAAGATTACAGAATCTTGAGGCAGTTATATAGGGCAAATGGGCAGTAGGGAGGGGGTGCAGGGATGTTGGTCTCCAGGCGTGTAGGGCTCCAGGCATCACATTGTTCCATTCATGGATACCTTGTAGGTGTGTTTCCCACCTGTGGTCAGCCTGTTCCTGGAGAGAAACTCATAGAACAAAGTTTTTAATTTATCAAGCTATTGGGGTGTATATACATAAGTGGAGGCCATAAATCAAGAGAACATGTAAATATTTTGGAGTACGTGCAGCACAGCGAGTAGTCACACGGAGGAGGGGCTGGGGCCATTTAGTGTAACAAGATGGTCTCACTTACGCTCACTTACATTGTTACAAGAAACAAAGAAGGACATTACGTAATGATAAAGGATCAATTCACTAAGAAAATATAACAATTTAAACATATGTAACAAATATCAGAGCTTCTAAACATATGAAATAAACATTTACAGAGTTGAAGGGAGACATAGACAGCTCTACAATAATAATAGCAGACTTTAATACCTCACTTTTAATAATAGATAGAATAAGACGACCAGTAAGGAAATAGAGGATTTGAATACTATAGACCAATTGTTCCTGACAGACATATACAGAACACTACACCCAAGAAAAGAACACACATTTTCCTCAAGTTCACATGGAACGTTCTCCATGATAAACCATGTTAGTTACAAAACAAGGCTTAATAAATTTAACAGAATTGAAATCAAACAAAATATTTTCTTGTCACAATGCAACGCAACTAGAATACGGCAGAAGAAAAACTTGAAAATCCACAAATGTGACAATTAGACATGATCTTAATCAATGGATCAAAGAAGAAATCACAAGGGAAGTTAGAAAATTGAGACAAATGAAAACAAAAATATACCAAAACTCATGGGATGCAGTGAAAAGAGTGTTGAGGGAAATTTACAGCTGTAAAGACTTAAATTAGAGAAGATTTCAAATCAACAACCTAATTTTACATCTTAAGGAACTAAAAAAAGCAGTAAAAACTAAACCTAAAGCTAGCACAAGGAAGGAAATAAAGATTGGAGCAGAGATAAATGAAATAGAAAAATTAAGAAATCAATGACACCAAGAGTTGGTTATTTGAAACCATCAACAACATTGACAAACCTTTAACTAGATTGACTAAGAAAAGGAGACGACTTTAACCAAAACCAGAAACAAAAGAGGGAACATTATAATCCTTTTTATTCCTGTAAAATTGGTTGTAAGAAATAATATGAGCAATTATATATAAAAAATTGAATACTCTAGATAAAAGAAATTTCTAGCAACACAACCACCAAAACTGAATCATGAAGAAACAGAAAATCTGAACAGGCCTATAACTTACAAGGAGATTGAATCAAAAACCTCCAAAAGAAAATCCCAGGACCAGATGGCTTCACTGGTGAATTCTACCAAATATATAAAGAAGTATTAACCAATACTCCATAAACTCTTGCAAAAAATTGAAGAGGAGGGAACATGTTCAGACTAATTCAATGAGGCCAGCTACCTTGATACCAAAACCATATAAAGATACTACGAGAAAGCTACAGACCAATATTAAATATTGATGTAAAAATCCTTAATACTACCAAACAATTCAATAGCACATTAAAAGGATTATACACCATGACAAAGTGGGATTTAGTCCTGGAGTTCAAGGAGAGTTCAGCATATGAAAAATCAACATAATATACTACATTAACAGAATGAAGAGGGGGGCTGATGCAGAAAAAGTTGACAAAACTCAATATCCTTTTATGATAAAAACATTAACAAACCAGAAATAAAAGAAAACTCTCTCAACATAAAGGCCATGTATGAAAGCTTAAAGCTAGCATCGTACTCAATTGTGAAAGACTAAAAGCTTTTCCTTTAAGATCAAGAATAACACAAGGATGCCTGCTTTTGCCACTTCTATTTAACATTGTGCTGGAAATCTTAGAGCAATTAGGGAAGAAATAAAAGGCATCCAAATTGGAAGAAGTAAAATTATCTGTTAACAAACATGATCTTACATGTAGAAAACCCTAAAGATTCCACACAAAAATCTGTTAGAATAAATGAGTTCAATAAAGTTGCAGGATACTAAATTAACACTAGAAATAAGTTGTATTTCTATAAACTAACAATGAACTAACAATGAACAAATAAAACTAACAGTTTATATTTCTATAAACTAAAAAGGAATTTGAAAAAGAAAGAAAGCAATTCCATTTATAATAACATCAAAAATAAAATATGTAGGAATAAACTTAACAAAGGAGGTGAGAGACATATACTAAATACAAAATGCTGCTGAAAGAAATTAAAGACACAAATAAGCAGAAAGATAGCCCATGTTCATGGATTGGAAGATTAATATTGTTAAGATAGTAATACTATCCAAATTGATGTACAGATTTCATGCAATTTGTATCAAAATCTCAAAGTTTTTTTGTAGAAGTAGAAAAAATTCATCATAACATTCATATGGAATCTTAAGGGACCTTAAGTAGCCAAAACAATTTTGAAAAATGAAGTTGGAGGTCTCACACTTTCTGATTTCAAAACTTATTACAAAGCCACAGTAATTAAAACAGTGAGATACTGGCATAATGATGGACATATGGGCCAATAGAATAGAGATCCCAGAAATAAAATTTTGTACATACGGTCAAATGATTTTTGACAAGGGTATTAAAAAGCATTCAATGGGGAAAGAACAGTCTCTTCAACAAATGGTGCTGGGAAAACTGGATATCCACATGCACCTTACACCATAAGCAAATAACTCATAATGAATCAAAAACCTAAACATACTAAGAGCTAAAACCACAAAACTCTTAGAAAACATAAGGGGAAACTTCATAACATTGGATTTGGTAATGATTTCTTGGATATGACAAAGGCAAAAATAGGTCAATTGAACTACATCAAAATTTAAAACATCTGGGCAGAGGACACAATGAACAGAGTGAAGAGATGACCCATGAGATGGGAGAAAATATTTGCAAGTCATCTGATAAAGGGTTAATATCCAGACTATATAAAGAACAATAACTCAACAAAAATAGACAACCGAATTAAGAAATAGGCAAAAGACTTGAATAGATTTTTCCAAAGATGATACACAAATAGCCAACAAGCCCATGAAAAGATGCTTAACATCACTAACCATTAGGGAAATACAGATCAAAACTACAATGAGATACCACCTCATACCCTTTAGGATGTCTACTATCAAAAAACCAGAAAACAAATGACAGTAAACATGTAGAGAAACTGGAACTCTTCCGCATTGTTGGTGTGAATGTAAAATGGTGCAGTCACTACGGAAAACAGTATGGTGGCTCCTCAAAAATAGTAAAAATAGAATTTTTTAGTAAAGTAAAATAGTAAAGATAGAATTACCATTTGATCCAGCAATTCACTTCTAGGTACATACCCAAGAGTTGAAAGCAGGATCTTGAAGAGATATTTGTATACCCATGTTCATAGCAGCATGATTCACAATAGCCAGAAGGTGGAGGCCACCCAGTGTCCATCAACAAATGAGAGTAATGCGGTATATGCATACAATGGAATATTGTTCAGCCTTATAGGAAATTGACACATAACAAATTCACAAGATTCAACATAGTTGAACCTTGAGGACATTATGTTAAGTGAAATAAGCCAGTGACAAAAAGACAAATACTATATGATTCTACTTATGAGGTACCTAGAATAGTCAAATTCACAGAGACAGAAAGAATAGCGGTTGCCAGGGGGAGGGAAGGAGGATAAATGGAATGGGAAGTTGTTTAATGGGTATAAAGTTTCAGTTTTGCAAAATTAAGTGGTTCTGGAGATTGGTTGCACAACAGTATAAACATACTTAATACTGAACTGTACACTTAAAAATGGTTAAGACGATAACCATTTTATATTATGTATATTTTACCACCATTAGCAAAAAGAATCAAGAGTCTGGATGGAGCAGTGAGTGTCCGCTATACTTAATTTTTTTCCTGTGAAAGGAATTTTGTAAATAAGAACTTGGGATAGTCAAGGGTTGCCCTGGGGTTCACTTGAGCACGACCTTCTGCAACACAACTCAAAGGGCCACTCTCTCTTTGGTGTGCAGAGCTGGGAGATAAATGTTAAGAGATCTCTTTGGAAGTCCCTGGGCTCCTCACACAATGTCACTGCTGCTTCTCTCCTAGATTAAAAGGAAGGTCTCGAAAAAGCACAATGAGGTTCCTGAAATAGGATTTCCTAGAGAAAGAGGAAATTCAGGCTGATAGTCTGGGATCAAACTAACATTTGATTCATGCTGGATGTTCCCCTGACACACGAACACCATGTTTTGGAAACAGTGGCTGAACACAGGAATGTGAATTTTAAAAAGCTGTAGCTTTTGTATTACAACATAGAATTCTGTTGTATCTTTGACTGGACCTGGATCAGCAGAGTAGAAAGGTATCCAAGATGGTCTTCAAGAGCCCATCCTGTGGAACAAGAACTAGCAGGAGTGGACAGGACTGACCTTCCTTCACAGGGCCAAATATATCCCAAGGGCTCTCAGATAATCTGGGGCCAGCCTCAAGAGGTAGATACTGGTTTTTCTGAACAAAAATGAGTATTAGAAGAGACTATTGATAAGAACTATCTTATATTCATTTTTTAGTTACACAAGCAGAAAAAATACAGGATAAAGCTATTTTCAGTGATTAGTATTGCAACTGTTCCACCACAGGCTGCTGAGGTGACCTGAACTCCAGCACTGAAGGGCACTAAGCCCCTTCTTGTTAGAGTCCAGGCACCACTCCTGGCACCTCGATGAAAACATTTGTCACAACTCCGTGACACCAAGCTCCAGGGCACCATGTTCCCCTGGATTCTCTGTCCATCAATCTTTCACCAAATACTTAACTAGCCTCTTTCCCCTTCTTGAGTTCCAGAAGAGCCTCTATAGTTAAACCTTGCCTCTTTAAGATCTCGTGCCTGGCTGTGGCTCCAGCCAAGGAGAGCTCTGATATCTATTCCATCATGCTCTAACCAATTTTTAACCTCTGCCCCTCTCCCCCAACTCCCCACATTTACATTATAAGCTGTCATTTTCCTGAAATGGTATTATGCCAATTCAGTTCTTAACCTTAAGACATAAAAAGGCAGAATTGGACAATGGTTAAAAGAAGAGCTTTTAGATAAATACCCAGAAGTGGAACAGCTGGATCATATGGTATTTCTATTTTTAATTTTTTTGAGAAACTTCCATACTATTTTCCATGTATGAGTGTTCCTTTTTCTCCATGTCCTCTCCAACACTTGTTATTTCTTGTTTTTTTAATAATAAACATTCTAACAGGTGTGAAGTAATATCTCATTATAAATCTCATTGTTTTGATTTGCACTTCCCTAATTGTGGATGAATAAAGAAGATGGAGTATATACATATACAATGCAAGACTACTCAGCCATACAAAAAGATGAAATTGTGCCATTTGCGACAACATGGATGGACTTTGAGGGTGTTATGCTAAGCAAAAGAAGTCAGACAGAAAGACAAATACAGTATGACTTCAGTCGTATGTGGAAGATCAACAGACACATAGATAAAGAGAACAGATTGGTGGTTACCAGAGGGGAAAGGGGGTGGAGGGAGGACAAAAGGGGTACAGGGGCTCATATGTCTGGTGACGGATGGAAACGGGACTTTTGGTAGTGAACATGATGCAGTCTATACAAAAGCCAAAATACAATGATGTACATCTGAAATGTACACAATGTTATAAACCAATGTGACCCCGATAAAAAATAAACAGTCTTTGGCTTGAGACAACTGAAAGGGATCAGATCATGTCACTCCAGAAATATGCCAGTTGGCATATTGATTATTTTGAGCTGAAGTCACTTGAGAAAAAACAGACACAGGAAGGGCCCTCTGACCTCCCCCTTTCTACATAGAGGCAGGGCATAAAATTCTGTGAGAAAGGTATCTTCCCCATGCCAGGAAGAGGAGAACATTCTTATCACTGGAAACAAGGAGTCAACATCGAGATGAATCCGCACAAACAAACCTACTAAAATAACCTTTGTCTTCCATTAGTTTTCCCTATGCATTCCTAATCACTTTCCTACAATTTATTGCCCCTAGCCCAAGCCCCTTTATCCTTTGTCTTATCTCTACAATTTGCCATTCTTTCTTAAAATGGTATATAAAGTCTCAGTCCTATTCGCTTCTTTGGTCTTCATTTCTTATGTTTGATGGCCTCCATGTCCATGTAAAAATATTATCAAACAAAGTTTGCATTCTTTTCTTATGTTAATCTATCGTTTGCCAGTTTAATTCTCAGGCCCAGTCACAGAACTTAAAAAGGTAGAGGAAAAGTCTTTCCTCCTCTTCAAAGCCCTGGCTGTGCCTTTCATGAGCTGCTACTTACAGCAAGGAGTCGGGGCAAGGCAACTGCTCAACCTCAGATTTCTCACCTGAAAATCTGCCTCAGAGCTGGAGATGATGGAAAGAATCCACAACAAGCACACAGCACTATCAGACCATCATGGTGCAGCCCCAAAGACCATGGGTCTTGGGGTCTATTCAAGGAACATAGTCTACCATAGTCAGGACACGTACTTTGTTTTCTTGAAACTGAGTAAAATCTCCAAGTGTAAACTGAAGTCTGTTGTTCAGTCCGACGTCTTATACCTTCTCCCCACTGATGCCATTCACCATACCCCGCAGCAGGCAGCTCCTCCCTAAACCTCTGTTCAGCCTCCAAACAGACTCACTCTCAGTATACTCATCCCAGTATTTTTTCCTGTTTAACTTCTGCAATAATTTTCCTCTCCTGGCAGTAAAGTCACTTTATTACAAAGACAACTTCCTAAATTCTCATGTTTTCCTCTAACTAATTACCCGAATCTGAATGAGGCCCAGGAGCTTGGGGGATGGCAGAGATGAGGGAGGAAGAGGAGGAGGCAGAGCACACTCATGGACGCATCATTTGACCCTATTACACTAGGGACTATTTGCTGTAAGTCAGCCACAGGTTGTGCAGGATGTTGCCAGGACTGGGTTACGAAGAACATATGGCGTATGCCCGGATATCAGAGTTTTCCCTCAAAAACCCATCGCTTGGAAAAGATGGAGTCAAATTATGAGACTTTACAATGACTTTGAGCTTTAAAGACTGAGTTTACAATGACTCACATTTTGGTGCAGTCTCAGTTGAGACTATATTGAGAATATTTGAATACAAAGTGCTGTGTGGGGAAGACACGTTAACCAGAAGACTCCAATCAACGTGGGTTCAGGACTGTGCTAGAGCTCACCTGACAGAATTGGGAAAGGCAGTGAGCAGTTGTGTGCACATACACAAACACGTGAGCACATACACACAGTAACACCAGTTCATTAATTACTCCTGAGGTATGCCCTGTGTCCTCACAACCAAAGTTTAGATGTCGCTATAAACAAGCCTTTTAGAGATCACTTTTCAAAGCAACAGAGTAAGTTACACCATAGGAAACACATATCTGATCATTGGAAGAACAAGGGTAAAGATTGATATTACATTATGTAAATAGATCCTCACGGCTTGGGATCAAGTTTCCTGTAGTCGCATCTGATTCAAATATTATAGTCTGTTATGTGACTAAGCACATGAGCTCTGGAAAACTTAGATGACTCAGTATGTCACTAGTGATGACGACACTAACGTTAAAGCCACGTATGAAGATCAAGTTGTTATATAACGTGACTAGAAAAATATTTCAAAAATGCCTGCTGCTTTTAAATCTAACCCAATTAGTAGACACTTGACAGTTTTTTCCAGCTCTAAAAGTTTGTATATGCAAGGTGTGCAGAAAATGTTTGCATTTTCTCATTGGAAGACGGAAGTGCCTTGCATTCGTTACTGTCCTATATTTTGGGCATTTAGGGCACTTGTTTGCCTGTATGAGGCCCAGAGCCTTACTCTGCCCTTCTCTTTTGGTTGCAGGATCTCTTGGCTACTTCATCTGTAGCTTTTGTTTTCATAAACAAGTTCTTAGAAGGACAGGTAAATATCCTGTAATTGAGTAGAAACTAATTTGTATTCTTTGTTAACTCTCATTACATAGAGCAGCTGTTGCAATTTTGTGTTTCTCTCCACAAAACTTCTATTGCCCCTTTCTTTCACGTCTCTGCCTCCAGCTTCTGAGCTCCTTCAGCGCTCTGTCCTCATTCCCAAAGTGACTTACAACTTCTTCCGCCGCCCCCCAACTTCTTTACTTATCAGGACGTGGCCTCTGAGGTAGAAGGCTAATCCTTCCCACGTTTTCTAAATCCCAGGCTTTCCCTTCTTTCTCTGTGACATACTTTATCGATTATCCCTCGTCCTGCACCTTCAACTTCTCTTCCAGTCGTTCCTTCCTCCTAGCTTAACACTCCTGTCTCCTCCACCTAATTAAAAAAAGAACTTTCCTCAATTTATTTTCCTAATTATCACTGATTTCCTCACAGATTAGCTCATTGAAGTGTTTGTTCATTACACCAGTTGACTCTAAATTGAGGGGGATGTACCCTCTAACTACTCCAATAAAAACTACTGGAGTGTGCAGAGACTCACATTAATATTGGTAATTCTGACAAGGACCCTGGACACACAGGTTGACACTTGATCATCCGTCCAATGGATGGTCAGGGGGCACCTGGGACACATGCGACATGGGCAGAGAGCAAGTTCTCCAACCTGGTTGGAGACGGAGGTTCCTTCAGGGACAGTTCTGCCTTTACCCTTCCAGGTGTTGCTCTAAGTGGACTGAAGGATATTTAGTTTTAACTAAACTAATCCTCACAACACAGTGTGTGATTTAGACTGCTATAGTGAAACAACAGATTGAACTAATATAAGCACCTGAGAATAACAGTTGAAAAATGGATAATTTCTACTCCTAGTATGATTCTTCAATAGCCATGTTATGTGGTAAAACAATCAGCTCAAGAAATCTGCAAAAGATTTTAATTGAAGTTATCAAGACTATTAGGGTAATATTTGTCATTAACAGCAGAAAAATCCCTTTTCCTAAGTATATACAGTGACTTGAAGTGTTATTTTTGAAGTATTGCTAATCCTGATAAATTTATACTAAGCACGCAGAACATTTAGAGAAACCTCTACAATTCTGTCAGTGCTTTGGAGAGTTATGCAATTCTTACTCCAATACTCCACAAGACTTCACTAAATGTAGCAAAAAATGTTTAGGAGTGAAAGATAAAAATCCATTTACCACTGAGGAAACACTTGGCTCTTCCTGTCATGATAGAAATTGCTAGATACACCAGAAACAATAGAACAAACCAAATGTATTCCTTTACCACCAAATACCATTGGCAGATGCACAGAAAATACAGAAGATTTGAAGAAACAAGGTTTAGAACAAATTACATAGTGTGGGAGGTTGCTCTACAGTTGGATGAAAGTATAAATGTTTTGAACATGTCTCAGATTGTGCTGCCAGATTCTATTTCAAAAATGATATATACCTAAAATTACTTTTTGAGCCATATTCAACATTAAATGACTCCTTCATGGAAAATATAAGTAACCACTGTGCATACCAGAGTAAGTTTACAAATATCACACCACATCCATCACATCATTCACAGACAGGGAGTTGCCAGGAGGAAGTTGAAAACAGTGGACATAGTGCTAAGAGACTAATTTTATGAAAAAGAGACTTTTAAACCATAGTTGACTCTGATACTTTGCAACAGGAACTATGAAACTAAAGGAAACCTCATCTAAAATGGAGTCAGGGAGCCCTGAAGGGGGAGCTCTCAGGCACTACCACTCAGACCCCAAACAGGAGGATGCTTACTTTACTAGCCCAGCAGGAGGAAGGAAGAATTTCTTCTTGCCCAGCAACAGTCCAGCCAATGAGATATTTCCATGCTCAGCCAATGAGAATCCATCACCGCTCTGAATTCTTCAAAACAGCCCCTCCTCCCAACTTCCTCTTTTTCCTCTATAAAAAATAAGCCCCTCTCTTGTTCTCAGGACTTGCCTATGGTTCACCATAGTTTGTTTGTCCTGAATTTCAATTCTCTGCTATTCCCAAATAAACTCATTTTGCTGGTAAAATAACTGATTCTTTGGCTTTTTAAGGTCAACATGTCATGGTGACCACAAAGATAATTGAAGGAGATGAGCCCCTGAGGAACCAGTGACCCCCAGAAATGTGTGAGGTACCCACTTGAGCCATTCATGCCCTCTACTTTTGTGAGTCATCTTTTTCCTTTAGGTTCAGTAAGTCTCCTCTTGGATTTGAGCTCCTTCTTGGGTGAGTTCTTCGACTTTATTCGGGATCTGTTGTGGTTTGTTTTTGTGAAGACAGTGCCCTTCCTGGTGAGTACTCTTCTGTTTTCTGAACCTCTGGTTTTGAGTAATGGATCCCAATCTGCTAAAATTCTCAGGAAGATCCTCCTTCTGGGACTTTGGCTGGTTTTATGTTTAAAAATAAAGGTCAATTCTTATACACATTTTTAACTAATTGGACCAACTTAATCAAAAATTATTTAGAACTCCAATGGCCACTATGGGTAACTTTTGATCTCCCCAAACTTGCTTTTCTTAGAACCAAATTAGAAGACCATGGCTCTAAAACAAATTGAATGGGATGCTTATTTCAATTGGTGTCTTGAGGTTTCCAAGCACACTCAGGACTCGAAAATGGCTTCTTTACAAAATACCATTTCTAAATTGACTGAGAAGATAAAAAGGCACCGGAGGTCTTTTTATTTTTTTCTTTTTGTGAGGAAGATCAGCCTTGAGCTAACATCCATTCCAATCCTCCTCTTTTTGCTGAAGAAGACCGGCCCTGAGCTAACATCTATTGCCAATCCTCCTCCTTTGTTTCTCCCCTTTTTCTCCCCAAAGCCCCAGTAGGTAGTTGTAAGTCATAGTTGCACATCCTGCTAGTTGCTGTATGTGGGACGCAGCCTCAGCATGGCCCGACAAGTGGTGCATCGGTGCGCACCTGGGATCCGAACCCAGGCTGCCAGCAGCGGTGCGCGCACTTAACCGCTAAACCATGGGGCCGGTCCCCCGGAGGCCTTTTTACCCCCTTGACTAACTTCCTCTTCCCCTACTGTACCTCCTTTATACCCTCTGCCTCTTCATTCCAACCCTTTTGCTGAACTCTCCCTTTTCTCTGAACTTCTCCCTACTTCTTCCTCATCTGAAACCACTAGAACTTGCTCCTTTAAAATCAGTCCCTCTGAGGATCCTAATGCAAAGTCCCTCATTTCCTGTGTCCCCTGGACTAAGGCCAAACTATAGTCATATTCAAAGATTTTCCTAGAGTTACTGAAAATCCTCCTAGAATTGCCGAGGAATTTAATATAATCCCTGTGATGACTTATAGGAAACTCCTCTGGATAACATTGACTTTTTGTGGTTTACTGATGGTTCTTATTTAAAAGGTGAAAATGGTAAATATCATGCTGGGTATGCTATTGCAACCCCTTTTGAAGTCACTGAGGCAGCACTTTTGCCCTTATCCACCTGGGCCCAACAAGCTGAATTGTACACCCTTACTCAGGCCTACATTTCAGCCTAGAGCAAAATGTCTATACTGACAGTAGGTATGCCTTTGGAGTAGCTCATGACTTTGAATGCCATGGAAACAGTGAAGCTTCCTCACTTCCAGCAGGAACAAAAAGGTGACCTCTATGTCGAGGAATTATTAGATGCCATATTCTTGCCAGCCACTTTGGCTATTATCAAGGTCCCTAGGCATTCCAAACTTGATTCCCTGGAGGCTAAAGGAAACCATCTTGCTGATATTTGACACTGCTCTCAAAGGAACCAACCACCAAACCTGTCATGGCCCAAAGGGATGTCCTCCCAAATGGTAATCCAGAAAATTTGACTCGAGATCCCAGAAATTGGCCCCAGAAAATAAAAAATATTGGAAATAAAAAGAGAACCCTGAGCCAGCCCTGATGTCCTAGCGGTTAAAGTTCAGCGTACTCCGCTTTGGCGACCTAGGCTCGGAACCACACCACTTGTCTGTCAGTAGCCAAGCTGTGGTGGCAGCTCACGTAGAAGAACTAGAAGGACTTACAACTAATTTGCTAAATTTACTAAATCTAAAGTGGACAAAGTTTCCCATTCCATCCTGGTTCTTTTAACTAGAAAGGAAAGATCTCAGTTCAATCCATTCATGAACATAAAGGCTGCCCGAGTGGGTTCAACACCTACATAGGAAGGCCAGAATTTTCCTTAAAAACAATTTAGAGTCAACTGTAGAAGTCTTGAACAGGCTCAATGGGTTTCTGAGTGCAAGCCTGAATCTTATTCCAATCAACAGGTTTTGGGAAAGCCCTAGCCTTACAACTAGAATATACAACTATGTACTAGAGCTTTCGGGGGGGCAGGAAGAGAACCCCTAGCTTGGGCCAAATAATCCAGCCCTGCCAGTAACTCTTAAATTGCATATGCATTGAATCATTGGTCTCAATACTGGTGGGGAAATATTAACAAGGCCGCAAAGAGTGCCTACTTTGTTTGCCCCACCTGCCTGAAGTACGATTTAGGAAAACCTGTTTGCACTGCTCCTGAGCACTTTAAATTGCCTAATGGGTCATTTGAGGTTTAGCAAATGGGTTTCATACAGCTATCCTCATCTCACGGGTGTAAACATGTCTTGGTAATGGTTTGTATGTTTTCTCACTGGACTGAAGCCTTCCCTTATAGATAGGCTACTGCTACTTCTGTGGCTAAGATCCTACTAGGAAAGATCATCCCTACCTAGGAACCCCCCTTGAACTTCATAAGGATTGGGGAACTCACTTTCTAGTTAAGTCCTTTGACAGGTCTGTGCTGTTTGGCCAGTTTTCATATACCCCAGAGCCAAAGGCACTCTCATTAATTAGTCCTTCTAAATCTCTGGTCTATACGTTTTGGCACTTGGTTCCTGATTCTTTTGATCCACAGCTGGTAAAAGCGGATATACTTCAATAGTGCAAAAGTGGATATACTTCAATAGTGCAAAAGCCTAATTCTTCTGTTGAGAATAACCAGGCTTTAGCAGAACCATCTTTCTGCATCATACTCCCAGGAGACAAAGGCCTTAAACATCATACTTTACAGCTCAGAGACTTTACCTATTGGAAGAGCCCAGAAAGACTCTTCAACCCCATTGGAAAAGCCCCTATCAGGTATTGCTAACCAATCCTTGTGCTGCCAAACTCTAAGAAATAAACTCTTGGATCCACGTGTCACATCTAAAGAAAGCACCAAACCCTGACTGGACCTCCACACCAACAGATGACCCTGGAAATAAAGATTTCCAGGAACTGAAGTAGGCAGCAGCTGAAGGAGATAGCTTTCCCAAGATGGCCAGCTCAGGCCTGTCTACCTTTTTTTCACTATTGCTCTTTATCTTATTTCCTTTCTCTCTTTCTTGGACCAATCTATTGCAAAAGAGGGAAACGTTTCCGACTGTTGGATCTGTCACTAGAAACTGGGATCTGTTCATGATGTCAGATCTCCTTTGGTCTTTGATTATACCTGCAGGCCTATAGGTGTAACCTATCGGGTCAGGCTGTTACAGCCAGGTGGTCCCATGCCTTGTTTCAAGCTTTCTCCAACCATAACCATATGAGTTCAACTTAAGGGCCTTTCCACCTTTGCCAATGGTCATCTGACAATCCATGGTCTTTTGCCTCTTTAGCAGGTGGCCTTTGGGTTTGAGCTCTGGTTTTGGACTATTATACAAACTGGGGTCATTATTCTGCTAAACTTTGTACCTGTTGCCTATCGAGTCTTTGCAGAAGTGATGCACCTGAGAATGACATTAGCTCAGCACTTCGAGATGATCTCCAATACTTAAATCAGATGGAAAATGACTGAGAGTTCTCCCTCCTACCCTTCCTTGTTACTCAAATGTGGCCTCAACACTTTCCCTCTGATGTGGGACAGAACCAAGAAAGGTCCTTCCTGGCACCAAGGGACACAGCCACCACTGAAAATGAAAAATCTTACTCTTGATCAGTGATGCTTTTGAGGAAAGATCTTGATCAAAAGTGGTAAATGTGAACATAAGTAAAGGAAACCTCATTTAAAATGGAGTCAGGAAGCCCTAAAGGGGGAGCTCTTACACACTACCACTCAGACTCCAAACAGGAGGAAGCTTACTTTACTACCCCAGCAGGAGGAAGGAAGAATTTCTCCTTGCTGAGCAACAGTCCAGCCAATGAGAAACCACCATACTCAGCCAATGAAAATCTGTCACCACTCTGAACTCATCAAAACAGCCCCTCCTCCCAAGTTCCTTTTTTTCCTCTGTAAAAGGAAGCTCCTCTCTTGTTCTCCTGTGGTTGCCTACAGTTCACCATAGTTTGCTTGTCCTGAATTTCAATTCTCTACTAGTCCCAAATAAACTCATTTTGCTTGCAACATAACTGGCTCTTCAGTTTTTTAAGGCCAACAGAACCCAACGTTTCTGTGGTATGAAAAAATTCATATCATTCCTTATTTCATCAAGAAGAAAAGTCAAGATGAGTTATGCATTTGTCTTTTCAAAATTTCATATGTTTCACATTTGCTGACCTTGACAGTAGAAAGCTGTCTTGGAGAGGTGAGAGTGAAGTTGTAGCAATGATAAAGGGACAAATTGCTTTTGAAGAAATTCATGCTGTGGACTGTATTGTAAAAGCACATTTTTGGACGTCATTTCAACATTGAGATATTTTTCTGGAAAAAAGTGTCTAAAATCTCGTGTCTGCTTACTAAAATCTGAAAGAGTTTAAACAGATTAGAAGATTGTTTTCAAACAATTTCAGCAGGTTTGGGTTGATTGGTGAAAAATATAGAAATGCAACACTTTCCAATTATTTTGCAACAGGTGATTGACAGAGAAGATGGGAATTTTCCAGAAGTGTCTCAAAAACTAAGTTTTGCATAATTGGTAGGTGAAACAAAACAGTGAGTTTCACAATTCCATAACAACCGAGAGTGTAGTTCCTTCACTTGGAGGTACCAGTCTTTGCAAAATATCTTTCTCAGCTGACAACCCTTAAAACCAAAACTCAAAACAAACTAAACGTAGGTCTTCAAAATGCTGTATCACAGAGTGTTAAAAATAAACTTTAGAAAATAGAGCACTTTTATTCACATCACTGACTGATTAATGCTCTCATTTTTAGTGAAGAAAATGTTTTCTATTAAGAAAACGTTAAGTATTTTGTGACTACTTTTTGATAATATTTAAAGATGCACATCCTACATTAATAACTGTAGTTTGTTCACATAATAGAAGTATATGGACATACCAATGTCACTGGTTTACCCAGATCACAATCCATTTACTGCATAGTATGTTGTGGCTTTGAATATTTTCATTTCAGGATTAGATACTCCACCTTTTTAAAAACTCCTCTCCCTTGAGTTTTGTGGCAACTTTTCCTCTTTCCTTTACTATTAATCCTTGAAGTCTTCCTCCAGGCACCTTGTTCTATCACCTGTCCCTTAAAAGTTAGTGTTCTCCAGAGGCTCAACTGCATTTATTTCTCTATATACTCCCTGAAGTGGATTGTAAATGTTGAATGCTGAAGTGGAATGCTCCACTTCAAACTCTTTGACTTCACCTCTCCTTTAAGCCATTGCTACAGGGGCCAGTTTCACCCAAGAGCAACCCAACATCTCACCCACCTGGCATCCTGTCCTGGAGCTTTTGACACTGCCACATAGATACTTGTGGGAATCTGCTCACTGTTTCTGTTTATGTACATGTAACCCAGAAGGCTGTGGAGTTACACTTGGTAATACT
Source organism: Diceros bicornis minor (assembly GCF_020826845.1). Taxonomy (NCBI): domain Eukaryota; kingdom Metazoa; phylum Chordata; class Mammalia; order Perissodactyla; family Rhinocerotidae; genus Diceros; species Diceros bicornis. Next base: position 25,189,449 of record NC_080753.1, on the reverse strand, counting down.
TGATCAACAGGGGCAATGAAACCTCCTGGATGAATGCTTTCCTCTTTCTTCCTGTGGTAGACAGTTTTGAGATGTTCCCTGAAGTTCCCATGGGATGGAGCAATCAGTTGCCCATAGTGATGCCCAGCTCAATGCATCCTTCTATCTTCTCTTGTTTCCCACTACCTCTCACCTCTATGTTCCCAGTAAACTACCTGCACAGCAGCTTCAGCTTTGGTTCTCCCAAAGCAGGATCTACAACAGACATGAGGTAAGCTTAATCACTAACCACCTTGCACTCTTCATCTGCAGGTCCTCTTCTCTACCTAGGCTTCTGTCCAGGCTTTCTTACTGCCAATGTCCATTTCTACCTAAGTTACCTGCAGGAATCTCAAGCTCTAACAGAATGAAACTTCTTTCCCTCACCTTGCCCCTTATTTTCGTGAGAGAAAATCGTCTGAGTTGAGCACTTCTGAGGACCTTGAAGTTGTTCTTGAGATCTCCATTTACTCAAACCTTCAACAGGTCGCAATTCTGAATGTTGTACCTCTCATCAATTCTGTTTATTCCTTCAGCCCTTGAAGCCTTAGTTCGAATCTTCTTCTTAATTAAAAACCCATTGCTACCCTATCTGATTTTTCACCTCCATTTTGACCTGCTCTACTTTCTTTTATGAAATGCAATATTTATGACATAATTTTAAGTAATTAAGTAACATCTATGTGTATAAATAATTCATCTCAAGAAATAGAGTTTTACTAATAGCTTTGAAGCTTCTATTTTCAATTAGGATCCAAATCTAAACTCATTCAGTTTCTTTGAACTAACAGTTCCTTGAAACCGATCATCTGCTCTATAAATGATTCCAGAATCTAGGTTTTGCAGATTTTATTCCTATGGTGTAATTTATCATGTTCTTCTGTCCCTTCTATCTTCTATAAATTGAGAGTTAGATCTAGACACTTCAGATTCAATTCTGTATTTTTGCAAGAACAGTTAATAGGGGACTGTTTTGGGCCAGGTGTTCTGGGCAGAGCCTGAGGCAAAAATATTTGCTGACATTTTATTGCAATAAAATACAAACCCAAGAAAAACAGGAAGGGAAAAGGCAGGGAAGGAAAGCTGGCAAATGACAAGGTACATTTGAATTGGCCATAGCTTCCTGATAAGCTGATTTCTCAGTCTACCCAAAAGTCTTTGCAGAGGCCAAGAAAATTATTTCTTCCAAAATCCTTCTGAGTGAGGAAGAGAGAACAGTTTATTCACCAGCTCCTTTCTCCCGCTGTCAAAACTGCCCCGGAGACTGTTAACCCTCCCATACTTCTGTGTGTTCAGAGGGTCTCCAATGGTCTCATGTTCCCAGAATGAGGCACCATAAGGAAAGGCCATGAGCAACCTGAAGACTCACAGTGCAGCCCTTACAAATCCCTCATTCTGTGGCAGTGGCTGTGGCAGCAACAACCTTTCTTCCCAGACTACAGGAAAAACACTAACCAGTGTTAGAGCCATTGGAACTGGACTCAGGGAAGATGAATGAGTCCAGCAAGGTACATATCTGAATCCAGAACTTCTGTGCTGTGAACTTCTATCAGAAGGCACATAGTGTCTGGTTGTGTCTCTTTTTCTGACAAGAGAAGACATGGATGATCATTTTCTAGAACCATCATTTTATTTGTGGTACAACAAGATTCTGGTAAATCCTTCACTGTAAGCTTTATCCATGTTGTTGACTATGCTTGTGGTTAATTGTCAGTGCTTATCTCAGCCTTCTCAGACACCAGGGTGCCCAGATTGATAGCTGCTCCTTGACTTTGGGTGTTATTAGCAGGAAGCTGGGTATCCTAGTTCCTACTATTAGAAACCATCCAGGCCACCTACAAGCTAGTCTCACTCCAATGATCAGGATGGCCCAGTGTAGTCAGGCCAAAGAATTCTAACACTGGGCCCTGCAGTGAAGCCATACTGGAGTAGGAAAAAGACTACCAATACCAGGTGAGGAGAATGATCCAAGGTCATACCAAAGAATAAGATGGATCAGAGAAATGAAAAAATAAATATGCTAACTTATGAGAGGCAGATGGCAGCCTCATACTTACCAGGCCACAGAAGAAAAGACAGCAATAAGTGGACAGCCTTGGTAGCCTAGCGGAGAGCAGGCCATACTAAGTAGGAAGGTAGGCAGTTGGGAAGTACAAGCACTTGGTCAAGGCTACTGATGTGATTTCCATCCATCTCAGGCTTTTCACATGACCTTGGCTCCCCTCTGCCTGCCGCTACGGTGACCTAGCCTGGCTGACAGACACATATTTCCGTGTGTCACCCAGCCTAGAACTGGAATCCGCAAGTTCACCACCTACTTCAAGGGTCTGCACCAGTCACAGAGCCTCCCTGCTCAATGTGAGTTTCTTCCTGGGGCAGCACACTGACTGAGTGGAGAAGGGAAGTAGGGCCACAGTCATTTAAGGCACAATATGGGACACTGATGGGCAACTCTCACACCAGAGCACATCAGTGGGTTGATTGAAGCTTCCTCTAGCATACCTCACAGTTGGACTTCTTCATTTGCTCAATCTGCTTCCTCCTGTTCCTGTCACAGGTGCCAATCCTTGATAAACATCTTATACCCCAAACTATATCAGCACCTATTTTGGGAGGACCAAGCCTGCAACAGGTAACTCAATATTATGTTCCTCCCGTACCATCCATTCTATATTTCTCTCAACCTCAGATCTCATTTGTATGGTCTAGGCCACTTGCAGAGTGGGGTTACCCGGTTTTCCTTCCTGAGGATTCTAACCCTGGCCACCAAGCTCTTGGTTACTGAAATTCATGGTTGGTAGTCATGGAAGCACCAAGAGGTACCCAGTGATTCCTTGACAATAGTGGGGAGCATTTCTAACAGTAGGCTTAGGTCATCACCACAACCAAACTAAGTTATATAGAAATTTCCTTCTTGTGTGTCCTTGGGGAAAAAAGTTCTTTCCTTCTACTGCAAAATATCAAACTTTTTCCACCAGAGCAAAAAGTTGTGACAAGTTCCCCAGGCAGGTCCCAAGTAGGAAAAGAGGAGCCGCTCCTAAATCCACCACTTGGTGATATGTAGGAGATGAGGTAATTCTATTGGTCGCATCAAGTAGTGCCTGTGGCACAAAGTATGTACCCACTTTTAAGAAAGAGTGTCAGAGATACCAAAGCTGATGTACCAGCTCTGGGTAAGAGACCATACTCAGTCTGCCATGCTGGCATCCGCTGGACTATGTGGTATACAATAGTAATGTGTTCTTTTGGTGCCTATTGTTAGACTTAGCCACCATGCACAATGAGTCCATCTGATTACTGAAGGTGCCATACACATGCATGGAAGGGGGATGTGTTTGATGAGGACCACGACTCCCACAACCATTAAGACTTCAAGGGAACAATAGTATGTACAGTTGAACCCACAGATGGTATTAATTCTGGTTATCAATATTGCAGAGGGAGTAGTCCCCCCTTTGAAAGGTAGGTCTTTTCTACATTTATAACTTAGTCCACATAGCTAGAAGCAACAAGAGGGCTTTAGAAGTAGACCAACTAGAAGTAGGTCCAACCCTCTCAAGTCTTCAGCGTAAGGAAAAATGACCCAGAGTGGATCCAGAGACCCATTGGATTGAAAGCAAGACCAACTTAGGGGGGAATGTCTTGTACCCCCATATACCCTACTCTAATACGAAAGTCATGAGAGTTTTTTGGTCCTTCATATCGGTAACATATCTAACCCTGTATCCAACAACTCTTGTAAGATCTAAGTAGTTTCCTTTCCACAGGGTGGTGTTCCTCAGATGAGTGACTTTAGATAACTTTGGGGAAGGAGTTGGGGAATGGCTACTCTGTGTACTTTTCATTGTATTGTGGGGTCCTTCCACAAAAGGCCTTAGCCAGTACCGGCTCAGGTGTGAGAACTGAGCAAGGAATAATGACTTTCCACTAGGGCAGCTGGTCTCAATATTCTGCTCATTCACTCTTGAGCCCTTTTGATTGGGTAAGTCAAGTGGTACTTTTGTTGGCCAGCAATCTTTCTCACAACTGCATGGATCATGGTCTAGTAGCCCTGTGGAGCAGGGTTTCTTCTTGCCATTGTGGCTCTGTGGCTCTTTATGGCAACCCTCAAAGGCAATATGAATGTGATTAAGTGCTGGTGTCAGGCCTCTACTTTTCCGAATCCTACCATCCCCATGGACACTACGGAGCACAGCACCGTATATCCCCTAGCTTAAACCTTGGGTTACTGAGGACCTCCCCCACCTGCTTCTCAGAGTCTGGTATCCTTCTCGCTAGTGCTCTCATTTAGTTCTGGAAAAGGGAGTGACTCCTGGGGCATCCTGGGGGAACACAGCACGTGACTTCTCTAGCCCAATATTCAAGCCATCCAAGGCACCTACAAAAACTCCCCACACCCATTGAGCAGGATTACCCAATGTAGTTGAGCCCAGAAATTCTACTAACACTGGGCACTGCAGTGGAAGTATGCTTGAATAGGAATAGGGCTATGCCTACAAAATGAGGCTACAGCAATGGGAGACCACAGGTCATACCAAAGAATAGGACAAGTGGGAGAAATGGGTAACACCATCCAGACTTCAAGGAGAGGCAGTAGTTGGCCTCATACTTAACAGGACATGATTCCTGCAATGGTCTGGTTTTTGACAGCCGAACCAAGGGAAATAAAAGATGATGACAGTTGAACCACCTAGGTAACCCAGGAGAGATCACACCACACCAGGAAAGCAGGAGGGAGCCATGGGGACATGCACAGACAGTGCTGCGGTTGCCGCTGCCATCTTCATTGCCCTCATTCTTCCCTTACACCTTATTCGCTTCTCTGCCCAGCCATTCTTGCACACCCAGCCCAGTGGACATGGATGCTTCTGTCACCTAGCCTACAATTGGGATCGGCAAGTTCACCCGCTTCTTCAGTGTCGGGACCAGTCAGACTCCCTGCTCAAGGTGAAGTTCTTCCCGGGGCAGTCCACACACTGTGACTGACTGAAGAGGAGGGTAAGTCACGGCTGTAACCATCCAAAGTGGGACATGGATGAGCAGCTCTAGTGCAAGTATGCCCATCAGGTCAGTTGAAGCTGTCTCGGGCCTGCTTCACAGTTTGACTTCTCCATCTGCCTATCTGTTCCCTCTCTTTCCTGTCACAGATGTCGACCCCCAATAGACATCTTAGACTCCAAATTGTATGGGCCTTTGCTTTGGGAGGATCCAACCTGCAACAGGTCACTGCCGATATTATGCTCCTCCCCTACTACCCATTCTCGATTTCTCAGTCTCAGACCTCACTTGTATGGTCTAGATGACTGCCACAAAGGGGTAACACAGACATTCATCGCTAAGGAGTCTAAGACATGGCTTACCAATCTCTTGCCAAGTCATGGTTTCTGAAATTCCTGTTATCCCAGGCATGGAAGCTGCAAGAGCTGTCAGTGAATCCCACACATGCTCCCTTCGTGCTCTCATTACGCAGCAGCAGCCCTAGCTCGTCACAACAGAACAGTCAATCATATCATCATTACCATCATTGCCTGTTGGTGCTATAGGATCTGGCATAATCCTGTGCTTCTCTTTAGTGGCACTTATGTGTCCCTTAGTAGGAACCATCCCCACCTTCCTTCCCTGTTAGGAACCAGTACTTCTAAGATTGTGTGGCAAAGTGAAGCAGAAGTTCCTAAGTGGATCCGGAGAGGGGATGGTAAGAGTGGCCACTCGTTACTCCAACCCTTGAATAGAATACCCTTGCATGCTACCTACTGGTGGCATCAAGTAGTGACCATTGCTTCAATGTATGCGTGCATTTTTCAAGACAGTAACATGTCATAAGGCACCAAAGCTGAAGAACCAGCTCTGGACAGGAGGCCATACTCACGTCTGCCAGGCTGGCAGGCTCTAGACTATGTAGTATACCAAAGTAATCTATTCTTTTGGTGCCTATTGTTAGGCTCAGTCATCATCCACCATGAGCCCATCTGATTATTGCAGGTGCCATACACCTGCACTGAGGGGGATATGATTGATGGGGACCACCACTCCCGCATCTTTGAAGACTTCAAGGGAACAATAGTATCTACTCTTCCACCTATACATAGTATTAATTCTAGTTTTCAATCTTGGATAGGGAGCAGTTTCCCCTTTGAAAAGTAGTTCTTTCCTACCTTTATAACTTAGTCTACGTATCAGGAAGCAACAGGAGGGCTTCACCAACTGCAAGTAGGTCCAACCATCTCAGGCCTCCATTGTAATGATAAATGACACAGGGCGGATACAGAGACTCACTGGACCGCTAGCAAAACCAACTTCGGAGGAGACGTTAAGTACCCCCACATACACTACTCTAAAACAGGAAAGTCATGAGTGCTTTCGTTCCTTCATATCAGTAACATATCTAACCCTGTATCCAACAACTCCTGCAAGATCTGAGTAGTTTCATTTCCATGGGGTGGAGTTCCTCAGATGAGTGACCTGAGATACCTTTGAGGAAGGGCCTAGGGAATGGCCACTCTGTGTACTTGTCATTGTGTTGTGGGCTCCTTCATCAAGGGGTCTTAGCCGGTACCGGCAGTGAGAACTGAGCATGGGATAATGACTTTCCACCGGGGCAGTGGGTCTCCATATTCTGGCCTCATTCACTCTTGAGCCCTTTTGGCTAGGTAAGTCAAGTGGCACTTTTGTTGGCCACCCATCTTTCTCACGCCTCCATGGACCATGGGCTAGTACACCTGTGGATCAGAGTTTCTGCTTGCCATTGTGGCTTTGTGGCTCTTTATGGCAACCCTCAGAGGCAATGTGAATTCTAACTAAGTGCTGGTGCCAGGCCTCTGCTTTTCTCAATCGTACCATCCCCATGGACACTGGGGAGCCCAGCTCCATATTTCCCCTACCTTCAACCTTGGACTACAGATGACCTCCCCCATCAGCTTCTCAGAGGCTGGTGTCCTGCTCACTTGTATTCTGGAGAAAGGAATGACCACTGCTGCATCCTTGGAGAACATAAGACAGTGCATAGCTTCTCTAGCCCAATGTCAAGCCAACCAGGCCACCTGCAAATACTCCCCACATCCACTGATCAAGATTACCCAATGTAGTTGACCCCAGAAACTCTGCTAGCACTGGTTACTACAGTGGACCCATGCTAGAATAAGAACAGGGCTATGCCTGCCAGATGAGGACACGGCAATGGGAGGCCATAGGGCACACCAAGAGCAAGAACACCCAGACTTCGAGAGGCAGTAGTCTCATAGCCTGAGACAGCCAAACCAAGGGAAATAAAAAACAGCCACAGTTCAACCACGTAGGTAACCCAGGAGAGATCACACCACACCAGACATGCAGGAGGAGCCACGGGGACACACACGGACAGTGTTGAGGTTGCCACAGCCATCTTCATTGCCCTCTTTTTTCCCTTACACCTTATTCCCTTCTCTGCCCAGCCATTCTTGTATACATGGCCCAGTGGACTTGGATGTTTCTGTCACCTAGCCTACAATTGGAATCTGCAAGTTCACCCGCTTCTTCAGTGTCAGGACCAGTCAGACTCCCTGCTCAAGGTGAAGTTCTTCCCCGGGCAGCCCACCCACTGTGACTAACTGAAGAGGAGGGTAAATCACGGCTGCTTGCATCCAAAGTGGGACATGGATGAGCAGCTCTGGTGTGAGTATGCCCATCAGGTCGGTTGAAGCTTTCTCGGGCCTGCTTCACAGTTTGACTTCTCCATCTGCCTAATCTGTCCCCTCCCGGTTCCTCCCACAGCTGTCGACCCCCGATAAACATCTTAGACCCCAAATTGTATAGGCCCTTGCTTTGGGAGGATCCAACCTGCAACAGGTCACTGCTGATATTATGTTCCCTCCCCTACTACCCATTCTCAATTTCTTACTCTTAGACCTCTACTTGTATGTTCTAGATGACTTGCGCAGAGGGGTAAGACAGACAATTGTTGCTAAGGAGTTAAGACATGGCTTACCAATCTCTTTCCACGTCATGGTTTCTGAAATGCCTGTTATCACTGGGCGTGGAAACCGCAAGAGCTTCCCACACATGCTTCCTTTGTTCTCCCATCATGCAGCAGCAGCCTTAGCTCCTCACAACGATAGAGTCAATCATATCATCATTACCTTGTTTGCCAGTTGCTCCTACAGCCTCTGGCAGTATCTGCACTTACATTTACTGGAACTCATGTGTCCCTTGGTAGGAATATTAGCCACTCTCCTTCCCTGCTAGGAACCAGTACTTCTAAGATTGTGGCAAGGTGAAGCATAAGTTCCTAAGTGGATCCCTAGAGGGGATGATAAGAGTGGCCAGTCCTACCCTCCACCCTCGTGTAGAATACTCTTGGATGCTACCTATTGGTGGCATCAAGTAGTGGCTGCTGGTTCAATGTATGCATGCATTTTAAAGACATTAATGCGTCAAAGGCACCAAAGCTGATGTACCAGCTCTGGACCGGAGGCCATACTCAGGTATGTCTGGGCTATACGGTATACTACAGTAATCTATTCTTTTGGTGCCTATGGTTGAGCTCAGTTATCATCCACATGAGTCCATCTGATCATTGCAGGTGCCATACACATGCACTGAATGGAGATATGAATGATGGGGACCACGACTCCCACATCCCTGAAGACGTCCAGGAAGAGTAGTGTCTACTCCTCCACCCATATATAGTATTAATTCTGGTTTTCTCCCTTGGACAGGGGGTAGTTTCTTGGGATTCCCTCTTGAAAGTCAGGTCCTTCCTACCTTTATAACTTAGTCCACATATCAGGAAGCAAAATGAGGGCTTTACCAACTGCAAGTACATCCAACCCTCTCAGGCCTTCAGTGTAGTGAGAAATGACACAGGGCGGATACTGAAACTCACTGGACTGCTGGCAAAACTAACTTGGGAGGAGACTTTAAGTACCCTCACATACCCTACTTTAACAGGAAAGTCATGGGTGTTTTTGGTCCTTCATTTCAGTAACATTTCTAACCCTGTATCCAACAACTCCTACAAGATCTGAGTAATTTCCTTTCCACAAGGTGGTGTTCCTCAGATGAGTGACCTTAGATACCCTTGGGGACGGCCTTGGTGAATGGCTACTCTGTGTGCTTGTCATGTATTGTGGGGTCCTTCCACAAAAGGCCTTAGCCAGTACCGGCTCAGATGTGAGAACTGAGCAAGGAATAATGACTTTCCACTGGGGCAGCTGGTCTCAATATTCTGCTCATTCACTCTTGAGCCCTTTTGGTTAGGTAAGTGGTACTTTTGTTGGCCACCAATCTTTCTCACAACTGCATGGATCATGGTCTAGTAGCCCTGTGGTCCAACGTTTCTGCTTGCCATTCTGGCTTTGTGGCTTTTTATAGCAACCCTCAGAGGTAATGTGAATGTAATTAAGTGCTGGTGTCAGGCCTCCCCTTTTCTGAATCCTACCGTCCCCATGGACAGCAGGGAGCCCAGTTCCATATGTCTCCTATCATCCAAGTTGGTGTACCGAGGCCATCCCCCACCACCTTCTCAGAAGCAGTCTCCAGTAATTCTATACAAAGGAGTGACCACTGGGGCATCCTGGGAAACATAGACATCATGTGGTTTTCCTTGCCTAATATTCAAGTCATCCAGGCCACTTACTTCATAACTTTACAACTTAGTTCCCCCATCAAAAAAAAAAAAAAAAAAAGAGGGCTTTTCCAAGTATACCTTCAGATTTTTACACATTAAGGATTAGGGAAATAACCACAGGGGGGTACCAGAGACTCATTGGACTAATAGAGAATCCTCTTTATTGGAAGACTTTATTAACTGACCCCATACATCCTTAGTCGAATTGGAAATTCATGAGTGTTTTTTCCATCCTTCATATCACTAACAAGTCCAATCCTTTATCTGACAACTCCTCAAAGTTTTTAGTATTTTCTTTACCCTAGTATTTAGTTCCTCAGATAAGTGATCACAGGTTCCTTTTGGGATGGACTTTGGGGAATCGCTACTGTGTACTTATTTAGTATTACAGATTTTTTCCTCAATGGGAGTTAGCTAGTACTGGCTCAGGTGTTAGAAGTAAGGGATAGTGGCTTTCCATCAGAGTAGACGGTGCAAGTCTTCTCACCTAATCTTGATCTCGTTATACAGATCAAGCAATACCTTTCTGGCTGCCAATCTTCCACACTACTAGATGCATCATGTTCTAATTGCCTTGTGGATCAAGACCTTCTGTTTGCTATCCTGGCTTTATGGCAATGTGGATATCATTAAGTGCTGTTGCCTGGCCTCTGCTTTTTCTGACTGCTACCATCCCCATGGACACCAGTGAGTCCAGTTCAATGTTAACCTCTACTGCCATCAACCCTGGCTTACAGATGACAGCCAACCTTGCTTCTCAGTGAGGCTCGTGCCTTCCATAACTATTGCTTTCCTTGTTTTAGAGAAAGAACTGGCATCTGGGGCATCCGGAAGAACATCTTTTCCTCTCTGGTTTTGTATAGTAAAGCTCTTTTAGCAGGCCCAACTCTGAGCCCTTTCTCAAAACTTTGCAGATGCAGCTCTGCCACCTCCTCCTTGTTTGCTGTATATCAGTGGCTCTTTAACTTGGTTGCAGTTAAAATCACCTGGGCAGTTCTAAAAATACTGATGCTTGGGCTTTATCTCCTGAGATTTATCTCCTGATTTATTTGCCAAAGAGTCTGGGAAGTTTAAGGGTCAAGATTTTTAAAGAAATCTCCCCATAGGATTTAATATACAACAATGTTTGAGGATTGCTGCTATAGGCTATCTTTCCATATCTCCACCCTTGCTCAAGAGAGCTTCCTTGCCCAACAAGCTCCTGATGTTTATACCAGCAGCATGTTAAGAGTGGTTCCATATGTTTTTGCCAGGATGTGAGTCCTGTGGGGGTATTCCATATCAATAAACTTTTCATTGTCGAGCCTTACATTCTGCACCCCTTGTTCCAACACCTTCAAGATTCATTCCTAAGTTTGCTCTGTCAGTTCCTACTGACACAGAGTAGCCCAGTCCTGTAGATCCTTTGGTGAATAATCCCTTCTCTTTGTTGCAAGGACAGACTACCCCACTTGGGCCTGTGGGATTTGACACCAATAATTGGCCTAGTAGCTGTGAGTGATATGGGACATATCTTACAGGAAGCAAATATCTGCTTGAGAGATGTGCCTCAGGTGAGGTGTCTGCATTATCTCTAAGCAAAGGGAGAGGCCCAGAGGATTCCAGGAAAGTAGATTCAAGGATCTGAAGTACATCCGTCCAGATGTCCCTAAGCCAATATCCTACTCCCTCTTTATCCAGGCCTGATGTTAGTGTTCAAGGCTTGCCAGGGGTGACAGTTTGACATCCCTTGTAACTCTGCCATTGTGCTGATCATATACTGGGCCTGCATCTCAGCTACATGTGTACTTTGGCTGCAGGAGATGAACATTCTTTTAAATGATGCCCTAGTTTGTAGTTGGCTGAACCCGAGCTTCCATTTTCTTTCTTCAGTGCTACTCTGGCCATTAACAACCACTTCTCAATCCTGTCATCACTATTGCCTCCCTCTCTTTCAAATGCTAGAGAAATTTTATAAGCCAGTATATCCGCTTTGACCTCTATGTCACCCCCATTCACCACAGAGGAGACATCTTGGTAATTATGATGCTGCAATACAGAGGTTCTCAAACTGAGTATCAGAATCCCCTGGAACGCTAGTAAAGCTCAAAGGTCTAGGCTCATGGAAGCAGGAAAGTGTCTGGCCTGTATTTGTTCACCTGGTTCCCCAGGTGATTCTGATTCCCACCAAAATGTGGGAATCATTAGTAGAGTATGCTGGGGGTTATTACCACTCCATTAACATCTGCAATGTGGTCTTGTTGACAAACTGGATGAGAATGATTTAATTCCAGAATCCCGACTACTGGTAGAGGCTTCCAGTGGCTGAAGATACAATAATCTAGACATCAGTAACTATAACCTCAATAGATTGAAACACCTTAAGTATGTAAATTGTTTAGGTAGAGAGCTAAGGTACTGATCATCATTAGCCTTTAGTTAATGCATATTGTAATTTTTAGCATGACCACTAAAATCACAGAAAAACATAACCTCATTAAAAGAAGGAAATAATGAGACAAAAGTGTCATCAGTTCAAAAGAAGGAAAGCAGGGAGTGAAAAGAATCAGACCATGTGGAATAAATCTTAAATCCAAATAGTAACAAACATAAAGGGCTAAATGCTTCAGTTAGGATGTGAGGCTTCATAGGACATCTAGTTATATACACACGAGATCTAAAATTTAAGGATGCACAAAAGTTGAAGATGAGATAGAAAGATACCAATTAAACAAAACCAAAAGGTATATTAACATGTCAGACAAAACAGACTTTGAGATCAATTTTGTGTACTCAAATTGACAATGTCTTTTGAAGTGACTGTCTCTAATACTTTTGACCCAAACATATCAGCCAAAATTTGTAGTTCTCTCAATCAAGGTGAAATAGATTGGGATATTAACACACATCCCTCAGTAATGGGTAGAGAAGTAGAGAAATCAGTCAAGATAAAGATTTGACCACCACAATGAATAAACTAGAACACATATATAGAACTCTGCACCTGGTCAATGCAGAACACATTCAAGCCCAGGCAGAACTTTTGCAAAATGTAAAACAAATAAAATTTCAAAAGGCAAATTATACTGAGTGAACTCCAATTAAATGCAAATAGACTGGAAATCAGAAACAAAAATGACTGAAAAAAATCATCCTGTATTTGGGAATTAAGAATCTCACTTGTAAAATAAACCATAGGTCAAAGAAAAACTCATGGCACAAATTAGAAATTTTGGGATGAAGTATTGCTTCTGTTTAGAATGTAGAAAACCTCAAGAGAACACTCTTTCCCTTAAGAAAAAGCCAGATGATCTACAGAATTTTAACTTTTCTTGAGCCCAGAGAGCCGAGGTTGCAAGAGAACCAAGTGAATTAAATTCCAGAGTGCTAAGCCCCTCTGAGGAGAGAAGGACCCCACACAGTCTCTCATTTGGCAGAGCAAAGGAGGAAGGGATCACAGCCTCCTCACAGAGGTGGGTAAGGAGAAGTCAGGGAGGATGTTAACGAATTCTCAAAAGCCAAGCATAGGCTTTAGTTTGGAATAGCTGGGGGCCCGAAACATGTGAGGTACACATTCACTCTCAAGCCCTTTGCCAAGGGCCTCCTAAGGCCCTTCGTGAGAAAGACAGGCAGAGAGCCCTGCTTGGTGGTGCAGGCATGCAGGATAGGGTTGGCTGCTCCTGGAGGCCAGGTACAAACTTCTCTTCATTCACTGGATCTTCTCTCAGAAGGAACAAAAGCCTATGTCAGTGGAGAGGAGTGGGAAACGCTCTCCCCCTAGAGCCTGGAAAATACCCAAAGCTTCTGGAGGAAGAGAAGCAAAACCCATCTGGCCTTTGTAGGATGGAAGGTGTTCCCTTCTCTCCTATTGCCCGGACTAAAAGGGCCACACCTTCTGGGAGAAAGGAGGAACAGAAAACTCCATAGCCTGCCCCCATTCCTACACCAATAGAAACAGGTGTTCTGCTGCTGGGGGAGGGGTAGGATGTGTGCTTTCCTGATAAGACCAGGAGGAGTGTGGCTGCCCTGGGGATGGGGCAGAGTTGCTCAGAAACCACCACCCCAGAGGCCCAGGCATATAGGGCCTGACTGAGAGTAAGGCTGATAAAGGAGAACGGAGGACACTTCTGCCACCACCCTAAACCTAGCACTGGTCACAAGCACCACAGTCTACTGCTGGGGCAGGGCAAGGTCACGGAGAGCGACCTTTTCTGTGGCACAGGTACGGAGGGACAGCTGAAAGCTGAGGCTGGGCAGGAACCGAGAAACCTCCGGCACCAACAACACGAGAAGCAGACTCCACTGGAGAAACTGGAAGCAATGAAGGTAACAGCACCAACAAAACCCAAACCCAACTCAACATCTGAGGAGGCTAACTCGCTACCGACTCCCTCCACACATCCTACTAACAGCCTAATAGCCCATTTCCAGGTGTAAATTTCATATCTGTCTTTATTGTTCACAGTAGCTGGCAATCAAGTTTTGAGAATGGAAGAGAGAACCTATTGTAAAGGGAGGAAATAGTCAACAGAACTAATTCAGCGATGCCTCTGATGCTAGAATATCAGATGGAGACTAAATTATGATTAGATAATAGATTTAGTGGAAAGGGTAGACAAGATGCATGACTAGATGAAGGATTTCAGAGCAAGAAACTAAAAAATAAACAAAAAAGCTAGCAAGAAGCATGATATTAGACAAGATTGTCTTCAAATGTCTCATCAGAAGACTGGACCCAGCTGAGGACAGAATCAGTGAACTTGATAGTTCAACAGAAATGATCCAAAATGAAACAAAAAAACCCAACCCGGCATCCAAGAGCTATAGAACAGTATCTCATGATTTAACATTATGAAAGTCCCAGAAAGGGAAGAGGGTAAAGAGGGCAGAAGAAGGATTTAAACAAGAAAATTAGGGGCAGGGGGTGCCATGGGAACATGCTATACTTTCTGCTCAATTTTGCTGTGAACCTAAAACTGCTCTCAAAAGTTCTGTATTTTAAAAAGTAAGGAAAAGAGATAGAAAGGCTGTGAACTTTAAAAAAATGACAGAAAACCACAAAGCCGGGAAACTCCAAGAACACGTGCAGAATGCCAAAATAAATACATCCATGATCAGATTTAACATAATCTCAAACTCCAGAAGTTTTGTTTTCCATAGCTGTAAGTTCCAAATTGGTTGTCAATTTACATGGAAAAGCAGAGAGACAAAAATAGATAACGCACTGCTGAAGAAAAACAAAGAAGAGGAATGTTCTACTAGACTTATAAAATGTAGTGATGAAGACTTAATGGAAAAGAACCCAGAATAGACTCAAGTACGTGGAAGTCTAAAATAACACAGCTACTTCCGAGCAGGGAAGGGGTGGGACGGGAATGAATGCTTCAGTAAATGAGTCTAGGGCAGGAAGTTATTCATATAGGAAAACTTGAGTATGGGCCCTACCTCTCACCATGTGCAAAAAGTATATCAACTCTGGATATATCCAAGATACACGTGTAAAATCAGTTCATTCTCTATTGTCTTCTAAAATTTTATGACTAGGGTAAGGTAGAAGAAATCCTTGGATAAGCAAAAAGCACATTATAGATTAATTGTTGCTGTATTAAAAGAATTAAGAAGGCATCCTAGAGGGAAAAATTGTAAATTGGAGAAAATATTTATACCATATAAACCAAAAAAGAGACTGTGTTTAGACTATATATCCTGTTGATCAAGAAGATAAAAAATCCAATAGGCAGGTTGTCAACAGAGTTCACATAAACAGAAATAACCAGTAAACATGAAGATGGTCAACAGCATTATCAATCCAGGAATAGAAGTTCAACACAAGATTACAGAAGCACTGGGTTGGCAAATATTAAGAAGGTAAATACCTGGCTTCAGTTTGAGTCTGAACAGAAAACAAATGGCTCACTCAGATTAGAATAACAGGAGGGTTTACTTGCAAAGCGTTTCTTCACATTGTTGCTGGCAGGGTATAGGGGAAGCACACTGGATAGTGTAGTAACCAAGAGGAGAAGCTTATCTACCCCAGAGGGACCAGGGGAAGGAGTAGTTACTTTCTTTCAAATCTACTTGCCAGTGTTCCCCATTGGTGGGACCAAACCAGAGACCAGAGGGCCTGGGAGCCTGGGTGATGAAGTCCATTCAGGTCAACCTCTGGGGGACAGAAGACGATGGAGAAAGGAAGAGAGTCTGGAGGAGCAAACAGAAGATCCCTGAAACTCTGGCATGGCTAGGGATCAGGAGCAATGAGAACTTTAATATGTAGCTGGGAATGGAAAACATACAAGTGCTTTGGAAAACAGTTTGGTGGTTTCCCTTAAAACACAAGGTCCATGTGCCCAACAACTCTTGGATATACACCATAAAGAATCTCTTAAACCTGTGTACCAGGAGACACGTTCAAGAATGCTCACATCAGCATTGTTCAGATAGTAGAAACCTGGAATGAATCTCAACGTCTGACATTTGCTCCCAGTTTCCGTCTTTGCCCTTCTGTTCTACTCAGGGTATCACAGGGGGCCTGACCCTCGTACATACTTGCAGGCTGCATTTCCCAGGCTCCTCATTCAGCTGGCTCTCAGCTGCTTTTGGCCAGCTAAAGGCCTGGTGAGGGATTGGAGGGTGGGAGAGCATCCAGGGTATACCTTACCCTTCCTTTTTGTCTCAGGCAGCTACTCAGACTCAGGTAGGCCCACCTTGGTTTCTGCTTCTTCAGGTGCCCCCCCCCCAGGGCTTCCTAACACTGCCTTCCCAACCCAGGGGTGGTAGTTGGTTCCTGCAGCTGTTAATTTCTCCATTTCCTCACATCTCCATCCCCTGTTCGGCTTCCAGCATCTCCATCTTCAGAATAACTCATTATCTGCATTAAATTCCCTTTGTAGTAAATACTTGAAATGCTTTCTGTTTTCCAGGTTTTGACTTTGATTGATAAAAGTTAGAGGATACATTGCATACAGAAAGAAAATGCCAAAATAAAGATGAAGATTGCCTAATTCGTTTTATGAAGATAGCATAATTTTGGTACCATAGACAGAATGAGAAAAAGCAAGCCATATGTCAACATCATTAACAGACGAAAGGAGTCTCAAAATATTAGAAAAATCAAACACAGCAGTGTGTTAAAAGAATATAAGGACGAAGTAGAATTTGTCTCAGAAATGCAATGATAGATCAATATTGGGAGGAATAACTAACTCACTGCATTAACAGGTTAAAGGAGAAAAACCACATTATCTCAAATTTCAAAGAAGCATTTGCAAGTTTATGAATAAGTGAATTTTGTCAAGCTAGGAATAAAAAGAAACACCTCTAACTTGATATAGGGAATCCTCCAAAGGCTTAGAGCAAACAACATATTTAATGAACTATTAGAAGAATCCAATTTAGTTAAAAAATTGGCATTGCTACTGTTACTTTTCACCACTATAATATTGTCCTAACAAAGTAAGAATAATGCTAATATTAGAAGGAGGGAAAAATTTATACCTATGATCATATTTCAAATTCAAAGTGGTAAACTGAATGTATACCGAGAACATTCTTGTTACTCACCTTACATGCCAAGGTTTTAGAAACAGAACGAGTTCATACACTATGGTGTAGCCATGCTTAAAATGGGGAGGTCAAAAGGGGTTAGGTTTAAGTCAGTGCTCCGTGTAGAGCTCCTGGGACATGAACTCTAGTTGTGATGGGTGACATGATTATCCTCTGCCCTGCTACCTCCATCCCCCTGGGGAAGGATACAAAGACAACTTCCTGTGGTCCATACTCAAAAGTGAGGAGTGGGGGAGGGACCTATACCAAACAAGATAGATTCAGTTGCTCAGGCCTCTAGACATCTATGAGCTCAGATACACTGGCTCCTTAGTTTTGAAGTCAAAATTAGTGCTAGTATTTACTTAAACTTTATGTAGTCAAACCCTTCTCCTCTTGCCTCCCTTTCTTTTCCTCTAGTCTCATTTTAGCTTAGAGATGGTAAGCTTAAACAGAGCAGAGAAACTGTTTGTCCAAAGCTAAGTGACCAGTTAATGGCCAGGTCTCCTGATCTAAGTACCACTCCCTTCATTATCCAACACACGTCTACTCCATAACCAAAAAAAAAGGCTGGTGGAAGTCTATTCCTCTCCCATCCCAGCACCAGAAAGGCCAGTTCTTACGTTTGTCAGCTCTGTGTTTTATTGCATTAATTTCTGTTTACTTCTTATTCTTTAGTGACCTTAAACAAAAAAATTGTTTATGGAATTTGGCTAAAGCTGTAGTTACATTTGAATTTTTTGTAATGTTTTTAAAAAAACACGTGTTTTTAACAAATATTTAAGGTTATGAGTTTACTTCTGGGTGTTTGATTTATTCTTTGATCCAGTAGTTATGAAGCAGAGAATTTTAAATTGGAAGGGTATGGGAATGTTTTTTTCCCCCTTGTGTAATTTATGTTTTCTTACAACAATGTAATTTCTGCTTCTTGAAATTTAAGATTCTCTGGCCTGGTATAGAATTGATTTTTCAGTCTTTCATGGATGCTTATAAAATGTATACTCTGTTAACAGGGTATAAAGTTATATGTGTAATTATCAATTTAGCACAGAGCTCTTCTACTCTAAAAAAAAAAAAAAAAAAAAAATCAGATGAAGAAAAGTAACCTAAGAATCACATTTCTGAAAATATCCCAGAGTATTCCCACAGATTCGTAAATATTCTAGAACATTCATTTTGGTGTTAAGGAAAGTTGGCAAAGAATCTAGATGTTCATTACCAGAAATGAAAAATAAAATTATAGAAGTTAGAAACCATCAACTGCACATAGTATAGCAACCACTAATCTTGGAATGTTAAATGAAAATGAAAGATCTACAGCACAATATCATTTATTTAAATGAAAAATACATATAACATTTTGTATTACCCAAGGATAAATGCATATTTTCAGACACTTCACACACATTACATTGATTAGCTATGGAAAAGGTTGGAATGGGAGTGAAAAAAAATCAAGGAAAGAAAAGCAAATAGGAATGGCTACAATAGTTCTAGTTTATATCATTTGATATTTGGTACCTAAAAGACCAGGCTTACGCAAGTCAGTTGTTTTGTTTTCAGATCCTTTGCCTCCCTTCCCCTGCAAACCATACTTTCCAGGTTCTTCTGCTGTGATGGACAACCTCTAGATAGCCCTCATAATCCTTGCCCCCTGGTATTCCACATCCTTGCATAATACATTCCCCTTGAGTGTGGGCAGGACCTATCACTTGCTTCTAACCAATAAGATAGCAAAAGGGATAAGCATAAAAGTGACAATGCTTATCTCACATAAGATAGTATCTGCACAAGATGAAGGTCACAATTTCCCTTTTTGCTTTAATGAAACAGACTTCTGTGTTGGGGGAAGCCTCTAGAAACTGAGAATGGCCTCCAGCCAAAAGCTAGCAAATAACTGAGGCCCTCAGTCCAAAACCACAAGGAACTAGATTTTACTAACAACTGTCTGAGACTGGAAGTAGATTCTTCCCCAGTCAAGCCTCCAGATAAGAATATAGCCCAGCCCACACCTTGATTGCAGCTTTATGAAACCCTGAAGCAGAGGACCCCAGTTAAGCTGTGCCTGGACTCTCACTCCATAAGAAGTGAGATAATAAATATGTATTGATTTAGGCTGGAAAATTCACAGTCATGTTTTCAGGTGGCAATAGATAATAAATCTGTCAACAAGCTTCTGGATAGGTTCAGCAAATGGCACACACTAACAGGACATTGAGCAGCGGAGAAACAGAAGCTCAAGTATTTCCCTTTTCTCTCGGCTCTGAGCACCATCTCACAGTTACTTCATGCAGCCTGGTTCCTGGGCTCTGGGAACACCACAGCCTTACTTTGTCTCATTAGCCTGCAGCACTTGTGGCTACCTGCCGTTCTCAATCTCTGGGTTACTGCATTGATCCCTTATTGCTTTTCTGTTTTTATGGTAGCTGTGCAACTCATTCTTTTGAAGTCTTTCTATTGGGCTACTTAAGGCCCAGTAAGGAAAAATGAGCCAAGATTAACCGACACAAGACCTTATCTTCACTGGATTTGTTGATTTCTTAAGGAAGTATCATAAGAGTATATATCTAAAATATTGTTGAGAAAAAGGATCCAAGTAGAGTGACATGTCATTTACAGATTGGATAATTCATATCAGTAACATGCCCATTCTCTCTCACTGATCTATATAATCAATACAATACCAAACAAAATACCAGAGTTTTTTTTATAGTAATTGACATTCTAAAATTCATATGGAAATGGAAATAGCCTCTAACAAAGTTAGGACATTTACTACCTGATTTGAAGACTTAATAATGCTACAGTAATCAAGACAGTGTGGTATTTGCATAAGATAGACACGTACATCACTTTTCACGTTAGGCTTTCCGGGAAGCAGACACTGAGAAAGAGTTAGGAATGCAAACGTTTTGAGGAAGTAATACCTGTGAAAGGAAGAGGGAGGAAAGATAGGAAAGGAGAATCCAGCCGCTTGCAATGTGGACCCGCAATGAAGACAGGACAGTCTCTGCAATGGAGAAATTTTGCTCCTGATGGGAGGTCCCTAATGGATAGAAATAGCTAGGTCTTTGGCCAAGGCAGTCATTGGTTGGGGGCAACCCTGCAAAGAGCATAACCTCACTTCACAAGACAAGGCAGACCCTGAAGAGCTAACAGCTGGAGCATATCAGATCACCATCTTCCTTGTACTTGGGCATTGAGTCCTTTCCTGAGTACGTCAATAGGGAGGCCAGAAACAGGTCCACATGTATATTCAGTCTTTAACAAAAGCACCAACATAATTCAATGGAGAAAGAATATTTTTATAATAAATATAACAAACAACTAGATATTCATATAGAAAAGAGTTAACCACAAATCCTACCTCATACTTCAATCTATACATAAAGGTTAATTTGAAATGGATCACAGACCTAATCTAAAAGCTAAAGCTATATTTGGGTAGTGAACATGATGTAGTCTAGAAATAGAAGTATAATGACGTACACCTGAAATTTATACAATGTTATAAACCAATGTTACTGTAATAAAAAAAGCTAAAGCTATAAAAATTCCTGAATTTATATAGGACTGCTGCTGACCTGTTTATCTTCTGTTCTGGAGGGGTCTATGGCTGCTTTTGCATTACAATGGTAGAGTTGAGTATTTGCAACAGAGAGCATATGGCCCATGAAGCCTAAAATATTTAGTACCTTCAGAAAAGGTTTGCGCAGCCATCTTGTAGGATTGCTAGGTTATCTGGCCCAAGTAGCATAGGCTGGACCTACTGAAGAGCCTGTTTTTTCTCTGGGCCCCACTTGGAGTTTGCAGGCTTTCTTGCAGCTCAGTATATTGATCAGAGCACTAATTTCAAGTATAGAATATACTGCCTCCAAACCTAGAGAGCCCTACCGGCTATTATGCTTTCTTCATGGTAGAAGATGCACTAATTCATTTTTTACTTTGCATGGACTATCTGAACACACCCTTGACCACTGGACTTGTAAGAATCTTACTGATGTGGCAGGCCCTTGAATCTGAATGGTTTGTCTTTCACCCCATGAAGCACTGTGCCTTGCCAATACCTCCAATGGGTAAACTCCTTCCTGCTCATCCAGCCCAACTGGCATGCAATCAGTAGAGTAGATCAATATGATGTTGTTCAGTACATTCAGATGGTACTGATCTCAAATTATATTATGACAGAACATGGAAGAGCTTACATAGCTGAGGCAAAATTGAGTTTATAATGTCTATTCTATGTAAGTGAGAGCCAATTCTGATTCTCTGACAGAAAAGGACATTTGCCATATTAATGACTACATACCATGTATCTAAGGCCAAGTTGATCAATTCTAGCAAAGATATCATTGCAGCTGCAATAGGGGCTAGTATTTACAAGATCTAGAAAACTCACTGACTCTTTGGTTTTTGCAGCCATCAGACTGGTGAATTAAATGGAGATATGTTGGACACCATTATTCCTGTCTCCTTTAGATGTTTATAAGTGGCATTAACCTTCACCACTTTCTCCTGGGATGTGATATTGTTTTGATCGACTATTTTGGCTGGAAGGGGGCAGTTTTAGAGGCTTTCATTTGCCTCTTGGGTAGAAGCTATGATAGTTAGGGAAGGCCAAGGGCTCAATGTAGAAGTGTGCCAACTACTAAATCAATCTATTCTGATTAATACCCTTATAAAATTGACAGCTTGTATAAAGTATGATATTGGGTAGGGATGGGCAAATAGACCAATATAATGTAACAGAATTTACACACGAACCTATGTACATATGGCAACTTAACTTTGACTTAGCTATATTGCTGGCCAGTGGGGAAGGGATATACTATTTAATAGGTTATCCATAAGGAAAAAATTGGAAATTTAATTCATCCAGTTGATTTGTGAATTGTGTACGGCTAATACTTAAGTGTGAGGCAGAGCTTTATGATTTTTAGAAGAAAATTTAGGATATCTTTATGACTTCAGTAAGAATGGGCTTCTTAAATATATAAGGTATTATCCATAAGAGAAGAAGTTAACATTGAGAACTTCTGTTCAAAGGACATAAGGGAATGAAAAGCAAAACTACAGTTAGGGAAGAGATTTGAGATATAACCAATATAGGATTAGTACCCCAAATATGAAAAATGCCTAGAACTTAGAACCTAAAAATAAAATGGTTAAAATACCATGAATGAAACCCTGCCAGAAAAAATTTGCATGAAGTTGAACACATTTTTATGTATATAATCAAGGAAATAATGCTTGTACTATTCCATTGTAGATTTGTCCAATTTTTTTTTGCCAATACCAAGAGTTGGCAAGGACGTGGAATGAAGGGAAATCTTTGTATCCTGCTGGTAAGAATGTATAATTGGCACTGTAACCTCAAAAAAATATTTACCAAAAATATGCATACTCTGAAAGCCGATCCCAGGTATATACCCTAGAGGAATATTGTAAGCCTGTATAAGAAGTGTCCAAGAATGTTCAAAACATTGGTCATAAAAAGTATCTGAACCCAAACAAAGTCCACCAACAGGAAAATGTATGAAACTATTCCAATGGATAAATTGTGATAATTTGGTAATGAAAAATGTGTAAACTACAGCAACATACATGGATAAGTCTCACAAACAATAAGTTACAGAAGGATTATAGTAGTTCGTTTATACAAAAGCCTGCAAAATACTACAAATATATGGATCCATAACAATATATTGTTCAAAGATATGAAAACAAGGAATTGGTAAGCAATTCCGAAGAGGTTACCAGGGAGTAGGGTACTAGAGTTACAATGAAATGAATTGTTGAGTCCATTTTAGCAAATTTTTTGTTTTTACTTCATTCAACTAAAGATTTTTTACTTTAAAAAAATCTTGATATAAGGTGTATATAATAAAATGTGTACACTTTAAGTGTATAATTTGACAGTTTACACCTACCTAATCACTACCCCAGGCAAGATATAGAATATTTCCATCACCTGAGAAAGTTCCCTCCTATCCCACGAAACAATTGATCTGATTTCTCATAGATTAGTTTGAATGTTATAGAACTCCGTGTAAACAGAGCTGTAAAATATGTACCCTTCTTGTTAATCTCTGGGTTGCTTCACCTTCTCTGTTTAGCTTCTCCAGTCTTCCATCCCCTATGTAAAAATCAGTTGTATTAGAAACCACTCGATTTTTCAAGCAAAAGGAATTTCTTTTCCTGATTGGATCTTTACCTATATGCCAACTTTGAACCAAACTTACATTCCTGGAAAAGTGAGTTTTATAGTGTTTTTATGTCTGTGTGTATTGCTAGGTCAGATTAGCTAGTCTTGTTTCGGATTGTTTATGAACACCAGCTCCAAAGTTTTCTTCTTGCGCTGTTCTTTAGTTTCACAAATAAGGTTGTTAGGGCTTTGAATGAGTTGAGAAGTATCTCTTTTCTCTGGAAGACTTTGGAAGATTGGAGTTAACTGTTTGAGAGAGCTTAATTATGAAAGAATCTGGGCCTCATTTTATTTCTCTCATGGTGATAGCGCTTTTCAGGTGAGTCACTTCTTGATTCCATAATGATAAATTCCGTTTTTCCAGAAATGTGTTCATGTCATCCAAGTTTTCAAAGTTATTAGCATCAAGGGGCTCACAATTTTTTATTCTGTATCTGTAATTACATTGTATTTCTTAAGTCCAAGTGTTGTTTACTCGGGGCATCTTTCTTTTTGGTCATATTAGTTGAAGTTTTCCCAAAAGCAGACCATAAGACAAGAAGCTGAATCAAGTCGATTTGGGAAACACCAGCAGGCAGAGCGGGGAGGTGAGACAAGAGAAGGCAGCCAATATACATACGATATGTTATTAAGCCTCTTACCACTGCAAATGCCTGGAGCCTAACCTCGGGAGGAAATCCTAAAGGTAACCCATTTGAGGGGCAAGTACACTGGGGCATTTACATACTAATTCCAATCAATCATTGATTAAGGCCTGCTCCAAAGATGTGTTAATTCCCCAGCACTCAGGGCCTGCCCTGTGCAAAGACAAAGAGGTCCTTTTCTGGCTTTGGGGAAAGCCCTCATGCAGAGATGTGATACTGGCAGTTGGAGATGAGCCTGTGTCCACTGATGGGTTAAGATCCAAGGGACATGGGTGGGCGCCAACAGAGCCCACCACATCAGTCCCACCAGGTTTGTCTATCTCCTTGGCTTTTTCAAAGAATCAGCGTTTGGTCTTGTCTCTGTTGCATCGTTGCTTTTTATTTCATTGGACTCTGCTATTGCATATATATAATTTTATACATATACAGAATCCAAAAAGGTAGAGGAGAGAAAATAAGTTGGGTGTTTGTTCACCAACACATAGAAAATGCTAAAAAGAGATTTAAGTTTCTCTAAGTTCTACGTTCTGCATCCCACAAGTTATTTACGGCGTTTATCATTCGTTTCTAGTTTCTCATTACCATTATGATTTGTTCTTAGACCAAAAATTTCAGTGTTTCCTAAATTCCAAACATGTGGGTATTAAACTGAAATCAACCGAGATAACAAAATCGTTATTTTGGCCAGAGAAGTTGATCTGTGTGTAGCAGACAGTTTGGTGGACCAGTTCCCTCTCCTTGACACACTTGATCTCAGTGCAGCTGTGAAGGACAGTCTGTGCACCCAGCAGCGTCCTATTCTCAAGGGCTCACCACCTCTTTCCACTTTCTTCCTCTGGGCTTTCTCTGGAACATAGGAGCTCATTCTACCCATATGCAGAGTAGCTCAAAAGTGGGGAAGTTAATACTCCTGGGGGGCCACCCTCAATCAACTGCGGATGGATAGATGCCCTGGCCTACCATCTTGTGGCACATTTCCCAGGATTCCTCAGAGGTCCCGGGGCAGGGGCGTGTGGGGAGGGTGGTGTCAAGCCCCAGTTGCCCACAGCAGTTACCAGCTAGTGTTGCTCCCTTTACCACCTTTTCTTCTTATCTCTTCCCACTCCTCACTCCTCCTCCCAGGGATCACTTCCCAAATAAATCACCTGTACCTGATTTGTTTTCGCAGCTCTAATTGCAGGGAAAACCAGTCCAAGACAGGATGATAGCAATGTCCTGAAGTTTGTTGAAACTTGCTTTGTGGCTTAGTGTCTGGTCATTTTACAAACATTTCATGAGTACTTGAAACTATATGTAGTCTAAATTATTGGGCTCCGAGATCTGTGTGTCCCTTAGGTCATGTCTGTTATGTACTTTTTCAATCTTCAACATTTTTACCTATCTTTGTCTCCTTGATGTGTCATGTACACAGCATGTATGGGACACTTGTTACATACTACTTCAGATCCCTTCAGTCACCTATCCCTTGTTCTAGCAGTGGGTTTCTCTGCTGAACCTGCTCACTGCCCCTGCATGTACAAATGGGATGCATGGGAAAGGTAATGCCGCATGCAGTCAGCCTCTGACTAATAGGAGAGGGGAATTGGCAGATCAGTTCTTCCCTTCTCTCCCTGAAGGGACTGTCAGGGACATAAGATTAAGAAGAGTCTCAGAGGGTATGACAATAGAGAAATCAGTTGCATTGTTACTTCTCCCCCTTTCCTTGACTTCTTCCACTTTTGTTCTGAGTCACATCCTCCTGGCTCTCCTCTAACTTCAGCTGTAGACGCTTTGGACAGTTCTAAATGAGCTTGGACTCGTGTTGACAGCATCCGGCCTCAAGTGAGCTGTGTGTTTGTGCTTTCTGCCTCAGGGTCCTCTGAAGCCACTGAGGTCAGCTCAGTGCACCAGCAAGCACAGGCTGAAAGTGAAGGGGTGTTAATACCTTCAGGGTATATCTCCACCTTGGTAAATGAGAGTCATGGATAAACACTCCAGACGCCCATTCTTCATAGAGATGATTTTAGAAGACATCCCTTTGTTTCTCAGATCTCAGCAGAAGCAAGACCCTGCAGCATCACCATTTCAGACTCACCTTTCCTGGGTTCAGGTACAGGTAGAAGGAAAGCACTGAGTAATGGAGTGGCTCTAGCATCTGAACAGCATTGGGTAATGGAAACTATAAGGACTGTAGAAGAGCTTGGCCTTTTTTAAAAACTGACTTAGAAACGTTGAAGAATGAAAGGCTCAGATCAGCCAACTCCCAACTCAGGGCATGCTGTGAAAGCCAGAAAATTTCAGTTACTTGATTTAAATAGATCTTTATCACCTGTAGCTGGATGATAGCCCACATTGTAACATCAGGCTGAGGATTTGACTGAGGTGGCAGAGATACAAAGGATGTTGAATGTGAAGACTTGACTGGTCTCCTTTGCTAGATTCAGAGCCTTGATAGAGAAAGAGAGGGACCTGAGACTCAGGATGGGTACATTTGAGTGGAAGCCCCTGAGAATCTTTTTTTTTTTTTTTTGTGAGGAAGATCAGCCCTGAGCTAACATCCATGCTAATCCTCCTCTTTCTGCTGAGGAAGACTGGCTCTGAGCTAACATCTATTGCCAATCCTCCTCCTTTTTCTTCCCCCAAAGCCCCAGTAGATAGTCGTACATCATAGTTGCACATCCTTCTAGTTGCACGTATGTGGGACGCAGCCTCAGCATGGCTGGAGAAGCGGTGCGTCGGTGCACGCCCGGGATCCGAACTAGAGCCACTAGTAGCAGAGCGCGCAGACTTAACTGCTAAGCCATGGGGCCGCCCGCCCCTGAGAATCTTGAACTCTGATATCCCCTAAAACCTCCAGGCTTGGAGAAGTGGTGCCTCCTCCCCTATGCTAGAAAGCAGCAGCGTCCCATCACCTGAAGATCATGAAAAGATCACACCTGAGACACATACCTTGAAAGATGTTACATGACTTCCTAGAATTCCACCCATTTCTTCCCCTTATCTCAAGAAAAATAACTTTGGTTGGTCCCCCAAGCCAGGAATTCAGTCTCTGCCCTGAGAGGAAGACGGTGCCTCACTGTTGCAAGGCCTGATAAGTACATACTGTAGCACCTGTGAGAACATGCATGGAAGTTTTATCTTGAGGATGTTGGGACCATGGGGTTGAGAAGAATAAGTTTGGATAAGGGAGAGTTTGATATGACAGTACTTCCCTATGATTCAGGACCTGATGTCCTTGCTAGGACATCTGGAGATAGTCCTAATCAGATGCTGCTGGGATGGCTCTTTTGAAGTTTGGAAATGATAATTATCTATAGTAAATGAGATGGATATGCTTGAACTGGTTTAGCAGAGTATTGAGAAAGGGATCAGAAGGAACAGGAAGGATGTTACAATGGATTATTTCTTAGAAGAGAGAACCAATCAACTAAGGAGGTAGTGTCGTCTGGGCCCTTCTAAAAGACAAAGGCAATAAAGAATCCATTAGGGTGGCAACATCATCATGGATAAACTGTCCTTTATATTCAAGATTTGACAAGAGATGCTGCCATGGATTTAGGCTGCTAGCATCAATGGGAATAGGATGCTATACAGAAGTCAGGTGGCAGCATTTTAATTCCTCCCCTATGTCTGGTAATTATTATAGTAAGCAGCAAATTCTGAGTGGCCATCAGGGTATCTTGACCTACAGAGATCTGTGGCATTGGCTAATACATCATGGTGTTCTATGGGGTGAGATAGATGGACAACTAATAAGGATATTTCTTCTTGTACAACTAGAAAAAAAATTCAATGGCCGGAAAATAGAAGTCTGATTTTGTAGAAGTCAACTACTGTAATGAAAAGAAAGAAAAGAAAATCACACTCTATGAAATTTCCAGGTCTGAGTCAGTTGTCTTATTGAAGGAGAATGGATCTCCTTGAGGAAAGGCCTGCAATATCACCAAAAGTAAATATTTCCCCAATCCTTCCCCAGGAGGCTAGAGAATCATTTTAGAATAACTGTACACTAAGTAAAGAACATTCAGGCTTTCGAGGTCTACTGGATATAGAGATCTGAATTGACATCTATACCAGGGAACCCAAAACACCGTCATGGACCTCATGTTAGCCTTCGGTCTACGGAGACCAGGTAATAAACACAGTCCTGGTTCACTGTCATGCCACAGTGAGGCCAATGGTTCAGTATACTGTCTTTCCCCCCATCCCTTGAGTGAAGAATTTCGGTAGAATACTTAGCGGCTTGTTAACTCACATTAGCTCATTGACTAGTAGAATAAAAAAGATTAAGATATGGAAGGCCAAGTAGAATCCCCTGCAACTGCATCACCATCCTGACCCATCCCAACTTCCAACTGTTTATCAAAAGCAATACAGCTTCCCTGGAGGAATTACAGGGATGAGCACCAAACACCTAAAGGATGCAGGGCTGGTGTTCTCTGTCATCACCCCATTAATTCACTTGTCTGATCCTTATAAAAACCAGATGGATGTGGGTGATGACAACAGACCATTTTAAACTTAAATGGTAGCCCTAATCACAGTTGCTGTGCCAGATTTTTTTTTTTTTTTTTTTTACAGCAACTTATCAACATAGCTCTGATACTTGTGTGCAGCTGTTAATCTGGAAGATGCATTTTTCAGAATCCTGTCAGTAAAGACGACCAAAACTTGCACCTTGTCACAAGGCAATGTCGTTTTCCCTGTTACAACAGTCTGGAGAGACAGAAATCATCTTGACATTCTCTAGAACATCACTGTGGTACACCATCTTGGTGACATCCGGGCCCAGCAAACAGGAGTAGCACATTTTATGAATATACAAGACACGCATGCCAGAGGGTAGGTGATAAACCCTACAAATATGTAGATGACCACATCAGTGAGTCTTTACGGGTACAGTAGTCTGGGGTCAGGCTACAACATCCCTTGTAAGGTAAAAGACTAATATTCTATTTTAACCACCTACTACTAGGAAAGAAGCACAGCACTTGGATTTGGGAGACAGCATACACTGTTCTTGGCTTCCTCCTCCACCATTCCCGTGAGTGAAGAATCACATACACCACACCCTTAGGAATATTGCTTTAACCCATTTCTTGGGTCCTTGAAGGTGCCAGTTTTGAGTGGGGCTCAGGGAAATACTGAGTACTAGAGTAGGTCTAGGCTCTAGTAGAAACTTGGGCCATAATAACAAGCGATTCCAATGGTCTTCGAGGTCTTGGGGGCAGATAAGCATGCTGTGTGTAGTCTTTAGCAAACCCCAACAACAGAACTATAGCACAGATCTCTTGAGTTCTAAGCACGATTATGCCATCCACAACAGAAAAGCAGCTCCTGGGGGCCTCTCAGAACCTGAATACTGACCACAGAACATTGCGAGACTGTGAGTGGAGCTGCCAATCAAGAGCTTGGTCATATCCACTAAGTCATGAAGTTGAGTCGGTGTGGCCTTATATCTCATGATGGAAATCGGCCATTTGACATAGGGCCCAAGCAGGTCTGGCCTTCCTTCACTCACCAAGTTGGAGAAGGATGGGAAAGAGCAGATTGTGTCTGCTCTCCCACAACACGGCTCTCAACTAGATTTGATAGCTATCTTGCACTTAGCAAGTTTTAATATTGGTAAGTGGAATGAAAACTATCTAGTTGATTTCCAAAGAGGCAGGCTCTGAGAAATATTTGGTAACCTCTGAATACCTGTGTATCTCTATTCAAGATCACTTGACTCACTGGGCCACAGTCCTCCCATCTGTAAGGCTACCAGGGATTACTACTTTAGAATGTTTATTGGGTGGTTAACAGGTGAGATTCTACACTATAGTGAAAAATGGTAGTGAGACAATAAGGGATAGACAAGTCTTGTGAGCTGAGCATGAGTCACAGCTATGTATGGTGTTTTGGTTGACACTGGTCCCTGATTCACGGCAGCAATGGGATTCTCTGTCAGGGACTGTCAGGTGACAGGCAGAAAGAACAAGGGGGATCTACAGCCTCATCTCACTGGGTTGAGCCTAGACATCAATCCATTTTAGGCATGGTCCTGAAGAGTGGCAAGAACCTCACTGCTATACACACTGAGAGAAAGTCGTTGTGGAGCTTCATCTCTAGGGATAAGTAAACAGCTGCTTTCTTCTCTGGTGTCTAATCCTATACTATCCAGGGGCTGGAGGAGACTAGGAGACTAGATAGCTCAGTTTCATTGTACTTCTTTCATGAATGATCAAGTCTATATGGGGCAGAGGATGTTCGAGTCTGGGAGGGAATATAATCCAAGACAAAAGCAAGATTTTGCAAGGCCTGTGTCCATCTTAATGGGAAGCTTGTTTTTTGGATCAAAAGTACAGATCCATTCCTGTGCCTCTCTGCCTTGCTCTGTACAGCAGGAATTGACCCTTACTGCTGGGCTACATTTCCTAGGTTCCCTGGCAACCTGGCTTCTAGCTAAGGTTTGGCCAATGGGAGGCACTGGGGGAGGTGGGAAAGAAAGAAGCCAGCACATTTCTCCACCTCTACATCTGCTTTGGGTAGCATCTGCCAGCCTGCCCATCCCTGTGATTCCAGCTCCCACTGAACAGTCATGCCTATTGGGGTCTGATAATACCACCTCTACCCTTTGCCCCTCCACCTGACCTTTCAGCCCTTCTAACTCCTTTACTATGATGAACTAGATACAATTCTCTCATTATAACCTTGTGAACTAGGTATGATCACTGGTATTTTCCTGACTGATACAGAGGTTAGAAGACACAGCATCCTTTGAGACTGAAACCAGTAGGTTGTCTGACACTGCCCATGCCAATCCATAACTCCTGCACTTTGTATGTTCGGGATTCTTTTTGGAAGATCAGGGCTCTACTTGCTCTTTCCATCTTAGTCTCCAGACTCAAACTCCTGGGCCTTGATTAATGTAACACTCCCTGGTTGTAGGCCACTTGCTGCACTTAATCTGCTTTGGCTACCAAAATCCAGCTTAGTTACAAATCCTCAGACTGACCCTTGCCCTGTCCATTTGTGTATTATAGTCTACTTATTCCAGTGATTTCTTGAACGTCATCATGCCAATAAGCCTACAATGATACTTGATACAGTGATGGTCTCTGAGCTTGGCTCAAATTTTGCTCCCCAGGCTGACTTGTGTGTGTGTGTTGCCTGGGGAGAATGACCTTCCCATTCCACTCGCCTAGGAGCTGGAGACCATCCCTCTGAGGACCCCAAAGAGGAAACTGTTGGTGGTGGGGATCCCCAAAGACAGACCTTAATTGAAGAACATTTAACCATGCCAGCCTGTGAGTTTCCTTCATCCACCTGCTGGATCCAAAGAGAGAACGTGGCACCCATCCAAGAATCTCAGAATAAGTAACAGCTTATGAAAAACAGTGTATCAGTTCATTGTCTGATCTTCGGGTCTACATGTCAAAGATCAAGTTTCTAGGGCATTGATCTCTACCTACAGCAAATATAGGTAGTATTCTTGTAAAATCAGGCCATCCTCCTATACAAAGTCCCCCCCATAGCCAACCTCCCTGTGCTGAAAGACAGCAAACTCCTGAGGGGCAGGATGCACTCCCACCATTTCAAATCCAGGAGAAAAGGCTTTGGAATTTGGTGGCTTAAGATGCAATTCCCTCTGAAGTGGTAAATCTAGGATATATGAGCTCAATATTTACTTACGGACAACATCTCCTCAATGATCTTGAAAGTATAAATGCATTCTACACATGAAGTATGTAACAGGTTAGCCAGGGGTCTCAGGGAAGCAAGGGTTGCGGGGTGGGGGAACCTCACACAAATATCTATTGTAGGCCAGTGAGCCAATTTTTCAAATAATCCTATCCCCAAATGAGTCTTCTAGCCACTGACATCAAGAAAGTTGGTATTTATAGCTATCTTTAAAGATGATGACACCAGAGCATAGACCCCCCATAGAAGATCCTTTAACACAAGACAGCCTGATTCAAAGGCAAGTGTGACAGACTATTTGCCTCCCACTTGGACTTCCATCTAGGACTCAGGCTTGAATAGATGCATGGAAGTCCAAGCATATTACCTCCCCAGGACATGTGCTTCAGGGGTTCCAAAGTCGTTGGTCATCTTGTTAATGAAATCTGTAATGGGACCTCATCTTGCTGCAGCTTCCATGTTACTCCTTTCCCCATTTGCAGGACAGGCTGAAGATGCTGGACTCCAAATGCCTCCTAACTCTGAGTCCCCTCATCCAACTGATTTTGGTGGTGCCTACTCCACTACAATGGGAACTATTTTGCCATCTGGGTAACCTGCCTTTGTAAGGCCTTTTCACAAGAACTATCCAAGGCATCACAGCATTTTGAGTTCTCTGCCTAATCATTCTAGAACAATCATGGCTTTCCTGAGGAACTCTTAGATCAGTGTAAGAGAATACATAAGTCAAGATCCTCCAGGACCTTTTAATATTTTATATAAAACTTAGAGAGATAGCAGGACAGTCAGCTTGATGGTAGCAAAATAAGTTGCAATGTTAGTAAGACTGTGACTATATTATGCTAAATCCCTGGTTTTGTTTTATTTTAAAGTCTAAGTACTTTCATGAAAAATGAGAAGTTAGAAGTTATACAGTACTACTTTTTTTATTACACTATTAGAATAGAATACAGATGCTGATTATAAGTTCAACTATAATTGGTATATATAGCTCTGTATTATGGATTTCAACCAAGCATTTTTCTATAGTTACTTAAACTGGACAATAGTCTACCTAGTGGCTGTACTATGGTCTATTTAATAAAGGCATGGTTAAATATTTAGTATCTTAGTATTTTTCCAAGCTAGATGTCCATTTTTAACATAGCTTGTTCCCATATTTGGTCTTTTTAGACTCAACTGCTAGAGGTAAAGTTATTGAACTAAGTGAGAACAAACCTGATGGTTGACTGCCCAGCTGCCTCTCAGAAGCATCAACTCGGACCAACACCCACATGTGCTGAGGCCCATTACAGTGTATCCCACCAACATGAAGTATAAGCGTTCAAGTAGGATATCCATACCTCGCTTTACTTTTCACGCCTCTTCTCATCATGCAGTAGAGGATTTCTTTTCATTTACTGATTGTACTTTGTGAGGTAGGTGGTCCCTAGCCCATTATGGCTTTTTTTTTTTATTGAGATAACTTACCATAAAATTCACTCTTCTAAACTATATGATTCAGTGTTTTAGTGTATTCGCAATATTGTGCAACCACAACCCCTAATTCTAGGACATTTTGACTTTAAGTTAATTGATCTGTCTTCAAATTCACTGATCCTTTCTTCTGCCTGTTCAGAGGGGTTCAACAGCAGATTTAAAGTTATTTCAGTTACTCCACTTTAAGAATTTGTTTGGTTCTTTCAAAAATATTTCTTTATTCTCTATTTGGTGAGACCTCTTTTCTCATACTTTCCTTTAGTTCTTGAGACATGGTTACCTCTATTTCTTCAAAAATATTTAAAGATAGCTGATTCCAAGTCTGTCTAGTAAGTCTAATATCTGGGCTTCCTCGGGAGTTTTTGTTGATTGCCATTTTGTGGATGCACCATTTTGATTTTTGTGTTTCAACATGAAAACTGGACATTATGTGGCATCTCTGGAGAACAGATTCTCCCCAGGGGTTATTGTTGTTTGCTGCTTGCTTATTTAGTAATTTTACTGAATTCTAAGGTCAGTATTCTTTGTCATATGTGACCACTGGCATCTATTCAGTTAGGCAGGTAATTAGCTACTCCCTGGACAGATTTCCTTAAATACCTGGAACCCCAAGTCCCCCAGTCTTTGCTGAGAGGCCCTGTGCCTGTGTTGGGATGTGCTTTCAGAACTTAGCCAAGCAGTTAAACTACATTAGCCTTCATTTCCTTCTCGTGCAGATATTCAAGGTCAGCTAGGAGTAAGAGCTTAGGGCCTTCTCAGGTCTTTCCTGGTATGTGCACAGCCCTACGTATGTATGTGACTGTCTAGATTACTAGGAATATTGGAACTTCAAAGCACCTCTAGGTATCAGATTTCCAATTTTTGTTAAAAAAGCTTTGTGGTTAGCCTAGTGTTTTCCTCAACTGTTATCCACCATCTCAGGCAGCAGCAATGGTAATACTCTAATTGTTTTTTTACAAATTCCCCCAAGGAAAAGCTTTTTGCACTAGGTGATCACTGAGATCAAATAAAGACAGCCTTGTGCATGGGGTCTTCCAGTGAGCCACCGCACAGGTCAAATTGTGACAATTCAGAAATGGGGCTTTGAAGGAGTTCTAATCCCATTCTGCTCCCTCTGTTGACTTCCAGGATGCTGGCTTCCAAGGTCACCAGAAAGCTGCAGGTGAGGGAAATGGAGGGTGGGAATAGGCCATTTTAACATACCACAAAGCTTGCTGTTGTTGAGATTGTTGTTTTCCCCTGAATTGCTGCAAGATTTGTTTCCTAGTTCTGAAAGTTGATTTTGACAGTTTTTTCCACATTGTTCTTGTTGCTTTTTATGGAGGATAATGTTGTTTCTTTTATGGAGGACCTTACTCTGCCATTGTCACTGATGTCACTCATCTGTTGGTTTTTAGATAACTAGTTAAATATATCAGCCCTTTGTAGCCTTCCTTGTGTCCACAGAGGGGAAACCCAAGCATGATTTGGGAGCACATAGCTCTGACACAATTATGTTTTCTGGGTTCTCACAGTAAAGTAGGAGCATGACTAGGTTCTGGCCCCACTGTGGGAAAAGCGATGTATACCAGTGCTAAGTCTAATCTACATACTAGTTCCCATCTACAAACTACATATTTTCAGTCCATGATGAGTTAGTGAGCTTGTATCAGACTATAATATGCATTTTCCTCTGCTGAGAAGACTTGCTATGGAAATACCCCCAACTGAACTAAACAGTGTGCTTACTGATGTAGTTGATTTACATTCTGGTACCAGCTCTTTATCACTGACAAGTAAGACAGTTTGTGGTCCAACATTTTCAGTAGCACCGATATGCACTACTTCCAGGTCTGGCCATAAACCCTCTAAAGACTATTCCTCCATATCCATGGAGACCTTGGAAGACACATATTCCAGACAGAGTAGCTGAGATAGGAGCATGAATTCCTCAATCATTGCTCCGAGATGAGCCACTCAACCCTCATTACTCCAATATGAACGAGCAAGACATTTGTGTTTAGCTACTGAGATTTAGGGTACATTTGTAACCACATCATGCCCTGGCCTACCGCACCACAGTATATTTGCTTCACCAATTTCCCACTGTCTTCAGTATATATAGTGTCTTCTATATCTTGTCTTTGTTAAAGTTCATCAAAACTACTTTCACCTCTAAAAGTATGATAAGCATTCCTGTTCATTTTAGTTTCTCTAGTCTGTTTTTACACATCGTTCTACTCCACGGTTTTGGAACACGGAATAAGAGCTGCTAAACCCATTTTCCAAGTTACTTACCAGTCGTAACTTTATCACTAATTGAATAATCTTTGCATTGCCACTTGATTTGTGATGCCTCTGACATCAGGAATTAGTTTAGATCACAGGGGTGATTTTTGGCCTACTCTGTTCTATTGTTTTTCTGTTGTGAAATTGAAAGTACTACAATAGTGTTTACCAAGATAGGGCTTTTCCATCTGACTCATTTTCAACATACTAGTTGGTTACCTTTATTTTTAAGTTAGTTAATCCATAAAATTCCAATGGGTTTTTTATATTCACCATTAGTCTTCCTGGGATTCTAGAAATTTTAATATCATTGAAGATAAAGGTTCAACTCAGAATGAACAGCTTTTCTACAAAAGTATTGGAGATAAGAGACCCAGAGGAAGAAGCAAAAGTCACATAGTAAGGAGCTGAGATGGGAGTTAAACCTGGGCCTGATTTCAAAGCCTTAACTTATTCCAATAAAGCATGCTACTTTCCAGTTTAAACACTTCCTTTAGAGAAAGGAGCAAGACTTCAGTTGAGTTGACCCAATGAACTTCTCTCCCTGATCTTAGCAGGCTGACAGCATCTACCAAGACGTAACAGGATTCCAGACTGCTATGCTCATCTCCCAAGAACAGTGTAACAAGAACTCCCCACCCTACAGAGAGAACACTGCTCCTCATAACTAGATAATAGGGTTCTAGCAACCTAGGCCTGTGTTTGAGCTGCCACTTATCCTAATCCTAACCCCACTTACTATTTCAGTAGCCTCCAAGAAATTGGACAGGGACAAAGAATACATCTGCTAGAACTCTAGAATTCCTCATCTATTTAACACCATTAGTCAGGGAATTTTGGTGTGGACATGGTGTTCTTATGAGACCACTTTGCCAATTCAAGGGTACTGAATTCTGAAAATACCATCTATATCTCAATACCAAAAGGAAGCCTCCTTGGAAGGAGTCTGGTTGGCAGTTAGGGTCCCCATCAACCAGAGGACAGTACCTGCAGTAGGCCTGGTTACCAAGGCTCTAAGTGAGTGAATATGCACATGACATGGATCAGGATAAAGACACAGTGTTAGCTGAATCCATTATGCATTGGGAACCTTCAGACCATTTCCCAATTCTCATGCTATGGCATTGTGACAGACATCATAGGGGTTGACAGGGCTGGTAGAGGACCAGCTGTAGCACCTACTCATGCTCTGGGAATTCTGGTGGCAGGTATTGTTGAATACTATGGTTTGAAGTCAGATTCTCTCTCCATCGTGTTTCCCACAATGCTATGAGTGGTGGGAGAAGGATGGCAAAGTGGCAAGACGCTGTATAATATGATCCTTTTGTATAACAAGTTATGTCTGTGTAGCTCAAACCAGCGTCCCATTAGGAATCCTTGTATTGAAAATATTGGCAAAAATCCAGGAGGCATCATTTTGCTGGAGGCTAAGAACATGTCTTGAAGCAACCAACAGCACACCTTCTCCAGCACCTGGGCACAGATTCTAACCTTATGTTTTTCCACTGGCTCTTGGGCCGGTCACCTCTGCTTAGCAAACATGGCCAGGGAGAGTATTTTGAACACTGGGAAATTTTCTGAAAAGCCCTGGAGCCTACCCTTGTGTTTTTAATACTTTTGGCCACAAAGGTACTTTATAGAGGTACCCCCCCCACACACACACACACTCTTATCCCCCCCTTATTCTGTTTGGGGATGAACAGCAGCAGGAAGTGACCAGCTATCTTGGGGCATAGTGGTTGAATTTATCAAGTCAGATGACAGTATCTCGAAGGGGACCCTCTGATTCCCTGAACAAGCCTTCGCAGTAAGTCCTTTTCCTTTTTGCATACTGTTGTATGCAGCCAGCTATGGGTCAGGAGGCAGCTCTGCCAATCCTGGCTGGGCTCACCTAAGGCTGGTCTAGAATGACCTCAGCAAGGACAACAGGACTGTCATCCACATGGTCTGGTCTCCAGCAGGCACACTCTCATGATAGTGGCAGCGAAGGAGGGATGAAAACGCCAGGCCCATCAAAGCCTAGGCTTGAACTGGCAATTTCTGCCACATTTTCCAAAGCAAATCACAAGGTCAACTCAGATTCCAAGGGTGAGGAATCAGGTCACAGCATGTCTCAGGTCATAGCCACTATACTCATGGGAACCACATGGGCTAACTTGCCCAAGCAGTTCCAGTTTATGCCTTTTCCCCCAGTGCGATTATCAGCAGTGCCCTTTTTAAACTCAACTGTCTTGTTTGGACAGTTATACGGACATTGTGGTAACCATGGAAATGCACCACTCAAATCTCCCTCTGAGGGAGAATCTGCCTTGAGTACTTAGCCAATAGCCTGCAGCTGCAGCTCCTTTGGGATCTGCTGCCATGTCAGAACCAAGGACATTCTTTACCCAGGTAGCTCCCAGCCAGTGACTGGGCAGGGCAGGGCACACTAGAGCCTGGCTAGTTCTGCCCAACATGGGACAGCCCTATTGGCAGTCTTTGTGCCAGAGGTCCCTGTTAGGCTGGCTAGGGCTTACTTAGAGCTCCACTGAGTTCTTAGTGTCTTCCTGCCGAGCCTGAACTGACTCAGGCATCTTATCTATACCACCCCACATCAGATCAAGCCCTCCTCCCCTTTCAGTCTGTCCAGGAGCCTCTCGTAGTTATTCCTGGATTCCATGTTTGCTTCTACAGTTTGTCCAGGGTTGATGGCTGAGGAGGGAGGCAGCAGCCAGTGATGATTTATCATCTTTGAAAAAGTCTCAGGCTGTGGGTAGGAGGCAGGAGGCAGTAGGGTTTTCAGTGCCCACAGTCCCAGCCCCATTCAAGTGGTTGCTGTGCAAACTCTTGTCAAAATGTTAGGTTAGTATTTCATCTTTTATTCCTCCAGTAGTTGCTAGAACTACCCTTTTGAGAATATTGTCCCAATGCCATAGGTTACTAGATCACATAAAAGTGCTTGTTTCTAGAGTTATGGTTCTAAGGGCTCCCAAAAGCCTTCTCAAAAGGCTTACCTCTCAACTGGGTTACTCAGCTTCCCCACAGACAGCTAAAGCTAATTGGATCATAGTACTGTGCTACTGGATCTGCTAATATAAGTTGAGTGGTGAGAATCTAGAAATCCCAGTTACATGACCCTGTTGGTTACCGTGTTTGTTTTAAAAAGCTCCTTCCTAGTGTTTTCAATACCAACTTTATCCATCACATCATTCTATCTCATGATAAAGCCTAATTTATCTAAGGATAAATTGATATTGAACGTGTGTCAAGTACATTATTCACTAGCAAGGGAATCTGGGGAACCAGAAGGTCGAGTATGCTCATCTGATAAACATTGGAGAGCACACTCCAGATATAAGTGGCTAGGATGTTGTGCTAACCTTTGCTTTTGCTGTATAACACAGTCCATAGTAAGGGAAGAAAGTTTCACCACCCTGAGAACAAATCCCATTTCCTAGGCTCTTTTGCCATCTGGCTTTGGCCAATGGGAATCACTGGTGGAGATTGGAAGGCAGGCAGAAGAGAGATGCCAGGGTCTTTTTCCCTCTCCCCACTTCAGCAGGACCTCCAGCAATGGCTATTTCACTTCTAGTGTTCTAGAGTCAGCCCCTTTCTTCTCCCAGTTTCCTTAAAGCAATCCCTGCCATGGCTCTAGCCCCTTCTGTGCAGTCTTTACTACTGTAGTAGTAACACCACTTCATCCCCTTGACCCTTCAGCCCTAAGGGTAGAAGTGGTTTCTTCTTTAGTCTGCATTTCTTCTCTAGTCCCTGTTTGGCTTCCAGCTCTTAATGCCTTTGTAGCTTGTTTCCCACATTAAGTTCTCCCTATTGACCTACTTAGCTTTGGCTCTGGTTTTCTGAGGGGACCCAGACTACTAACAGCTGCTGATTTATTTCAAGAATAAGCCATTAAATTGCCATCTCTTTCAGTCAGCATAGGTTAATGTTGAGAGCATGGGATATTTAGAGGCATCTTAATACATGAGCCATCAATCATAAATAGCAAGTAGTATATCTAGCAGCAAACTTTGGGCAAATTGATCTGTAACTACTAGTTAGATGTGCCAAGCAACAAGAGTTTATCCCCTAATAAGGCACCACTTAGCACAGAGGTATCAAACATGCCAAAGTTGGCTTGCAGGAGCCTAAGGTCCTTACATTTCAAGCAGGTAACAGTAACTTTCTCTAACCTTTCCAAAATACTGAACCCCAGTTTAACTCCCATTTTAGGGATAGCTTTGGGGTCAAGCTCTGAATATTCTAGATTGATCCTCAGACCACCGTCCAGGAGTTTAGGCTTTAATACAATCAGCTAGCAGGCCTCCAGGGAAGCCTTACTCCAGAAGGCAAAGACATAACTTTGTGAACTTCATGTCTGTTCTAACTGCCCCTCCAGGAAACCTGATGAAATATTTGACCTTTATCACTCTGATTACCAATGCCATTAACCCTCAACCTTAACTCAAAGCCTCTAATTTACCCATTCCACTGACTGGTCTCACATGCTGGATAAATCAAGTGTACCCTACTCCTAGGTACAACAGTGGACAGCAAGTCAAGAAGAATTCTGGTCATGGGGGTTTCCAGGATGTTCTGGTGGTTGTCTTTGCTATAAACCAGAAGTGAAGTGTTTGAAACACTGATGCTCATCTTAAAGGACATAGCCTCTTATCCTTACCACAACCGCCAAGTCACACGTAGCCATACCACCTGCTATACAAGTAGGAAGGGTGTCACTGGGGAGGCAGGTCTTTAACATCGCAATTTTTCATAGGGAAAAAGAAAAGGCACCAGAGGAAAATCTGATTTGTCCTGTCTTACAAATCATGGCATCTTCTCCCAATCTGGCCTTGTGGACCATTTCCTAAGCCTCTGCTTTGCTCCCTGTCACTCTCAGGATAGTTCTTCCTTGAAGGAATATTCCTAAGCTATCTATGTTTGGGCACCTGTGCCTATTCTGTTCATTTAAACCAGTAAGAAACTTCATACTAGGCTTGTTCAATCCCTGAAGTCTAGTTCTCAAACCATAATGAAGGAAACAGTTGATGACCCAGCTAGTTTACACCAGTCTCTTGGTTCTGTCACCCCAAGTCAAACACCAAGTTTAGAGGGTGCAGTGGGAACTAGGGCACTCACCTTGGTATGGTTATCTTGACATTTATATTCTCTGGGGGGTTTGTGCACTCCTTTAGCCCTGAGCATTCCCTCTTACCTCCCTACCAGGCCTTTCGTACCATTGCCTCAAGTTCATAAAGCAATCCCAGATCTTTGGTTAATGACTAGCAGTGAGAATTTTTCCTCCCCCAAATACAAGTTGATTGTAACCACATAACTGCCACCTGTTATTCAAGAACTACCACTGGGCCAATCTCCTGGAGATTTGGAGTATTTCTGCAGCTTCAAGACAGCTCCCCCACAAAGCCATAGAGAACATTAAACACAACTCGCAAGTTCATTCCTTGCTTTGAATACTTCCCTAAGCTCCCAGCTCATATCCAAGCTTCTATATGACTTTTCCATGTGGATACTGTAATAGGCATCTCAAGTTTAGCATGAAAAACCTTGGATTCGCCTAAAACTTTATTCTAGTCTTTTCCATCCTATTGTTGGCACCAAAAGCCACCCATCATGTCAGAAAGTCAGGAATCATTCTAGATTCTTCCTTACCCTTCATTCTCCACATCAACAAGACCTATTCATTTTTAAAATATATTCTGAATCTGTTCAACTCCATTTCTACTGCCTCATCTTAGTCCCAGCAATACTTCATCTGCTTCTCTATGAGCAGATTACAGGGGCCAATACTGGAGGCAGTGTGATTTAAGATTTAAAAAAGGAATCATTCATGTTGCTCCACTGCTTAAAACTTTCCTAGTGCCTCTCTATTAGCTATAGAATGAACCCTACCTCCCTTATGATAGATTTGGGGATTATTCATGATATAGCTCCTGCTTCTCACTGCCTATCCCCTTCACTTGCTACGTATCAGCCACACTGCTTCCGTTCAGTCATTCAAGCGTGCCAAGGTGCTTCTCCTTTAATTTGCTGTGCCCTCCATCTCAAACGATCTATGCTAGGGCCCTTACATGTCTAAAACCCAAAAGCTTAAAAATGGAGCAAATAATATCTAAGATTCCTGACTACCTTATCACTGCCTCCACAATTCCTGCCAAATCATTCCTTTCATATCTATTTTCTTTATAGAATTTATCACTAACCAAAAATAGCTTGCTTGATTCTTACCTATGTCCCCTACAAGAGCACAAGATCCTGTTCCATGCAGACCTCATCTGACCATACTGATATTCAGGCACAGAGCTATACTGCCAGATCTTCAGGAAAGAACTTGCTGTTGAGCTGAACAGGGTGCATTAGCCAACGGCCTCTATCTGCAGCAACTCCGGGATCCACCACAGCATTTGAGCTAAGGCCCCACTCAAGTACGGAGCAGAGTGGGGGTACCAGGACATTTCTGAGGGACTCCTCTGAAGGCATCCTTTGCACCAGAGCTTCCTTTTGGAAGTGTTGAGGCTCTTTCAGGCCTGTTCAGTCTGAGTTGTTCCTACCCAGTCTTCCATTCTGCCCTTCTCCTTCCACAGGTGTCAAATAAGCATTGTTGTCTGAAGGCTTTCCTCACTTATGCCTGCCCCTTCTCCCTTCTTTCATAGGTATTATCCCTCATAAGTCTCATACTTCCAATTCTGCTTGGCATCTACTTTCCAGAGGACCTAACACAGTTGATAAAAGTAGTATGAGATATCAAGTGGTTTGGGGACTGAATCTTACTGTCCAGACAGCCAAGGAGGACCCCATCTCAATTGGTGTGTGATATGGGTAGTTCCTGACAAGATGGCAAACTAATCGCTAAAAATTTCACCAACAGTGACTCGAGAGAATGTTCCTGTTGAAAGGGAATTCTCTGGCCAGTGCAATGATTCAGGTCTTTAAGTAGGGGGGAAATGGAATTGGTTAATTACTACATTGTAGTAATGCCCTACTGCAGAAGGATGAGAAATTAAGGAGTTTTCATTGTTAGAGCCAAATGAGAGAGCCAGAGGGTCTGTTTGGTGGCTAGCTTGTAAGAAGCCCCTTATCTCCTGCAATAGGAGAGTGGACACAGCTGAGGACCAAATTTGAGGCCTGGAAGTCACCAAGCTTCAAAGATGGTTGACTGCTCTGTCGAGGCAGGTCTGCTACAATGTCAGAGACCTCAGTGGAGAAACCTAGGGACTATGAAACATGAGATTGGGACATCTGGGTAGATGCTCCTAAGGATTAGTGATTCTTCAGATAGCCCTGAACCAACACCCTCATAGCCTACAGTGGTGACCTACCTCTATTAGGAGCTAGCCTTCCCAGATGCAGGAAGAGACTGCAAAGGCTTCTACCCCACAAGGTAGCCGATTCCTCCATAAGGAGGCATCCTCTCCTGCATGCCAGGCTGATCACTAGGATTAAGTTCCAGCATACCCCAGCGTAATTGAGCTCAGGATGTGCTGGGCCTGAATAAAGGAAGAAAACGATTATACTCAAAAAAGCTGCA
The DNA here is from genome assembly GCF_020826845.1 of Diceros bicornis minor. Classification (NCBI taxonomy): domain Eukaryota; kingdom Metazoa; phylum Chordata; class Mammalia; order Perissodactyla; family Rhinocerotidae; genus Diceros; species Diceros bicornis. The sequence goes on along the minus strand of NC_080753.1, from coordinate 25,146,526 downwards.
GGAACTAGCTAGCAAGTACCAGCAGGAGCCCAGGGGGTATCTCTAGGATTGGATTTTGAGGATGCTTGTTCAAAAGGCTGAAGCGTGAAACTTAGGAGCACTCTCTCAGGACAATTTATTTAAACCCAGGAATGGGGCAAATTCACTGTTCTTAGGTGACTTAGGCATTTTAGCTTTGCTTATAATTGACCATCTCTTTCTCTGGCCTTCTGAGTTGGCATGGCCAAGATGAAAGCACTAGAAGTCTCAGGGAGGTGGGCACAATGGAATGGATAAATTGTGCAAGGCCAGAAAATCCACCAGACATCACGTTCCATGAGAGGACACAGATACACCATTAATCAAGGCCATCAGCAAGGTACTGGTGAAAGGGGCTCCACATCACCAAGTCCAGTGGTGTCTTCTGCAGGCCAAGGCTGTTGATAGGAGAGGCAGTTCCAAAGCTGGGTTCATTAATAGTGCTGAAGATGGTAGAGCCTCAAGGCAATCAATGCCAGGTGGTAGCACTTAGCCACTAGACGCCAGGGTGCTACAATTACTATATCAGCTAGAAAGGTTGGAAAGATAGCCAAGGGGCTTGTCCCACAGGAAGTCAGAGATGATTAACTGAACCTGGCATTTCTGGGGTAAAATATATTGGCAGGCACAAAAAGATGCTGCTTAATTTATATAAAAGAAAGCAAGAGTGGATGAGCAGGAGGCTGAGAGTAATTGCCTCAAAATGACAGTGCCTTAGACACTTCCCAGACCTGAACAAATTTTAAACCTGTAACCCATTGGCTAAAGAGGTTGCCAGGCCCCTCAGTGTGTAGTTGTCATGGGCATACTCAGCAACTGAAGTAACCCACACATTGGCTTCTTGGACCTGATAACTGCTATCAGAGTGAGAATGCCAAGCAAGAGCCTCTGACATTATCCATCCCCTGGCCAAGATAGTGAATCAGAGTGTCACATTTTGGAGTAGGAGGGATGGCATGTGTTAGTGCCAACCTTAAAGATTTAAGGTTTCAGGGCTGGTGCTTTCTATTACAGCATCATTCAATTCATCAGTCCAGCTTGTGTAGAGTTTGGGTGCATTGCTTGAACTATAAACTCTTACACACTCAAACTAGTAGTAGTCCCAGTTGCTTCTGTCATGCCAGATGAGATATCTTTGCTAGAACAGATTAACAAGACTTCAAATATAGGGTACCTGGTCAATGATAAAGTGAATGAGTTCTTTTCTATCTCAATCATAAGAGGATCCGAGTTTGAAGTCATGTGGAATTGTTAATATACATTTAGAGCTTTGCCCCAGGGCTATATCAACTTTCAGGCTGTGTCAAATATTCAGAAGACTTGGGCCATCTGGACATCTCAAATCATATTGACCCATTATGGAGGGAGTCATGTTGATTGCAAAGGATGAGCAAGAAATGGCTAGTACACTGGAAGCCTTAGTAAGATACGTGCACTTTAGAGGATGGAAGATATACCCTATGAAGATTCAAGGACTTGCCACTTCAAGAAAGATTTTAAAAGTCAAGGGTTAAGGAGAATAGTGTGACAACCCCTCTAGAGTAAGATAAGTTGTGGTAGGATGTAATATGTGCTTTGTTCTTTGCTACAATGCCTGGTAGGCTTCTTTAGGTTCTAGAAAGAATACATACCAAACCTAGGAATATTGCTGTAGCTCATACAACAGGCTGCCTGCTCTGACATGAACCCACAACACAAAGACTCTGCAGCAGATCTAAGCTGTGATATAATCACTCCTGCCCCCTGGGCTATACAATCCAGTGAGGTGATAGATATATATATTACCATGATTTTGGTTTCACAGGTGTTTGCATATGTCCAAACTCAAGTCATACCAATAAGTACACATCTGTACAGATCAAATACATCAGTGAAGTTGTAAATAAGGTGGATTACAAACAGAAGAATTGTCAGTAGGGGGGAAAGGTATAGTATAAAATGTCAAGCCCCAGTGGTAGAATCACAATGTAGGCCCCTGGGGCTGAGAAGCCAAGTCATGCCATCTGCAGCAGACAACTATATGCTTTTCAAGAAATGGTTGATGTGCTACCAGGCCTTGGTGGAGACAGAACCTTAACCGTATGGTACCAAGAAGCACACATCTGAAACTTTCCATTATGTTCTGGGGTCAGTTACACCTGCTAGATCACAAATTTGGCCAGGCTCAGCAATAATCCATCAAAATATAAAAATGGTATGCCCAGGATTGAATCCAGATGGCACAAGTTGCATAAGCAGGTGGCCCAGACCCTCATGTCACCCATATCATTTGATACAGGATCCCTCCTTGAGTTCACATCTATGGATGTATGGGGGTCCATTATAACCAACTGAAGGAAGATGAAGCACAAGTTTAATTTGTGGGTGGGTTGGTCCAGTGCATATGCAAGCTGAAGTGGATGGCAGCTCTATTATAGACACATTCAGGGTGGCCTTGAAATGCCATGGTACACAAGAGACCTTGAATAACTAAAGCAATCCTGAGAAAAAACAAAGCAGGAGGCACTACACTTCCTAACTTCAAGCTATATTATAAAGCTATAGTAATCAAAACAGTATGGTACTAGCATAAAAGACACCTCGACTCATGTAACAGAATTGAGCCCAGAAATAAATCCATGCATATATGACCAACCTAATATCTGACGAAGGAGCCAAGAATACTCAATGGAGAAAAGTTTCTTCAATAATGATGCTGGGAAAATTAGATATTCATGTATAAAAATGCAAGTAGATCCCTATCTTACACCATTCACAAAAATTAACTCAAAATGTATTCAAGATTTAAATGTAAGACCAGAAACCATAAAATTCAAGAAAACATGGGGAAAAAGCTCCTTGACATGGGTCTCAGCAATGATTTTTTGAATATGAAATCTAAATCATAAGCAACAAAGTAATCTGGGACTACAAACTAAAAACCTTCTGCACAGCAAAAGAAAAAATAAGACCTATGGAATGAGGAAAAAATGTTCACAAGTCATATCTGTTAAGAGGTTAACATCCAAATTATATAAAGAACTCATACAACTCAATAGAAAAAATAATCCAATTAAAAAATGGGCAAAAGACCTAAGTAGACATTTTTCCAAAAAAGATACACAAATGGCCAACAGGTACATGAGAAGTTGCTCAATACCACTAATTATTAGAGAAATGCAAGTCAAAACCACAGTGAGATCTCATGCCTGCTAAAATGGCTATCATCAATAAGACAAGAGATAAATGCTGGCAAGGATGTGGAGAAAAGGAAATCCTTGTGTGCTGTTGGTGGGATTGTAAATTGGTGCAGCCACTATGGAAAACAGTATGGGGGTTCCTCACATTTAGAATAAAATTGCAGTGGTGAGGGAAAATCTTCCCAATAGGTATAACTAAGCAGTATACCATGGAAGGAGAAGTAACTTGAAGGAAGAATATATATAGACTTCTGGACAGTGGCAGATAGCCTAGTCAGGGGTTTGGAAGGAAGAGGACTGGAGGAGCAAAGGCAAGGGGGTCTGGGGCAGATGCATGTGGAAGAACATTTGGGAATCAGCGAGAAGTAAAAGGACATATAGCACATGTTAATGCCTACCGTGCGTTTACCACGGAAAAGGCACTTAACCAAGTAGACAAAATAACTTGACCAGTTGGCATTAGCCTGCTTCACATTGGTCACCTAAGAACTACCATGATGGTCAAATATATGGATTGGGCACAGCATCAGAGATGGCAACTATGCAAGGGCACAAAAGCATGGGTTCCAACTTACTAAGGCCAATTTAGATACCACCACATATGAATGTCTAACCTGCCAGTACTAGAGACTAACAGGGAGTCTCTGATACAGCACTATTCCTCAAGGAGGCCTAACAACCACTTGGTAGAAAATTAACTCCATTAGGCCCCTTCCATCCCAGAAGGGCCAGCAATGAATTCTTACAGGCATAAACACCAGTTTCGAATATGGGTTTGTCTGTCTTTCTGAGCTTCAGCCAACATTCAGTCCTCTAGGGACTTACATAGTGCCTGATCCACAACCATGGAATCCCATACAACATGGCATGTGACAGAGGATCTTCTATGTTGTGAAGGTGTGGGAAGAGAGTCCATGACAACATGACCCACTGGTTGTATCACTAACACACCATCCACAGGCTGCCTGCTTCATAGAGTATTGGGATGGTGTGCTGAAGGCACAGCCAATGAGTCAGGTCAGAGACATTACTCTGCAAGCATGGGAAGGCGTCACCAAGGATGCATTTATATGCCTAAGTCAGAAACCTCTATATAGCTTTGTGCCCCAATAGGAAGATTCCCTGGGCCTGGGAATCAAGGGTGCCAAGCAGAGATGGTTCCACTTACCTTCCCTACCAGTGACCCACTGGGGGTACTTTATTTTTACAAGTCTGGGCTCTGTGGTGTTAGAGATCCTAGTCCACAAAGCAGCTGTACTTTTGCCAGGGGATATAGCAAGGGTCCCAATGAAGAACAAGCTACAGGTGCCTCTAGAACACTTTGGACTCCATGTGTCTAGGGACCAGCAAGTGAAAAGAGAGGACACTTGGCTCATCAGGAGGTGGTATGGCCCTAGTTACATAGTGGAGGCAGGGAGGAAAGTGTGTAGAACTCATGTGATTTGAGTACCTCTTGCTGCTGCGCTGACCAACTGTGACTGAATAAGTACAGCCACTTAGTCTGAGAAGTATAATTATCAAGGGCTCAGACTCCTCAGGAATTAAGGTGTGGGTCATACCACTCACTAAACCGTGAAGACCAGCAGATTAGATATCTGAGGGCAGAGAGAATTTGAGTATATCAAGAAGTGAGGGAAATAAGCACTAGTTGCGGTTCTGAAGACAACCGCAGCAATGGGCTATAATTCATCCCACTAATATTTTTAAGTTTTCCTTCAGTATAAGAGGCCCACTGAAGTCCTGGAGGACCTGCTCCTTGAACATGCATGGAGAACTAGAACCACATGGCACGAGAGGTGGACTGTGACAGCCACAGAGGCAATCCATCCACATGTTCCCTTAAGAAACAACTTGATGCCTGTGAGGAGTGAAATTATCTGACAGCCTCCAGCTGCAATACCTTTGGAATCCACTGCAGCATTTGAGCTGAGGCCACCCTTTCCAAGCAATCCCCAGCAGAGGATGGCAGAGGTCCTAGGTCCTAGCCATCTCTGCTCAATGAGGGAACTCCTCCACGGAAAATACTTGACCTGCTGCTCCCCCATAGACTGAACCATGGTCTGAGCCTATACAATCCTCCTTCCTTTCTCTTCTAAGAACTGTCAGACTTGAATTTGTAGTCTGAAGCCTCTCCTTGTATATTTCTGTCTCCCTCTGCCTTTAACTTTCACAAACATTAGCCCAGTAAATCTCTCGTATGTCCAATTCCAGAGGATTCAACCAACACATTTGGTGTATACCCCGTAACTTGGACAGTGCCTGGCAAGCAGTAGGTATTCAAATATTTGATTAAGGGCTCAGACTCCTCAGGAATTAAGGTTTGGGTCACTGGTGCTAAGATAGAAAGGCAGAAGCCTTCTCCAGCTCTCACTTTGTAGGATGTTTTGGCAAGGGTGGGTAGAAGGCTACTCAGGTTGTCAAGGCTGGATGCAAATAGTGGCAGTAAAGGGCGTGTGTGCTAGATATTGCAGAGACTGGAAGACGAGCTGGATTTGCATGAGTATTACTGGAAGTTGTATAAATTTTGCCGTGATAGATAAGATCCTAAAAAGGAGGAAATAAGGGACATATAAATAACAGATTCTCGATGACCACCAGACCATCTCCAATCCCTGGAATCTTAAAGGGGCATTGGCCAGAAAAACAATCCTAAAAGTCTGCCTCCTTCAAGGATGCCCATTTTTGTCATAATCTGAACCCAGGGAAACTCTTGCTATAGGAGCAAGGTATCTACTCCATCATGGGCCCCTTCTTATCCATACTACTTATTCAGTAGGTACCTGCCACAGCATAGACATGAATTGAGCAGAACCTTTTAAGTTCCACTTCGAATGCCTCTGGACACAGAGTTCCCAGTCAACCGCAGCAGTTAAGCTGTAATTTACCCTATGGTTCCTACTTGTCTCTGTGGCTCTCAGACCTGTTTCCTCCAGGGGGCCCTCCCTGCCTTTGCCCCCCTGACCAGGTCACTGTCATTTAAACCAGTACCTGGCTAAACTAGTTCTGGCCCCTAAGGGAAATGGAGATGTAATGATGGTAGGCCCCTGAGAAACAGGAGACAAGAGTTGTGAGTACATCACTTAGAATACTGAAATATTGCTGTATAAATGCAGGTTAGACAGTGCCTCATCATCCTTGTCTACAGTTCTCTCTGTAACCTGGACACTTGCCGAGTCCCATTAGTTTGAGTCTACATGAAGTAGGGGATTTCAAAGCCAAGGTGTATTTTCTCCAGGAGTTCTTGCTCTTGCTAACAAGTTTTTTTTTTTTTTTTCCTTCAAGGCAGAAAAAATCCAGAGCATTTCATCTCTTAAGACAGAACATCTTGACAGTCCTGAAGAATTCTTTTGCCTGTAACTTGTTTCTACCACTGGTTTAGAGGTACAGATGTTGCAACAGTTGTTTCATCAGTGTCCTCCTAGCAGAGTGGAATGTTGAGCAATGAATCCAGACGTACCAGCCAAGCTGGCTTGCTTGGAAGCTAGAAGGCACCCTCCAACATGAGATTCATCAACAACATCATCCTGGTCATCCTCAAACCAAATTAATTCCTATTGCTATTGCACTGGGTTTCTGGTTATTTGGGATTTTGTCCTAGTAGTCTTTGTTTTGAAAGGTAAAACAATAGGCCAACATGAAAATTTAGACAGTCTGTGGGACAGGGAAGACGTGATTTCCAGGCCCTGATACACAGTGATATATGAAGGTTTTGTATGCCTATAGACACAAAGAAGTGGTCCCGCGTGCTGAGCGAGTAGCTAAATCTGCTGACCCTAGCTCCAGGCTCACTCTCTTCATTCAGAAGCTTGCTAGGTTCCTGAAGTCCCGGATAGTTCTAGGTTAGGCCAATAATCTCTCCCATCACTCCCTCCACCACAGATAATCAGGATTAAAGGTGCTATGTCTTTCCAAGCCTGACATCTTTGCACTGTGGGTCATGCAGGGCTGTGCCATCAATCACAGCAACTTCAAGACAAACGTAGCCCACAAGCAGGAAGAAGCTCATGGTAATCATCCAAGAGGCCCCCGAGTTCAGTCATCCCCTTTCAAGCTTGACCTGCCCTGAGATGCCACCAGTAAATCCATCCATTTTGGCTAGACATACCAGTAGTGTCAGGTTTCAGCCATGAATACATTTCTCGAAACTGGCTGGCACAAGTTTTACCCCCATGACTATTAAGTGATCTGAGAGCCCAGGGTCCACCAAGCTGAGTCCCGAGTTAGTACACTTTGAGAACAAGCATAGCACTTGGGACTGAGACTACACCCTTTCCACCAGCAAAGGCCAGATGAAAAAGGCACTTCTGTCCCAAGTCTACCCTGGAGGTGACAGCCTTTCTTTAAGACATGAAGCAGAGCCTGCTGTCCACTGTTCTCAGCTACCAGAGTCAAAGTTTAGCTTCACGGCCTTGGCGAGTGGCTGCTTTGTTACTAAGACCCTGAACCCATTCTTGTGCCTGGCAGTGCACAAATAACACATTCTAAGTGCTTCTCAGTTACCTTCCACTACCTGATCAATAGGGTCAAGTCAGGGCATGTGGTATGATAGTCCTGCATCTGACACCAACAGTTGGCCAGATACACAAGGAAACTCAGGAGATATTTTAACATCAGGCATCATTTTCATTGGCATGTCCTCTCCCACAAGATCAATGTGGGCCAATGCCTGAAGTGAGATGAATAAGTGAGATCATTGGATCTGACTTGCAACTATTATGGGGAATTCTGTCTTTCAAGGTAGGAAGCTACAAGCTAAGCCAACTCCTTGTGAGTTGTGGCAAGCATTTCACTGTTTTAGTCCAACATCAGCAAGCAGAGCTGGCCTATGTCAGAGGTACCACAGGGTCATGCCAGAGAACAAGGAGAGAGCAGCTCTTTATTCTCGGATACACTGTAACCATGATAAATGAAACCAGAACAGCCAGTCAGGATGGTAAGGGCTGCTCACAAGGTCTGTAGCTGCTCTACTTCTGTACCATGCAGGGCTTATCATGCATCTCGAGCTGCATCATGAACCAGACCCACCATCTCAGCTGAGGATAGAATCTGAGTATAGTTCAAACTCCTCAAGACCAGGAATGATAAGGACAACAAGTTGGCATCAAGCTATCAGAGCCTATGTGTTGGAGGAGCTGTAGCAGATGACCACCAATGCCAAGTACAAGCAGGCCCCATAGCCTGGACTTCCCATCAATGCCAACATTGCTCAGGTCTACCTATCCAGTGCCAAGGCTCCGGCAATGTTCTAGACCACCACCACTATCTTTACTCTTCTTTCTTCCAGCCAATCAAGTCAAACACCCAGCCCTGATTGTGTGAATCATACCAGCTACCTAGAACCTTGAAGATCTGGTATGCCAAGGGCTGTGGTATCAACAAGTTGGTGCTAGAGAACAGGTTGTGCTCACTCAGTTCTCTCACTTGCCAAGCATCTGCTCCAGCTCAGTAGTGGGTGGCTGGAAGAGATGATGTAGAGCAGTAGTAGTGCACTACTGAATTAGTTCTGCCCTTCAGCTCCGAGGCCGTGGCAGAGACAAGTATGACACGGGTAGTAGAGTATTGTGACAACCATGGGAATACATCTCAGATCTGATCGCAGGGAGCATAGTTGACCATAGTCCCTCCCTGCTGTGCTCTAAAATCCATCACTGCATTGTACCAAGGCCACATTTCTCATGGCTACTCCCATCCAGTGACTTAGGAATACTAAGGCAGGTCTGTTCCTGGGAGATGTGGGACATCTGACAAGCAGCTTTGGCTTGACTCCCCGAGTTGCATTGCAGGCTAAGATAATTCCACCCAACTTCATTCCTTCTTCCTCCATTCCTTTACTTGAGGTCAGACCTACATTGTATTCTGACAGCTCTCCAGCCTCTTTTTACCTCTCCCCATTTTCTCACAGGTACTTCCCCTAATAAGTTTCATGCGTATTTATCCCAGTCTTGACTTCTTGTAGGGCCTGGGCTACCATATTTTCTCAATTTATAGCATTCACCATATCAGACACTTAAAGAAAATGGTCGTACATAAACTCGGATACTTTTCAGCTTGTTTTGAGGCCAGAATAGCCCTGATATCATTAACTGAAAAAGGAAATAAACTATAGATCAATATGCCTCAAACAAATATTACAAATATCCTTAAACTTTTAGCAAATCAAATCCAGCAAATAGAAAAATATATCATGGCCATATGAAACTTATTCCAGGAATGCCAAGTTAGTTTAACAAAAATTAGTAGTTTACCACACTAACAGGAGAGAAATCATCTCAATAGATGCAGAAAAAGCATGTCAAAATTTAATACCCATTCATTACAATAATTTAGCAAACTGGTAATAGAAGACAACTTTCTCAATCTGAAAGGATGTTTATAAAAAAAACCTACAGTTTGCATAGTTCTTGATTGTGAAATACTAAACATTTTCCCAAGATTGGAAGGCAACAACGTCTACTTCTAACCAACACCATGTTAGAGGCCACAGCCAGTGTAATAAGGCAAGAAGTTCATAATACTCATGTCTACAAGCATAAAATTGTTTATCTACCCTAGTAAGTGGGCAGGCAGGCAAACAGGCAGTGGGGTAGATTTGAGTTCTGGCACCCACAGACTCTTCCCCAGTAGATTAAGAGGAAGGAATGCAGTTGGAGGTTCCCAAGGCCCTTCACTGCTCTTCCCACCCCAGAGCCTGGCACAGAGGTGCCTCAATTGCAGTGCCTTTCCATAAGCTCCTGGGAATATCTCAAGTCGTTGACAGAGCAAGCAGCAAGTGCTAAGGGAAAAAGCATGGCCAAAATAAGCCTGGGCATCAGCCAACTGAATAGGGCTTCTTATTCTAAGGCAGCAGTTCCACTGAGACCCCAGCCACCCTGCTTGTGAGTGAGCAAGGCTCAGAATAGCTGGGCAGAGCTTGGAGCAGAAAGTTGTGACTAGGTGAGAACCAGAGGATCTTCCCAGTTCTAGCCTCCTGGTCTCTCCTCACACTGCTGCCCCCTCCCACCTTGGGTCAGCCCCACTCACAGCTTGAGGGCAAGGAAGCAAAGAAGAGGAACTCTGATCTAGCTCCAGAGCCCTCTTCACACCTATCTCCCAAGGCACTGAGCAGGGGCTCTGGGAAGGGCAACATTTGGACTCGAGGGACCCTGGCTATTTTTCCCTCACCTCCTTTCCACTGAAACTGTAAACTAGATAAGTCATTTAGATGTGGCCATAAGAGCAGAACTAGGGAAACCTGGAGGTTCACAGCTTCTCCCCTCCTCTGGTAAGTCTCTGTGGAGCCAAACAACCAGCCCCCCTAATCTGTTAATAGGTAATACACCCCATCTCTAAAGAAGGGGATCTTCCACCTTAGAAAATGGCCCAAGGTGCCATCAGCATCATGGCAGAGTGTGCTTTCCCTATAGACTCTACCCCCCAAGATACAACAGAAAGGACATTCATATACCAAGAGAGGACATTCACAGAACACAAAAGACCTCTGAGAGACCCACGCAGTCACACATCTGAAGGTGGAGGTGCTGGAACCCCCAGAGGAAGTGGAAGGAGGTAAGGAGAACTCTCCCTCCTTCAACAGCAGCGACTCTGGTCCGCACAGCTCTCAGAGAGGGGCAGCCCTCTGCGGGAAAACCGTCACTCTCCAAGTTCCCTCACAGCCCGCTGGAGACTCCCATACAGAGGGGACTGAACTGTTGCAGGGGTGTCTTCATCAAGTTAGCACCCCAGGAGAGCCAATAGCAAGCGAAGAGTGAGAAGCCCCTGGGACTGGGCAGGCAAAAGAGAGAGCCCCTCCCCCTACCCGGCACTCTAGCACAGCTGGTCAGCCAGAGCACCCACAGATCATGGTGGGCTCAGAATCCACAGCTCTTGCCCCCCACCCAGTGGTGGTAGGTGGAAGCTGATGCCCGCTATCAGCATGAGGAAAAACAAGCCCTCTCTCTCAAACAGTATGCAAAAATATATTAGATCTCCAGACCAGAAGGAAAATGACAAGCACACAGAAGTCAATCTTGAAGGTACAGATACTGGCCCAGAGTCCTTCCATTCCCTAAGTTGTCTAGTAGGTTCCTTCTACTCCTGGTAGAGTGAGCTATCTAGTTTCAGTGTATTTAAAACACCTTTACATATACACTTCAGTTAAATGTGAAGATAGAGCTTTGACATTCTAATGGTGCCGACTTCATTAATCATTCTCTTTAGTAGGGCTGCACTGTCTCCTAGACCACAATTTTGGTGAAGTCTTATGACTCCACTTAACACTAAAACTGAAGTCCTTGATTTTAAACACTTCCCCTTGTAATGTTTGCTGTGTTCCAATAAACTCATTGATTTCTTCTGTGACTAGCTTACATATTGCTAATGACCAAATGTTCTTATTCAAGGCCACCCTAACAAAGATCATGCAAGAGTAACAAGGGTAAAACTTGGCGGTAGTTCATAATTTATTCAAATGTTTAAAATACTTTAAGTAGTTGTAGACCCATCTAGTGTCTTGTTCTACACCCTCTGCCCATTGCTGATTTTGGTTGTAGTTTTGTGGAAGTTGAGGTTTATACACAGGAAACATGATTGAGGTGGGCTCTCTACTCCTTGCCTCAGATCTGCTTCCAGTGAGCGAGGCCCAACAGCTCTCAGGCTAATACCTGAGAGCAACCATCTACCAATGGAATGCAAAAATCCATTAAATAAGTGTCCCTTCTTCCCAAGCTTCTGGCTGACAATGCTTTAAAGCTTCCTATATGTATGTCTCTCAGGAGCTTTCAGTGGAATCAAGTTTCCATTGATTCTTGGAATGCTTTCCTTCCTTGTCATTCTTCTGGTTCCCTCACTCCAGTTCTTTGGGGTTAATTCCCAAATAGACCACTTACAAAGTCTTTGTCTTGGGCTCTGCTTTTAAAGGAAGCTGAGCTACGACAGTTTGGAAGAGGTCTCAGAAAGCAGACTCGCAGCATAAAAATATGGAGCTAGAACGGTTTGAGAGTAATTATAAGTATCGCAGTGCTGTTGGTAAGTGAAGTGATGATAACCCCCAGCTTGATTCAGTATCACAATTACTGAGACTCGCCTCTGGTGCATTTGGATAAGGCACAGAATAAAGGGGACACATTTGGGTTATGCAACAGTCCTGGCACTTGAACAATGAGGACAATGGCAATTATAAGTTGTGGAGTTGGCCGGCACTTGCTCACTGCTTTGGAAGCCTGAAGAGATGACAGACTCAGAACAGCCAATTAATCAACTCAGGGCACATGGTGATAGCCAGGTGGCCTCCATGACAACGTTGAAAGACACCAGTGTGTTCTACAGCTAGAAGGCAGTACTAACTATATTCCGGAAGAGTGGCAGAGTTGCAAAAGAGACTAAACGCATATTACTAGCAGGTCTCCCATGCTAAAGCCAAGGACCTAACAAGGAAGAAGTAGGACTCTGAGACATGAGTTGAGGTCATCATAAGGAGATGAGCCCAAGAATATTGGGCCAGATTCCTTTGAATCCTCCAGGACGGCAGAAGTAGGCCCCTACCACCTGCAAGTGGCGAGCCACTGCCCATTGCCTGAAGACCATGATAAAACCTCATTTAAGGTAGATACCTTGCAAGATAATCCTTATCAAAATCATTCCTCCCTTTCTTTCATTGCATTGAGGCAAATACAAGTCAGCTCTCAGTGTAGCCTGAAGAGCGAAATACAATGCTTGCTTCGGGAGGAAATAAATATATTCACTGAAGTAGTTGCAGGAATCATAAAACAGATCTTGAGGGTGTTAGAAAGGGGGTGAGATGAATAGAAGGCTGGATAGGATGGTACTCTCCCATGAGTCAGGATTTAACATCTTGGAAATGACACCTGAAACTGGTCTTACACTGCTGATATTTTTCCTCGAAGCTTGGACATTATAATGACTTTTAGAAAGTGAGGTAGAAGTTCCAGAACTATATCAGCAGAGTATAGTGGTAAGGCTCAGACGCTCAGCGGGGTAAGAATAGTGTCATGTATTAGGCACATTCTAATAGAGAACTCACCGGCTGACCACATTCCCTCTGGGGGCTCAGAGGATACACCCTTCACTAGGACAATACAGAATGCATTTGAGAGGACAAGCCATCATTTATAAACTCAGTATGGGCTGTCTTCCCTCTGTAGGCCAGGAATGACAATAAGGGAGGCTGCCCTGAAACAGGACTCCCTAGTACAGACGGGGATGATAGTGACCAGAACTGGCACTTAGCCATTAGAGGCAGAGTGATTGTGATTGTAGTGGGCAGCAAGTCTGATGTAGCCACAAGTGTATCTTGACCTGCAGGGCTCTCTGACCATGCCTAATACACGATCATGTTCCTAGTGGTTAAGGAAGATGGGCAGCTGACTGGAGTGTTTGACTTGTAGACTAGGGGATAAAAACCCCAAGAGCTGGTAAGAATGGTGTTAACCACAGCAATCTGAAATCATGACCCTTTATCTGGTATACAGTTCTAAACCATTTCTCAGACCCAGACCCCATTGCTGAAGATAATAAACTGCATCCCTTCAAAGGATGCCTCTGGAAGGCCACTATATTCCATAACTATTCTAACCCTTTGCCAAGGCCATTTACCAGAGCTATACGTGGGGGAGTCACAAAGGGCTACTTAAGGTATCTGAGCTAAAACTCATACCAAGAGACTTAAAGTGCCATCTTGGTCCCTCAGAGGAGGGGCCAGATAAGCATTGTAGCTCAAGGCAGTCTCAGTGAGTCCACTGGGTTCAGAGATATATCCTCCATCCTGTGAAGTATTGTTTCCTGAGTCTTCGAATGCATACTTAAGATGAATAGACTTGAATCTGAAAGAACTCACAATTGATTCCTTGGCCTGAGATGTAGGGCATAGGTAGGAACAATTTCAAGGGCTTGGACTTAGTACTTCCTAGCATACTGGTTCTAAGCAATACTGAATCCTGGAATGAAACTGCAGAGAAATAGCACTAAAGACTCAAGATGGGGACTACTAGCACTGCATCTTTTATCACATTTATGGCCTCTGTAGGAACGTGATGCATCATCGCAAATGTTGACAAAGATTATAGTTCTCCATGTGAACCCCAGTTGCAGCTGTTCTGCTAGATGTGCTATCTTTATTAACACCAATATGATGCTTGATATGCTTCACGTACTTTATATGCTCTAGGAACACGGCAAGCATGTTCTTCTCAATCCCCATTAAGAGGATCTGAAGAAGTTTACACTTATGTGGGAAAGTCAACAGTACAACTTCACAGCCTTGCAAGTCTATTAACCATACTGTTCTTTTGGTATGTAGACCATAGGCTCTTGATCACCTTGACATACCACAAAATACCATATTAGTCCTCTTTGTTGATGTCACGCTAATTAGACCTGGTGAAAAGGAGTAGCAATTCTCTGGCTGCCCTAGACAGACATGCCAGATAGTGAGAGAAACCCTGCAGAGATAGTGTTCCCATATTTGTGAGGATTTTCAAATTCTGGTCATCTGATATGTGCCTGGACATCTCTAAGGTAAAGAACACATTATTGCACCTTGTACCCTCTACAACCAAAAAAAGAACTCAATTTTTGGCAGCATATAACACTTGGGAACATTTCTCCAACACATTTTTCAGGTTACGCTGAAGGCTTCTAGTTTCAAATGGGGCCCGAAGACAGTCTAATCCAACCAATTCCAATGATACCACAGACATCTTTGGTACAAAAGAAGGCAATAAAGAATGCACAGCAAGCCACAACTTGAGAGACCTAAAGTTTCTAGAACAAAGTCATGTTAACTGCAGCATAGAACTATTCAGTCATAAGACAGCTGACATACCACTAGGCCCTCCGAGACTGAGGGTCTAGCTTTGGGACAGATGACTATGAGACTGGAGTTGGCCATCATGAGCCAGTGTAGACAGATCCTCCAAAGCATAAGTTTGGGTGGGCACACTAGAAAGCCTTTGAAAAATGGACGTAGTACATTCAGGTGATGTATGAGGTCTTGAGGGCACAAGTTATAGAAGCAGGTGGTCCAGACCCAACATCACCTACCTTGTTCTCTAAGTTCACTCCTATTACCTCATGGGGAGTAGTTTCTTACAATCAACCAACAGGAGGAAAAAACCTCAGCTCTAGTTCAAAGCTCAGTGAAGGTGCTAGCACAATGTCCACTGTTGCTGCATTATAGCCCTACTAGGGCACAGCCCCAAACAATGATAAGGAAGAGCGTCTTATGGACAGAGCTTCAAAGAGTATATCTAATCACATGTTGAAAGGGAAGTGACCTAGGATATACAGGGACTTCTAGGAAAATGGCCTTGCTGTTTGGCCAGGTGCCTGGAAGAGATGAGAATGGAAGAATGGATACATAGGTCTGAGAAAGGAGTGTCATTGGATCCACAGCAGGGGTCATCTGTGTGCCTCACATCAGTGCTCAGAAGACATCCAAAAGAGATACCGAACAACGCGATGAACAGATCGACCACTCTATTTAAAGTCAACCAGCCTCTGTCCTTGGCCACTCTAGTGCTTCCTCAAGTGACCCATGAATGAAGTATTCATGGTGGCAGGAATGGAGGCTCCTACATGAGCCCAATAGCATGAACTTCCTCTCAAAGGGTTATCTAGCTACTGCTACTGCTGAATATCTAACCTGTAAGCAGCATAGGCCTTACATCTTGATAGTGGCCTTCTCTATATAGTACCATCCTTCAAAGGAGATTGACCAGCCACTTGAGGATATGTTGATTATTGGGTCCCTTCTGTCCTGGAAGGAGTAGTGATTTGGCCTTGTTAGAAATATGTATTCTCGGTATGGGCTTGCCTCTCCTGCTCAGTGTCTTGGCTAGCAGCACTACCCAAGGGCTCACTAAGTGTCATTTATGTAGCATTGTCTCAGACTAAGGAATCCATTCTATAGTGAATATACAACAGGTATGTGACCAAGAGACCTATTCGTTCTACCAGATCGTCTGAAACCTGCAAGCCCAATAGAATGTGTGACCAGGGAACCAGGCAGAGAATTGAGGATTTGATCCATAACTATGTGATGGTCTGTCAAATGTTTTTCAGAACAAGAAACTATATGTTCTGTTTTGCAGAAACTGATGTCCTCATTTTGCAGATGTTGCTATCTTGCAGAGAAACTCATGTTTGCAGCAAGATCCCTGCAAATTGTTCCAGCTCCAAGCATCCTAAAGTTACCTTAAACTCATTAGCATCTTAAATTCTCCTCCTCTGGGATGGTCCAAGCAGCCATTTCCAGATCAGGCAACGCATGCAGTAGCATGTTTATCTGTTATGCATGTGCCATGAATGAGCATGGTTGTCATATAGTTGTTACAAATAAACCTGTTTTCCTCTGCTCTCTTGCCTATAAAGTTGCCACTGGCACTGAGGTTGGGGAGACATTGCTTTTGGGAAGTTACAGGTGTTCTCCATCGCTTGTGCAAGCAATAAACCTGTTTCTTCACCTACTTCTGCCTTGGTTGTGCTTTTTGGCTCTGCACTCACCAAGAGGCAAACCCATTGAATTCAGTTACAAATAGTCTCTTAAAGGTGCAGCTAAGGCACCAAGAAAGCAAGACACAGAATCCTTCAGTATGTGGGCACAGGCTTTAAGAATGAGGTATATGCTTTAAACCAATAGCTATTATATGGTGTCTTCTCCCCAACAGCTAGAGAACATGGGTCTTGGAGGCAAGGGGTAGAAGAAGTACCCCCTTTATCATCTTAGACCCGCTTGAACTTGTGCTTCTTTTCCATATACATTTATGTTCCATTGGCCTTGAAGTTCTGGTTATCTGGGAGGGAAAGTGGAAGAAGAATGCCTCTACCAGGACACAGTAAAGGGTCTACTAAATCTGAACTCATGGTAGTGGACCAGCAGACAAAGGAAGGAGTTAAGTTTATTGGCAGGAACAGATAACCGCTATCATGTTGAGATACGGTTGTTGCTACATAATGCAGATAAGTGTGTCTGGAACACTTGGAATGCTTCTTGGTGATTCCATGTTTTAGATAACTGTATAGGTAATTGCAGCAATTGCGTGACAGGGACTTAAGTAGGGCCTCAATCCTCTTAGAACAATGGTCTTGGTTATACCAATAGGCAAGCAATCCAAACCAGCAGAAGTGCAGGCAGAAGATGAAGGGAATGCAGAATGAGTGGTAGGGAGATGAGTATCAGTTATCACCTCAGGACAAATTTCAGCAAGAGGACCTGCAGCACATCCCACTAACTATCCTGTAGTCATCTTTGTGTTCATGAAAGCACTGCTGCTTCTCAATATACCCGACTCAGGGATGTAAGTGACAGGGTAGTAAGTCTAATCGCAGAAAAGATGGCATGGTACTGTCAGAAGCAAATTTAAACCAAGTCCAGGGATTTTCACGGACACCTGTGGCCACCTTTCAAAAATGTTAATCACAGCATCCTACTAGATTTAGTTACAGATTATTACATATGAAGAATGAGGAAAAATGCAAAGCGTATATTGTTTTGTGACCCTATTTTTCAGTCAAGTTCTTGGGCCATTCTCGTGAGAGGCTACTGCCATGTTTTAACAGGATTGTGACTGTGTTAGGTTTTACTTTATAGGGGGGAGGGTATTGCTATTCGAGCTGTGTTTTCTTTATACAAGACTTTCCCAGTTTTCCTTAAGATGGATTTCTAGATGTGCAACTGTTCAAAGGACATAGTGTCGTAGTTCTTGTCACTGTGTCATCTCGAGATCTGACCTTAGATCATGAACAGTTTTACTGTGCCCTCATCAGCATGGATCTGCTATTAGTGACAAGATAGTCACTAGCAACATTTGATTTGTTCCCTCATGTTTTCAGAAGTCAAAACCTGGCAGATACTAACAACCCAGTAGACAAACGGGCCAATGATAGACCCAAATTCACAAGTAGAGCCAGCAAGCAAGACGACATTGCTCCGTCTTTGGCATCCTTGTCAGCCTGGGAAGTATTTTAAGGAAATCAGATCAAAATAAGTCCTTGCTCTTGGCTTCAAACCTAGGTCAGTGACCAGTTACTGGTGTCTGCAAAAATTGTGCACTGATGTTGAATTCACTCCTTGTATCTCAGGCTAAATCATACATCCATTAGATGAGTTTGAGCAGATTAGTACTCCATCCTCTCTGAAAGGGCAAGACACTAAGTCAGGTTCAAACTATGAAACAATGTTCTTCCCTTCTATAGTGATAGATTTGCTTCAGGCACATGGACACAGCTCGAGACTACTTTTCCCAGCCTTTCTTGAAGCTAGCTATAGACACATGACTAGACCCTGGTTAATAAGATTGAGGTGAGATATGTTTTGGGTCATTCTCTTGAAAGTATGTCTTCCTTTTCCCCATTTTCCTCCCTCAGTTTGGTATGCTGTAAGTATTGTGAACTCACTGAGAAGCCCAATGTGGCAAGCTGGATCCATGATGACACTTGAGCCTGATGCTGTTAAGCAGTACCCAGTCCTGTGATTGAGTCACCCCTCCCCTGATCCCAGAACTGTTCCATGAAGATGCTTTACCCCCTCACTCACTCCATCTTTCTCACACCATGTCCTGAGATTAATACCTGAAGATCTACCTAGTAGCTATTTAGATATAGAATTAGATATAACCATGGAGAATAGAAAAATAATCCTATAAAAATAAGTGAAAGCTTCAAATTAACAAGTGGAAGGGTTACTGGAGAGAAAGTTGATCAAGTCACTGTCTCCGATTCTGCTTACAGGGAAACCAGCAGAAGCTTCTGTACCAGTAGTTTACTTGGGGACATGCTCATAGGGAAGAGTGAAGGATACGGACAGAGGGAGGCCAGTAGAAGGCTGCATTAAGTTGGCCACCAACACCAGCAACTGGTTGCTCCTTCAGCAGAATCACCCAAGCAGCTTTGTGAAGTTTGTCTCAGGTCTTAGGGGAAGATAAAGAGATGCATTCTATCCATCGGCTCCCAGCTCCCATCTGTCAAGACTTGCCTCTACCTGCTAACTATCCCATACTACCAGGTTGCGTAGGAATGCCCTGTGGACTCAAGAGCATCCCATACCTCTAAGCTAGAGAAAAGCCCTGGGGCAAAAACTGGGGGGGCAGCTGGCATGAGACTGAGTTGAGGTACTGTCAATTTACAACAGCAGCCATAGTTGCAATCAAGGTGAGGAAGAGGGGATTTGAAATGGCACACAAAAGGAGTCAATCCTCTTTCTCACGTTCATTGGTGTGTTAAGTGCAAGAGATGTAAGTCAAGTCAGGTTTAAGGACCAGAATGACATTTCCTACATCAAGAGTTTCATAGGTTTTTTTTTTTTTTTTTTTTTTTTTTTTAGGAAGAAACATGCTTAGGAGTTGCAAAGGATTGGAAGTAACAGGAGTAGCCGAAACAAGTGCTAATAAAGTAGTAACAGAAAAACACCTTAGTAAAGCAAGATAAGACCAAAAGCATTAAGCTGTGAGAAGGAATGATACTTTTAAAAAATCAGGTATCCAGGGGCTGCCCGGTGGCACAGTGGTTAAGTTCGTGTGCTCCACTTTGGCAGCCCAGGGTTCGCAGGTTCGGATCCCAGGTGTGGACATACACACCACTTATCAAGCCACGCTGTGGCAGGTGTCCCACATATAAAGTAGAGGAAGATGGGCACGGATGTTAGCTCAGGGCCAATCTTCATCAGCAAAAAGAGGAGGATTGGCAACAGATGTTAGCTCAGGACCAATCTTCCTCACCAAAAAAAAAAAAAAGTTATGTCTTAATGGATTATATACCAAGTCCGACTATGTTCAGGTTTGAAGTGAGAATTCCTAGAAACAACTTCCTTGAAAGATCAAGGAGAAATACGAGAAACAGGAAGCTTAAAGAATGATTCAGTCTGGTAGATACGTAGAACTTCACACCTTACAAAGAGAAGATGCATTCTTATCTCCACATAATATTGGTGAAACCCTTGAGTGTGAGCCTATGAATAGCCCTTTGTGAGCACAGTGGGGCCACTGGAATTAAGTTGAATGGCATTCTGTCTTATTCTCTTCTGCAGATTTTTGATCTTCACTTCTGCTTGTACAAGGCCTGAAACGCTTCCATTTTGAATCTCATAGCCAACATTGGTTTTGCCCTTCAATGTCAGCCTTGTTTTGGACTGTATTATTTTGACCCACTGCCTCTTCAACTGGCCCCCAGCACCTGCCCAGCTTCCGTGATGATACCGTTGGCTCCCAGTATGGTTATTAGAGCCTGATAGAGCCTGGATGCCTTCTGAGTTTCAGTTCACCTTGACATCAATTGACTTCCTAGTAATAGAATGTTCAGTTGTGGAGGGAATAGGGGCTTCCAACAGTGGACTGATGAGACTTAGCTTCACACAAGTCATTACCTTGTACCCCCCAAATAAGTTATTTTAGGAGGAGTAGGCTGAATGTTACCCTAATCGTAGTGAGTTAAGTCAAAGGCCTTGCTAGTTGGCCACGGATGCTAAGGGTGAATCCTAGCAGGCAGTGCCGACATTTGGTAGTTTGTACCCTATGTCTTTGCTGAATGATAACAACTCACTATACAGGTCAAGTCGTGGAGACATTCAAGCAAGTGCTATCTGCCTTCAAGCATGCCTCATCTACAGCTGCCTTTTACGTAGGGTGCCCAACCAGTCCCGGTTTGCCTGAGATGTTCATTTAGTAGTGAAAGCACCTTAC
Organism: Diceros bicornis minor; assembly: GCF_020826845.1. Lineage (NCBI taxonomy): Eukaryota > Metazoa > Chordata > Mammalia > Perissodactyla > Rhinocerotidae > Diceros > Diceros bicornis. The sequence goes on along the minus strand of NC_080753.1, from coordinate 25,125,660 downwards.
TCCTGGGCAAAATGGGGCATTGAGTTAAAAAAAAAAAAAAAAAACCAGCAAGCTCATGAAATCACTCCCTCTGCCTCCACCCCATTCATTTCTTCACCCGGGCTTAACAATCCAAAACTAGCAACCAAAGTACACGAGAGACAGAAGCGTAGGGGCATACTGCTCTTCAATGTGCTTTTGCCAGGAAGATCAGGAACACCTAAATCTTGCCCCAGGTAGCCTACCCAGGGGATTTCTATGCTGGATTGTTATAATGGACTTATAACCCAGACCCCCTCAGGGCCTACTGCACACAAAATAACTCGAGTCACAAGTAGAGCTATGTATGAGCCTCACAGAACCTGTGAGCAGAGCATTATGAGAGGTCAAGTATAAGACCTTGCTTAGGACCCTGGCCCAGAGATTCGAGACCTTAACCGCCATATGAAGATGAATGAATAGCCACAACCCACAACTGATTTGGACCTACATACCAAGGTATAGGTATGCCGAGAGTGAGGGTTACACACCCAAGCTGGTGCAAGGAAGGATGTGGCTGAGACCCGAAGGGAGTGCATGCTGCAGCTGACAAGGAGCCCCAACGACAGACTGGTGACTACTTGTTGACGGCTTAGCCTGACAATGGAATCTGCTATCTCACAGCAAGCAGTGGCTTTCCCGAGAAAGTCTCAGACCTGTGCGAGAGCCATTCACGCCCTGTATTTTTAGGGTCATTAGTCTCCGTTTAGATGACAGTACTGTCAGCTAGCCTCAAGTCAGTCCAAACCCTGGAACTAAGTCCCCAGTTTTGTTATAAAAACTTAACTACATCACAGAGTCAGAAAATGGGTTCAGTAATTCCAGTTCCAGTGTCATTGTATTTTACTTATTTCGTTCGGTTCTCCCACCACTATCAAGCACACACACGTCCCCATCACCCGCGGAGACTTTTATTCTATGTTTTAAGTCTAATAAGTGCCATGGTTTTGTTCAGTTTGGCCATTTGTTACTATCGTAATGCACACATCATAGCTTTACCTCTTTCCCAGCCCCACTACTTCCATTTAGGAGGATTAAGATGGGCCAGAAGATTGTGTGTTTCTAGTTTTTGGTAACTAATACCACCACTGATGTTTGAATGGGCCAAGTTGAATTCTGTGCACAGACAACTTTTATGTATCTTTCGTTAAGCATAAAATTAATGGCACCCCTCTTTATTTTGCTTAAGCTATTTGCTTCAACTCCTTACCGCTAAGCTTGCGACATTTCCCTATGACACTGCCAGCTATACCGGCAAGTTTGTCACTCTTGACTGCATGGCCACTAGTTTATGCCTCTTCTTCCATGTGATCTAGATCAATCCTGAGAAGTTTTGCAGATACTGCCACAATTTTTAGTGTACAGAAGTTTAAATTTTGCTTCCTAATCAAATCAATGGAAGTAAAAAAGACACCATGTCTCCTAGATTTTGGTAGGTATTCCGATCCAAGAGTTTAAGTCTTAATTTGACAGGAGGCAAATAGCAAAACTACTTTGAAGGTTGCAAACAATCTGCCACCCTATTTAATACTTTAATTTGATAAATGCTTTCACAATAGTTTACGTATAGTGATACTTTCTGGCTTTGTTTTAAAACAAGAATAGATCAATAGACAGATCAAGAGAGTGCATGAGTAGTATATTAAGTGTGCACAAGTAGACTAGTCACAAAAGTACAATGGTCTGCCATCTTGTTTACTCTTCTAGTAGGAGCAATAGGTCAAGTTCACACTTGTCAATGGGCTGAGGTTTCCTGTTTAAGTGTTGATCTTTCAAAAGATAAGAGAAGTCTGAGCCGGTCAGCTGGCTCCCAAAGCTTCAGAGCCAGTAGGATCTCAAAAAGGAGATCTTAAAGAGTTTGCCCTTTACATACCACTTACCATTCTGGTTTCTTCCGTTCTGACATCCAGTAATTGATCTTGGATTCATGGCTGAAATCTGCCTTTTGATTTTGACTGGACTGGATGATCTAAGCTCTCATTTCAAAGCTTACACTCTGGTTTGCTTCTGGGATGGTCAGGCTACAATGCTATTCCAGCTTACCAGAATCATCTTTGGGAAAGCCAATCAAGGATGGGGCAACTCCTCATGCTCCATAGAGGAACCTCCTTTCCTAGAGTCCTTCAAAGTGCTACTCCCTGGTTAACCCACATTTTGGCCACAGTCATCCCTATACTTCAATGCTCAGCAGCAACTAGGCTTATGTACCCCAAGAGGCCCCGAGGAGCCCCATGAATCCAGAGGACTCAGTACCCACTTCCCATGGAATGGGTGGGCATTATCAGGCACCTGAATTGGAAGAGTGATCTTACATCAGGCCATTCAGATTATTTTTGAAGAAATTGTCTTACTCAAAATCTAGTTGATCTGGGGGCTCTTAGAAAAACTACACCAACATATCACACAACCTGTTCATCAAAACTATAGTCTGTGTCACCCGCCCTACCAGGTAGAAAGATCAGAACTTACCCGAGAATACTTTTTTGGAAGGGCTAATCCGAACCCATTTAGGATAAATTGGTTCATATACCTTTGGGCAACCTACAACCTGGTAGATCAATTACCTTGAATCTGACTTGAAGCATGTCTTTGCTAAAGATCTCCTTTTTCAGTGAGGAATGAGTTCCAAGTCTGATCTCTCTAGTCTCTAAGATACTATTCCAGGGCTCTCTGCCTGAAAGGGGAAGAGATCATACAAGGGATGAGCCATTAGTCAAGCGGGTTAAACTTGATGCAAGAATCACACTTAAATCCACTTGGGCCCATCAAGGTTCCATCCCAGCAGATGTCATGAATGAGCACCTGGCCTAAGAGAGGGGCCGCTAGGACTCATCCATGTAGTGTTCAATACAACAAGCAATTAGAAATCAATAGGATAGATAAAGCATGGTGAGTTTGTCAATGCTGGATGGCAATTACAATAAGTTGTGTCACACTAGTCCATATAGCATGACAAGACTGATGCTCATGTTTTGCTGATAGCACCTGTCAGTAGGCTCTGTTTCAATTCTGTCATAAGGACATTGTGAAGTGACAATCTGCATGTGCCCCACTTAGGGCTATGTATGTTCATAATATTTCTCTACTTTCACATGGAATACCTAGTCCATAGCTTTCTCTTCCCACATATATACCAAACAAACAGGAATCAGGGACCCTTTGATTGAGAGCCTTAGGTCTACTAACCAAGTCCACTGAATCTACAAGGCTGCCTCCCATTGCAATGTTAAGACAGACCTTATCCAAGAGTCTTGGGGTAAAAGTTCTAGCTCCTTACCTACCAGGCCCACGGAGCTCGTATCCTGGATCATCCAGGCATTGAGTCTTAGTTGTTATAAGGACATGGTATAATATAGGCCCGGAAGGTCTGAAGGTCTAACTTGTATCTAATACCCTGACCTCAATGTTTTATGGCCCCACTCTAACTTGATACTTATGTTCTACCCTAGCTGGGATTGAAGGAGGACACATTAGATGTGACCAAGAGGAGTTGGGTGGCATTTTTCTTCATTCCTTTACTGTTTCCAACTACCAACCCTTAGGATTCTTCCATTCTGATCCTGGTAAGCTGCCTCAACATTTCCTCCTTTAAGGTTGGCCATTGCCTGGAGCTAGACCCAATTTCAGTGGCTACCTCAAGACATCTGCCCCCTATGATTGTGCTTTGCTTTGACAAGTTCTAGCCTTGCACTATTCTTGAACTAAGGCTGCTCCAGTTCAGTAAATAGGTTGGATGGTTCTCTGCTCCAGTAAAGTTCATAGTGCTAGATCTCCTTCATCCCTTAAGATTTAACTCTGAGTTGGCTTTCAGTTGGTTAAGCCAACAGATGCATAGGATAAGTCACTGTGCATCCTCACCTCATACTGAGTTTTTATATCAAGTTGCTTGAAGTCCATAAAGAACAAATGCCTCAACTTGGAATTGGCAACTAAGTAACTCCTGGGAGATCGATGCAGGTAAGAAGTTCCATTCAGAAAACAACTTTCACTTTGGAGAAGCTCGTATGGTCATGCAAGGAATGTATGTCCCTGAAGGCTCAGTACTAATGAATGATGGAAATGGTCTCAATAAATCCAGGCCTTCATGAATGTCTAGGAGACAGCCAAGAGCTATCCCAGGCAGCTAACCAGGATATGTTACCTTGTGCTACCTGAACACTCAGGATTAATGAGAATCATATCGAGGCTCCAGTTAGCGAGGTTAGGTCACAACACAGAACAGACAGTAATATCTCCACAGTGGGAAAAAGTGGGTTATTCCCTAGAAGAACTGTAGGACCTGGCTAACACAGAAGCAGGAACTAGAACATTTCTAAGGGCAGAATATACCTGTACAGACGAAAGTATTGATGAATTTCTTGTGACTCAGCATTTAACACCTACAGCAAGAGTGCCTGGAACGCAGTCCTAACCTGCTGGGATGGCTCCCTGATGCTTGGGCACAGTGGCCTGTAGTAAATGAGGGGTCAAGACTCAGAAATGGTAATGGTAGCATGGATAATATGACCAGATAACCCACCACCTGACCATGTTCCCTGGAAGAGCCCATCCTTCATTAGAGGGATAATGAACACACAAGTGAGAGTTACTGACATACTAAGAAGCCCAGTGGGGCTGTCCTCTGTGGGTCAGAGCTGTCTGGTGTCAGTCGGCATGATAGAAGTCTAGAGCAGGGACCATGTGGCTGCACTTAACTGCTGAGGAATGATGGGCATAGGAGCCATAGCATGTAGCAAGCTCAGGGTGGTCTTGACCTGCAAGAATCTGTGGTAATAGCTTACCAGACCATGTTATGCCTAGGGGTGAGAGGTAGGCAGCCAACAAAATTACTTGATCTGTATAATCAAAGAGATCAAGAACAGAGGAGAAGGCAAATAGCCATTGCAAAGAAGTCATGACCCCTGTGATGGCTTTTTTGGTGTCAGCTTGGTTAGGCTTCCGTGCTGGTCATTAAGTCAAATACTAATCTAGGTGTTGTGCAAGTATTTGAAATGTGATTAAAGCACTTAATCATTTGACTTCATACAAGGGGGATTATCCTGGATAATCTGGGCGGGTTTGATTCTATCAGTTGCGAGTTCAATCTTGCACATGAGTCTCCTTTCCTAACCACCTATGGACAATAGCTTTGGCACATGCCCGCGAGTTCCAGCCTGCCTGTGATCTTTCCATCTTGACTGCCAGCCCTACCAATTTCAGACCTGCTTCACCAACCCCCACCATTGCGTAGGCCAATTCTTTGTAATAAATCCAGCCTATTTATATATCCCATCCTACAAGTTCTGCTTTTCTGGTTGAACTCAAATGTGATCCCTCACACAGTTCCTGTATTTAAGTTGCTAAACTCAAAGTCCATGGATTTAAAGGGAAGGATGTTTCCCTTAAAGAAGCCCCTGCAATGTCACAGCAAATAACAGTAAATACTCCCCCCACTCTTCTCCAATAGGAACCTATAGCCCACTTACCTGGGTAACTAATGGAGAAAGGGGAATACTCAGACCTTTCAAAGGCTGTTGGATAGAGGGTCTGAACTGACACTGATATCAAGGAGCCTCAAGGTCTGATCACAGTCCCTTTGGTAGAATGGGGAAGGGTATGTTCTCTGGTCACATTATCCATGCTACCATCACCACCTGAGTCTTTTGACCTCTCATTTACTACCAGCCACTAGGTGACAAAATGAGACCAAAAGAATATTACAGTGGCCCCAATGAGTCTGTAGATCTACTCTGGTCATTTTCCTGATCCCTGAGTACCTAGTCAGAGGGACGCACACAGCAACTGACAAACTTCACGCTAGTTCCCCAGCCCATGGAGCAAAAGCCATGGTGGGAAAGGCCAAGCAGAATCCCCTAAAACTGTTGCCCAACCACAGCCAAGAGTAATTCAGAAGCTATACCATATCCCAAATTGAAGATGATTCAGGATCTTCCACCCCTGGCACTATCATCTGCTTGAATCTCCAGGATGACTCCCAGAAAAACGAGATAGATCATGGCATGAAGCTGGACTATATAAACTCAAAATGGTCATTCAGTTTCTAGTTGCTGTGCCAGATGTGGCATCACTACTACTGATCAGCCCCCTTGGGCACTTAATTGAGGCGATTGGTCCGGCAAACTCATTCTTCTCAACTCCTATAGGGAGATTGAAGCTGTTCACACTCACTTGGGAAGAGCAGCAGTACCCTCTCTTACCCCAGGGGTCTATAGATTTTTCCTGCTCTGCTACAATAGTCTTAAATGCCTTTTACAGTCTTGAGATTCTGAAGACCACCACACTGCTCTACTATATTAACGGCAAGTGTTCAACCTGATGAGCAAGAAGCAGTTGATGCCCTTCTTAGGATATATGTATGCCAAAGGGTGGAAGATAATACTGGAAGGGGTTTAAGAGGCCTGCCATATTTGACTTAGGGGGCCAGTGGTTTGAGGTATGCCAGGGGTAAGCCACTCCGAGATCAAGGATGAGTTACTCAATTAGCACCTTATGTCTCCTACCCCTTGGTAGGCCTCTTTGGATTTGAGAGACAGCATAAACACAGGTTTGGGAAATAGTACTGTGAGTAGGGCCTAGAATGAGAGGGATCTACAGCAGGTTCAAGATTCAATACAATCTTCCCTGCAGTTTGGGCCCTATGACCCCACATGCTAGTGGTGTCAAAGGTACATATGGAAGATAATCACATAGGGTTCTGGCAGACAGGTTCTGCAGCACAGAGCTATTCACTGTTCAAAGCAGCTCCTGATCTGCTCCCAGGCTCTAAGAGGTGCAGAGTGTCTGAGTACAAGACATCAAGTGACTATGGAACTAGAGCTGCATTTTGTGCATGGTATTTCAGACTTAAGCCTGGGCACATCAGAAACTCATTGCACAACAGAAGTGGTACAGAGGGTGCAATACACAGGGGCCCAGATCCCCCATGTCACCTATAACTCACATCTAGGCCCTATTGGGGGTTTCTCATGATTGGTTGGAAGACAGGTCTGGTTCAAGACGGTCAGCTATACATCGATGTGAGTCAAAACAAGATGCTGCACTGTGATCTCATTCATGGCCCTGGAAAGCAGTGGTGAGAGAGGTCCTCCCAGTAGGCAGCGAGTCAAGCACTATATCTGATCATCTGCTTGGTGAGAAGGGATATGTAGACAAGGCTAAGGGCACAGACTCCTGAGTAGTGGCCAATGGCTTGGCTGGGTGGTCAGGGGCCTGGAAGGGACAAGATTACAAAATGAGAGACAAGGAGCCCTGGGAGAAAAGATGTGGATAAACCTACGGGAGCTGCTGAAGCATGCAGATTTTGTTCCTTCATACCTCTATAGCTCAGAATCTTATGGAAGGCTGTTAACCTTGTGCTTGGCCCCTCTAGTCCCTTTGGAGCCATGAATACATATTGTGCGATACTGAACCAAATATCCAGGTTGGGTAACTGGAGCTGAAGCTTGACCACAAGTCTTATCAGGAGCCAACTTAGTAGGGTGGGCCCTTTCCAGAAACAACTGACCCTCAGGCTGCAGCTTTGAATGTTAGCTTAATGTTCAAAGGTAGACATGCATCTGTGTGCACTGACCTTCAGATCCTGTATCAGCTAGTTCACATGACCTCTAGTATACTCCTCTCAACCTATCATGTCAGCAGTTGGGGGTCTTCTCAACTAGTTACCTGGAAACACCAGGTGGGGACTTCCGCCCCCCCATCCTGATGCTGCCAGGCACACCTCCCAAGATGCCAAGATTTAGTATATAGCAGATGAGGAAAGAGGAACCCTACTTCTTCCCTCAGGTATGGAGGTTGTTAGGGGGGCCTGCTCCTCTCCAAGCTAGAAGGATGGAGAAAGTTCTGTGTGTCAATCAGGGTCCCAATAGGAAACTGAGTTAAACAAATGGTTTGAAAGAAGAATGAAAGAAAACCTTAGTGGAATGTAAAGGATTAAAATGAAAAAGGATGAGGCACCAGGGGCTAAGCAATGATGAGAAGCAACAGCCAACCATAAGGCCAAAAAGGAAAGTGTCACCTGAGCCCAGTGAGAGCCCGACTATGGAAGAGGGTCCCACCTGGCAAGAACAGCAGACCAGAGGGCCACACACGCTGAGATGTAGCTGTAGAGAGGGAAGCGGGAAGTACCCAAACCTCTTACCTTCTAAGCCAGCGCCTCTCAGTGACCAAAGCCACCTGGATGTCAGCTTTCAAAGGAGACTGAGTGACCCAGTCCATAAGAGTTCACCCTCTACTGAAGAGCAGAGTGGAGAATAGATCCCCATTAAGGAGGGTTGGAAAATAGCCAGCTCGCTTGGGGACCAATGGGGAGGTGAGAGTCACAAGGGAGTAGCCTTATAACACTTTGTCCTCCCCCTAAGTACGGGTCTCTGCACCCAGTCTTTACACAGGTCCCACCTGCCAGGGACTGCACAGGTTGGAGTGAGCCTGGACTGGAGCTCAGAGGACCCTCCTACAAGGAACGAACTGGATTCCCCAACAGCTAGCTGGGGATTCAGAACCGAGTCATCATGATTTGGAGAACTGCAACATTTTCATCCAAAAATATGGAGTTAAATCCCTGGTTACGGAGCTAGCCGACGTGGCAACCTGTCACAGCTGCAGAATTCACCAGCAGCCTTAGCCTGGGGATTTTCTTTACATGTGGCTCCAGGTGCAGTTTAGTTCCCACACCCCCTTGCTCCCTAAACAAGATTAATCTCGTTTTCTTAGTCCTGTTGGGGGGGGGGGTCAGCTGCCTCCATTTTCTAGTTGAGTTAGATGAGATAAATCAATCCTGATTAAAGAGGCATTATCCTCCTGTTAGAGGAGATGCCAGAGTCTCAGCTTGGGAAAGCTGTATTGGGGATTTAGGGGGTGGGGACACGGAGGAAGGGAATCACCAGTCTAGGGATTCTTCTTTAATGAACAGGAGGTTAAACATGCCTTTCATCAGTTTGCTTTTTTAGCATAGCACTGTTTGCTATTTGAAAACTTTGTCAATACTACAAATGTAATTTTAGTCAACGTTAGAAAGATGTCTAGCAATAAGGAATACGGCTTGAAGAGGGCAATGCACTTAGAAAGTTGAAATAATATAAGATTTGAACTGCATACTATGATCAACCCACTTCAGAAATAGTGTTTTCCACAACAGTGACAAAATAATCCCCTGGGTTGCTTTCAACACGAGCTCACATCCAGGCCACATTTCCTGGCACTCAATCTCACATACCTAAACGAACCAAGTATTCTTTGAAGCTGTAGCTGACATATCTGGTGCCCCAACTCACCAGCTCAGACCTACTGCCAATTTCACCCATGGCCTGAATCTGAAGCCTTACTGCTGATTTCAGACACCAGCTCCACACACGCATCCACTCACTTCAAGCTCACAGCACTTTACCCAGAGTGAGCCCCTCCTACATTCACTTTCTGCTCCAGGGCTCCCCCAATTCTGTGGATACAGGCAAGAGCTTGCTCAACTTTAAAGAATTCTGCTGTGCAGAAGCTGATCACTCTTAGCTCCTTTATCCCTTAAGTAAATAATTCCTGGAGGTGTTTTGAACAGATCTGGGAGGTCTCAGCAGAATTAAGTCTGATACTAACACCCTCCCTTTTCTTCCTTCTGTCTCCTCCCTACTTCTTTGGACCACATTCCAAATAAGCTATCCATAGATGAGTCCTCGTGTCAGGCTATTTTCAAATGGAATCCAGGCTAAGACAGGATCCCTTCATACTCAGCCAGATAGGGCACAAGCCCATTGCCTCAGCATGAGTCAGTTGAATGTTTCGCAAATCAAGTGAACTATGGAGTTAGACTGGTAGAGAAAGTTCTAAATCTTAAGCTTGGCTTAGGCAGTGGAGTCACTTGATCTCCACTTCAAGTTTAAGGAGCAAGTTCTAGGTGGTCATGACTAAATCTGAAGCTCAAGGATCAGAACAGACAAATTCGAGTTAATCCCAGCACTCCTCCCAACTCAAGGGGAACTGCGTCTTTCCTGTGTTCATTATTTGGTCACTGAGCACTGAATAGCTTCCCCACACTTCGTCTTTCACAGACCTGAGACTCTTTCTTCAAGGGCCATTTAGAAAGCTTTCTTGGAATTTAACAGCAGGAATTGGGTGGGTGAAAGGGAAGGATTACTAATCTCCTTTCAGGAGATAGGCATTTGACAAATGCACGCCTTACACGAACTTCAGAGGCACGTCTTGAAGCAGATGGAGTCGGTGGTAGTTGGTAAGTAGAGATGGACTAAGCCTGTCTAGTTAGGCACTTCAAGGAGGAAGGCTCAAGAGAAAGGCATACACACATACACATTAAGGGATTATTCAAGCAAGTCCACCTTGACATTTCCTGAGGGAGCTACTAACGCCCAAGTGCCAACATTAGATGGTGTTTTCATTTCAATATGGAATATGCTTCAGTCCTCTGAACTGACTCATACTGCCATTCCATTAGTACCCTACACTTCAGAATTTCACCACCAGCCCTAAGTCTTCTGGAATCTTGCATGACTAAGCAGCTGATGAATATTCTGTTTAATCACATAAGAACTTTCCCTTTACATAGTTCTGTGCAGAAAGTTGCCTGTAAGTACAAGTAGGCATTAATAGCCTCAAGTTACCACAACTCCCATGCAATTCAAGTCTGAATAGACAGTGGCAATATTCAACCTTCCCCTCACAATTTCATATCAAAGTTAAAGCTTTACCAGTCATAGTATCTTAATCTAGACCTGTTCATTTACTACTTGTCTTGAAGCTGGGAGCTGGCTAGCATCAATTAGGCGTGCACGTGTGCCTCTTTTGGCAGAACAGAGCCCTCAGGGTGAGGTCAGAAGTTTCTAGAAGGATTCTCAGAGGGTTGAGCTTCCCAGGGTTTCAACAACTTTAAGGAAGCTAATGGCTGAGTCTATGGTATATCCAGTTTGAGGGAGCTCATAGGAAAGATGTCCATCCTAAGAAATGTATCTAGATCGAGTTAGTTTCAAGGAATCTATTTCTCATATATAAAGCTCAAAACTTCTTCACATAGTGTGACCGTAAGTATTACTTTCTAGTTCTAACAGTCACCTTTCTAGTCTTGGAGTTTCACCAAGTTTGAAATAGTTTTCTCTTTGTTCAGATCCACTAGTTAACAGATGAGAAATGGTCAGAGGAAGACCAGAAATGCTGGGCAGAGGAAAAAATGTAAGCAAAGGCTCAAGTTAGCAGGGACAGTACAGCAACAACGGAGGGCATGGTAGGATCCTGGGTCATTCCTGCCCAAACCCAACTTCTCAGCATCCCCAGGCTGTCAGAGGAGGTATAGAGAAGGCCCCCAGGTTTCCCTGGAAAGATGGTAGGTCTAGGCTTCACCTCAAAGCACCTCTAACAAAAACGTCTTGTTGATCTCAAGGTTTCCCACTAGTGCATTTCTCACATTTTCTTCATTTAGTCTTTAACTCATCATCACACTGCATAGCCAGTACCACTGTGGTGGGGAGTGGGGTGGGGGGCCCCTCTGAGGCCCTTGGGTTGTTAGAGCATCTGTTGAAGTACGTATCTTAGTATTTCAACCACATTCCAATCTGGCCAGCTGCTTGGCTTCTGATCTAGTTCACTCTCCCATGTACAGCTTTATCTTGCCTCAGCCACCAGTGTCTGATGCTATTCCTTTGGAGGACATTCCTTTGACTGGGCAATTTGTCCCTTTAATCCCAATGTGTGCCCGCATGGCTACCTTCTCTGCTGCCTTCCCTACAGGTGGTACCTAGTCTCTTGTATAGAAGTTGGAGCTGGACAATTCCAATGCTGACCAATTCCAAGCACGATCTTCATTCTGCAAGTTTAGCAACCAAGATGGAGACTCTTTAGTTCCTCTCCCCACCGTGCTTCCTGTTCTACTAACCTTCTTAAAGTGAGGAGCTGAGTCTCCAGCAACTAATGTCTCCCACTCCTTTGATAAGTCAGGGCAGGTTCTACTCACATGTTGCCCCTGAAGGAGGGGTACTGGCACTGCTCCCAACCATGACAGGAGGGCTTCTGTCACATGTGGTGTTGCTAGTCTGCCCCCTTAGGCAATTATCCCAGCAGGTGGGTTTGTCATACTTCTAGTTGGCATGAATGTTTGCCTATTAGATCTTCATTTCTAATATAAATGTTACGTGGTTATGTAAAAAAGTGTGGGTAGCCTAATTAAGCCAGAGGAAGAGACTGCTAGAACTAGCTAGTTTTTCCAGCTGAGTATTAAAAAACAACATACAGCACAGAGAACAGGATTCCCATCTCTGGCTTGGAAGACATCCCAAGATAGTTCTCAAAAGTAATCACAAGATTCTCATATCCAATCTCATGTCTAATACCTGATGAATGAGGGTAAGTAGATCTTACCCTTCTAAGTGTGCACATGAGGTCCTTAAGCAACAGTGATGCTCAAAAGACTGAAGTTTAGAACTCATGTGACTCCAGGAGAAGTGAGAAAAGGTAGGCCCCTCCATAAGGATACTATAACTGCCTGAGAAAGGAAGTCTTCTCATTCAAGTTCATTATAGCATTACCTGGGTCAGTAGGGAACCAAACTAGGAGTCCATCACCAAGGAAGCATAAGTAGGGAGGTGTGCAAAACCAAATAAGGTCTAACATAATTCCACTTACATAACTAAACATGCCTCCACTATATTTGAGATTATTCGAGTACAGTAGGCCCCCTTATCTGTGGGAGATATGTCCCAAGACCCCCAGGGGATGCCTGAAGGTAGAGTTCAGTACTGTTTTTTCCTATACATACCTACGATAGTTTAAAAGTTAGGCATAGTAAGATTAACAGAACAATATACTGTAATACATTGCCAGCATTACTACTTTTGTGCTTGGGGCCATTTTAATTAAGGTTACTTGAACACAAGTACTACAATACCACAAGTGTTGGTATGATAACTGAGATGGCTACTATGTGACTAACGAGGGGGTAGCCTATAGAACAAGAACATGCTGGACAAAGGGATGATTCACATCCAGGGCAGGCGAGTGGGAGACATCACGATACTCCGAATGACACAGTTTCTAGAGTTTTCTATTTAATGTTTTCTGACCGCGATTAACTAGATAGCCTGGAAAATGAAACCACAGAAGGTGGGACTACTGTATTTGCCTATGGTGAGGAAATGGAGGTAAAAAAATAACCATGCAGAGATCTTGCATAGACCAAGTGTGCTGTGAACTAAGGAATACAACCACCATCTACTCCTGATCAAGAAGACTTCTCTGGATGAAGGCAATTAAGTCAATAAACTAAGAGGCAAGTTAAAGGTCCAGGAGACCTGTATCAGATTCTGAGGATAAGTTAAGCTCTCTACCATCCCCTGGTTCTAAACTCCTAGCATGAGCCACAGAACTTTTAAAAGACAAACCCATGAAGATAGGCCAGAATTGCCCCTTTTTTAAAAAGGGTTTCAAAAAGCTTACAAAAATCCAGACCGTAGACACGGTACCTCTTCTGTAACTCCATGCCATAGGAACAAAACACCGTCACTTCATTGAAAGCTCAGAGGATGGGTTTGGCATCTGGCCTGTTTTGACTTTAGCAGTGTCCCTAAAATTGAGTTGCATTGTTAGGAAGGGAAGCCATCATATCACTTTTGGGATCCTTTGCTGTAGTCTCGAGTCTTCAATTCCTCCTAGTCATGAGGAAGGTGTGACACCATGGTCAGCCCACCTTTGGACAGAGCCACTCGACAGGGAGAGAAATAATCTCTCCTTTGGGCTCCTTGGTTAGTCTATTATCCAGCTGATTTGCGAGCCTCGCCTAGCTGATGGTATAAGGCATTACTGGCTGGAAGAGGGAAGAAAAGGGGCTGTCAGCTGTCAAATGGAGGCCTCGAGATCCTGTTGAAGGGAGGAGGCTTGAGGTGGCAGCCTAATAGAAGATGTGGATGTTTACCAGTTAAGCATAAGCTCATTACCGAGTAGCGAGCTTGTCAACACCCCCACCCCTACCCTCCCATTAAGCAAATGGCACTCAAAGGAATTTGACTTGAGTAAATTGGGCAGGTGGGGAGTCTTGTCCTTAGCTGCAATCCTTCCCAGTAAAAGCCCGTTTGCCATGAACTGTCTGAACAAGCGGCTTAGAGCACTTTGCGACAGCCAAAGTTCATTCTCAAAAATGCACGAGTCAGAACAAGAGCTTACCTATGGCAAGGTACCACTTGACTGGATTTAAGGAGACCATGTCCCCTCATTGGAGGACTCAAGCCCATATAAGTGACCAGGTCTGACAATATAGGTTCCAGGGGACTTAAAGCATTTGCAAGTTGTGAGCCAGAGGGAGAGTTTGGTCCTGATGAGTTCTCATTACTCTCAAGATTTATGCCCTACATACTGTCTATCCAAATGCAAGCATCTGAGAGATTACTCTAGCAACACAAGACAACTGTACTTATGAAGATCTGAAGCCTCAGCTCGGCTTTCCACATGAAGCAAGGCAGGATAGAGCATGGAAAACCACTGGCTAGAGACTAGTGGAATCAGGACTGATTGCTTGACAAAGCACCAGAGGGAAAGCCCTACTGCTAAAAGGGCACTGAGTTCTAACCAAACTTTGAGAACAGATTCTTCTAGTGCCCCTCCTAGATCCTATTCCCCACCCTACTCCAGCCATGTGCAATGCTAGCCTAGAACAAGGCCAGATGGGACCCACGGACCCTCAAGCTGACACCGACTTGCCTACCCTTCTTTCACCTTCAAGGGCAATGCTTGGGTTTCTTGTCTTCCTAGCTAGACAAGGTAGGGCTCCAGAAGTTTGTTCTTTGTTGGGCTGGCTACTTCTCTTGAAGACCCTGGACCCTTTCTCCACGCCCAATGCCCCATCCAGGAGGTAAGACACATGGAAGTGTGAGAAGTCCCATAAAACCGGGTCCACCTGAGTTTAACTCTCAAGCTAGTCCACACTGAACCTCCAGCAATTTGTCAATTATCCTTTAAGTGTTCCTAACTGATTGATTGCTGGTTCCAGCTGTGGCTTTTGCACCTGGGAACCTGTTTTTCTGTAGCTGTCTCTAGTTCTCAGGTCAGAAGTTTGTCCTGTGACCTCAATTCTGATCGATCTAAGAGTTGTTGCTTCAGTTAGTTCATCACTCCTGCCTTAAAGTTGACTTCCAAGCTCCTTACATGTTGAGCAGAGAGTAGAAGTCCAGTAAGGTTAACTTAGAATAAAAGCATCTCAAGTCAGTAAGGAAAGGTTGACAATCCAACAAGTGTCATTAAAACATTTTAATACATACAAAGGGAATCTAACTTGTTCTAAAAGGGATGGAAGCCTCAAGTTTTCCTATGTCTTATTCTGTTATTAAAGCAAGGAAAGCCTTACTAAGCAAAAGAAATTCTAGCAGCCATGAAGAAAGCCACTGGCAGAGGCTTGTTTTCTGTACAGTCTAACTTACAAGGTAGTCAGGAAGTTAAGATGGGCAGAAAGTCTGCAACATCCCTACTACAAGTCCTCCTTTCCAAGCGAAAGGACTGGGAGAGACATGTGTTTTGACACTTAAGTGAACTAGTCCTGAATTACGAATAGACAGATCTACAGAATTTCAAGCTTTCCTGGGAGTCTCATCTTAAGAGCAGGAATCACTTGTTCAGAGATTTTTTTTCCTCCTCTGTCAATTATGGTTTTTCTTAAAGAGAACACAGTTAAGATAGTGACTGCCAAGTTGAAACGTACATAGGATCATAGACACTTAAGAGCCAGCTCTGGAAGAGTTTGTCTAGTAGTAAAAAAAAAAAACCTGTCTCTGGGAAGTGGTTGCAACAAGCAGACACCAATAATTGTCAGTCCTGCCTTGACCCTGCAGAGATGCCACAAAGAAAGGTCAATCTGGAGCATCCCAGAAGGGCAGATGAAACTAGGGACTGACTCTGAAACACGAGTCCAAAGGGTCAGCCGAGTTTGCCTTCACCTCAAGTTTCCTGAAGAAAGAATTGGAGTATATGGACTTAAGGGGATGACCATTTCTTCCTACCCCAAGGGCTACTTCTTAATTAGTCCAAGGCTTTCATGCAAATCCCCACACTATCTTAAGTCACCTCAAGAGCTTGGGATGCCATGGTGCTGCCATCTTTGGGCAAGATAGTCAGACAAGACATGGTATGAGCTGGTCCAAAACCTACCCCCAGGCCCATGAAGGGAGTCGGATGGGCTGGAGAGCAGGAGTCAAGTGTTCAGAAACTAGACCATCTCTATAGGAGCCCATGGGCTGTGACAACTGGAGTTGGGCTGAGGGGTAGGAGCCCCGATAGCCAGAGCTGCTCTCAAGAGGAACCCCACCCCAGGGCACAAGAAGGGAGGCTCCCTTATTCATCAAGGAGTGGCTTCTGTTCTTGTCAGGAAGCTTCTGCTTGAAGAGGATCCAGCCACCTAAACCCCTTTCCCTACTGCCCCTCACCTACCACTGGTTCCAGGATAAGTCTGAGTTACCCAAAGTCTATGCAGCTTAGTGATGGAGGGGATACCAGGTGCCTACCTGGAAGAGGGAGATGCTACCTAGGTAAGGCTTGAGGGTAGCTTGCACTAAGGGGAGGGAGCTATGCAGGGGATAGGACCTCTGGAACACCACACCTGGAACAGATAGGTGACTTAGGCAAGTGGGAGTACCGAGCTGTCAGTTACAGGACTGGCAGTAAGCCAAGCTCCCTATGATCACCACTGAAGCCTCATAGCTTAGAGTTAGCTTAGTTTACCCATTTTAACAAGTCAAATGCTCAGACAGCTTAAGAAACTCAAGACATGAGAAATAAATGGCCGAATCCAAGCTTAAGCTATATCCAGCCCTGAAACCTGTGACAGAGACCTTTTGCCTCTGTGGCCCACATTTCTCTGCCATTGAAAGCCTGTTAGCAAGAATTTGGGAGTTGTCACAAGTGGCTTCTCCTGTTGAGAGCTCTACAGTCTAGGTTCTGCTAGTTCTGGATCCTCATCTCCACTTGGACTGGAAGAGTTCTTCTGGTGTAAATAAAGTAGGATACAAAAGGCCCAGACAAGCAGTTGTATTTACCAGCCTATTATCAGCAACAACTGCCAGCCCTGAGTTGGCCCCTCATCACTTAGCATGCTCCTACCTGGTTACCAGCTGAGTAGGCAGGGCCCCTTCAGGGCTGTAATGCCCAGTCACGTAAGCTTCAGACTTGTGACTTGGCACAAAGCCCAGTGTCACCCAAATGAAGTCGGCTCTGAGTGGCAGCCCGACTGTATGTAGCTCCTGGGCCCTTTCAGGCTCAGGCATATGCTGGACCTGGATTTAAGCCACTGCCACACGCCTACTACCTCACCACCCTTTTGCCTGCCCCCCCCTCCCCGGGACTTGCTGCTAAATGCGAACGTCTGAGTTCCTAGTTGTCTTCATAGCCCTTAATCATGGGATAAGTTACAGCTGTGGCTATACAACTGAGGCCAAGAATTCATTGGTTGCAGCAAATGGCACCTGCGGACTATAAGTTGGCAAACAGATCTTTTAACCTACAGGATTCAAGATTCTATTAATCCCTGTGGTTTTGGTCTTTCGTTAAGGCAGCTAGTGTAGTTTTAAGTGAACCCTTCCAGATTATTGGCCTAGCTCTGACTTTATAAAATCCATCATGAACCATTCTTTGGACCCTGAACAATTAACAAGCAACTTTCATTGATGCCTTAAGGTACGCCCTTCAAAGCCGTTGCTCGGGACAAGAACAGGCTCATAGGATCCCAGGTGTAGAGTCTGCCTGAGCAAGTGAAGCATGAGGTATCGAGGTAGGTTTAGGGAGCCTGTTAGGCTACAAGAAGATTGAGTCACTTAAGTTGAAATAACATGACTGAACAGGTGTTCCATACTGAGGAGTGCAGGTGCCAAGACCCCCATGACACATGACCCCACATGAGCTCTGTACTGGATGGGGGTACTCTACCAGCCAGCAGCTATCATTTACTGAGCACATGCTATGATGGGCACTGGTCTACAACTCATCTAATCACGAAACCTCAGTTCAAGCCCGTTTCCCACAATCAGTGACTTGCCCAAGTTCTCAGAGCTAGTAAGTGACAGAGCTGAGGACAGAACCCAGAGGAGCTCAAGCCTAGATCCTGTCACACCACACTGCCGTGAAGCCATTTCCACACAGAGGATCAGAGATTGAGGCTCTGGTCAGCAGTGGCTCCACTGCAAGAGTGGATCAGCTCCTGCTAGTCCTGTATCCAGACCCCAGCACTCCCACCTCCAATTCAAACAAGCAACAGTTCCTGAAGCACCTGAAGTAGCCTTCAGAGGCGATGTCTTAGGAATTGGTACTTAAGCTCTCATTAAGTTCCGCCCAGAGCTGGCTCAGCTGAGCCAACTCCACACCAACTGGCCTTGCCCGATTTTCAGGTAAGGTCAGCACCTCCCACTCAGTTTCCCAGGTCAGCAGGTTGAGCCACTTCCAGGCCTCGGGTTCTCTTGCTTCTCAGGCCACCCCACCGTGTGGTCAGTTGTCTGTCAACTCCCTTGGGTTCCCCTTGTGTGCACTTAGGCTTCATTTGCTTCTCTGGAGCCTTCTTCAGTCTGAGTTCAGTTTTATACTCGGCCTCTCCACATAGGCCAGGCTCATCACCATGATGCTGTAGGTGTGGCAGTCATCACAGGTGTGGTGTGACCTCTACAAGCCACTCCAACTCAGGTGAGGCAGGAGTGTGTGGTGGGGTATCTCAAACCTCGGCCAACAGGGAGCTTCCAGGAGCTGTGTAGCTATGATTCTATTCGAGATACTCCAGCCAGTGCAATTCCTACTTGGGCACTCCCCTGGGATGGATCTTAAGGGGGAAGATTTGAACAGAACACTCTATAAGAAACAACCTTCATCTCCAAGGGCTGAGGCCATAACTACCACCTGCTGTCCCAGTTCAACCCACATTGATATTCTTTTCGGCTGGAAGAGAAACATGTGGGTCTCCAAACTCATTTTAGGCTTTGCCAGATTTGGGTTCACATCTGTCCTGGCTTTTCCAATAGCACACCTGCTCTATATTAGCTTGTTTCCAGAGGAGAGCGTTCGAAAGCTTCAGGGATCAGGAGAGAAGCAAGTAGGGCCACCGTCTCCAAGACCTGGCTACAGAAGCCAGGCCACCGTTTGCTTGAAACTGACTTTGACTAGTAAGACCAGAAAACTCTAGAGTTTATCATTCTATCAGAGAAGTAGCTAAGGAGGAGTCACTGCCTGCCAGGAGCTTTTGAATGTTGAGCTTTTGGGTGAGACAGCAAGTCATCCCCTTAAGTCCATATACTCCAATTCAGGTTTTCATATAGACAAACTGTTGTGTTAGAAGAGTTAACAGCTGTGGAGTTTAGCAGACCTAACCTTCTTCCACCCGCACCGATAGGGCCATTAGTTCCTGAAACAACCCACTCCCAGAGAAAGGTCATTCCTGGGCGACAAGATAGCTTTCCCAAACAAGGAAGAGACTGAAGCTTTGCTTTCGATACCATGAGAGGTTTTAAGGCTTATTTTCCTCTAGTTGAGAGAAGTAAACCCATAAGAGAGGCTTATTCCGACTTAAGGCAGCAGAAAAAAAGTCCTCTGGGGGAAGAGGAGCAGGAGGCTGCATTCTTATAAGCCCAGGACTTCTATGAGAACAGAAGAAAAAACCCACACAGTACCAAGAGAAACTGGCTTATCAGAGACAGCCCCCACACCCCCTTCTCAGAACTCTTTCTCCTTTAAAGGTAAAGAAGCTTCATACACCACCCTCCTGGCTTTTTCTGCTTTTCCCACTTCAACCCAGGCAGCCTCACCAGACACCACAGACCTCCCTGATTCAACAAGCCACAACCACCTCCCACGGAGCAGCAGGACTTTTCAGACCTTTGCGGTGCATTTTATAGGCTATGGAGACTTAGTCCCACCCCTGACCTGAAGCACTCTGGGTGGGCAGCTGCTCCTCTGTTTGTCATTGGCTCCCTCCCTCTCAATCAGTAGCTAGCTCCCGCCTCCTCTGCTGTTTCCTGTTCTCTAAGTCATCAATAGCAGCAAAAGAAAGGGGCGATTTTAACGGCAGCCTGCACCCAATCCATGTAAAAAAAGCGGCTTCCCACTACGCAGCGACCGTGATTGGAAAATGAGGGCCAGCCCCTCCACAGGCAGGATATATAGTTACTGTCTGTGTTCATCCAACTTCCCTGTTGTTAAGAATCACCTGAAGTGCTTATAAATCCTGGGTTATCAGGGCTCTTCTCTGGAAATTATGATTCAGAAGGTCTTGGGTGAGGGCCAGGGAGTCTATGATTTTCATAAACATTCCCAGGATTTGTGTCTTTAGGGGAGTTGGTGTAATACTAAAAGGTAGTATTCAAGAATTCTTCTAAGAAACTGCTTCTGTTAACCTGTTATGGTTATCCCAATATTCCTTATCATTTCCTCCTTTGGATTTGAGTTTCTCCAGTAGCTGCCCCAAATAAGCGTTGTTTCTGGGAAATAAAGAAAAATGCAGATTTTAAGAGGGGGATGCCTAGTCCTAATTTTCACAGCCTCTTTGCCCTCCCCCACCCCTTCAAGGAATGAGCCACAGGTGGGAGACATCCTTTATAAGCCAGTTCACTTGGACCCCATCAACCTACAAAGACAGAAACCAGTTTAAGATGAAAGTGTTTATTTGAGATCAAAGAATTGCCATTTGAGGAGCACAGATTCAGGTCGAAACCCAAATAGAGTCCCAATTACAGGAGAGGGAACTCAGAGTTTTAATGGGAAAAAGGGAGGAAGATGAGGTGAGTTGTATTAAAGAAGAGTTCACTGGTGCAGGATGAGGTAAGGCTAGGTTGGTACTTCATAGATAGGCTTGCGATTCAGTCATCAGGCAAAAGACTAGACTTGTACTTCATTGATTGGTTAGTGATTCGGTCATCAGCAAAGTCTAATTTTATCAGTCCTTACAAACAGGATATTCTTGTCCTTCTTGGCTTCTTGGAATGTTGGTGGTTTGACCCAGTTTGAAAAATAAAGACCACAAGACAGGCAAGGCAATTCCTCTGAAATGGCAGCTCTGGCTGTATTTTTAAATGGCTCCACTCATGTCATCTTTCAAAATCCCTTTGTGAACTTAGCTGCAGGTTCCCCTCTGGACCTGAGGTAATAGAGTAGGGCAGAAGCCTTTTAACGAGAGGAACTGGGATATGGAATGAGAAAGTTTCAGGGGCACAGAGGGCAGGCCTGCGCAGCCAGAAGACGGTGGGGACACATGAGATTTTTGGCAAGAAGATGGCTTTCTGTGCATCATGCCTGTGGCAAGTGAACTTGATATAAGACACACACTCTGGTGTCAGAAAAACTCCAAGAAAGGAAAAATGTTAAACTCGGTGGTCAATTCTTGTAGCACATTTGAAAGCTGATTCTGTAAACATCACATGTTTTCTCATCAAAATAACTGTCAACTCCCTCCTCTCAATAGGTCCTTCATTTTCCTGACTTCTTGTCTTTACTCCTGCTGTTCCTCCAGCCAGGAATGTCCTGTCCCTCATTTTCTGCCACAAATTGAAATTCTATTCATTGAGACCCAGCTGAGATGCTAAATCGGTGGAGCTTTCTCTGATCTCCCAGTTGGAATCTACCTGTTCACCAGGTGTTTGTCAAGCACTTTCTGAGGTACCAGTGGTTAGGGAATTGAGATTGCCAAGGTCTGGTCTTCTCCCTAGATGGACCTCACACTGTGGTTAATAAATTGCTCTTTGCCATCACTTGCACCTCCATATAACACATGCTCTATTTGCCTTATATTCAGTTGCTATCACTCTTGTCTATATCACTCTGTTGTAAGTTCCTGGAAAAGTGTAGAATGACCTCTTCAACCCTGTGCCAAGAATGTGGTCCAAGTGTAACATAGGTTTCTTGAATGGATGGATAGAGAAGGAAACGGAGGAGGGGATGGCTGCCAAGAAATCAAACAAATTTTGCCTCCTTTAGTGTTTTCTCTGTAGCCTCAGAGTTGGGTCTGGGGGTGACATAGAGAGGAAGTTCTGGACTTCCTTGGGCTCTAGAAATGGCTCCACATCCATAAAGCTGGCCTGAAAGAGCAAGAAGAACAAATATTACCAGACTTATAGAGGGAAAAGAGACTTCAGGGCAAGAACTAGGTCTCTTCTCCCTTACTCGTAGTTTGAGTTCAAGTCCTACCTGACACAGCTCTGAATAAACTGAGAACTCGGGAGGTGGTATAGTGTAGTGGTTAAACATGCAGATTCTGGGTTCTGCGGCTCTGTGGCTTATTAGCCATGTGACCTTGTGCAAGTTATGTAATCTCTCTAGGCTTCAATTTCTTTATAGGTAAAATGGAGACGAATATGATTGTAATAGTACTCATTTCCCAGGATTACTGTGAGGTGTCAATGAGCTAATACATAGAAAACACTTAGAATAATAACTGGCACCTGGTAAGTACTAAGTTATTATTACCATCACCTGCCATGTAATATTCTTGGCTAAATAATATACAGTTCAATGAGATTTAGCTGTTGTCATTCACTTGCTCTAACTGAAAAAAAGTAAATTCAACACAGATGTAGACCAAAGTCTAAGCAACAGAGGCATATTGAGAATTGCCAGGAAGTTAAGGGGGTGTTGATAAAGGCCCCGACCCCATTAGAGGGCACCCAGGCCTTGACCACTTAATCCACACACTCCTGTTAGAGTCAGAGCCCTGAACACAAGAGGGCCTGTGTGGCCCAGGGTGGAGAGGCTGATTGACGTGTTCGTGTTCTTGTTATTGGAGAAGATGACTTCTCCTCCCTTTGCAGAGAAATAACGAATTATAAATGATTAATTTTGTCTGTGATACATAATGACTTTGCATCATGAGGGCTGTCATTGTATAATGACAAGACAAAAGATCTTATTGGTCTCTAATTAGTTTCTGGGAGAAGATTCTGGAAGCAAAAGGGGCATAATGGCTGCCTGCCTCTGTCTCCTAAAAGGAACTGACAAGTAATTATGAGACCCGGACAGCCGTGGCAGGTGAGTATCTGTGGGGGACCAGAGGTGCTAACAGTAAGCCTAAAGCCAGCGGGCAGTCTTCTCCCCCAGCAAAATTCCATGGGAAAATATCCATCCCCAGCTGGGGCCTTGGGGGAGATGGGCAATTAGTTAATTCTCATTCATCATGACTGTAGGGGGTGTGAGTGTGCATGAGAAGGGAGAGGTGGAGGCTGTTCTGAAGACACTGGTTTCCTGGTCATGTCCCTGGCAGGATGAGGACAGTCATCCTTCTCCGCCTGCTCCCAACTGCATGCTTACCTGCAACCTCGAGAGCATTCCTCTAGACCAGTGCTTCTCACACGTTGCTGTGTACACGGATCTCCTGGGGATCTTGTTAAAATGCAGATTCTGATTCAGTGGGTCTGAGTTGGGGTCTGAGATTCTGCATTTCAAATGTTTCCAGGCGATACTCATGCTGCTAGTGCTGGGAACATACTTCGAATGACAAAGTCAAAGACCTTGTATCCAACAGCATCATCATCACCAGAGAACTTCTTAGAAATGCAAATTCTTGGGCCCCACTTCAGAATCAGAAACTTGTTTTAACAAGCCCTCTGGGAGAAGTTAGTGCATGCTCAAGTTTGAGAACCATTGTTATAGACTAAACATGAGCTATTCTCATTGGAAGGACAGATGGGGTTTTAGAAAAATGGTATTGAACTAGCGTAGAACCTCGGGGTGGGGAGACATGCCCAAGAGGTTACGCAGCAAAGTCCTCTTCCAGGTGGGCCGTGGAAAAAGTTCTTTGCCCATTGGGCAGCTGGCAGAGGGTGCTGGCATCCACACCTTTCTTGGAACCTTCCATAGGATGAGCAGTTGGATCATTCATTTTGATAATAGGGCATTCCTGCAATACCAGCTCCCAGCATCCACAAGGGCAACGCTTATGGTGGGCATTTTATGGAAGGGGGAGAGGAGAAAGGATTTCTTGAGGTTGTTAGAGAGAAAGTAGCTTCAGAGAAAGGGGAGTTCTCTGGCCTTGCCACTAACATGTACACTTGCCACTAACATACGCAAACATACACGGCCCCGTGCTGGTGAACAGCACTGACCTCTACGTTGAGGTGGAGACAAACTAAGTTTTCAAGGCCCAGGTGGGGTCCTCTAGCCAAGAGGAGAGAGAGAGAAAGGACAAGGGAACCCTTTTCACAAAATTCATCAGCTATTTTTGCATCCACTTAATTAACTAGGAAAACTAAATTAAACCCTAAAGCCTTACTCATTTTGGAGGGGACCTTTGATGTCTCTGAGCACTGAGACCAGGGAGGTGGGCAGTGCTGGGCTGAGAACATCTCCCATGGATAGCCAAGCAGCATTCCATTAAATGTGGCTATTAAACTGCTTTTCTGGGAGTTGTTTTTGATTTGTGTGGAATAGATTGAGACTGTTTTGAATCCCCTAGGGTTTCCTGTGGAGCATAATTATAGATGCACTGGAATAGGAATTCAGGTCAACAATTACTTTAATGAGATGTCTGAAGAGCGTGGCCCAGCAAGGGGGAGGGCAGAGGAAGTGGGGGAGGGAGGGTATGTTGGGGGAGAAGAGAAATCACAAGGAAGTGAGGGCAGGTTGAAGGAGGCAAAGAAATGAAGATGTTAGTGAGGAGGTGAGCAGAAGATAGAGAGGAGGAATGGAGAGTGAGGGAGCCAGAGAAGCAAGCAAATGAGAGGTGAGCAGCATTCACAGTGTCCCTACCATGTGCCTGCCACATTTTTAAAGATGAAGACAAAACAGTTCAATAAACAAGTTAAAAGAATGATATTGGGTGTCCCCCAAAATGTTCACAGTCTTAAATTCTGACATTCCTCTCTTGAATCTATCTGCAGACAGTGGGGAGATATGGAGAAGGGGCTTCGTCTTTAAACAGGTTTGGATTGGATTCCTGATCCCACCTCTTTTGAGCTGTGTGACTTTGGGCAGTTTGTTTAACCTCTCTGAGCCTGTTTCCTCATCTGTAAAATGAGGGTTACCTGTATAAGGTGTGTGTCTTAGACGGTTTGGGCTGCTGTAACAAAATATCATAGACTGGGTAGCTTATAAACAACAGAAATGTATTTCTCGTAGTTCTGGAGGCTGGGAAGTCTAAGATCAAGGCAGATTCAGTGTCTGGTGAGAGCCTGCTTTCTGGCTCATAAACAGCCTTCCTTTCACTGTGTCCTTACATGGCAGAAGGAGTGAGGGATCCATCTGAAGCCTTTTTTAAAAGGGCACTAATGCCATTCATGAGGGCTCCACCCTCATGACCTAATCACCTCCCAAAGGCTCCATCTCCAAACTCCATCACAGTGGGGATTAGGTTTCAATACATGAATTTTGGTGGGACACAAATATTTAGTCCACAGCAGTGTATAACACCCCTAGAGTGAACTATTCTGACATATAGTAGATGCCCCAAAATTATCGTTGTAATGAGGAATCTGAGTGTGAGAAGTTAGTTTTGCCTGAGGGCTCGGATCTAGTCAGTAGCAGAATTGAAATTTAAACCCAGGTTTGTCTGATCGTCACTGCCACCACAGAAAATGTACAACTGTCCTTCTGTGAGGGAAGACAAGGTCTACTCTCCAGGGCATGACCCTCCGCCCATGAGGACAGTCCTTATGAGTTGGTGCTGGGTCTCAGGGGAAGACTAAACCAGACCCAACCAGCTTCAATCTAGTCACAGCAGGGTTTTAAAATTAAACACAGATTTGAAGGTCCCACTTCCACAAGCTGGTTTTTCCAGGACATGCCCTTGTTTACGTCCACCTATACATATGTAAGGGGGCACTCATTCCTGAGGTCATTCCAGGGCTTACTGAGTTCCCATGATATGCCCAGTACTAGGTGTGCTGCCTAAATCTCCCTTCAAGTTCTAGAACCTGCTTCAAGAATCGGCCTTTGGAATCCATGAGAGGGTTCACGCTGCAGCCACAGTCTTTCCCAGTCTTCTCCCAGCAAATGACAAAGTATAACAAAATTATTAGAGCTGGTCCATTCCTGCCCAGTGTGGGACTTCTCTAGGGCTCCCCATTGCCTAACCAAGACTTTCTCAGAGCTGCACTCCAGGCTGAGGCTCTTCCCACCCAAGCCTCCTTCCTTCCCTCCCTCCTTTCTCGGGGGTCAGCCGCCATTTCCGTCTGAAGACTCCTTGGCTACTCTTGCTTCATCCCCTTTTATCTTTCACAGGAGTTTCTCCCAAGAAATCTTTTGCACATCTGTCTTGGTGTTTGCTTACTAGAGGACCCAAACTGACAAAAGAACCAAGATCATTTATTAAAAAAAAAAGTTGTGACAATATAAACCAATTGAACAGAAGTCACAAGCTCCTCCTAGATAGTTCTTGAATCCATCCACTTCTCTCCACAGGTGCCACCTTAGTTCAAGTCACCATCACTGTCAGTCAGGATGCTGGCAGGACACAGATCTTGGCGTGCTTAAATTGGGTAATTTGTTGCGAGTTTAACAAAGGGACAATTTACAAAGTTATGATCCTGAGATGTGACCTTAGGTTAAGGGAGCAAAGGCCACAGCCTGCCTGTGGTGAGGAATAAATACCCCAGCCTTACTCTCCTCCCTCCCTCCTATCCTGCCAGTGCTCTTCCTCAACCAAACCCAAATGGAAGGCGGAGGGTACTGGAGCCCACTGATGGAAGCCTGAGTCTGCTTCCTAGGGCACAGGGCAGGGCCAAGAGTGAATCAGGAGAGGCAACAGGAAGATATCTGGCACAATTGTGTCTTGCCCAAAGCTTTGCAAAATCTTGTTGTACCTCACTGACCCTTTTTAATTTTTCTCCTCATTCAAACCAGGATGACATTTTAAAAACAGCGCTAACCCCCCAGCTACTTAAACCCATTCAATGGCTTCCCACACACTTAGGATCAAGGATCTGGCCTCCACTCATGCCTTCACACTAACTCCACCTTAGGCAGAGATAAAAGCCTGACCTCATTCTGCTCTTCTGGAATGCTCTTCCTCTTCCCTCCCCATAGCCTTCCACCTGATGTCTCCAACTCATCCTTCAGGTCTCAGCCCCCGTATCAATTCCTCCGGACAGTGGGGACTAGACTTTCTCTGGACAGCGCCTCCTCTACACCAGACCAGATCAGGTCCTTCTAGGTCCCCTCCCATGGCTCCTGAATTTTGCCTTCATAACACTCATTAGTTTGGAATTATTTATTTACATACAGGGCTATTTGATGAATGATACCTCCCAGGAGGACTAATATCTGCGAAGTCAGGAGCTTTGTCTTCCTGGCTCAAGGTTGCATTCCCTAAGCGTAGAACAGCATGGCACCCCACAGATACTTGCTTGATGAGTAAATAAAATGCCATAGATAAACCATATATTTTGGAGTCCAGGATGGTGCTGATTTCAAACATTTCTTCCTCTTACTCTCAATCAAATGTTGAAAAGTCCCGGAGCTTTCGATATTTGTATCCAAAGTCTATCTCCCAGGTACCACTAACTGAGCACTTACTATGGGCCATCCACTCTGGAAAATGGTTTTATTGGTTCACCAACTGGCCCCGTACCCAGAGGGCAGGGAGAGACCAAAGAAAGAGGGAGACCACTCCAGGTTGGTAGATGGCAGGTTTAACAAGGAAGGGAACTTACATATGAGGCTTGTCTTTTGTGGCTGCAAGTTGAGTAGATCTCCGCACCTGCCCACCAGAATCTTAAAATTTATATAGAAGTCTTAACTGGGTTTAGTCACATACACCATCCAGATGGTCTCAACACCCTACTATCTCAAGGCTGCATCCTTGAAAATGGCTCCCACTGTGGGAACTGCAGGCAGAGTGTACATTCCAAGGACAGGGGAGAGATGAGGACCCCCCAACTGCCTGGGTCCAGCTCCAGGGTCAACCAGTGGTCATGTCCTCTTGATGACCCCCTCCAATAGTTTTTCTGAATAGATTACAAATATGCACAACTAGTGTACCTATCTGTATTTTGCACAGTAGGAAGTAGACCCAGAGGTAAGAAACAAGTTGCTCACTGACCACCTGGTGTCCCAGTCGAGAACAACATACAGTTCTTTCACTGTTGTCCTCCCCACAGGCACACCTTCTTCAATGTATCGTCCCCATGGGACTGCTGTGAAGATTAAGTAAATTAACTCATATAAAGGGCTTAGAACAGTGCCTGGACTGCAGTAAATGTGCAGTCACCGTTGGCGCTTATTAACATGTCATCCTCTTCCTCCTTCAACTTCCAAGCTTTTGTATGGAACATTATTCCTGCCAAGTGGACCCTCCCCCACCGCCTTGCACATTATATCGATGTAATTTCATATAACGATCTGTTTAAGACTTATGGCCTTCTGGACTCTGTCCAAGGCTTACTTACACCTTCTGGTTGTATTGGTCAGGAACTCTGAAGAATTTATGTCAATAGTTCTGAAGTAAGAATGAGAACATGGGTCCAACCCCTTTTAGATGAGAAGGCTAAGCCCCAGAAAGGGGACCTGACCTGTCTTCATGTTAGGAAAGCCTCCATGTTCACCCACTTCCCAGACCTCATATTCGCATTTAACTCCAGCCTGCCTCCTCTACCCTCTTGGGGCTCCCCTGCTCCCTGGGCATGTGGCCAGAAAGGGCACAGCCTCCTGCTCCAAGCATTTCTCCCTTCCTATCCCTGTAGTCACACACTGCAGCCTCCTCATTGGAGGTATTTTATTGTAAATCATGGAGGTGAGACAGCACATCACCAGTACATCCCCCTCCCCTCTCTTCTTTCCTCTCCCCTCTTCCTTCCCCCTTCCCTCTTTTCCTGCTCCCACCATCTGCACAAGCTAAATTACCCTCCCAGGTCTATGGGTACTTGAAATGCCCTTACTTCAGCAGAATCCCTTGAGCTTCTTGAATCGGACATCTTTGGGCACCACTTCCCCTCCTGTTGGCCTCCCTCTTCCTCCAGCCCCAGCTGTGGTAACCGGTTCCACACAGGCTTATAGCAGCTTTGTGTTCTCCAACAGCACCCTGCCTTAGCCTGCGTTGCACACCTTAGACTCCTGCCCTGGGACTTTTCTGATGCCGAGGTGTGGGACACCTGCAGGGACCCACCAGGCACTCCCATAGGCACCCCTGGCAGTTCTAGGGGAGTTAACTGGTAGGGGTGGGAGCCGAGGGCCTCCCCCTTGTGTCATCCGCTGCACGGGTCTGAGGTGCACTGCGTGAGGCCCCATTGGGAAGAGAACTTGCAGCAGCACATCTTTAGCTGGTTCTCCCACCTCCCTGATTCACTCCCCTGGTCCTTTGCTCTTGATCTCTGAGATCACTTCTCATGTAAACTACTTGTACGCAAATCCTTTCTCAGTCTGCTTTTGGGGAATCCAAACTAAGATCCCATTGTCTCCTGGAGCTACAATATCCCTTCCTGCTCACGAGTTTTCCTGGAATTCTCATGAACTCCTTCCCACCTTTCAAAATCTTACCCATCCTTCAAGGATCATCTGAAATTCCACTCCCCTAATCACATCAACCCATAAGAATCTCTTCTCTTCCTGGGTAGCTATACCCCTTTCTAAGCACTTGGAACAGTTCTCTGTTCTTATTTTCCTCTCAAAAATAATAATGATAATAAGGTAACAATTATTGATGCATGCAATTGCCGGCTGCTATTCTAAACCCAAAAGAGATTATAAAACCTTGAGGCCAGGGCCTGTGCCTAAATCCCCATAGAGCCTTGCACAGGGTGTAGCCTTAATTCTATGATTCTCCCAAACTCCTTCAGTAGGGGACAGCTTCCCCCTGGGCACCAGAGCCAGGTGGGAAGGCCCCTCTTTTTTCTCCCTGCTGTACCTGGTTTCTCAATGACAGGTAAGATGTGAGCTCCTTGCAGCCTTCTCAAAAGCTCTATTAAGAAAAGTGAAGTGTCACCCACCCCAGTGTTTGAGTCTGCAATCACAGTCGACCTCCAAGGCCCAGCTCAAACACCACCTCCTCTGTGAAGTGTCCCCCTTCCTTCCAGAAAGAACTCTCCAACCTCTGAACTTCTGTAGCCCTTTATCTGCACCCTTTTAATGAAGTTTCTCATTTTCAAAAAAGTATTGCAATGGGTTATGTCTCCCCTTTTAACAATGAGTAAGTTAATCATTTGCCAAGCCCCAAGGCCCACCACTGAGTAGCTGCTCAATACATTTTGAATGAATGAACAACCGAAAGGGGGTAAGAGAGGCTGAGAGGCTAGGAGCAGAAGATTATCAGGCCTCCTGGCATCCTGATAAGTCCAGGGAGGCCCACAGTTGCAGATTTATAATGATTATCGTAGAATCTACTACTTATCTCCCTAAACCCATTCTGCCTCTCTTACATAAAATGTATAATGGGGCACACGTGGCCACCAGAATACATTTCCCAGCCTCCCGTGCATCTTATGACTAAGTGCTGATGTCTGTGAGTAGAAGTGATAGCAACAAATTACAAATTATGTCCTTAAAGGGAATGGCCCTGTATTCTCTGGAAGGGCAGGAGCTGGGGCAGCCATCTTGGGCCATGAGATGGGAGCTGCATGTTGAGGCTGCCAGAGCAAGATGGTGAAAGGAGTCTGGGTTGCTAATGATTACAGAGCCACCCTGCCAGTACTACACCACTCACAGAGACTTCTATGTGGGAGAAAAATAAACTTCTATGTTGTTTAAGCCATGGTTATTTGGTCTCTCAGATAAAATGACTGAACTTGTATTTTAACTAAAACCAGAACCACTCTGTAAGTCTGATCAGTTCTGAAGGAGTGAAAGGAAGGTGTATGCCAGAGATATGTCAGGCCAAGTATTTGTGATAGGTGTAGTGTTGGGGTGAGGGCAGCTGGGTGGCTGGAGCCATCATCAGAGCACAATGTATGTGTGTGTGTAGACATACTGTGCTGTGGCCCTATTGTCTCTTCAAACTGGACAGAGCTGACTGTGCTAACTGGTGGGCTCAAGCTAGCAATGGAGCGCAAGTGGAGAGGGGCTGGAGAAGGTGTGCCGCACAAGGGCAGACAGCTGATGTAGGGAACTCTGGTGGGAGCCACTGAAGGTACCCGTGAGTGCCTGGACCAGAGAGCCTAATACAGGCACTGAGTCCACAGGGACCAGAGTGAGATGCTGAATCAAAGCCAGACCCAAGAGTCAGGAACTGGGGTGGGGGCCAAGTGAGCAGAATCTGGGATGATTTCCATGAATACAGGTGAGCCACATGGTGCATGGTGGTATATGTGGTATTCTACTGGATTAAAATAGAAAGGGGCAACCAGGGACTGTTTCACACCTCTGTACCTTGGCTCATGATACATCCTACGCTTGGAATACCTGCCCCTGCCCACTTCTTCATTTATTAGCTTCACGTATCCTAAAAGACTCAGCTTGGGTGTCATCTTCTCCAGGAAGCCCTCCCTGACACCACAGGCTGAGTCAGGTGTCCCTCTTCTGAGCTTGCCCTAAACTATGTTCTTATCTCTATTATAGTTATCATCAATCCTACAACAATTATCGTAGGATTGCAATTATGGCAACACAGTTTATGACCGAGTTGACAGGGTTCCCCAAGAGCAGCGATCTTGGGCATCATCCCCTCAGTGATTCCCATGATTCCTGACATATGGTGGGAGCCAGTAAACCTGGATTGGACCACAGGATGAGTGGATGGATGATTGAGTGGTGTGGAAGCACGGTGTGTGGGCCTCAGACATCCCAGGGGGTGGGTGGCGAATGGATTCTCTAAAAGCCCATTAAGATTCTGGAAGGGCAATGGGAGGTAGGAGCAGGCTACGAGTAAAGGGAATGGTCAGGACTGAGCTGATTTCAGCAAGACCCTAGTGCTGCTCAGAACTGCGTAACTCGTGTCATTCTACGTCCCCAAATCCAGTACCCAGAAGGGACAATTATCAATAACCGAAGGAGCAAATAAACATCCCAAGATTGAACACTGCATATCCTAATTATGCAATGCTTGTGCTATCCATTTTTCTACCCTGTGCCTCTGGGAGAGAAGAGGCTGCAGAAGATTCAACATCTCTCCCTCATACACACACCCCCATCCTGAGATGTGTTTTTTTGGGGGAGGAAGGTCAAAAGGCCATGTTTAAATCTAGGGAGAGGACTCAGTGAGAGGAATCATGGTCTGATGGCTTCTATTCCGATTTAATCACTTCGTTACTAATTAATAGGGTCATTACCACATTTCTAAGGGAAAGAACTGTGATTAAAGGTTAATGCCGTTGCTGCACGCATCACACCTCAAATTACATTATAAAAATGTCCAGAGTATTTAATTGAACCTATAAGTAACAATGTAATTACACTTAATAATGTATGTGCCTCCGTATTTATTTGTTCCTCTCTGAGGTGCACAGAGCCTCACGTGGGTGGGTTAGGGAAGATCGTGGTGACTGACTGTAATGATTTGTTCTCCATCTCCCTAGTCCTATCAGCTCTCTCCCTGCCACCCTCCCTCCCACCCCCTGGGGCAGGAATAATAGGTGACCTGGTCACGAGAAATTCACACCCTCCTGCTCCCCTACTTCTCAATGGGACAAGGTCTAATGTCAATGTTTCCAAAGAGGGAGGTGAGGAGAGGAGAGGCAGAGAAAGCGGCAGTTGCCTGAGCCTTTGGCACTTTACAGTCATGCCAAGGGGCCATGATTCTTTAAACCTATGTGTCTCAGTCCCTCAGGGCTGCTATAACAAAAACACCATGCACTGGGTGGCTTATAAACAACAAACCTTTGTTTCTCGTAGTTCTGGAGGCTGAGAAGTCCAAGATCAAGACACCGGCAGATTTGGTGTCTGGTGAGATCCTACTTTCTGGTTCATAGACAGCCATCTTCTTGTGGTAACCTCCCATGGTGGAAGGGATGAGAGAGCTCTCTGGGGTGTCTTTTATAGGAGCACTAATCCCATTCATGAGGTCTCCACCTTCAAGACCTATACACCTCCCAAAGGCCCTGCCTCCAAATACCACCTCATGGAGGTTAGGATTTCAACATATGAATTTGGGGGGACACAAACATTCAATCTATAGCACTACGACACTCTTTTGTAACCCCATCCTTTGAAAATACCTTTTCCTCCTCTTTGAATGTCTGCTCTTTTTATTTCACAAAGTACGGTACACATGGATAATTGGCCCTCAACATTGATTCTTAGCTTCTAGTATTTCCCTTTACTGCAGAGACTAGAAAGCCTAAAACTACTTTTCCCAGACTCCCTTGCAGCTAGGACTCTGGATGCCAATTAGGTCCCCACACCCCCACACGCACACGTACACTAGGTGCACTCACATGAGATTTGGAAGATGGCAATAAGACAGAGGCATTTTCTTGCTGCTTTGGCTGTTTCAAATGGCAAGCAGTTTTATGGAGATGTGAGTATTTTTGTATCAGTATTCCTCACCCTAGGGATGGTGGGGCAGAGAGCTGAAGGAGCTAAAAACTTCGTGGAGCAGAGCCACTGTACCAGTCCTAGGATGCTCTCCTCCGTGCTTGCATAAATTCCATCTTGTTTAAGCCAGTTATTTAGCGTTGTTCAATGACTTCCAGCCGAACCTAATCCTAACAGATACACCCACACTAAAGTTTTCTGTCCCCTTTCTAGCCATCCAGATAGGTGCACACATCCCACAGAGTACCCCTGTCTGCTTAGCATTTAACTCTCACCAGTAGGTTAGAGTCATTTATGAACTAAGAGATGACACTGGAATTGCCTTCTTTGGTTGATTGGCATTATAGCCCTAAGTCTTCACCCTTTGACGTGTAATGTTGCAGTGACCCTCCTCCATGGACAGCATAACCTGACCCACCTGTAGAGTCTGGAATTGACCATGTAGCATGCTTTGGCCAAGAGTGTGAGGCAAAAGAAGCCTAGCCCCAAGAAGTTTTGTGTATTTCCACATATGTTCTTGTGTCTTTGAGAACATGCCCAGGCTAGCCTGCTGGTTCTAGGAGGAGAGTGAGAGAAACATGGCACAGAGCTGAACTCTATCAGCGGAGCCTGGCCTAGACGTGTTGGCCTTTAGCTGCTCCCAGACACGTGAGCAAATCAGCCCACCCACAGCTCGCCTCATTTGTGACATAAGCAATAATGTTTATTGTATACCAATAAGTTTTTGAGGTTGTTTGTTACATAGAATTATTGTAGTAATGGATAACTGATACATCTGCTTCCTCATGATAAATAAAAACATTTAATAAAATGATCTCATGTTTAAAAGAAAACACATAACAGGGAGTTAGGAAACCAGTATTCTGGTTTGGAAACCCGCATTCTACCTACTGACCATGTGACTTGGGCAATTCATTGATTTTCTCAGTGTCACTTCTCAAATGGCAACTAATAAAATATTTTCGTGGATTTCATGAGGTTGTTGTAAAGATCAACTTTTCAAGAGTATCTTTGAGAAGTTGAAACAGCCTCTGAGATTATAAATTATTAGTCCCGTACCGTTTCCTATCTTAAATCAGAATTTCTTCTAAGACAGCTGATCTTGGATGATCAGTTGTTCATTTCTTACAGATTTCACCGTATAATTCTGAGAGCCTAGGTTCATTTCCTCCACTGGCTCCCCTTTGCCACGATCCATATGTGTCTGCACACATAATTCTAGAAGAGTTAGCCAGGAATGATTTCCCCTTACAGAACCAAGTAGCCTTCCTTGCTGGCACATAGCTTCTTCGCTGACATGTAGCTTTTGCTGATGATGCTACTCTTTATTCTAAACTTGGACAACCTGCCTGGTTTCACAGCCAGTTTCACTGTTCAACAGCTCCCAGGCTCCTTTGTGGAGGCACAGCCGCCGTCTCCAGCTCTCAGGCCCCACATCCCTTTGTAATGAGCACTCACACGTTTTGGCCAACAATTCCTCAATTTCGCCCTTGAGCTCCTTCACTACTCTTGGGCGGGTGCTGTCTGCTCCTAGTGATTTATGTACATTTAGTTTGTCAATTAGGTTTAAAATCACTTGCACATTTACTGCTCTTTGAGTTGGTATCTCTGCCTTGTCAGTCCCAACAGACAGTCTGGAAGTGGGAATCTTACAGAATCACATAGAATCACAGAACCTCAGAGCCGAGAGTGTCCTTGGAGAGCCTTTTAGAGGAAACATCATCTGTCCATTGATTCAGATATTTATTTATTCTAGAAACAATGATTGAGTGCCTACTACGTGCCAGGCTGGGTGCTGGGATAAAGCAGAGGATAAGATAGACTCTAAAATTGCCCCTGGTGACTTGGTCAGTATCACACTGCAAGTTAGTGGCTAAGCTGGGGCAAGAACTGAAGTCCTCTGTCCCTTGCCATTCTGATGCCCAGAATCATCCCCAGTACAGATTGGAGGGGGGAGGTGGACACAGGGAGAAAAAAATGAAGATGGTTGAAGGGCATTATGGGGGATGCAACAAAGAGAACTGGTAGAATGAGGGGTGAGGATAAGGAGGTCAAAATGAAGATCAAGGGGACAGGAAGGAAGAGCCATGTTGAATGGAGGAGAAAGAAGCGGAGAGGAGGAATATGATGATTCCTGGCTGGGGTCAGCATTGGAGGGAAGAGTTGAGAAACAGCTGGTGGGGTCTCTGACCCCTTGATCTTCTTTATGCTTCATTCCTTCCCATTCTCACTCTGGTTGGCAGGAATGGGGGTGGAGGTGACGCATTCCTTGCTGCAGATAGAGCTTATTATGTTGTGAGAGATCATCATTATCATCAAGGGAGAGGTTTATCACTCTGATGCATGCTCCCATCTGAAACCTGTGATAGCCCAGAGTCTGCTCTCAAGGGGGACTGTGAGAACCACTGTGACTCTTACAAGATGAAGAAAGAACTGATCAGATTTTCCC
Organism: Diceros bicornis minor; assembly: GCF_020826845.1. NCBI lineage: Eukaryota > Metazoa > Chordata > Mammalia > Perissodactyla > Rhinocerotidae > Diceros > Diceros bicornis. Next base: position 25,089,866 of record NC_080753.1, on the reverse strand, counting down.
AGCCTTGATTATGCAGGGCCCTGGTGGAATGGAGGCAGGAAATTGAGGGCAGGGAGGAGGCAGAAAAGGAAGGAGACCAGGGGAGGACACTGATGTATCATGTAGGAAGATGCTGGAAACTGTAAATAACCATTTTGCTCTGTTTTTTGGGCTTCAGTGTCCATAATGGGCTATTCTCCAAGCCCTTCTAGAGAGCAATCCAATAAGAAGGAAGGAATTTTATGCCCAGGAGCAGCATTCAGGAGTCCAGTGTCAGGGTGATGACGACTTAGCTCAAGGCAGAAAGCAAGGATGCAAAGTGGAGGGGTGTGTGGTAGGGTCTGTTATGGTTCAAAATGTTTGCTGACCCTCCCGTGGGAAAATTATACTCCCCCCAACCCCAATGACAGACTTGGTCATGTGGCTTTGGGTGCCCCTCCCTACAGAATAGAAATCCCCACTCTATTGAATGCTGGAGTTGACACATGACTTGCATTAGCCATAAAATGTGAGCCAGAGTCTCATATGTTACTCCTAAGCAGAATCTTTAAGAACCAGCTCTCGACCTGCTATTTCTCTTTTCCCTTTGTCATGAGTCCGATAACGTTGGGCTTCTATGCCAAGATGGGTCCTAGTGTGAAGATAGCATGGAGCAGATCCACAAGTGGACAGCTGAAGTCCAGAAAACAGGGCAAAACATTTGTTTACAATTCCCACGCTGGACATGGAACATGAGTGAGAAATAAACCTCTGTTGTTGTAAGCCATTAGATTTGGGGGCTGTTACAGCATAATCTAGCCCATCCTGACCGACACAGGGAGGCTACAGGAGCTGGTGAGGCAGGACGTCATTGGTGTTGGCAACAAATCAGAGAAGGTCAAAGCCAAAAGTTCAGCTATACAAAGGGCTGTGCCAGGGAGGGATAAATAGTGACAATGGGATGGAAGGATTTGGGTGTCTGGAGGACTGGGGAATGTAGACCCTTTGAGCTGAAAGAGAAGCTAGAAATGATGATGAAAGACAGTAGGCTTTACCTGATGTTGGGATGGGCTCTGGAGCCAAATCCCTTTTCCTCTGCTTCTTGGACAAGTTACTCTGTGTTTCAGTTTCCTCTTCTATAAAATGGAGGTAATAAAAACAGCCCCTAATTATAGCGTGTTATTGGGACTAAATGTGTTACCCACATATGAGTTACCCACGTGTACTTATGAGTTAGCATCCAACTCATAGTAGATGCTCAATACACTTAGCTGTCAGTACTGGTCTTTCAAATGCTCCCATTTTGCAGATAATAAAACTGAGTTCCAATAGGGTACGAGATTTCCTAGAGATCACATAGCCAGCTGACAGCAGAGAAGTTTTCACTGCAGCCAGCCAGGAAGTGGCTGGCTCTGCATGTAATGGATGCGCAAGGCCAATGACAAGCATTTAATTTGCTCTTAAGCCAAAACAGTTGTTAGTAAATTAAACATTGATTGTAAAAGGGCCTCCAATTAAGATCCACTAATTACATCACCAGCGCAATTGTCACGCAATTTATATACAATTACCCCAGAACAAATATTTAATTACTTTCCTCTTAATACATTGAACTAATGTTATTCCACAAGCAGTGGGACAGGAATATGGAAAGACTTAATTGACGTGGAGATGTGAAATCAGAGAATTAATGAGACAACGGCCACATTGTCCTGTCTGTGCTGTGACATAGCCCTGGAGTAATAAGAAGGAAGGGGATTGGCAGAGAGAGGCCCCTTGTGTCTGTCTTCCTTTCCTGTGATTGTGGAGGGGGAAGTGGCTGGAGGATGATACAGAAATGTGGAACATCCCTGAAGGGAGTTGTCCAGAATTCTCAGGGGGATGGCTGAAGCTGTCGTTGGCTGAACCTACATTGCAGCCTAATTTCTCTCTCCACTCAATCTTGCTTCCTTCCTTCCCCAAAGATGTCAATCCTGAAGGCACTCCCTCATGCACATCCTGCATGCTAAAGTGCCTTGTATAGTCTGTTCCAGAAAACTCCATATGCAATAGGAAGCCATTGGATTTTTCTGAGCAGAGAAGTGGCATGATCTGACACAGACATTAAGAGTCCGTGACTGAAGGGAGGCAAGAGGTGAAGCAGAGACACCTGTCAGGAGGCTTTTGCTGGGAGTTGGAGTCTAGATGCTCTGCTGTAACGGGTGGAGGGAAGGTCACAGGCAGCGGGCCTGGAGGAGGAGGACTCAGTCTGGAATGGGGCAGAGGGGAAAGGACCGGGATGGGGGCTGCAGTCACTGCAGGCCACTGTTCCTGCTTTGCCCTTTGCCTGGGGTGGGTTCTGAGTGAAGGGCAGGAGCCACGTTCCTCAGCACCCAGCACGGACTTTCTTCGAGGACTGCCCCTGTGTATCCCAGGGGCACTGAACCCTGGGACACCCAGAATCCCTGGGATCTTATGGGTTTGGTTTGGAGAGGGAGCTATGAAACTTACATGATATAGACAGTTATTTCACATGATGATGAAATCGCTGTAATAGATTAATAATCTGCAATATAAAACTTATTACTTACCTAAACCTGTCTGTTCAAGAAAAGCTGAGTTTGATTCACAGACTTTTAGAAGCACATAAAGAGAGCAATAAACTCTGTCCTTGAGGAGAGGGGAGGGTCTTGGATATAAATCTTTTCTCAAAGTCTTCTGAAACATGGGATTCTCTTCAGTACCAGCTCTGCCAATTACCAGCCATGTGACTTTACTCAAGTTATTGAAACTCTCTGAACCTCTTTCCTCTTCTGTAAAATGGGAATGATTACAACACTGGAGGGTCCACCCCATGGAGATGCGAGTAACAAATGAGATACTGGGGTGGTCATAGTGTATATGCTATAAAATGACAGAAATGTGGTGTGGGTACTGTGGCTACATGATTTTCTCTGGGATAACGGCCGCCAGGGAAAGAGGCAGGATTTGAGGTTACTAGATGCCTGCTACCAAGAAGACTTTCCCGGCCAGATGTGAAAATTCTCCCCTCTGAACTCTAGAGCCCTAGTTACACATTTTTCCAGCAGCATTTGCCTCCAAGAAAATCTCTCCCTGTGATTTAATCAGACAGAAAGACAACGAAGGGAATTTCCAGATATTGAGTACCCATTATGTGCCAAGAACTGTGCTGAGTGTCCTCAATATATTACCTCAGATAATATCCCCGTATTTCTGTTAGGAAAATTTGTGAAAGACTTTGAAATGGGTAAAAATAAAAACTCGGGTGTTCTCTCTAGGGCAACCTGCCAGGTTATCTGATTCTGTTGGGGGCTGTGCATTTCATTGTCTTTGAGCTATAGAGAACTCTCTGCAAGTCCTAGAAAACTGGTAGTCATGCAGGTGATTCCAGTTCTTAGAAATGCAAATGAAGTTTGGTGGCGATGCAGCTGATTATTATCCAGTGGTTGTTGACTAGTTTTGCAAATATTTGTCAGTTTATTTCAGTATTCCTGATTGCCTTTATATCTGTGTTCTTTGAATTCTCCCCTCAACTGGTCACATCTTACTGGTTTTCTCATTAATTAATGAGTTAAATAAAATCTTTGACATGTAATCATTTTATGTCTATATAAGAGTCAGGATTTTAACTTTTAAAAAATTCTTTAATATAGCATATCAGAAAATTGAGAGTAGCCTTGCCCGAGGTCAAGATCTCTACAGAGGTAGAGATCTCAGAGCTGGGATTTGACCTTGAGTCTGTCTGGTTCTTTCCACTTTATGGTTCAACCTCAACATGTCATGTCCTACGGATTCATACATGTTCCTTTTCTCTCCTGCTTTTTGTGAGTCCTGGAGGATTGAAGGGCCTGGGCTTCACACTCGGGAGCAATTACTTTTTGAGAGAATAAAGGAGCAGGGTCAGACTGGGTTCTGGGCACTACAGTTCATGTGACAGAGTGATGGGTGAGGGATGGACTCAGATGGTAGGGTCAGAGGCACTCTGGAGAGGGGCTCGGGTGTGGGTATAGAAAGGAACAGAATAGATAGGAGAAATGTCCCTCTTTCTCTTTTCTACAAAACACCTCCCACTACCTGCCATATCCAGAATTTTCCTGTAACTATGGGGTGGAGTCAGGATGAAGAAAGCGTCCATCTCCACGCTGAAGGATCTTGGATTTAGTCCCCACATTTTCCCATGAAATGCAATCTCGTCCGGTCCTCCTCTGGCTCCCACGGCTGCAGCCCTGGATCAGCCGAGAGGTCTGGGTGAGCCTCCTGCCTTCCGCTTTCTCCAAATTCAGTTTCTTCCTTGCTGATACGCCTCACACAGCTACTACTACCAGATTAATCTTCCTGAAAGCACACTTTGAATGTGAATGGCCCTCCCTGGCTGGTGTTAGAGATGTCCAGAGAGTATTTGCTGAGGACTGATGAAGGACACACTTCCTTCTTCCCTTATTCTTTCCTCTTTTCATCCAACCAGTATTTTTATTAAATGCTTACCCCGCTGGCTAACTTTCTAAAGCATCACAGGGGGAATCCTAAGCGTTAAAAAAAAAAGCACCTTTCAGATTCAGATGGAAAGACTGTTTCAGTAACTTACCATCTAATAATATTGCCATTATTAATATTGGCATAAGGAGTGTATACCCCTTTCCCGATGTATCAGTCTCCAAGCACCTCTTGCCTTCTGAGTACTATATCTGCCTTGTTTATTGTCTGTCTCCTCAATAAGAAAGTCCGTGCCCCATGAAGGCAGGGATTGGGTTTTGGTTTTAGTTTCTTGTTTTTTTGTCTACTTCCTGGCACATAATGAACAATCAAAAAATATTTGTTGAATGAATACATGTGCATCTATCAGGGGCCTGGATCGATGCTGGGTGTTTTCACATATTATCTCATTATCGTATCAGCCAGGGAAGGACAATTTATCACTTGCACTTTTCAGATGAGGAAACCGGTTTACAGGCCCTGATTTGCCTAAGGGTGACCCACCTAGAAAATGATGGAGCCCAATTCTGGTGCCGGGCTCCTCAGTCACAGCGCCGGCACACACCAGTCAGGCAAGGGACGCCCAATAAAGTCACGCAGCAGGACAGGATATGAGGGTCACTGAGGGCCACACTGACCTCAGGTGCGAAGGACATGAGTATGGGCAGGAGCCTCCTCCTCTCTGGAGGAGAAAGGTCTAGAGCCCAGAAGGGAGTGGACAGGACAAGACAAGACAAGCTTAGAGCTGGAATCAGTGAGGCGAGTTAGGGCCCATGAGACCAGATAAAGAGTATATACAGGGAGCAGGAACAAGATGGGAAGTTAGAGGTTGGTTTTTCATTCATTCATTCATTCAACATGTATTCAGTTCTACTATATTCCAGACACGATACCAGGCTCTGGGAATACAAAAATGATTAAGACACAACATTTGCTCTCCAGGGACTTATGGCCTCTAAGAGGGAGAAACACATATACAAGCAGAAGCTGTGGGGAATATTTGTAAGAGTTCGGCAGGGCACAAAAATAGGAGCATTGAATTCATGGGAGGAGGGCAGTGCAGAAGGGTAGGTTGTGTGCGGAGATGGCATCATTGAAGGGTCTTGCCTTGAGCTGAATTTTGGATGACTGGTTGGTATTTGCCAGAATCTGGGGAGTGTGGAAGAGAACTCCAGGCAGATGAAACACGTGAACAGCGGTAGAGGCATGAAACAGGCGGGTTAAGGGAGCCGTCCATTTATGGCAGTCACTGCATGGGGTTGCAGAGGATGTACACAGAGGCAGGCGGGAAAGGCTGGTGGGGGCTGGGTCATACAGAGTCCTGCGTGACAGGCTGGGGGACGCAGAGTTTCTTCCATACACCAGGGGTTGGCAAAGTTTGTCTGTAAAGGACCAGATGGTAAATATTTGAGGCTCTGAACTCTGCCGTTGTGTTATAGCAGCTGCAGACAATGTGTAAATAAATGGGCATAGCTGTGTTCCAGTAAAACTTTATTTACAAAAACAGCCTGTGTGCTGAGTTTGCACCCACCCCACACCCCTCTGAATAGTTTGCCTTCTCCTGTCATAGACAATGGGCAGCCATGAGTGGTGTGTCTGCAGAGGACAGCATCCAAAAAAGATTTATGAGGCTAGATGTGCCAGATAGATTGAAACAGGAGACTTGTTGGGAGCCAAGTGGAAGACCTCAACTGTGAATTTACAAGTCTTAGTAGGATGTCAGCAACAAGAAATGACAAGAGATGCAAAACCACTTTGTATAACGAGTGAAGGGACCTGGTAGCTGAACTAATATAGGGGATAAGGAGGATGAGAGAGTTAAAAGCGGATCCCAGATCAGAGCATGGGTAGGAGGGAGAAAAGCAGGGACTTTGTGGTTTAATTTTAGGCAGTACCCTGCTGCTGTATAACAGAGAGGTAGCCAAAGATATTCATCAGGAATTGCAAAACAAATCAGAAAAATTGCTTCCACGTTACTGCAAAGGCAGAGATTCTTTTTAGAAGCAAATATTACCTGCAGGTGGCGGGGAAGGGATTGGGGGTGGTGGGGAGCAGGGGGAGAGCTTCCAAATAAGCTTTTTGCTAACTTAAAGGGAAATGGATACATCTGGAAAATTCAAAACTGTTTGCATAAGTGACGCGTGGCTGTTCAGGCCCGGTTTCTCAAACCCCAGGTGTTATATACGATAATGTTGCTAAAATGTTTGGGACTTAGGGAGAGAAATTGTATAAACTTGTGGTTTTACTATAGCTCGTAAAAGATGATTGTGTGGAAACCTCAGAAAAATTGAAACTCGGTACAGTACAAATGAATGCCTTCCCTTCTCCTTTTATGGCTGTGCCTTGCTCAAGGCTTGACGATGTGATTGGAAATGGGTGTCTAGAGGCCTGGCCAAGGTGCTAGGATTTAGCAAGTCGCCTCTGTTTGTCTATTGTGTTCTGGTGACTTTGGCGTGTGGGTAGAATACAGATAGTATGTAAAGCATGTGTTCGTGGGTGTTCTGGGCCAGCTGTGGGGAGGCAAATGAGTGGCTATGGACTAATCAGCAGGGGCATAGGGAGTTGGTGGGTTCAGGTAGCTGAGACTCTGTGAAAATTTCAGGGAAACTTGACCTCGATGCCTCTCCTCAGCATTTCCCATTTTCTCAAGTAAAAGGAAATGTGAAATGGACTTGTTTTTCAGCAGTAGCATTTCGTTCTTATTTGCCCACAAGGGGACAGAAAGACGATGCCTTTGAAGAGCCTACCATGTGTGCAGCCCTGGGGTCTGCTCTGCGGAGGAGCAGGAGCTGTGAGAACTTGTGTGCGTCCAGAATACCAGAAAATCTGGCAGAAAAAGAGGGAGGAGGAGGGGAGGATAGTAAATCCTTCATTTCCTGGGATTCTGCAGAATTCATTCCTAGTGTTTCCTCCCTAGCACTTTTCTGTGACTTCTCTAATAACACTCATCCTGCTGGAGTCCACTGGGTATAGGAACAGCAGGGTGGGTGGGATGGGGTGGGCAGAGTGGGTGGTGGGAGAGATGGAGGAAGGATTATAATGGGTCACATGGAAATCCTTTCTCATCTCAATGGAAGGGTCCTACTACCACCAGGGGGCGGCCAGGTAGTGTGGAAAGAGCCAAGGCCTGAGAAACAGGTCAGGGATTCAAGTCCTGGGTCTGCCACTTGCTAGATGCCAGGCCTCAAGCTGCTTGCTTTATCTCTTGGAACTTCCCTTCCTCATCTGTAAAATGAACATGCAAAGCTTTCTAGACTTTTTAAGACTTTGTAAACCACCAAGCCCAGGGCCTGCCCATTCAGTTCATACTACCTATAAAAGATCGTATATGATCAATGCCAAGTCTTATTGCCAACAAGAACCAAGGAGTTCTGACCTTCACGTGCAAAGTTCAACAATGGTTTTCACCAAGTGGTCTCAGAAGGGCTCGGAGGTATCCCGGGCCTCACTGCTGAACCCTTCTTTCAGTTCACACGTACTGACAGACTCTGCACTGTGTGCTGGGCACGGTGTGGCACGTGAACAAGTCAGTCATGCTGCCTGCAGGTTGAGAGGTAAAGTGTCAGATCACTAATACGCAAGGTAGAATGTGAGTCTGTTACTGCACCGGGTCCGTTTTTGCCCACTGCCCAGAAAGCCAAACACCGAGATGATGAGATTGCAGCAGAGAGAGAGGGGTTATTAATCACAAGGCAGCCAAGTGAGGAGATGGGAGAAAGAATCTCAAATCCACTTCCCCGAAAATAGGGACTCAGGGCTATTTATAAGGAGGGGGGCAAGGTGGTCTGAAATGATCGGAGGTGAGGTGAGATGAGGTAGTTGATGATCTGCGCAAGCGTAGTCAGGCTTCATGCCTCTTCATAGGACGCATGTTCACAGACTGGCGGTATTAGCATGCCCCGAGGGTGGAGTTTTAACCTCTTGACGTCAAAAGGTAGCTTATCAGACGTATGTCTGCATGGGCCCAGCTGATGGGTTGGTGGTCTCAACTGGCCTGAAGTGGACAAGGGGTTCTAATTCCTGAAAAAAAATAGCTCCAACACCAATTACCATGGTGACCCGGGCTCCAGGGAGACGTGATCTATAGGAACCTGGTAGGAGTCAGATAGCATGTTGCCTCAACAACACAGTTAACAATGGGTAAGTTTATCATGCAGATTTAAGTGCTCACCTTCGGTTCTGATAAGTTTCTAGGTAAGGCCATCTCCTGCTTCTTCCTGGTACAGGGAAGACGATACCTTTACAAATGGAGATTTTCTTTACAAATGTAAATGTCTCTTATAAAGGGCAACCAGAACTAAGAATGAGTTTATCACAGACCCACCCAGATACCTGGAGATGTCTGTGGTAATGGCCTGTTCTGGAGGCAGGCCTCCCATCCCAAACTCCTTTGGTTAGTTAGTGGGGTGGGGGCCAAAGTGTCATTCAGGAAGAGACATATTTTAAGGTGGCCAATTCCGACCCCCCATAGTTACTAGCTGCATAATCATCAATGGTTAACTGTTTGCTGGTTACAAGGAGAGTTCCCCAGGTGGCAGCTGCGGGGCTGAGACAACGCAGAGGAGTGTTCTTTGGCTTTGGAGATTCTGCTGCATATTAGCTGTGTGATCATGAGCGAGTCACATAACCTCTTTGAGCTGTATCCTCTTCCTCTGCAGGATGATGGAAATGGTGAGTCTGAGGTCACTTGGAAGAGAAAATGAGATAACATATGGAGAAGCATGCGGCAAAGTGCTGATCTGGGTTTGATGGTTACGATTAGCAGGTTTGAGTCCATAAGTTAATTTTCCCTTCTACTCCTCATTTGGCAAATCCAGCAGCTGGAGCCCTATGATGGGAGGAAAATAGCTCTGTGCTCCGGGAGAGCAGAACTGGTGTCTTATCTCTATGCACTGAGGTCTACCGCAGGGCTTGGCAGGCAGGGGTGGTTCTGCCACAGTCAGCATACGAAAAAGAATGCACTTAATGGACTGGTCAGAGAGAGCACTCTACATCCCAGTGGCCAGAAACTAGGAAAGGCCGGGGAGAAATAAACCTGCCCTGATCCCTTCCCTGACGAGTCCAGGCCCACTCTTCACCTTTCTGCACCCAGCTCTGCCCCTGGAAAGGCTGACCTGTAGGGACTGCATCAGTGGGTGGCCTGCTCTTGGGCTTTTAATTTGGTTCAGTCACTGGGAAGTACCAGCAGGAGATCAGGGAACAGGGGGAATCTGAGCAGAGATATTTATCGGCTGGGATCCCTCTTTGCCAGGTCACTGTGGTTGGTGGCTTAAGTCTACTAAAGACCACAGCTCCTGTTGTGGCCCTCTCCCTACAGCTACTGTTTGCAGTTCTGGTAGTAACTCTGTCCCCTCGCCCCATGAGGCCCAGGGGAGGTAGCAGCATCCGACCTTTGCTGACACCAGGATACTGCAATGTTCCCTAACCCTGCCCATAGCTTTGTAAGCCGTCCGTTCATTAATCTCCCCATTTGACTTTACTGTCTGTTAACAGCCAGGGACTTTGACTTTTACAACACTTGTAAGACAAATTAGGAACCAATGAAAAGTGATTTGATCCAGAAACACTATTGAGAGCCTCATAACTTAAAAAGTTGGAGTAAGATGGTGCATGAGAAGAAGATATAGTAAGGACATTTCGGAGGGTGGGCAGGAAGTGAGCGTGCCGTTCAGGGTGTCAGGAGTGAGGGCTGACAGAAGGTGACGGCAAGACCTAGAGAGCAGAGTCCCAAACAAATCTGCTTCTTCAGGAGCAAGGGAAGCAGGAGAGAAGACGCTGGCTTAGACATGGGAGAGAAAAGGGGCAGGAGCCAGGAGGTGAGACAGTCTCCAAAGTCTGAATAAGTGAGTAAAACCAGAATCAAGGGCTCATCTCCTCCCTCAGCTTCCTCATAGCTGATGTGTGCCCTGCCAGTTCCTCTTAGTTGAGGACAGTTTGTGCTCTGAAGGACAGATGGCCCACTGAGGGAAAGGCACATACCAGGGAAATAAAGGGAGAGATCTCAAGGTCTTTGGAAGAAAACCTCAGAGTTCATACAAGAGGTGTCTGAGGGGAGACACAGCCCTGTCCTTAGGGAGCCCCAGTCTGAGGGGGCCACAGCCTTTTCCCCCAGGGAGCCCCAGGCTGATAAGGTGCTCCTGCCCTCTGGAGCACCCCATCTGATGAGGGAGATGGGACTTGCACCACAGGTCTCATAAAAGGAGCCAGCTGCAGTCACCCTAGAGGTGAAGGGCAGAAGTGCTGAGTAAGGGATTCATCAGTGGCCCTGTCTTCACTTGTGCATTGTAGATCAAAGGCTGCCACAGAGGGAGCCACCTGAGGCCCACAGCAGGGCCAGCCTCTGCTCTCAGGGAGCCTTGCCAAGGCCTGGAACCTGTCAGCCTGAGCCACTCACAGATGTTCTGCTCACAGGCCAATCATTTTGCACGGTCAGTTTGCAATATGGACTTTCGGGGTATTGCCAACCATGTCTAATTCTCTAATCTATTTGTCGTGTTCAAGTTGTAAAAAACAAGCTGAGGGCTAAAGGTCCTGTGGCCAGTGGCCAGTGCCCAGCTGGCCCTGGAGAGAAGGGGGAGTTGGGGAGGGATCGTGGGCCCTTAGTGGGACAGAGAAGCTAGGGAGCAACATAGGGGAGGCCCAGGTCGGGTACTGGGTGCCAAGACGCGGGGCAGTCCTGCCTCTGCAGGCTGCTGGAAAAGTCTGTGGGATGGAGCAATTTGGCAGCTGTGTGAAGGCCACCCTGGAGGAGGGCATGGCGAGGGTGGGGAAGAGATCTGCTACCTGGCATTTGAAGTCTCATTATCACATATATCTATCTCTGTATCCCGCACTCCCAGCTATAAATACATCCGTACGTTACGCAGAGCAGCATCCAGCCTCTCCCTGGTACCCGCACCTTCATCTCGTCAGATAGGGCAAAGAATGACAACAGGCTTGAGGGCAAGTAGGGGGCAGTGGGCTGCTGACACAACCCTCTTGGTGAGTGAAATGCCAAGCCGGGGGAAGTTGCTGGAAGAATGAAGTTCTCCCAATCTGGGGAAGAGCTCCCATGAGGGAAAGTGAAAACGGAGTGGGGGTGAATCTTGGAGAATGATTCCTGAGCTCTCAGCTTGGGCCCAGGAGGTGGTCGGTCTCTCTAGAAGTCCCAGGGGCCATGCCCAAATTCCTGTACAAAGCCAGGATTGGTGGGAGATCCTGGAGAGCGTGGAAGCTGTGGGTTCCAATCACAGTTCTTGCGTGAGTTCCTTTTGCATGAGGACTTGTCAACCATTGAGATGATCCAGTCTAAACCCTTCTCTTGGTATAGATGGGGAAAGTGAGGTCCAGACAGGCCTAATGGCTTCTCCAAGGTCACACAGCCTGTTAGTGCAAAACAGGACACAGAAGAGAGGACACCTGACGCTCCATCTGGTCCTCCTCCTGTTACCTCAGACGGCACCTCCCTGGACCTTGGGGGTGGGGTGGGTTCCTGGGGGAGCAGAGTGGGTTAGAGGTTTATCAGGGGGTGCTCTTGGGATCAACAGATGGAGAAGGGAAGCGGTGTAAGCAGAAGTGGGCAGAGGGAGAAGCCGGATTGTAGTGCAGTCTCTGTAAAGGCCTTGGCCAACCCTGTGAGGGGATATGAAGATGAGATTGGTCCACACTGGTCTGTCCCTGCATCCGTCTCCCCCTGGCTATGGGCTGCTCTGGGAGGGGTGCGACCTTGGGTGAGGAGCTCTCTTCCAGTGAAGCAATCCCCAAGAGGCTGGGAGGTGGGGAAATGAATCCTTTCTTCTTGGAGGGACCCAGAGGGTTCATCACAGAACCACCATATTGGTGAAAAGGGAAACATACCACCTGCCTTGCATAACTCATGTAGGTGCTGTGAGAATTAAATCCAGTATCACACACACATGCACTTTGAAATATGAAGTAGAAATGTGCGGAGGTCTTACTGTCTGCAGCTGGCCTGCTGTGTGCAGTGTGGGTTTGGGTACTGACGAAAGCAGGAGCACGTGAGAGGAGCTGCATTTGCCCTGCGTGTGTCTGCGGGGGCCTTGGAAGGGAGGCGTGTAGTGTGCAGGCCCCATGTTTCTCGTCGGGACCGTTGTGTGTCCCCTGGTAGAATGTCTCTTCCTTGGTATTCAGGTCTCAGTGAGCAGGGCACAGCCCCCTGGGAAAGGAAGAATGAACGCATTTGGGGACTGGGTCTCTGGGAGTGCAGGCGACAGCACCACTCCCCTGCTCCTCCTTGGCCCCCCAGACCCATGTCATCTGGCAGTGGGAGAAACAGCCCCCTAGACTTTGGGGTGAGGTTCTACCATATTTGCATAATAAACCTCCACTCACTTGATCAGTGAGGTGGGAAGACTGCAGGCTTTGGACTCAGGCAGGGACTGTCTTTAATCCTGTGCCAACACTTACTGCTGTGTGGCCCTGGGTGACTTCGGTTTCCTCACTGGATAAATGAGAATAATAACAGAGAAGATGAAATGACCTAACATGCATAAAATGCCTATTACTATGCTGGGCATGTGGAAAATTCTAGATCGCTTCCCTCCTCCTTTACTTCTGTCCTTTGAGGAGGTAGCAGGGACAACTGCCCAGGGAGTAGGGCTGGGGGAGCCATCTCTCCACCTTCAAGTGCTTCTTCTGGAGAGAACAACCCCCTCCCACTAAACCTGTCATCCTCCCATTGTGTCAGATCCTTGAAACCAAAGCCTGTGGATTCCTCATTTTCTTTCTCCCTGAGTTACTAGCTCATTGCTGGGCACATAACAGAGGTAGAAAACTCAGAATGAAGTGGTCCAGGGAGGAAGATATGAAAAAGCAAAGGGTGTTCTCTGAGGAAGACTGGGAGAAGTAAGGGTGCTTCGAGACTGTCGATGCCTTTGGGGAAGGCTCTGAGGTAGCAGCTGGGCTGTATGAAATGAATGATTCACTCAAGAGGAAATATGATTTTTCTCTGGTCTATGGAGCTAGTCAGGTAAGTGCTGGCTGATTGAAACCTTGAGAGATTAAATAAACGGAGAGGAGCTTCGAGATTGAATCTATGTCTCCTTCCTCAAGAGTCCCTGTGCCTTCTGGGAACTCCAAGCCCACCTCACCCCCAGCTCCTGGAATGTTCACCCTGTGCCAGAGGCACTGGGGTGGGAAGGGTGAGGAGCCCAGGTTCAACAGGGACAATTAGAGAAGAACTCCATTTCTTCTAGTCGATTCCCAGTCCTCCGGCAGCCCCTGCACCACAGGCTTTAAGTAGGATCTAAAATGTGAACCTTATTAAGGACTGGTTCAGGGTGGCTCATGGCCAGACAGGAAATTGGAATTGAACTCTGACAGGGAAAATCTATTACTTTGTTGCTTGGGGAGTGCTACCATTTCCCACCACACAGGACAGAGGCGGGGAGAGGGCATGGGGGAAGCTGCTCATGGTTCCCTTTTAACAGAGGAATGGAGGCCTCAGTCCCTGCTGACTGACAACCCAGCCCCTGCCTCACCTCCAAGAGGAGAATTCTTGGCCCATGTTGTGGAGTTATGGAGGACTCAGCAGGTATGTAGCTTCTGAGAGAGAGGTGAGCACGCTCAGCTATGACGGGGACTCTAGCATAGGATGGCTAAGGAGAGGACACTGACAGCAACCTCAGAAGCACATAAGAATGATCTAGTATTTTAAAGAGAGAAAAAATTAAATTACACTAAATAAAAAAATCACTACCCCAGCTAAATGCCCAATTTTCCAACATATGGAGCAACAGTGTGCGTGGGGGGGCGGGCAGCACTCATGCCTGGTGACGGAATCTCTAAGAGAAGCCTGAGCCCCACAGAATCTAAAGTCAAGTTCTTCAAGATGACGTCTTAGTACCAGCTGGAATACTGCTTCCTTATCAAGCCTGTAGGGTCGTCATTCCCCACTTGGAAATCTTCCATCCCCTCGTGGAGCTCCCACAGCAGTTTGCTTTCACCTTTATGCACCATGAATTTCTTGTCCCCTGGATAATTGTGTTCTCCTCTCTGGTTCCCTCCCTGGACTGTAAGCTCCTTGAATGTGGGGATCAGACCTTATCTAGCTCCTTCTTCTTATACTACCTGGTAGAGTCCACTGAGTTAATGTGAAGAGAAAAGTGACCGCAGAAATGCGCGTACCAAGCTTGTCGTACTCCAGAAGGCCTGCAGAGGGCACTGCTGGTGTCTCTCTACCCGCTGGCTGCTGCAGGTGTGTGTTGATTCAGACTTGAAAATTGTCTCCTGAATGAGGAATTGTCTCCAATTCAGGAGAATTGCCCAAGGCCAAAGGGAACTTCACTAGGAGGTCAACCTGGAGAGTGACTAAGAGGGGGAGCCTTGGCTGGAAGAGGCTGTGTCGCCTACCTACCTCTCCAGACATCAGCCAACGACCAGCTGGCACAGGGGACACAAATGGCTGGCCTCCTGGCCTCAAGGTGAGATGAACTCTGTGGTGCAATCTGTGCTCCAGACCAGCCTGTGGGATCAGGCTGAGGCGAGTCGCTACATGAGACCACATCCTTGCTTAGCTTTTTATCCCCTGCCTTCTGTTTCCCCCAGTCCTCTTCTCCTGAGAGCACTGCCTCAGTACATCATGAGCTAGAAGCCCCACCTCAGGCTCTGCTGCTCAGGAACTGATCTGAGGAGGGACTAACGTGTATGGGTACCGTAAAAGGCTGACCTGATGTGGTAGCCCTCAGATTAGGATTTGAGAGCAAGTGGGTTACTGGAAAGTGACCCCAGGAAGCCCCACAAGGAGTGAGGAAGTGAGGCAGGTGAAGGGAGAAAGCAGGTGAAGGGAGGAGCTTATTGATGAGCCGGTCGCCCCTGTGGGTACCTGGCGCTTATCCTGCTGGGGACCCTCTGAGGCACTGTGAGGAATACACCCAAGAATTGTCCACTTGGAGGGGCAAGAAGTTTGGTATTTATCCACCAGCTCCTGCCCATGATTGGTTGAGGGTCGCTCCTGAGACATGCAGTCCTAACACTTCCGACCTGCCTGGTTCCAGCCAGGAGAAAACACTCTAGGGTCGATTGATGCGGGAAGCCATGGGCGGCCGGGGCAACTGTTAACAGCTGAGGTAGGCCAAGAGGTTTTGGTTGGAGGCACCAACAGCACACGAAAACCAAAACTAAACCACAGAAATCTGGTTACGTAGCCATCTGGGTATTTTCAGGCACATCACACTTAACGCGGCCCCAAAGTGACCCCGAAATTTTCCTCACCGTCACCCAACCCCCAAAAGCTGCTGCCTCCTGCTGCTTCATTTCCTTTTGCATAACCATCCAACCCACCGACCCAAGCCATTGGTCTAACTTGCTAACGGAGCCCTCATTCCCCGAGGTCATGAGGCACCAAGTCCTTTGTTCCCCACTTACCTCTGAGCGTGCCTGGGCAGTCTCACCCTCTTCCAGGTCTGCTTGACTATGCTTCCGCCTCCTTCAGAGCCTCCCTGCTATTTATCATTATTATCTGTTTTGTTTTGTTTCCAGGAAGGCATCTACCCCTTCCTTGACAAGATAGATACTCGCCAATCGGACAGCCTGGCCTATTGCCCACCCCCCAGGCCCCTCACTGAGGGGAAAGGTGGTGACTAAACCCCATCTTTCAGTCTGAATTCTTGAATCTCCTCCCAGAGGAACCATCTCTTGGAGAAACAAGATCCCCTCACTCTGCGACGTTGAGGTTTTTATTTGACATATCAACACTTCTCCTCTTTCTCAGGCTCCATGGGAGAAATTTCTCTTTTCAGAACCAACCCTCCCCGTGTTCCTCCCAAGCAGCTGGAGTGCTTTTACATTATGGGCATTGTCAATTAAGTGATGGACTGAGCCTCCCTCTTTACTGATGTTTAGAAAGTCAGCCAAATTCACCTCGGGCAAACGTTAAGGACTTAAATGCCCCAATGTGAACCTCTTTTGTGGCCTCATCTTATCTTTCCCATTTTGTTTTCTATTTGTCCTGCTTCCTTCTACATTTATTTAAGATTTTGTTTTTATTTAAGTTGTATACATTTCTCTAAGCTGCCTTAAATCCTTTCAAGGCAAGGGAGATTACAAATACGTACACGCACATCAGCACGCTATCTACCTCTTATCATTGTCTTTCCTTCCTATCCCTGCCGCCACTGCCCCAGACAGGTATTCATGCATCGCTGTTACTCAAATATTCTCCCTGCTGGTACGTTCCAGCTTCTGGGCATGATCTGCAGTCCATCCTCCACACAGCTGCCAGGATAATCTTTCTAACACACAAATCTCATAGGGTCACTCTCCTGCTCAAAATTCTTCAGTAGTCCCCTCAACATCTCTGAGATAAATCTAACTTCTCCTCCATAATACCTGGCCCCTGCCTGCCTGTCTGTTCGGCCTCATTTCACTTTCCTCCCTCCCCCTCTAAGCCCCAAAACACTCCGTTTGACAATCCAGAAATCATGAAAATGCCACACTGTCTGCTCCCTCCACCCTCGCTTCCCTTGTTCACCTGCCATACTCTTATTCATCCCTTGAGGCTCAGCTCAAAGCCACCTCCTCTGTGAAGCCTTCCCTGATTTCCCAAGTGGACTGTGATGTTCCAGCTATATGACTAACAGAATGTAAGAGCTTTGACCACAAGGTCAGACAAAATGTGAGGCAATTTAGGACCCTACAGACTTGCCTTCAAATATTTTCCAGGCTAGAGCAGAAGACGCTAAAATGTCTTGAGAGCTAAAAATATGGGAAGTCCAGGCAGGCAGTGAAGGAAGCTAGCTGGGTAAAGGCAGGTATCTACCCTTTCCTTTGAATCTTCTCAGAAGATATAATTAGTAAAAGCTGTGATTTGAACATGGGGACAGGATTGCAAAAACCCAAATAAAAATGAGGCCTCCCCCATTGTTATAGCAGTCGAAACAAGGACGAAGCACGTCCATGTCCCCGGTCACACACTGCCATAGTTTCTGTGTCCACTCGGGAGTTAGGACAGTAAGGAACCTCAGTCCACATGAGACAGTTTCAGTGGCACGGACCTGAGTTATTGACCTGGTATCTTCCGCTCCCTTCAGGTAGTAAATCTGCTCACTTTGCAACAGGGGTTCTCAAACTGGGGCCCCTGAAGCAGCACCATCAGTCTCACCTGGAACTTGTAAGAAATGCGGACTCTCAGGGTTCCCCCAGACCCATGGGTCAGAACAGGGCCCAGCAGCCCATGTGTCAACAAGCCCCCCTGGCGACTCTTATGTGCCGTATTAGTACAGTGCTTCTCAACCTTGGCTGCACATTAGCATCCCCCGGGGGCTTTAAAACAATGCTGACTCCTAGGGTTGAGCCCTACCCTCTAGTGGATGTCTTTTCAACCCTGAATAGCTTTAGAGGAGATAGTGGAACAAATCAAATCCATGGCATTCATGCTTTTGGATTAGTTAAAAAATACAGTTTGTTGCGGCTGGCCCGGTGGCGTAGTGGTTAAGTTCGCGTGCTCTGCTTCGGCGGTCTGGGGTTCGCGGGTTCGGATCCCAGATGCAGACCTACACACTGCTCAACAAGCCATGCTGTGGCAGCGTCCCACATATGAAATAGAGGAAGATGGGCACAGATGTTAGCTCAGGGACAATCTTCCTCAAGCAAAAAGAGAAAGATTGGCAACAGATGTTAGCTCATGGCCAATCTTCCTCACCAAAAAAAAAAAAAATTTGTAAACATAGGGATGATCTGTGAATTTGTAATTTGCTAGGTTTTTATTGAAAATACTCTAACTTAAGGAATCTCAGAAATTAGTGTTCAAGTTCCAATTTAATTTTTTAAAGTTGTTTATTATGCAGAATTTCAAACAAATACAAACAAACATTTATGACATAGTCCAATGAGCCCCCATAAATCCACCACCCAACTTCAACCATTACCAACTCAAGGACAAACCTTCCCCTTCCATATCCACTTCTCCCCTCTCATTTAATTTGGAAGCAAATCCCAGATGTCATAGCATGTTATATATACAGAAAAAGTAATAATTCCTTAATAACATCAACTGTTCAGTCAGTGTTCACATTTTTGTCTCATGAATGCCATAAACTTTCTTAAGATTTTTTTTAATCAAAAGCAGAAAAGATCCACACATGATTGTGTTCTTTCTTTCACTTTTTGTTTTTCTTTTTTGGTGAGGAAGATTGTCCCTGAGCTAACATCTGTGCCAATCTTCCTCTGTTTCATATGTGGGACGCTGCCACAGTACGGCTTGATGAGCAGTGCGTTGGTCTGCACCTGGGATCTGAGCCTGCGAACCCCAGGCTGCTGAAGCAGAGAGTGAGAACTTAACCCCTACACCACTGGTCCGGCCCCCTTTCTTTCATTATTTTAATTCATGGTTTACCACTTCATATTTTAAAAATTCTCTTGCAATGTATTTGTTAAAGAAACTAATTCTGTAAAAAGTGTTACAACTTCTGAAAGTTGTAAAATCATTTGAGTATGTTTAGTGAAAATGACGGTATTAGCCTGATATTTATAAATTAAATCAATTTAGTACAGTTGTTTAAACACTTAGGAAGGTTTTCTTGTTAGAGTTATAAGCTTCCCCTATTAGGCATTTTAAGGCTTAAATGAGAAAACAAAATATATTAAATATATTAATACAGTTTAAAATATTTAGTAAATTTAGCTATGTGTGTAAATTAGACTGTTTAGAGAGAATTAAATGCATTCATTTTGAATTGATGGAACATTATCCAAAAGTCTCCTGGAAAATGATCATTTCATTTTTATGTAAAATTTACTAGATTTGTAAATAAAATAACAAGAGTCATAGTCGAGTGTAGACTTAGGAAAAACAGATTTCAAAATATATTGTTTTAAAAATTATTTTGAAACCCACGTAGCTGTAAATAATGCTTTCTGCATATTCACATACAAGCCCATGCTGACATTTTAAGGACACTTCAGTTATGGTAATTACTGTGTTATATAATGGTTTGTGTCCTCCCCTGGCTCCCTGCCACACCGTGAAGCCCGAGCTCTTTGCAAGCAGAGACTGCAACCTGGTGATTTCAGACCCTGGTCCAGGGCCTATGATGAGCCCTGGGAAGCGCCACTCATCCCCCCACACTCTTGCCCCAGCCGCTGGGGTGCTGGCAGCAGGCGGCCCACAGCTGTCACCCTTCCCTTTGGGGATTGCTGCAGCTGCAGAGAGCTATCTGCCCAGGGTTATGCCCCGCTCAGGGCAGCCCTTACCCAGTGTCTTACGGATGGGTGGTGAAGAATCAACTCTGAAGTACCAGAGCTCCCAGGGGTCAGCCAGGCTGTCCTCGGCCAGCGTCACAGCCCAGCGGCTCCCTCTCTGCACAGGTGTTGACTCCCAGGGCCAGCCTTAATAAGCATCCTGCACTGCATGCTGTGCTGCACCCCAGAGCCTGCCTCCTGGGACAGCAGCCTGCAACAGCAGCTGACCCATAGATAAGAAAAGCAGGAAAATTCTTTCCAGATCATGAAGGAAACCCTGATAAAAGTGTAAGAGATTCAGGAGCCCAACATGAACACTGTGGTCAAATCTTATTCACCTGAGGTCGCAGTGGCACACATACGGGTTCAGGAATTGCCGTTCACAGCTGGCCTGGGGGCCAGCACTGCAGGAGGAGGGAAGGCAAGTTCTGTGGCTCTTGGCAGCTTTGTGTTGCACAGACTTTCTATGCCTTTCTTGCCCATCTCTTCAGAGAAAGGTCCAACTTTCCTGGCTTCTATATTGCCTGGTTTCAACATCCAAAGGACCGGTTCTCAGCACATAATGTGCCTTTCTTTAAACTCAGATTGATCTAAGTCTAATGAATTCCAGGGACCGCCTCCCTAACTCTGGGCCTCAGAGTGCATTCTCCAGGCTCTTTGTGACGTCAGTTTGAGGCATTCTCCATGGCCCGTGTTTAGCACCCCCTCAATTACCCCGTGCCTCAATTCCTCCCTCCCTCCCCCTAAACCCCATCCTCCAAAGGCCAGACTTGGAATGCACAGTGTGCTAGATCTGACTCCTACGTATGTCTCTATTACAGGGGCTGGCTCTCCATCAGAAATAAGTACAACAGCGCGTATCCATACATTTTCGCTAAAAGGATAAATGAGGAAAAACTTATGAAGCTTGAAAATAGATCAAGAGAATTTCTCTGTGAATGTATGGGTTGCCAGAAGAAGCAGAGGAAGCCTAACACATAAGACACATTTGAAAAGGAACCATTAAACAAAATTATCATGAAAGGGAAAACAATCTCAGTGGGTATGTCAAGTGGCTGCATTTCTCAAAGAAAGCTCCTCCCGTACCCCAGTAACCAAACCACCTTGTTAATTTTTTTTAAACTTTACAGAAAAATACAGGATTTTTCAAGCAGCCAAAGAGAAAAGAAAGATGTTTTTTTTTGTGAGGAAGATCAGCCCTGAGCTAACATCCGTGCTAATCCTCCTCTTTTTGCTGAGGAAGACCGGCTCTGAGCTAACATCTATTGCCAATCCTCCTCCTTTTTTTCCCCAAAGCCCCACTAGATAGTTGTGTGTCATAGCTGCACATCCTTCTTAGTTGCTGTATGTGGGACGCGGCCTCAGCATGGCCAGACAAGCGGTGCATCTGTGCGTGCTCGGGATCCGATCCCGGGCCGCCAGCAGCAGTGCGCGCACTTATCCGCTAAGCCATGGGGCTGGCCCAAGAAAGATCTTAAAGTTGGAAGAATTCAAACAAATCTAGGCCTCTTTCACAGACTGCAGGACAAGAGCTTTGCTCAGGAAGAAATAGTACTAGGCATAGGGAACGGGAAGTTTGGCCCCCACCTGCCCAGGTACAGCCAGGACACAACCACCAGGTGAGGAGGCCATTATAGGCAGCAGTGGTGAGCCAAGAGCACTTAACTAAACAGAGAGGGAAAGTCCAGAGACTTTAGAAGAGACAAGTAGATCTCAACTTCGACAATAACCACACTTAATCACATGAACACGTCAAGAAATTAAACCCACCCTGTGAGTGACCACAAGGTGTAAAGATGAAATTTTTACCATATTATTGCAAATACCGAACCCTTCCCAGTGCTTAACATGTCTATTTTCCAACACTTAACATTTTTTTATCTTTAAAATTATTATATTTTTATATTCTTTAATCTTTCAATCCATCTTTTTGGACTAGGCAAGATATAAATCATTAAAAAAGATATTATTTCATAAAGTAGTTCAGATTCCCAAGATATAAAGATGAAGTATAAATTGGAAATAAAATAGAAGAGGGACAACTGTGAAAACTAAATTTACATCCCATGCAGAAAGGGGCTCACCTTTTATTTCACTTATTCTGTACACAGCTCTTAATGCCCACAGTGAGTTTGGCAATGCACTTGGCTCTGTGGAAAAATAGGTGAACAGGCAGAGTCCCAGCCCCAATGAGATTATTAATAGAGTCAGTAAATGAGAAAAGAAATGTATTTTTCTTTTGTATTTGCTATCATTTAGTAGAAGAATTATTTTCAGTAACATGGTAATAAAGTTGATATCTAAGTGGAAGCACATAATCCCTCATACATGTTTTTTAAATGCCAAGAAGTAATGTGAAAAGGAAAACACTACCAGACTAATAACAGAATAAGAAATAGTAAGCATTGTTGTTAAAAATTTATCCCACACAAAAAACCTAGTCCAAATGGATTCCCTAAGTGATTTTCTTAACTTTCAGCATATCAAGGATACTTATGGTTTATGTAGTCTTTAAGAATATGAAAAATTATGAAATGTTAGCTAACATTTGTTGAGTCAACTATGGGCTAATTCTCATGTCTGACAGATGCCAATCATGTAAGCAAATTGGAAGAATTCACTCTGGAAAAACAGATACAAAAATCCCAAATAAAAACTTAGAAAACAAACAGCACCTTAAGAGAATTATTCACTAAACCCAAACCAGGTTTCATCATGGAGTTCAAAACCATCATATAGAAATTAAAAGTCTTAATATAATTTAACTATATTAGTAGAAAAACAAGAGAGCAAGTGTCATTCTATTATCTTAATATGTGATAGAAACAACATTGGCCTGTTTAAAAATTCATTTTGTATACAATTCTTTAAAATTAAATGGATAGCTTCTTTCTTTAACTTAATTATTTAAAATGAATTATTTATCTCATTTCAACCTACATATATTGAGTGTCAGTTAGATGCAAGGCACATTACACATGTTGGAGAAATGTTAGAGTCATTTTTAAAAAGAAAAACAAAAGAGGAACCAGAAAAAGATGGCTTCTCCATTGTATCTATTTAATATAGCACTAGAAGAGCCTGTGATAACTGCTGGAGAGGGAAGACCATAAAAGACATAAATATGTGAAGGAAAGGAATAAAAATGTTGCTTTTTACCAATGACCTAGAAAATCAAAAGAAATCAACCAAAAGAATTTTAGAGGTAATAAATGAATTCTGTAGAGTTATGAGATATAAGATGCAGCCTTAAAAATCAATTGTGTTGCTATATACTAGTAGCACACTGAAAATAAAATGAAAACAGAGCCCATTTATGATCATAAAAAATTTGAATATCAACCTGCACCATGCGAGATTTATTCCAATAACATTATAAATATTTAATGGTAAAAAGACATCAATGGCTGGAGAGAGAGAACTGTCTCATGGTTCGGAATATGAAATGCAGTAAGGTAACAGTACACCTATATTTTCCTGGTGCTCCTCAGCACTGTTAGAGCTCTCTGCCTGTCTCCCAAGGTGTGCCCAAGTCATTGTAAAAGGAGCACCTTGTTGATACCCAGTATCACCAATTTTACCAGCTTACTGTCTGCTTTGTTCATTTCTTCGTCACTGCCCTTGTCTAACCTTCCCAGTTCTGATTCCCAATCATTGAATTTCAGGTCCCAATTTTTGGCTCATTTTCTGTTTATTCATTTTGAGACATCCGCTCCTGGTGAGCTGTCCCCATGGTTAGATCAACCAGTGGTAGCTGTCTTAATTGGTCAGCTTCCAAAGAACCCCCTTCTTGGGTATTGCTTATCCAGCAATGCCCCCAGTGCCCTTGGACAATAGAAATGTGAGATTTCGTGCAATTCAAATTCAAACTTCCACAAGTTACCTTTGAGCGGAATCTAATTGAGAGAATGAATGATGAAGAAATAATTTAGAAAAGATAATAAGGTATGCATGTACCTTTTATGAGCTTCTTGTGTGTTATATTTCACTATTAAAAATATTTAAGAAAGAAAAGGTAATTGTGGTGAACTAACCTGAGAAAACAGCTTCAGAGAAGACAGATGTTTTTCCAAGGTCACATGGGAGAGAAGGAGAAAAGACAGAATTTGAACTCATATCTTTTTGACTCATATCAAAGGCCAGACTCTGAAATACTGCTCTCTACAGACTCCTGATGGGTCAAAGATAAATTTTAAAAAATCCAATCCATAAAAAATTATCTACAAGAAAATATTATAGAATATTTATCTCAGTTCTGGGGGAAATAAATTTATGAGTATTAAAAATGGAGGATATCATCAGGAACAAGATGAATGTGTGGAAATCCATAAAACCAAGGACTTTTGTACAATGAAAAGCAATAAAATAAATATCAAGGAAAACAACAGAAAAGGGAAACAAATATATTTGAATATAATCAGAAAAACTTACTGTCCAAAATATGTGAAGACTTGATAAAATATGTAAGGTCAATACCCAGTTTCCACAAAATAAGAGATCAAAGGAGATGGGAAGGAAATGCTAACTCAAGGAAATTTAAATGATAAATCATCTCAGGGAAAAAAGCATTCACACCATCAATTAAAGAAATGCAAATGAAAACAACTTTAAGGTGTAATTATACACATTTAATGAGCAAAACCAAACAAACCATTTGTAGGGAGGTGGGAATGGGCTATTTTCACATTAGGTCTCCAACTTCTATAGGATTTTTTTAACCATAACTCACATAGCGGTCTATTGCTCACAGGCCCCCCTGAGCAGCTTGGAAGGAGCATGATTCATTCTAACCAGTGTGTGCTTAGCACAGATAAAGAAAGAAATTTAAAAGCCATATGATGCTAGACAATTTACCGTCAGTGGCATCATCATTATTATTACTCATTTGCATGCCTCATTTAACTACTTTCCATCATCCCCCTCTTTGTTGGGGTTGGTGCACAACAGACCTGTTTGGGTGGAGCCCATGAGCCTCTAGCAACTGGGCATCTATTAGGTCCTGCAGGGAAGCAGGAGGTCAATACCAGGAAAGCAAAGCCAGAGGCAGATGGTGGGCCCAAGAGCAGGTTGCCAGTTCGATGGGCTTGGTCCGGAGTCAGAATATAGTGATTAGATCTGGGGCAGTGAAAACCAGCAAAGTGAGGGTCCAGACAGAGTGGCTGATCAGGATACGGCTTAGGGTATATTATCCTGTGGCAGTGTTCCCACAGTCCCAGTGTGGATAGAATGGGTTCATTTAAAGGGGGGATTTGGAACAGACATATATATCCATCAACTGCCCAGAACACCATGCTGTTTCTCATATCTGTCTATTTGCACATGTATTTCTAGCTGCATGGGATACTGTGGTGGCTTTATAACATGTGGGCTTAACAAAGCTGAACTACATTTCCCAGAATTCCCTTTGCCGTGTGTGTTTGGTTAGAGCCATGGGAGAAATTTGTAGGACATTGGAAAGGTAGAAGTTGCCATGCTACTCCCTGAAGGATGAAATTCAGGCCATGTTTTAGCTCACACACATTTTGCAAATCTGCTGACTCCCCTTGCTGGTGTGGGCAGTAGCAGGGCCCTCAGCTCCTCAAGCTCCCACGAGATCTCTTCCTTCAGCTTCTCCAGATCCTGGGCCAGGTGTGAGCACAGTCCTGCAGCCAGAACACTAGCCTCTCCTGCAGGTCATCTGGAGGGAGGATGGAGATGGCAGACACAGTTACAGCTTTCAGCTTATTCCTGTGGGGTCCAGCTGTCTCTGCTCTCCCCCACTTCACAACCGTTTCCTTTCCCAACACCTGCCCTGTGAGTTCAGGGCCAGCACCAGACAGAGAAAAACAGCCAAACTGCGACATTCACCAGCTCTCACATAATGTCAAACCCCTCAAATGAATCCCATATTCTATGTCATGCCTATTGTATCTCTGGTACAGAATTTGGTACCAGATGTGACTCCAGAAAACAGAATCGTAAGGATGAGTTCTCTGAACTGGTTCTGGGTTAGTTGTGATTAGTCCTCTGGTTGGATTAGATTTAAAGACATTAACAGCCATGTCTCCAGTGGTAAAGAGGATATTGGTAGCCATGGTAAGCAGTGGTGAAACAGCCACTTAAATTCTCCCCGTAGATATCTGTAACCGAGCATCTGTAGAAGGCAAGGCTTCAGGTCACCAAGTGATTGCTGCCATGGAACGTTTTAGTGACAATAAGGAATATAATAGGGTTGGCTGGTTTCTCCTAACTGTGCTTGAGGACTTGGAGGAAAAAAAACATGCGCTTAAGGTTTTAAATTCCTGCTCAAGGTCTGCTAAGGGTACCTGAACACTTCTATGACTGGTCGAAAGGAAAACTTTATCACCTGTAGCCGCCAGAAAGTCTAATCTCGCAGGTGGTTGAATTACAATGCAAATTGAATTTCAACCTCTCAGGCTCCTAAGTTAAAATTAGGGCTCTTCTTGGGAAAGAGCAGCATACCGAAAATCGAATGGGGACATATGGAGAGATTCTGATGATGCTGAAGACCTTGAACCCCTAAATCCTGTCCAGTCTTCTTTTCTGAAGGAAGCAGCCCCTTCCACTTCTGCCTGAGGAGGTTGGTCTCCCCTTGCACGAGGAACCTGTGACAGCATCCCCTGAGGTAGTTGCCTTGAAAGTGACCACTGACTCTCCTTGGACCTACCCCACCTCTCACTGCTGAGGCCTATAACCAGACTCAAGTTCAAAGAGGACCCAGAGGGTGAGGTGTGAATTGTTACCTGTAAGGAGGTACCACGCATGCCCAAAGAATTGCATGATTTTTTCCCAATATATATAGCCATGAATCTGGAGAATATATGTGTGAATGAAACAGAAGGGTGTTAGATCAGAATGGGAGAAATATAATGTTGGATTAGAATTTATTGAAATGGGCTCACTAGCAGAGATCCTGGATTTGCGTGTTAGCTCTAGTGGTTGGGAGCGGCTCTAAAAGTCTGCTTGGTTGATTGACTAGTACCTGAACCCCATGATGAGCTCCACTAAATCAAGTTGAAATGCTAGTCTTTCTTTGATACACTGTAGAGGAAGCTATCCAAAAGCTTAGGGAGACTAGATACTAGAATGAATTTTTATATATAACACCTGCTCCCTCATCTCCTAAATATGTCACCTAGCGGACACTCCCTTCACTAGAGGTGTAAGAAATGTATTCACAAGGGGAGACCCAGCATCACTGAAGAGCTCTGTAGTAACTAGACTCTAAAGCCAGGAATGGCCATGGGAAATACTACCTCAGTCTGGGCTCCCTGAATCCAGTGGGGATGACGGATCCCTGGGTGACAGGGAATAAGAGGTGGCACCTAACCACCAGTGATAATATGGACATGGTTACCTTGTGGGCAACCAGGCTGAAGCAGTAATCAGAATGGTTTGGGAGCCGGCCCCGTGGTTTAGCGGTTAAGTGCACGCGCTGCGCTACTGGTGGCCAGGGTTCGGATCCCGGGGGCGCACCAATGCACCACTTGTCCGGCCATGCTGAGGCGGCGTCCCACAGACAGCAACTAGAAGGATGTGCAATTATGACATACAACTATCTACTGGGGCTTTGGGGAGAAAAAGGGAAAAAAAGGAGGAGGATTGGCAATAGATGTTAGCTCAGGGCTGGTCTTTCTCAGCAAAAAGAGGAGGATTGGCATGGATGTTAGCTCAGGGCTGATCTTCCTCACAAAAAAAACAAGAATGGTTTGACCTGCAGAGATCTTCGTTGTTGGCTAGTTGATCACGGTGGTCCTGAAACAGAAATAGAAAGGTGGCCTACTATATTTTCACTTGATTTATGTAAGTGGAAAATCTTTTAGCATGGTTAACAGAAGTCTAACTTAAGTTACCAGATTGGAGAGTTCCAGCCCTTCAATCAATTCTCAGAGTCAGATTCCTTTGAGCCAATTCATAGACCCAGAACTTCTGGAATGAAGAAGAGGCCAGGTCCACTTGAGGAAGGATCTTATTACAACACCAAAAATTTGTACTGTAAATCTTCCTCCCAGTCTTCCCTAAAGGGGCCAACAGCCATTGACCAGAGTGACTATGCAACGGAAAGAGAAATAATCAAAGATTTCAGGGATTAATGGACACTGACACCAGTTCCTGGAGACTCCAAATGTCCTTGTGGTTCATGAATCAGAGTGGGGGCTCATGGAAGTGAGATGATCGCAGTGGGCCCTGTCAGTCCCCAAGCCCACTGTAAGTGTTTCAAGAATGTATAATTGGAATAAACATAGTTAGAAGCTGGAAGAATCCCCCACCTTGGTTTCTGATCTGGGGAGTGAGGTCTATCCTAGTGTGAAGAACCAAGTGGACCAGTCATTTGAAGATTTGGTTACTGCTCCAGCTGGGTGCAACACCTTGCAGGGCTGAGGCAGTGTTCTCCAGGATGTGGTATATGCTTTACATTAGTAACCAATACATTTTTACCCATAGCAGGATTTATGGGGACAGGAACCAAGGGGTAGAAGTGAGAGTGACTTCTCTCACTTACCCCTAATGAATCACTAGCAAAATTTTTGCTTCCCTTCCCTATCACTTTGAGCTCTGTTGCCAAGGGAGGAATGTTTCTTCCAGGGGACACAACTATGGTTCCATTCAAGTGGAAGTTGGGACTGCCACCTGGCCACTCTGGGCTCTTCATGCCAGTGAACCAACATACAAGGAAGGGGGGTCAGCTGGGGTGATTAATTCTACTAACAAGAGGAAATTGGGTACCACTCAAGGGGGGTAAGGAGGAGTACATTACGTATGCAGGCAATTTCCTGGAGTGCTTCCCAATACTCCCACGTCCTGTGATTACATGGAAAACTACAACAACCCAACAACACAGAATCGTGAGGAATAAAGGTTTGGGTCACCCCACCAGGCAAAGAACCATAACCGGTTGAGGTGCTAGCTAAGGGGCAAAGGGAATGTGAAATGAATAGTGGAAGAAGGTCAGTTATAAATACCTGCTACAACCATGTAATATATTTTGTGCATGTTAACCCATTTTCCTCCCCCCATTCTCCTATCATCTAAGTTAAAATGTATTAATAGCAGTTAACTTTATACCAGTGTTTAAGTTACAAAATATTAAAGGGAAAATATGACAGAGCTAGACGGGAATTTACATAACCCAAAGACGGAAAAAGGAAAGTTGTCTCCTTTTTTGAGGAGAGGGTTGGTGTGTTTTTGCTTGTATGAAGGACAGGGTTGCCTGGTGTTGGGCGGGAGCGTGACTTTGCTTTTGTCTATATTTGGACTTAGGTATTCTTTAAAGAGCTGTGTGTCACCTGAGCCCCAATTTCCTTATCTGAAAATGGTGAAAAACCATACATACCTGATAGACTTGTTGTGAAGTTTAAAATACATTGCCTGAGTTATGTAAGAGGCACTCAATTAATGGTGTCTTATTTTTATTAGTAGCAGTATATTGGAGAAAGCACAAGCAATGATGCATAGAAAAATACTTTAACTGTTAGGCATTATAAATAAAATGTGTTGATGTGTTTATGATTTAAAAAAAGAGAGATAGATGTATAAAGTGTCAAGTCCAAAGCCACTGTGGTGGCTTTGTACTGTGGTAACTTAGCTATGTTGGAAGTGCATTTCCTAGAATGTATGGTTTCAGGCTGGAGGTGGCCACAAGCGAAATGTGAGTAAGGTCTGGAAGGCAGGAGTGAAACAGTGGTCCTGCTGACTCGCTGAAGGTCAGTGTAGGTGGATCTGCTTCTTTGATGGAATCCTGACTACACAGCCCCTCCCTTTTACATCAGGGTATTTCTCATTGTGGACAGGGCAGGGGGGCTGAGTCTCCCTCCTAGTTTCCATAAAGGGACTCGGACTATATTCTCCAAGATGGCTGAATGTTGGAATGACTACTATTAGCCTTTCTTCCCTTCATCTTACTTAGTCCTCCCCATGTAGAGGAGCAGCCAATCTGATTGGTAAGTGCCCAACATCCTTTGACCACAGTTCTACTGCTGAGTGAGGTCATTTTCAAAGGCCACTGTTCATGTGGGGCACCTTCTCCTACCCTCCCAGGCAAGCACACACTTAGACTGAGGATACCCTTCTCCTCTTCTTCCTGTTCCCATTTGGTGTCAACAGATGTCACCCATTCCGGGTGAAATTTCGTGATGAAAGGTAAGAGATTCTGCCACCTTCTCTAATATCACAGTCATTAGGAAGTTCTGGAGAGAGAGAGCGAGAAAGAGAGAGAGAGAGAGAGTGTGTGTGTGTGTGTGTGTGTGTGTGTGAATGGACACTGGCTTGGCCATTGATAAATATAAAAGATAACAAAATTAAAAAGTGTTCCATTGTGTTTAGGTTTCAGAACAGTCAGACATCAGTTTATTTATTTTTAAAAAAAAATCTCTTCTGCTGCAGCACAAAGAGAACAGTGAAGCTGTTCATCTCAGCCATTTGGAGTTTTCACTGAGCTTTTTATAGTATTAAAAATAATGCTCCTTCAGAAAGAAGCTTAGTAAGCATGACTGCTGGTTTATTTATATCAAACAATACAGATTTTTTAAATTGTGAAATGTTTCATACATACAGAAGAGTATAAAAAAACATAGTTATAGTTTAAAGAATGATTATGAGGTTATTTAATGTTTAGAAATACCAGTACCTTAGAAGCCCTTGTGTGTTACTCCCCAGTTTCATAATCCCTCACCCAGAGAGGTAACCATTATACTGTTTTGTTCTAATCATTCTTTATTTTTACTTTTCGCCACCCATGCATGCATCCCTAAACTGAATGTTGGGCACAAACCTAGCTGTGTAAGGACAGGGCAACATGGCCCCCATTACATGAGAGCTCCCAAGGGAAACTGAGCTGAACTGAGTCTTTTGGTCATAGTCTAGAAACAGGACACACAGTTAACACAAGCCTAAAGCAGGTGAGAAGCTGGACTAAGCTCACAGGAAATTCTATTCGTATTTTTTTTTTTAAAGATAGGCCCCTGGGATCCTCATTTACAAGTTTTCAACATATCATGAGTCACACACATCTGGACTAATTGCCCTCTATGCCTATTGTACAGCTGTCATCATGGGATCTTCATATACCATATTTGCCTCTCTCCTAGGGTGGATCTCCCCCTCCTTGTATTTCATATCTTCCTCTTTCTTGGTCTAGTCCCTCATTTTAATGACGCACGTCCCCCAAGCATAGTGTTGGGAAAGGGTACAAAGGAAGTACATTTTTTGAGACTTGGCATATTCGAAAATGTCTTGTTCTGCCCTTATTTATGGCTGATAGTTTGGGTAGGTATAGAATTCTAGGTCGAAGATGATTTCCTTCGGAATTTTTAAGACCCTGCTTCATTGCGTTCTAGCTTCCAGTTGCTATTGAGAAGTCAAAAGCCATTCCGATTTCTGATCCTTTATGAGTAACTTGTATTTTCATTGGAAGAGTTTGGAATCTTCTCCTTGACTCTAATGTTCTGAAATTTCACAGTAATATACCTCACCCTCGGTCTATTTTGAGCCATTATGCTAGGCATCTGGTTGGTTTTTTCAATCTGGAAACACAGATCCTTTAACTTATCATTTTGAATCATCAACTGAGAATAAAAATGAAGCCTCTATACACCTAGAAAAACACTGATTTTATAGAACCAGTTTTAAACTTGTTTGATGAATCAATGACAGCTTGCCTCAGTCTATAGCAATGGTAACTTGCTTCACTGAACGCATTTCTGAAAACCAACCAGTCAATGACAGCTGTTGAAGGTTAGTCAAGCAGCAGCCAACTTACTTTAGTGCAGTCTTGCCTAAGTAAGCATGCTTCCAAGGTTAACACTAGCACTCCCATCTCTAAAACCGTTACAATCCCCAAATAATCCCTGAGTCTAAGACTTTATGTAGATCCAGCAGTTTGCTTTGCTTGGAGAGATTGCTCCTAACCAGCGTATCTCTTCATTACTTAAGCTAATAATGAACCAAGCCCCAGTTGCGTACTCCTTCACCTCCAGATGTAACTATTATACATTTTTTGTTGTAATCTTTTTTCTTTTTTTTTTTTTACTTTTTACTGCCTATGCTTGTATCCCTAAACCAAGTTTCAGGCACAAACCTAGCTGTGAAAGGAAAAAGCAGCATGGCCTCTGTTATGTGAAGGCTCCCGGGAGAAGCTCAGTTGAGCGGAGTCTCTTGGCCATAGCTTTTTGTCTCAAATATTGAGGGGCAGCCTTTTTCTTTTACATAACTACAGGTTTGAAAAACAATGACCTAGTGCTCGCTCACATGATCACTCTCACTCCAGAAACTGACACAGGTATAAAGTGTTACAGTTCACAATGTATGTTTCACATTTAAGGTCCTGTTTCTGGCTCTACTCCTCCAGAGTTCCTGGATGGCTTGCTCTAGTCTGGTTCCACTCAGTCTAAAACTCGCCTTCCAAGTCCATGCCAAATCTAATAACTCCTTCTGGAAGCCTTCCAACTCTTCATGGGACAAGAACAATCAATTATCCAAAGATAAAGAGGACTGAGTGGGTAATCAGGACACTTGGGTTCAAGTCCCAGTTCAGCAAATAATCAGTTAAGTGACCTTAAGCCCCTGTCCTTGTGTTCCTCACTGTGGTTCAGTTTTCCTGTCTGTGAAGTAAAGCTGGGACCAAATCAATAGTTCCCAACATTGGCTGCACAGGAGAATCACCTGGCATGTAAAAATACTGACTCCTGGACCCTACCCTAACCAATTAAATCAGAATCTCTGGGAGTGGCACATGGGAATCAGTATTAAATCTTCCATATTATTCTAATGTACAACCAGGAGTGAGAACCTGGACCGGGTGATCTCCGAGGCTCCATTTCAGTGCTCACACTTGGAATTCTAGGAAGTACTGTGATACCTCATTGAGTAAGTTGGACATTGTGTTGGTAGGACTCTCTGTTCTTTGTGTTTCTAAGGGAATAAGAAGCATGCAAAGGCATAACACAAGAACATCAGTGATGCAATTTATCTATATGATAGATATTGATGAGCAGTATGCATAATGGAAGCTTGTAAAAATCAATGAACACAAAGTGTAGATTGCAATCATTCCTCAACCATGCCTGTAACTGGTGACTTTAGTTGCCAGTGATAAACAGGGGGGTAACATCCATTAATCATCCTTTAGCTTATTGAGGCTGTATGTGTTGGGAGAAAGAGGTAGCTCCAGCTAGTTAGAACCTAACTTACAGCAGCTAAAAGTCACATTGTCCACACCTCTAGAGTCCAGGGTCCCTTCAGAAGCAAAGATGGAGCCCAGACCTGGATATCATTAAAGACATCATCCTTGTATTGGACACTAACTCAGGTGGCAGTCTGGTTTCCAAGGACTCCCCAGTGTCTGGCTCTGATACCCAGGAGGGGGCAGGCCTCCAGGGGTCATGACTGAAATTTACCATTTTGCCCTCCAGGAATCTTTGGAGCTGACTTTTTCCAAAAGTGGTTTCTTGGGAGAAAGTCCATTCCTCCTACTGCTTAGATCCCTGAAGTAGCCCTGTTATCTCCCCATCCTGTATCCTGGTTGTTTGGCTATTTCTTTGGTTTTCGTGAGCTAGCCCAGTATCCTTCAGACAAAGTTCCTTTTTCTTTTAACTTAGCCAATCAGTTTCTGTTGCTTGCAACCAAAAGGATCTTAACTATTACGGTCCCTATCCCCAAATAATAATAGTTTCCAGTTATCTGCTTGTTACCAGGTACTTAAATATATTATTGCTAATCCTAAAAACAACTCTGTGAGCCAGGGTTATCCCCATTGTTCAAATAAGAAAATCGAAGTTTTGAGTAATTTGCTCAAAAACATCAAGCTAGTAAGTAGCAGAGCCAGGATTTGGGTTTACTTCTCTCTAACTGCAAATCCTATTTTTTTCTGCCATTCCATGCTACCTCTCACAAATATTTTATTTTCTAATGATATTTCTAGATATTTTATTATCTAATGACTAATCCTTTCTACTACCAACTTCTACCCATGCCCAGACTCACACATACTACACTCTGACTAAATCTCACAAAGAGGATGGGAAAGGGCATGGAAGATTAATCTGCACCCCACATGCACCTGTCTTTTCTCTTGATGACGGGAGCTTGCAGGGTCAGAATCAGGCCCTCAGCACAGAGTGCTTGTGGGCACTTAGTCAATACTGATCAGTGGGGATGACAGGGATGAAAATTCATGCCCCCAAACTTCAGCACAGAAAGATTCAGCCTCAGGAAACTTGTCACTTGGATGGACATCCCAGGAGAGATGCAGATGAAGATCATGCGATTGAAGAAGAATATTGCTAGAAAGGACCACAGAAGTCATCTCCTTTTAACTCCTGCCTTTTTGAGTTGGGAGAACTGAGGTCCAGAAAAGGGAAGGAGTGTGCCCAGATTGCACAGCAATGTGATGGCTGAGGTAGTTGGCTTCTACTTCTCTGTTTTTTTTTCTACTAGCCCATGCCCAGGAGATGGTTTATCCCATCACTTCTGTCACCTTAATATCCCTATTTGTGATGGTAATGCTACTTTCCAAAGTGAGTTAGATTTAGAAAGTGGCCTGTCTTTGTTCCCCATGACCGGAGTGTGTACACTTGTAGTGAGGGTTGTCCTCAAGGCGTCCTGGCTCTGGAAGGGAGGTCCTTATCTTCCCACATGGAAACCCTGTAATCATTGCTTTACTTTGTAAGAAGACAGCTCTCTGGGGATCCTTATTTTCTCACTGGATTCCTGAGATGCAGATGTTCAGAAGTGAGAGAAAGCTGATGTAGTAGCACCTGAGAGACAAGAACCTCAGAAGGAGCTGGATTTCAGATGGACACCCTCCGTGCCACAGGTGATGTTACCCTGATGACCACATGCTGATGGTGTTGCTCGGGGAACACTGGGCAGGCTCCCCCAGTGAGCCAGCCCATCAGTCTATCTGTCCTTAGATGCTGGCAGACATGGAAGCCCTCAGTTGTCTTCTTGAGATCTGAGAATGTACAAACTTCTCCCTGGTGAAACCACCCACTGCTTCCTTCAAAAGGGCACTGCAGATTGAAGGGAGTTCCCAGACTCAGGGAGAATGAGACGCAACAGAAGTCTTCTGTGCCTCACATCACGGATCAGCAATCTGTGGATGATAGAGTCCTGCCTCAGGATACAGAGGAAGGCTCTGCTTCCCTGTCTCTGGGCTTTCTCTGGAGCTGTGGGACTTAGTCCACACCTAGGCACAGCCAGGAAATGCAAGAGAGTTAACAGTCCCAAGGGCAACGCTCAACCAATGGGAGACAGAAGCCAGTGGGCAAATATCCCAGCCTTCCATCCTTCAAAGGGACAATTCTGGGACATATTCTATATGGTTCCCTAGGGTGGCCCTAGAAGGATTGAACCCCAGTTTCCCACAGTGGTTGCACCCCTTATATTTAGGTCATTGATCCATTTTGAGTTAATTTTTGTATACAATGTAAGGTAGGGGTCAAACTTCATTCTTTTGCATTTGGAAATCCAATTGTCCCAGCACCATTTGTTGAATTGACTATTCTCTCCCCTTGAATGGATTTGGCACCCTTGTTGAAAATCAAATTTTTTTTTCTTTCTGGCCTCTCAATTCTATTCCACCAGTCTCTTTATCTATCCTATACTAATACCACCCCATTTTAATTACTGTAGCTTTGTAGTAAGTTTTGAAATTGGGAAGTGTGAGTATTCCTACTTTGTTCTTCTTTTTTAAGATTGTTTCGGCTATTTAGGGCCCCTTGCAATTCTATATGAATTTGAGGATGAGCTTTTCCATTTCTCCAAAAAAAGACTTGGAATTTTGATAGGGATTAAATTGACTCTTTAGATTTCTTTGGGTAGTGTTGCCATCTTAACACTATTAAATCTTCCAAACCATGATCAAGGGATATCTATTCATTTATTTAGGTCTTCCTTAATATCCTTCGGCAATGTTTTGTAGTTTTCAGTGTAGTCTTTCACCTCCTTGGTTAAATTTATTCCTAGCTATTTTATTTTCTTAGATACTATTGTAAATGTAATTGCTTTCTTAATTCCTTTTCAGATGTTCATTGCTGGCATATAAAAACATAAGTTATTATTATTTTTTTTGTGGTGAGGAAGATTGACCCTGAGCTAACATCCATTGCCAATCTTCCTTTTTTTTTTTTTTTTTTGCTGAGGAAGATTAGCCCTGAACTAACATCTGTGCCCATCTTTCTCTCTTTTGTATGTAGGATGCCACCACAGCATAGCTTGGTGAGCAGTGCATAGATCTGCACCCAGGATCTGAACCTGCGAACCACAGGCCGCCAAAGCAGAGTGCGCAAACTTAACCATTATGCCACTGGACCGGCCCCAAAACACAATTGATTTTTGTGTGTTGATTTATACCCTACAACTTTGATGAATTTGTTTATTGGTTCTAGTAAATTTCTTATGGTTTCTTTGGGTTTTTCTGTATATAGGATACATTGTCTGTGAATAGAGATGGTTTTACTTCTTCCTTACCAATTTGGATATTTTTAATTTCTTTTTCTTATTTAATTGCTCTGGCTAGAACTTCCAACACAATGTTGAATAGCAAAGGTAAAATCAGGCATTCTTGTCTTCTTCCTGATCTTAGAAAGAAAGATTTCAGTCCTTCATCGTTGAGCGTGATGTTAGCTGTGGGTTTTTCATAAATGCTCTTTATTGTGTTGAGGAAGTTCCTTTCTAGTCCTAGTTTTTTGAGTGTTTTTTATCATAAAAGGATATTGCATTTTGTCAAATGTATTTCCTGCATCAATTCAGATGATCATGTGGGGTTTTTGTTTCCGTTGTTCTATTAATGTGATATATTACATTGATTGATTATCTTCTGTTGAACCACCCTTGCATTCCTGGGATAAATCACACTTGGTCATAGTGTATAATCCTTTTAATATACTGTTGGATTGAGATTGCTAGAATTTTGTTGAGGATTCCTGAATCTATATTCATAGGGGATATTGGTCATAATTTTTGCGTGTGATGTCTTTATGGGTCTTTGTTTTCAGGGTAATGTTGGCCTCATAAAATGAGTTAATGCTGCTGCAGGGGGAAAATAAGCTACATCTCCACAACCTCCCTCTTCAGTAGAAAAATAGCCCAAAGAAGCAGCAAAGTAGCCTCCACTTCACCTTTGTCTCCCAAGTCTTGTGCAAGAACATTTAATTGAGGACATTTAATTCACATGCAGAATAGTAGCTTCAAAGAGTCTGAGGAAGGTAGTTTTTAGGTTTCCAGGCTTTGCAGCGCAGGAAGACACCCTAGAAGTAGGAGGGTGAACAAGCCAATCCACGTACCCCCCACAGTAGGCCTCCTGCATCAGAAGAGGCTGCTGGCATGTGTGAAATCTCCCTTGGAGGCTGCCAATTCCCTCACACCAACCCCATTTTCCTCTCAGAAGGGGTACATGGAGACCCAATATGGCTGGTACCCATGCCAAGACCAACTGGGCAATAAATCATATGCCCATTTGATTTGGTAATTATATGTTTTGTGTGTGTGTATGACAGAGGGGACACAAGACACTGGCATTTTTGTTCTCTGGAGTAATATTGATGTTCAACTGTTCAAATAATTTCACGTTGCCGAGATAATAGAGGTTTTGAATATGCACAGACCTGGCTTTAAATCCCAGCTCTGCCACTGTGGGACCCTAGACTAGTTGCTTGTCTTCTCTCAGCTCAGTTTTTTCATCTGCAAAATAGGACTAATGATGTTGACCTCGTAGGGTTGTAGCAAAGAGGAAATGAGAGAAAACCCAGAAAGTTCCTGGCACCGTGCCTGGCCCACACACCAGGGGCTCTCATGACTATCCCCATTATCCCTGGTTAATACGTTTTACAGGAACAGCCAACTCCCACACCAGGAAATTGGCTGTCCCTGGGGTAAATATCAATTGCATCATTGTGTTTGAGGAGCAGTGATGAGATTTTTTCCCCTAGTGCTTCAGGGAAACCTCCACAGACCCTCACCTGGTGATCTATGCAGCACACGTTACCAGAGATGGCATCTTCCAACAGAAGGGGTCACACAGGCAGCATAGTAAGAAGGAAAGGCAGCAAGAGGTTTTCATACAATTCATCAGGATCAGTGTTTTTTAGACTGTAGGTCAAGACCCTTTAGTGAAGAGCAACATCAGTTTAGTGGGTTGTGACCAGCATTTTTCCAAATGAGAGAGGACAGAAGGGGAGAAAAGAGATGAGGCGAGAGGAGAGAAGAAATGAGAATGTGAAAGTGCATCTTAATAAGAGGGCTGTTTTGAGAAACTGTTGTTTCAGTTCACAAATGAGCGTGTGTGTGTGTGTGTGTGTGTAGTGGATCACAATGTGAGATGCATATTACTTGGATCTGGATCATTGCTAAAAATGTTTGCAAAATAGTAACCGAGATAACCAGCCCCTGACTGTGGGATGGGGGGACATTGATGACCAACCTGCTATACGACTTGTAACAAAAAGGGATTTGACTGAGAATAACTTAATTGCCTGGGAGATAAATTTATACCTGGAAGTTTCTCAACAGCCCTGCTGCTCACCTGCAAGCTCCTGGGTCTTCACTGCCCCAAGTCCAGCTGGCCTGGCCAAAGGTGGCCCAGTGTCAGGTTGTGAGGGTGTCTCTTGTGCTGTTGGCTGTACAGCCTCCCGTGTCCCCGGCCGCTCCTTTGCGGAGCTCGCTTCTCCTGTGCTCTTCATTCTGCTCTCCTCCTCTCGGTTGCTTCCTTTCTGCAGCTCCTCTCCTGCCGTCCCACCTGCTGCTTCCACTGCTAAATGGCTTTCTGCTCCCAGCCGGCAAATAATTCCTGTCGTTTCACAGTCTGCACACAGCTACTGCTGCCTGCTGCTGCTGCGACCCGCAGCACCGGGGGCTGGGCCTTCTTGGCTCTCAGTCTCTCCCATGGGCCTTATTGACCAGACACGTGAGGCATGACGGCAAGACCACCATTGGTGCCAAAGGAGGCTCATTTGGCCAAGTCCCTTAAACTCCCTGAGCCTTAATTTCATCATCTGCACAATGGGCACGGCAGTAAGTGTTCTGGCTTCTCACCAAAATGTTATAAGCACCACACAAGATGATAAAGGGACTGAAACCTGTGAGTTCCTTCAAAGGAGATGTACCAGTTTAAGGGGTCTTGTGCTCCTCATGGCCCTCCCTGTCTTTCTGAGGCCTCTTTCCCTCTCTCCCACCCCCTCCACTTTCTTCCCTCTTCTCTCCACCTCCCTTTCTCCTCTCCTCTCTCTTCCCTCTCTGCTCCCTCCCTCCCTTCCTCCATTTTCTTGGTGCTGCTTAGAGCAGGCCATCTAAAAACTGTGGTTTCCTCTGTCTGGTGATCCTGCACATTAGGAAACTCCCTCATTTGGGAAGGAAAGGACAAGCAGAGGACAACTCGCAGGCCCTGGAAGCCCAGCACCACCTCATTTTTGGTGCTATCTGGTTTCCTTGCTCTGAAATCTCCCCAAGACAGGGGACCCTCCACTTCAACTTACAATTGGATCATTGACTGTAAGACCATGGAAAAGCTTCCAACTTTTAACAGCCTGTTATATGTGGGTTACTCTTATTGGAATATAAATGGCTTGAGTCTCGGATGGATGAACAAGGTCATCTCGTTCCCTCTTCTGGTTTTGGACAACGGGGTGTCACGTGTCAAGCACCACCACAGGCAAAGCCCTGAGCTGGGTGTTGCAGGTGGATGTAGGGCCCAGATGACCAGGGAGACTTTCTTGGGCATCAAACCAGGAATCCGATGGTTAAGACACAAAAACACCTTAGAATGGCGCTGCCCAACAGCGCTTTCTGTGATGATGGGAATGTTCTATTCGCGCTAGTACAATAGCCACTAGCCATGTGTGGCCATTGAACACTAGTGTGGATGCTGGTATGACCGAGGAACTGAATTTTTTTTTAACTTTATTAAATTTTAATTAATTTAAATGTAAAGGTGGATAGCCGGGTGTGGCTAGTGGCTATCATACTAGACAGCACAGCCTAAGAATCTCTGGTTCCTCCTCCCTGACTTCCCTGTGGGAATCTGGCCTCTGAATCCTTGATTCCCACAGAGGAGCCTGCGTCTGAGAAGCTTGAGCAGGAAGGTCTCCATGAGCCCCTGGGCCCCAGCCTCCTGCAGCCCTCTGTTCCCACAGCATCCCCTCCTCCAGGGGATGGAATCTGGAATCTGAGATACAGCTACAATGACAGCAAAAACAGCAGCCTGGAGAAGGGAAAAGACAGGAGGGTAAATATACATTAAGGAAACCAACATGAAGATTAAGTGATTAAGGGAACAGGGCTCCTGCAGAGACAGTCCTGCCTAATGAAGCATCCAGGTGTCAATCTTTGGAGCATGACACTCTATGCCTGAGCCCAGCTCCCTCTCAGACAAAGAACCACCACTTCCTCACTAGCTGCGGGTCATCTGCAGCCAGTGGCCCCTTACATCTCAATGACCCGTCTTCCTAGGTGAGCTGGGGAGATGCCAACTCATTTTTCCGTGAGCCTTTTCAAAATACACAGAGGAAATCTGGGCTGGATACAACCATGATCATGGGCACCTAGTCTGAAAGCAAAGAGCCGGCCAGGGAGGCAAAGCAAGCACCAGGACAGACGGAGGGGCCCTGAGTCTAGACCCACCTCTGCTATGAAATCCCTCCCCTGGGGACGTTGGCTGCTGGGACTAGGTTTTCACATTTGTTATGTGGAATTGATGATTAAATTAACAGGTAGGACAAAAGCCCGTCTCTAATGCTCAACACAATGGCTGGCACATAGTAGGTACCCACTCGTGTGCCACATACTCATAGCTTCATTAATTCAGCCGTCCAACTGGTAATTATCAGAAATGGTCAGCTCTCCGACCAAGCACAGAGTATGGCCCAATAGAGAATCCCACACGACAGAAGATCTGCTTCTGGAACTAAAAGGGATGACTTTTCAGAGTCGGGAGTGGAAGGAATCTCGTTTCTCCTGCTACTCACTTCAGGGAAGACTGATCTCCTGGCCTTCCTGCTGGCACAGGGCCCTCAATATTCTGGTTTGTAGCTACAGCCTGGCTCCCAACTCCCTTTGTAACTTCGGGCCTCATTTGCTTCATCTGTAAAATGGGGGTGGATTCCCCTGCAGCTCTGAAGCTCAAAGATCCCACAGCCTCCCTGTATCGGGAGACATGAGTGCACTTGGAGACTCTATTCACAAAGATTTTCCATGTTATCAAGCTTCCCCTTCCCTGTCTCTGATATGAGGATTCTGATTAGACTCTGGGGGGACAAAAGTATACCACATCCTCCTCTCCCTTCTTGCTCCTTCCCTGCTCACACCCCTCTCTTCCCTGCTGTCGCCAACTAGCCTCTTTCATTCTCGAGCTCTGAGGGGAAATTTGCATATTAATTTGAAAATGAGATCAGTTATTAGCCATAACCTGTCATGTATCATCCAATGCATCTGGACCTGGATTAGATTCAATATTGCCACAGAATAAAGACAGGAGGGAAAAAAAGCTAAATAATTTAAACTCATTATTCTACTAATCCTCCCGCTTGGCTGGGCTCCCTGGAGGTGAGTTAGGAGGTAATTGAAAACATGGAGATTCGCTGAGAAGACATTTGAGACAAACATTGACAAGCCGTGGAAAGCAGGGGACTGGACGGTTTTTTCCTCTCGTTTATCCATGAGGAAGGGAAGAGCTTGGTGAGGTTGGGGGAGACTCCAAGAACACTGGGGCAGGGTACTGTTTTAGGACACGGAGCATGACCACAAGGGCCAGCAAGGTGCAGTTTCAAGTACTGCTCCCCCTACAAGGTTCCGGGTGGTGGAGAGGGAGGACGTCGTGAGCCCCTCTCTGCAGACCTTACGCCCTTGTCCCTCTCAGGAGTCTTTCCAGCCTTATGCCTAAAAAAGTGCTCAAGTCATAGTTTGCCATCGGGCAGCCCACATTTGTATTTTGTTTGATCTCAACACACAGTGTCTTTTTTAAAAAACGAATTTAAGGACAACACTGTCAAATCAGGAAATTTCACATAGAAATTCAAATATTTGCTTCCCTTGACAAAGCAAAGTTCTGGTAGTGCTGGGTCCGCAGTTTCCTGAAACCAGCGTGGGCTGAAGCTGAGAGGAGCTGCCCACCCTGGTAGAGCCTGAGGGTCCCTAGAGACCTGCAAGGCGGGCTTCACTCCTTTAGGTTCCCTGCCTTGGCCCCCATGCGTCTGCCTGTGCGGTATCCTGTTTGAGGGATAAAAGTCCTGCCATTGCAGCTCCCAGGAAATCAGAGAAGCCCAGACTCATCTTCACCTGGGTATTACAAAGTTCAGCCATACAAGGGCAGGGGAAGAGAGCCAGTTTCCAGAACACACGCTCGGCCAGGCACTGTGCCAGGCACCGGGCTAACATGAGGGGAACGACATGGTCCTTAGTGCAGAGAGTCTTGGAGGGCAGATGGGCTATGTCTACATAAAGAAAACAGCTAAAGGAGCTAGAAGAAAGAACTATAACAGAGGGATTTAAAGGTAGGTCGTGCTGGGTTTCCCTTCCACTGGTGGAGTTCAATAGAGATGGGTTGGTCAGGTGGCAGAGATGACCACACACAGCCCTATTGTGGGAAGATGGCAGCTCTGACCTGTATTCCAGGAGCAGAGCCTCCACGGGACTGGGGAGAGAGCCCAAGGTGGTCAGTAAAAACAGTGGTCTGGGCTCCAAGGCAGGCTCTGCCAACAATTTGCTCAGAAAAATGCTCCTGGGCACGTCACTGAGCATGTCTGAATGCCAGTCTCCTCAACCATAGAATGGAATGGATGGTGTCTCCTGCCCTTCCGCTTCCCAGGAGCAGAGAGCACGATGTGGGAGAGCGGATGCCTCCATGGCAGGGAACTCAGAGGGACAGCAAGATATGCGCAGGGCTGCTGGGAGGAGACCCAGAGTCCCACCCGTTCCAAGTGCAACCCCTTTTAAGCTACCAGCCCCTCCGTCCCAGAGTATGGAACACCTGGCACCAACCACAAAGGACCCCGTCTCCTGCCACAAACCAAATGATTGGTTATTGGCTCTCTCTATCGCTGCTGTAGGGATTAGCTGCTGCTTAATTAACTTTTTAAGGAAGAAAGCTATGCATGTCCCTGCACGACTAGAGAAGTGGGGACAGACATTGCCCGCCCACCCCCCCGACTTCTCCCCCACCTGTGGGCCTGCACTATGATGACTTATAAGTTCTCTTGCAAAGCTGGTGCCCTGAACAAGTCAATTGTCCTCTCTGGGCCTGTTTGTTCATCTGTAAAAGGGGGAGTTAGACCATCACCCACAAGCATATTATTTTCTCTGTTTCTTCCCTGAAAGTTTCCCCTACCCCTGCCCTAAATCTCAAAACAAAAAAGAGAGTGGGCAGTAAAAACCATACTCGGGCTATACATCAATTCAGCTGTCTGATTATGTGGGAATCGTTTCATTCATTGTTTCCACCCGAACAAGCCTTAGTTATAAGAATGGGGGTGGAAAGCCCCTTGTTTGCTAATGTGACTAAAGGATGAAGCTAAGAAAATTCCCAGCCCACATCTCACCACTAGGACTCTGGCAGCCTTGTTAGTGAACTTGGAAAATGACCTGCGTTTGACAAGATCTCTCTTGGTTTGAGAATGAATCTTGCCGTTGGGTTCTGTCCCTGCGGATCAGGTCCAATGAATCACTGCTCAGCGGGTCCCCAGGCGCTCTGCACACTCCTTATCACCGGCAGGAGAGTTCTTTTGTTTATGAGCCTGTCTTCCCTGCCTGGAAGTGCACATCATCCCACCAGTCTCTCCAGCGTCAGCCCCAGGGCAGACCGTCGGAGAATGATTGCAAATAAATGAGTGAATGATGTGTAGTATCCTAGAACTATTCATTCACTGAGGATTAGGGCTGGGAGGCTGTGTCTAGTTTACATTCAGTGCATTCACACTGAGCAGTCCGTCCTGGGGACTTTTGCAATACCAGGCATCCTGGGACTTCAGGTGAAGTCTTGGTTGCTCCCTTTGCCATGCTTCTCACCCTACTGCCTGCTGATCTGCATTATAAAACCTTGGTGATCAGGGTCAGGACTAGGATGAGGCAAGTGAGACACTTGCTAGGGTGCAACACTTCAGAGGGACACCAAAAAACTCAGTAACCAAATAACATTTTAATGCAATATTTCTGAAAAATCAAAATTACAGTCTTATGTCACTTAACGATGAGGATGGTTCTGAGAAATGCATCATTAGGCAATTTTGTCGTTGTGTTGTGTGAACATCATAGCGTGTACTTACATAGACCTAGATGGTATAGCCTACTACACACCTAGGCTACATGGTACTAATCTTATGGGACCATCATCGTATGTGCGGTCCGTCGTTAACCGAAACGTCGTTATGTGGCACATGACTGTAATGCAAAAAAAAATCCACAATGATCAAAACATCGAAATTTTAAATAAAGACAGGAGCCAACCCTGTACTTGCAAGACCCTGTCTTACTCACCTCATCCTAAAAGGGTCTTTC
This sequence comes from Diceros bicornis minor, assembly GCF_020826845.1. NCBI lineage: Eukaryota > Metazoa > Chordata > Mammalia > Perissodactyla > Rhinocerotidae > Diceros > Diceros bicornis. The sequence continues at coordinate 25,045,778 of NC_080753.1, read as the reverse complement.
TGGAGATAATGCCTCAAAAATAGCTCATACTGGGAATCTGGTGGTAACATTTACATCTATTGGCTATGACTTTGGACCCTTGGTTTCCTGAGAAAGTGTGGCCTGGGGCACTGGTTTTCAAATGAGAGGGGGGATTCCAGTGTGTGACATCAGGGCCCCCTCCCCCACCAGCCCAGTTAGAATTTGAAATCCGCAGACTACATGGTCACTGAAGATGCTGCCAGCTGGAAGACAAGCATTTTAAAGAGAGCCAATCAGGGCCAGGTTGGCCTTGTGGTGGCCCACAGTGCATGTGACCTGGGGGCCACATCATCTGTCCCTTGGAGTCAGGCCCTACCATAATTCTGCTGCCCCCAGTGCCACGGGGGTGGCGTTTGCTCCATCTGATAGAACCTGGGGTATTGGTGCTGAGAAGGACCTTATAGATCCTCTGCGCCTCACGGTACAGGTAGAGTTCCCTCCCCCAGCAGGGGACATTTGGCAATGCCCAGAGACATTTTTTGTTATCACAGTTAAGGAGGAGGATGCTATTAACATTTAGAGGATAGAGGCCAGGAATGCTGCTAAACATCCTATGATGCACAAGCCCCCTCAACAAAGAATTATTCAGTCCAAAATGTCAATAGCACCAAGGGTGAGAAATCCTAAGGTAGAGAAACTAGGAAAAATCGGTTCCAAATCCACATGGCTGGTGAATGAGGGACAACCTCTGCTCCTCTGACTCCTCATTGAACGGCAGCCGCCATGCAATCAGTCCCCTGAGTCGTGAAGGTCTTGTGATCAGTTCCTCTGCCCACACATGGGACCACCCCTAACTCAGGCATTTATGAGAGAGGATTTCATAATATCCTTAGGCCTCTATCACTTTCCTTGGCTTTCAGAAAGTCCTTCCTGAGGTCTACCCTTAATCTCTCCTGCTGCAGTTCAAGAATGTTTGATTTCTCAGTAAGGGTGGCGATCAGATATCTCTCCTACTCCACCCCTTCTGACCCTGTAAAATAATCTGCCATAATATTGCTGATTGAGGTTCCCTGGTCAAAGAAGAGAAAAACAGCCCAGGTATCATGGAAAAAGGTAAGGGCAGTTCTATTTCTCTAACACCTTCTACATACCGAGGTAAATGAGTATGCAGGCAGCCTGTGTCGGGTTAATTATGATGACCCCCGGCCTCTCAAGACGGGACTCACAGGCTGGAAGAGAAATCTCTCTCTGGCTCAAAGTGACAAATCCTCAGTACAGGGACAGATCCTATTTGAGAACGAGCCCAGGGAGAATCTGTTTCTGTAGACTGGCAGAAGAGAGTCTGCCCCACAGGGGTCATTCATTCTCTCAGCAAACACTTGAGCGACTCTTAACCCTGAGTGCCTCAGAATCCGCTGGAGGGCTTGTTAACACTAAGATACCTGGGCTTACCCCAAAGCGTCTGATTCTGTGGGTTGGGGGGGAGCCCAAGAATCTGCATTCCTAATGAGCTCGCAGGTGATGCTGCTGTTGGTGGTTCAGGGACCCCACTTTGAGAACCCCTGCACTCTGCTGTTCTAGGTACCAGGGAGGCAGCAGGAAATACTCTAAGCAATAAACATAATATATAAGTAAACTTTGCAGTTGGTTAGAGGTGATAAGTGCCATGAAAGAAAAGAAATATAGGAGCAGAATAAGTGGGAATCATGGATGTGAGGGGAGGGAACGAGAGGGGTTGAAATTTTAAATAGAAGAGTCAGGTCTCATTGCCATAGGGCGACCAAGCACCTCAATTTGACCAGATCTGTCCTAATTTTAGCACTGAAAGCCCCACATTCTGGGCATCCTCGGAGTCCCAGGCAAACCGGGACGTTGGTCACCCTCCCTTGAGATAATATTGGAGGAAAGACTGGAAAGAATGTTGCAGTTGTCCACGCAGACATCGGGAGGAAAAGCATTCTAGGCAGAGGGAAGAACCAGCACAAAACCCTGAAGTGAGAGCTTGCCTATGTGTTCTAGGATCAGCAAAGAGGCCACAGCAGCTGGAAGGGGGTCAGTGAGAGGAAAAGTGGTTGGGCACAAGGTCAGAAAGGTGATGGGGGATCAGATCATGCAAGGCCTCCTAGGAGAGGAGTTGCTATACCAGTGGAGGTGACTGGCCCTGACTACCATAAGGAGCTGGGGTGGCTGCTACTACGTGGGGGCAGGGGGAGCATATCTAAAGCTCCAGGTTTTGAGGAGAGGATTCATGATATAATTCACCTATGGATCACTCTAGCTTCTGTGTTGAGAACAGACAGTAGGGGAGTGTCTTAGACTGCTTTTTCTCCCAGTGCAGAATTCGAGACAAAGTCTTGCATGCAGGTGGTTTATTTGACATGCGATTCCGTGGAGCAGGATTGAAGGACAGGAGAGTGAAGCCAGACAAGGAGGAGAAGCCAGAAGGAGAATGCATCAAGGAGGTGGCCACCAGTGTGGGCCACCGGAGTTTGATTTTGACAGAGTCCTGGGAGAAATACATCTCAGAACTCGCTGCTTGGAGAATGAAAGGGGGAAGCACCGGTCCATTGTCTTCCTTCCCCTGCTGGTCAAGTGTGGCCTCGCAGGCCTTAACTACCACATACTTCCGGGTTGCTTGTGTGTGCGTGCTGTGTGGGCTCCTGCCAGTATCCATGCCTCGGTGTCTGAGAAGCCCCAGATAGGAAGCAAGAAGTATATGGCATGGACAGACACAAGGCGCTGCTAAATTGCATCCTGCATGATTGTAACTGCACGGGACTGATTGCTAGAGCAGCTGCTGGGGCAAGAGGTGGGGACAAGAGGGTGTGAAGTAGTATAGAAGAGGTGTCCGGTACCATCCACCCCTTGAAACACTCAAACTTTCTTGGGCCTTCCACTATGTGCAATCCATCTGAGAGTTTCCTTCATGGTGGTGGCTGCCTAGAATCTCTGCCCAAACTTAATACAAGAAGGTAAGTGGAACTAGCTCTGGTCCCTGTGACTGCAACTGGTCTTGAGACCCTAAATGATATTCATCTTTTCCCTCCTCCAACACACATCCTAGATTTTCCTCTCACTTGTCAGCTGGTCTGGATTGCTTGCCTAGCGAGGTACTGTTGAGCCTTATCTCAAGGGAACTGAGATCTTAGCTGCCTTGCCGTGGGCAGGCTGTGACGGCAGCAGTTGTCTTTACCATGACCAGGCATGGAAGCCCAAGAGATAGCTCAGTGAGTTCTCGAGTTCTAGACCTGCCCCTCCCTGCCCCCAGTGTGTAACACAACCCTAGTTCCTCGTGGTGGTCAGGGCCAATTACTTCCACCTGTCTAGTAAGTCCTTTCTTTGTTTGCTGGTCTACTGGCAGGAGGAGCCCAAAGTGACCATGTTGTAGTTATAGCTTCAAGTTCAGGGTCCCCTGATGGAAGTGTATTCCCTCCCTGGGAATCTGACACAGCCCACATTTATGAGAACAGGAAGCAAAAATTCTCTAAGTGGGTCATTAGGAGTAATGATGAGAGGGACAGCATTTATCAGCTGTTGGTTCAGCTTGTGTCCTAGTGGATGGCACCCTAAATCTGGAGAGTATTGTCAACTTAGCCTGTCTTTCCCTTTCACTTTCACACATGCTCACACGTGTGTACACAGGCACAAATACATGTGTGTATGCACACACACACACACACAAGACCGTGGACAGATGCCTCTCCCAATTCTGACATTCCTTTTCCTACAAGACATCCCCACTTATCCGCTAATTCTTTCTGTCCTCTGGCTCTCTCTCAGATCTTCTATCCCCAGCCTGTGGGGAAACTCCTGAGACCACACAGCTGTTCTTGGTGGCAGAGCTACTACTGTCCTTGCCTTCCCTGAGGATAATGTTCCACCCAACCCGGGACTAGGGCCCAGCTTCTAATCCCAGGCTCTTTGTGCTTCATCATTGGTCCTTACTCTTTCCACTTTCTCAGACACCTCTGTCTGTGCTCACTCACACACATACGCACACACACACGAGAGCATTCAGGGACATACCTAATGGACACAGAAGCTAGGCCTCAGCTAAAGCATGTTCATTTAAACCATATGTCGTATAATAAAGAATTTGGCAGGTCTTTGTTCCCGGGTCCTGGGAAGGAACCTGGAAACCTTGGAATTTCCTGTGTCATTCACAGTGGGCCCTTAGATGACTTCTGAGTTGATGCTAACGAAATGACTCAGGACGGGGCTAGTCATGCTAGAAAGACCAAACATATGGTTAGATGCTTGGGGCTTTGAGCCACATGGTATCGGCCCGACCTCCTGGGAGGGGTGAGGGACTAGAGATTGAGTTCAATCCTGTGGCCAATGTTTCAGTCATGACTACATAATGAAATCCCAGTAAAGATTCTGGACACCGTGGCTTGGGCGAGCTTCTCTGGTTGGTGATACACATCAATGTGCTGTGAGGGTGATACGTCCTGAGGACACAGAACCTTCACGTTTGGGACCCTCCCAGACCTCACCTATGTCTCTTCTTTTGGCTGGTCCTGATTTGTATCCTTGATAATAAAACTGTAATTGTAAGCAGGGCACTTTCTTTAGTTTTGTGAGTTGTTCTGGTGGATTATCAAACTTGAAGGGGTAGTGGGTACCCCTGAATTTGTCACCAGTTGGGCTGAAGTACGAGTGGCTCTGGGGACCCCCAAACTTGCAGCTAGTGTCTAAAGTGAGGGCAGTCTTGTTGGGGACTGTGCCCTTAACCTTGGGGCTTGACCTAACTCTGGGTGGACAGCATCAGAATTGCACGCACCATAGCTGTGTGAGCGGGGGTGAGGATGACAAACAGACTAGGGGCAGTCCACGGAGAGTAAGATTAGAGGGAAGAGAACAGAAATGACCCACCAAAGGCAGATCAGAACCTCCTGCCCCCCTCCAGCTACATGCTCTCATGTAGAAGCAGACTTGCGAGTCAGGCATCTGCGCTATTGAAATAGCAAAATACTTTCATCCGCACTGCCAAACAGCAAAGCCCGGAGCCCTCCAGTGCCAACCCTGCCTCTTTTCCAGGATCCCCCCCACTGACCACGCTAAGATCCAGAAACTAGAGTTAACCCTCCACAGTGGGGCCTGCAGGCCGTCTCCATTCTGGCAGTACCACGCCCTCAATTCTGTTAGATATTTTAAATTTCAGCCCTGAGCGCAAGGGGTCTCAGTAGGGGGACCTGTCAGAACAAATCCTACTTTCCAGTCTTGAGCTCCGTAAAGAATTTTTCAAGAAAGAGCAGTCTATATCAGAGTTTTAGCTCTATAAAGACTATGCCCAGAAGATACAAAAGACCTGACTGAAAAGTGAAGAATTCAGTCCATTTGGTTATTTGGAAGCAATCCATTCGTCAGATTGAATTCAATGTTTTTTTTTTTCCTTTCTCTACATTCAGTCAAAATAAGAGTTAGCCAGCTTAGACAGTGTCTCAAAAATCTCTGTGTAAAAAGGAACTCTAATTGCTCTGCTGCCTCACTTGCATATTTGGCCAATTCTTAGACACATAAACAAGCCTGTTATCCAGGCACAGAGGAGAGGGGGATTTATTAATTTAAATGAGCTGATGCGGAGGTCTCTGGGGAAAGCCGCCTGCATTATTCACTTGCTGGTCCCAGGGTGTAATTTACAGTGAGTTTTCCCTTTAGGTTTTGGACCTAGTTGAAGCTAGGGCATAAATTTCCCCAAGTTATTATTATTATAATTCATTATTCATTGAATGTTGACTCAGTGTAACATAAGCAGTGGCAGCAGAGAGACTCCATCCTCCCACAGGGCCTGAAAGCCGTGTCCCCGACAACTCTGGAGGGAGACATGAAGAGCTTCTGGGATCAGAAGACGGTGCCGTCTCCCCAGGACTCCGTCTAGAGCTTTCTGGGGTTCCCTAAGTCTCCCCAGGAGAAACAGGCTTTGGCAGGGAGAGTGTAAATTCAGGCCCAGTGGTGAGTTGGCCACAAATTGGGCTATTTGTTAATTTTAATTCAGATGAAGAATCCAATAGGATGGGAAAGGGCCACGGGAGAGGACTGGGGGAGAAAAAGGCCCTAGGGTGGAGAGTGGGGGAGGAGACATTTCCATGTGGGGGCCACTGGCTCACTCTTACCTCCATGCTCTGGACTGAGAACTAAGGGCTTGGGCAGGTGAGAGGGAGCCAGGTGAGGGCATCCATTCCCCACCCACACGGTATATAGTTCACTTCTTCCCCTCCTCCCCTCCCCCCAGGCTGTGCTCCCCTTGGGAGCAGAAGTTCATCTCTTCACTCCGCAATCACACCAAACAATTGTGCAGCTTGGAGGCTCAGGCCCGAGCCACAGAAGGTTTTAGACCTAGCAACAGAAGCAATTAAGTGCCTTTTGGAGCAGCCTATAAGTGCAACAGGAATTAAAGGGGAGACAAAAATGATTTCAGAATGACAAGACGGGGTGACTGGTGACAATGTATGACATGCCTTGCTCCCCCCCTCCCCCATTTATTGAGCATCAGGTGTGTGCCAGATTCTGTGCTGTATCCTCAAGATGTTCACTATTGGGGATGGGGGCAGGGGGAGGACACACAAACCAGTGTGTTCTGCTGAGAAGGGGTCTGGGGATGCAGGGAAGTTACTTAACCTCACAAAGCCTCAGCTGCCCCATCTGTAAAGGCCATCCTTCACAGGATGGCTGTGAAGGAAAGACACATAGTGGTTAGCAGAACAGATAATGAAGATAAGCTGTTTATTTCTGTCATTAACAAGAAGTGTTACTTACACACTCAGTGTACTGAAAAGCTATGCTACCAAGCAACCACTTTTATTTGAAATTTTCAATGAAACATACATATACACTCACGTATCATAAATGCACAGCTTGATGAATTCTCACCAACTGAATACACTCATGTCATCCATACCCAGATCGAAAAATAGGACATTACCAGGACCCCCGGGACCATCCCCTGCCATCTTCCTAGTCATTGGCCCGCCCCCAAGGATAACAATTATCTTAACTTTTAACAGCATGGATTGGTTTTGCCTGTTTTTGTGCTTTATATAAATGGAATCGCACAGCATGTACTCTTTTGCGTCTGACTTCTTTCATTCAACCTTCTGTTTGGGGCAGGTTCATCCATTTTGCATCTGACTTGCATTTGTCAGTGAATTTTGCAACTGATGGTATTTTCGTGGAGCTCAGAGCCAAAATAATGGCCCTCCTCCAGAGACTCCACAGGACCACACAGGAGGCATTCTGGACACTTACCTCGACCTTACGCTCCCCTCACCCAAATTTTCTCATGTACTTTATTCTATTTTGAGGACATGTGAGGATGTTTACGACTTGTCTCAAGTCCCATTTGGAAAAATAATAACAATAAATGAATGAATGTTAGTTGTTCTTCCTTCCCTAGTCCAGGGCTCCTCTCACCATACGGCTGTTTCAAGGAGATGATGATGATGACAAAGAAGAACAAGATGATGATGACGCGGATGAAGCTGATGATGACAGCTAACACATAGGGAGCACTTGCTTCCTGGGTCCCAGGCCTTGTTCTAGCCTCCTGACCTGTATTGACTCATGAAATCTTCATCACAACCCTTCATCACAACATACGTCTATCCCCATTTTCAATTAAAGAAACCACGGCACGGAGAGGCTAAGTGCCTCGCCCAAGGCCACCCAGCTGGAAAGTAAAGCCTGGATGGGAGCCCAGCCTCAGCAGCCTGGTTCTGGAACCGTGCTCTCAGCCAGTATCTGGTACTGTCACGAAGGATGTCCTCTGAGACCCTGTATTGTCATCCCTTTCAAGGCAGTGCTCCTGGCTCGCTCCCCTGATCCTCTTCATCTGTTACCAAAGCACCACCACCAAGCCTGATCTGCAGTGTGTGTGTGGCTGGAATGTGAGTGAAGCCCCTGATTTCCATGCAAATGAGCGCAGGCTGAAGGCCCCAGCACAGCAGCGCTCTCCCACACCTCTTCCTGGAATCAGGCGTAATTATCAGTGTCTTTCAGCAGAGCCACAGTCAGCCTTCAGTGGCATCAACAGCTTTTAATCACAGAGGGAGACTCCCTGTGCATCAGGCTGACCTGTTTACAGAGGAAGAACCACGCCGGCGGGGGGAGGACGGCCAGAACTGTCATCTATGGAAGACGCACACCCAGGGCCGGCCAAACCAGAAGTTTCCACTCACTGGCTTGGCCCAGGCCCTTTACATATATTATTTCTATCCTTCGCAGCCATCCCTTAGGGCGGGAGTTATCATTTCCCTTTTCCACATGAGGAAACAAAGCTCCAGTGAGATGCAGTCACTCACTGGAAGTGAGTGGAAGCATGAGTAGTCTGGTCTGACTTGTTATGGAAAGGAAACCCCAGTGTTTGTTAAGGAGACAATGTGAATTTTTGCTGCAGAATCAAAGGGCCAGGGTCCCGGAGCAGGGGCAAGAGGGGACGAGCCGTGGCTGCAGGTGCAGAGGAAGCTGCCTGTCTGTCCCGCCTCTGAGCCTGATCAGGCCCCTTGCCTCCAGGAGCCGCCGCTGCACACGGGACTTACAGGGTTTCGAAACGCGCACCATCCTCAGGCGCCCCAGAAAAGCCACTCCTGCTCTGGTTCCTTCCTCGGACTTGAATCCTTCTTACCACTTAATTTCTTGGTAAATTCTCTTGACAACAGGCCTCTGCTTTCTCCGGGAGCAATCAACACCTTGTAATTTATAAATCATTTTATCAATAATTGCCTGCAGAAGAAACAAAGTAACCACAGGCTGGGTGGAGAGGGCAGAGAAGAAAGAAGGCCCATCCAACACAAGGGTGATGTTTAAGAAACAGAGATGGGCCAAACTCCTCCTCAAACCCCAGGACTCTGAAGGGGCTGCCTGTCCTCAGCGAATAACTCCTGTTGTCACACGTAGAACACAGGATTGCAGCCGATGCTACTGAGCACCCCACGAGCCTGGCATTTCTCAATTGTCACCCCACGATAAACCTACGCAGCCGGCATCATTCTCCCCCCTCTCACGTGTAGGGGAGCGAAGGCTCAGATGGGTTAAGTAGTCTGTCCAAGGTCACACAGCTTGCAAGTGGTGGAGCCAGGATTCAAGCCTTCTTCTGGCTGACTCTAAACCCACGCAGGCTCCCAGTGCCACCTTTGTCTCTTACGGACAACGGCTTTGAGGCATTTTTTACTGCAATCCATGGTAAGAAATAGATTTTACATCTTCCTGTGTCAGAAATTGTCCCTTTGCCCCTTGGAGTCCACTGCCCTCTGCCCCAGGAGCGGTAAGGCACGGCACCCATGGCTTTCCCGCCCCCTGGCTTCTGTGGGCGCTCCGCCAACGGGTAGCTCCAGTGGGACGGTGGGGGAGGAGAGTGAGGTTGGGGTATCTTCTCCCCAGCTTCCTTCCTGCTCGGTCACAGCAGCCTGGCTGTGCCTCAACTAAAGGCCACTGCTCCTCTCAAGGTGGCCTTTTCTACACAAGTCTGAGTTCTGGAAGGCACTGCCTCCCCACGTTCCTTCTGCCCGAGGGCGGTAACAGCTCTGCTGCTCCCACACCCTGGATCCTGCATCCAGGGTTTCCTATTCCCCACCCTTATAAATAGTCTCTACTAAACCCTGCTCCAATGATTCTAATGTCAGTGTGTTTTCTGTTTCCTCTTGGGACCCTGACTCTACAGTGACCCAACACACACCCACATACACACTTGAAACAAAAGTTCCAAGAAAATTTTCCATTCTGCCAGCCCTACCCTGCCTCACCAAATAATTAAAATTTGTTGCAGGACCTCATTTTGAAAACATTCATTTTGGACTACGCCCGCAGTAGGGTCCACAGTGATTGCCCAGGTAATCCTGTCTTTCTAGAAAGAGAAATTGAGGTTAAAAAAAGAAAATTGCTCAAGGAAACTTGCTCCGGGCGAAGTCTGGGCTACAGCCTGGACCAGGTGCTGCTGATGCTGCTCACAGTGCCAAGGCCGACGGGCTACTGCCCTTGCTTTGGGGACCCCCTGCTCTCCCATGCCTCACTTTCCCTGAGAACTGGCTGAAAGATGGTTATCACCTTACTAACGAGCTGCCTCCTTTTTCCTGCTCTTTTCTAAGTGCCACTTACTCTTCCACTCATGAACGGCCCTGCTGGGGTTTACAGAAGCCTCTCGTGTCAGAGCTGGAAGGGGCCTCAGCGATCACTCACTCCAACCTTCTCATTTTACAGGTGAGGGAGCGTGTCGTCAGAAATCGGACACGCTGCTAAATCAGCACAGCCTGATTCACAGCACGTTGGCTGAGGCCGAACATTACAGAGAGAAACATCCAACACTCTTACGGCAACAGGCAAAACCATGGAGCGTGGGTCTGCAGCCTTCGCAGTCAGGGAGCACCCCGAAAGTCAGGGGGTGCCCAGCCATGGCCCGCCATAGCTCCCCTCACCCTCCAAAGGAAACGAAATCAGGATGAGTTCACCATGGAGGGAAGGGAAGCCTGAGGTTTCAGCCTGATCCTAAGGGGCTGGGTTCCCACCTGAGAATCAGCATTGCTGATTGAGGCAAGGAAGGCAGAGGGTAGGACTGGGTGAAAAGGGCCCACGTGGGTGACGGCTCGTTGAAACTGTCCCCCACACCCACAAGGTTAAAGTAAGAAACAAATTAACCAAAGTTTCTGAGCTTGTCTTGCAGAAAACAAGGACACCGTAGATACGGAAAAAACTTGCTGACAGCTTCCTTCCACCAAACGTTGCACAGGCGCGTTGAGGGACCAGAATGACCGATCAGTGAACTTTGGATGTCACAGGCTAAAACTCCACCACATGGAACACATGGAACCTCCCCGGATTTACACACGTGACCCGTGAAGAGACATGAAGGACAGTGGCACATGTGCAGAAGACTCTGGAAACCTCCTCTTGCCCTTTCCCAGCCCCCAATGCCCTCCTACTCCCTGATAAATATCTCACACAAAAGCCACTCAAGGAGACAGATTTGAGAGCTTTGCCTCCTGTCTGCTTGCTTGGCTGCCCTGCAGTAAAGTCCTTTCTTTCTGTAAAAGACCTTTGCGGCCCCTGGTTCTTCCATAGCGCATTGGATAAACGAACCCACTTGTGGTCAGTAACGTCAGGTTCTCAGTGACTAAAGCTCCTCTTCCAGTCTCTGGGGCTGTGGCCTCCAAAGTGCAGAGCGCTTTAACTCTGAGGGTTAAAAAGCAGGATCTGGGCAAGGAGGGGCCAGGAAGAATATATTACAATTTCCATTTATATCTATTTCTATTTTTAATAATTTTTTCCTTCTGTTGCTTAATTTCCTGACTTTCAGTATTGCATGTATAAAACTCATAGATTAATACTCTTATTTTGGGGTTGAGAGCTAAAAGGTGTTCACTCTCGGGACAGAAATCTGAAAAGGCTCCAGGCCACTTCTCTGGGGACCCAGGGAGTCTCAAAGTGTGGTCTGCATTGGGATCACCCAGGGGGCTTGATTCAGGGGCCCCAGGCCAAACCTGCTGCTGCAGACTCCCGCGGGGCAGGGCCCGGAGTCTGCACATGAAACAAGCTCCCCGTGGAAGTCTATCGCTAACAGGTGATAATGGTCACTCTGGACCCTGCCTCTGCAGCGGTGGGAAGAACACACTTAGCCCACAGGGGTCCCCTCTGTTCCCGTCCCCAGAGCTGTGTCTCACAGAGAAATCCACGGGCACTCGGGTACTTGGCCAAGAGGAAGCACGGGGCTCGGTCCTCTGGGATGTGCGCCGTGACGTGCGGCTGCATCTGCCTCGAAGAAGGGGCCCCTTCTTTCTAGTTTACCCAGAACTGCCCTGTGGGCTGGCAGGGACTCTGCCTGCTGAGGGGCCTGACCATTCCCTAGGACCAGGGGGGACCACCAGAACGAGGACAGCGCCTGTGAGGGAAAGAGGCAAAAAGGGACTGAGACAGCCCAAGACTGGCGAGGGTTTAGGAAGAACTTCCTGATGGGAAGGTATTGAAGTGCAAATTCATGGAGGACCCACCTCAGGAAAGGGAGGAGAGAGGAAGGGAGAAGCGGGATAGAAAAAAGAGCAGATGAGGGAGAATAAGACAGGCAGAAACTGACAGAAGAATGGACACAGAAACCTGCTCTTGAGAGAGGGGGCCCAGTGAGGAGGGGGCAGTAGGCACTGCAGGCAAAGCTGGGGACAGGGTGGGGCGGGGTGGAATCTGGCTAATTTTAGGAAAAATTTTCTAGCTGCACCCCCCCCATCTGTATATTCCTTTATACCGTCCCAAAATGCCTGGATAGGAGAGAGGAAGACTACAGACCAGGAATACTCAGTGTTTCTGAGTCTGTCCCCGGCTAAGGCGAGGAAAAGGATTTTCCACTGTCAGTGCTTTTCCACCGGCCACTGGAGCCTGGTTACATTTGCATTTTAGCATCTGAGCCATAAACCAGCAAATTACCTGTTGGGTGGTCTGAGCCAGGATGCCTGGTGCCGACCTTTCCCCGGGTGATACGCACCCATCGGAATTCTCCAAGGTGACTGCTATTATGGCAGCATCAGGAGTTTGTCGCAGGAGCATTTGGGTTTTGCTGATTCAATAGCCAAGTCCTGGAGCCCCTGCCACGGAGGAAGATGTTTAGTCTGACGGAGAGAACTGGCGAGTCCAGGGTCTTCTCCCGCAGGTCAGGCCGGAGTTTATTCAAGAGAGAGAAAGTAAAAGGTACAAGAAGAACATTTGCTTGTTTAATTGGCCGTAGATTTTCCTGGCAATAATTTGCAACAAGATAAGGTCATGTGTCTGGGCTCAGGAAATTCTGGGTGGTTGGCTTTTTAAATGAGTTTGCTGATTTCTCTAGGACTCATCCACCAGTTGATGAATGTCTATCGTTTAACTGATGGGTCCTGCCCAGCTTGACGGGCTCTCAGCCTGAACCAGCGGTGTCTGGGTGAAGGCAAGGATGGAGGATCTGCCCTGGCCGGCTGGAGTGCTAAAGGCATTGTATGCAGACCCCAAGGGCATGGACCCCACCCCAAGGTCAGTGATCCACTGTGCAGCTCAGAGATAGAACAGGCCACCTCTGCGGGAAGCGGGATGGCAGCAGGCTGGGTTTCTGGCTGGGCCTATACCCTGGTCCCAGACACACTGTAGTCCCCACATGGAGAACTCCCTGAAGCTGTGGCCTGCATTTCATTCCGGGGGTTTAGCACAGGAGTTGACACTCAGCAAATGCTCAGGAAGTGTTGAAATGAATGAATGAATGAATAGAGTGACTTGCCCAAGGACACATAGTTGGTGGTGGCAGAGCCAGGGCACCCAGGACTAGCACGGACTCAGAGCTCCTTATACCCCCTTCTCCACCGTCTACCAGGGGTAGAGCAGAGGGGTGAAGTACACAGGTGTCAGCCCCAGACTGCTGGAGTTTGCGTCCTGGTTTATTTTCTAGCTGCAAGGTGGCCATGGAGGCACGCCTCTCAGATCCCCCTTCAAGGAGGAATTTCCTATTCAGCGACAAGGAGGGCAGTTAGCTGACAGCCTCCAACTACAGCACCTGCAGCGGCCACCTCAGGTCCAGAGCCCAGGCCAGGTCCTCCCGGGCAGCCCCAGCCAATGAGGAGCACGGTGGGGTGCTAGGGCCTGGCCATTTCTGCCCAGAGTGGGACTCCTCCAAGGGGCAGTCTGTTCCGGACCGCCCCATTGGGCTGGCTGAGACTGTCACAGTGCATGACGTGGTGCCTGGCGGTCTGACATGCTCCCTGCCCCCTTTCCTCTCCCAGATTTCAGGTCTGCATCATGGTCTGAAGCCTCTCTCTGCCCAATCCCACTCTATCCCCCTTTTCCATGTTTCACAGGCATTACTTCTAATAAACCCCGATAAATCTTAGTGTCTACTTCTCAGAGGCCCCGGGTGATACAAGCTGTGTGATCTGGAACAAGTTACTTAGCCTCTCCAGCCTTCATCTTTCTCATCTGTAAATTGGGCATATGGCCATACTTGCCTTGCAGGGTGGTTGTGAGAGTAACTGATCCATGCACAAGGCTAGAACAGCACCTGGCACAGGTAAGCCCTCCACACATGTTAGCCAGTATTATTACTGAGCATCCAGCTTTGCCCGTGGATTTCAGTGACAGAGCATCCTGCATCCTGGGGAAGGAACCACACACATTGCTGGATGCATCTGAAGTAAGATCATAGAAACACCAATTCTGGTGCCCTTTCCTGGGCAGCCACTGAGGGGGAGCTAATGGAGGGCAGGGGCTAGAGGCCAGGGCTGAGCAGAGAGGCTGTTTCTCTCCCGGGAACTCAGGTCCTGAAGGTCAGGAATGTCCCCCCACCTGCCCAACCTCAGAGGCTGAGCCTGGACACCCACCAGCTCCTGCTCAAGGCCCAGTTCCCCCTGGGAAAGGTTGTGAAGGAGGTGAGTGGTGCCCTTGGTGCCTCCTGGAGCCCCACTCTCCTCCCCCGGCCACCCTTGATGGATCTGCCCCAATCTAAGTCCTCAACTGCTCTGGGTGACCCTCGTAGCTAAGACATTGGCTTATGAAAGAACCAGAGTTCTAACCCCAACCCCACCTCAGCAGCAAGCCACGTCCTCTATCCGGGAGCAGAATCTAGGTCAGTGGGGTCAGCTTCCGCCTGTGTAAGGAAAAGTGGGAGGATAAATAATGTCTGATTTTCCTTCTGGCTCTGACAGTCTAAGTCAAGGTTCTGCAAACTCTAAAGGTCTAGGTGGTAAATATTTTATGTTTTGCATGTCATCAGGTCTCTGTCGCAACTACTCAACTCTGCCATTGTAGCGTGAAAGCAGACAATATGCAAAAAAATGAGCGTGGCTGTGCTCCAGTAACACTAGCCACAAACACGTGTCCTTTGGCCCAACGGCTGGAGTTTGCTAACTCCCATTCTACGTCATAAATATGATGATACCACCCAGGGGTAACTGATTCCATCACCTGGACCCTAGTGATTACTGGGGGATGGAAGTGGAGCGAACACATAACCCAGTTTGAGTCAGTGAGTTGTGAGATGTTTGCTGGGGGCTTCTCCAAAGCTACTTCCTCTTCTTTTTCAGAGAGAAGCTACATGTCTCCAGATGGTGCTGTAGCCACTATTGCAGCCAGAAGAGAAAACTGACCCAGGAGTAGAGCAGAGCCAAGGGAATCACAGAGAAATGGGGCCAGAGTCTTGCTGGCAATGGGAACCCCTGGATCAAACCATGCCTGAAGCCAGAAAAACTCTCTCAACTGTTGAATAATTCATTCATTCATGTTACCTAAGACCAAGCTAAATGTTCTATCATTACAATACAAAGAATCCTAACTGATGCAATTAGGGACTCAGAAAAAGAGGGACACACCCTCCACCCCGTCTGCTGCCAGTGAATCTCCAATGGTAGAATTTCAGGCATGTGGATGGCAAAGAAATGTCAGGAAGAGATTTGGGGACAGAGGATTCAGCTGATGTTTCCCAACCCAGATTTCAGGGGCTCAGATTCTCCAGAACCCACCTGTGACCTGAGAAAGCTGGACAGACAGAGGGTTCCAATGGTGGTATTCTTACCTGTTGGGAAACAAACCAACCTCCCGGGGCAGGAAGAGAAGGGGCCAGTCCACCTCCCCACATGCCCAAAATGAAAGGCTGGCGGGAGGGCGCACAGCTGACCTGCATCCGGTGCCAGACTAAACCCTGCCGTGCTCTGTGGGGCACCCAGCGTGATCGAGGGTTAAATAGACCTATTCCAACACATTGCCCAGGACCTCGACTCCCAATCTTTGCCCCTCTGCCCCAGCTCTAAAGGCCCTGCTCCCCACCCCTGGCTCAGCTTCCTCTCCCCAAATGTCATGAGAATTGCGCTGCAGCAGCATCTGACAGGTCCTGCTGAGTTAACTGCAGCAGGCTGCAGAACCGCCTAGAACACAGATTGTCCCAATCAAAAGGAGAAAGGTTCAGCGGCCAATTAGGCCCTGTGTTATTTGACTAATGTGCCAGGTTAATCGCAATTATTAATTACAGGGTACAAAGGGCAGAAATGTAATTATCGACACTTTCTCTGTGTGGGAGGTGGCTGTGGGCGATGGAAAGCTGAGAACCTGATCAAAGATAACCCAGTTCATCTTTCAAGCCAGGGCTGGGGGAGGGGTCACTCTTTAGGCTGGGAAGTGGGGAATCACAGGGCCATACCCAGTGGTTTTTGAGGGGACACACCGAGCTGGTGCTGCCAGCTGGCCTGGTCCTGGAGGCGGTTCAAATCCTGGCGTGGGCTCCACATGGTGAAGGTGCTGGTGGTCGAGGTGGGTCATGGTTCTGGTCCCAACTCTGTCCTGACACTCCCAGTGAGCCTGGACCAGTCACCTTATCTGGGACCCAGTTCCTCATCTGTTCCTGAGGGGTTGCTCTGGAATTAGTGTTTCTCAAAACAGGGCTGCTATTGCCACTTGGGGCTGGTCAGTCCTTCCTGCGTAGGACTATTCCACACATTGCCCAGAGGGCACATTCACAGGAGTCCCCCTACCCCCATAGGTGACCCCAGCCATCCTGACAACCCAAAACCACACACCCATATCTCAATGTGTCCCCTAGGGAGGCAATACCACCCCTGGCTGAGAACCGCTATCTGGTAGCCTTCCTGGAGAGCTGTGTGGCCTCCCTGTACCTCAGTGTCCTCGTTTGAGAAATGAGATTATAATGCCCTTCGTCATTGGGCTGTAAGGATTAAACGAGACTTCATTTATAAAGATGAAGTACGGTGCCTGGCACATCCTAAGGATAATAATTGTTACCCATTACGGTGTACGGAGTCCCTCCCAAACACTTATTATCTAATTCCAACCCTGCAAAGTACATGCCATTATTCCCATTGCAAAGATCAGGAAACTGAGGACCTGAGACGTTACATAACTTGTCAGATTTCAACAGTGGGTCAGGGTGACTTCCAAGCCTGGCTTCTTAACAGCCCATTTATGGGAGCCATGACACGGCCAGGCACTTACTGACCCCTGTTATACGTTGTCAAGCTATGGAGGTGGAGAAAAGGCAGGACGGTGGCCTGGGGCTGGGAGTGATTACTGTCAGCTCTGGGAGACAGGCTAGAGGTAAGAGCCTTCCGGAGTCTGCCCAGCTGCACGCTTCTCAGGCACCCTCTTCGTAAATCCAAACTTGGCCTCCAGGAGGTCTTCTGTAACAGCAAGGCTGGGGACGGCTGGGAGTTCACGGAGAGTTGTCCAGAGGGGCTGCCCCAGGGTGTGGCTGCAGGAAGGGCCTCGCATTGGCAAGATCTGTTCTCCTTTGTTGCTTAGGGCAGCAGAGGAAGGTGAGACACGGGACAGAGTTCTCAAGTGCAGATGTTCAGAGCCCATCAGGGTATCACGGAGAAGCCACACAAAGTTCACGGAGACCCCATGGGATGGGAGTCAGCCCCTCCCCTGCCAGCTCCCACTACTTATATTGGTCTATGAGGCCCTGCGACATCTCTAGAGTGCAAGCCCCCCAAGCTCTCTGACCTCATCTTCATGCCACTATGTCCAGACACACTGACATTTCTGTTCCTCCCCCTTGCCTCAGGGCCTTTGCACGTGCAGTTGGTTGTGCCTGGCATGCTTTTTACCCAGCACTTCCCGTGGTTGCTCCTCACTGGGATCTCAGCACGGAAGCACCTGGTCAGAGAGGCTTTCCCAAACCTCCTGGCTGAGACAGCCGTACAGCCCTACCTGACAACACCAATCACCCGGCTTTTATTTGCTTCTTAGAGTTTATCGTTGCTTAACTTTCTTTGTTGTTTATTAACATAAATTTCTGAGTACCTAGAACAGTGCCTGGCGCTTACTAGATCCTCAGTAAATATTGGATGAATGAATGAAGGATGGAGACACAGCTCCAGATGGCAGGGAACCTTCAATCTGAGGGAGAAGACCCAGCCCTTCCCTCAGGGGCCCCAGTCTGAGGGCAGACACAGTTGTTTCTCTTGAGGCCATAGTTTATCAGCAAGTATAGTGAATACATTATATGTATAGGCTTATGAATACATAGGCCCTGAAGAAAGTGTGGCTGAGCAGCCACAGGATTATAGGACTCAGTCATGGAAGACTTCCCATAGGAGGCTGCCTCTGAAAATTGGTGGTTCCACATCTCAAACCCTTAAAGAAGTCATTTCCTAGTGGAGCAACTTTGTGCCTCTAAATCAGAGCCAATCAAAGTGGTCATGATCAGATGTGGGTGGTGAATGCGGTTAGTGACAAACCCCACAGATCTCCCTCCACAGGTGCAGACACACACACCTGACCACTCCTTTGTGCAGTATAAAGACTTCTCTACCTCTTCATTGGAGAAAAGAGCAGTCACGGGCCATTTCTTCCCTCTGCTTGGAAGCCCTCCCCTCTTCACTACCCTCTCGTGTCCTTTCTTCTGTACTTTCTGTCTATGTCCCTCTTTATAGAATCTAGGACCACTGCAGTGTTCAACTCACATTGCAGCCTGTGAGTGACACTTACCTGGAGTTGTGCAGTGCACAACCTGTACAGCCATAAGCAGAAGCCCTGATAAACTCCCAGAGTCTCAGAACTAAAAGGGACCTCAGAAAGCCTAGAGCATAATCTCTCAACTTTAAAATGAGGAAACTGAGGCTCCTGGTAGAGGCATGACTTTTCCAAGGTCATGCGGTGGTGCCTTAATGAAACGGCTGGAAAGTGAACCCACAGCTCTCGGCTCCCTGAGCAGCACCATGGTCTGTCCACTGCCTCTCTCCCTCCCTCCTTCTAAGGCTCTGTCAAAACGTCCCCCTTCCCCGCCCCTTCAGCCACCCTGTGCTCTCCACCCTGGTTCTGTGCTCTCCTTCAGACTCAGGACACGCCGTGCTTTGGGGTCTTCCTAAGTCAGCCACATAACCAACCTGTGATACCAATGATTGGTCCAGCCCAGAGTGGGGACCCCCAAGGTCAGAGGTCCTTGTCTGTACAAGGGTTAGTAATGGGGTGAAGGACAACGACGGGGAGCTGGGGAAGACCCCCACACTTCCTGTCAGAGTAAACGTACAGATGTCAGACACACTTGGACAGAAATTGCAGCCCTGCCCCATGCCATGGGCACGACCTTGGGCAGTTTACTTAGCCTTCCTGGGCTCCAGATTTCTCAGCTATAAGAGGGGGTAAACATGACGCTCATTCCCTTCACACCCCTCACCCCAGTGAGGATTCTATAAGGTAACATACGGAAAGGGTCACGCTTGGCACCAGGCATGCGGGCCCACACATGGCTGCACCTGCTCCTCCAAAACGCTCCCTCCTCCGTCCAGAAGCCTTTCGCGTCCTGTGTTCTGCACGTGCGTTATGGCTCTTCCCCCTGGAAGCCGTTTAAAGGCAGCAACTGTTACTGGGAAGAGATAAAGTCCCTGGCACAGCTCAGCCATTACCAGAGATGTTTAACCAGCCCGCGTTCTCAGGCAGGAGGACACGCATGAAGGCGTTTTATCTTCCTCCCACAAAGGGAGAGCAGAACCGTGTGCCAAGCCAAGACGAAGGTTTGATTTTTTAAGTAGACATTTAGGATTCTACTGACGCTTTGCTAACTCCCAGGCAAATCACGACATCAGGGAAAGAAAAACTCCATTTTCTGCTAAGATGTTGAAATGGCCCTTTCCAATTAGGAGGTAGGCCCGGAGGGGGAGCCCAGGCAGGCAGCCAGAGCCGTGTCTGCTCATCTGTGTGTCCTGGGGTCTGTGAGCCCCTCGGAGCTGAGTCTGCATGTCCTCGGGAAGGGGGCTGGCCTCCAAGCGACATCCTGCTCTCTCTGTGTCCCGCTAGGCTGGGTCCTGAGATATCCCTAGGAGAGATGTGAGACCGGTTAATTACTAGTCAGTTACATGTTTGGCATAAATTGGTTGGTCTGATCATCTACTTTGAATTAGCAAAGATCAAGACTCTCATAAAATTGCCTACAAGATGCAAGTGCGTGCAAACACCATCTATTCAGAACGCATCACTCCCCAGCTCCCCGTAGCTCCTTGTCTACCAAGAGAACACAGATCACCTTTTCAGACTCAGCTCAAGAGTCATAATAATAGCAACAACAGCAAACACTTGTATGGCCCTTAGACTGCCAGCCACTGCTCTAACTGCTTTCCAGGTATTAACTCATTTCATCTTTTCGTAACTGTGGTGGCTTAAAGGATGGCCACAAACCCTTCCACTCCTTCCATTGGAAAGGTGGGGTCCCAGTTCTCCACCTCAAATCCAGGCAGGCTCTGGGTCTGCTGTGAAAGTAGAATGTGTTGGAAGCGTTGCTGTGCCAGTTTCTAGACCAGGCCTGAAGACACTGACAGCTCCCACTCCCATCTCTCGGCACAGTCTCTTTGGGAGCCCCGGGCTGCCATGTAAGAAGTCTGACTAGCCCAAGACAACCGACAACACTGGAGAGGACACCTCCCAGTGCTCTAGTTGACAGTCCCAGCTGGACCCAGTCATCCCAGCTGAGATGCAGACACGTGAGTGAAGCCGTCTGGGACCCTCTAGGCCAGCTGAATAACCATCGAGTGGCCTCGGCTGATGCCGTGTGAAGCAAAAGCAGCAAGCAGCCAAGCCCTGCCTGAGTAGCTGCCCCACCAAATCACGAGGCAGGATGACATGGCTGGGGCACTTTGTTACACAGCAGTAGATAACCAGCACAACCACCTTCTGAGGTGGTGCGGTGGGATACCACCTGACGGATGAGAAGACTGAGACACAGAGAAGTTAAGCAGTTTGCCCGAGGTCGCATAGCTATTAAGTGGTGGAGCCAGGATTCAACACCCAGACAGCCTGACCCAAAGCCCATTTTCCCTCCTCTTCTCTGAACCCTGTATTGACTCCTACCCAGCTGTCCTAACACCTCTTGAACTTACCCATGGGCAAATCTTCTCTCTGACCAGATGCAAAGCCTGCTGGAAGATACCAATGCCTAGTCAATGTCATAGCCCTATCCTGGCACAAGAAGGCTGCTCAATGTTTGCTTCAAGAGTGGGGGTGGAGTGAATGGATGGATGGATGGATTAATGGATCTGGATGGGATAAAGCCTGAAAAATGTGGAGGAGCTAGATCTGCTTGGGATATGGGCTTACTAGAGGGACCCCGTGAGGATCAATGTGAGGGAAGCAGAGAGCCCTGAGGGTGGGGAGAGCCACCCACCCTTCAGACAGAAGCAAAGGCCCCTTTACTAACCATGCGGTTCCTCACCAGTGCACTTTCTTCTCCAGGGCCTCGTGAAGAGTCACTCTTTGAGGCTAAGGATTGACTTTGAAAACAACTTCCATTTTAGTATTGTATATTCCCTCCATTCTTTTCTTTTTCAGCACAGTCTTAACAAGAACCGAAAACAGAGCCACTGAGAAATCGACATGTCAGGAACCTGGAATGCCTAGTCTCTAGCTGAACACTGATTTTACCTCTGAAGATCCTGGTAGGCCAGGCAAAAAAGAAAATACAGGGGGCCAGCCCAGTGGTGTAGTGGTTAAGTTCATGCGCTCTGCTTTGGCAGCCTGGGGTTTGCAGTTTCGAATCCCGGGGGCAGACCAACATACTGTTCATCAAGCCACACTGTGGCGGCATACCACATACAAAAAGAGGAAGATTGGCAACAGATGTTAGGTCAGGGCCAATCTTCCTCAGCAAAATAGTAAATAAATAAAAATTAAAAGATTAAAAAAAAAAAGAAAATACATTGTAGTTAAGAGTTCTGATTTGGAGTGGGGGAGGTTGGCTGGTCTCTAAGATCTAGAACAACCAACCCCCCATAACTGCACATGCAAAAGGGTCACCTCTGACCTCCAGGCAGGGATCCCCTCCATACTCAGCCTCCAGACACATGCACCCCATGTTTTCACCATTAGCCCACTTTGGACACAGTGGTGCTCATTCCTATCGTTTCGTCTGCTCTTCTCAAATGGGCACTGGCTGGAATTCATTCATCTCTCAAGCATTAATCCTCAATTCTGGAGATCTTGTGCTTCTTGCCAGAGTAGTCCCCTCAAGATCTTCCAAACTTCTGGAACGTTCTGGAGAAAGAGGAGTCCCTGGGCTCCTTCCAACAGCACTCTTCTCTTCAAGATTCCAGCAAACAAAAGGATTTCTATCGTCTTATCCAAGAGTATTTTTCCAGGAAGAATGGTCACATTGAACCTCAACGGAAATTTCCATTGCAGCCTTTCTATTTTCTGTAACTCATTACACAGAGCAGCATTAAACTTGCAGGATACAGTCCCTTAGATGCCAATGGTGCAGTTACAGTTCACAGTAGCAGATAAAAAGAGGCCAACAGGCTTATCTGGAGAGATGAAATTTCTCCTGCAAAGCAGGTGTCCTTGCTCAGAGTTTAGAAAGAGTGATTTGTCGTTCCAGGAGGGATTTATTGTAGATGCTCTTACAAAGGGTGTTGGATAACATAACAGTTTACCCAGAGATGTTCACTGTCTCATTAACCCTGTGAGAGTGATAAGGACAGCAGATTCTGAGCTACTACAGAGAGTGATGGGGACATCCATGCACAGCCATCCCCCCTCTCCTGCCCCACCTCCTACATCCTCTGCCACCTGGCCTTGCTCAAGGCAGATAACCAACTGAACGGAGGGAAATGCTGAATCCCAGGGCAGATTCACTCTACCAGGCCTCCTCCCTGCCATCTCCCACCTCAACACACACACACACACACACACACACACACACACACACACACACACACGATCAATTTCCCCAGTCTCTGTGTTCAGGGCACTAATTCACTTTAGTACCACCTTGAGTAAAATGTGAATCATTGAGCAAAGAACCATCAGACACAGGCAAAGCTGCAGAGAAATTCCTTTTGGAAAGTTGTTGTTTTGAAGCACCCAAAGGCAGGCTTCTCCGGGGTTGGTGAGGATGTGGAAGACGACAGCCAAACGGGGCCACTGGCTATTCCCCGAACACCTCCCTTTCTCTCCCACCCTCTGGACCTTGTACTTGCTGTTCCCTCCACCTGGAGCCCCCTCTTCTGACCACCATCTCTTCCTGTCAAAATGCCATCTATCCTTCAAGGCCCAGACCTTCCTGATCTCCACACTCCAGCACAAGCTCCCTGAGGCCAGGGCCCTCACCTCTCATCTCACAGGGTCGCCTTGTGGCTGACAGTGCAGGCTCTGGAGCCAGTGGCCTGGCCCCAGCTGAAGACTACTACTTACTAGCTGCGCAACTTTGCACAAGTTACGGGATCTCTCTGTGCTTTATAGTCCCCTTCCATGAGAGGAGGATGATAACCAAGTCTACCTGACACTGTCGTTGTGAGAATTTTAAAAAGCAATGAAGGTTAATTGTTGTCATTATCATTATCCCTCCGGGGGCCTGCGAGCACAAGGCTGGGCACTCAGGGAGCTCAGACTGGCTCCTGAACTGAATTGTGGGAATAAGGAATTGGCTGCAGTCCCCTGGGGAAGAGGGGACATAAAGAGACAACATGTAGTAGGGGCTGCTCCAGGAGACATATGGGGGCCCAGGGAGGAGGCTGGCAGTCCCGCCCAGTACACCCTGACTGCCTCTACCAGGCCCTCTGGACTCAGGGACCATCTGAGGGCAGACTAAAGGAAGCTCCTGCCTCAGATCCGCTCTGCAGAGGCTGCAGGCAGTGGTGGGCTGGAAAATATTAACAACCAGCTCTCAGGAGTGGGTGTGGGGAGCAATCACAATTAGTAGTGTTGGCCAATTTCCATGGTGTAAATACTCCCACTGCAGCTGATTTGAAGCCACTAATACGATGTAACTGAATGCAGAGTTGAGAAGAGATACACAGTAGCCCTCCATTCTGCAGTGTTTCCACTACATGCCTACAACAGCTGTAAATAACCTGAAAAGCACTGCTCAGAGCAAAAGATAGCCAAAAAATTAGGAAGTGATGGGGTTTTGAACATTTATTACCTTTTTTTTTTTTTTGTGAGGAGGACTAGCTCTGAGCTAACATCCAATGCCAATCCTCCCGTTTTCTTTTTTTTTATTCTTGAGGAAGATTGGCCCTGGGCTAACATCCATGCCCATCTTCCTCTACTTTATATGGGACGCCGCCACAGCATGGCTTAACAAGCGGTGCGTCGGTTTGCGCCCAGGATCCGAACCTGCGAACCCTGGGCCGCCGCAGCGGAGAGCGCGCACTTAACCACTTGCGCCACTGCGCTGACCCCTTATTACCTTTCTTTTTGATATAATATGATTTAATTATAAGTTTGTATAATTTTAAATAATGGTTGGGTTTAAAAAGTATCTGTGGGGGCTGGCCCGGTGGTGCAAACAGTTAAGTGCACGCGCTTGCTGGGGCGGCCTGGGGTTCGCCGGTTCGGATACCGGGCGTGCACTGACGCACTGCTTGTCAAGCCATGCTGTGGCAGCGTCACATATAAAGTGGAGGAAGATGGGCATGGATGTTAGGCCAGGGCCAGTCTTCCTTAGCAAAAAGATGAGGCTTGGCAGATGTTAGCTCAGGGCCGATCTTCCTCACGAAATCAATCAATCAATAAATAAATAATAAAACGTATCTGTCAAAATTTATGAAACTTTAACAGTTGGCTCTCCCCTTATTAATAACCCTGATGCTCTTTGCAGCACACATTCACCTCAGGGCATTTGTACTTGCAGTGCCCCCTGCCTGGTATGCTCTTTCCCAGATAACCACATGATTCCCTCAGCTCTTGCTCAAGCAACACTTTGTCACTTATTAAAAGACCTTCTCTGGCCATTCTAGATAAAATACCAGTACCCACTTCCCTCAGTACTTCCTAACCCCCAATCTCTGCTTTACTTTCCTCCAGAGCACTTGACACCATGGGCACACTGTTTGTTTACTCATCATCCATCCTTCTCCCCTGGAAGATCATGAGGGCAGGGATTTCTGTCCATCGTGGTCATGGATCCCCAGCTGATCATGTCTGGCAGATGGTAGGTGCTAATTTGTAGAATGACTGAGTATCTACAGCTCTCCACAGTCTGCAAAGTGCAGCCATACAGCAGGCCTGTTGTGATGACTCTCATTTTATGGAGAGCTCCTTCCCCAACCACAGAATATACGAGGCAGAGAGATACAGTGACTTCCCCAAAATCACAACTAGCCTGAGGTCCTGCCAGACGAGTATCCGATTCTTTTGACTGCACACCAGGCTCTGCCCCAATACAGCGATGCCTCTCAGAAAACGTAGCAAGGACTCCCCTGGTGGTACAGCCCTGGAGGCCTGGAATCTGCAGGTCACACCGCATGTTGCTTCTCCCGAGCCCCTGGTGAAGTTCCTGGAACACATTAGCGGCTCAACAAACGTGTTTCTAAGTTGAATTGAAGTCAGACAATTCTTTTTCCAATTCCCTCTCTCACTCTCTCCCCCCACTCTCCCCAAGTCCCATCCCTTCTAGCTACAAGAGCTCCTCATCAACTATTGGGAAGCTCTAATGAAGTACTAGGGTCAAGCTTTGTCTGCCAAGGCTCAAAATATTTTTTTCAGGTCGTGTGGAATTGCAAGCATCCTCACCTCCTAGCACATTACCTGGCACAAGAACATGTTCAATAAATAAATGCTGAATGAATGAAGGGATGGATGGAGGGATGAATGCATAAATAAATAGTGCGTGTGTGTAGCTGAGACGATGGAATGAACGCCACACTTGGTGGGATTTCAGGCACCCTAGGACGAAGGGAAAGGAGAGAGGGTCTTCTGGAGCCACAGTATTGGGAGCACAGGACTGAAGGGCCAGGAACCCCCCTGCCCTGTCACAGCCCTGAGATAACAGGTCAGCCCTGGAATTAAACAATGCGTTGAAGGGAGCAGAGGGAGCAGTTCATTTTTCTGATGCCTGGTGGGCCCAGCAACCGCTCTAATCTCCTTGTTATTCTTAGAGGGCCACTCTTGCTCTGCAGGGAGGAAGGAGGGGCGAGCTGCTGAGGAGGGGGCAGGGGAGCCAGGCTCTAGCGGTAGCCTTCCAGAAAATGAGATGTCAGCTGGTGGGAATGAATTAATAAAAGAAAGTGGACCCTGCTGACCCAGCCTCATTCTTGGTAAATCTTGAGTTTGGGAAGTTTCTCCATGGCCTCCATTTCTTCTCAGGGCAGCAGCCGGAGGCCAGGTGTGGAGGAGAGGGTGTGTGTGCACATTGTGAGGTGGGGGGTTTTAGTTATCTTGTTCCCGGCTCTTCTGAATACTACTTGCTTATAAAGGGAATACTGGCTGTTTCCTGCACACCTTTTCCCACAGACGCCCAGAGGCAAATTGGGGAGGATCCAGGCCTTCCAGGAACCTTGAGCACCAGGAGCTGGAAGTGTCCTCGATGATTGCAAGGTTTTCCAACCTTTCCAACGCTAAGAGTCACCTGCCATAATTGTAAAGCAAGACAGACTCCAGGCCAGTGGCTGTCTTACTTTAGCAGGCATCAGACTCACCTGGAGAGCTTGTTGAAACAAATGGGGGCCCCTGTCCCCAGAGGTTCTGATTCAGTAGCTCTAGTGTGGGGCCTGACAATGTGCATGTATAGCAAATCCCCGGATGCTGCTGCTCCTGGGACCACTTTGAGAATCATTGCCCTAGGATGGCTCCCGAGACCAGAATCTTCAGGGGAGGAATCTGCAAGCTGTGTTTTTCACAACTTCCCAGGGGATTCTTAGCGTCAAGACAGTTTAGGAAGCTACTAAAATGGGAGAGCCACCTGCGGCAGAAACACCTGGGACCCTTGTTAAAATGCTGATTCCTAGGCCCTGCCTTGGATCTGAGGGCTCAGAACCTCTGGAAATGGGGCCCAGGAATAAGCATTTAACCCACTCTCCAGGGGATTTTAAGCTAATTACACTGTGAGAGTCATGACCCTGTAGAACCTCCTATATCACAGAGGAGAAAACTGAGGCCCAGAGAGGTGAAGGCACTGGGCAAAGCCCTCACCAGTATTTCATGACCAAATTGACCCCCAAACAGGGCTGTTTTCCAAGAAGGGAAGAACAGTCTAAGGTTAGGGCAAGCTCGCACAGCCCTGGGAATCCCAAACCTCCCAGGCAGTCGGGCTGGAGCCCTCTGAAGCCTGGAGCTCTCTCTTTAGGTGCAGGAGCCATGGGGCACCATTCCCCAGACACGTCGCCCTCCCTTACGTTGTGGCACCTTTGTGCCTTTGCATGACCTAAGGTCTCAGCCAGGCATGCCCTCTCCTCCTCCTGGCATCTTTTGCATCTCAGCTCTCAAGCATCCCTCTGTAAAGCTCTGGTGACCCACAGCAGGCAGGCCACTCTCCTCTGGACACTTTTGTCCACTACTGCTCTCACTGCTGTGACAGGACCAACTCATTAAAGGATCACAGGTGTCCCCACCTTCCTGCTTGTGACACCTCTGTTGTACTGGCTGTGGCTAACAGGTGGGGAGAACATTGGGACATGTAACTGATGGAAGCACTGGGGAGGCGTGACACAGATGGGCTGGAGTTCTGGAAAAAGCAGATACACCTGGACAGCGTTTTCCAGAAGGAAGAGGAGGGTAAAGAAGATTTTAAGGAGTTTGGGTCTCTGCTGTGAGATGTAATTCCTACCTCATTCCTCCCCCTTCTAGAGTATCTTTAGCAAAACTGCCCATTATTTTCAAAAGCTTTTGGATTCAGGTTTCTCTGTATTGTTATTGTGATGCTGTGCTGATATGTGCCTTAGATGGAATAAAGAAGGCTCATTTTCAACGGGGTCCAAACACTCTGTACCATCATCATATTAGTTATTGCTGCTTAATAAATTACCTTAAAACTTGGCAGCTTAAAACAACAATAAGTGTCCTCTCTTATGGTTTCTGGGTCAGAAATTTGGGTGCGGCTCCGCTGGGTGGTGCTGGCTCAGGATTTCTCATGAGGCTGCAGTGAAGATGCTGCTCGGGGCTGCAGTCATCTGAAGGTTTGACTGGGCTGGAGGAGCCCAGGAGAAGGAGCCAGGGCTTCTCACACGGCTCCCTCACACAGCTGCCAAGTTGATGTTGCGTTGTGGGGAGGCTGCTGTTCTTCCTCAGGATGGCCTCTCCCGGGGTTGCATGAGTGCCTCACAACATGGTGACTGGCTTCCCCCAGAGTGAGCAACTCAAGAGAGAGAGGCAGAGGGAAGTGGCAATGTCTTTTATGACCTACCTTCGCAAGTCGCACATTGTCACTTTGCCACATTCTATTGATTAGAGAAAAAAAAATCACGAAATTCAGCCCAAATTCAAGGGAATTAGGCTCTACATTTTGAAGGGAGGAGTGCCAATGATTCTGTGGGCAGATTTTAAAATACCCCAGTCATAGTGTACGGGAGACTGGGTACCAGGGCCTGGTACAGAGGAGACACTTACTAAATGTCTGGCAAACTGGGCTGACAGCCCGTCTTTCCCTAATGCCACTCTGAAGCTGAGATGGGACATGCGACAGGGGACAGCAGCACTGTCCTGGGGCATCTCTAGCTGCACAATGCCGCTCTCGGGCTCTGGCCTATCTGGGACCTATGTCAGCCTTCCCTGGCCTGGGCCTCTGACCAGCAGCGTCCTTCCTGCCCTGTGCACACCTCTGGCTCCCAGCCTCCTGAATGTTGCCTCCCCAGTGTCTGGCTGTTGGCCTTCAGGCCTCCTGCACGGCTCCTGTCTACTCTAAAAGGCCTGGATGGGTGGCTGCTTCCACTTGGGGTTTGCTTCCAGGCCTGGATTCCTTCTAGAGGGAGACTGTTTTATTCCACTGTGACGTGGTAGGGGCAGGTCAAGGGGGTGGGAACTTCTTGCCTCCAACAATACCACAACGTGGATATTAATCCAATCAGCTCCTTTCCTTGTAGTCTTTACATGCCCATTTCACTCTCCACGACTTTGCTCACACTGTTCTCCCCACGCAGAATGCCCTTCCTTGTCCTCTATGCCCTGCTAGATCCTACCCCCTGGGAGACAGTGTGGCGCAGTGGGAAGAACACAGGCCTTAGAATCAAAGCTGTGAACTCAAGGTGTGGCTTCACCACACGGCACGTGAGCATCTTGGGCAAGTCAGCCCATGACCTTTCTGAGCCTCATTATTCTCATTTGTAAAATGGGGATATGATACCACCTCAGGGTCTTATTTCAAGGCTTATATGAGAAAATAGATTGAAGAGTGCTTTTCATAAAGCAGAAAGCACTACATGTAAGAAGTCATTATTTTTCCTCTCCATTCTCCTGAGCCCCGAGTTCTAACTCTCCCAGGAGACATTTCATATTTATGAACCCTTCCAGCAATCACGTCTCAACCACACATCTCTGTATTTGATCAGGACACCCTCAAAGTTTCCCTTTCATTTGTGGTTAGACCAGCCTCTGACACTGAGTGTAAGTCCTGCAGGATTTGCCTGTGTCTCCACCACAGTGCACCACACGGTGCTGGGTCCACACCGGTGCTCAGACCGTCTGCGCTGACAGGCCACACTGCAGACGTGCTGAGCTTTAGGGGCAAGAAACACAATTGCTCTCCGTTTTTAATTCTGCCGTCTGTGATCCCGTTGAGCTTCATTTTGTGGAGACCCTGTGGTTCTGTGCAGCCAGCCTCCGGCTCCTGCTTTGTTTCTAAGACTCCACATCTGATATTTTCATCAAAGAACTGCCTTTGGGAACTGCTGGGTCCACACTTGCAGTCAGCAGGCAAGTGCCTGCGAGTTTACACCCCCTCTGGCCCCTAGAGGTCCTTAGTCTACGGATGACAGGAGCAGGAGTCTGAAAGCCCAGTGCCCCTGCCTTAGAGACGCGGAAGTGTAATTTACTAATTTACGCTCCAGAGCTCCCCATAGGATCAGGCTGAGGCTGGGACACTGCCTGAAATCTCTCCTTGCCTGTCTTCCTTGTGCTGCTTCCCTCACTCCTTTCCAGTTTCCTAAGTACATCCTTTGCACATGAATCCTCAGCTCAGGATCTGCTTCTGAGGAATCTGCCTAAGATGTCCCCAGCCAGGATAAGCAAGGTGGCGTTGATGAGCCACACGGACCAAGAGTCTGCAGAAAGGAAACACAGGGAAGAAAACTACGTTTTTTTTTTTCTTTTGGCTGCGTCCCGATCACCACCAACACCATTATTGGGGAAAAAAATGGTGATTAATTTTCGTTTTACCTTTTCTTTAACGTAACAAACTTGCACTTTTTGAGGCTTAATTGGATCTATTTTTGGATGTGACAAAAAGTTAGTGGGAGATGAAAGGGGCATATCAAGAAAAAAAATTCGAAGTGAATAATTTAAGATCACATCCATAATTAATGGCATTTGGCACGCTTCCCCTGAAAGCCTAATCATAGCAAGGAATGTGCTAATTAGAGCGGTTTGGTGCAAATCAGTCCATGCAGGTGTGGAGACGCTGCCTCTGTTCTTTTCAGCACTGGTGGCGGAGACAGCATGGGATCCTCAGATTGGGTGGGGCTTGAACAAATGATGGAGCTCCATTTGAAAGGCCTTATGGTGTGAAATGAATTTCTCTTCTTGTTGAACAGGGGGACACAGATGTGTGTGTTTGATGGTGGGGCACAGGGGGTTGGAGCTGGGGAGACACTTTAGTTGAGTTCTCTCCCTCTCTTGTCTTTGAAGAAGACATGTTCAAATCTGACCAGAGCTGGGAGGAGGGGAGTGAGGAGGGGGGCTAACTTCCCAGCCCCTGCTCCCAACACACAGTGAGATGGGCAAGATGACCTGCCAGAGAGCTGGATGCACCTCAGAAAAGGAAGGCACGAGGGCATCTTTAATTTACTCTCCGTGTTGGCTCTCTGCCCCCTCCACCCCAGGAGGCTGAGACTGTGCACTCAAGCCCTGGACTCCTGACATCTGACTGCTGGCTGGATTTAGCACATGGGGAGCCCCTGATAGAGACTGGAGGGAGGAAGGAAGGGAGGGAAGAGAGAGAGCTCAGGTTACTTACTTTCCCATCTCCCTCCTGCCTCCTTGCTGTGGTCTGCCTGTCCCCTAGAGCTAAGATTCTAGTTCACGTTGGGCAGCATCTACCCCTTGCCTTCCTGTCTCAGGCTCTTGGTGAGCTGGGCTTCAGGCCGAGGGGGCTAACACCTGACACTCGCCAGCCTGGGCGACAGCGGTACCTCTGGGGCTTTCCTTATCTGCCCACATCTTGTGAACAGCCCCTTTCTTAAACTCTCCTCAAATGATCCTAAATTGAAGGTGATATTTCTTAATGTCAGGACCCTAAAAAGGAGCTATTTCACAAGAATGACATTCTTTTCAAATGGAGCTCTCTCCCTTAAAAGCCAACATTTTAGCAAATATTCTTTTCCTTTTGAAGGGAAATTTTTATAAAATACATCCCTTCTTTCCCTGCTGTCTTAAAGAGAAGTGCCTACACATGATTTAAAAGCTGTTCTTGATAACTCTTCATGAACCTCAATTGTTGTACTGTGCTGGGCACTGCAGACTTTGGGGACTATTATGAACTGAATGGTGTTCCCCCAAAATTCATATGTTGAAGCCATAACCCCCTAATGTGACTATACTTGGAAATAGGGCTTTTAAGATGGTAATTAAGGTTAAATAATGTCATAAGAGTAGAATTAGATTAATAATTAATTAGGGGGTAATTAAGGTTAAATGATGTCATAAGATATCATGAATCCTACCTAATCTGTGGGACTGGTTTACTTACAAGAAGAGGAAGAGACAACAGAGCTTTCTCTCTCTCCGTGTGCACACAGAGGAAAGGCCATGTGAGGACACAGTGAGAAGAAGCAGTCTGCAAGCCAGGAAGAGAGGCCTCACCAGGAGCCAACCCTGCTGGCACCTTGATCTTGGACTTCTGGCCTCCAGAACTATGAGAAAATGAATGTCTGTTTAAGCCACCCAATCCATGTGACTGCCCAACGCGAGGCCTTCTGCTCGCCACAAGACACGCCAGTAGTCAAGAGGAAGGTGGCAGGAGAAAACGGACGTGTTTATTACAGCTTGCTAGCAAGAGGGAAGATGGCCAGCTAATATCTGAAAAAAATCATCTCAAGGGAGCACAAATCTTACAGCAGTTATATAGGCCATTGGGTTATTGGGGAGGGGGCTAGGAATGTTGACCTTCTGGTCTTACATACTGGGAGTTGCCACACTAGATCTTTCAGTTTTCAATGATGATGACTCTCAGCATAGGCTCTCTGTTTGGGGGTCATCACATTCCTAAGGAGCTCAAAAGAACAAAGTTATCATCTTATCGCAGCTGGGAGGTATAGGCACAGGCAGGGGTTGTAAAATCAACATAGCAGTTAGATCCCCTGGAGGGTGCATCTCCAGCTGGGTTAGTTTCTCAGAGGTCATTCAAAGTTACAATAGGGTTTCTTTTCTACAACATGGCTTCCCTTATGCCAGCCTTGTCTTGAGCCCACATCACATGGTCTTTTGTGTTAGCAGCCTGAGCACAGGTTAGTATAGAGACTCAAGAGTGTAGAACTGTTTGTCTTTGCCCTGAATGGTTCCAAATTTCAGCGCCCACCCATTCCGGTTTTATGGTTTCTTTGCCTTAGCTCTTTCGGCCAGCTGTTACCTCTTGCTGCTGATAGGGTTCCTACCTTTAGCAGAGCTATCCCTTACCTGCTTAAATCTTATTTGTTGTTTACTAGTACTAAAATGTCACGCGAGACCAGAAACATCAAGTTCATTAGAATTGTGTACAAAGCAAGAGCTAATAGGTTCTGAGCGAGGGTCTCAGTTGCTTTTCCTTGAATCGTGTATGTATTTTAATGCAGAGACTTTATCACGAGGACTTTTTAAATGCCCAGAAACTATTTTTTCTTACTCTGGAATCCTTCTCACATCCTTGTACAGCTGAGGTTGCCAAATCAGTACATCGGGATAAATGTAGTGTCACAGTAACTTCTCTCTTTGCTTTTGTGATCTGACTGGTCAGAACACAATCAAACTTCAAGTCTTGTAAGATCAGGTCTTACCTCACACCCAAGGATCCTCTGGCTTGAAATTACTAGAAACTTGGCTTCTGGCCCTTGTTATGTGCCTCCTGGTAGGGGAGAGTACTCTGGATGCACTTGTCCCAGCGGGTTCCCAGGGAGTTTGATGAGCTCTCAGGCCCTGCGTTAGACATCCTTTGTCCTGGCCTGGACAGCACGGCCGCCAGTCGATACGATATGTGCCAATTTTATGAGGTGCCACCCGTGTAACTGCACGCCAACTCCCCTGCAGCCTCCTTGTTTGTAATGCTCATTGGCAGAGACAGCTAATCAATAGCTGCTCCTCACCAGCCCCATAGATATCGATGCGGGGCTCGGGGAAGACTTTATAAGGAGTCGTCGGGGGATTCTTTCAGTTCAAATTGAATTGTGGGCCATTAAATCTCTTTAGTAGAAGACTGCACCTCATATCATATGCCAACGCTCTTTCTGAATTTTTAACCAGCGCAGGAGAACGACTGTCTTTGCTTGAGCCATCTCAGCAGGTCCCAGGGTTTTTTTCTTCTAGCAGATCTGGTTAATTGTTATGGATTTTGCAGTAGGTAAAAGCATTTGGAGTTTGGAAAGAGCAGGCTTTGTTTTCTTTTCTAAAGAAAACCAATTCAGGTGGTTCTGCTGAGAGACAGGAAGGAGGGACTAAAGGAAGGAGAGGGGACAGTGAGAGGAGAGAGAATGGGATGTGGGGCGCCTGCCTTCCAGAGCATCTCAGAGGAAGCTGGATGTCCATCAGATGCCACACGTGTGCCCCCACACACATGCAGCTTGACATAAACAAGCAGACTTACATGGGCATACACACAAACACATCTACACACCAACAGGCACAAACATGTAAACAGGCATACACACAAACACATGTTCATGTGCATACAAGCACACAAACACATATGGCCATGCATGTGTATGCACACATACACGCACGCTTGCACAAAAACCAGCTCCACCATTGTTAACTCACGACATTAGATGAGTTATGTAGCTTCTCCCAACCTTGGTGACCTCATCTATAAACCGGGAGGTAATCCTTATATAACAAGATCATTGTGCAGAATAAACCAGTTCATGAGTGAAAATCCTCAGGCACATAATAAGTATTAAATGTCTAGCCCCCTGCTTGAAATCCTTGGTGAGGTTTGCCTTGGAATCAGAGACGGGAGAAGACTTTAAAACCCTCGTTTTATCCATGAGGACTCGAGGCCCCCAAAAAAGATGCTTTGTCCAAGGTCACCGAGCGAGTTAGTAAAAGGTGAGACTAGACTCCTGGTCTGCTTCCTTCTAGTACTGTTTCCTATCGCACTGCATCCAAGGAGAAGAGAGAGGCCTCACTGGCTACATGCCCAACTCCAACAAGATTAATCGTTTTTATTTTATTTATTTATTTTTTTTAAAGATTTTATTTATTTTCCCCCGCCAAAGCCCCAGTAGATAGTTGTATGTCATAGCTGCACATCCTTCTAGTTGCTGTATGTGGGACACGGCCTCAGCATGGCCAGAGAAGCGGTGCGTCGGTGCGCGCCCAGGATCCGAACCCGGGCCACCAGCAGCGGAGCACGCGCACATAACCGCTAAGCCACGGGGCCGGCCCTAATTGTTTTTATTATTAACAACTCACATTTGTGTAGCATTTTACTCTTTTCAAAGAGCAGAGACTAATTAGAAACTGTATTCCTAAGAGAGGCTGCCCTGGGCCTCTCGTCGGCAAGGCTGCCCTGGGCCTCTCGTCGTCAACACTGCCCAGCATGAAGGGAAGGGAAGCCAGAGAGTTAGCCTCATTTAATGTGAAGACCTCACCCCCAGGCCTGACCTCCTCGGTTTGTACGTGTGCCTCGAGAGGGCAGGGTCACCTGGGAACATCTCAGGCTCCCCTGTCTAGCAACAGCCATTGATTTCGGCAAAGGAAGCAGTGCACTGTGGGGGCAGGGGCCAGGCCAGGCTAGGAACCAGAGCCCAGACTCACAATAGAACATGTAGCCGGGAGTGGAGGAGGAGCCAAGGTCAGGAACACCTGGGTCAGAGTCAGCACAAGTTTTAATTCGGTAAATATTGCCAAGCACACTGCCCTGTCCAGGAACAGTTAATAACACACACAGGGTGTGCAAGGCTGGAAACACCCCAACCTTGTGGGGCTCATGGTTGAATCTGAGCATTCACCACGTGCAGGTACCATTGTCAGGCTTTCCAGATGTCATCTCTTATCAACAGAGTGATTAAGAATTGTCTTTCAGAAAATTTGCAAAGTCACATAGCCAGAACACGTGCAGAAGAGGAAATCTTGACCTGAAATGATCACAGAACCAAAGATTCTCCTCCCCAGGGAACCAGAAGACCAGAACATGATCAGAACTTAAAAGCTGCACTCTTTTCAGAAGCGAGGGGTCCGTCATTCAGGAAGATCTCGTGTTAAAATTCCTTCCCCACCTTACCATAAATGTTTAAAACCTTACCATAAATGTTTAAAACCTTACCATAAATGTTTAGAATCTTACCATAAATGTTTGAAGCACACCAATGAAAACCTGTCATGTCAGTGTTTCCTCGTGCAAGCCTGTTCTCCTTTACCCCTTAAATTTTGCCCCAAATCCTGAATTGAGGAGACAGATCTGAGGGCACATGCCCCCTGTCTCCCTGCAGATTGATCTCACCGAATAAAGCTGATTTCTTTTCCCAAAAGCTGATGCAGTAATAAGGGTTTTTTTTTATGCACATCACGGAAGAGAACCTTGGTTTTGTGCAGTAACACGTGGCCATGATGTCTCCTCTTCCCCTTGTCCCAGGCTGACAGACTGGCCCCTGCAGCCTCATTCATTCACTTCCCCAGGTACTAACACAGACACACATTGTCAGGCCTGACCATGGGCAATTTAAGTTCAAGGATGAGACAAAGACCTCACCTGACTTCATGGCTTCACCTGTCCGGCCCCTGCCCCCATCCTTGGCATTGAGCAACACACCTGGAACCTTGAGAAGTGAGTTGAGTCAGGTGCATGTCGCTCTCCTCCCACCCTGAGTGAGGAACCACCTCAGGGCAAGGTGTGCAGGCAGGAGATGGAAGGGACTGAATGTCCCACCTGCAAAGGGATGACGCTTGCCTCTAAGGTTGAGCCCTGAGGGACTGGAGCAGCATCCCCACTGGGGAGCAGAGAACCGTGGTGGCAATGAATATGTACATGCTCCTTTGCTTGGCATTGGTGTAACTGTGCTGTTCTCTCAACTAAGTATTGGAAAATGCCAATGGAACGTGGAGAAACATCAATAGACATATGTAAAAAGAAATCATTACATTTAAAATGATTTTCCCCTGAAGGCCTCAGGAAACTGTCGCTATCGAGGAAAGAAGTGGGCCTCCACTGAGCCTGGAAAAGTCTGTGGGCCTGGGCAGCTGAGTAGTCCTGCAGACCAGACCATCCTTCAACACCCGCTCAGCAATGATTTGTCAGGTGCTACTGAGGTGACAGCATCACCAGGAAGGTGGATGATGAACTAGCGTGCTCACAGCAACTCCCTGCATGGGGAAGGGTCAGACTTCTCGACCTGCCAGAATTTACGTTTTCATTATTTCTTTAAATATTCTGGGCAGCACTGAGATTCAAAAGACTCAGTCTGCGGCCTTGTGGAGACCATGGTTTTCTCACCTCTAGGTTGGGAATAATAATGTCTCCACAAATGTTATAAAGAAAAGTCTATAAAGTATCTAAAACAGCACAAGTTCTGGCGCTAGGTGTTATGGTAACTAAATGTGTTTGTTGTCTGTCTCCCATCTGGAAAGTGAGCTCTGTGAGGGGATAGGGGTGCTGTTGACTTCCTTCCACGCAGACAGCAGGACTTGGCAAATTGTGAGTGCTCAGTAAGGAGTGAATGAATGCATGAGTGAATGAGTGAGGAGTGAATGAATGCATGAGTGAATGAGTGAATGGATAAATTGTGATAACTCCTGATACATAGTAACTTCAAGCTTTATTATGTAAGATTTTAACTCCGGATTAGGTAAGGCACCCTGTACTTCTCTCTTGTAATATCCATCACAATCATATTAACTCATATTTTCTATAATAATTTGTTTGTTATCAGTCTCTTCTATTGGAATAAAAGCTCCATGAGGGTGGGGTCCTATCTCCCTCATTCACTGTGTCTCCCCAGGGCTGAGCACTGTCACAAAGTTGGTGCTCAATGATTGATGGAAGGGAGGAGGGGAAGAGAGAAGGAGGGAGGGAGGGAGCAAATGAATAGAAAACGTGGAACTGTGTCTTGGGAGACTGCAGGCCCAACATTGAATACCAGAGGCTGTGGCTTCCATTGTGATGGAAAGGTGGGGGTCTTTGTGGACTGTGGGGGTAGAGCAGATGTGCAAGAATGAGTCAGTGAGAGGGGTGGCTGGCGGCTGCTCTGGCTGTGCTCTGTGAGCCTCTCCCTGCTCCGTCTCCAGCCAGGGAGGCTGTTCCTGCAGCAGCGGCTGTGTTTTCCGAGGGAAGAGAGTTGTGGTTCTGGGTCACTGACACCTGTTAATGAACCTGGCCTGTGGAGGGATTTCATTTCCTCCATGCAATAGTCAGTCTCTACGCCTAAGGGGGATGGGCAAACCATAGGACACCAGGCAGCTTCTCAGGGGAGCCCCCATGCTCAGCTCCCTTGGAGCCTGTGCCAGCTTTGCACGCTCTGGCTGTGCTTGCAAAAGGCATGGAATGTCCCTGTTTGTCTCTTGGTAAAAAGCAGTGGTTCCCACTTTGTAATTAGGATTTCTCTGCTTGCAACATGATGTTCTGTTTAATCACCAAAGGGTAAGCTCACAGTTAGCATAATGCAACACGTTCATCCTCATACACTTGGGCAGGGGGGAAGAGGACTGCAGAGAAAGCAGGGGACAGATTCAACCAAAGGTGCAGGGGGGTGGGGCAGGAGGGGCCTTGTTTGCTTGCCACAAACATGCTAATAGTCAAGAGGCAAAGTGGTAGGAGAGAAAGGACTTTTTATTACAGCTTGCTAGCAAGGGAGAAGATGGTCGACCAATGCCCCAAAGAACCATCTTACAGAACAAAGACTACAGGCCAGTTATATAGGGGGCTAGTTTCCCGGTGAGAGAGGCATCTGGTCTCCAGGTGGGAGGAGACATCTGGTCGTAGTTCCTGATAGTCTTTGGTTTTACTGGGTATGCATCAGAGACCAGAGCGATGCCCTATACTCTGATCTTTCAGTTGTCATTGATGATGGCTATCAGCCTAGACTTTCTGCCCAGGGGTCATCACATTCCTAAGGAACTCAAAAGAACACAGTTAACAACTTAGAGCAGCTGGGAGGGGCCTTAGAATCTACAGAGCATGTCTGGGTTAGTTAATCAGAGGTCATTCAAAGTTACAATATGGTTTCTTTTCTACAATATGGCTTCCCTTATGTCAACTTTGTGTTGAGCTGATATCAATAGCAGGGAAGGCAGAGACTGGGAGAGAGCATGCTTGCCTGGAAGAGAACAGCCGCCTTCTGGAGCTGAAAGGAGACTGGAGCATTGCCGGGGGGATGGTGGGGGGAGTGGAACAGCTGGTGAGTCTAAGAAGGAAAGGGGAAGATACCAACACCCGACCTCAGGGAGCCCCAGTCTGAGGGAGGACACAGCCCTGCCCTCAGGGGGCCCCAGTCTGAGGGGAGACACAGCCTTGCCCTCAGGGAGCCCCAGTCTGAGGGGGGAGGCATAGCCCTGCCCTCAGGGAGCCCCAGTCTGAGGGGAGACACAGCCCTGTCCTCAGGGGGCCCCAGTCTGAGGGGAGACACAGCCCCGCCCTCAGAAAGTTCTCTGCGTGATAAGGGAGACAAGTCCTTGCTCTCAGCAAGCTCTCAGTCGGATGAGGAAGACAGATCCCTTGACCTCAGGGGATTCCCAGAGTAACAACAGAAGGAAGAGAAATCAAATCCATTAAGCTCCTACTGTGTGGCAGCACAGGCAAGATGCATCCACCTATCACTTTACCCTGTGGTTAAGCAGAGCCCCAGGACATCCGACTCCAGGGGCATAATTCTCATGGCACACCATGGGGGTGGCGCCCTGAAGGTGAGTCCACAGGGCCCTGGGTGCCGCATGCCTCCCACCCACTTACAGAAAAGACAACACGAGCACAGAGAGGCTAAGTCCAGGGACCCACAGCTGAAAGCGACAGAAGCGAGATTTGAACCTGGGTTTCTGAATTCGTGCCAAATGCCCCTTGGGCAGTTCCTGACCTGTGAACAGAGAGAGCATGGCCTCCCTGTACTTCCTGTGTCTTGGCCGAGTTGTCCTGGGAGAAGTTGGAGACAAAGGCTTGTCTGAGGGCAGTTTCCTTGGGACGTGGTCCCTGGGAGCGGAGAAAGGGAGGGAGGAGGGGAAATGGAACCGGGAAGGGGGACAGCCAATCCAAGTTTGCATTGTCAGACTGGCCACAGGTGGGTGACAGGTGCTTGATCCCACCAGGACAGGACGTCTCAGGAGCCTATGGAACATGTCTCAGCGCTGTACTGTCCACAGGGAGATGAAAGGGAGAGCAATTATCCGTCACTGCCACCCTCTCTTGGCCAAGGGTGGCCCGCACTTCCTGGTTGCAGGCACCTGAGCGCCACGCAGGTGCCCGCGGGAGACCCCTTCTGTGGCATCAGAGAAGCCCTGGGCAGGAAGGGAGACTGTAGCGCAGCAGAGGTGAGGGCTGCAGGGCTGCACCTGCGCGAGGCC
The DNA here is from genome assembly GCF_020826845.1 of Diceros bicornis minor. Classification (NCBI taxonomy): domain Eukaryota; kingdom Metazoa; phylum Chordata; class Mammalia; order Perissodactyla; family Rhinocerotidae; genus Diceros; species Diceros bicornis. The sequence goes on along the minus strand of NC_080753.1, from coordinate 25,006,280 downwards.
GCGCCAGCCTCTCTCAGACCCAGAGCAGCCTCTGGAGGAAGGGGCGGCGCTGAGCAGATTAAAGCGATGCACAGTGTCTGCTGCCCACCCCGGCTGGTTGGACTCTCCGGGAAGCGGAGGCTGAGAAGGAGTTAGGAACGCAGAAGGTTTACCGGGCAGTAACACTGGAGAACGAAAAAGAGAGAAAGCAGATTGCAGGGGAGTCCACTTTGGGACAGAGAGCCTACGAGGATCCAGTCTTCTGGTCTGCAACATCAGTCTGTGATGGAGGTCACACATCAAGGTCCCCTTGGTCCAAAGCAGATGCAGTGGTGGAAATTCCCAGCTCAGAATTCTGCCATCTTTGGCCAAGAAGGATTCTGGTTTGTGGCAGAGACTGCTAGACGTCCTCAACTTCTCTATGCTCCGTCTTCCTTAATGATAGGATCCCTAATTTTTTGCTGGGCTCACAGACTCCTGGAATAAAGTCTATATTCCCATCCTATCTTGCAAGTAAGTGTGGCCATTTGGCTAAATTCTAGCCAATAGGACATAAGGTGAAACAGTGTAGAAAATTCCTTGGAAGTTTCCCTAAAGGGAGGCTTGCCCTTCTCTACCCCATTTCTGCCACCCTGCTGGCTGGAATATGGATGAGATGGCTGGAACTCCAGCAGCCACATTGGATCACACAGTGGATCACACAGTGGAAGCTATGTGCTGAGGAGGGTGAAGGAACAAGATAAAAGGATGGGTCTTGGGTGAGTATAGAGCCACCATATCAGACCTGGGCTACCTACTTCTATAATCGATTAATGGGAGGCAGAAATAAATTTCTATCTTGCTTAAATGATTGTTGGGGGGTGGGATTGTAATTCTTTATGTAAATATCTCCCTACTGCTGGGGACTCACAGAGGGCAGGGACCTGAGAAGACTTAGTTATCTTTGTGGCTCTGGCACCCAGCATGGAGACTATCATAGAAGAACATTTAGTGTTTGTTGAATGAATAAATGAACAACACACCTTCATGCCCACCCGACCCCTGGAGAGGTGACCTAACATCCTCCCTTCTGGTCCCATCTTGAGAGGGCAGAATGAAATCCCAAGCTGGAGGCCGCGGTCCAAGCACCCAGCTTAGGCCACACCCTGTGTAACTCAGTTCTATTCCGGAGGCCCAGGGGAAAAGGCGGAAGCCACAACCACGGGTGGGGAGCTCTCCAGAGGTACAGGCCCCAGCGAGCAGTGGCTTGCTGCAACTGGCTGAGGGAGAGTTGTCCAGAACGACTTGTAGCTCTTGAACCTGCTGTGCTCTCTCTTGCCTCCTGGCCTTTGCACATGCAGTTCCCTCGGCCAGTCATGCTCTCCCCTCCCCCAGCCACCCCCCCTTTTGCTTGCCTGGATCACTTCTCCCAGACTTCAACAAAGAGGACACTTCTTCCTGGAAGCCTTTCTTGAAGCTTCACTCATGGGTGAGTGCTCCCTAGCTCGTGGTTGCCCCATCTAGAACCTCCACACTGGATTGCGACCTAGGTGAGACCAGGGACAGTGTCCCCTCTGTTGTGGATCCTGGCGCAGGTGGGCGCTCAGGGGGGCTTGTTGAATTGGCTCTGAGCAACCACAGGAGCAGAGCTGGGCACTCGGGGTGGCTTTCAAAGGATGGGACAGCTCAGTGCCAGCCACGAATCCCAGCCCTGTGCCTCCTGCCCGTCCAGCAGCCCTTCAGCCGTCTTCTGCCCTCCCTGCCCCCAGCCCCAGCTCCCGCAGCAATGCCCTGGCAGGACTGAGTGTTTTATGCTCTCGGTGACCTGTGACCAAAGCCACTGCAGCTAATTAGCACCAGGCTGTGTGCTTGCCCCCTGCCCCCGGCTGGCGCACACACTCCCGCTCATTCTCATTTAATGGGCTCAGTGCCAGCCTGGCAACCTCCGTCCTCTCCTGTCACATAATTTAGCTTCAAGCCTGAGGGATTTTTCCTTCTTTCTTTCGGCTTTGCTTCGCTTTGTAATGAAAACTTTCTTCTGGCTGTTCTCTTCCTCCTCCAACGACTGTATGTGTGATGCGGGGCCGGGTCTCCCACAGACAGGCCAAGGCAGTTGCGGCCCCTGCCCCGGGGAACCTACAGTCGGGGCTGACACACGGATGCGGAGGGGCAAGGACAGGGCACAGGGATGCACAGAGGGATGGACCCCAGAGAGCATGTGGTCCAATGTCTACCCACTGTCCAGAGGGGATGACTGAGGCCCAGAGAGGGTGAGCAAACTGTCCAAGATCACCCAGTAGATCTAAAATGTCTTAGCCTGGGTTCCCCTTCCCCCAAAGCAAAGTCTGAAACGGGGTCTTGGATATGGGTGGTGTATTTTGGGAAGGAACACAAATAGGGGGCTGGGAAGAATGAAATAGGAAGGATAGCGAGCCGATGCAAGTGTGCTTTGTGCCTTACCATCACACCAGGGGCCCTCTGAGTGCTTCAGAAAGGTCTGCTCGAGGTGGGGCCAGGGTAAGGGGCACAATTTATCCTTCAGTTCCTGGTCACCATTGGGCGATGGCTGCTTCATGCCACAGTGGTGTTGACATCCTTGTACTTCCAAGGTTGTGCCTACGTCTGCATGGCTGGGCAGGTTCAGTAGGCAGCCACTGCAGGGGTGGGGAGAGAGGTGGAACAGCCCAGGCAAGGTGTTGTCAGAGCATGCTGTGAGTAGCTGATTCCCACAACAAGGGCTGCGATGAAAAGTTGGGCTGAGAGGCTGGGCACACGAGGAATCTGACACACGACTGAGTTGTGAAAGGGCAAGAAAGCATGGCCGACTGTATCAATTAGGAATGTGTTGGACAGCAGTGATCAGAAAACCCAACTTCAGTGTCCAAAAATGAGAGACATTTATTTTTCTCCCATAATAAGAAATCCAGAGGTAGGTAGCTACTAGTACAAGTTCAAGGATGTCAGTACCAAAGTCTGAGATTTTCTTAGGCTTTCCTTTACGAGCACAGGATAGCTGCTGAAGTTCCAGCCATCATATTTGCATTTCCAGCAGGTAGAAGGTAAGAAGCTTGGTGGAGGGGAGAGGGGCGGTATCTTTATCAGGTCAGCAAAAGCTGTCCCCAGGAACCCTCCAGCACACATCTACCTCAACTCATTGGCTAGAAGGGTTGTCACTTAGTACCTTTGGATGGAAGGGAAGGGGGTTGGAATGAGGGCTGGGGCAGCCAACCAGCGCCACCTGCCACGCAGACATGGCCCATTTTCTTCTTTTTTTTTGCAGAGCAGCTTGCTTCTTCTCCTGCCCCCACTACACACTTCCTTTGCTGCTCCTGACTCCTGGCTTGCTCTGAGTGGCCCTGGTCTTCGGGACCATTTAGGCTGAATATTGAGCTTTTCCACTGAGACCAGACAGATGAGGAGAGATGGAAAATAACCATGAGTTGCTCCATTTTCCCTCCACTTTTATCTCCCTTTGTAAGAAGGGGAAGCCCCGGTGCAGGTGAAGAGAACGTCACCTGATCCCATTGATAACTGAGCCCTGGCCCTAATGAGGAGGCATATTCTGATGTCTTTGTTCCCCTCTTCTGCCAGTGGGTGGGCACCCACTGACAGGCCTAGAGAGGGGCGCTGATGAGAGAAATGGAATCCAGGTCTCCCGCGGCTGTCCCTGTGTCTGCTCGGGACACCGGGATGCCGGGCAGCACGGGGTCCCTGCCTGCTGCACCCCTGACAGCCGCCATCCATCTCTGGGGTCTGGTTAAGCCTGGCAGTTACTCCGGCTCTCTCCAACCTCCAGGTGGGGCGGGATCAACCCCACCCTGGTGGGCAGAGGCATTCATCTCCCAGCCTCTCTGGACAGCTCAGCAGGCAAGTCTCACGGCTCAATCTTAGTCTGGGCTCCCAGAAAAGCCAACCCTGAGACACAGATTTGAGTGAAGATAAGGGAGTTGGGAAAATGAGATGAGGAAGGGAGGGAAGCCCACGGGCTGCGATACCATCCTAGGTCCCACTGCGGGCAACTGAGGCTAACCCCACAGGGCCCTTCTGGAGACTATGTGGAATACAGCTCAGAGTCACTCACCCCAGGGACAGGGAGCTGGGGTATGTACACACCAACTCTCCTCAGTTACTGGTGAGGGCTGCTCCCGGGGCCTGTTAATTCCCCAGCATTCTGGCTGCCACACGGGCAGGCAGAACAGAATCCAGCTGCCAGAAAAAGTCCTCAGGCCAAGATGCAGGTGTTGCTAGTTGAGGGTTAATCTGGGAGTGGCTAAAATGGTCAAGACCAGGGGCGTGTTGGGGGGAGCACCCACAGTGGCTGCTACCAGAACCTGGGATGTCCCAGCTGGAGGGATCAGAAGCGACCATCTCAATGGGGTGCTGTCAGCATTTTGGTGGGATGATTTTTCTTTGGTGGGACAATCGCTCTTTGCAGGATGTTGGCATCCCCGGCCCCACCCCCTCAGGCCCATCACATCTTCTAGTCACTGTGGCAACCAAAAGCGCACCCCCCATTTCTAAACACCCTCACTCTGTCCAGTTAAGAACCATCGATCCAGTCCAATCCTTTCATTTTCCAGAGGAAGGAAGTGACTTGTCCCACAACACACAGCTAGTTCTGAGGGGCCGAGCCAGGCCTGGAAGTCAGGTTTCCTGAGCAAGATCGGGAGGGTTCAGGACTTATTCATTCATTAATCACAGATTAATTAAATGTCTTCTCTGAGCTTTAGGCCCCAGTGTGTCCTCACTAACAGCTAACCTGGCGCCCTCCTGCTGGGGCCCAGGCCTCTCCTGCATGTTCCGGCCCCCTGCAGGGGGCAGTGATGCCCTGTTGCTGACGGGCTCTGTGTGAGGGGAGGGCTGGTGGCTGCAAGATGGCCTGGCACGGGCTGTCTCTGGATGGGATCTTCACTCTCAACCATGCTTCCCCGATGCCCTTTCCTGCAGCTGACAAGCGCCCCACAGCTGCAGGGATGGTAACAAGACCCTTAAGTTGGGAACATAGCGTTCTGGGGACGCTGCCCGGCAGCCCTCCCGCTGCCTCCACACCCTCCATCTGCCTCCTGTCCGCAGCACCTGCAGCCAGGCTCCCGGCCGCTCTCCGCCCTCCAGGCTCCTGGCTCCTCTGTCGTTGGCGGCCCCCTTCAGGCCTGGCACGGGCTCCTGGTACACGGCGCCGTGCAAGAGCCGTGCCAGCCTCAGAAGTGATGGAGCGTCCCTGGCTGCTGCACCAAGGGCCGGGCGACCCTACCCACCTCCAGCCGGGATCCGCCTGGCCTGGATCCCTCCACTCTGTGCTAAGGTCCAGGACCAGATGGCGCATTATCGGGGCCGATTTACAGCGACAGCTAAGTCGGCTGAGGCTGAGGCATGGATGCCAATGGGCACTGTCTGAGGGAGGGGCCTGCAGGGGCCAGGCAGGGCAGGGATGGGGGCACAAGGAGGGAGAGAGAGGACGTGCTCCAAGGAGAGAAAGTAGGACAAAGAGCAAAGGAAACGCACAGGACCATGAGAGGAGAGAGGGGTGGAGAGAGAGGCTGGGAGAAGAGGAAGGAAACACAGCCGATGTTTGCTGAGCACTTACCACCTGCCAGGCGCGCATTTCTCAGGGGGTTTGCTTTTGAGAGGTGCTGTCCAACATGGTAGCCCCTAGCCCCATGTGGCACTTTAAATTAAAATTGAAGTTCATTATAATTAACTGTAATTGAAAATTCGGTTCCTTAGTCCCCCTGGCCACATGTCAAAGCTCCTTTGTCACATGCGACTGGCAGATACAGAACATTTCCACCACTGCAGACGGTCCTATTGGGCAGGCTGGAAGAGGGAAGGCTGCTATGAAACAATAGCTGATACTGTCATGTTGCTGATCTCTGTCTCTATATCTATCTGCATATCTACATACATATATATATATATATACACACACACACAAGGATTTCAATATCTACATATATATACACTGTTCTAAGAACTCTATATATAGTAATTTCTTTATCTCAACCCCAGATGGCAGGGATTTATGTCAGAGGTCGGCAAATATTTTCTGTAAAGAACCAGGTAGTGAATATTTTAGGCTTTAATATTTTAGGCTTTGCAGGCCATACAGTGTCTGTCACAAGCGCTCAACCCTGCCATAGTAGCCTGGAAGTAGCCGACGGTGATATGTAAATGAATGGGCGTAGCTGTGTTCCAATAAAACTTTATTAATGGACACCAAAATTTTTAATTTTATATAATTTTCAAGGGTCACACAATATTCTTTTGATTTTTTTCAATCATTTAAACATGTAAAACCATTCTTGACTTGTGAGTCCATCAAAAACAGGCAGTGGGTTGGATTTGGCTCACAGGCCTGATTTATATCATCCCCCATTTCACAGATGTGGAAACTGAGGCCCAGAGACACCACATAGGTTGTCTGGGGTGACAGCTAGAAATGGCAGAGCTGAGATTTGCACCCAGGTAGTTGGGCTCCAGACGCAGGCTCTTAACCTCTTGACACATTAATGAACAATGGAATTTCAGGTAGTGATAACTGCTTTGAAGAAACTGTGAGGGTGATATGGTGGCAACTGGGGATGTGGTCATCTGGACCTGATGTACAAGGAAGACTTCATTGAGGAGATGCCTTCTGACCTGAGACAGGAACGACAGGAAGGATCCAGCCCCGGGGTGAGCCAGGAGAAGAGCATCCCAGACTCGGAGGGTAGAGCAGCGCCCTGCAGCAGGACCACAGGCTGGTGTGGCCGGAGCACAGAGAAGGAGGGCAGAGAGATGGGCGTGGGCGTGAGGCTCAGGAACATGAGCAGTGTGCACTATTCTAAAGCAGTGGGTAGTCATTGCTGCACTTTAGCAGGAGAACGATTGATACGATTCACGTTTAAAACCAAAAATCACCCCAGGTGCGTGACAGAAGGCGCAGGAAGCTGGTTACAAGGCTGCTGCCATCTTCACTCACACACGCAACCATGGTGGTTTGGACTGGGCGGGGCTGTGGAGATGCAGGAACGAGGGTAGATTTGGGTTATGTTTTGAATTGGAACCAACAGAATTTATTGCTCATGTAGATGTGAGGGGTGATGGAGAGGGGAAAACCTGGATGGCTCCTAGTGTGGGGGGCTTGAGTGATGGGTGGAAGGTAATCCGTGCAGAGAGTGGAAAGACAGGGAAAGGAACAGGTCTGGGGCAGGAAAACCAGGATTTCTGCTTTGGGAAGGCTAAGTTTGAGACACCAGTGGACATCTGAGCAGTGCTGCCAGGTAGCTGGTTCTGTGTTAGAGTCTGGAGGCCCATGGAGAAGTCAGGGCGGGAGATATAAACCTGGGAAGCAGCAGCACAGAGGTGGTATTTAAAGCCACGGGACCAAAGGAGATATAGGCAACAAAGAAGAGGAGTCCTGGAACTGCATCCAGCATCGGAGGGAGGGCTGGGATGGGGGCTCCAGCAAGGGATAGAGAAAGGAGCAGTAAATAGAGGGAGAACCACGAGTGTGAGGTCATGGAGGCCAGGGGGAAAGTGAGTTTTAAAAGATTTAAGAGAACTTAAGAATATGTCACAGGATGCGAGACGGTCCAGCAAGATGAGGACAGGTGACTAACCAATGGGATTCAGCCACATGGAGATTAACAGCGACCTTGAAAAGAGCAGCCTCAGTAGGTGGTGGAACTAGAAGTTTCCAAGGCTTTGCCTCCTGGTTAAGTTGGGGCCAGTGCAGGGCAGGGGTGAAGGAGGAGGCCTCGGTGGAGTGTCCTGGACGGCTGAGGGTGGCAGGAACTAGGGACAGGCCAATCTTGTGATGCTCTGACCCCTGGGGCAGTGGCATTCCAGCAGCTCCTGGAATAAGCTCCAAGTCCCCAGAGTCGCCCAAGATGCTGTGCACCTTCCTGAAGCCTCCACTGCCCCTTCCATCTCTCCCTTCACACCCACCCCGACCTGAGGCCTGTGTGGCTGGGCTGCAGGGCACCAAGGCATGTCTGGAAGATACTCTTCTAGAACAGACCTTGCGTGTTTCCCCCACTCACCAGTGCTGCCTCCAGCTGACCTTTGTTACCTTCTGAAGGGTGGGTGGGCTCACACGGTCATCTGACTGACTCTGTCTGGCTGGTGTTCCCGGCTGTCTGTAGTCCTCCAGCGTGGGGCCTGCTCCCTGCCCAGAGGCCAGGTCACAACAGAGCGTGCACAAGGCCGCAGGTCACTGTGACTAGCAGGGGGAGGGGACAAGAGTCACCCCTTCCTCCTGGAGGAGCCACTGACCACGCCGCAAGGTCAAGGGCAGGAGGTCACAAACGACTTTTCCCCTTCCGAATACTTGAGAGCAGAGCAGAATGCCCAGAGCAGAGGTCGGCAAACTTTGTGTGTGGAGGGCCACACAGCAAATATCCTGGGTCTCATGGGCCCTGTGAGCTCTCTCACAACTACTCAACTCTGCCGTGCGTCTTGAAAGCAGCCATAGACACGACATCAAACTTGATTTACCAAATCAGGCAGTGGGCTGAGTCTGCCAGGGGCAGGAGGACCGGGGCAGGAGGAGTCTCAGGAGAGGAGGGACGGCTGCGGGCCCCAGCAGAGAGGATGACAGGGTCTGGGAAGGGCCCGAAACTGGACACGAGTGACAGGGAAGTCACAATGCCGGCCAGGCCCTAGCCAGGGCCCCCTGAAGGAGGTGACAGTGTAGACAGTCTGATACCGACTCTGAGCGTAGCTACTTCCTGGCAGGAGGCAGAGGGTCAACAGGCAGGTATAGGAGAGACTGAGAGCAGACAGGTTGGACGTGTGTACGTGTGTGTGGGGAGGGGCCAGCCGGAAGGGCTAGAGGTCAAGGGTGGAGGAGACATGGCTGCCCCACGAGCTGCAACAATTCTGTGTTTCACGTGATTCAAGTCACTGTAGGCCTTCTGCCCTGGCCTAAGCGTATCCATTTCCCCTTCCACTGAGAGGGCAGGAAAGAAGTCCTAAAGGGAGTTATCCACAGTCGCTGAGAACGGAGGGAGCCAGCGGGGGGCAGAGGTTTGAATGGAGAACAGGGAGTGATGGCGTCAGATCAGGGGAGAACCAGAGGGGCCACCGCCCTAAACTCACCAGGACTCTGGGCGGCGGTGGGCAGGAAGAGAACCCTGCTTCCCTTGCAGCCTATACATGTGGGGGCCAGCAGTGGAAGGTGGGTCAACGTCAAGGGGAGTTGACTGTCATAGACCAGCTGCGCCCGTCGCCTGCTCCCAGGCCATGCACAGAGAGCGACTGCAGGGGGTGTTACCCCTGGGCTGAAACCAGAAAGGTGCTCTCTGCAGAGACGGAATGATTTCCTAAAGCCAGCTGGGACAGGGGTGAGTGTGGGCCTCACACGGTCACGCCATCCCTCATTTGTCAATGTGCCCCCTGTAGGGGCACTAGCCTACGTGCCCTTTAAACCATATGTCCTTGGGGCTCCTTGTCTGGGCTATGCACCAGCACTCATGATGACAACGGTCCTGATCTTGGCTAAGCCAGCTGTATTCTCGTGGGAGAGTCAGCACAGAGACCCTCACGGTCTGAGGGAACACGGAGGCCATGGCGGGGGGCAGGAGGGAGGCTCTGGTCCTGGGAATGCAGGTCACACAGGGACGACCACCCTTGGCAAGCACGCAGCCTTTGTTTCTCTGCCTACTTAAGCAAGCTTCTCTCAGCAGCGGTGTGCACATCTATGTCCAGCCAGCCGCCACTGGACCTTCCCCGTAAGTGACTCCCCAGTAAACCCATGTGTCTCGTTCACTGTCTCCGGGTCTTTTCTTTGGTCTCTCAGCAACCTATCCTGCACCGCTCACCCAGCTGGGCCTGTGGCAGAACATCCCTCTTCCATCCGGTGCACATTCACAGAGCTTACAGGGAAGCCTCCCATTCAGGGCACATCCAGTTCTCATTTAGCAGTTCATACTCTTCTGTATTATTGGAATTTTTTTTTTTTTTGGTGAGGAAGATTAGCCCTGAGCTAACATCTGTGCCCATTTTCCATTTTTGTATGTGGCATGCCTCCACAGCATGGCTGATGAGTGGAGTAGGTATGCACCCAGGATCTGAACCCATGAACCTGGGCCACTGAAGCAGAGCGTGGGGAACTTTAACCACTTGGCCACAGGGCTGGTTCCAGATTTTTTTTTTTTTTTTACTATAAGCATGTATTATGTTTAAAATTTTTTTAACATAAGCTAAGACTAATAAAATAGTTATACCATATTTAACAAAATGTTAATATTTATACGATATAAAAACTTTTTATAAATAATCCTAAAGGCAATGCTATCAAAAATGGGCAAAGATTATGAACAGGCAATTTACAACAAAAAAAGGCTAGTGTGCCCAGGCAGAACAGAGTTCACGCTCAGAGGGTTCAAATGACGGCAATTCCATAAAGGATCAGCTTACAGGGGATGAGCAGGGTTAAGAGAATAAGATGGGGATGGCAAGGTCCTCAGAGGCCAGCCCCAGCAGGAGGCTGTCACCACTCACAGGACAAAGAGGCCACAGGTGGAAAGTGTTCCTCGAGTCCCACGAGAGCTGGAGCGTGTGGTGCAGATGGGCTGCCCCAAGGGATCCGTGGTCTTAGTGCCAAAGCCAAGACACGGGGCTGCACAGGGGAAGAAATACCCAGAGCCCTCTCCCCTCCCCCTCCCAAACTCCTCACCCCACATTCCAGAAACCTATTCCACAGACAAACTCACATATGCACGCAACATATGAGTAGAAAAATCTTCATTGTAGCATTGTTTATAATACAAAAACCGGAAACAATATTAATGTCCATCAATAATAATGATGATGTTGGTAAAGATGACAATAGCTAATAGTTGTGTGTGTGCGTGTGCATGCACTTACTATGTGCCAGGGCTGATTCTAAGCAGTTGATGTGTATTATCTCATTTACTCTCACAATCATCCTATGTGGCAGGTACTATTATTATCTCCATTTTACAGATGAGTAAACTGAACACCAACAGAGGAAGAGTGAAATTAAGACAGTCATGTTGTGGAACACTGGACAGCCATTTAAAAAAGGAAATAGGCTCAAACATATGAATCTGGAAAGAAGCACATTGTTAAGAAAAAAAGATCATCGAAATATTTGTATAGTGTAATCTCTTTTATATTTTGAAAATAGCAACTGTGTGCGTGTGTGTAGAAACAGGTCTGGAAGGACGCCTTTGACAAATAGTGTGTCCTTGGGGAGGGACTGAGACTACCTTGAAAAAGTTTTATTTCTATATACTCGCATATTACTGGTGTACAACCAAAAATGAAAGAATAACAAGGGAAAAAAAACAGAAGCTAAGAACAAGCCCCCTGTTGAAACGGGGGTTTCAGGGAGCAGGCTCCAGGCCCAAGGCTGCCGCTGTCTAGCTGTGCGTTCTCGATGCGTTGCTTCTCCACGTTCAGTTTCTGCGTCTACAAAAGGGGAATGAACACTAACTGCTGTACCAGCTCCTAAGCTGGCATGAGGAGTGGGTGAGAGACTGGACACGGGGTGTGTAGCCAGCAAAGAACACCCTGCAGACCCTCAACACGTACCAGCTGGGTAAGGGCTACGCATCCAGGCCCGGGCCGCTGTGGGGAGCGTGGGGGTAGTGGGCGGGCAAGGGACTGGACGGCTGGCTTCTGGCCTTCAGGGCTCCATAGAGCCCGTGGGACACTGTCCTCCTGCCTAAACAGAGCTCAAAACCCAGAACTGAGGCTCGACGCCACCTCCACGCAGCCAGGCACGCCCTCTGTGCTTGGCTCCTCGTTTGGGCAGAAAACGGCCTGAAGCATCACGTCCTTGGGATGGGCAGCTGCAGCCACTGAGCAGAGCTCGACACAAAGGCCACGGTCATTTAGCAGAAAGGTGAGTTAGAGAATCACACGCATACTCCTCTATGACTTTCTAGACCTTAATGGTAACTATTTACAGAGTATTGCCCAACCCCTTTCTGAAGGTCTGTTTCAGCAAAGCTCATCTGCAATTAGCACATGGACTATTGATACGGAGCTAAATGCTGCCCGGGAGAAACAGCTGGGTCTACATGCTCTCCAGTAGGCTCATCAAAGGGCAGACTTCACCTAATGCCCTCTGACCTGGAACTGAACTTTACAGCTCCAGAGACTGTACTGGTAAAACAAAAGTATACATTTTTAAAGCCTGGAAAGATAAATACCAATCTTACACCAGTAGTCACCCCTAGGGAGTATGTTGTGTGTGTGTGTGTGGGGGAGGGTGTATGTTGAGGGGTGGTAAGAAAAGACTCTTGTACTCCAAATACTGATGCAGAGCTTGACTCTGTTATGATGAGAATGTTTTCAGGTATTTCTTGTGGAAGAAAATGTGATAAAATAAGAATAAAAGAAGGAATGCACCAAACAGGGTTGCTCTGTGGAGAAGCAAGATCACAGATATGAACATGCACCTGGCCCTTATTAGACATAAAAGCAGTTACTATGCATTGAACCCTGATCAGGTGCCGGGTGCTATCAGGCGTATCATCTTACTGAGTTGACCAGATGACCCTACAGGCAAGTATACTTTGCCCCATTGGCAAGTGAGGAAAGTCAGGCACAGATGGAACTACTCCCCAAGTCGTCAGCCTGTGCATTTCCAGGTTAGTGACATCACAGAGCAGTGCAAAATGGATTTTCTCCTCCCAACAAAAAGCAAAGAACCACACGGAGGAGATTCTGCCTTCCCCACCTGGAGTCCTTGGAGAGAAGCGTGCAGCATCTGTTCACATGTTACTGGAGAGCAAAATGCCAGGAAAATTGGAAATCCTGCAATTCCGCCTGGCTGCAATAAGCGTGTGTGGGGGAGGGGGGCGGTAATCAATCCCCCGCCCCCTGTGAGGAGGAACAGCAGGAGGTCCTGGCTGTCAATGGGAGCCAGCCAGCTTGCCCCTTTTCAGTGTGCACTCAGGGAAGACCTCAAACAGGGGGTCTTGGCCGTTTTGCCGCCAAGGATTGTCCTGCAGCTACTGCCCAGGGGATAAGAGGGTAGCAGTCTGCACAGGTCCCCTTCTCCCCGGAATCCGGGGCTGGCAGCCAGCAAGCCCACAGCCGTCCTCTCCCAATGCTGAGATGAATTTACAGGAGCAGCCAGTGGGGCATAAACCACACACAGAGAGGTTGTTCCTCGCTCCAGCCTGGCTGATGGAACGCAGGGCTGGGCTTTTACACACAATTCCCTCTCCATTTCCTGCTTCCTCGTCTGCCTTCCCCACAGCTAGAGGCAGAGTTCTGTCTAACGCCCCACCCCCACGCCTCATCATGAAGAGAACATTCCTGGCTGGAGCTGCTCTCCCAGTGGCCACGCCAACCCCAGCCCTGGGACCCCTTGGATCCTGTGCTGGGGGCCTGTCCGCCCCTCCCTCCCTCAGCTTCCCTGGAAGTTCCTTGGGGCTTTCCCTCTTCCTCCCCTGTCCCCAGGCCTCCCACTCACCAGGTGGCAGATAGCCCAAGAGCCCCACCACACCGTGGATCGAGTTCACAACCCAATCATATGGGATTCCTGTGGCTGCTGACAGCCTGAGATTACTCTCAAGGTTGATAGGATCCTAGGGGTGGGGGCTCTGGATTCAAGAGTCTTCTGGATTCATCAACAAACTCTCAGCCCCCCCGACGGGGTTAGAGTCACTGCGCCACATTGTGGCCATTCCTGGAACTGCATCCTCGGAAAGCAGATCCTGAGAGGCGCTTAGCCCAGCAGATACTGAGATGGGTGGGAACTTAAGAGATGTTGATGTGATTGATGACAACGACGATGATGATGAGTCAATCTGAAATGACCTGCCTCTTTCCTCTTTCTGTTCACATCACCTCCTCCAGGAGGCTCTCCCTGACCACCCTACTTAAAATAACACCCACCACCACTCTCTACCCCTTTACCCTGCTTTATTTTTATAGCACATATCATCACCTAACATATTATTAATTTGCTTATTTGTTGATAGTGTAAGCTCCATGAGGCCAGAGGCTTTGTTTTGTTCACTGACGGATCCTCTGTGGCTAAGCATGCCTGGCATGCAGTAGGTGCTCAATAAATATCTGGGGACTGAAGTTGTTAATAAATGACTTCCTTACCTGCCCCTGTGCTCAGCAGTCCTCTCGGCCCCTAGCGAGGCCCCATATCCCTCTCCCGCAGGCCCAGCTCTGCCCCCAGTGCTGGGAACAGTCCCTGCCGTGGTCTCGGAGATGTCAGGACCCCTAGGATCAGTCTCAGCCAGCCTGTGCTGGTCCTGCTCTTTGTGGTCAAGCCCCTGCCTCGGATCTCACCTTTAGTATCTGCATCCCTCCGTGTCATTCCTGTGTCTGTGTCCCTGCCTAAGTCACAGTAGCTTCAGCTTACTGCCTGCCCATTGTATGCCAGGCCCGGGCTACACTACCTCTAATCTTCACAGCGACCTGCAAAGGAGGGATGCTAATTCCCCTCATGTTTTGGAGGAGGAACGGGTTGAGAGAGATTTAGCAATTTTGCATATGTGATGTCTGCCACTCCAGCGTTTCCCAGAGACTCTCCCCCGTGGTGCTGATGGGTGAAACAAATAAAGAAAAATGCATATGAAACAAGTAAAGAAGTTTCCATGGTGAGAAATTTTAGAAAACACTGGGTTCAACATGGCAGGAGTCTTTATACCAGGACTTCTCAGAACCTTTAAAACACTCTTGTGCACTGCAACCCTGCAAGTAGGGAGGAGCATATGGAAAGCACAGCACTTCCCAAACTTCTTGACTTGGGAACCCCTTTTCAAGGAGCACCTCACAGGGCATGGCTTGGAAAATAATGCCTGCAACCCTCAAAGCATCAAGATGGGTCTCGATGGCTCTGACTGTGAATGCCCAGCGGTGGGAGGGGACAAGCATCAGGCACCTCTAGTATGTATCTCATTTGATCTAACAACAACCCAATGAAGGCGGACTCATTTTCTTCATTTTCCGCATGGGGAAACCGAGGCTCAGAGAGGCAAAGTAATTTGGCCTATGCTGCCCCACAGATATTTGAGGCAGGTGGAGTGCGACTCTTCCCCATGAAGACGAGGGGGAAAATGATCATGAGGGTTCCTGGGAACCAGGAGGCTGCCACGCGGCCAGCAGGAAAGGAGCTGGGGGGAGGGGTGCGGCTGTGCCCAGCTGCTCAGGGACGCCCCCCACTGCCCCCGGCAAGCAAATGCCTGTGACCACAGCCCTCCACCGTCCTTCGGTCCATGTTCTCCGGAGGCTCCCGCAGTTTTAACTAAACGCTGCATATGGTGGCTCATTAAGGAGAAAACAGTTGTCCTATTTCTAAGCA
The DNA here is from genome assembly GCF_020826845.1 of Diceros bicornis minor. NCBI lineage: Eukaryota > Metazoa > Chordata > Mammalia > Perissodactyla > Rhinocerotidae > Diceros > Diceros bicornis. Next base: position 24,991,042 of record NC_080753.1, on the reverse strand, counting down.
GCCTCAAAACTCCTCACTACTTTTACTGCTCCAACAACAGTGCAGAGGATTTTATAGTGTTTGAACTTGGAATCGCCTCAGAGCCCGGCAGGACCTCCCGGCCAAGGCTGAGAGACCACTCTCCCCACTCCAAGGACCCCTTCCTGCCCCACGAGGATCCGCCTCATTCCTCGCCTTCCCCCCGGCTCTGCGCCCCGCCCCCGGGAGCTTCCTTGTCTCCCTGAGGTTGGCCTCGCTTCTGGGCTCCCCTGCGCCCCATTGGGCGGGTTGAGTCCCTGTTTCGCTCCTCGTGCTGTTCTGTGAAACAGCCTATTAACAACGTCAGCTTCTCCTCCCATCGCACTTGCCGTGAGCCAGGCTCTGTTCTGAGCGCTGTACCGCTGTTAACTCGCCGAATCCTCCCAACAACCCTATGAGGTAAGTACTGTTGTTATCACAGTGAATGCATGGGGAAACTGAGGCAAAGAGGCGTTAAGTTCCTTATCCAAGATCATAAACTACTAGTTGGTGAAACCAGGATTCACACACGGGCAATCTAACTCCAGAATCTCTGCTCTTTTTTTTTTTATTGAGGTCACGTTGGTTTATAACGTTGTGTAAATTTCAGGTGTACATCATTATATTTTGATTTCTGTGTAGACTACATCATGTTCACACCCAGAGTCTAACTACTGTCCTTCACGGTACACATGTGCCCTATTACCCCTTTCACTCTACCCCTCCCCCCTTCCCTTCTGGTAACCACCAATCTATTCTCTGTATCTGTGTGTTTGTTTGTTGTTGTTGTTTTTATCTCCCACATATGAGTGAAATCATACAGTATTTGACTTTCTCTCTCTGGCTTATTTCACTTAGCATAATGCTCTCAAGGTACATCCATGGTGTCACAAATGGCAAGATTTCATCTTTTTTATGGCTGAGTAGTATTCCATTATATGTATATACCACATCTTTATCCATTCATCCCTTGGCTGAAGGGATGGCCCTTGAGCCTTGGCCCTTAGGCTGTTTCCAAGAATCTCTGCCTTTAACCACTATGTTATATCATCTGCTAATAAACTCCCAGGCTTAGCCTTGCTCTTGCCAACTGCCCCCCTCAGGGGCTGTAATTCTGCCAATGAATCCCAGCCCAGTGATGACAGCTTGGTTGGCCGCCTGTCTAGGTCTCCAACCATCACCTGGTCCTGGATTGCCATCACTTGTGGCAGATTGTATTTTCCAAAGATGGAGTAACAGTATCTCTCATCCCTCATGCTCTTCTAGAACCTTCCCACTCCTCCTCCTCCTTGACCCAGGCATATCTTTGTGACTACCTCAACCAACAGAGTATAGCTGAAATGACACCATTGGAAGCTAGGCAGTAAAAATGTCATGCACTTCTGCCTTTCTCTCTGGGGGCTCAGCCACCATGTTGTGAGGAAGCCCCAATAACCAGTGGACAGACCCACGTGGAGAGGAGCTTAGGCCCCAGCAAGCTCCTAGCTGGCGGCCAGCACCAACTCTCCAGCCTTGTGGGCCACTTAGAAAGCTAGGGTTGAATCACCCCACTAATGCTATGTGGAGCAGAGTCAAGCTGTCCCCACCAAGCCTTGCCCATATGGCAGGTTCCTGAGCAAAATAAATGATTATTGTTGCATTGAGCCCCTAAGTTTTGGGGTGGCTTTTTACATAGCAACAGATAACTAGAACACCTGCTGTGCTGTCTTTTGAGGCATTTTGTGACTCTGGGTGGTCCTCCCTGATGCAGCTTGCCTTATTGTTTGGTTCTGTCTGCCAGACCAGACCTCCCCCTACTTCTCTTCCCCCACAACTCCTGCCCTCCCTGATAGGGAAAGTGGAAGGGCCAGTGCTTCTCCATCTGCCCCTCTCTGTGCAGGAACAGGGCTGAGTCTGGCTCCACCCCAGCAACTCCCAGCAACTGAGATCCAGTCTCTTCATGCCAAGGACCCAGTTCCTTAGGCAGTGGGGTCAATTCCAATCTCTTTTTAAGTTCACGAATTCTCACTTCAGCAACGCCTTAATCTGCTATTTGCCTCTTTTGTTGAGTTTTTTATTTCAATTATTTTTTTCATTTGTGGAAGTTATATTTACTTGTTTTACAAACTGTCAATTTTGATAACTCTTCATTGATACTTTCAATAATTTAAAGGTATTAAACATACTACTTTTGTACTGGGTGTCTGATGAGTACAATTGTTCCAATTTTTGGTGATCTGATGCCTCAGTTTGTTGTTTCTGGTAACTCTTGCTCATGGTGGCTCATTTCCTTGTGTATTTGGTGATTTTAAACTGCGAGCTCATGTTCTTCACAATTTTATCTGTAGGAATTCGCTGAGAGCTGTATTTAAAGTGTGTTCCTCAGAAAAGACTTGTGTTTGCTTCTGTGAGTCTCCTGGGGGCACCACCAATCCAGAATCACTGGCAGATGTCACATGGATTTATTAGATTGAACAGGAATCCTCAAGGGCATGCCACCATGGCCACATTTGGCCCTTTACAGGTCCCCTGAGGCCCACTTTTCCTCTCTTAGTGGAAGTATTTTGGAGGAAAAGTTTGCTTTAAGTTCCACTCCCATTCCTGTGCCCCAGTGGATGAAAATTCACTGCGTTTTAACCAGAGTTAGTTTTCCTAACTTTCTTTTCTCATCAAAAGTACCCAAGACAGCCTTAGGGCACTGGGTACCTGTGGAGGAGAAGGGGCCGCTAGAAATGAAGGAGTAAGGGTTAAAAGAACCGAAGGAAAAAAAAGATAATGATTTTTGTGAAAAAGAAAAATTGTGGGTTTGTACCCATTGCAAGAAAAACATATCGTGTGAGTAACAACTAAAGTTGTTTTCAAAGTGATTTAGCAGCTCTCACTGCCAGATCAGTAAGTTAATTACAGCTAAATTTTGTCTTTTCCTTAAAGTACATTCCTCAACCTGACAACAGTTGGTTAACATTTACTTCAGTCACTATAGGCCCTAAGAAGCAATTCTCAAAAAACTCTTTGCTTCACGTATCTTAACTAACTCAGATCTTTCGGTGGTTCAGCATTCTTTTCTACCTGGTTGATCTGCACCTCTGTGGTTTGAGAATCTCTGCATTATGGCCAGTGTGTTAGTTACCTATTGCCACAGTTAATGCTACCCAACAAACCACAAACATTTAAATGACTTTAAACCGTAAATATTTAAATAGTGGGTCTGTGATTTAGCCTGGGCTCAGCTGTGCGGTTCTTCTGGCCTCAGCTGGATTTACTCACATGTCTGGAGGCGGGCTGGCTATTGCTTGATCCAGGCTGGCCTGGGCTAGGAGGACTGGGGCGACTTGGTTCTGCTCCACATGTCCTCCCTCAGGCTGGCCTGGCATGTTCTCATGGCAAGGGCAGAGGTTCAAGAGAGTGCTTTTCTAGCCCCCATTATGTCTCACCCATGACTATCTCATTGGACAAGCCAGTCACATGATATACGGAGAGTCAAGGGATGGACATCACGCACCCAGGTGAGGACACACCACAAGTTCCCTGGCAAAGGGTGTGAACTGGGAGAGGTAAAGAGTGGAGCCACGTGATGTCATCTCTCACAGCTGCTGCCCAGGCATCCTTATCACAGGGGCACATCAGGCAGCTGGTTTAATGGACCATCAGGGTGTCCCTCAGGCACTGGGCAGGGATGGACAGAACTCTCCTCCCTCCTTCCTCAATCCTATTTGGTCTTTGCTTCAGAGTCGAGGTGTCTTGCTCTCTCACTACACACCTGCCTCTGGTGAAAACTGCTCGTAACATGATTTTAGAATTTTCAGAGACCACCTAGGAAAGCAGCAGTCAAGCAGGACCGATCTTCCTGGGGCCAGTGAGTCCACTCCCTGACTCAGGCCAGGGCAGCCACTCAGGTCTCTGGGCATGTTGCTGAAAATAAAATGTGGCTGGAGTTCGATCACTTAAAAACTGAACATCGTTTCTTTCCTGCATTAACTGAGGATACCTTAAATAGAGGACCTGGAGAGAATCTATCAAATTTGTCAATACCAGGCCAAGGCAAGGAGCATAAATCAGAGGCGATGATGAGAAATTGTGCAAGAAGCCTGCAGAGCTCAAGGTCAGGGGGCCGGGCCATCCACTTGCTTTCTGTGTTCCCAGAACCCACGCCAGGGCTGGGGCACACAGATGTGTGCTTAATAAGTGACCACAGGCCTTGGCTTCACAGGCTTGTGATGATTTGGTGCAAAAAGAAGGGCCAGGTGGATGTAGCCTGAGAAATTTCAGGAGGAGACCCTCAAGGGCCTTTAGTCTGAACGCTTCATATAGGGTCTTTTTGTGAGAACTATCATGGGACCAAGTGATAGAAACCTAATGCAAGGTAGTTTAAAAGGAATGGGGGATTTATTGTCGCATGTAACCAAATCGCTTAGGAGGTTAGCAAAGAACTTGCCTCAGGAACACTTGGAACCAAAGATGACTGTCAGAAGGTCTGTCTCTTTCCCTCTCTCTCCTCTGCTTCCCTGATTTTCTCTCTGTAAACTCTAATCTCACCAACCTTTTTCCTTCACATTGTAGGTGGACGGTGGGGAGTTGTTGAGGAATTGATCAATGACCAGCTCTGAACTCATCTCCATCTGGAAACTTTGTGACCAGAGAGGAAAGGGTCCGCTCTTCTGAGATCTTGTTTGAAAATCCTAGGGAAGGATTCTGGTTGGCTGGGCCTGCATCATGTGATCAACCCTAGGAGGATGGCTGGAGCTGGAGTTGGGGTTGTGGGGCAGGAATGGGGTACCATGATTAGCAGCTCTCACCAGAACCACATAGTTCACGGGAGCATGTCCAGAAGATGAGACTGTTTTGGGCAGAACTAACCATACATGTCCACCACAGAGTGCCGATCATTCTAGTACAAGCAATAGCTTTGAAGACAGGGCCTCACCTATGTGCCTCATCTAGCTTATGGGTGATGAGCACAGGTATAGATTTCAAGCCACACTTTTCCTGAGCCTGGGCTGAGGTTAGTGAAATATGAATGAGGGAAGGAAATAGAGAGGAACTGTCATTTTCTTAAGTGTGCTAGGCACTGTACAAGGTGCTTAACAGGTATTATCACTTTAAGTCTTATATTGACCACCTGAAGGATGTATTCTTAGCTCCATTTTACAGATGAAGAATGCTGAGGCTCGAAAGCACAAGTGGGTTGCCCAAGGTCACGCAATGGTGGAATGGGAACTTGAGACAAGACTCTCTGACCCGCCCCCCAAATAAGCTAACCATATTGTGAAACCCTCTCTGAGTCCCAGCAATTCCGCCACTCGGTATTGACCCTAGAGAAATAGGAGGGCCTATGTCCATCAAACAACATGCGTGAGAATGTTCCCAGCAACTTTATTCATAATGGCTCCAAAATAGAAACAAGCCAATGTGTATCCAAATAAAATGGATACATAATTTGTAGCATATTCACACGTGGAATACTACCCAGCACAGAAAATGAACAAGCTATTGTTACACACGACAGACAACGTCGAGGACTCTCACAGATATTTTGTTGAAAGAAGCCAGACACAAAAGAGAACATACTGAGTCCATTAATATGAAGTTCATGAACAGGCAAAGCCAATCTTGGTGACAGGGATCAGAAGAGTGATGACCTCTGGGGGTGTAGAGACTGGGAAGGGGCACCAGGATGCCTGGGAGTACTGGAAAAGTGTGGGGTTACACAGATGAATCCACAGATAAGAATGCGTCAAGCTGTGCACTTAAGATCTGTGTCCTTTATGGTACGTATACCTTACCTCAATTGAAAAAACAATAACCAGGGGCTGGCCCGGTGGCATAGTGGTTAAGTTCATGCGCTTCACTTCAGCGTGCCAGGGTTTGCAGGTTTGGATCCCGGGCGCAAACATGCACACCGCTTATCAAGCCATGCTGTGGCAGCGTCCCCCGTATAAAGTAGAGGAAGATGGGCATGGATGTTAGCTCAGGAACAATCTTCCCCAGCAAAAAGAGGAGGATTAGCAACTGATGTTAGCTCAGGGCTAATCTTCCTCACCAAAAAAAAAAAAAACCCAAAAAACAAAACAAAACAAAAAAAACAACAACTAGTTTGATTGACTGAATTTTCAAGCCCTTCAAATCTGCATTGTTCTTTCTTTTATTAATTAATTAGTTATTTCAAAAGAGAACCTGAGGATTCCCCATCCAGGTTTGGGGTAGAAGCTCCTATTCCTTTCTCGGTGTATCCTCCTACAGGTGCTTTAGTGAAACTTCACTTGAGGGACCACTCTGGGGTCCTACCCTCCCTCGCCCCAGCTCCAAATTCCAGCAAAGTGAGCCCTGAAGTTCCAAAGGGGCCTCCTCCATTCCTGGGCTCAACCAGCAGGCTGAACTGGGGATGGAGATGCCAGCTCTCAGCATGCCATCCTTCCGAGCCAGGTGGCTCCTGTGTGGCCAGGATGAGCTGGAGCTCCCTGGGGGAGCTGAGGAGGGGGTGCTTGGCAGAGGGAGGAGACATCCCTCTTGGAGACATCAGTCCTTCCACAGCTTCTCCTGAAGGAGGACCATCATAGAAGACACAGGACCATGTCTACAGGGGCCAGAATGTAGTGGGAAGGTGGCTCTGTCTTGGTCTTACATCACAGGTTGGCAGGTTCCTTACCCACTGGATGACTTTGATCCTGCCCATTTCAACTTCCTCACCAAAAAATGGACCCCAAACACCTACTCATAAGGTTATCTTGAGTTAGGCATCCAAAGCGGAGTTTGCAGAGGGGCTAATCTAGTTTATACAGTACTTTTGTGTGGATGACAAAAAAGGAACCCTTCCCCAAGAGAGTTTACTGCCATACACTGGAAATTTATCATAATATACTGATTTTCTTAGAACAAGATACATCACAGCCATCTGTGATAAAAATGGTCGTACTAAGCTTTCAAATCTACAAGGTCTCCAATATGACTGGTAACATTAGGGTTGTGCAGTGCATAACCTCAGCAACCATATATGTATCCCTGCTTGCAGGATATGAGGCACCATGAAAATATAGGAGGTTTGCCTTGTTTTTATGGCCAGGAATCTCAGGTTAGCTCCTTCATTCTTGCACGGCATTATTCTTGCTATGGACTAAACCGTGTGTATCCCTCCCAACTCCACAAATTCATATGTTGAAGCCCTATTTGGAGATGAGGCCTTTGAGAGATAATTAGGTTCAGATGAGGTCATGAGGGTGGGGCCCTCATGATGAGATTAGTGCCCTTATAAGAAGAGCGGACACCAGAGCTCACTCTGTGCCTTGTGAGGACACAGCAAAGAGGCGGCTATCTGCAAGCCAGGAAGAGGGCCCACACCAGGAACCAGCCCTGCTAGCACCCTGACCTCAGACTTCCAGCCTCCTGTGAGAAATAAATCTCTGTTGTTTAAGCCACCCAGTCTATGGTATTTTGTCACGGCAGCCCAAGTTGAGTAAGGCGTATTTTGGTAGCAAGAGTGGAATACTGCTGTAACAAAGACCTAAAAACGTGGAAATGACTTTGGAACTGGGTAATGGGTAGAGATGGGGGGAGTTTTATTTATTTTTTATTTTTTATTTTTATTTTTTTGTGAAGAAGATCAGCCCAGAGCTAACATCTGTTGCCAATCCTCCTCTTTTTTGCTGAGGAAGATTGGCCCTGGGCTAACATCTGTGCCCATCTTCTTCCACTTTATACGGGACACCGCCACAGCATGGCCTGACAAACAGTGCATCAGTGCACGCCCGGGATCCCAACCCGGGCCACCAGCAGCAGAGCACACGCACTTAACCACTACACCACGGGGCCAGCCCAGAAGAGTTTTAAATGCATTCTGGAAATATGGACATTAAGGGTGATTCTGCTGAGGCCTCAGAGGCAAAGGAGGAACATGTTTTGGAAACTAGAGGAAAGGCGTGATCCTTGTTATCAAGTGGCAAAGAACTTGGCTGAGCTGTCCTCCAGTGTTTCGTGGAAGGTAGAACTTGCGAGTGATGGAACCGGACACAGCTGAGCAGATTTCTCAGCAAAGCGTTGAAGGAGTGGTTTGGTTCCTCCTGACTGCTTATAGTAAAACGCACAAGAAGAGAGATGATTTGAAGAAATAATTTTTAGACAAAAAGGAACCAGAACCTGAGGATTTGGAAAACTCTCAGCCTATCCATATTGCAAAAAATGAGGACTGTTGTTCTGAAAAGGACACCGATGGTACGGCTGAAGAGCCATTTGATAAAGAGACCACGGTGGGACTCATGGACTTCATCAGCCATTTCAACAGAAGGCGGGAATAGAGGTGGGATTATACCACGTGACACTGCCAGCTGAACTAAAGGGGACAGAAAAACTAGATGAAATGAAGGAAGTGTTGGCCTTCTTAGATGATCCTACAGGGCTGGGTCGTGGAGCTTTCTGACTGTGAACACGCGTTATCCTTCAGGAAAAGGGAAGACAGACCTGAAGGCGATTCAGAGGTCGTCAGACCGCTGCCTGGGTTTCAGCAGGCCAGACGGCCCCTGATGGAAGCCTGGGGGCCAGGAACAACCTGTGGAACCTTGGGGGCAGGGCCGTCAGAGCCTTGGGGACACGGCCCCTACTCAGTACAGCTGCAGAGGCAGGAGCCCCGATCCAGTGGGTCCAGAAGGCAGAGCACTGAACCAAAGAGGATTGTTCTTGAGACTTACGATGTAGTGGAATTTGCCTTGCTAAGTTTTAACTTGCTTCTTTTGACCCATGACCTCTTCCTTCTTTCTTGTTTCTTGATTTTGGAATGGGGATGTCTATCCTATGCCTGGAAGCACATAACATGTCTGGATTCACAGGTTCACAGCTGAGAGGAATTTTGGCCCAGAATGAGTCGTACCTTGAGTTTCACCCATATCTGATTTAGATGAGATTAGATGAGACTGTGGACTGTAGACTTAGAGTTGATGCTGGAATCAGTTAAGACTCTTGAGGCCGGTGGAATGGAATGAATGTATTTTTGCATGAGAGAAGAACATGAGTTCTAGGGGGCCAGGGGTGGAATGTTATGAACTGAATATCTGTGTCTCCCCCAAAATTCATATGTTGAAGCCCTAATGTGTTGTATTTGTAGGTGGGGCCCTTGGGAGGTAATGAGGTCATGAGAGTAGGGCCCTTGTGATGGGATTAGTGTCTTTATAAGAAGAGGAAGAGACACTAGAGCGCTCTCTCTGCCACGTGAGGACACAGCAAGAAGGAGGCCATCTGCAAGCCAGGAAGAGGGTGCTCACCAGAACGCGACTGTGTTGGCACCTTTATCTTGGACTTCCAGCATCCACAACTGTGAGAAATAAATTCCTGTTGTTTAAGCCACCTGGTGTGTGGTACTTTTTTATGGCAGCCCTAGCTGACTAAGACAGCTCTGATTATCTGTTCAAGTAACTTTCCCTGAAGAATTTACTGGTCATTGCTTTAAGTTATTTTCCCTCAGGGACATTTGAATTCTAGAGTCTAAACCCAGGCCCCCAAAAGTGAAGTGCTCATGACGGGCCTTTGAGCAGTGTTACAGTCAGTGGGCAGGGATGTATTTGAGGGAGATGGAGGTGCAGCCACCCCTGAGACAGCATCCCTCCCTCACCATATCACACAGCCTACACTCTCTTCTGCCCACGCCTGAAGAAGGTCTTGGCTCTGGGTTCTTAGACCCTGCTCTCTGGGAAGAAGCCTGATCCTGCAAAGATGCAAGGGTGTTCAAGGTCCTGAAGCAGGAGTGTTGCATCCACGTAGCCTCCCCCTGGCTATAAAATTAGACCTGCCTATTTCCAAGGAGCCATCTGGCGGTGGGAGGAGCAGAGAGTGGGCTCTGACCCCTCCGGGACACCTGGCTCTTAGACAATAAGGAAAGTCATCTGGTGGGCTTCCATGCATTTCCTTCCCCCGAAGTTTCTGCTTTAGCATTTTGGGAGAAAAAAAGGCATTCTGGTGATGACAATGGGTCCTGCTAGGAGAAGAACACGGCCACCCTTGTAGGGGCTGGATCCCTGGGGAATCCATGGTCTCCTGAGCTCCATGGGGCTCCTTGGCCGGGGCTCAGGCTGAGCCTCTTCAGTCCCTTGTTCATTTGGCATCTCCCGTGTGTCCCCCAGTGTGTGGGCTGTAGGGGGACAAAGATGTTCAGGAAAACACCCCTGCCTCTGCCAGGAGCCCACAGCCTGCTGTAGGAGTCAAGCTCATAGATAAACAATTACCAAAGGATGTGAAACATGCTCGGGAGAAATGGCAGAACTATGGGTGCTGGGGATGCAGAAGAGCGCGCGGGGAACTCCTGGACACTCAGGGAGGGCTCCCGGAGGAGGTCACGTTTGTGTGCGATAGGTCAGAGTTCACGAGGCAGAGGGTGGTATGGGTCCAGCCAAGGGGCATCGGGGTGGGTTTGGCAGTGGAGAGACTAGACACCCAGGCAGGGCCAAGGGCCTCGAGGGCCTGTGGGTGGCCCTGAACTGTTTGCATTTTATCCAAAGTAGGTGTTGGGAGCCATAAGCACAGGCAGGGGGTGACTTCCCCAGTGAGGAACAGCATGTGCTCACCTGAATCCTGGGCTCTCCTAGGAAGGAGCAGCAGGAGTCTGAGCCCTTGGACCCTCCTCCTTGGGGCCTGGCTAGGTAGGACGCTGGTGGCTGGGGCCTTGCAAGTCCACCCAACCCTGGACCATGTTCTGTGTGGGTTTAGGCCCATATGCACTGCAGATTCTTACATTCCTTCAAGTCTTTCTGGAAACCTTCAATGCAGCTTCTCCAGTCATGGCTCAGGTATGGGAAGGTTAACCTCAACAGAGGAAGGAGACTGGGATCCCCAGGATGAGGAACAAGGCCTGTCCACTACGAGGGGAAGACGGAGGGGAAGGATGTGGGAGGGCAGGACCAGGGGCATCTTGGGGCATGAGGCCAATGTCAGAAGGGTACAGTGCTTGGTAAAGGCCAGTGTTGGACATCCAGGGACCAAGCAGGGGTAGGGACATGTCTCCAGAGCAAAGGCCCTGGTTCTCAGTTTATTTATATTTGGGATTGGTTTAGGCTTACTGTGTTGGGACCAAAACCCAACATTGGGGCTTGTTGGGACCACACCTTTGTGGGGAAGGGATAGGATCTCCCCTAAAGAGAGTGTCCTTACGTTCTTTTTCAGTCCTACCTAGAAGAGGAGAGTCCTCAGTCAGAGACCCAGAACCCTGAAGGCAGTTCCCTGAGAGCCAGAAGGAACATCGCTCCCTCTCTGGGATCTCCACCACAAGAGGGCTGTTGTCCAGGCAGCTGCTCTTGGCAGTGGGAACCAAGATGGTGCCCAGCACAATGAGGCTGGCACAGGTAGGGAGGGAAAGGGCCAGGCCACCCTGGAGGAGGAGAACCCCTGTGAGCCAGACTGGCCAGTTGCATGTGAGGCTCTGCATTTTTTTCTTCTTATTGTATCCCTGAGTTTCTAGGAAAGCCTTGTTTAAATGTCCCAGCCTAGGCAGGAATGAAGAAAATGTGACCTGATTGGGGAACAGCCTTAAATGAGCCACAGTGCTCCCCAGGCCAGCCAGGTGGTGGCAACAGTAATTACGGGAAGACCCCAAGGGAGGGTGACTCTGGGGACGGGGGTGGGGCTTCAGGTCTCACTGCCTTTCCTCCCCTGGGAACTCACCCTCTCTCAGATGTGTTCCCTTGGAGGATCCAAGTTGATTTAATGGGAGATGATTGTTCATTTGTGCCCTTAACATATAAGAATCCAGGAACAGGTGAATGAGAAAGAAGAAACCATTAGTTCACACTGAGAAAGTAGCAGAGCTCCCCCTACCCCCACCAGGCTGGGGGGCACGGCCAGAACTGGTCCTGGGAGGGGAAGGGGTGGAAAGCAAGAGGTGGGAGGGTCCCAGCAAGGACCGTACCAAGGCAGGGGCTCAGGCTCTGGAACAAGGCATTCATATTCCTCTTTCTCTCCTAAAAATGTCTGCACAAAAGTATACATACACCCCATGAATGAACCCAGGCACGCACACATGCAACACACATTCTCAACCGAGGGACCAGCCTGCCGCCTTCTCTGCTCTGCTCCCACCAGGCAGAGCTGCACGAGGGAGGGGAGTCTGACTTCCTAATGATGTTGCAAACAAATGAGCTTGACTTTAACTCCATTACCAGGGCTAATCTGTCGACTCCCACCTGATTCGCACAGGCAACGGGCTCATTCATTATAGATGGTGTGTGCACTTAGCTGAGTCCTCCAGAGGAGTCGGGTAAGTGTGTGGGGCAACACTTTCCTCCAGCCAAGGGGAGGGGCTGGGACGTGTCTCCCAGGAAAAGGTCAGGCCGAAGGGGAAATGGCTAAAATGATTCCTCTCCACCCCGACCCCCACCCAAAGGGCGGCTCCGCACCTTTCACCCCTCCGTTTGCTCCCTTTGCGGATGAGCTGACCCTGTGGATGAGGTCACCATCCACGGCGCCATCTGCCCGGGCAGCTCCGCAGCCATTTTGTTCATAGCCCTTCATGGCTTACAGGCAAGAGAAGGGGTGTCCCAGGGAACGATTTTAGAGGGCTTAGTTCTCCCAGAGCAGGGGTTCTCAACCTTCAGGGGACATGAGCATCCCCTGGAGGGCTTGTCAAAACCCAGATTGCTGGGCTCCAGCCCTAGAACCTCGGATTCATGGATCTGAGAGGGCCTGAGAATTCCATTTCTAACAAGTTCCTGGGTGATGTTGATGCTGATGCTGCCGGTCCGAGGACCACATTTTGAGAAACAGCTCCTGTCAATGCAAATAATCCATCTATAAATCAAAATTGGGGTGAGTTTATTATGAGCCAAATCTGAGGACCATATAGTCCAGGGCCTTCCTTCCCCAAGGAAGGAAGGGCACCAAAGAAGTGGGGTGTACAGAGCAGTTATATACCGTCAAAGAGCATGTATCACGTATGATTGTAATGTCCCTTTTACAATAGTCATGAGATTGCCCTGTCGGCACAGCAATTGATGGACAGAGCAGGTATCAGGTCTGCTGTCTTGATGGGCACGGCAGGTATCAGTTCTGTTGTCTCAAGTTGGGTGGTCACAGGATGAGTGCAGCAATCAAATCCTAGCCTAGAGAGAAATACTAATCCTTAAGGAAATGCCAATGTGGGGAAAGTCGCATCCTTATCTTAAGGGCATTTGTTCTTGTCTTTGGGACATGGTCAATGCTTAAAGCAGATACACAATGCAAGTTCAAAGGCCACATCAGGCCCTTTTGGAAAAACAGCATCAGGCCGAATTAGTTTTACACCTAATCGCTTCCTCATCTACTCCAATATGTCCTATTGCTTGCCGTGTATTTATCACTCCTTACTTGGCACCAGAACCACTCTGCAACCTTCCTCAAAGGGAATGGTGGGAAACTACACATGCTTCCTCTTCTTAGGAGACTTCTTCCTGTCACCACCCTACTCACTGTGTTTTATCTTCTCGTCTGTCTGCCCTCCCAGACTGTCAGCCCCAAGAGGACAGGATCTGTGCCTTAGGTTACTTGTGGATTCCCAGGAGAAGACTGAGCAGGACTCACACCACTCAGAGAGCAGTGACTCTCTCTCTGAGAAGAAGTGGCATGGTGGTGGGGCTGCTCTGAAAGAGCAGCTGTTACTTTTTAATTCTTTTTACTGCTATATTGCTTGGAGTTTTAAAAGGAGAATGATTCATCTGTTATTATGTTATTAAAAAATTATGTCAAAAGAATGAGAAGACAAGATACAGACTGGGAGAAAATACTTGTAAAAGACACCTCTGATAAAGAACTGGTATCCAAATATACAAGGAACTCTTAAAACTCAAAAATAAGCAAATAATCCAATTAAAAAATGGGCCAAAGACTTTTTTTGTGTGTGTGAGGGAGATCAGCCCTGAGCTAACATCCGTGCTAATCCTCCTCTTTTTGCTGAGGAAGACTGGCCCTGAGCTAACATCTATTGCCAATCCTCATCCTTTTCTTTTCCTCCCAAAGCTCCAGTAGATAGTTGTATGTCATAGTTGCACATCCTTCTAGTTGCTGTATGTGGGACGTGGCCTCTGCATGGCCGGACAAGCAGTGCGTTGGTGTGCGCCCCGGATCTGAACCCGGGCCACCAGTAGCGGAGCGCGTGCACTTAACCGCTAAGCCACGGGGCCATGGGCCAAAGACTTTAACAGACATCTCACCAAAAAAGATACAGATAGCAAACAAGTATATAAAAGATGCTTCACCTCACATGTCATCAGGGAAATGCAAATTAAAACAACAATGAGATACCTCACACACCTATCAGAGTGGCCAAATCCAGAACACTGACAACACCAAATGTTAGTGAGGATGTGGAGCAACAGGAACCCTCATTCATTGCTGGTGGGAATGCAAAATTGTACAGCCACTTTGAAGACAGTTTGATAGTTTCTTACAAAACTAAATACATGCTTACCGTACCATCCAGCGGTTGTGCTCCTTGATATTTACCCAAAGGAGTTGAAAACTTATGTCCACACAAAAATCTGCACACAGATGTTTATAGTAGCTTTATTCCTGATTGCCAAAACTTGGAAGCAACCAAGATGTCCTTCAGTAGGTGAATGGATAAAGAAACTGTGATACATCCAGACAATGGAATAATATTCACCACTGAAAAGGAATGAGCTATCAAGTCATGAAAAGACATGGAGGAAAGTTAAATGCATATCACTAAGTGAAAGAAGCCCATCTGAAAAGGCTACATACTGTATCACTCCAACTATGGCATTCTGGAAAAGCCAAAACTATGGAGACAGTAAAAAGATCAGTGGTTGCCAGGGGTTAGTGGGGGAGGTGGGATGAATAGATAAAAGGATTTTTAGGGCACTGGAAATACTCTGTATTATATTATAAAGATGGATACAGGTCATTACACATTTGTCCAAACCCGTAGAATGTACAACACCAAGAGTGAGCCATAAAGTAAAGTGTAGACTCTGGGTGGTTATGATGTGTCAATGTAGGTTCATCAGTTGTAACAAAAGTACCCTCTAGTGGGGGATGTTGATTATGGGGGAGGCTACACACGTGTAGGGGCAGGGGATAAATGGGAAATCTCTATACCTTCCTTCAATTTTGCTGTGAAACTAAAACTGTTTTAAAAAACTAAAGTTTTTTTTTTAACTAATGGAAAAAGGACTATTTCTTTGACTAAAGCATCCTCTTTAAAGATACTAACTCTGCTCTCCCACACCCCCTGAGTCCTCAAATGTGTTTAGCTAATGGCATTACTGAGCACCAGCTGCTGCTGAAAGGGCTTTAAATACGAAGACTTATTCAGTCCTCAGAACAACCACGTGAGGTGGGTACTATTTATTATCCCTGTTCCTCATGTGGGGAAACTAAGGCACAGGAGGTTAATTACTTTATTCAAGGTCACATGCCTAATTAGCAGTGGGGTTGACCCCCCACGCCTAGTTCTGGGATTGGTGGTCTTGACCTCTGGGGGGGCTGTACCACCTGGGTTATGGACACGTTGAGGATCATCTAAAGATGGAATCTCCTTTATCTACACCTAACCCCACGTTGTTCTAAAGAAGACTTGAGAGAACTGCTTTCTGATTTTGTTCTCCAAAGCTTAAATCGCCTGGAAATGCTACCTTTAATTAAATTTGTGCTAGGAATACAATACAAAAACTTAAGCTCACGCACGTGGGCTTGCCAAAAATAATAAGTAAAATAGTCATCAAAGTCGACATGATCAGTGGCTTCCGAGATTTCCTGTTCACATCGGTTTCCCACCCATTCCTGGCAGACATACAACAGCAGGTGTCAAAAGGAGAGGAAAAATTTATGAAGGGAAAATTTTAAATACAGAACATTCTATTCATTAACTTGATTTCTTCTGTGCCTTGGGAAATGAGCTGTAGGATTCGGTTTTAGTGGAGGAACCCCTTGGCCGGGCTCTCAGAGCCCGCCCACCCCACGTTCCTCAGCAGGGGAGCCTGAAGCTTCTGGCCTGGGTGGGTTTCAGAATCAGCTGAGTTGTTCAGGCCTCGTCCGGCCTCCTGGGTCAGCATCTTCAGGGGCTGGGGAGGGGAGAGCTCTGGCCTGGCTAGTTTTTAAAAAAGCACCGCAAGGGGTCCCAATGTGCAGCCAGGGTTGAGAGCCCCCAGGAAGGTCCCTCACAATTGTCAAGTTCTGATTCTCACTCTGGAGTCCCTCGTTTTTCTAATATTTTGTGATCTCATCTCTCTCCCGCAGCCCCTGAGTCCTGGCCCTGCCTTTCCCGGAAGGCGCTGCGTCGGTTTGTAATTTAATCACCTCCTCGAAAGCAGAGCCCAGCTCCCCAGGGGGCTGCTTGTTCACCCGTGTGAGGCCAGCGGGGCTTATATATGGTTTCTGATTTTATTTATTCCCCTGCCTCAGAGCTGTGCTTCTGCATACAGAGAACTCCGGCTGTCAGCCGTTTGCACGGCCGGGCAGCCGTGAGCTGGGCAGGATGGATGGCAGAGTTGGCCTGTTGTGTGGCTGAGAAGCTGTTCGCCTTCCTGGCGGTGATTTCTGTGATGGGGCCAGGCAAGGCCCTGCCTGCACCAGAACATCTCCCCGTGAGCTTTCCCAGCGCAGGGCTTCCAATGGATGGGGCAACACAGGCCTGGCCTGCAGGGAGCTCCTGAAAATGTCTGGTCTGACTTGGAGGGCTCAGCTCTGCTTATTTCTCCTGTGGCCTCGGGACCAACCCTGGGGGGCATCAGCAGAGCTTGCTGTAATGCGTCTTTATCCCCCTCCCTCTACCTTCTATGGCCAAGGACTAATGCGGAGGACACAGCCCTGGGGAGGCAAATGTCTGTGTTGGAGACCACAAAGGGGGCTAGGCAGGAGACCATCATTTGTACCTGATTTCTATCTTTCATATTCTCAACCCCATTTAACACCCACTCCCTTCGCCCTGTTCCCTCCTCCTCCCTCACCAGGGTCCTGCCAAGTAGATGGTATGCCAGTCCAGATCTAAACAGGAGAACAGAAATCAGTTCAAGTACACAAAGAGGGGATATAACACAGGAGCCTGGTTACACAGATGTTGGAGGAGCCAAGAGCCAAACGGGGCAGTGAAGGAACTTAGAAATTTGCAACCACAGAAGCCAGCTCTCAGGCTGGATTGAGAGAGAGAGAGAAGAGGGAGTGTTGACAGAGCCTGGGAGCTGGGCCACCTGTGAGGCTGGGACCACAGTGGCGTCTAGAGCAGGAGCTGGGCCATGGCTGCTCCTGCAGGAGAGAGGGGCCCATACCCTGCTGCTTCTTCCCTGACCCTGCACTCCCCACCAGGGAGGTGGCACCCAGCTGACATGGGGTCTGGGGGAGGCGGCCGGCAGGGCCCAGCCCCTGAGATGCAGAGCTGGGGAATGGCAGGGCAGGGATTTGAGGACAACAGGCCCAAGACCAACACAATGGGATCACCAGACCACGCTGTACTGAGCCTGTGAGGCCACTTTGCCAAGACCCCACTGCTAGGTAAGGATTGAGCCAAGGCCTACACTGAAAGCCCCATGGATGGGACCCCGTCATGGGCCTTCCCTGGGTGGGACAGATCAGGCCTTCTGGGCCTGGCCCTCTTCTTTAGGACCAAGAGACACTTTGGAGGCAGGTGGCTGAAGAGAGAGAGTTGATGGTGGTGATGGTGACTCACCAACCTTCTCTTTTCGGGCTCCGGCCATGTGAGTCGCTGTGGGAGAGACAACGCGATGTGTTCACCAGCCCATCTCCTCCATCTGAGCACGTGGCAAGGTTGTATCCGCCAGCCTCCCTTGCAGCTAAGCTGGGACTATGTGACCAGTCCCGGCCAATGGCATATGGGCAGGAGTGACGTGGGTCCCTTCCAGTCCAAGGTACTTAAAAGCAGATGTGAGTTCCCCAAGTTCTCCTTCCCTGCCACAGGAACCTGGAAGCTAACAGCCAGGATCCCTGCAGGAGGGGGGCTGCTCCACAACCTGCACTGGAATTTGCATGTGTGAGGAAAAAAAAAAAACTTTACTGCATTAAGATACTGAGATGTGGAGAGGTGTGTGTGTGTGTGTGTGTGTTTACCACAACATACCTGGCATTACCGAAATACAGTGGCTATAGGCTCTAAAGAGTTCTCCATCATGTTAGCCCCCCTCCAATATTCTCCCACAGGCCCCTGGGCAGCCTTGCCCCTTGCAATGTTCCTTGCTGAGACTGTGATCGCCATGGAGGTCGGGGACTGCCTTAGGCAAGGCAGCATCCCCCGGGGAGCCCAGTAGCTGACACGAAGGGGAAACTCAGCAAAGAGCTGTTGACTAAAGGGATGAGGGGATGAACAAATGGATAAACCAAGACCAGTTAAATCATCTCAGAGCTAGATCCTGGCTTATGCTGGAGGACCAGAAGGAAAACCCTCAGTCCAAGGGAGCAGGACTGTAATTCAAGAGAAGCTTGATGGATTAGAAAAGTGATCCTTTCAGGATGGGTGAAACACACGGCAAGGCTTTTTTATTATTTTTAATTTTTTTTATTTTTGTAAGGAAGATCAGCACTGAGCTAACATCCGATGCCAATCCTCCTCTTTTTGCTGAGGAAGATTGGCCCTGTGCTAACATCCTTGCCCATCTTCCTCTACTTCATATGGGACGCCGCCACAGCATGGCCTGACAAGCGGTGCGTCAGTGTGCGCCTGGGATCCGAACCTGCGAACCCCGGGCCGCTGAAGCAGAGCGCACGCCCTTAACCGCTACGCCACCGGGCCAGCCCCAAGGCAAGGCTTTTAGAAGTTAAAACCCCACCAGTCCAGGAGATGCTGAGGAGGGAACTTAAGGGGACCCAGGATCGTTGGGGACCAGGAGCCTGATAGTACCCTCAGTGAAGGACCAGCCTACACCACGCTGCGACAGGACCCAGGAAGGAGGAAGCCGCACAGACAAGACAGGGTGCAGTCATCTCACTGCACATGGCCTTCTCCCAGCCTCTTATTTTAGCTGTCACATTTAAGAAGGATTTGGAGGTTCTGGACAGGAGCCAGAGCCAATCGGAGAAATGACGAAAAGTTGGGAAAAAAATAGAACCTGTAGGAAAAGTCTCTGGGAGGTGGGAGTTAAATGGGGCTGAGGGAGGAAGTGGATGCTAATGAGCACCTCTCTAGGTCGAGGAAGGAGTGTATGGGTTCATATAGCAGCGAGAAAGACTTAAGTGAGACTCCAGGCAGTGAAGCTTGGTTGAAACGGAGCGACACACTGGGGAGGTAGTCTGGCTTCTGGTGAAGTCAGCCCTTCCCTTGGCTGTCCCTCTCCCCAGGAGCCTTGGTGGGCCCCTCTCTGGTCCCACAAAAGGCCAGACACAAAGGGTGGCTGGGGAATGTGAGGTCCTAGAGATGTGGAAAGGAGAGAGATGTCTGATAATGTCACTGGTGTCATGTGACAAGAAAGGAGAGGAGCCTGACCCACATCTGCCTACTCTGGTTTACGGGTCTGAGGCAGGCGGCTGGACCAGATGACTTCTGCGGGTTGGAGAATTCCTCACACAGCCTGGACAGAGAGCGGTGTTTCAGGAATTTGACTTTTACACTTTCCCCTCGGTTATTTCCTGTATGGCTATGTCCTTAGGAAATGTCTTACATTGGTTAGAGCGGGTGACATGTTCCAACCATAGCCCTGGGACAGGCTTCACAGAAGGGTCCTGGAGGAGCAGGGGAGCCTCATGGATCCTAGGATGTCACGACCGGAAGAAGGCTGGGAGAGCAAGAGGCTTTCAATTATGATTTCCTTGTAAGAGAAAACTGGTCTGTCCCCCTAGAATGGCCTCTCTGTTCTCAGGCCTAGTCAACGTCTGAGCCGGACACATGCACCAGTGTCCCTCTCCCTGGTCACGCCCCTCTAGAATCTCTGCGTCCACCCTCCCGCCCTGAGCGTTGCCCTGACGCACCTCCACGTGGCTAACTCCTTCTCTCCACAAGGGGGCAGTCTCTGGGCTTCCTCCTGTTTTCTAATGCTTTTGAGTCAAGCCACAGCCCCATGGGGGTCCGTGGAGGAGGACCGCTCCCAGCTGCGCTGGGGAAACCGCGAATACAGCCGTCGCGACTCGTGTACTTGCTCCTAGGGACGTTCGTTGGTCTGACTGACCGCCCCAGTCCCACCTGGCCCCCTCCCCTCTTTCTCCGGCCGGGATGCTGCAGCCGCCCCTGCACCTGGCCACTAGAGGGCGCCATGCCCTCACCACCACCCCAGCAGTCCTGCCCTTTCCCGTTTCCCTCTTCCTTAAAGACCAGGCAGGTTCGCCTGGGCAGAAAGGAACCAACCAGAAAATCCCAGGGTAATCTAAGGGGCTCAAATCAAAAGACGTACAAAAGCTAAAAGATGGATAAAAATATGTATCCGGCACTGTGCCAGATGCCGGGGATTAAAAGGTGAATAAGACCCGTACTTGCCCACTTAGTCTTAAATGGGAAACAGACAAGGAAACAGGTTATTACTATGCAGTGGGGTGGGCCCAGGGATTTAGAGAAATGTAGCCTGCTGAGGGAACACCCAAGAAAGGCCCCTGACCCTGGACTGCGGCAGGAGGCTCAGGCAAGATTCGTGGAGCAGCCGAGTCTTGAAAGGTGAGCAGGAAATAGCCAAGCGAAGGAGAGCAGAGCATCCCAGGGAGCAGAAACAGCATCAGCACAGGCTCAGAGGCATGCAAGTTTTCAGACTATGGTCTGTGCTGGCTAGAAGGGACCACGCCAGATGCTCTTTCCACAATGGTCTAGAAGGCTGGCACTAGTCATTTTGAAGCAGATTTTTTTAAATGGAGGTTTTCTGATTACAAAAGTAATGCATGCTCATTTTAAAAATCAAACAATATAGAAATTCACAATACCGATAATAAAAGTCCCTCATAATCCCAGCTCTCTCTCGGTCAGGGTAACTACTACTAACAGTTTGGTGTATATTCTTCCAGACTTTCCCATGAGTTTGTAAATATACATTATTGTACATTTTTAAAAAGGAAATTAAGAACCAGCCCTGATGACCTAGTGATTAAAAGTTCAGTGCTGTCACTGCTTTGGTGGCGAGGGTTCATTTGCCGGTCACGGAACCACACCACCCGTCTGTCAGTTGCCACCCTGTGGCGGTGGCTCACATAGAAGAACTAGAAGGATTTACAACTAGGATATACAACCATGCGCTGGGGCTTTGGGGAGGAAAAACAAAGAGGAAGATTGGCAACAGATGTTAGCTCAGGGTGAATCTTTCCCTGCAAAAAAAAAAAAAATGAAATTAAGCTTTTCTGCAATTTGCTTTCTCCAATTAACAGTCAATCTTGGGCAACTTTTCATACCCTCACATTCTGCTCCATAAAACGGGGTCTCCTATGATCCCCATTTATCGCTGAGGAAGCCAGGCTCAGGGAAGGCAAGTCGCCCCGGGCACACAGCCCACGAGGGACAGGCTTGTCAGCTGCACAGGATCTGGGGCGTCCAGCAGGGAGCTGCCCACAGCGACACCCGCCCACTCACCACTTTTCTCCCAGCAGCCTTGGCACCATCGTCAGCTGCTGGGAATTTTTGGGAATGGATTTCTGTGTCATTTGTAATAGATCAGGAATATCCCAGCAAGACAGATTGCCTGAGCTTTGAGGTGGTTTTCTGTGAGCTGATCAAGTCCTGTCAGCTGGAAATCAAGGCTAATCCCTTTTGAATGTCGATGGTTCCTTCTCTGAGGACGGCAGCTCTGGAGAGCAGCAACTTTCGGGGGGGAAATGGGGGTGGAGGACAGCCATGCAGACCTGCTGACCCAATAGCCTCCTGAAATAGCCAAACATCTGGCCTAGAGGAGGGGGTGCTCTCAGGATTCAACCAGGAGGATCCCGTCACCTCTTGCTGCTCAACGTGTGGCCCCAGCATCACCTGGGAGCTGGTTAGAAGTGGCAGAATCCCAGACCCCAGCCAATCAGAATCTGCATTCTCACAAGATCCCCAGGGGACTCCCGTGCAGAGCAAAGTGTGAGGAGCTAGGCTCCGGCAGTATTCCGGAGCCTACAGAGGCAACCTATGGCTTCTCCGCTAGGCGTTTAGTTGATGTACTCAGTGTTCAAAACTTAATAAGAGCTGGCAATTACAGGGAAGTTTCTACGTGCCAGGCAACTCTGCAAGGGTTTTACTTGTATTAACTCATTTAATCCTCCCAAGGGCACGCGGAGATGAGGTACCATTACTATACTGATTTTACAGAGGGAGAAACTGAGGTGCAGAGAAGTTACCAGACTTGCCTGAGGTCACATGCTAACACGCAGGTGAGCTGGGACTCCAAGCCCGGCCCTAGGGTCTTAACCACTACACCACACTGCCTGCAGGAAGATGAGCCCATCTGACTCAGAGCTTTCTGACAGGTATCTCCAGAGCAGCATTTCCAAGCGAGGGGTTGGCAATACATCTTGTTTCATCCCCCTGCCGCCTTCTGCCTCCCCGAAGACTGATCACCTTAGAGAAGCCGCGAGTGCTCAGCGTCAGCATCGTTGCTGCTTTCACAGTGATGCTGCGACCGAGAAGTAACAACAGCACATTACATCTGCAAAACCCTGTATCATCCATTCTCTCCCTTTATCCTCCCGAGAACCATGCGAGATGAGGCCGGGGTTATTGTCCGTACCAGATGAATAGGAAAAGGAGGCCAGAGACGCTGAGTGACTTAGCCAAGGTCACACAGAGCTGAGACTAGCAGCTGGGCCTCCTGGCTGCCTGAGTACTTTCCTTTCATCTCCCCAGGCTGCTCCGTTTTCTAGAAGACTCCACCCCAGTCTCCCCACCCTGAAAACGGCCCACATCTCTCAGTACTTCCGCAGCTCTGTGGGGTGACCGAGTCCCTGATGGAGCCCGAGCCTCTCTCCCAGGCTGCCTCCTGCCTGAAGCAGTTATAAATCACGGCATTTTCCCTTCATTCAGACCTGATGTTTAATTCATCGCCATTCTGGCTGCTTTAATGCAGAACATTTATTCAGCAGAATAGCTTTGTTTTGCCTCCCAAGCTTTCTTCGGTTTAGAATGCCATTTCCATGCAGAGGGGGCTTGATGTTAGCCAGCTTCCAGGACTCTCCCCCTTCCACCCCCCAAGAGTGGCCCTGCTCTGCCTTCTGCGGGGACCACCCCCTGGGCTGGGAGTCGGCTTCAGCTCCTGACGAGGAGTCCAGACTTTCCTGGCCTTGGTCCAAGCACCCGACATTTCGCATTTGCTCGCCCTTCCTCTCTCCCAGGCCGCATGCCTGGTGTAATGAGTTGCCTGGCGCCCTGTCCCCGCAGCCCGGAAACTCAGCCTCCCTCCAGGTGGGCCTGCCTCAGGCTCCCACCCCGGATGGGGCGGCTCCTGCCCAGACACAGGAGGGGGACATCCCGGGCAGGTAGCATAGCTGTCATTTCGTACCCTTGGAGCTTCTGCCCCATGCCTTAACCGCATCTTCAACTCCCCCCAGTCCAGACAATTCTAGAACCTTGGACTCTTGTCCCTGAATGCTTATGCCAGGGCCCCACCTTCTGCTATACAACTCCTGGATGAGAATTTCCATTGTCCTAGACATCAGCATATCTAAAGTCAAGAGAAAATGGCGAAGATTGCTAAGTGTCTACAAAATACCCAATCTCCTCGTCTTTTCTAGCAACAAAACCATTAGCTGAGCACCGGGCTTGAAACCCAGGTTACATATAAAACTATCTTGCCCATCCTTTCTTGTAGCTAGGTATGTCCATATGACTAGGTTCTGGCCAATGAGATCTAAGTGGAAGTGTTGTGTGGGACTTCTGTGAAGCCTTCCTAAAAGGGAGAAGGCACAACTTTCATAATCTCTTTTCTCTTACTTGCTAGTTGGAATGTGGATGCAAAGGCTGGAGCTCTAGCAGGTATTTTGGACCATGAGTTAGAAGCCACATACTGAGTATAGGGGAAACACAAGATGGAAGGAGGCTGGGTCCCTGACTCTGAAGATCCACGCTGTTTGCATGGTTGGCTCATCTCTGAATTTCCTTTACAATAACAATATGCTTCTATCTCATTTAGCTACTCTTATTTTGTATCTTTCAAATATGGGTAGTTGAATTGATTTCTAATTGATGTACACACAGCCGTTTACCTGTTTCTTGATCTACCTGATGGGAACTGCTTGCCTGCAACGCCCACTGCCTGAACCAGTTTCTGATACAACATTTGCGGATGTGACAGCTGATGGGAATGAAGGACGAATTTACAGCGAAGGGAAGTAGGGTCTGGGGCACAGAATTAAGAGGGTGTGGATGTAATTAGATCTTCTTACTTTACAGATGAGAAGACTGAGTTTCAGAGAGAATTAATCATTCGTTCACAGGCACAGACTAAACCCCCCTCCACCACCACTTAGAGAGAGCTTGGAAGGCATCAGAGAAAATCTGACATGCTTTGCAATCTCGCAGTGGGCCGGTCCTGACTGGAAGAAGCAGAGCTCGCCTGGGCAAAGCCCTGTGCCTTTCTTCCTCTCTTGTGAGGTGCATTTATTTATAAAGCACCAAACTTCTCCTTATTATCATACAAAGCAGATGCAGGGAAAAGAATCAATCCTCTTTGGGGCGAAGCCGCCTGGTAGGAGGTGAGCTGCTTCCCCCCGCCTGGGGCTGGAGGAGGGCAGTCTCCGTCTTTCCACACTCAGCGTCCTAGTTTGTCCGGAGAGGGTGATGGTTAAGCACAGTCTCAGAGGCCAGGCTGCTCTGGTTCGAATCCTGGGTCCACCACTTGCTGACTGCATGACATTAAGATAGTGGCTTAACCTCACCATGCCTCACTTCCTCACCCATAAAAGAGACGCTCATTTATACCTACCTCATGAGGGTACTGTGAAGATGAAGTTAGTTAGCAAGAACCTAGAGTAAGTGTTGACTATTGCTATTTTCCATGGATTCCAGATTAAGAACTCCTTACAATAGAGATGCTGACACAGTTGACATTTTGTCATTTTGCTCACTTTTCACATTATCATATGATCATATTCTGTGGGAGATCAAAATTTGGTCACTCTGAAATATGTCTCTTGACCTTGATTATTTTCTGTGATGGACATTTGACCTCCCCCACTAACTGCCTAAAGGAATTTAACTCTGGGCATGGACAGACTGGCAGGGTCCTCACTAAGCCCATTTTTTTCAAAGTTCTGTTTACCAAATATTTACATTTGTAAAGGTATCTCCCTCTGTGTAGTGGGAAGAGGGGAGGATGACCTTTTCTGTGAAAACTCTTATCAGGACGGAAGAAGAAGACTTAAATGTACATACTCTTGATTACTATAATTCCTGTTACTCCGGCCACATTCTCTATAGGTGGCCCTGCATAGCATTGTCTGACAAACATTTACATTTCCCTCTTCATGTAAATTGTCTTCTTCCCCTCTGAAATCCCAAAACACCACCCACGCCCAACATCCTCCTTTGTCTTTAGCTGAAGATAGTATTTAAGACAAGAATGTCTGCCATTGTGTTGAGAAACTCAATGTCCCTGGTTTCTCCCATGTATACATGTTATTAAGCTTGGTATTATTTTCTCCTGCTAACCTGTCTTGTTAATTATTTGGCCAGCCATAAGAACCTTAAAGAAAAGGGCAGAGGGGGATTCTCCCTCTTCTCCCATAGTTTCTTGATGGCAGAGAGGGACTGTCTTCTTGGTCATTGTTCCCCAGTACTTAGAACAGTGCCTGACAGGTGGTAGATACCCCAACAAAGCCTTCTTGAATGGAGCTGAGTAGAACTGAATTATTTCCTCATTCTTCAGATGAGCATCCTCTCCCATTCTTTCTCCCCCTCCCTCCTGTCCTCTCTCCTCCCTCTCTCTGTCACTCTCTCTCTCTTTGGCTCTCTTTATGTCCCTCTCTGTCTCTGTCTGTCCCTCTCTCTCTTGTTCCCTCCACCATCTCTATTTCACACACTTTCTCTTGCTCTTTCTTTCTTTCAGCCACTTTCCCACTCCAGCCTTCAACCTGGCACACACACCCTTTCCCCCGGCCGCCCACACCCACAGCACACACATGTTCTGCTCCAAACTCCTGTAAAGGCTCCGTCCTGTGAAGAGGCCTCCCATCTCAGCCTTGAGGACCCTCGAGCATCAGGGCTGGGTGGGACCTTTGCTACCCTGCTCTATTCCAACCTCCTCACTTTTCAGAAGAGGAGTCCAAGGCCCAGAGAACAGAGGACATTGTCTCATGGCCACACGGCCAGTTTGTCCAGAGCTAGGATTAGAAGCTGGGTTTCCCACTGCTCAGCCCAATGTTCTTTTCACCACGGCCTCCTCTGTGGCAGACCAGTAGAAACATAGTGGAAGACCAGGGAATGTTCTTTGAATGAATGAACGAATGGATGAGTCGTATCAGGAGGGAAGAGTTGCTCCAACAGCACCACTTCTCTTTTTCCAGAGCCCCTCGTGACATGGTGGCCCCTGTCCCACCAACGTAAGGACAGATAGCAGTGGGAGAAGGACATCGTCTTCATTGCTCGTGTCTGTCAGCAAGGTCAGTCTTACTTGCGACCTCTCCACCACACACATCCTCTCCCTCCACACGCTCCTATGTGTGTAAAGGCCACTTTCATTGTTCTCCATGGAGTGATGTTTAGTAGTCTGAGGCCGTTCTCTGAGATTAAGCCTTTTCCCTGGGAGTTGCAGCCCCAGGCCCTTGTCTTTGGCCTGCTGTCTGCTCAGAGCCGCATGTTCTGAGCATGGCCCACCAGAACAAAGTGACTTCTGTTGGAACCCTATAGCTTGTGCTGCTCTGCCTGTTTTTACTGCAAAGGAGGTGCCCTCCTCTACTCTCAAGGAAAGGGGGGGTGTCTTGATGTGACACCCCCTCCCCAAAAGCCCAGCTGGGGCTCTCCTTGCAGGCACAGCCCCCTCTACCCTCCTCCCTCACCCCTGCATTTCTCCAATGTTACCTTGCTCTGTAGTCCCTCCTTTAACTCTTTTTGTCTTAATTCCATACCCTACAATTGGAGGCTGAATAATGAGTTATTTCACAGGAAGATTGATCTGGGTATTAGGGCATCGTTTAGTTTGCCATTACAACAGCCAATTTTGGTTACATGCTCAGCTGTGAAGGGGGAATGGGCCAGGCTGCTGGAGCTTTCTGAGACGTGGAGCCGGTGGGTGGGAGGAAGAGGCACTGGGCCAAGGGGGCAGAGGCGGCGGGAGGGCAGAGGGGAGGGGAATCTGTGTGGCTTTAGCCCATATGTCTTTATTTTTAGAATATGGCACTGGGAAAGAAATTGTAAGGACTGAAAAGGGATGTAATCCTTTTTGAAAGGGAGAGGAAGATCAGGGTTTTGAGGCTAGAGATGCCAGTAGTGGTGAGGCCTTTGTTAAATAATTGAGTGAATAACCCCCAGATTAAAGAACATTTCAGGCTCATCAATATTTTAAGATGACAGAGTGGCTGAGCATCCCTACCCTCCATGTCACAGACTAGATCTCCAAGTCTGATGGAAGAGACACAGCATCTGCCCTCAAGGAGATCCCAGTCTGATGGAAGAGGGAGATTCTCTTTCATGTCATTTGTACGGGGACCTTTCCCATCTCCCTCCCTGTCACTCTGTGTCCCATTATCCTGTGTATTTTCCTCATATCACAACAAACATCTCCCTTTTCATTTATTTCATTTTAACTCACTTGCCTGTCTCCTCCTCAACTAGATGAAAGCTACATGAGAGCAGGGACATTGTCTACCCTGCTTATCTGTTTCCCTGGTGCCCAAACCAGTGCCTGCACCTTGTGGTGCTCGATAAACATTTGCTGAATGAATGAACAAGCACCAGAGAAGCCCTGGTTCCGTGGGGCCGCTGTGGGAGACAAGGCATGGTCCAAACATCTCTGCACCTTGTGAGCAGCTCGTGAAAACTCTAGACCCTCACCCCAGGAGGAGCTGTGCACACACCCTCCGTGCAGCGTTCTGCAGATAACTTTAGGGCATTCACAGAAAGTCCTGTGGGAGCTGAAGTCACCTTTGGACCCAGGTTAAGAACCCTAGTACAGAGGCAGAGTGATAACTGTGGAGTCGGCTGACTTGAAGTCTGCCCTTTGGAGAAGCCACTGCACATCTCCGAAGTCCGCTTTCCTTGCCTGTTTGGTGAACCTCTAGTGCAGTGATGTTCATGAAAATGCTCTGTTACCTGCAGAGTGTTGTATGAAGGCTCACTGTTATTAGTAGCGTCGTTAATCACCGTTGTGCCAATTTCAAAATCTGTCTATGACAAAATGAGTCCATGGGCACGGAGGGGACACTAAGGAAGGCCATCCCATCAGGAGGCACAGCTCGGCCGTCTCTGAACAACAGCAATCATTTTTGACTCCGGTCACAGAGGGGCCATCCCCTGGCCCTCCGAGGACCTCAGATATGCCAGTGGCCTTGCTCGTCCAGTCTGGGCTGTGGGGAGATATCCAGGAGACCTGGTAATTCTTTGTCTGAAGCATTTTGGAACCAGGAACAATGGAAGTTGAACAAGCTTTAGCTACATTACCAAAGCTATTAAAGTTAAAAACCACTAAACAACCACGGCTGGCTTCCCATCATCTACCCCGCAGGCATCCAAAACAAACTTGACAAGGATGTGTTAGAATAAGGTGGACACTGAGATTGATTAACACCTGTGTTTGCGCAGAACTTTAGAGCAAGCCCCAGGCATTGAGAGCATCCCCCACCAGGCACTGCTGAGCAGCATAGGGGCCCTCCCAGAGCACCCTCGCACCCCCACCCCATAAACCTCGGGGTCTGAAGCAAATTACCAGGACCCATTATCAGACAGCATTTCTGAGCACAGCTGAGACATAGAGGGATAGTGGGTGGCGGATAACTTTGATGTAGGTGGTCCATGGGTCAGAGTTGAAGACCCTGGGGCAGGCAGAGCAGCCAGAGGAGGGGAAGCACAGTGGGAACTGGAATTTGGGAATAAGGGAGGTGCTCTGCATGAGAGCAAAGGCATTGACTGTGAATCCCAGGGGTGGAAGTAGCCAATAGCATCAGTCTGCAAACAGCCCTCATTCTGCATTGTTGGCAGGCTCTACAAACAGAGGGAGGTTCTGCACACAGCCCAAGTGTGTTAAATAGCTTCAAACTCTCTAAACAGCAGCTTGCTCTATACACGGAGAACGGTGCAGCCATCAGGGACCTGGTGAGCAGACGGCCACAGGATTCATACCCCAGGATTAAAGCCACAAACGGGAAGACCATCTGCTGGTGCAGGTCGAAGTGAGAGTGGGGGTCAGGGCCAGTGCTTCAGTGGTGTCATCATCGGCAGGCTAGTTTGCCTAGAAGAGCAGAGCCGTCGACACCTCTCTGTGGGGCCCTCGCTGCCCTCGCCCTGAGAGGATCGGGGCAGTGGGGGCCAATTCCCAGTTCCTACCCCTGCTGCACTTTGGTCCAGAGCACAACAAGGCTCCTCACTGGGAATCCTGGGGCGTCTGGCACGGCGGGCTTGGACCATGCATTGTTAAGAGGGAGGCTGGCCCCTGGCAGAGGGCAGAAGCTGGCGGCAATTGTCTCATGGGGTGTGGTTCAGTCCTCTGGTTTCCAGTCCACTTGGACACCCATTATTTATGGCAGCTAAGAGGCTGTGAACACACTGAGACTTGATTAAGATAACATTCTCCTGCACAGAAGCGGCAGTTATTGCTGGGAACTTATTCAAACTCACCCTTCACTCTGCTCGCAGCTAGAGATACACAGAGACCAAGAGGTGGAGTTAGAGAAACTCAGAGACAGACACACAGAGACAGAGGACAGAGAGACGGAAAGAGAAAGAGGGAGGGGATACACCCTGAGCAAGAGCGAGGGGCTTCTCCACAAAGCCGTCTCTGCCCTCGTCCACCGTCCACCAGCCTCGCGCTGGAGCTCCCTGCTCCTTGTCCTGGAGTTGAACCTCCCAGTCTCCATTGTTCCCCTCCCTTCCTTGCATTGTCCTGTCCATCTGCCATCGTCTGGTTCCCCAGCACACGGGAGAGATTAGATACGGCCCCTGAGGGCTGTGGATTGTGCCCGTGAGGGGAAGTGGATGCCACTGCAACCTGCTGTGCTGTCCAGCTCCAAGTTCATGGAGCCGGACACAGGAGAGAGAGGTGGGACGTGTGGATGGGCAGGCGCTCCTGGGAAGAATGCCCGAGGAAGGAGGAGGGAGAGGGGTTTGGGGCCAAGGCAGAGAGGAAAGTAGGGGCAGAGAAGTGGCTAAGAGAGGTGGGGGAGGGGTAAGGGAGAGAGCGAAGAGCGTGGGGAGAGGGGACTGCTGTGGAATAAATGCAGGGGACGTAAAGTAAGAGGGAGAAAGGGAGACAGTGGAGGTGGGGTGGGGCGGAGGGGAGAGGAGAGGGTGGACAGAGGCAGAGAGGCCTTGCCATGCTCCATGAAGTCCATGAGCGCAATCATGGTGCTTAAGTGAGATGCCATTGAGGGGACTCTGTCCCGCAGCAGCACCGTGGCCCTTGCTGAGTTGAGCATCAGGAGGGGAATGGCAGCCTGGTTCCCTGAAGGTCCTGGGCCCTGCAGCCCCTTGGCTCCCTGCTCAGTTCCCTGCTGAGGAGGAAGCCCCCGCTGGAGCGCCCAGGAGAGCAGCTCTGTGGCAACAGGGGCAGCTGTGTCAGCCAGAGGGTCCAGACCTGGGAGCTGCACAGGAGTTTGCCGGTGGGACCTTGTCTGGCTCGAGACTGATGCCCTGTCTTCTGCCCATCTTGCTGCTGCGTCCGTCATGCTCATTTCTCCTCCCTTCTATTTCCCAGTGGGCAGCCCTGCAGTTTGCCTGGCAGAGTCCTGCTGAGTCCTGGCTCAGGGGCTCTGACGGTGCTTCCAACTCATCAACACTCAGTTTCACTGCCATCACCATCACCGTTACCTTTTAGCAGCTCATAAGCTTGAGGGCAGGAGTTGCATCTCATTCATTTCTGTGCACGTGGGTGTGTCCACGTACACACGTGTGCACGCATACACACACGAACACACTCTATTGACACAGCCTCTAGACCTACTCCAGGGAGTGCTGTATCAGTCAGGGTGTTTGCAGATCTACCTGGTTAGTTTAAGCAGAAAAAGGATACATTAAATCTTTGGGGGAGCCAGACTTGGACTTTGGGGGAGGCCAGACAGTCAGGAATAATGCCCAACCCACCCCTCGGCTCTGCTCCCACCAAGACCCCATGGCTGTGCGGTTGGGCACACGATCATGGCTCCTAATGCTGATTCCAGGCTCTGGGTCTTGGAACCTCCACCACTGCTGCCCCCAAAGCCAGACGCCACTGCCCCAGCTCTGAGCAGGAAATAGACCGTGTGCACCTGCTCCTGTGTGCTTGTCTCGAGGCAAAGCCTCCCACGGGGGACCCATTGGCAGAGTCCATGTCCGTGCCTGTGTCCCGCGATCAGGGAGGCTGGGAAGGAAGTCTGGTTTCTCACTCCAAGAGGCAGGACTCGCAGAGTGGGAAGTTCCCAAACAGGGGAGGGTGCTCAAGAGATGTAGGTGGCCAGGATGAGTGCCAACGTCCTCTAGAGGCGTTGAGGGCGGCTAAGTGCAGGAGTGGACCGGGAATCATTCACTGAACCAGCCCCCCACATTTGTTCCCAGGCTCAGTGCAGGGAGGGTGAGAGAGGCCTAGCAGACACACCTCCTGCACTCGGGACAGTGCCGCCCTGGGGAAAGAACGTGGAGGTGGCGTGTCATTGGCAGCTCCGTGGAAGGCATGGGAAGGTATCACTGGGGGAGCTGGGCACCTGTGATCAAACAGGACAGGGGTAGCCAGTAAGGAGGAAGTGGGCTGAATCCAGGCACAGCAGAGCCCTGCTGGGAACAGGTGAGAAGTACCCTGGGCATCTTTCCTTCTGGAGCTCACCTGCTACTTGGGAGCCGTCCAGTCCCGCTGGAGAACGGCTAGAGGATGGGAGTGGCAGGGGCGCCTCTTTCCCAGGTGGCTTTGCTGGCTAAAAAGGAACCCACAGTGAGGCATGAAGCAAGGCAGGCTGGCTCTGCAAGTGTCACCAACCTGCTCCTCGGGGACACAGGGATTCTTCTGCTCATCGGCTGCCTGTGTTTCCTCCAACTGAGCTTGGGAGCCCGGCCATAAAAGATAAGGACACTCGGCACCGCGCTCTGTGGAGGCGGAAGATAATCAAGCACCTGAGGGGACTGGGGGTGGCGGCGCAGGGCCCCCCTGCCTTGCGAAGGGCAATCAGTCATTCACTCCACCCCAGTGTCACCCAGGCGGTGGCTGGTGTCCTTCTGCCCACCCCCCTGGCTCTCTCCTCTAGCCCCTTCCTAACACCGCACCAGGCAACCTCCGCAGCACGCATCGCTCCGATTTCCATTGATCTCTGCAGCTTTCAGCTAAAGGGATCCACAGGCAGCAGGCGGGCTCGCTGGTCTCCTAGGCTGTTGCGTCTCTAACCAGACAGGGAGTGCGCGTCCGGGTTTGTCACCCGACAGGTACAGATGTTGGAGGCGCTCATCCGTGAGACGGAGTCACTCCTGGGGATCGAGAGGCTCAGACGGCGTCAGTCAGAGCAGGCTGCACATTTCCAGTGGGGACGAGGCTGCCGGCAGAGCCCCTCCTACAGACTGAGGTTGGTGGGCCCAGCACTTCATAAACTGAATTATGGAAGCCTTCCGCCTCAGAGCGGAGAATTTCTAAGGACGCCTCTTTTTGTAGCATTTCACATCACCTCCTCCCTATCGGCTAACGAGTCCTCCCCAGCCAGTGCAGGTAAAGGGATGAACACAGCCTCAGAGACAGAACACCTGGTTGAAAATGCAGCCCCGCTTTCTAGTAGCTGAGGTCCTTGGCCACTGACCCACTCCAGGTCTCAGTGAACTTGCACGTGGGCCTGTTGTGAGCACCCAGCGGATTCTCTGTGTGGTTGTCCATCTTCTGTGCTTCTGTAGCTCTCTGTTCCTCCCTCTGTCAGGTAATGCCGTGGTTAAAAACCCCTGGCCCTGCACTTGTTAGCTGTGTGGCACTGGGCAAGTTACTTAACCTCTCTGAGACCCAGTTAGCTCCTGTCTAAATGGAGCTGGTGACAGTAGCGACCTGGTCAGGCTGTGAGAGGATTGATACCTGCAAAGGCCTAGGACAGCTGGTGCACCGTGAGCCCTCAGGACATGTTGCTGGTTGTCTTGGTGGTGGTGCTGGTGGGAGTATTCCAGCACCACCTCCGTGAGCTAGAAGGTTCCTGCTTGGTCATCTTGCCTCTCCCATCAGCCTGGGAACTGGCCAGGGGCCCGGACTGTATGCAGCGTGGATCCTGGCAAGGAGGGGATAGTCCATGAATCCACCTTTGATGAATCCGTGAAAGAGACGCTGCCATGCAAAGATAACGTGCCACTGCAATGTCACGTAGACACGGGGATCTGATGTCACAAGACCCCGTGCCTCTGTCCACTGTGAGGACTTGGGCAAGTGACTCCTCCTCTCCTCTCCGAGCCTCTGTTTTCCCATCTGCGATGTGGGGACAATACCCTTACCTCAGAGAATGGACTTAGATGATGACTCTGAAGCATCCAGCACAATCCCAGGCCTCTGGTGAGTACTTAAAAACATGGTGGCTGGGACAGCCCTGCGGGGCCTGCCCAGGAACAATGGTGAAGATCGCCAAGAACCTCCCACCCTCCTCTGCCCAGGCCCCACTTCTCCCTTCTGCTGCCTGCTCTGGTCCAAGGCAGTGTCCCAGGCTCCAAAATGACCCTGGCCCATCCCTAAGCCCCCAGAGCCCCAGTCAGCTGGAGTTATTGGAGGGTAGCTGCAAAAAAATTAGTTCCCACAGGTGTAATTCATGGGAATTCATGAGTTCTACCTGTCCCAGGGCCGCCTGCATTTACAGGAAGAAGCTTGGAGATGGCACTATTCACAAGGCAGCAAGCAGGTAAAGTAAATGTTGATAGTTTAAGAAAGACAATAGGAGTGAGGGGACTAGAGAGAATTAGCAAGCACAAACAGTCAGATTTGAAAGTATGAAACGCTGTGTTGGTCACACCATGCACCTGGCGATGGATCCCAGGTTTGCCACGGAGACAAAGTTTGGCTGGAGTGGTGGAATTCCAGGCTGATGGTGCAGTGCAACCCCCTCTGCCTCCAGATCATTCCAGGGCGGCTCTAAGTCTCCTAAACCAGCAAAGAAAGCTGGCTCCTCCTTGCTCCTCTCAAAGAGAGCCCAAGAGCAGGCCCCCAGGGGACAGTGTCCCCTCATGCTGCCGGAAAGGCCTGCCGCCTCAGTGACCACCTCCCCCAGCACAAGCTGAGGCCAATCCTGCCCCTTCCGTATTTAGAAAGAGTTGGGGCTTAAATGTCAGTGGATGGTATGGGAGCAGCATGGCAGTTAGCAGCTCACACTGACAGAAGAGAAGAAGGGAAGAAAAACACCCAGCCCCTTCCAGCCAGGCCAGCGGGGAGCAAAGCTCTGTGCTTCCAGTGACCTCTCACCTGCCTGGCCCAGGTCAGAAGGCTGCAGCGGAGGAAGCTGGGTGGGAAGGTGGGGGAACCTGGGGGAGGCGGGAGGGGCGCTGGCATGGCTCACAACCTCTCAAGGAGGGCCCGGGGGGCACCCTACTCTATTTGGTGGTGCACCAGTGGTTACACCTGTTGTTCCCAACTCGGCAGACCAGGTTCAATCCCACCTCCTTCACTGACTAGCACTGTGACCTCTGCCAACTTCCTCAGCCTTCCTGAGCCCCAGTTTCTCGTCTGTAACATTGGGGTGATGAATGAGGGACTCAGCAGATAGGATCTCTGACTCCCATCCCCTGCAAGGCTGCCCACCACTAACCCCTGGCGGGGTCACCTGTGTCCGGCTGAACGTGCCCAGTGATGGTAGCTCGGTGCAGGGCGAGAACAGGAAGGCTTCACCTTTGGTCTCAGATGTGAGGTAGGTGTCCTGGGAAAGAGAGCCAGGAAATGTTTAAATACTCTCACTTGACGGTTGTGGATACTGGCGAGTTAGGGCAATCATCTGATAAATGGGCTCAACTAGTAACAGTAGCACTAAGAATAGCTCACAGTTACCAGGCACTTACTATGGGCCGTGCTCTTCTCAGCACTTAATCTTTAACCCTGAGGTTTCATCCCCATGACAGCCCAGTGCATGGATATTACTGTACCCCCGTTTTGCAGACAGGGAGTGTGCCCAGAGGGAGGGTAAGCAAACGCAGAACTGGGGCTCGGCGGGGTTGGGACCAGGTGGGCTGCGTGGGGAGGTCGTGTGTCCAGTGTGGAGGGAGGGCTACGTGCAAGGGCGTCTAGACCAGGCAGATGTGTCAGGAGCCCAGAGCCAGGACCCGCACAGCTCGCGACAGCTCCACGCTCCTGAGTCCTTTCGGCCTCCAATAGTCTCTTTTGTTTTGATTCTTCTGTAGGGGGAATGTGTGGAGCTCAGATGTGGTCCAGCAGGAACTTGGCCCCTCTGGGGGCAGCCTCAGCCTGCCCATCCCCTTGGGTGCAGGCCTCAGGCAGGCGGGTGAGCCTGGACCGGGACCTGGACCCTCACCTCTGGGCCACCCGAGTCGCTGCAGCGCCTCCTCCTTCCAGGCTGAGCTGCATCTGAGCTTCCTGGAGGCAGTGAGATTGTGGAGGTGAGTCCTGCGGGGCCAAGGCAGCCGGGGCAAGTTCCCCAGGAAATGTTCTTGACAACTAGCCTTCTTGAAAGGGGCCTTTACATCCTCTCCTGGATGTACTAGAATTATCTCCAGAGTCTCACCCAGCTCAACCCCCAGGCTCGGGGTGAGCTGTGCCTGGATTTGCTTTCCCATTCCCCTCAACTCTCTGGAGGAGGAAGGAGCCCTTGGCCTCTGAACGAGGGCAGCGCGAGGTTGTCTTTGAAAGGGTCTGCTGGGACTTCCCCCATCTCTCCTCCAGCGTCCACATACACTGGGTCACTGGGGACCACTTGGTGGGCCCTCCTGGCCACCCGGGGAGGCTCTGACCCTGGCTATCCAAACACCCGCAGCTTGCAGTGCTTCACCGCCTCACATCCTCCGCACAGACCAGGCTCAGCATCTACCCTGGCCTCTGAATGAGGCCCAAGTCCAGCCCTCCTCCGCTCAGCCCAGCAGCCACCTGTCCCAGCCGTGTCCCTGTGTCAATCAGCATTCCAGGCAGAAAACAGAAACACCTGGGCTATCTCACACAGACAGGGATTTAATAAGGGAGAGAGGGACCTACAAAGTCATCAGAGGGACTAGACAAATGGAAGTCGGGGAACACTGCTCAGCTTTTGGCGTAAGTCCCCTCTGCACAGCTGTGAGCCTGACACCAGGAGACAGTTGCTGCCACTGCTGGGACCACCGACACTGCCGCAGCTTCCCCACACCCAGGAGACTGGTGACAAAACCATGGAGATGCCAGTCACTGCAAATCGTCACGGTGGCCAGAGCCCACTCACCTTCCATCACCACCACAGAGGACACAGCCTCCGCCTCCCCGCCACCTTCCAGATCTCACAGGGCTGCCTCTTGTTGGCAAAAGTGAAATTGCAGCCAGCATCCCAGCAGCACAGGATTCTGGGAAATGTCATTTTATCCTTCTAGCCCCATGATACAGAGGGAACAGAGAAGGGGGCAGACACGGAGGCCAAGTACTGACAGACGATGTCTAGCACCCCCAGAACTCACTGGGACTTCAGCTGAGCCTGAGTCCCAGCCTGGTTTTAGCCCCACCAAAGCCTGTGGTCATTGCCCAGACTCCTGCCCCAAACCTCACCTCTGCTGTGTCATTCCTGGTGACCATCTGTCCCTCAACCGAGTGGAGGACTGGCCCCAGCCCCATCCATCACTCACCCCACACCCAGCTCCTTAAGCAGAGGTCCTCTTTGCCCCAACCTAGGACCCTGGGCCTTGCTGAGGCTCCTTTGACACGACACCAAATCCAAAGGCAGGCTGTCACTGGAGAGCACTGGGCTGGGGTCAGAAAGCTCAGCCCACACCTGACAACCCCTCCCCCCACCTGACAACCCCTCCCCCCACCTGTCAACCCCTCCCCCCACCTGACAACCCATCTCTCCACCTGACAACCCCTCCTCCCACCTGACAACTCATCTCCCCACCTGACAACCCCTCCCCCCACCTGACAACCCGTTCTCCATCTGATAACCCCTCCCCCCACCTGACAACCCCTTCTTCACCTGACAACCCCTCCCCCCACTTGGCAACTCATCATCCCACCTGACAACCCATCGCCCTACATGACAACGCCCCCCTCCACCTGACAGCCCCTCCTCACACCTGACAACCCCCCCACACGAATGCCTGGTGGCTTGAGGGCCTTTTGACCCCGGCTGGGCTGAGAAAACCTGCTGAGGGCAGGCTGGGGGAAGGCAGAGGAAGCTGGGAGTCGTGGGAGATTTAGAGAGAAACTCTGAGCAGGTAAGAGCGGGAGTGAAGACTCGGACCATGGGAGGAAAGTCCGAGCTGGGCTGTACCTGGGGGCTCAGGCCCCTGCTCCCCTGCTGTGGCCTCCTTGGCAGCCCCCTCAACTAGACCCCAGAGCAGTGGATGCCGCAGCCATGCCAGTGACCTTGAGGCTGCACATCCAGCTTAATCCACATCCGCGTCAGAGTGAAGGCTCGCTGCTATCACTCGTGGATATTTATAACCTGCCTGCCAGGTCCCAGAACCAGGCACGCCTGGAAACTAGGCCACAGGAGCCACAGAGGAGGCAGGCCCTGCCCCTGCCCTGGCCTCGGAAGGCTCCCAGGGAGTGGAGCCCGAGTTAGGGGACAGGGGAGAGAGAGCCCCTCTGCCCCAGCCAGAAAATGCACCCCAGCCCTGGGTGAGTGGGGTTTCCAGAAAGGGCTTCACATGCCCATAAGAAGCTTGTCTCTGGGCTGCATCTTCCAGCCACTCATGAGGAGCGGCCCCTTGCCCAGACCCCAGCTGTGTGCATCTTTCCCGTGTCTCTGCTCCCTCTTGGCGATCAAATCACACAAGAGCACCCAGTGCCTGGGGGACACATGCACACACCCGAGTCCCATGTCCGAGGCCTTCACCCACACCTGACCCACTCCACGTGGTGTGCTGTGGTCACTGAGGACTCTTGCTGCCTGAGATCCGATGCAGGCTCCGCTGCTCTCTGTGTGACCTTGTGTAATCTTGTGTGACCTTTCTGTGTCTCAGTTTTCTCATCTGTACAATGGGCTGAACAATGAGGACTCCATGAGAAAAAGGCTCAGAATGCTGCCCAGCACATAAGAAGTGCTCAGTGTGTGCCAGCTGGTATAGAAAGGTGTATTGGTTAGGAGTAGATGCCCCAGAGCCAGGCTGCCTGTGTCACTGGCTGAGTGACCTTGTGCCCACTACTTAACCTCTCTGGGCCTCAGGCTCTTCCTCCCTAAAATGGGAAGTAATAATAGTACTACCTCACGGGGTCATTGTGAGGATGAAATAAGTTGATATGTAAAGCTCTAAGAATGGCGCCTGGCACATATAGGCAATCAAGGAGTGTTAGCTCTGCTGCTGATGATTATTATTCTGGCAAGATCTTCTTCTAGCCAGGCCTCCCTCTCTCCTTCCTGCCTCCACTCGTAGCTGGCACAGTCGCTCTCCCTATGCACACCCTCCTTCCTCTTCTTCCTCCCAGTGCAAATGCTGCCCTGCTTTCAAGCCCCACCTCCTCCACACAGCCTTCCCTGACCACTTGGCTGGGCTTTGCACGGCCTCTCCTCTCCAGTCCCCTAGGCTCCCCAACATGATTCTTCTGAGTAAATCTAGTCTCTGGAGCCTGAAAGCAGGGCTCTGCCCAGCCCCAGTCTCCTACCCACTCAGATGCGCAGAATCCCACCTTCTGTGGGTGAACTGCAGCGAAGCAAAAGGTTTCCTCTGTCAGACCTGTCCTCGATGAGTCTTCACCCCTTCTGCTCTAGGCAGGCGTCTGCATTCCCGGGATGAGGACAGAGTGACTTGGCCCCCAACAGACACACGCACACATGCACACACACTGCAAGGTAGAACCTAGTTGTTTCCCCAGAAATAATCCCACCTTCCCACTAGTGACAACCAAATGCATTTTGCCCAAGCCCAGTTATGTTCTGGATTTTTCAGCCCAACAGAGGACCGGGCCAGCCTGCCTCCCCACCACCCGGGAGGTGGGGCACACCCAGGAGGCCAGGTGGGGCTGGGGCATGGTGTCCTAGGAGTCCTCTCCCAGAAAAGGGCAAGCTAGATGACATCCCGAGGAGGCACCAAGGCACACCTCACCAGGGACAGGGGCCCATCATGGGTGGGGGGGGAGCAATGATCTTGCTGAAGCACTGCAGCCCATTTCCGGAGGCGGAAAAGAGAACCAGTGTCATAATTTCCGTTCCCTTGAAGGCCTGACAGACAGCGGCTCAGCCTTTCTGACCCTGGCGCTGTGAACACTGCTGTCCCCAGGCCACACTCAGCTCCAGGCTTGTCAGAGGTCAGAGGGTTCTGCTGACACTGCGTCCTCTCCCCTCCCTTCCCCTCCTCTGCCCCCCAGGCCTGGCTGGGCTTCCAGGAGCTGCCTGGCTCCCCAGTACCTGTCACAATGGAGGGCTCTCCTCCCAGACTCCTCCACTGCCTCCCCCAGGATCACGGCTCCATCTGGGGTGTGCTCTGGACAGAGGCAACATCGCTCATCCCACAGGAGCCACCTGTGGCGGGGTCCCCTTTTTCCTGTGATCTGGGGCAGGAGGTATGGAAAGAGGGGATTCATGTGGGCAGAGAGGGAGGGCTTCCTTTGCACTCATTGTCCTTTCTGGGTGACAGAGGGCTATCACCAGCCTAGCACTCAGCCCTTCTAGCCTCCCAGTTGACCCGCCCTAAAATGGATGAGAATGGAAAGAGGCCCCTCCTGTAGTCCCCTCTGTGGAGCCCCGAACCCATCTGCTGGCCCTCAGCCCTCCCCCTGCTCTAGTCTAAGATGGCCCGGAAAGTGTCCTCACACATGCATTCATGACTGAGAGCTGAAAAATAACCCCTCTCCATTTTCTTCTAATGGAGGGAGCCCAGGCCAGCGGGGAGAGGCATGCAAGAAGCCCTATAAATGCAGCCAAGCGCTGGTCTGTGCACTCCAGCCACATGCAAAGTTGAATCCCGGCCCCTCTTCACTGAACAGCAGGGCGTCAGGGCAGTAATAGTAGTGGATGTTTATACAGCACATTACAGCTAAAGGGGGCCCTCCACACCCTGTCAGTTTGTGACCCTCTGCACTACAAGAGAGCAGTGGAAGGCTGTTGAATCCTCTTCCACATGGGAGACGAACCGTCCTTGGAGCAGCTGGGTGTCTGGTTGCCTCTCACCTGGAAGGAGGTATCAGGATCCCCTGGGGCCCCACCCCGTCTCCTGCACCAGCCGGGTGCCCACCCCAAGCTGCTGTGTGTTGACTGCTAATGGCTCACACCTGTTCCTTCTCCAGCGGAATGACCTTAGCCCACAGGAGCCCCTTCCCTGGGCGATGCCCAGGA
This sequence comes from Diceros bicornis minor, assembly GCF_020826845.1. NCBI lineage: Eukaryota > Metazoa > Chordata > Mammalia > Perissodactyla > Rhinocerotidae > Diceros > Diceros bicornis. Next base: position 24,950,698 of record NC_080753.1, on the reverse strand, counting down.
GGTTAAGTGCCCCTGTCACATGCCCCCTCCCCTGGGAATGGCCCCTGGCTAGTGACACTGCTGTAGGGATGTAAAAGCCAGCCCACTTGTCTTAAGGAGGGACAAACTCCACAGGGCCAGTCACGCACCACAGCTCCCTGTGGGATCAGGCCGAAGCTAGACCTCACCTGCGGTGGCAGCTTGGCCTAGATTCTTCTCCTGCCAGCTCACTCCGTCATAGCTTCTCTTGAGAGCACTCCCTTAACAAATCACTCACGCAGAGGAGGCCCCATCTCAGACTCGCTTCTAGGGAGCCAGAAGGGTAGAACTCAGGCTTCTGATCCCAAATCTGCATGCTCTTGAGGCAGTTCCCGGGGCATCCTGTGGGTGTCTGTTGTGTGAGAACCTGCCTTTCTGCCAGGATCTCCTCTCCCTCTCCCTCTCCCAGAGGAGAAGCAGCTTCTTAACACCTTTCCTGTGAACGTAAGCCCTGGGACCTCCCACATGCCACTGAAGGCTCCCTCCCTCCCCTCCCCGCCCCCGGGCTGTGGCAGCTAACACCATGACTCACATCCCGTCCCATCCACCTTCCTCCATGGCCCTCAGGATTGCTACCCGGTGGGTGCCCTGACTTGTTAAGCAGTGCAGATGGCAATTAACTGCAGGATATGAAAATATCCTGACTCTAATTATTTCAGGGACGAGGCCAGGGACCATGAATAAATGATAAAGGAGAGTCTTTCTAGAGGCTTCTTGGCTGGCCCCTGCACAAGCTTGAGGAAGGAGTCTGGGGAGGGAAGGGACCCTTCCCCACGCAGAGTGCAGAGCCATGGTGTGGTGAGACAAGAGGCGATGCCCGGGGAGGTACCACACATTTACCAGGGGAGGTCAAGCCACTCTTCAGAGCATGGATTCGCACAACTGTTAAGGCCACCATCTTCGTCCTGTAGACAAGTGGAAAGCAAACAATGGTGGTTCCCTGGGTGTTCTCTGATGAATAATTGATTGTAGAAAGCAATCTCACGAATGAATTCCAGAATTCCCAGTCACGCCCCTCTACACTCCCACGTCTGCCTCCCTCCCCCACTCCATTCCAGGCAGCAACCAGATTGTCCATTTTTCCCGGATTATTAAGTTTCCTCTATGCTTTGCCCTGAGGTGGCCCCCGTGGGGATATGCCCGTGGGGCTCAGCAGTCAGATGCCAGGAAGGACTGGCGGCTCCTTCGGATCAAGATCTGAGCCACTCAGGGTCTGCCCTTTGCTTAAACAGTGTGTCTTTTTCCAGCAACACATCACAACAAAGCCTGGGAGAGAAAGAAAACATTTTTATTCATGGATCCTTTTATGTGCCAGAGTGAATGCAAATGCACACACTACACACACACACACACACACACACACACTTGAACAGACAGGAGCTCCCATACTTTGAAAGCCTAGACATGAACACTGATATTTATGGGGGGAGAAAGAGTTGCTTCACAAAAGCATTTGTAACAGAGTTTCTTTAAACAGTAAGCAACCAAGTGCATTGAACAGAATTTGATTAACCTATAAATTTTCAGAGGCCTATGCATTGCAGGGGTGTGGATGAAGGTTTGCAAATATGCAGAACTTGTCAGTGCCTCTCTTCATCTAGCCGGGGAGAGGGGCAGGCATTTCTGGTGGAAGTCCTCCCCAGGGCTGGCTGGCTACACACCTAAGAGGTCTGGTCTCAGGGTTGGCCCCTAGACAGGACTGCGAACACCATTCCCGTTCCACCTCCAGCTAGTGAAGAGGAAACCAAACACTTCATCCCAAGACCCCCACAGACCCAGGGTTCACTGTCCTCGAAGATGTCTCCATCTCCGGATGCTCTCCTTATACCCCCGGACCCCAATGGTTCAGCCAACCATGAATTTGAGGGGAGGAGCTAGAAAAGAGCTTTTTTTTTTTTCTTTTGTGAGGAAGATCGGCCCTGAGCTAACTTCCAATGCCAATCCTCCTTTTTGCTGAGGAAGATTGGCGCTGGACTAACATCTGTGCCCATCTTCCTCTACTCTATATGGGATGCCGCCACAGCATGGCTTGACAAGCGGTGTATTGGTGCACACCCGCGATCAGAACCTGCGAACCCCGGGGCCGCCGAAGCGGAGGGTGAGCACTTAACTGCTACGCCACTGGGCTGGCCCCGAAAAGAGCTTGTTAATACACTCAACCAACTCTCTCATTTGATAGATGAAAAAAATAAGGCAGTGACCTGCCCCCAGCCCTGCGCCCAGCTGACCTTGAGCCTCTAATGCTGTTATCCCAGCCATCCCATAGTGCACGGGGAGGCCAAAACCAGTAAAGAAGGCTTCTGGGAAGCCTGCCTTGCTGTCCAGGCTCCCCCTGCCCCCTGCCTGCTCCTCTCACTTCTCTGCCTGCATCCTTTCCCTGCTCCAGGGACAGATGTGTCCTTGGAACTTTAGCTTGCCTACGACACTCTTTGGGATGAGATTTGAACTCACTTCCTGGGTAACAACTTTATCTTCTTATTAAGACCTCACGCTTCAGAGCCAACTCCTGTGTCAACCACTTAGCTGGGGCCCCACAGGACTCTCCTGCGACCCCCTTAGAGGGACTGGACACCCAGGGACTTGAAGACAGAACAAGGAGTAAGATTCAGGGCTCTCCTAATTTCCAGTCAGAACTTGTCCTAGCAGACAAATGCACACCTCCTAAAATCTAAGCTGCTTTTTTTGTAAAAAACAATAAGGTTGATCATAATAGCAAACACTTATTAAAAAGAACAGCTGACAGATATAGTACCTACTATGTGTCAGGCAGTGTTCTAAGCCCTTTACATATGTTCACTCATTTGATTAACACAAGATTCTCTAAAGGAGGTACTGTCGTCACCCCCCAAGAGACCCAGAGAGGTTATGTACCTTACTCAAGGTCACACAGGTAGTAAGGGGCACAGTAGGGAACTGGGCCCAGGAAATGTGACTGCAGAGTCCAAAGTCTGACTCCTTGATCCCTTCAGGACCGGCCCCTGCTGACATCTCTGACCTCAGACCCTACCACTCCCGGCCCATCCCCAGCCCCACTATTGCTCTCCAGCTCCCAACACACCACGCTCACTCCCTTGTAGGGCTTCCGTCTGCTGTTCCCTCTGCCTGGAATGCTTGGCCTCCAGACCTTCCTGCCTCCTCAGAGAGGCCTCGACTGATGACCCTATGGAAGGGAGCTCACCCTTCATTCACTGGGCGTGGATCTGCTTTACTTCCTGCAGCATTTCTCACTGCCTGAAATGATTTACTCTTTCTGCCACTGAAAGGTAAACTCAGGTGCAGCAACATTGTCGCTGCTTCACTGCGGGCGCCTTCACCTGACCACCTCGGCCTGCACGTAGTGGGCCCTCAATGCGGACTTACTGACCAATGAGCACTTTGTTCACACACCAAAACACGCACACGCACACACATTGTCCGCGTGCGCACGGCAGCGTGCACGCTCACGCATTCACGCCCGGCACAGAGGCCATGTGTCTGTGATATGGTACTCTGCAGCATAACACAGATAGAAGTTGTGAGACCAGCTTAACATAAATGGACTTTCTAACAGCCGATGCTAAGAAACAGAATGCCTCTGAGGACAGGTCCTTAATTACCCGGCCCGAAAGAATGCCGAACAGAAAATAGAACCTCTGTGTGGGAGCCAGAGCATCTCCACCACCTGGTCCAGGCCTTTTGTGTCTGTTGCCTGGAGAAATGGAAGACTTGATTAAAACATGTGACAAACTGGGCCCTCCAGGGTCCTCAGAGGGGAGGGGGCTGGGGTGGCCCAGCCGCTCTAGTTACTGAGGTGAGCTGGCTAAATATAGCCAAGCCAGGCGAGGGGCACTGTGGAGGTGGGTCTGAGATCAGACAGGGTGGAGGGGCTCCCTGGCCCCTGCCTTCCACTCCCAGTGCAGCACCAATCTTGGGGAGGGGATGCCACCTCTGCCCTGACAAGGATATGGAGGAAGATGGGCAGCAGGGACCTCAGCTTATGCATGTTCTGACCCAGGGGCTTACGTGAGCTAGGGCATTCTATTCTGGACAACGACTGTTAGGGAAATGAAGGATCATGCCCCATGCATGGTCTATGGTGGCCAAGGTACAGCCGATGCTAGCAGATGTGACTCTTGCTCTGTGGCACGCAGGCCTTACCAATTCAATGCTGCTCCAAGCCCTCGTGTGTGTGTGTGTGTGTGTGTGTGTGTGTGTGTGTGTGTGTGTGTGAGAGAGGAGTGGTGATTCACACAGTAGGAGGAGCAGAATACCCGACACCTGCATGGTTAAAGACCAAGAAGTTAAGTCCGATGTCTTCCCAGAGTGGAGGCATGGAGATGCAGACGGGAGCACACTCGGAACTGCCACTAGTGGCGTGGGGCGGGATGAGTCCTCACTGGCCTGGCAGACCCTCACAGCCTCTGCTTCCACATGAGAAGATCCCCAGGGTCACGTGTGATGGGAAGGGCTGGGCAAGCTCTCCACGGCAGAGGGCAGGCAGGGCCCAGGCCTCCGAGACGTTCAGCAAGCCCAGGTGCACGGCTCCGAGATCCTCCCTGCCAGAGGCGCCAACATGCCCCATGACCTTGTCCTCTGGTCAGTCCAGCATCTGGAGCCCCTGGTGTCCCTACCCTGGGGTGATGTTCCCTGGACTCTCAGGAAGCCATGAGGCCATGGCTGGAAGTGGGAAGCTGCAGAAGGGATGGTGTGGCAGGCACCCACTCTCCTAGCCTGAGGTTCTCCTTATCAGAGCATCAATAATCCTGTGCCCGCCCCCACCAGCCCAGGGACCTCTTCTGTAAAATGGGACAACAATGCCCTCTGCAGAGTGGCTGTGAGGATGAAATGAGAAACGACAGTAAAGCACACAGCACAGTGTTTCAACCAAAAAAACAAAGAAGGTATGTGAGCATTCCATCTGTCCTTTCTCTCTTCTCCTGACTCTGTTCAGAGAATATAAGTTGGCATTTCCTACGGCAAGTAATATGGCCAAAATTTGTTGTTATTGCCTCCTACCTGCTTGAATCACCCAAGGCTGCCTTCTCCACTCCTGCCTCTAGTGCAACGCCTGCCACCCCCTAACACTGACACCAGCTGCCCTAACGGGCCAGGCTCAGCGGATCCATGGCCATTGGAACTGGGGTGCCTCCCCTTACCCCCAGTGGCTCCCCTGGGAGAGGGGCTGGCAAAGAGCCTCCTCCAGGGACCACCTTCCATTGCCTTCTGCTACCCGTGGGCCCGCCCTTAGGTGTCACCCTCAGGCCCGGGGTGGGTGGTGGCAGAAGCCGCCCCAAAGCCTCTCTGGAGCCCCCTCGCCCTTCCTCGGGCCTCACCCTTGCGTGTCCCCCTCTTCTCCCTTCACCTCTGTATTTTGTCTCGTGGAAGGATTCCATCCCCCATCCCGAGGAGGAGAGGCCCGAGTGCCCTGGAAGAGCCCAGGACTCTGAGGACCAGACTGCCCTGTGGAGCCGCCCGCTCAGCCCGTCCCTAGATGCCCGCCTGCCAGGCTGTGTGCCTGCGGCCTCTCCCAGGCCTGACTCTTCTCGGGGTGTGCGGAAATTTTCCTCACTGGCCTCTTTCTTGGTGCCATTTCCCACCTTCCTTCCTGTGGCCGTAACTGGTGAAGGGTTGGGTGGATGGGACTGCAGTCCTGGGTCAGAAGATCTCACTTGCAAGTCCAGGGTCTTCCATCTAAGCTCTGGGTGACTGGGACAAAATGCCCAAACCTCTCTGGGCTGCAGTTTCTTCTCTTTAAAGATGATCAAAGGAACCTTATTCCACCCATGTTTCTGTGCAAGAGCACTAATCTGTGTGATGGCCTAGTTGGGGACAGGGAGATAGGCTGTGAATGTCACTGAGACTGCATCTGTGGTCTCTCCCTGCTGCTGCCTTCCTTCCAGGCATCTCCTGATAGTCTTTTTCTTTCACAGGAATCAAAGCCCACGATTAGCAGTCCAGCGGGAACACAGGACAGGAGGGCCGCCCACATTCACACAAAGAGAAAAATGTGAAAAAGCCACTTCTTCCAATCCTGGGAGCCACCACCTGACCCTTCCCAGGCTCCTTCCTGCCCTGCACCCTCTGAGCACCAGTTTCCTGGAAAAGGACCTGCTCATAGGACCTGGGGCCCTCCACCACCCCCAAGCGTCTGGTGGCCGACTTGAGCGAGAAGGGAGAACAAGGACAGCCAGAGGAAAGCCCCAGTTCCTCCTCCTGTCTCGGGTGAAGGTTCTCAGCACTGCCAGAAGGGGGCTGGGACGTGAGCGGGATCCCGGTGTGAGGAGACTGTGGACCTCCCCCTGTCACCCCGCTCCCCTTCTTCCCTTCCCTGCCTACAGCCAGCCGTGCCTCTCCACTCATACCCACACGAAGTCTTCACACCTGGGCAAGCCCCTGCTCCCCAGCCAAGTGTTCCGGCGCACCCCAGGCCCGCCTTGAAGCTGACCCCAGAACACCTGCCTCACCCCCAGCTGAGGGGCTGGGCCAGCACCCAGGCTCCAGCAGAGCCCCTCGTGCATCAGGCTGTGAACAGATTCTTTAGGAGAGTTTTTATATCTTCTTCCTTGGTGCTTGGAGTTGTGCTTGGGGTGATGAAGTTAAGACACGAGTCTATTTTACTTTCCACCCCAACAGGTGGACTGGGTTTGGGAAAGAAGAGAGATGAGAAGTAAAGGGAAGGGGGCCTGGTCCGTGCTGCCTGGGGACCCCACCTCCCCCTCGAGTAGCAACCATCTCCTGTGGCCTCAATGCCCCTAGAACCAAGCACCGACCACGTGAAGGAGTGGGGTCCCCTCCCTGCGTGTCATTACATTTTGTGGAGGGGGTTCTGTTAACACGAAGGGAGGAGCTCTCCATCCGTGCCAGGGACTGGGCAGGGTGGGGTGGGGCAGTGTTACCGCTGTGGTTTCTTGGTGATTGTGCCAAGAACAACTGAGTGAAAGGATGCCTCCTAGGAACCAGACGAATGTGGCAGCAGTGCTGTCCTCCTCTGGGTGGGGATGCGAGGCACAGGGACTCAGGGCCCTGCACTGTGATGTGCGTCTCTGGAGTGACATCAGGAGCTCTTCGGGGCCATTTAACAGATACTGGGACCCTCAGGCTTGTTTCTGTCTGGGCCCAGACATTTGGGCCACCGCCCCCACCCCCTGTGCCCACCTGCCCTTCTTTCTTCCCCTCACTGCTGAGAGGACAGTGGGCACCACAGAAAGTTTTCCAGTCCAAGCTTCACCCAGAGCTGGTTTTCCTATTCAGAGGGTGACCACCGCCCACCCTGGATGCCGAATCTGCCTGTGCTCACGGATCCAGGAGGGCAGGATGAATCTGGTCAGCTGGGGCTGCCTGGAGGTGGGTGGGTATGGGAACCCTCTCTTCCAGTCCCTGGATGAGTTCTGAAGTTCAACATGTCCATCACTACTGAGGATACTATCAGTATTCCTTGTCACAGATATTGACCAGAGAATTCTAATATCAGCTAAGGGAGAATAGGCTGGATGGCTTCTGCGGTACCTACTGTGCCAGCCCAATGCTCCTGGAACCTGATATATGTGATATTATCATGAATATGGTGTAACTGATTACAATGTGCTCAGTGGTACGTATAATTACTATAACGGAGACTATTCACACTTCCACTTCTCTCGTTCCATGTGTTATGTGTTTATTACTCAGTACTTCTCAGTTTATAAATACACAGCCTCCTGAGCTAGATCTTTCCCATCGCCATTTTACAAATTCAAGAACTGAGGCCACGAAACAAAGGCCCATGGCCCTCACTCATGAAGAGGCGGGCAGCCCCCCTAGATTTGGGTGCTAAGGAACCTCCTGTTCTTCCGGCCACCACCCTTTGGCCCACTCTGTTGCTCCCCCCACCCGCCCTCAGACTCCACAGCTGGAGTGTGCTCCTCTGGCCTCCTCTTCCTCAGAAACAACAGTCAGTTTTAACTGATTCCTCCTTGGACTCAAAGCAAATCTCTGCCCCTTTGAAGGCCTTAGTCGCTCCCTCTGATAAGTGAGGCATGCAGGTCTGGGAACCGCGAAGAATGCCATGAATTCCTCCAGCTGTGAGAGCCACCTTGGACAGGATGGGCCTCTGGCTAATCTATCCTTGCCCAGGCAGTGTGTTCCTCAGAGATAAAGGGACCAGGGCAGGTGCGTGAAAACACAAACACACCTGTCTTTGTCAACCAGAGACAGTTCCTCAGGGAGACTGTGAAAGCCTCAAAGGCATGAGCCTCCGTCCTTTCAGTTTTCATGACATGAGACAGAGAATCTCGTATTCAGCAAATCTCTAAATATGAGTTGTTTTGATTTCTACCTCTCCCTCACACTGCTGCTGGCCTCTCTGCCTTCTAACGTTCGTGGTCCATGTGTTAGGACTTTATGGATTAAGGAATTTTCTGGGTTTCATATCAATTCCCATACAGGTAAATGTGTTTATTGAAGGCTTACTCAGCCCTGTCACTTACCAGGACTGTGACCTTTGTGGGAGATCAAAATTAGCCACCCTGAAATATGTCTCTTTACCTTGATTATTTTCTCTGACAGACATTTGACCTCCCCCAAACTGCCTAAAGAATTTAACATAGAAGACCTGTTTCAGGAAGGAGCCACTATCATATGACGGCTGTAATAGCATGTAAAATAGATGTTACAATAGGAAAGGCACCAAGCTCCTCTTATCAAAAATTCTGTCTCTCCCAGGCCATATTCTCTAGGTGGCCCTGCAAAGAGTTGGCAGACAAACATTTACATTTATAAGGGAAATCTCCATTTGTAAAGGTATCTCCCTCTCTGTACTGGGAAGAGAGGGGATGACTCCATTTCTAGAAATTTATCCGTGTGGAAGGTGACGCCTTAAATCTGCATAATAACCTCACTCTTGTTTACTGTGCTTTTCTGGTAATCTCCCATAACTGACTCCCCTCACCCCCAACATCCTCCTTTATCTTTTGCTGAAAATTGTATTTAAGATGAGAACCTCTGCCATTTTGTTAAGAAACACAGTTTCCCTGGTTTCTCCCATGTATACATGTTATTAAACTTGGTATTATTTTCTCCTGCTAACCTGTCTCTTAAATTATTTGACCAGCCATAAGAACCTCAAGGGAAAGGGTGGAGGGGGATTCTCCCTCTTCCCCAACACCTTCAACATAGAGGTTTGTTTAACTTCTCTGTGCCTCAGTTTGCTCATCTGGAAAATGGGTGTCTTACCGCATGTCATGCTCTTAGTCAGGATTAATTGGCATAGCACATATGAAGTGCTTAGCAGGAGCTGTATAAAGAAACACAAACTTCTCCCTTCCCTACTCATAAAGCCCTCTCTACAGTGCTAAGAACCTTCCTCTTCATGGAGCCTCAGAACAGTCAAGTAAGGTTAGCAGGGACCCCACCTCCTGGACTCCAGTCTTTTATCACAGATGCCACGGATTAGCCTTTCCAGTGCCCTTGGAACATTCCAGAAGGCCAGATCTCAGAGCTCTTCCTCTGCTCCTCTCCCCCTGAGCTCCAGCTTTACCCCACTCCCCATTCCCGGGGTGTCATGGCTGACCCAGAGACCATGACAGCTTTTAGCAGCCCAGGGCTCACTGTCTCCTCCCTGTGCACTTTGGCCCAGTGGGCTGGGCTCAGCTCCTCATTTGAGAAGGCCAGGGCCTGGGTGGGGTGATGGGCAAGGCCCAGCCACAGGATATTTATAGGGGGGTCTGGAGCCAGGCTTCTTGACTTGTCCCAGATGTGACAGCTGCTGTATCCTCAAGACCTTGTGCACCCCCACACCCAGTGATCCGGGTTAAAAAGTGACAGGTAAGAATGACAGGTGTCAGAAGCCCTGAGGTACCCAGTGGTGGGTTACGGCCCCCAAAGCAGGATGAAAGAGCACCCTGAGGCCAGAATACAGGCTTCCCTTCTCAGAGGCCCAGCCCCTGCCTTTTTACATGGACAGCCACATTTTCTGCCACTACCAATCCTGCCATGGACGCCCTGTTGGCTGGGACACAAGCGTGGAGAAAAACGAAAGGAAAAACTCGGAGGATACTCTCCCTGCTCTGAACTTGAGGAGTCCCCTATTTCACTGCTCTAACCAGGACCAGAGGGTTCTTCGTATCTCTCTCTGTCTACACCAAGTGCTCACTCCCAGGTTTCAGGCTGTGCTGAGTTCTGCTCAGGGGAAACCGGAGGAAACAATATGTTCAACCCACCACCAGTTTGGTGGTACTTGGACTCCCGGTTCCCCCACCCCCCAATCCACCTGCTGGAACTTACCGTTCAGAGACTTCAAACAGCTACACCGTGCACCCGGTCCAGGCTTTACAGCCAGTGGGGGAGGGGCTGCCCCGTGTTTACTGCATCTTCCCTGGAACCGGAACACAGTCAGATTTTAAAGCCCTAACAAGTTATAAAACCCTTGGTCCTTCTCCTCCCTTCAGGAGGAAAGAGACAAGCCCTGCCTGATTGTCACATTGTCCTGTATCCCTATGAAAACACAATCACACATATTCACAGATTCATTTATGTAACAAATATTTCTTGAGCACTGGTTCTGCGCGAGGCCCTTCTAGACACAGAATTCAGCAATGAAAAAACAGACAAAGCCACAGTCAGACAAGGCAATCAGAATATAAACAAAAATTAAATAAATACTATGTAGGCAATAAGTACTATTGTGAAAAATAAAAGAAGGTAAAAGAATGGGAGTGCTTTTTCATAACAGGTGGGCAAGCTGAGCTTCTTTGGATAGGGAATTAAATATGAGGAGAAAGTAGAAAAAAGTGAGCTCTCTACATATCTGAGGCAGGAGCATTCCAGGGGAAAGAAGTTGCTGAGGCCCTCTGAGGGCGGAGAGAGCACGACTGGCATGTCTGAGGCACAGCCAGGCCTGTGTAAGCAGGGCTCACAGGGCAAAGAGGAGTGCAGTTGAGGATGAAGTCAGAGGTTGGCGGGAGAGGGACAGATCACATGTGACTATGTAGGCTGTTTTAGGACTTTGGAGAATCAGTGGGAATCAATGTGGAGTTTGACACAGAGGAGTGGCATTATCGGACTTATAATTTAACAGAATCAATCCGTTTTTTCCAGAATAGGTTGGAGTAGGGGAGTAAGGGCCAAGAAGGAAGCAGAGAAGTGATCTAGAAGGCTATTGAAATAATTTAGGGGAGAGAAAACCATGTTGGTCGAGGGCAATTCAGATGGAGGAAGTTAGAAATGGTTGAGTTCTGGATATATGCTGAAGGTAAAGTGCCCAAGAGTCATTGACAGAGGGGGTTTGGACAGAGAGAGAAGGTGAATGGTCAACTTAGAGTTGCTATGGAGACCATCTGTCAATCACCCTGCTGACCCAGGAATCTCTGACCCAACACCCCTGGCATCATGATATTCAGCCACTTAATGAATACTCCCTTGGAGAGAGGATTCACCACCTCAGACAACAGCTTTATCCAGTCCTTTAAAGTTCTTTCTTATACTCACTCAAAACCCATGTCCCTGTGTCTTTTTCTCACTGCTGCTAAAGCAATACAGGGCAGGTCTCCACCACCTCCCGTGGATAATCCTCCAGATTCCTGGCAGAGATGTGCCTAGCCTCTCCCTCGGTTCATATCCTCCATCGATGCTGTTTTCAGTCCCTCTGGACATGAACAAATCCCAGGAGGAAGCAGCTCTGGGTCTTCTACTGGGTAGAAGGACCAAGGACTGATTGTCCTCTGAGCTCCTTCTAGAACGTTATTCACAGATTTTGGTAAATTATTTATATTCAGACCATGAATCTACATTTGGCAAATGCACTTATCCCCATTCTTTTTTCCAGGGAGGGGGAATTAGAGAGTTAGCTTAGATCTCACTTCCTTTCCACTGAGAAGACCAAAGCAATGAGTAGAGAGATTCCTTAGACACCACCTCCACATCCCCACCTATCAGCGTCCATGTCCACACTCTCTGCCTTTCTGCCCATTATAGTAAATTAACTATCTGTGCTCTTATCTAAAACCAGATCCTCCACTTTTCTACTATACCCCACTCCTTCTCACATGTTCAAGAACACTGGCGCCCCTGAAAATTGGAGGGAACAATGGAATAGAACCAATATTTTTTTTAACAGAATTCAAGAACACTTTATAGAAATAAGGGAAAACCTAAATTTATGTAAGGGACAAGCATGTGTGTGGGAAAATTGAGAATGATCAACTCAGAGACATGCTTATGTAATTATTAGACTTTAAAGCCAAAGAAACAACACTCAAGGCTTCTAGGCACAATACCCATAATATAGACAAGAATTTGAAAATTATAGTGGCATCAGGATATTCAACAGCAACCTGCAAAGCAAGGCAAAAATGGAGCACTATTTTCAAGCAACCAAAATAAAGGAAATAAATTGTGAGCCAAGGACTTTATATGCAGCCAAGCCATCATTTAATTATCAAGGCTATAGAAAAACAAATTACATATGCAAAGAGTGAGAGAATTCTGTACACATGTGCCCTTCTTGGGTAACCTGCTAGAGGATGAATTCTATCCAATCAAGAGATGACTGGGGAAACTTTGGCAAAAGAATGATGGTGAGCATTGAGTGTATTTAAGTGTAGATCTAAAATTTAAACAAGGATCAGGGACAAGGGTGGAAAATAATTTGTAAATTTCATATGTTCTGACAAAGTAGAAACAATGCAAATTAAAATATGAGCTGAGTAGGAAGACGAAAGAGGAAAGTAGAAAAAGGTCATTGTTGCAGAAGGAATAGGAAAGAATCAAATGATACCGTTTAGAATTGAGAATTCAGATACTAAAAGGTTAAGTAGGAAAAAAGACAAATAAGGATAAGTAAAAGATATTGATGCAAAGGTAACTACCAGAGCAAAAATCTACACTGCTATAAATATGAAAGCAATTTTTTTAAAAAAATGAGCAAAGGAGACAGAGAGAGAAAGAAACAAAGTAAACACAACATAATACATAGACTAATTATAATATGAAATGATATAAGGAGTTGGCACCCAATATATTAGTCATATCAATGAATGTGAATGAGATTAACTTGCCTAGTAAAAGAAATAGATTTTCAAAACATCTTACAAAGCAAAACTCTGGTTTCTTCCATTTTCAGGAGAAACATTTAAAACAAAGTGATTCAAAGGCTAAAAAATAAAAGTAGATGGGAAAAGTTATTCCAGTTAAATAGAACAACTCTAAAGCCAGGGTAGCAAGCCTAATATTAGACAACGTGGAATTTAGGCCAAAAAGCATCAAACAAAACAAATAAAAACATATTACAATGCTAAAGCCACAATCTACAATAAAATATATCAACTATGAATATCTATGCACCAGGTTACACAGAAACCACTTATAGATAAAATAGAAATTACAGCAATGCAAGGAGAAATAGATAGAAACAACAGTGGTAAGAGAATTTTACAAACCACTCTCAGAACAAGAATGAATAAAAAATAAGTATGGATAGAGAAGACCTTAACAACATCAATGATAAATTAAGTTTCATAAATATATATCAAATGCTGCAGCGTTTAAAAAATAATATACTTTCTGCTCAAGTAGACATGAAACATTCACTAAAATTTATCATATATTATGTCACAAAGGAAACACAAGTAAGTTCCATAGTAGGAATATTACAAATAGAATTCTCTGATCACAATGAAATAAAAGTAGAAATTAAAAGCAAAATTTAAACATGCCTTTCCAACGATGGAGAAAAAGGGACTAACTTCACTCTCTCATCTAAAACAACAAAAAAATCTAAACAAAATATACGAAACAATGGTTTTCAAGATACCAGACATCAAGGCATGAAAGACAGTGATCCTCCAGAGTTGGGAAACGAATGAGAGGAGTTCTACAATTTCACCAGTTTAGTGCCTGGAGAAGTTTCCAGGCCCCAGTGCAGGGAGGGGGAACCCAGGCAGAGCTCAGTGTACTGAGAGTCTGAGGAGATCAAGGCAGCTGGAGTTCCTAGAAGAGAGGACTGGAGAGAGGAAAGCTGCAGAGGGTCCCCTTCAAGTATTCAGCAGAATACTGCTCAGCACATGCATGTGAGGGAAGCACCTGTCTTAGCCCCTTTGGGTTGCTATAACAAAATGCCACAGATTGGGTAGCTTATAAACCATAAAGATTTGTTTCTCACAGTTCTGGAGGCTGGAAGTCTGAGATCTGGGTGCCAGCATGGTCGGGTGAGGGCCCTCCTCCGGGTGGCAGACTTCTCACTGTATCCTCACATGGTGGAAGGGACTGGGGAGCTCCCCAGAGCCTCCTTTATAAGCCACTAATCCCATTTATGAGGGTTCCACCCTCATGACCTAAGCACCTCTCAAAGATCCCACCTACTAATACCATCACATTTAGGGGTTTGGATTTCAATATATGAATTTGAATCATTCACAAACATTCAGACCATAGCACTATCTAAAGCCAAAGGAAAAAACCTCTTGAAAGAATAAAAGGAAATACTGCCAGATATTCTCACAGGGCCAAGAATACTGTCTTATCCAACAAACTGAACTGGAAAACCTCATAATTCACGTAGAATGTGTAGAGTATTCAGAAGGATCTTGCCTCAGAAGTGGGGAAAGTAGGCCCAAACTAAACACTGCTATGGCTCTATCTAACAAATCTTTAAAGCAAAATCTAAAAGGATTTAACTGTTTCTGAGTAACTTCACTGCATCCCAGAACAAAGCTCAGGAATATTGTAGAAACACAAAAATATCCAATACCCAGTAAGCTAAAATTCATAATGTCTAGCCTCTAATAAAAAATTACCTAGCATGCCAAGAAGCAGAAAAATATAACCCATAATGAGGAGAAAAATCAATTAACTAAAAGCAAAAAGAACTGGACACAAATGTTAGAATTAGCAGACAAAAACATTAAAACAGTTATTATAACTATAATCTATATATTCAAAAAGTTATTATAGAGACACAGACGATACAAAAAAGATCCATACTGAACATCTAGAGAGCAAAACAACAATGCTTGACATAAAAAATACACTGGATGAGATTAACAGATTAGACATTGGAGAACAAAAGATTAGTGATTTTAAGACATAGCAGTAGAAACAATCTAAAATAAAATACACAGAGAAACACAAAAAAAAAATGAAAAGAGCATCAGTGAGCTGTAGGACAACTTCATGTTGCCTATTATACCTATAATTGGAGTCCCCAAAGAAGAGGATAGAAAGGAAGAGATCAAAAAAAATCTGAAGAAATATTGGCTTAAAATACTCAAAATATGATACAAATTATTAACTCACAGACTCAAGAAGGTCAACAAACCCCAAGCACAGGAAACACAAAGAAAACTACACCAAGCCAAATCATAATAACATTAATCAAAGCTAGTGATAAAGAGAAAATCTTAGAAGCAACCAGAGAAAAACACACCTTATATAAAGAGGAACAAAGACAAGGATGTTAGCAGATTTCTAATCAGAAATAATGCAAGCAAGAAGACTGTGAAGCAACATTTTTAAAGTATCAAAAGAAATAAATAGTCAACCTAGAATTCAGTATCCAGGGAAAGTATGTTTCAAAAACTAGTGCAAATAAAGAATTTTTTAGACATGCAGAAGCTGAAAGAATTCACGCCCTGCAGAACAACGCTATAAAATTAGTTAAAAGAAGTCTTTAGACAGAGGAAAGTGATACCAGATGGAAAAAAAACTACACATAGGAATGAAGAACATTGAAAATAGTAGCTATATGGATAAGAATATAAGATTGTTTCTAAAATCTTTAGATCTCTTTAAAAGATAGTTACATTTAGAGAAAAACATTGTAGTGTGGAGTTTATAATATATGTAAAAGTGATTTGTATGTCAGAGATAGCATAAAGGCTGCAAGGAGATAAATGAAAATATGTTATTATAAGGTTCTTATACTATATTAAGAAGTAGTATAAAATCATTTAAAGGTAGCTTGTGATAAGCCAATGACAAGTTAACTATAAATTCTAAAGCAACCACTAAAACAGTCAAACAAAGAGTTATGGATCATCAACCAACAAAGGAGAGAAAATGGAGTAAAAAAATTCAATTAATTAAAAAGAAAGCAAAAAAGAGGAAAATAAAAATCAAGAACATATAAGACAAATAGAAAACAGACTGCAAAATTATATACTTAAAACTAATCATATTAATAATCACATTACATGTAAATAGTCTAAACACATGAATAAAAAGGCAGAGGTTGTAAAGATGGATAAAAAAAGTAAACATCACTATTGTTGCCTACATGAAACTCACTTTAAATATAATGACACAAATAAATTAGGGTAAAGGAATGGGAAAAGATATACTGTGCTAAAACTAATGAAAAGAAAGCTAGAGTGGCCATATTACTATGAAACAAAGACTTCAGAACAAAGACTATTTCCAGGAATAAAGAATGTAATTTTATAATGATAAATGATAATCCATCAATTGAGAGGGCATAACAATCCCAAATGTCTATGTACCTAATAACAGAGTTTCAAAATACATGAAGTAAAAACTGATAAACAAATCCACAATTATGCTTGAAAGTTTTAACGCCTCTCTCTCAATAACTGATACAACAAATAGACAGAAAATCAGTAAAGATATAGGAACACTATCAACCAACTTGAACTAACTGACATTTATAAAATATGCCATCCAACAACAGCAGAATATGTATTCTTCTCAAGTGCACATGAAAAACTTTCCAAGATATTCTGTGCCATAAAACAAGTCTCAATACCTTCACAAGGACTTAACGTCATATAAAGTATGCTTTCAGAACACAATGGAATTAAATTAGAAATCAGAAACCTAAAAAAAATCACTGAACATTCCCATATATCTGGAAATTAAATAAGATATTTCTAAATGAGCCATGGATTAAAGAAGAAATCAAAAAGGAAATTGAAAAATATTTTGAACTGAATGAAAATGAGAGCAAAAAATTGTAAAAAATTGTGAGATGCTGCTCAAAGCATTATCCAAAGGGAAATTTATAGCACTAGACACTCAAATTAGAGAAAAATAGTCTCAAATCAATAAACTTCTAGCTAGACTAGTCAGAAAAAAATAGATAAAACACAAATTATCAGTATCAAAAATAACAGAGGTGATATCACTACAGAATCTGTGGATATTAAAAGGATAATAGGAGAATATTTTGAACAATTTTATGCTAAATAAACTTGACAATTTAGATGAAACGGGCAAATCTATCAAAAGACACAAATTTCCAAAACTTATGCAAGAAGAAATGGATAACCTGAATAGTCCTGTATCTATTTAAAAATTTAACTGATAATTAGAAATCTTTAAACAAAGAAAACTTTAGACCCAAATGGCTTCACTGGTGAATTCTACAAGACATTTAGGGAGGAAATAAGACTAATTCAACACCAACTTTTCCAGAAAATTAAAGATGAGGGAGTACTCCCCAACTCATTTTATGAGGCCAGCATTACTTTGATAAAACCAGGCAAGGATATAACAAGAAAAGAAAACTAAAGACCAATATCCATCATGAACATAGATGTAAAAGTTCTTAATAAAATTTTAGCAAATCTAATACAATAAAATATTAAAGGACATGTCATGAACAAGTGGGATTTATCCCAGGAATTCAAGGTTGGTTCAACATTTAAAATAATCAGTGTAATTTACCATATTACCAAAAAATAAAAACCATGTGATCATCTCTATGGATTCAGAAAAATAATTTGAAAAATCCAACATCCATTCCTCATAAAAAAAAAAAAAAAACTCTCAGGAAAGTAGTAATGGAAGGAAACTTCCCTCAATCTGACAAAAGAATATCTTTGGAAAACGTACAAATATCATCATTCTTAATAGTGAAAGACTAAATACTTTCCCTGGAAGAAGAGGAACAAGATAAGGAGGTTTGCTCTTACCATTTTTATTCATACTTATTGAAGATTCTAGTCAGAGCAATAAAGCAAGGAAAAGAAATAAAAAGCATCCAGATTATAAAGGAAAAAGTAAAAATGTCTTTATTTGCAGAAGACGATTGTCTATGTAGAAAATCCTATGAAATCCACAAAAAAGTTACCAAAACTAATGAGTGAATTTAGCAAGTTTGCATGATACAAGACAGTAGACAAAAATTAATTTCATTTCAGTATATTAGTAATGAATAATCAGGCATTGAAATTAAATAAATACCATTTACAATAGCATCACAAATGTGAATGACTTAGGAATAAATTTAACAAAGGATGTTCAAGACCTGTACACTGAAGCCTATAAATCATTGCTGAGAGAAATTAAAACAGATAAAAATAAATGAAGAGATATGCCATATTCATAATTTAGAAGACTCAAATGTTGTTAAGATGTGAATTCTCAAATTTACCATTAGATTCAATGCAAAACAAACCAAAATGTCAGCAAGGTATTTTGTAAAAATTAACAGAAGACCTTAAAATTTATATGGGAATCAAATGACCTAGAATAGCCAAAACATCTTTGAAAAAGAAGAACAAGTTTAGAAGATTAATGGTACCTGATTTCAAGACTTATTATAAAGTAACAGTAATCAAGACAGTGTGGCATTGCATAAACATAGGCAAAGAAATCAATGGAACAGAATAGAGAGTCTAGAAATAGGCTCACCTATAGATGGATAATTTACTTTTGACAAAGCTGCGATGACAATTCAGTGGGGAAAACGTAGTCTTTTCAACAAATGGTCCTGGAACAACTGGATATGCAAAACAATAATTTTCTATCCATACCTTGTACCATATACAAAAATTAACTTAAAATAGATTGTATACCTAAATGTAAAATCTAAAAGCATAAAACTTCTAAAGAAAATGTAGAAGAAAACATTTGCAACCTTGAGTTAGGCAAAGATTTTTCAGATATGATTCCAAAATCATGATCCATAAAGAACAGATTGATAAATTGGACTTCATCAAAATTATAAACTTCTGCTTTTCTTCATACTCTTAAGGGGATGAAAATATAGGCTACAGGCTGGGATAAAATGTTTATGAATTACATTTCTGACAAAGGACTTATATCCAGAATATATAAATACTCTGAAAACCTGATAAAAATTAACCGTACAAATCTATAAAATGGGCAAAAGATTTGAACAGACACTTCACCAAAGAAGACATAGGGATGTCAAGTAAGCACATAAACAGATACTAAATATCAGTAGTCATAGGGAAATACAAATTACAACCACAATGACATACTACTATATACCTTTAAGAATGGCTAAAATTTTAAAAAACTGATTACGTCAAGTGTTGGTGAGGGATGTGGAGGAACTGAAACTCTCATACTGCTCTTGGGAATGGAAAAGCCACAATCACTTTGGAAAATAGTTTGGCAGCTTCTTAAAACATACACATACCATATGATCCAATCATTTTACTCCTAGGTATTTATCCAAGAGAATGAAAGCATATGTCCCTGCAAATGTACGCTAATGTTCATAGCAGCTTTATTTGTATTAGCTAGAAACTGGAAACAACAAAAATGTTCATCATCAGCTGACAGATATTGATAAACACATTATTGTACATATATATGATAGAATTCTATTCCACAATAAGAAGAAATTAACCTTGAAATAATTATGCTGAGTGAAAGAAGCCAGACAAAAAAGTACATACTGTATGATTCCATTTATATAAAATTCTGTGAAATGCAAACTAACCTACAGTCACGAAGCACGTCAATGACTGCTTAAGGGGAATACAGAGCGAGAGAGAAAGACTACAAAGGACACAAAGAAGCTTGGGTTTCATTAATATATTCACTAACTTGATTGTGGTGATGGTGATGGTTTTCCTGGTGCTTATAAATGTCAGAAGTTATCAAATTGTGCACTTTAAATATGTGCAGCTTATTGTACGTCAATTATATCCCAATAAAGCTGTTAAGAAAAGACTTTCACATGAAAAAATATTTTTAAGATGCCTTCCTAATTGGAATTTTATTTATTTATTTATTTATTTATTTATTTATTTATTTATTTTGTGAGGAGATCAGCCCTGTGCTAACATCTGCCAAACCTCCTCTTTTTTTTTTTTTTTTTGCTGAGGAAGACTGGCCGTAGGCTAACATCTGTGCCCACCTTCCTCCACTTTATATGGGACGCCACCACAGCATGGCTTGCCAAGCAGTGCGTCGGTATGAGCCAGGGATCCAAACGCATTGCGCGCCCAGGATCCGAACCGGCAAACCCTGGGCCGCCGCAGTGGAGCACGCGCACTTAACCGCTTGCGCCACCGGGCCGGCCTCCTAATTGGAATTTTAAAACAACCTTTTATTAAACAATTCTTGGGTGATAATAAAACCGTGAGTAGGAATTAGAGAATTCTGAAAAAAAAAAGATAATCAAAACACTAAATATCTTGTCTATAAGAACATTTAAAGCAATAATCAGAGGAAAATTCATGGCCACAAAACATCTATCTCTCTCAAACAGGAAGAATGAAAATAATTTAATTTTTCACCTCAAAAAACAAAAGTACAAGAAAGAAAATAATAAATCCAAGTATATAAAGCTGAGATAGAGAAAGGAAAGTAGTAAATCTAAATAATAAATCAAAACCCCAAGAGTTTTTTGGGGAAATTAACAACATAGACAAAACAGTAGCTAATCTAATTCAGAAAAAATAAGAAAACATAAACATATATAATAAGAATTGACAATGAAGAAATAACCATTGATATGTAGGAAAGTTTTAAAAAATGTGACTACTTTCCATACATTACGCAAATAAATTGGGTGAAAGGAGTATGGGATTGAGTAACAGTTCACTGATTATACATTTTATATGGTTTGAAATTTAGAATCATGTTAATATTTTACACATTCAAAGAATAAAATTGAATCAACATGAGAGAGAAGATATTTACATCATCTCTAAGTATCTTCCAACAAATTACTTAATTACAAAAGAGAAAATACTAACTTTATAATGGAGAAATCTGGCTTATGACATCTTAATAGAGTGATCGACGCTAGCATCATCAACAATGGGACAAATCAACATCACGGCCCCCTGATGTATGTCACTGACAAGGACAAAAATCACAACAGTAGTGTTTCTGCCAAAAATGCACTAACGAATTTAATCCACAGGAGACACAAGCTAACCCAAATTGTGGGCATTCTAAAAAATAACTCTTCTGTAGTCTTTAAAAATGTCAATGTTATTCAATAGAAAGGAAGAGTGAGGAACTCGTTTCAGATTAAAGAGACATGACAACTAAATGCAAATGGCAATGCTGGATTGAATCCTGGACTGGAAAACATAATTGGTATAAAAGACACTATTTGAACAATAGAAGAAATTAGAATATAAACTGTTGATTAGATAATAGCATTGTATAGATGTTAACTTTCCTGATTGATAACCACCTCATGCTTATGTAAAAGAATCTCCTTATTCTTAGGAAATAATTATGAAGGAGTAAAGAGGTACAATGTAATGCAACTTAGTATCATATGACAGAGACAGAGAGAATGATAAAGCAAATGTGGCAAAATATTAACCATGAGTAGATGTGAGTAAGCATATATAGGAATTCATATACTGGTCTTGCAAATTTTCTATAAATTGGCAACTAAGATAAAAATAAATGTCAACAAATTGTATTTGCACCACCCCCATAATGGTCCTTATACCCAATATGTATCCCAATTTCTTTATTCCATAGCACTTCTTAAGCGCTAATATCAAACACTTATTTATTATGTTTATTATGAATTTCCCTCCATAAAAATATAAGCTCTCAGAGACAGGAATCTTCGCTATTTTGTACAATGAAGTAATCCTGAATTTCTAGAACTATACCTGGCAGTTAGTAGATGTAAAATAACCCCGAATGAATGAATAAATGTTATAATTGGATAAAATAGGCTCTAGAGTCAGAAGGCCTGTGTCCAAATCCTTGCTCTTAGTGTTACTAGATACAACATGGGCAAGTTTCTAAACTTCTCTGCAACTTAGTAAGTACTTCAAAGGGATGGGGGGTGGGGTGATGTCAGTAAAAATGGCAGAGTAAGGAACTCCAAAAGTCTGCTTCTCCACAAAAGCAGTGAATGAACTGGCAAAAACTGAGAATCAACTTTTCCAGAACTCTCAAATCTAATCAAAATCTTACAGCAAGCAGGAGAATGATTAATCATGAAAAAATAGATGGGTCTTGATAAAAGAGTATTGTGACATTTTAACTTACCCTGGTACCCTCCCACCCCCCATCCTCGCAGTGGCCTGAAGATAACAACTGGCATTCCTAGTATGTGCCTGGTGCCAGAGGGAGCAGAACAGACCTTATTCTCAAACAACTGTGGTTTTGTTTTGATGTGTCTGGTGGCTCCTTGAAGAACTGTCTCAAAGGGCTTGCCTTATTTCATCTAACTTAGAACATTCCCAAGGCTGAATGCTACTCAGGGAGAATTTGTTGAAAACATTTCAAGGCAAATGTATTAGCTGCTGCCTCCTGAGGCAAGGAATACCAGTTGGAGGAAATAACAGACTCACTTAAAAGTCTGGGAGGAAAGGCTGGGGAAAGATTTTGAGGAGAACAAGGATTTTGAAAAGCTGCCATATATTTCTGGGAAGCTAGAAGGCCATGCACATACCTAGGGCTGGCGCATGCTTAGAAAAGACCTGAGAAGGCCCTTAGCTCTTACCTCTGGCTGATCTCTAGGCTCTGCACAAGCAGGAAGTGAAGCCTAAGGCGGAGTTGTAAACCTTCCGGCTCAGGGTTGCATGCATGTCCCAACATGCACAGAGGCCGTCTGCAAAGACTGGGAGATTTTTTTTTTTTAGTTCCAAGTGTTCAAGGAAATTTCTGTTGAATCACTAACTGACCATTAATCTAACAGAACAGACTTTAATGACCACATGTGACAAAAGATGCAAACTTTATAAAACTAGTTCAGAAAAGTCACAAATCAAACAAGAGAAATTCAAAACACAAAACCACAATGAGATACCACTAAACACATACTAGGATGGCTATAAACTTTTTCTAAAGTGAAAATAACAAGTGTTAATGAGGATGTGGAGAACCTGGGACCCTCATATATTGCTGATAGGAATGTAAAATGATACATGAATCGTGGAAAGCTTTTGGCACTTCCTCAAAAAGTTAAACATACAGTGACCATATGACCCAGCAATTCCTCTCCTAGGTATATATCCAAGATAACTGAAAACATATGTTCAAACAAAAACATGTGCACACAAATATTTATGGCAGAATTACTCATAACAACAAAAAAGTGGAAACAATCCAAATCTTCATCAACACAAATGGATAAACAACACATGGTATATATGTGCAATGGAATATTATTTAGCTTTAAAAAGAATGAAGTACTGATACATGCTACGACATGAATTAACCTTGAAAACATTATGCTAAGTAAAAGAAGCCAGATACAAAAGGTCATATATTGTGTGATTCCATTTACATGAAATGTCCAGAATAGATAAATCCATCAAAACAAAAAGCTGATTAGAGCCAGCCCGGTGGCCTAGTGGTTAAGTTCAGCACGCGCCACTTCAGCAGCCCGGGTTCAGTTCCTGGGCACAGACCTATGCCACTGTCTATCAGTGGCCATGCTGTGGTGGTGGCTCATATACAAAATAGAGGAAGATTGGCTGCAGATGTCAGCTCAGGGCAAATCTTCCTCAGGAAAAAAAAAAGCTGACCAGTGGTTGCCGGAGACTAAGCGAAGGAAAGAATGGGGAGTGACTGCTTAATGTGTATGGGACTTCTTCTGGGGGTGATAAAATGTTCTGGAATTAGATGGTGGTAATGGTTGCACAACATTGTGAATGTACTAAAGGCCACTGAATTGTACACTTTAAAATGGTTAAAATGATGAACTTTATGTTATGTGAATTCTATGTCAATTTTTAAAAAAGGAATATGGGACACTCAAATATGATGATGCATTTTGAACTTTTCCGGACCAAGTCTCTCAAGGTAAGTGCCCAACAAATATTAACATGTGTTTCCTCCAATTAGCCTCTAAGACATTCTTCTCTTCTCATTGGTCAGGAACATTCTCGTCTGCTCAGCAACTCCCTCCCATTGGCTGGATCCTTGATACTGAGGCTCTGAGCAAGAACTTGGGTCCCCCAGGCCCTGCAGCAGGGGCAAGAAGAAGCAGGGAATACTGGCAAACCTTCCTTTAGGAGGCTTGGTCCCCACGAGCTGGCTGAGCCTGGCCAAGCATTTTTCTCTACTGAGAGGCCTTTGGTTGGTGGGAAAATGTCACAAGTTGTCCTTAGGAGGGTCTGATAATAGTTATCAGGTCTCAGACCAAGTGCCTTCTAGAAGGCACTTTCCTCTTGAGGTAAAGTGTAAGTGAGGACTCTGGACCACAGGTATCCTGTGATTCCACAGCCTGGTAAATATAAAGGGAAGGGCACTCCTCTCAGAGGCCAGGCCCTGGCTGACCTACATCCTGGAAGGCCAGGCTCACATCCCCTCCCTCACCCCGCCACCTTCCGCCACAGGTGGGACTCAACCCATTAAGGACCCCTTCCCACTCCACATGCTCCAGGCAGCCCCTCCTCCCACTCCTGCTGGGGAAGGCTGGCCTAGGACTGGTCCGAGGCTGTGGAACTTTCTGGAAGGCTCCTCCCCTCCCACACAGCCAGGGCGGGCAGAGGGAGGAGCTGGCCTCTGATTGGAGGAGGCCTGGCCGAGGGGGGGAAGGGTGATGGGCGTGGCCAACGGCAGGAGGAGAAGCCGTTGGCAGGCGGTTAACTTCCCAGAGTACTTTGCGCACTTTCTCATTTGCTGGGAGACGATGGCCCGAAGCTGACTAAGCTTAGTTGACAGACCGGCTTCCGGGCCCTGGCCCCGGCTCAGGGTTGCCCTGGATATAGGAAACCCCTGGGGCCCGCGATGAGGAGGGCGCGGCGCCCTCTCCCTCACCTCAGGTTGGTTGCGGATGCTGTGGCGGGAGCGCCCCGGGCCCCGTCCTGTCCTCGTGCCCCGCGGGGTGGCGCTCCCGTCCCGCCGGGCGAGGGGCCAGGTGGGGCCGCTGGAAGCCCCCGCGGTCTGCGCCTCACCCCCTCAGCCTCCTCCACGCCTGCCTCCGCCGGAACCCCGCCACCCCGGGCCACCCCTCGCTGCCCCCACGGGCCGGGCTCAGCGGACCCACGGCCACTGAACCGGGGTGCCCTCCCGATACCCCCCAGGGTGGGGGGCTGGCGAGGACCTCCTCCAGGGCGCCCCTCAGGTCTCCCCGCAGGCAGGGGCTGGGCGGTGGTGGAAGCCCCCTCGCCCTTCCTCGGGCCTCACCCTCGCGTCTCCCTTTCCCCCTTCACCTGTGTTTCGTCTGTGGCAGGATCCCATCCCCCATCCCGAGGAGGAGAGGCCCGAGTGCCCTGCAGGAGCCGGGACTCGGGAGCAGACTGCCCTGCGGAGCCGCCGCCCGCCAGGCTGCGCGCCTGTGGCCCCTCCAGGTTGGCCCTCCCCCGGGGTGTGCGGGCACGTTCCTCGTTGGCCTCCCTCTCCGTGTCGTTGTTCACCTGCCTTCCCGTGGCCGTGACTGGTGAAGGGTTGGGGTGGACGGAAGTCCAGACCTGGGTCAGAAGATGTCATTTGCAAGTCCTGGCTCTGCCATCTGGGTGACTGTGGCACATAGACTGACCCTTCGAGAGCATGTCCTGTCACCTGAAAGGTGACACAGTAATAACGTCTAATACAGAATGTTTGTGAGGGTGGGAGTGATTATGGGAATGTCTTTTGAAAGCAGACCGTGCTACAAATTACTGTGATTTTACCTCGTCGGCTGCCTTTCTGTGTGTCAGGTTTCTCCTGACGTCGTTTTACTGTCACAGGCTCGATTCCTTGCTCCTGATCATCAGTCAAGCCTTAAGGAAGAGCGTGGAAGCAGTCCATTTGTCCACACCGCCGACTTCTAGGAACCAGGAAGCCATCCTTCAGGAGTCCCCACCCCGGGGAAACCTTCCCCAGGCTCCTTCCTTCCCAGCCATTGCTGAGGAATTAGCTATCTGGGAAAGGATCTACTCGCAGGACTTGGGACTTTTGTTCCCTGCACCGGCCGTACCCCTTTGCCCCCTCAAGATGTCCAGTACTCTCCCTTCAGGGAGGAGATTTGAGCTTCAGGCAGCAGGAGAAAAGTCTGGCCCTCACAGGTCAGGCTTCCCTCAAAGGTCGAGGTTGATGTGATTGGTCCGTAGAGAGGGCTGGGCTGTGAGCGGGACTCCCACTGGAGGCTTCCTGTTCAGCAGAGAGGCTGGGTCCCCTCCCTTCAACACGCTTCTTTTCCCTTTTTGCTCTAGAGCTCAGTTCTGACACAAAGGCTTTTCCATTTACCATCAACATGGAAACTTGACTCTTCACATGAGTATATTCTCCCTCTTTCGTGCATTATCTTGTTCCTCAAAACTGCCCTCTCATGAAGGAGGCCTGTGGGGCTCCAGGGGCCTGGTCAGTCACCCAGGCCTCAGTAAAGCCCCTCAGACCTCAGGTCAAGTGGAAAAATTTAATAAAGGCTTCATGTCGTTCTCGACTGCTGGGACTTGTGATTGGTGTGCTGATTCAGAAGCAAAGACTTGGATAGAACCTTTGTTTTTTCCCTTTGCGCCTAAACCAGGTGATGGTGTTTGTGCCACAGGGAAATAGGCAATGAGGGGAGGGTGGGAGGGGTGTTATAAGAGGTGGCCCTGGCCCTCCCACCTCCCGCTTTGAATAGTGCTCATCACTGTTTTCAGGTAGGGGCGTGACACCAGTTGGTTACTGGACACCTGGCAGAGTTTTCCGTGAGCATTTACACTGTAATAGAGCAAGAACTAAAGGAACAAATTTATCCACCAGAATGGCAGGTCATTAGGAAGGATGTGGGAGGGAGGAATAGTGATTCATATTGAGATCCTGGAATTTTATTAGTTACTATTTTTATAACTTTGTTCTTCCAGCTCTTGAATGAGGATAAAGGGAGAATTATTAAGGAACAAATTGCTGGTGGGAGGGGGTCGTTGTCCTCATTAAAGTGTGAATCAGAAGCACAAATTCCCCTCATTGGCCTGTGCTGTGCACCTAGGAGGTGGTGGGCAACTTTCCTGGATCTCTCAATTGGTAGTGGGTTCTAGCAGAACACACAACATCCGCTTACTGGGGCCTCCGAGGGTGCCCAGTGCCTCTGCCCCTCCCCTTGTTTTCCCTGTGTGCCATGGAGACCAGAGCTATTTGGAAAGAGAAGAGGTATCCCTAAGACTCCCTGGCTGGGGCCCCGGCTCTGGTTTTCTACCGCAGTGGTGACTACAGCATATTCTGGGAGTTGTCTTCTGTAATGGCTCTGGGCTGTTCTAAGTGGGAATGGTGGAATCTACACACCTGGAGCCGCAAACACCAAGCACCGAGCTCACTGGGGCAGAGGGCGTGAGTTATTCACGTGTTCTCTTCTTTGGAGGACTTAGGAATTAAAAATATGGTATCATTTGTAATCAGAATAATACCGCTTGGCAGGGATATTGATGAGCAGAGGAGGGCTTCTTTGGAGACCTCTGATCTTTCCAGCCCTGAGACTTTGGGCCTAATATGCATAATCATTAATGTCCTGCAGTTTATAACAGTGCTATCATTCATCCATGTCATTAATCATGAATTGGTGACTTCTCAAATCCTATGGGTTATTTGTAGCTATCTAGAGCTCTGTAATTTACAAACACACAATAATCCTTGGAGGGAGACGATACCCTGGCCATTTTACAGATGAGGATAGTGAAACCGGGAAAAAGACTCGGCTCCCTTGAAGGAGGGGTATGCAGTGCTCTTGCCCTGTTGGGGCTACTATCTTGCTCCTCCCCTGCTTCCAACCCCCACACTTTAGAAAAACAGAAAAACAAACCTGGCCCTGGGAATTATTTACCACTCAGTTTCTCAGGACAGCATTTAAGGACCTTAGGAGCAGCCTTTTATTTCTCACCATGAGGCAGTGAGACAGGCACAGAGGAGTCACTATTTGCTCAGTGCATTCTCCATCCTTCCACTTTGTAATGTTTCATTCACTCTTTTAACCCTCACTGCTCCTGTGTTATGATTCCTCCCAGGAAATTCACTGAAATTCTAAGGTCCTTTGCTGCTCCTTAGATACCTTTGGGGCAACTCCAATTTTTGAGCTCCCAGCCTCCCTTCTAACTGGTTACGTGACCTGCAGCAAGTTATTTAACCTCTCTGTGTCTCAGTTTTCTCAGTGGTAAAATGGATGGTCTAACCCCGAGATCACAGGATGGGTGAGGGTTATGAGGAATAACATGAAGTATGTGAGATGCTTACCCGCGCTGTGCGGTAAATAACACGAGTTCCCTCTTCCCTGCTTGGACAGTCCTGTGTATTCTGTGAAGAGCTTTCCTGTTCATGGTGCCTCACAAGCAAAAAGGGAGAGTCCTGAGTCCTCCCTTCCCTAGCTGGTTTAAGGCCAACCAGTTTCCATAAAACTTTCTGAAAGGCTTCCACCCTTCTGTGCAACAGCCCTCCTCCCAGAGAGACTGGATATGGCAGATTAATGCACCCTGGAACAATCTGGAAGGTGTGGGGCTCATCATCTTCAATCATTTTCCACTCATTTAGTCTCCAGCCATCCCCTCAGGGAGACCTGGAAGAGACAAGTGGGTTTGATGGAAGGACTGTGCCCTGAAGCCTCCAGTACTCATAGAGAAGCTAGCCCTTTCTTCCTTCACTAGACCTTGAAATGCAGGGTAGACAAAACCATGAATTTACAACATGGCTTTCTTCCTACATGGGGTCAGGAGTCTTTGCCTTCCCACAGGGAAGAACTAAAGCCTCAATGCATATAGGTCAAACACTCAAATTCTGAAGAGGACCTCAACTCCTGGGTGCCCACTAGGTAGAGGGCTCACAAGGATACTGCAGGTGGAGCCCTACCCTAGGTCTCCGCTCCCTTGCCCGCTTCTAAATGTGTCCTCCCAACTGCTCTTCTGATTCTGCCCCTCACCGCTTCCCTACTCATCGCTGCCTGGACCCCTTTATACTGCCTTCTTTTTTGCTTAGCCCACGGTGGATGATGGTGTCTGACCCCTGTCCCAGCTGGCCTGGCACTGGAGGGCTGAGAGAGCCTCATGTCCACAGAGAATCCCTGGCGGAGCTGCCCTTCTCAGCCCCATCTCTCAACTCTCCAGGGTCCTAAATCCTTTTCACCTCTCCCAGGCCTGACTCTCCTCCTCCTTGTGTGGATATTTTCTTTCCTACCTCTGACTGTCTTCTCAGCCTCACTTCTTGCCTTCTTTCCTGCTGTGGCAGCCAGCCAGCACTGTAATGGCTGAGTGGTGGGGGCGTGGTGTGAAGGAAACTCCAGCTCTGGGGTCAGAAGATCTAAAGTTTGAGACCCACTTCTGCTCCATAAGCTCTTTAAGAACTTGGAAATAAACAAACAACTTTCATCCTCAGCTTGGAAAATCTGTAAAACGGGAAAGCAGTAATGCATAAATTGGAGTTTTTAGGTAAGGAATGGAAGGAATGATCATCTATGTGGAAGAATTTATTTAGAACAGTGAGATGCTGTACAATCTCTCTCACTCTGCTGCTGACTTTGTATAACTCAAATGTCTCCAGCTTTGTTTCTTCCCCATCATTCTGCAGGCAAGGCTGGATATAGGGAAGGAACCCCAGTTGATGCCCCATGGAATGAGATACTCTTGCCTGAACCCCCTCCATCTTGTTTTCTACCCCAAACCAAAGCTGGAGAGGGCTCAGGCAAGAGTATCTTGTCTTCTCATGCCTGGCAGAGGCCCGCATTTTCCATAAACCTCAGGGAGGATGGAAGGCCCTAGGGCTCAAGAGAAAAGTCCCAGCCTCTGCTTCCTAACAGGTCAAGGCTGAACTAACCCAAAGCTATTTGCAGGATTCCTCAGAAGGTGGAATCTCATCAGAACTCTTCAAAGTATGAAGATCAAGGAAGAATTGGGTGCCTTTACTTGATCACTGTTGAGGTCCTCCACACCTCCTCCCAGAACTCTGGGGTGACCCACAGTCATCTCCGTTTACCTTTAACATGGAAGCCAAGCCCTTCATGTGCATGGGTCACCCTATCCCCAGCAACATAACCTGTCACACCCCAGCTGTGCGGGTAAAGCAAGTGCGAAACATCAGCTTTGCTCAAGGGCCTGTCCAACGATGGCCACTCCAGCCAACCCCCTCTGACCTCCAGATGGAGTGAAATAGTTCTATAATATTCTTTCTTTGTTCAAGCTGGTACCAATGCGATGATTCAGAAGTAAAGACCAAACTGGAGCCAATTTTCATCTTCCCGCCTCAAGCAGGTGGATGGTGTTTGTGCTAGAGCAAACCTGGATATTAAGGAGAGGTAGAGACGGCTGGTCAGTGGGCTGCCCAGGCCCATCCCAGCACCCCTTGGGAAGTTCTCACCTCCTAACTCAAGTGGAGACCCTCTGGCTCACCCTCAGCCCTCTGGACAGAGCCAGGCTCTCACTGGGTGATTTACCTGGCACCTGGCAGAGTCTTCCCATGAGTATTTACATCCTAGAAGGGAAAAAGTCTGTTAACCCAAAGGAATAAAGGCAAACCAGTGAGAGGCTTTTGGTGGCAGCATTTGTGTCATTCCAGAGCCCTGGTTGTTAGATTTGGCCATAATGCCAGACCTGGAACAAAGGTGAAGGGTGAGCAGGGATTGGGGAACCAATGAGTCAGGAAACCCAGGGATGAGTCTGGAATTTTCCAGATCCTTATATCTGCTACTGGGACTGTGGATCTCAGAACATAAAGGAGCTCAGGGGCTACAGAAGCTAACACGTGCTTTCTGCCTCTTTCCTGCCTCCTTCCTTCTCTCAATGACATGGAGACTAGGGCTGAATCAGCAATGGAGCAGCACCACCCCTCCCCTACCCCGAGATGTTCCCAGCCAGGGCCTTGGCTCTGTACCTAGTTTCCTAGCACTATTTTGGCCACAGCAGTCTCTGAGAGCTGCTTTCTGTCTGGGCTCTGGATTTCTTGTGAAGGCAGGAATGATGGCTCTGCAAGGGCCCAGCGGGATACGGAGCCATAACCATCAGGCCTTGGTCTGGTTGGAGCACAGGGAGCCACTCCCCACCTGGGGTGAATTCTGAAATTCATCATGCACGATCTTGCTGGTAATAAGATTAATAACAGTTTTCATGGATATTGAACAGGGGATTCTAATACTCATCTAGGGAGGCTAGAGTGGATGATCTCTGATGGCTTTGCCAGCCCTGAGATTCTATGAGCCTGAAATACCTAATATTATCACTAATATGCTACAATTTATCATAATGTTTTCAATGATGCATATCATTAATAATAATGACTGTTATCACTCTGCCTTTTCCCATCTGATGTGTGATCTATATAACTACACGGTACTCCTCAGGCATACTTACCAAAGTCGATATTTATCATCAATACTTTACTGGAAAGGGAACTGAGGCCAAGAAATAGGCTCTGAATCCAGCTCCTCCCGCCAAACGGCCCCTCACCCCTAGGAGCAACTGTGCCTGCCTTGGGTTGCTCAGGACCCCCCAGTTCTCTACAACTGCCCCTCTTCTAGGCCTGCTTTGTTCTCTCCAACCCATCTCCTACCCCACTTCAAAAGCTCCTGGGGCAGCTAGAGTTGCCTCCTTCCATCCCTGCTCATCCAGGTACAGGATTCCAGTTCTGATTGGGCAACTGTGTGACCCAAAGCCAGTCACTTGGCCACGCCATGTCCCTTTGGAACTTAAAATCTAGTGAATTCTTCCAGCCAGAGGTACCACCTTGGGCTTCCGGCCCTGACCAATCCATCCGTCCGTCTCCTCCTGGATAGTAGGTTCCCCAAAGCTATACATTATCTTGAAATGAGTGAAAACAGACCCATCATTGTAAAACCAGAGATCTAGAAACAAGCTTATGTCCCTGCCCCTCAGGCGAACGTGTGAGGCCCTCAAGGGCATGCATAGTGTCCTTCACTTTTATTTTGATTTCCCTCGATACAGGGCACATAGTAGGTCAGCAAATGTGTGCTGAATGCGTGCAGCACTAACTTCTCCACCTCTCTCACTTTTTCTCCTAGGCTCCAGCTTCTAAAATTCAAAGTTTACATTTGAAGTGAGGAGGCCTTTGACATGAAACCCAGAAAACTCTTGTTTTCTATTTGCTTCTGCAGCTCCATAGGTAACTTCAGTGAAAATCAATTTACTGAGTGTTTACCCAACTCTGCCACTCACTAGCTGTGTGACCTTGGGCAAGTCATTTAACCTCTCTCTACCTTAGCTTCCCCAATGGGGAAGCTGTGTTGTTTTGATGATAAATTGAGATAATCTATATAAAGCTTTTAGAACAGTGCACACACATAGGGAACTCTCAATGAATGTCAGCTACTATCCCAATTTAATTTTGCAGTTCAATATCCACTTGGAAAATGCCAACTTTGTGTCAACCTAATGAAGGGATAAGAACTTTACCATAATTAGTCTGGGTAGGTAAGGCAACCAGCCCATCCTTGGTAGACAGGCAGAATTGTATCCTTGAGAGATCCCCAAAGGAATGGGTAGAAAGAGTGTGACAAGGAATCTAGGAGGGGAACATTCCAGATTACTGTGTGTAACTGATGACGTAAATCCCTTCTTCTTAGCAACATTCCTTCTCAAATGGTTAACAAGATACTTGCTTGTTACCAGGACATGCTGAGTCAGTGATGGAGGGGACAGGTGTGGGGCTCTGAGGGTTTTCTTCATGAGAGAGTGGGAACAGTGTCAGGAAGCTAACAGTGGTAACCACGGTTTGGGGGACAGGTGACATCTTGGATATAGCATAGGGGATTCAAAGGAAAGAAAACTCACTCTTGCAAAGTATGTAAATGCTAGAGTCGCTGCTGAGTATGCCAGGGAGCACTGATGAACACATGTTACAGAGGAGGTGGCAAAAGAAGAGGGGGCGTGCTCATCGTCACCAACCAGATGGGCAGCTGGATGGAGGGGCCCAGGGCCGTGGGAGGCTGGGCAGTGGGCTGAGTGGCTGTGGACTGGATGGGTTTGGGAATCCCATGGAGATGGGTGAAATTCCAGATTCACCCCCTCATCAGTAGGGAACAAAGCGGGTTAACTGCAGGATGCGTTAACATCTCGGAAAGAGACTAGATAATGAGATCTTCCTTGTCCCAGCCCCAGAGAGACTCCAGTGCAAGATGGTGGAGGAGGATACTGGCTCTGATTCGCCACGAGCACATTCAGCTGTTTGGTGAAGGGGACCAGAAGATCAATTATCCCAAAAAGAATAGAAAAATAACCAGGCAAGAGCCTGCGATCAGGGCCTATGTCACCAGAGTCAGCGAGCAGAAGAAAGACGCCAAATGTCTGACGAGGACCCGGGGCCAGATTGTGGCGCCTGTCAGGAGAGGCTAAATGGCTGTGATGGGGCTCACAGGGCAGCTTCAGAGGGAAAGGCCAGCTCACCTCTTTGGTCTGTCAGGAAGCATATCAGTTTCCCTCTACTAGAGGCTGCAGGCAAGGGAAGGTCATGAGCCTTGTTGTGAACATCGACTGGCTGTGAGGGGGGAAACTTAAATAACCGAAGCTGAGAAACTAAGATCTTTGGTTTAAAGGCTGAAAGTACAAATAGATATTTTTAAACTGTGAAGGAGGCACTGTTGCTTTTAGATGTCGGGAGAGCAACCTGGATGGTCTGATTCTATTAGGCAAAGGCAGGAACCCCAGGTATTTACCTGTGAGATGCCTTTTTATCACAACAAATTCTTCCTGCTGCCAACCACGTCACATAGAACTTTGCTGGGTTTGGGAATCTAGGTGCGATATTTAAAACCGTGTGTTCAGGTTTTGGTTGCTGCCTGACGACAGTCTTTTTTTTAATGTGTGTCTATTTTACCAGCAGCAGTTTGGAGAAACCCCAATGGCTGCAAGAACAAAGGAAACCCCATGTGGCTTGCTGAAGCCCTGAGACCTTCACTGCAGACACTCCGAGAACAGAGGACAGAAGACACAGAAGCACTCAGGCTGTACTTATGAGAAATCAATATCCACAGACTCTGGGA
This sequence comes from Diceros bicornis minor, assembly GCF_020826845.1. Lineage (NCBI taxonomy): Eukaryota > Metazoa > Chordata > Mammalia > Perissodactyla > Rhinocerotidae > Diceros > Diceros bicornis. The sequence goes on along the minus strand of NC_080753.1, from coordinate 24,916,650 downwards.
GAAAAGTTAGTACTCAGTTTGAAAGCGGAACATCTGAGACAGTGACTTTTCTCTTACCTGGCTGGAAATTATGTCCCTTAAAAAAAGTGTGTCTAAGTTCTTTTGGACTTTCAACACTGTAATGATGGCAAAATGAAAACCATCTCCTTCGAGGGGAACCTGAGAGATGTGTCATTATCAAGAACTTGGGGGAAGGAGGTTGAACTCCGCCAGAAAGCTTAATAATTCAGCAGGGCTCAGAGTGTATCAGCGGCCTCTACTCTGCGGAAGATCAGAGAGCTGAAGGCTTCTCTCCGTCAGGAAAGAGGATCTGGGTGGGAAGAGCCTCTCCTGTTAGGGACAAGAGTTTTCGAATAGGAAGAGGTGGGAAGATGAGTTTGGTCATTGGAGTGAGCTGCTGTGAGGCTTTTTGTCTTAAGAGGAAGAAGTTACAGGCTTTCAGGGCACAGGGCACCAGACGAGGCTGGAGGTGGAAGGCTATGATACAAGGGACCTCCTCCAGGTCCCCAGGCTTGGAGAAGGGGTGATCACAAGGGCAATCTGGGCAGCACTGTCTGAAGCCTGGGAGAATCTTCCTGGCCAGGGGAGGGAATGTGTTACAAGCCAAGAAGGGCCAGAAAGGCCAGTGTGAGCTCAGAAGAAACCACTTAACCAAAGGGCCCTTGCCTGGAGTCAACACTCTTGAGAATTTTACCAGCCCTTGAGGCCAAACCAAGAGCTTCCAGATCAGGCTGTAAATTTAAGTACTTCAGTCAGTGTAAAATACAATCTATAACCCATTGAAGGGTGGAAGAAAGGGTAGGAAAGGCAGCGAGCGTGACGTTACGGAAAGAGCTAAGGCTTTGCAGCCAGACTCATTGTGTGACCTTGGGCAAGTTACTTAACCCCTCTGAGCCTTGCTCCCTTCATTTTTAAAATCAACATAATGATATCTACCTTGAGAGGCTGCAGCAAGGATTCAGTGAGGAAAGCATGTGAAGCACCAGTACAGTACCTGGAAACTGAAAGTGCTCAATAATTGTCAGTTTCCTTCCCCTTCCAAAGGCTGAGCTTGCGCAAGTCAATCATTGTTCTTTGCAGCTGCACTGTCCAATACAGCGGCGAGTACTAGCCACGGGCGGCTCTTCGCACTCTAAAGGTGACTAGTCTGAACTGAGACGCACTGTGAGTGTAAAACACACACCAGATCTTAAAACTTTGTACAAAAAAATGTTAAATGTCTTATCAGTAATTTTATAGTGATTACCTGTGGAAATGATAATATTTTAGATGTATTAGGTTAGTTTTAAAATGACAGCATGGCTCACACTGTATTCCTACTGAACAGTGCTGATCTGGACGTTAGATGAAGATAGGGGTGGGAAGCTGTGTTCCAGAAGCTCATTTGTTTCTGTACTTTGCGTTTGTGCTTTGGTTTGTTGTCCTGCCTCCCTAGTAACAGACCCTTTTGAAAACGTGCCGTTCAAGGCGCAACCAAAATGGGTGGAAGGTACCCGTGCGCCCCTAGTGGCTGAGTGTGGTGGTGGCCACACTCCAGGAAAAAAAAGGCAGTGCTGGTAGATGAGAAAATTGACGTATCAGGGGGGACATCAGGGTCGCTGGGCATGAACTATTCCTTCTTAGCCTGGAGCTTCATTCTAGATCCCTCTACTGATCTTGACTCCAGGAGGATGGCCCCGTTCTCTCTTATTTCAGAAGGCTCCCATCTTATACATGAACTTGGCAGGAAATAGGCTCCCCGCAGGCAGTAGCAAACACAGGTGCACAGGAAAATGCCACTTGAAAGCCACCTTCAGAAAACCACAGAGTTTCCAGAGAAATGAACAGCAGACATTCATAGACACGAGAATGTTCTTTTTTTCTCTCCCAAGAAGTGTGATTGGTTGTTGTTTTTAAAACTGTACATTTTACTGTACATTTTTTTTTTTTTGCAAAGGAGAAGATTGGCATTTATATTCTGACCACAGGGATGTTGTCTTCCAAAACTCCACATCAGAAACATGACAAACACAAGCGCAAGTACATATCATGTCATGACAGAGCTCAGGGCCACTGACAAGAACAGACAGCTGGTTCCTCCCCTTCCGATGTCCACCATTTTCCCTCTGGGTGTCTGAACCCAAAGGCGAAAAGAAAGGTGGTACTGGGGGTCACTTCCTCAATGGCTACATTTAGAAAGGCTGAGTGAGAAAGGTGCAGAGAGACAATGGAGAGGAGGGAAATGGAGGCGGGAGAGAGGAGGGTAGGAAAGACTTGCTTTCCAGTCAGCCAGTTCTATGGGCACAGCCATGACGGGGGAAGGCGTGTGCTCTGACGCTGGGACTGGCCTGGAAAATTAACTTGTGTTCTCAGGAACATACTGGCCTGGTCAGTTAATGACCTTGTCAAGACCAGAAAGGGACTGGGGAAGGCAAATGGTCACAGGAAGAAAAAGAATGAAGACGGGAAGGTGGAGGGAAGATGAGGAGAGGGAGACAGAAGGGAGGAGGGGAAGAAGGATGAAGTTATGGGATTTGGAGGCTCCTGGGCTGGAGCCAGAAGGCAATCCTGCATAGACAGTTCCTCACCCTCTCCTTGTGTGTTCCCGGTGGGGTGGGGGGCCACCAGCTCAGCTCCAGGTCTGAACCCATCAGAACTTTTCAGCCCAAAGTGGACTCACCTGTATGCTTTGTATGCTGTGTGGTTGGCAAGTGGAAGGAGGGAGAAGAGCGAGAGAGGTTAGGGATATGTGGAGGAGCTTGAGAGAGGAAAGAATGAGCTGGGGAGATTGAGGGAGAGGTAATGCGTTGGCAATGAGGAGAGACCTGGAACAGAGGAGACCAGGAGAGACAGAGATGTAGGGGACAGTCCTTCAGATGCTTCTAAAGCAATTTCTTCCTCCCGCATCCCCTCTGCCCCATCTCAACACTGTCTGGAGTGCAGAGGTTAATCCCTAGATGGAAAGGAGCCCATGTGCCCCTCCCATCGCCATCTTGTCGTCTCCGTGGATGGATCCTCCTCATGAATGGCATCCGTGGAAGGCATTCCCCACGTCCCACCCTGAGCAAGTTTCTTCAGGAACAAACAAGGGACAGATTTTGGACCCAGAAATGCCCTAGCCAGGGTGAAGACAGTGTAACAGATCCCAACCACCACCCCCAGGAGGTAGGCAACCTTGACACCAGCCTTGACTTTGTCACTAACTCACTGTGTGACCTTGGGCAAGTCCCTTATACTCTGAGGGGAAGGGGAGAGAGGGTTAAAGATGAGATGATGGCAAACACCTCTTCAAGCTTTAAAACTCTACGATTCTAGATTCAGCTTTCCCCCTCCAAAGCCTCTAGAACTTTCCATCTGTGTCCTGTAGGAAGGACAAGGACTGCTCTACAGCCTGTGCTCCTGGTACTGCTGAGCTGGAAACCATAACATTTAGAGTCATGGAGAGTTCATTAGTGCTTAGAATTGGAAGGGAATCGGAGACCTGGTACAATCCCAGGATTCTGCAAATTAGGAGACTGAGGTCCAAAGACAGAAAGGGCCTTGCCCAGTGTGTTTAGATGGTTATTCGGTGGTGGTTCTGGAACCCAAACCCAGAACCCAGAGCTTTGGACTCCAAGTCCAGTGCTCCTTCAGCCACCCCACTCTGCTTTCCTTAAGAGAAGCTCTCTTGACCTACCACATGCTCACGGAGACGTTCTGTCCCAGCTTCCCAATAAAAGAGGCAAAAATCCCAAAGGAACTCCAAAAGTTAACATCCCTTATGCCCTTATGCCTCATAAAGCCCTTCTCCCTCTCTCACACATAAGGAGTCCTGGAATTTACCCTTCTGGTTTTAGCTGATGTGACGGGTATGTACGGGGTGTCATGTTTGAGAAGCAAAGGGAGCAGGGTCAGGTATGGGGGGTCACTCATGTCTCCCAAGTGTGGGGACGCTTGGGAATACTGAGGGGTCTGGGCAGAGGACTCCACAGTCTCCCCCCAAACAAGTGTGGAGCCAGAATCATTCCCTTCTTTTGTCGATTGACCACGATCGCTTGCTTCCAGGGCGGCTGGGCCCCTGCTTCCATATGCAGAGTAAACTCTCCATTATCTATGTGAATGAAGAGGAGGAGTTTGGGAAATGGAAAAAAAAATTAAGAAATAGAAACAACACTGGAACCTTCAGCAATCCAAAGCCGCTTGCTTATACGCTACGTTTGTGATTAGAAAGGCGGGAGGGCCACCCTTTCAAACACTCGGGGCTCAGTCAGACATTTTAGCGATAGAGTCCACTTTCCCTGAGCACACCCCGCTGGGTGGTGGGGGACAGGCCTGGGAAGGGGGCGTGGATGATGGGCAGGGGAGGCCGTTGACAGAGAGAAGAAACTGCCCTGGATGTAAACATCACCATGGAAACTCCACAAAGACTCCCATCAAGATTCTTTCCCCTTCTTCCACCCTGCAAGTGGGGAGGGAGGACACCCACCCCCAGGCCTACACCGTGCTCTCCATCACCCACTCGGAGCTGCCAAAAGTCCCCCGGGCCCCCACCAGGTCACTCTCCTCAAAGGGCAAGAGCATGCCGTTGACAGAGAGGCTGCGTTTTGTCCAGATGTTCGAGACCCTCCGAGGGGGGCTGTAGCCACCTGAGGCGACCACTTCCGCTGCCGCAGCTGCAGCCGCAAAGTCCCCCATGTCAAAGGAGTGGCTGCGTTTGGCCTTGCCCTCCAAGGGCAAGGGGAGCAGGTTCCTGGCCCGGGCCGTGGGTGGCCCCAGCAGTGGCTCTCGGTCCGAGTGGTGGCCCCTGGCCGATGTCCCAGACCCTCTCCCGCCTGGAGTCCTGGAGTCCAGCAGCTCCTCCTTTCTCTGACTCTTGAGGTCCAGGGAGGCAAAGGCCCCCATCAGGCGGTCAAGGTTGGGCTTGGGGCGGGGGACAGGGGGCGGGAGCCTCCAGGGGCCATGTCCCAGTCCCGCGGCCTCCCCGCTGCCCAGGGAGCTGGAGGAAGAGGAGTCGCTGCCTCGGGCCAGGCTGGCACTGAACTGGACCAGCTCGTTGCGCACCACCACCTTGGGCGGCCCCTGTACGGGGGCCCCACTGGGTGTGCTGCCCAGAGCAGGCAGCTGGGCCCCGTTGGTCTGCGAGTGCACGTTGCTGACCGCAGGGGTGGCCGCCATCTTGCCGGGGGCCTCCTGATTGCAGACCTTGTAGCGCACCATGAGGATGACGATGAAGACCAGCAGCGTTGCCACGATGATGCCACCGATGACCAGGATCATGGTGCCGCCCAGGAGCTGGCTGTGCATCGACTGGCACTGTGGGTAGTCGGCCTTGGTGAAGAACTGGGCACAGCCCACGATGTTGGTGGCCGTGAGCGTCGTGGCAGTGTCGTCCCACATGGCCAGCACGCACAGGTCGTAGCCAGTCCCTGACACCAGGTTGTTGACCACGAAGGCCTTGTTGGAAGCTGGGATCATCCTGGGGTGGTGGGGGTAGACGTAGAGGAGGGTGGGTGGTGAGGGACAGCAAGGTGATGGGGGGACAGAGGCAGAAATAGAAAGAGAGAGAGCGACAGAGACAGGAGATGGAGAGGTGGAGGGGGAGAGAGACAGACAGACACAGGGACACAGAGAGAATGAGGCAGAGCAGAGAGAGAGTGACAAGTGAAGAGACAGGAAAAGGGAGAGATAGAGAGACGGAGAGGAGGAGAGACAGACAGGCAGAAGGCATAGGAAATAGTGAAGGAGTCAGAGAGATGTGAGGACAGGGACCCAGGTAGGAGAACAGAGACAGGTTGGGGTGAAAAAGGAGGTGAGAGGGAAAGAGTCAGGGGTAGCAGTGTTGTCAGAGAGACGTGCACAGACAGAGACAGCAGCGATCGTGCGCCCAGAAGACGTGCAAATAAATGGAGGATGAGGATGCGGACGAAGAGGATGAGAACAGAGACAATCGGAAGTGGAGACAGTGGAAAGCGGTTTGGAGATGAAGGTACAGAGAAGAGAGGAGAGGACCTCAGGCAGAGATGAGAAAAGAGACACAGGAGGGGCCGGGGGTGGGGACAGGAGAGGCAGAGAGGTTAAGGGCTGAAGAAGCAGAGATTATACAAAGGGACACCCCCAACCCCCTTCTGCCACGTCTGCCACAAATATTCCCTCAGGCTCTGGGAGATGGGGGTGAGAGTCAGGTCAGCCTGGGGCCGCTCCAGCACCCCCGCAGGGTCAGTCCCCGCCTCGCTGTGTCCTCAGAGATTCGTCAACACTGACGGAGGCCCCGTCTGGGCCTGCACTGTGCCCAGTCACACAAGGCTCTGTCCTTCCTGTCCTCAGGAGCCAACGCCATCCTCCGGCCGTTTCGTGCCTGGAGGGGGAGCACGTCTGCTGCTGCACAGCCCTGGGAGGGGGGCGTTCAAGCAGAGGAGAACTGGAGGTGGGAGGTGGTGTTGCTCAGAGGTGGAGGGGACAGTGCAATGTTGACAGCTGGAGGGCGATTCAAACCCTGATCTCTAAGGCCCTCGTCCGGTATCACGCCCTCCAGAGTCTCCAGAGACCACGCCTGTGTCACCCCGTAAACACTCCTGCAGAACATTCACCTGGGCCTGAAGGTGTTGCACCTCTCTGCAGCCTTTCCCCTCACCCCCGACTCCCAAGGAGCCCTCTGTCCTCCCGTCTCCTGTCCCCTAGTACTCAAGGGCTCCATCAGCGCCCGTCAACCTCTCAAACCCGGAGCCAGGCAGTTAATTGAGATCTCAAATATGAAATACCGGAGCCTGAAAACCCACCTGGGAGCTGCCCACGGAGGATGGGAGCTGACAGGAGATATTGACGACCCGTCAGTGGGCAGCCCTGGAGGTTGCTCCTCCCTCCCTCCATCCGCCTGTTCTGTGGATGGGGAAGCCACAGGGGAGGAACTTTTGTCCTCTGCCCCACCCCCACCCCACAGCGACAGTGCTGGGGGCGGAGAGAGGCCGGTGGAGGCCGGGGGCTTGCAGGCCAGCGCTTTAGATCTCTCCCTTTCACCTGAGCATCATGGCAATCCTGCGAGGGCAGGGATTAGTGCCCTCATGTCACAGATCAGGAACGGCCAAGACTCAGACAGCCTGAGTGATTCTCCTGAAGTCACACAGCTGGGACTGTCGAGACTTAACACCAGCTTCCAGGTCCACAGTCTGGGCTTGTTTCTTACCACAAATGTGGGATGTTTATCCTCCTCTCAGAGAGAACTCCCCCCTGGCCTGTGGCAGGTCGGCCACCGCTTCCCTGGAGCAAGCCCACAGCCTGCGAGGCTCACACTCCACCAGCAGGATCTCTGGTCTGTGGCAGATCCTGAGGAGCCCCGGGTGGCCAGTGCTACCAGGGCCGCTTCCTTCCCCTCAGGGCTAGTGATGTGCGTTGGAGGGGCAGGAGCCGTGCACATGCAGAATGGTGACAATAGCAGAGCAAACACCAGGTGCCAACTCTGTGCTCTGTTTTAAGTGCCTTATGTCTGTCAACTCACTTAGTCCTGAAGCAACTCTCTGCGGTAGCCACTCTCAAGATCCCCTCTCTGTGGATGGGGAAACAGGTGCAGAGGTATCAAGTGAGCAGATACAACATGGCAGAGCTGGGGTTCAAACCCAGGCATCCAGCTCCTGTCCGCTCTGGACCGCTGTCCCCATCACCCCGCTGGGGCCTGAGCATGTAAGAGCACATCTGTTGAGGAGGGGATGGGCTGGCTGTTTACTGAACACCTGTTATGTGACAAGGTTTCCACGTTCAATAGTGCGTGTAAGCTTCACAACAATCCCAGGACACGGGAGATGGACCACAAGGCTGGAGATTATCTCAATGTTTAGCCATCTCATCCTGGGAAGCAGACTCTACTCTTACAACCATACCAATAATGACAATAATAAGGAAGAAGAAGCCTAGCTGAGATGGAGGGCTTACTCTGTGCCAGGCACCCTTCTGAGATCTTTGAGGGGATTAATACTCATAACAGTTGTGGAGAGGTTGTTACTATTACTGTCATCTCCATTTTGCAGATAAGAACTCGAGGCACAGAGAGGTTAAGCTGCCTGCCTAAGGGTGCCCAGCTAGTAAGTGGCAGATCCGGGATCCAAACCAGGCAGTTTGGCCACAGAGCCTCCACTCCTGACCACTGTGCCACACTGCCTCTCAGCCTCTGCCCAGTTTTCCTGCCCCTCGGGGTGACTTTGGGGGTGACTCTGCCTGGCCTCGCTCCCTCCCCATTGCTTCCCAAGTCAGGGAAAATCACGATGCGGTGAAGCTGCAATTGGGCTCTGCTGCTAACGGGGGTGCGGTGGGGCGAGGCTGATCCTTGGCAGGCCGCTGGCTCCAGGGAGGAAGGGTCAGGCTCAGAAAAGCTTCACACCATAACTGGCCCATTGGAAACAGGGCCAGAAGAAGGGCCTGCTTCTCAGAGCAGGAAAGAGGCTCCTGGTTCCTCTGCTGTGGTGTGTGTGCGTGCGTGTGTGTATGGTTGAAGGGATTTACAGGAGAGCCAGAGCCAGCTGGCTCAAAACTGCCTTGGCAGTCAAGTTTGCCTTTGCCAATAACAATAATAACTGAGCGCTAATCTTGCGCAGGGACGTTTACGTGCATTATCTCATTTAACCTCCTGACAACTTCCGGTAGAAGTTATGATCATGCCCATTTAGGGAAGGAGGAAGCTAGGCAGTTTTCTCTTTCTCTTGGGGGAGTGGTGGAGCTGAAACCAGATCTGGATCCGCTGGGACTCAGAGCCCACACGCTTAATCAGAAGCGAGACTGCCCCCCCAACCCAGGCAGCTGCAAGGACGAACTGCCCGAGAACGTCATGTGAAATGGGCACTATTCCAACTCCAGTGACAGAACCACACTCATATCCGGTCCGTGTGGCCCTGTCCTCGTTCTCCCCGACACAACCAACCACGGATCCTCCTAGATCTGGGGGGCCTGGATCCCCCCTTCCTTCCTACCCACATCCCACCGGCACTCTGGCTGGTAGGTTCCACCTTCTGAACTCCTCCCTGCCTTCCATCCCCACACTCACGCTTTGGCTTAGGCCTCGCCATCTCTGGTCTGGATGAATGCAGCAGCCTCCCTGCCTCTGGTCGTGCTCCTTAAAGACCGTGCTCAGCACTGCCATCTCCAGAGTGCTCCATCTAAAACACAACTCTGGCCGTGCCCCTCACCCACTGAAACACTCTTCAAGGGCTGGCCGTGACCTGCAAGGGACAGTCCAAGCCGCTGAGCTGGGCTCCCAAACCAGGCTTCCCACCACATTCTTGTCCTTCCACCCACACACCCTCTAACTTTAGCCACATAAAGACCTGGGAATGAGTTGAGTTCTTCAGGGGTAGAAGACACAGTAACACAGGGATAATTAAAGACTTCACTTACAAGGGGGTGGAGAAGGGATGGGGGACCACAAGGGAATGTGCAATAAGCCGGGATTGGTAGCAGCCAAGCTGTCACCCTCTCTAGGTCTGAGTATACCAGAGGAGGTCTCCAGACCCATGAAGGAGAGGGAATCATGCAGGTCAGCGCTACTTAGAATGTGGCCCACAGGTGAGTGCTGGTCCATAATCTGTTCCTGGTCCAGGATCAGACAGTACAGAAATTGAGAGTAAGCATTAAGAAAGTTTTATAGTGGGGTCAGCCCCGTGGCATAGTAGTTAAGTTTGTGCGCTCTGCTTCGGCAGCCCGGGGTTCACGGGTTCGGATCCCAGGTGTGGACCTACTCACCACTTATCAAGCCATGCTGTGGTAGTGTCCCGCAGACAGAAAATAGAGGAAGATTGGCACAGATGTTAGCTCAGGGACAATCTTCCTCAAGCAAAAAGAGGAAGATTGGCAACAGATGTTAGCTCAGGGCCAATGTTCCTCACCAAAAAATAAAAAAAGAAAGTTTTATAGCAATTTGGCATTGGTTGTGACATCCAAGTGCATGATAATTTCATTTCTATTATATTCTTACAAAAGCATTGGTCTGCAGCAGGTTGGGGGAAAACAGTGCTAGTCCTTCACTCTGAATAGCTTGAGAAGCACTGATCTAGAGCAGGTTTCTCAGCCTTGGCACTATTGATACTTTGGGCTGGATCATTCTTTGTTGTGGGGGCTGTCCTGTGCACTGTAGGATGTTTAGCAGCATCCTTGGCATCTACCCACTGGATGCCAGTAGCATCTCCAGTCGTGACAACCAAAGATGTCTCTAGACATTGCCAGATGTCCTCTGGGGGCAAAATCACCCCCTGTTGAGAAGCATTGGTCTAGAAAATTTGGTTGAGGGAGAGAGGCAGCCAGGGGCAACCTTACAGTGTGGGAACCAGAAAAATAAGTACCCTGACCTCACGCTCTTCTCTCTACCCAATCTTCTGCTAACTCCCATGGCTGAATCCAACCAAAAGCCGGAGTTCATGGGGGCACACTGGGCAGCCTGCCAGGACCCACAGCAGGGTGGAGGAGGGGAGAGTGGATCTGGAGACGCAAAAGTCGATATGTGGCACAACCTTCAGGTCGCAGCCCTCTTTGGGAAAGACACATCCTAGAATCCTGATAGATTTATTTTCATCACATAAACTAGCAACATCCCTGTTAGCAGAAAACATAAATTGCTATTTTAAGTTAAGTTTCTACAACGTGTTAAATTTAATTAAGCTCATAGGCTCTAAAACACAATTTAAAACCGCAACCCCAAGCACTTACCCAGGAAAAACAAAACAAGAGTAAGTGGCTGCTTGTGAGTTGTTTTTCTTTCTTTTTTTTTTTTTCTCTTAATATTCATTTGGCATTTGTTCATTCACTTTAACACCAGCAAACAAATCTACAGCTGATACCAGAGGTTTAAGAAGAAATCACAGGAGCATACAGGCTATTCTATTTGCCCTCAGATCTGTCTTCCCTTTCACCTGCCACACCCTGCATGGCAAGGAACTACATTTCCCAGACTCCCTTGCCTGTTCCCAGGCTCCTTTGCCTTCAGGCTTCCAGGTAGAGTTGGCCAATGGATGCACGGGAGGAAGACTGGAGGGCGGGAGGAGGGGAGAAGCCAGGTATTTCTTCCTCATTTTCTGCTTCCAGTGGTGTCTCCTGTCAGCTCCCAAGCCTCCTCTGTGATCCCAGCTTCCATGGTTCTAGCTTCTGCCAGATAGATTTGGATCTTAGGCTCTGGTCATACTGTCTCCTCCATGTTCCTCCATCCCTGGAAGGGCGTGGCTTCCTGATATAGCTAATCTGATGCCTCACTGTCCCCTGGTTGACACCTCTGCAATTCCATCACCCATAGAACGCAACCCCTGTACTGACTGCCTTCTTAGACCTAGAGCGTTCTTTTTTTTTTCCTGACTGAATCCTGAGTGACACAAGGAGATAACCTTTACAGGACGAGAATATTCTACCTATTAACTTTTCATCTTTTCCTTGCACTTTGGCGAAAGCCTATGGTTACTTCATGTCAGCAGCAGCACATCTTGGCCTTACCTTGTGGAACTCCAGCTCCAGGAAGCACTTGGCCACCTTCTCTGAATCACCCATCACTCCCCAAATAAGCCACCTGGACCCCTGTGCATGGAGCAGCCCCTCTTCCTAGAACCACCTGGTGACCTCGTCCTTGAAGGCCTGACTCCAACGTCATCTCTGACCCCACCTGGAACTGCTCCTGCTCTCTTCTCCCAGAGCCCTCCCTACATCCCTCTGTTAGAGCCCTCTGTTTGTGCGGGCGTCTCCCTTGAGGACTCAGGCTGTGTCTTCTTCATCTTTGTTTCTCCACTGCCAATCACGGTATCTGGCCTAGAGTCAGTGCTGGGTAAATATTTACCCCGTGGTTGAGCAGTGAATGAAAGAGTGCTTTGTTAAATGTTAAGGCCTATACAAATGTGAGGGATTCTTATTTAAATATGAGGCTGGCTAATGGAGACTCTCAGACACCAGCTGGTCCTGAGGAGATCTTCCTGCAAGGGTTTTACTGTGTCCTTGCGGCCCACCACATGGACGCCTGACCACCTTTCTCGGATGCGCATGTAGACATGTGTTTGGGGTGTGTGAGTGCGAATGTTGAGGTGAATGTATGTGTGTGTGTGTGTGTATGTGTGTGTGTGAGAAACAACGTGTGTGGGCCATGTCTGTGTGTCTAAGTATCATTTGAGAGGTGTGTGTGTAGGTATTTGTGAGCATGTGGGTGTGTATGTAAGAGGATAGGTATTCACGTATATACGGTACATAAAGGTTCTGGTCCCAGGCGGCATTAGTCACTGCTCTGCCCCTCTTCCACCCAGCCCCCTGATCCCCAGAGGCTCCCACATGGCCCCTGACACTTCTGTATGACCTCGCCCAGAGATCCTTGCAGGCCAAGCTGCTCTTTCCTAATTGCTACTATTAAAGGCATTCGGGGCATCCGGGAATGGGAATGGGAGGGATTCTAAGAGTCTCCACGGAGCCTTGGGCAAAACCTGTGAGCTGACCGCCAAAGTTCCCCCTGCCCCTTTCCTGGGCTCACTCCAGCCCACACTCCCCAGTCTCCCTTGCAGTTAGGGGTGTCCAAGTGGTAAGTTCTGGCAAATGGAATGTGGTGGCCGCAGTGTGTGCCACCTCAGGGCCAAGCCTTAAAAGAGCCCCACGCTCTCCTTCCCTTCTGCTGGCCGGCCCTGGGTGTGGGGATTCGCCAGGACCCTGCAGACAACAACAGGGCCCTAGGGGTGGTGGGAAGTGGTTGCCTGAGTCTCCCCGTGAAGAAGGCGTCCTGATTAACCCAGGTACCATCCTGGACTCCTAGGAGAGTGAGACATCCAATTCCATTGTATCGGAGCCCTTGTGTGTCTGCAACCATCTGCGATGGTCGCCAGCCCTCCTGACTAATAGAGCCCTGCAGATAAGATGAGTGAACCTGAGGAGTCTGTTCTGTGAGGTGTGTGACAGAGAGGGGGTGAGTGTGTGCGGGGGCAACTGAAGGGCTGTGTATTTGTGTAAGAGGAAGAAATCGGTGCTGGCGTCTACACAAGAAATGCAAGTCTTGCTCTTCTGGAGTTGTCAGCAAATGCGGCCTCTTTCGTCTCCAGCCTCCAGCCCCCTCAGTGCCCCCAGCACCATTTAGGTGCCCTCCCCCCCATCAGTGATGCACCAGGCTGCCTGCTGAGCCCCGGCACTAATTTGGAGAAGCCCGTCAAGCCTCCCCCACTCCCCTTCAGGGCTCTGCACCCTCATTACTGGCTCTTCACAGAACCGCCGGCCTGCCAACCTCTCCAGCCGCCCGAGATCCCAGGGCACATGAAAGGGCCTCATTAAACCCAGGAGGGCGGCCCTGGCTCCCCAGCCCCTCCCTCTCCCTGCGAGCCCCAGAGGGGCCTGTTTGCTTCCCTGCACAAACTGCAAGGGAGCAGAGGAGACGTGGCTGGTTCTGCCTCGTATGCGGTTTGTGTACTCACCACGCGCCGGGCACTGACAGGCGGGGCTCTATGATTCTGCACACCAACCCTGTGAGGTAGGAATGATCCCCCCGCATCACAGATGAAGAAACTGCGGCTCTGGCAGATCAGGCAGCTGCTCAGCTCACACAGCTGGAAAGTCGCTGAGCCCGTGCTGCAAGACAGTCTGCCGGGCCGCTGAGCACAGTCTTCCCTATACCGTGCTGCCTTGAACTGAATTGAGCAGAAGCAGATTTTAGCAGGAAGCAAGACTTAGAGTCAAGCTAACGGCTTGACAGCAATTAAAAACAACAACATATATTACTACAATGACAGCTAATGTTTATTGAACACTTCCTGTGTGGCCAACACTGTTCCAAGTACCATACAGGTATTTACTAATATAATCCTCAGAGCAACTCTGTGAGGGACGTACCATTATTATCCCTATTTTACAGATGAAGAAGTTGAGGCTCAGAGAGGTTAAGTGACATGCCTAAGGTCTCATAGAACATTTGTGCCTAGCCAAGACTTGAACCCAGCACTCTCACATTACCTTAATTAATGCTCATGATAACCTTGGGAAGTACCTTTCATAATTGTGCTCCCCATTTTAGAAACAATGATTAGCTGAATTTCCCTGAGGTCACATAGCTAATTGGGGGCAGAGATGGGATTCCAATGAGTGATGATGATGTCTTGCTACTTCAGAATGCTCATGGGAGCTCCAAAGGAAGTGAGGGAGCCATGTGGATATCTGTGGGCAGTTTCTTGGCAGAGGGAGCTGCCAGTGCAAAGGCCCTGAGGCAGGAACAGTAAGGAGGCTGGTGTGAGTGGAACAGAGAGACAGAAAGGGAGAGCAGTAGGAAATAAGGTCACCAAGGTAGTAGCCAGGAGCCAGGTTCTGAAGGGCTTGCAAATACATTCAGTCTTGTGTTCCAACTCTGAGAATTTGCTAGGTGCCAGTGTTGAGAAGGATTCTGCGGCTGTGTTCAAACTCAGGGGGGATAGAGTGCTGTGGGTCTGGGAGAACCTGTTTCTCATATTTGTTGTTTCCAGTGTAGGGATCAGAGAGCAGTTGGAGAGATTCTCAGGATTACCAGCACATGTTGTGCAATGCCCTCTTCTGGGGTCTGGTGCCGAAGGCTGGCCTTCCCTAAGCACACTGCCCTGAGTGGTAACGGGGTGGCACACGGCTGCTCCTTAGAACAAGATTCTCGTGGAGTTGGCGTAACTCAGTGAGGGCTCCAAGGATCAGGAGCCTCTGATCAACTTCTGAGGAGGGCCAGGGGCTGGGGGCCCGGCTCCGTCTCTCCTGCCTCTGCCCCTCCTGAGGACGTGGGGCTCCCCTGGGGCCCCAGACTCTCTGTCTCATTGGCAGTTACTTCTCTCTATGAGCAAGTACAGAAGCCATATTCCTTCCCTCATGGTTGAGACACTGAGGCAGAGCACCCCACCACCCATCCCCACCGCCCTCAGGACAGCAGGCAGGTTGGGGATCAAAACCCCCTGTTGACTTGGCGCCTGGGTGTCCTCCCTTGCTTCTCTCCCCCAGTCTCTTCTCTATAAGCAGCCCAAGGAATTCTGTTAAAACCCAGGTCAGATCCAGTCCTTCCTCTGCTGGAGACCAGTCTCATCTAGTCAAAGTCCTCCGGTGCCCCACAGGCCCCCCCATGATCTGCCCTTCACCTTTCCAATTTCCTTTCCTCCTACTCACCCCGCTCACTCTGCAGTCACCTGGCCTCCTGCATTCCTGAAAGCCACCAAGAGTGCTCCTGCCTCAGGGCCTTTGCACCGGGCTATCGCCCTGGCCTGGAAGTTCCTCTTCCAGATGCGCACGTGCTCACTGCCTCACCTCCTTCAAGTCTCTGCTCCGACGTTACTGTCTCAGGGAGGCCATCCCTGACTGCCCTATTTAACACTGTGGGCTCCCCAGCTCTACTCTGGCCCCCCAGCCCCTTACTCTGCTTCATTTTCCCCCATTGCACTTTTTTTTTGCCTGATAGATGATGTCATTTGCTTATTTGCTATGCTGACTGTTAATTATCTGTCTTTTTCTCTTTCCACTAGAATGTCAGCTCCCTGAGATCAGAGTTGTTGTCTGTTTTATTCACTGATGACTCCCCAACTTCTAGAACAGCACCTGGCACACAGTAGGCCCTCAAAAACATGTGTTGGGTGGTAAATAAAACGAATGTTCTATAGATGCACTGCCCCATACAGTAGCTACACGTGGCTGTTTAAATTTGACTTCAAATGAAATAAAATTAAAAAGCCAGTTCCTCAGTCACCAGGCATAAGTCAAGGGCTCGGTAGTCACGTGTGGCCAGCGACCGCCCCACTGGACCGCACAGCTGCAGACCACTCCCAGCACAGACTTCCAATGGACGGTGTTCTTCCAGAGCGTCCTGAGCAGCCTTGTCCTGCACTCCAGCAGGCGGTGGGAAGACTCTCATTTCCAGTGTGAGCCATGACACACCAAACAGGTGGGCTGTCCGGGGAACGTCGTCCAGCTAGGGGACAGCTCCCGCCCAGGGAGGTTTCAGTCCAGCATCTGCTCTCTGCCTCCCTGGGCGTTCTCTCCATGACTCTGGACAGCGTCATCCCTTCTTCTGGGTTCCTCCAGCTTTCCTGGGCTCCTAGGACCTCCTAGGGTCCAGTGGGCTCTCTCTGGGGTTCCCCCAGGCCTGGGTCAAGCTCCTCCGTCCCTGGGCGTGCTCTGACCCTCCGCCTCACATTCAGCTGCGGTCCCTTCCCTTCCCGAGTGCTACCTCCCTTTCCCCACGGTCCTCAGACTGGGCCAGCCCTGGGCCACACTGGGGCTCTGGGCCCCTCTGTCCTCTGTTTCCATATCCTCATTCCTGCTTTTCCACTTCTCATCTCTCAGTTACCCATTACACCTCTGATGCGTGTGTCTATTAAGGAAAACCTCTGATACAGCCAATCACGATGACGCACGCCACCCCTCTCAGGATGCCTGCTGTTGGAAGCAGGAGCTGCAGAGGCCACAGGATTCAGGGCAATGGGCACAGACTCTGGAGCCGACGGCTGGGGTCAAGGGCTGGTTCTGCCCTCTACTAGCTGTAAAAATTCACCTTGGGCCATTCCTTAACCTCCCTGGGCCCTCGGTTCTTAGAAACAGCCTATTTCTGTGAAATGGGGCATTCATAATCTCTGCCTTGTAGGGTTGTTACGAGGGTTAAATGAGTCATGATTCCTAAGGACCTGGATCCGTGTCTGGCACAGAGTAAGCTCCAATGGGGGGTTTGTTACATAAGGGAGTGGGTGATGCTGAACCGAAAGAAATCCATCTCTGACAGTGAAATCCAGGCCTTGGGATTTGTGGCCGGTAAACCTCATGCAAGCTAGAAACTCGGGCAGGGAAACATCATGAATTCAACACTCACAGCAGGACGTGTTTCATCCCCCATGTGACTCTGCGAGTCCTTTTCAGAAGACATGTGGCGACAGTGTTAGTAAAGCCCTGGCAGGGCGATTGCAGAGATTACTGGAAATTAGGCCACAGTGAGCCAAGCCCCAGCAGGCTGCCTCTGTGCTCATCTCCCCCGAGAAAGGGCTTACCTGGCGACAGGTGAGGACACACCTGGGGAGGCCCTGCCTTTGCTCCCTGATTCAGGAAGTGAGGCAGATCTGCCTGGCAAGGGTCAGGGAAAGTTGCTGGCCCCGGCATTGGGCCGGGGGCGAGAGGACAGTGGCGGGGAGGGAGCTTCCGCCTGCTCCATGGTGCTCCTGCACGGAGTGGACACAGCCAGGGCGTCAGGGTATGAGCGCAGGACCACCAGGCTTCAAAGGCTGGTGCCTTCACTTACCGGCTGTGTGACCTTGGGCAAGCCACTTAACCTCTCTGTAAAGGGGGCAGATGATGGGGCCCCCCTCCCAGGATTGCTGTGAGGACTGAGTGAGTCAGTGCCTGTAATCTGAACCCTGCCTGCTCCATAGTGAGCGCTCAGTTTATGCTAGTGATTGTAATGGAGGGAGTCGTCCGGCCCCAGTGAGGACAGAGAGATGGACCCAGCAGGCGTGAGGTTGGACACGGGCTAGCGAGGCAGGTCCACAGGTCCGCAGCCCAGCTCAGGGGCCAGCCGTCTGAGACCTGGCAGTCTGTCCGGCCACTGGACCCAGCCTACTCTCAGCCAGGCTCTGACTCAGCAAGACGTCTGCCTGATCTTTCTGGTTCTCCCTCTGCGGGCTCCATTCACAGCCACGGGCACTCCTGGAGGAGAGGGGCCCTAAAGTCACCCAGTTCATCATCCCTCTGTAACTGGCCCCTCTGGCTGTCGGCACTCCACCCACACGCTCCCAGGGACGTGCCAGGCAGCCCATCCCAGCCTCGCACAGCTCCGCACGGCTCCGCATCAGCTCACGTCTGTCTGTGGTCCGACAGCCTGCCGCTTCCTCCCACAGGCCCAGCTCAACCCCATGGGGCTCCCAGAACAAGGTGCTTCTTTCTCTAACGCATGTCGGTGCTTCCCAAAGTGTGCAGCTGCACGCTCATCCCGCCTGGAGCTTTCACATCAGAATTATCATTTCCATTCCTTCCGACCATTTCCTGGTGACACAGTTTCCAGTTGTGTGCCCTTTGATCACACAACAGTTTGTCATTGGCCCTCCTGTCTGGGGGGTCTTAGCACAGAGAGCAGTCAAACCCCAAATTCCCCCAGCCAAACATCACATTTCTCACGAGGCCCCCTACCCAAGAGTGTGTTGGACTTTCTGGAAGCTGCATCCCATCTGCGGCTCACACGGAGCAGGCACCAATGGAAAAGCCCTGTGATGTCCCCAGGTTGCTACTAAGCCACGTTGCTCCCATTCTGTTCCCCTCAAGCGGCCTTTCTGCCAGTGCAGGCTGAGCCGACCGAGGCAAGCTCCCCAGCCCACGGCAGGCCTCTCTCTGTCTCCATCTCTCTGTATGTCTTCATCCACGTCTCTACAGGTGTAGGACTTTTCTCTGTGTTTAACTCTCCTTAGCTCTCAGCCCCCAAGGACTGGGTTGGCACGTCTCAGAGGAAGAAGCATGGGCTTGGGAATCAAAGAACTCTCTCTTTGAAGGCTGGTTCTGCCTCCAACCAACCATGGGACTCTGGATCATTTTCTCCTCTCTGATCCTCAGTTTGCTCACATGTGAGATGGGACAGTAGTACCAATCTCCCGTGGTGGGTGTGAGAAATTAAGTGTGATGGGATGAACATGGCTGTCCCCTCCACTCCCTTCCCAGGGCCATTTGGTTCCCCGACAACGATGACGACGACGATGATAGTTGCCATTTATCTCCTTCAGGAGCTGAGAAAAGCTTGCTCAATAACAACTCATCACTTACAGAAAAAACGCAAAATGTGTCAGACCAATTATACCTTGTTGTAAACACAAGAGCGTGCGAAATGAAGATTCCACCCCGCCGCGTCCAAAACGCACTGGAACAACCAGCAGACGCCAAGTCAGTGCCACCCAACTGTGAACCAGACCAGACAATGCTCCCTAGGTGGCGGATTCATGGGGGCACCACCCAGGGCCAAAATCCCCTGCAGCACCAACCTCCTTAAAAATTCTCCGCCAGTGCTTACTTCAACTGCACGTATACTAAAATTGGAATGAAAATTTGCATGGCTCCTGCACCAGGATGACACACAAATTTGTGAAGCATTACCGTATTTTTACAAAATTCTGATGTGTGTTAACAACATGGATGAACCTTGAGGACATTACACTAAGTGAAATAAGCCAGATGCAAAAGGACAAATACTATATGTTTCCTCTTACATGAGGCACCTAGAGTAGTCAAATTCATAGAGACAGAAAGTAGAATGGTGGGTGCCAGGGGCTGGGGGACGGGGACGGGGATGTGGAGTTAGTGTTTAACGGGGACAGAGTTTCACTTCGGGAAGATGAAAAAGTGGTAGAGATGGATGGTAGTGACGGTTGCACAACAATGTGACTTAATGCCACTGAACTGTACCCTTAAAAATGGTTAAAATAGGGGCCGGCCCGGTGGCGCAAGTGGTTAAGTGCTCGCGCTCTGCTGCGGCGGCGCGTGGTTCGCGGGTTCGCGGGTTCGACGCACGGCTTATCAAGCCATGCTGTGACGGCGTCCCATATAAAGTAGAGGAAGATGGGCACAGATGTTAGCCCAGGGCCAATCTTCCTCAGAAAAAAAGAGGAGGATTGGCATCAGATGTTAGCTCAGGGCTGATCTTCCTCACAAAAAGAAAAATAAAATACCTTTTAAAAGAAATGGTTAAAATAGTAGAGTTTATGTTATGTATATTTTAGCACAATAAAAAATGGCAAAAAAATGCTATCATAAAGCAAATTCTGCCAGGTGGGCAGGAGGAGGAGAGGTGGTGGGAAACACACTTGTCACTTCGGCACGGCCGGTGCACACTCGGGTGACAGGCACCATCAGCAGGGCTTCTTGGTTATTGACAGGGGCGTGGTCGGCCCTGTCAGAACGGGGGTGGTAGGCAGCATCTGGGGAGGGCTCTGGGTGGAGAAGGGTAGTCCCCTGGCCATCTGTTTGCTCTCCTACATCTGTCCTGATGGCTGAAGAACAGAGCTGTCCAGAGCAGAACGTGGCGTTAATCAAATGCATGCGACGAGGTCGCTGAAGATGAACCGCAGTGGCTCACAGCATCCGAGTGGTGGCAGCTGGGCCTGGGTTCGCATCCCGCTCTGCCACTGATGAGCTGTGTGGCTGAAAGCAGATTATCTAACCCTCTCTGCCTTGGTTAAATAGGGATGCTAGTACCTAATTTGTAGGAACATTGTCAGGATTAAATGAGGTAAAGTGTGTTATAAACGCTTGGAGTGAAGCCTGGCAGTAATGATGGACAGTAAACACTAGGTTTTGTTTCAATGACAGTGGCGAAGTCAACGATGACCCTTGATAGAAGAAATCAAGATGAAAAGAAGTCCTCAGTCATCTTGTGGATGGGTTTTGGGGCCCTGCCTTTTCCCCCAATTATAATCCCCTTCCTCTGTCAGATCAGAAGCTCCTTGAAGAAGGGAATGGTATCAAGCCCCAGGTTGAGTGTGTGCTATGGTGAAGAAAGGTGACTGACTGTGCAACGTAGGTAAGTCACTTCGCATCTCTGAGCCTCACTCAGTTTTCCTGCCTGCAAAATGGGTTAATAACATTGATCATGTTGTATCTTTTTGAAAATTAAACATATTGCTATTTATTTGTGCAATAAAAAGCAGCCAGGGGCCGGCCCTGTGGCTTGGTGGTTAAGTGCGCGCGCTGCGATGCTGGTGGCCCGGGTTCGGATCCCGGGTGCGCATCGAGGCACCACTTCTCCGTCCATCCTGGGGCTGAGTCCCACATGCAGCAACTGGAAGGATGTGCAGCTATGACATACAACTATCTACTGGGGCTTTGGGGGGAAAAAATAAAAATAAATAAAATCTTTAAAAAAAAAAAAAATGCAGCCAGGATGATGTTTGATTTGGTGTCTGAAGATCAGGTTCAAATCCTGGCCCGCCACCTGGAGGTGAGCAATCTTGAACAAGGAGATATCACCCCTCCAAGTCTCAGCTCCTCATCGGTCAAATGGGAACAATAACTGCTGGCCACCCCAGAGGATTGTTGGGAAAAACAACAAAGATGTGAGTCGAGGCAGGGTGTTGGTGGTAAAGCACCCACAAATGTAAGGGGTCGTGTTTTCTAATGGGGACACTCAGGACCTGTGCATGAATGAGAAATTGACGGGCACTTCCTTGAGTGCTGCTCTGAGCTGCGTGCCGGGAGGCTGGACTCCACGACCGAGTGGCCTGCTGGACATCTGGCTGGCTGAGCCGCAGTGTCATTCTGCCCACTGCCTAGCCGGCGGAGAGACGCCCTTTCCAGCCGGTGGTCAGGAGGAGCCCGCTCAGCACTTCTCCGGCTGCATTTCTGCTGATTCTCTCCAAACACTTCTGCCTCTAACAAGCAGGCTGGCCGGGAAGGGAGTAATTAGGGGAAGGAAGAGAAACGACCTCTGGAGATAGACCTCACTTGGGCAGTGGGCGGGCCACTCTGTCCAGCCAAGTGGGAGAGAGGATGAAAGAGCAGAGCTAGCCACACCCGCCAAATAGCCTCAGGTCCAGGCTGGATGGACAAGGCTCTAACCCTCGCTCTGTCACAGACTTGCTGTGTGGCCTTGGGCAAGTTGCTTTCCTTCTCTGTGCTTCAATGTCCAATTCTGATATTCTAGAACTCATCAGAGTATCATTCTAGAATATCATCAGAAGAGGAGTGACAGGAGCAAGGGGGAGGCAGGAGGATGGCAGGCAGGGCACAGCCACCAAAGGGTTGTAGCAGTTCAGGCACCAGGTCCCCAACTCTGAGAGCACACAGGATTTGGCACCAGAGTGACGTGGGCTCTGGGCTCAAATCCAGACTCACAACTCACTGGCTGCATAATCTTTGCCCTGTTACTTAACCTCCCAGACCTTCAGTCTTCTTGTTTGTAAAGCAGTTTGTAAACCTAACTTGCAGAGTCATATGAGGATTAGAAATAATATATGCAAAGCACTGGCATACACTATATACTCAACAGAGCATATATGTATATAGCAAATGCTCACCTACTTTGTCATCTGTCCATCACCTACTGATCACCTTTCTTATAGAGAACACTAACACCATCCCACCCACCCGTCTCCCAGCAGGGCCTCTTGCAGCGGCAGAGGTGAGCTATCTGGGGCACTGGTAGGTTGCCTTGGGGCTCAGAGTCTCTGTGCTGGGTGAGACGATGAGCGTCACTACGGGGTTTACTCATTAGCCAGGAGCTTTCAGGTGAGGCCGGCCTGGCCTGGAGGTGCACTGTCCGGTTTTAACTGGGAACAACTGAAAGTAGCAGTATTATTACCCTCCCCTCCTCAGCCCATCCCCAAGCCTGGGGACAGCCAGCTCCTGTGGGGACAATGAACACGGAAGAGAGCCTCTAAATGCACTTCACTGTCCCTGGAGGATGGCCATGTGGGGCTGCGATCTTAATGGGGAAGTAGTCATGTGAGCAAATCACAGACTTACTCACGTGTGTTCTTCTCTGGGAGTCTCTCCAGCACTGTTTATTGGGGACCAGGAATTGGCCTGCTCCCCTCCCTCTCCTGGTCCGGCTGCGGAGAGGCGATGCTGGGCTGCAGATGGAGCGAGGCTGATGAGGGGCTGCCCCTGCCCCTCTCCCACACACACAGGTGGACGGAGGGTGAAGCTCTGGCAGGGGAGCTGTGTCCATTGGCCAGTGTAGGGATGGGTGTGTGTGTGTATGTGTGTCCACTGGCCAGTGTGTGAGTGTGTGTCTATGCGCTGGTGTAGAAGCTTCCTTGGTGTGTGACAGAGGAGGGGGTTTGCTGGAGGCTGTGAGCACATGTAAGCATTGAATTGAGGTGAGCGTTTGAAGGAGTCGGAGCAGTTGAGAAATCATCTCTGCAGGGGCCTGCAAGGATCTGCATGATCCGACCCCACTACCTCCTGCCCATCTCCTAGACTCTGCCCCTCGCTATCTCTGCTGCAGCCAGCCTGGCCCCTCGTTGCTCACTGGACGTGCTCTAGCCTTGTGGCCTCGCCCTGGCTGTTCCCTCTGCCTGGACTGCCCTTCCTGCAGACCTCTGCTTGGTTCACTTGCTTCAAGTCTCTGCCAGGTCTCACCTTCTCAGTGAGGCCTGCCTGGCCCCCCTATTTCATACTGCCCACCCCCAGCCCCTTCCCCTGCTCTGCCGCTTCTCTGTTGCAGAGCAGGACTGCCTCCCGCACCGTATAATTTACCCATTTATAGTGCTTGTTGCCCGTCTCTCCCACGAGGACAAGGCTCTCGGTTGTTTTGTTCACTGATGCATCCCTAGCACCCAGGACGGGAGCATTTATTTTATGGCATGTTTGCCTCCGGTTTCTCATTTGTAACATGGGGACGATAATAGAAGCTCTCACTTCATAGAGTTGTTGGGCAGATTAAATGAATGAGCACCTAAAAGCACTGAGAACCGGGCCTGGCACCGGGTTCAATAAACGTTAGCTATTATTGTTACATTCTGGCACAGCTTGGGAGTGAGGATTAAATGAGGGATCCGCGTGAAGGAATGGGCGGTCATTCAGGTGTGAAGATGCTAAACACTTCTCCCCGTGCTCCCAGCCCAGCCCTGAAACATTCCCAGGAAGGAAAATTCCCCGTCCCTCCCCAGACATGGAAACCCATATTTTTGGACCCCCTTTGGGTTAGAAAGTTAGTTATCAGTATATTTATTACCTTTTTTTTTGAAATCAAGGGAGGAGGCAAGCAAGACCCCAGCCTGCCCCGCCCTGGGCTGCACAGCTCCTGAGACCCCTAGGTAGCTAACAGAATGTGGCCGCAAGTCCACCCTCTGATGGGTGTGACTGCGGCTCGGACCACACAGGACCCCAGCTCTGGCCTGGGAGTCGGGCACCCGGATTCTTCTCCCTGCTCTGCCATCCCTAAATGACCTGGAGAAGTCCCCTCCCTTGTCTGGGTCTCTGCTCCTCCCTGGCACGGTGAGGGGTTGGGATTAGACCATCGCTAAGGTCTTTCCAGGTTCGTCCATTCATCCAAGAAATTTTCATGGAGCACTTGTCATGTGCCAGCACTGCTCTGGGCACTGGGGATACAGCAGTGACCACAAGACACAAGTCCTTGGCCCGGTGAGTTGACATTCCGGGCGAGGAGAGGGCAGACAGTAAAGGATAAACATCATCGGTAAATTATTTACTATGTTAGAAGTGGAGCGTGCTGTGGAAAAGAGGAAAAGCAGAGCGGGTTAAAAGAAGGTGAAATGGTTGGGGCAGGGAGGGCAGGCTGAGCTCTCAGTGGGTGTCAGGGAGAGCTTCCTTGAGAAGGTGACATTTGAGGGAAGGGACAGCTTGCATTCCAGGTACCTACGAGTCTCAGTGGTTCTTGGCACCGCTGTATTCCTGCGAGAGGAGTGTTTGGGGTCCCCTGGAGTCCCCCTTCCTCTTTTTCTCCATGTCTGAGCACACTGATCCCAGCTCGCCCAGGGGGTGACGGGGCCGGAAGACAGATCAGGCGGGTGCCCGAGAGTGGGGCGTGATTTACCGCTGTCTATTCACACTCCGATATTTCACGGCCCCCTGGCTCTGATGGAATAAATATGATCTTTTATTCTTCACTTTGCTTAAGCCTCAAGGTCAACAGCCCAGCTGTGATGTACTGGCCGCTCCCTCCACTGGACATTCGAGAGCCGGGGGCCCCCTGGCTGTCAGAGATTCACGGCGCCATCCTCCAGCCCCGCACTCCTGCCTGCCCCTCGGCGCCGGACCTTGGCTTTGCTTGCCAGGGAGGCAGCGGCCACAGTGGCTCTGGGAGATGCTGGCTCATTGAGGGCAGAGACAAAGCCATAAATCTCCTCCCTCTCCCCTGAGCACACCCCATCACTAGGGTTGAACCCATGACCCGGGTTTCATTTCAGTCCTGGGAGGAGGCAGCCGTGGGGTGGCAGAGCAGCCATGGTTCAAATGGCAAGTTATAAATTAGAACGCCCCAGCACATGGCCATCAGTTTTCTCAGCATGGAGAAGGGGCAAAAGGCATACATCAGCCCGCCTGCCTCGGATGGAATCCTCCAGGCCCTGTAGACAGCCGAGGCCCCTTGTGCTTCAAGGAGACTGTGGCTTTATTTGTCAGACATCACCAGCACTGCCTGGAAGTTCTTCCACTTGTCTAACTGAGATCTTTCCTTGCAGCACCCATCTGTTTTCTCCTTATGTGTGGTGGGTGGGAAGGGTTGGGCTGGTTCACACTTCTCATTTCCTCAGGATGGTTCTGATGGACAATGGGCTGATGGTGCTGGGTGTGTTGATAGATCGGGTACTGGGAAGGGGGCGGTCTAGAAGGAAAATGGGTCACTGGCCTCTATTTTGAACATACCACCTGCGACCCCAAGGCCCCCGTCTCACTCTTCTCCATCCTAACTCATGTCCTGGGAGGAAGAGGAATGGTTAGGAGCTCTCTGAAGCACGGCGGGCCTGGGTTTGAATTCTGCTTCCGCCACTTCCTAGCTGGGAGACCTTGGGCAGCTTACCCACCCTCTCTGATCCAGAAGAGCCCTACCCTGTAATGTGGGTGCAATAGTCACAGCTGCCTCCCAGGGGGGTGGGGCGCATGCTCCACGCAGCGCTGCGCCCACAGCAAGCACTCAAATGCTAGCTGCGTATTATCACAATGTCGAGGTGTGGACCTGGAGCCAGCCTGCCTGGTTCAAACCCCAGGCAAGACGCCTCGGGCTGCTTCTTAAGCGCTTGTACCTCAGTTTTCTCATCTGTAAAATCAAGATAACAACAGCGCCTTCTTCGGGATGCTGAAAGAATTAAATGAGCTAATAATGGAAACCACTTAGAACAGTACCTGGCACGTAATCATTTCTCAGAAAGGTTGCCTCTTATTAGCATCATCGTTACTGGAGAAGAGGCCACCTGTGTTCACTTGGCACTTTTGACCTAATTTCCATCAATTGGTTTTGTGATTTATAATCCACTGACTTCCAACCGAAGATAGGAGGTGACTTGCAACATAAAAACACATGTAAAATGAGACGAGGAAATTTTTAGAAATGTTTTATGGCACATCAAAAATCAGTAAGATGGCTTGAATTAGAGGCCCTGGCCCCCGGGGTGGTCTGAGCACTAATGCAGGTTATAACCCCCATGTGCGCACAAAGCTGCCACACAGCCCAGGGCCACCTCATTTGGGGACTAGCCTAGGGAGGAGGGGCACAATGGCCTCAGAACGATGGGAGGGGAGCGGCTTCCTTAGGGGCACCCTGTCTGTGGGGACTTGGACCACCGCGGGGCAGAGCAGCTAAGGCTGCCTTCAGACGAAGGGCACCACGGCCCAGGAGGGGCTGCCTCAGTCCTTTGCTCTGGCCAGGCCACATCCAGCATACTGCCCACTGGACCCTACACATGCAGAGGGATGGCACAACCTGGCACACATCTGAGGCAGGGGACCAGAGGACACACCCCAGTTCCTTTCCTGCTCCAGCGACAAACACGGCAGCCTTTTACCTGCAATGCCTCCTGTGTCTCTTCACTGATGGAGCTCCTACTTGACCTTCTAGGTCACCTCCTCCAGGAAGCGTTCTGCAACATCCCTAGGACCTGCTCTCCCATGTGCTCGCACAGCACTCATCACAGCTGTGGTAACTGAATCGGTTATTATTCGAGTACGTGGTCCTTTATTGTCTGTCTCCCTGGGAGACGTGAGCTGCAAGAGGGCAGGAGTGTCCTGTTTATGTCCATATTCCCATGAATGGCCTAGACCTGACATAAAATAAATACTGCTTGAACGACTAAAGGTGAAAGGTCAGAACGGAGGAAGGCAGGGAGGGAGGATGTCAAATCTGAGAAAAATAGCATTAGGTGAGCCATGAGAATTAGCTGTAAAATTAAATGGGCATATTATGGAAGAAGAACTCGTTTTCCTCCTGATGAGGAGGCAGGCAGGATCTAAGGGGAGGTGGTGAAGAGTGACGGATTTGGGGGCCTGTAATAAGGAAAATCTTTTTAGCTAGAGGCAGCCAACAGTGGTGTGGGCTCTTGAAAACAAATGAGGGGGGAGTTTCTTTGTCTGGAAGTTATCCCCAGTGGGGCCAGTCAACGTCCCAGGAGGTGGTAGGGTGGGGCGATGGGTGGGGGGATTGGGCATCACAAGGATTCACGAAGAAAAGAGAAGAGTGGCCTGGACAACCTTGAACCATCCCTTTCTCACTCTGGACCTTTTCTAATGTCTAAGGTTAGCAAGAACTAGGCCCATTTTAAAGATGGAAGAACAGAGTCCAAGACAATTGTGATGAATGAATAGCTGCACTGGTCCCAAGAGCTTGGCATTCCCTCCCTCTCCCTGAGCTCTTTCCAGCCCTTGGTAAAATGTCCACACGGGGGAACCGGGCTTTGAGGTCGCCCTATGACCCCTCCTGACCCTCTCGCTTGTCCTGCTGCTGGGACCTCCACTGTGCCCTCCAACATGTCCATATCCCCTGTTGGCCAGTCCCAGAGGAAACTACTTCAGCACATCTCAGGTTTCTGTCCCTGATAGATGCAAAGAAATGCATCTCTAATGGTAGAGTTTCAGGCCCTCTGAGCTTCTGTGGAGCAAGTATTTTCAGGTGGGGTCCTGTTCCTGGGCCCACTCTAGGCAGGATGGGGGAGAGTGGGGTTTGGGTCTGAACCTGGGCACTGGAGCTTTCTCAGCCTCGGGGAGGCAGCCCCGCCCACTCACTTTTGCTGCAGGACACAAGCTTCCTCCCAGCCCTCGCCCGAGGGACAGGACTGCTGAGCAGCCGCCTCGCCGACCCAGGAATTTTCAAAGCCTCCCTGTTCCACTCAGACCTTCTCCGAGCGACAATCAAAGCTTGGGGGAGGCAGGCAAAGCAGCCTTGGGAAGCAGCCCCTGGCACCGGCTCACACACCGTGGCATTTTGACGGGTGGTAAAAATATCTCTCTGGTGCTCAGTGCCGGCTGCTGCCACCGCCTCAGCTTCCAAGATCCTGTCTCAGGCCCAGGGCCTCGGCAGCCTCCCCCCGTCCACGCCCCGAGAGACAGAACACAGGGCCCCAGGCCCCTGACCACAGCCGCCTTCAGAGCCACCACCGCTGCCTCCATCGCCGCAGCCAGGCACCGGCAAAAACGCATGTAAGAGCCACTAGAGAAGGAGATTTATTATCAGAAATACTGCAGCACACGCCTGATGAGCTAATTAAACAAGAATATAAATAATTACTCCCCGCCAGAGTAAACGGACTCGGGGTGGAGAGAGTGCGGGTGCTGACGGAGGAGCCGGGGCGGTGATGGGGGAGAGGCTCTGCTCGCAGCTCCCCTCCGCCCCAGGCTGTGGCTGGGCCTCGGCGAGGGGCCGGGGCCAGACGGATGCAGGCCCGAGAATTCTGCCAGAACAATCAATACAAAATGCTGCTTTGCTCCTTCCCGGAGTATTTCCTGCTCGCTCACCTGCCCACACCCTGAGCTCCTTCCACCCCCATAGTGAGCCTGAGGGGAAAAGACGGATGGGTCCTTCTTCTGCCTTATGGATGTGGACATTAAGAAGCAGGAGGTCTCAAGACATAGCTGAGACCCCTTCAAGCATCCTGTAACACCCCTGGTCCCTGCAGTCTGTTCTCCACCCAGCAGCCGGAATCTTCTTTCTTAATCACATCATACCACTCTCCTGCGTTCAACCCCTCAATGGCTCCATCTCGTTCTGGATAAAATCCAAGGCGTGACCATGGCCTATGAGGACCTACATGACCTGGCCCTGCCCAGTTCTCTAAACTCCTTTACTGTTGCTCCTCCTCCAGAGGCACTGGAGTGCTTGCTGCTTCTCCAATGAGACAAGCTTGTTCCTACCGCAGAGCCTTTGCACATGCTGTTTCCCCTGCCTGGCTCTTTCCCTCACTCTATTCAGGTCTCTGTTCCAATGTGACTCCTTAGAGGGGCCATCCCTGACCAGATATAAAACAGTAGCCACCCCCCATGAGTGTCTCCTTACACTCGTGATTTTTCTTCCTAGTGTATGTTTTAAATTTGTTGTCCCTCTCCCCTATAAGAATGTAAGCTCCTTGGAGGCAAGGACTTGGCCTATCTTGTTCTAACCCTAGGGTCTTGACCAGAGTCTACCCCAAAGCAGACACTCAATAAATATTTGTTGATTGAATAAATGAAATCTAGCTACCAAAATTCAGAGTGTAGTTTGTGCCTAGACCATCCAGTTCCAGATGCAGGGTTTTCTCCACCAGAGGTCATTCCTCCCCTCAGAACCTGACCCTGGCTCCCTGCTGCCGACAGGAGAAAGCCCTAAGTCAGGACTGAGCCCTGGCTACAAGCTCCAGCTGGGGGACCTTGTGAGTGATGTCACCCCCAGTGGCTCAGAGTCCCCATCTGTCAAATGGTAAAATCACACCTCACAGGGTGAATGTACCAACCAAGAGAACGCACAGAGCATTTTAGAACAATAACTGGAACGTGGTGAGGACTCAGTAAATAGAGCTATTTTGTGTGACATTCAAGGCCACTCACAGGCCGTCCTCCTCCGTCCTCTCTGAACAAGCCTCCTATTATTTCCCTAGACCAGAGCTTCTCAAAGTGTGGTCCCCAGACCACTGGGAGAATGTATTAGCACTGCAGATTTGCAGACCCTGCTCCAGATGGGCTGAGTCAGAAACTCAAGGGTGGGGTCCTGCATCCCTAACAGGTCTGCCAGGTGGTGGACGTGCTCAGGCTTGAGACCCACAGCCCTAGAGCCAGCCTCTCCACCAAGTAGGCCGGGGTGGTAGACTGGGCTGTTGGTCCTGGGTCTTCCCTCCCTGTGATACAATGATCCCTCCACAGCACTGCCGCTGCCTGATGGGAGTGGGGTGTGTACCCCGCCCCTGGACTTCGGGCTTGGCCCTATCACCTGTGTTGGCCCATGGGATGTAGCAGATGTGATGCCAGCAGAGGCTTGGCATTTGCTTCTTTAGTTGGGCTGGCCCTCCTGCATTTCTGCCATCACCACGAGAAGAACATGCCCTGGACAGCCACTGCCCCCTACCTGGGCTCCAGAAGGAGATACGTAGAGAAGATCTAAACCAGACCAGGAACCTGGGGTCCAGCCCAGCCCAGTTAAACTCCAACCAACCTGCACACCCACG
Organism: Diceros bicornis minor; assembly: GCF_020826845.1. Lineage (NCBI taxonomy): Eukaryota > Metazoa > Chordata > Mammalia > Perissodactyla > Rhinocerotidae > Diceros > Diceros bicornis. The sequence continues at coordinate 24,886,666 of NC_080753.1, read as the reverse complement.
AGTAAAAGAATTAAATATTCGTGGTTGTAAGCCACCTAGATTTTGAGGTCGTTTGTTGCGCAGCATTACCGTGGCAGTAGCTGACTGACACACCAGCAGCCCTCACAGGTCTTTAACCAGGCCTGACCCTTCGTGCCTCGCCTCTTTCTTCACTGAAACCACCTACAACAGCTAACGCTCCCCTCTTCTTTCCAAATCCCATCTATTCACCAGGACACAGCTTACACTCCACTCACCTGCTCCCAGAAGCCCCACCCCGAATATGCCCCTCCCACCCAGGCACATGCATTCACCTCCACTAGCTCAGGAGAAAGCTCAAGTGGGTAAAGTTCACCAAGCAATCCATTCACATTTTAACCTTTTAGGTGGCTAATTACTAAACAGAAAAGCCCTTTAACTTAGTACCACCATAACTAATTACCCAGTTAGAAGGTGAAGTGTTTAATAGTTCCCGTGATGTTCAATTTCCAAACACTTACCTTCTTTACGATGCCCTAGAAGTTAGTTCCCACATCTGGATCGGCTGTCCTGCCGCAGCATCAGCCCCACAGCCACAGAGCCAGCCGGAGCCCATCTCTGGGGCCCACCCCAGCTAGAAATAGCTCTCCTCTATAAATAGTTAATGAGCTCGTCCAGCCACATAGCACGTCTCTGCGGCCCTGCTCCCACCCTGGGCCAACACATCGCAGTCTGTGGTTTCGTGTGATTCTGCCCGCTCACCACCCCCACCTCTGAGACTCTGAAGATGATGGGCATTAATTTGTCTTCACATCCTGAAGCTTCCTGTCACCCACAGAGTGCCCACTCCCATCACACACACACACGCCAGACCACAGGCCTAATTGACAGGAATGAAGACGTCTCTCTCAGCTTCTCTCTGTGTCTCAGTGTCTCCAGAGATGACAAAGCAGCCCGGATCACCTTCCCGCCCCAGCTGGCCTCAGCCACACGCTAGCTACTGGTTTCTGGGATGGTGTGGGCAGGTGCCGAGAGACGGGCTCCGTGGCGGGTGCACGCCTCCCCAACATCCACCCGCCTCTCCGACCTTCCCAACAGAGCCCTGGGTTTATGTGGGGGGCAATGTGCCTGAACAACAGACTACCTTTCTCAGCCTCCAGTGCAGGTTGGAGGAAATGCAATGAGACAGAAGCAGAAGTCTGGTGGAAACTCTGGGGGGCTCTTTAAAGGAGCTGCCTCATCCTGGAGGTTGGTCCCTGTTTTAGAGTTCCCTGGAAACAGACCCTGAGACGAGGATTGGAGCACCAGTAGTTTATTTGGGAGGCGGGCCCAGGATGCTCTGGTAAGGAAACGAGGAAGGAAGTCCATACAGGGTGTTTCACAGCTGGGTACGGCTGTGGGCTACTGGGGTTCAGTCCACCTGGGACCCTCTGGGAGACGGCACAGAACATGACTCAGTGGTCCCCCTCCATCTTCCCCCAAGGGGGAGGAAGCTGGGGTATTAACCCTCCGACTCCTGCTGTGACAGGCTGCGGCCTCTCCCCGGGACGTCAATTCCCCTGCACTTCAGGCTGCCCCACCTGCACACACCAGCCAGTCCCCAGGGGAAAGTGTCGGCGAGCGCAGGAGCACTGAGCCACGTGTCAGGACTGCGCGGTTGACCTGCAGAGGAGCCGCAGTCCCCGGAGCCTGTGGAGCTCCCATACCAGCCCGGAACTGCCTCCCTCTGGAGTTCTGTGACATGACAGAACAAACCCCAAATCTGTGAGCCATTGTCGTCAGAGCTGTGCTACTAGAAGCACTTCACACTTTACGAAGATGCGCTTCCTTCACGCCCAACCTCTTCTCCCATTTCACAACCGCCTGGTGAGGGAGGCAGACAGTTATGATCACCCCATTCTGCAGATGAGAAGCCTGAGGCTCAGAGGAGAAAGAGAGGGGAGGTCATGAGAGCCCGTGTCTGAGGCCCCAATTCTGTGCTCCTCATCTTAATCACTCAGGCTCAGCTGGGGGGTAAGAAAAATGACACCAGCAACCACCACGCACAAGGTGATTTGTTTCCCAAGTGTTTCACATACTTTATCTCTCTGGAGATAACCTCATTCGAAGGGATTTTTATTTCAATGTCATAGATAAAGCAAAGCCTCAGAGAGGTGAGATGATGCATGCACGGTACAGCGGGATCGGAACCCAGGTCTCCTGGCTTCTCCCTCACCAAAGGCTCAGAGACCAAACCCCTCACTGCAGAATTTAGTCTGCCCACTGGTGCTGCCCACTCCCCTGATTGCACTGGCAGGTGGCAGGATGCTGCATGCGCGTCAGAGTCACCGGGGACTTTTAAACACTGGTTCCCGGGTGCCTCCCCAAGCTGACTCAGGGTCTCTAGGAGGAAGGCTGCAATTCGCCGCGGGATTCCAGTGTGCAGCCAGGGCTGGGGAGGACTGGGCTGGTGGGAAACCTTGGGCTTGGGGTCAGAAGGCCTGAAGCCGTCCCCACCCTGGCCCTCCTGGGCTGTGATGAGGCTGAGAGGAGCTGGCTGCTGTGAACACACTCAGAAAGTACAGTCGTTCTGATGGTCACCACCAGCGCTGACCCCTAAGTCCCAGACACTCCTCTCAGCCTAACCCCTCTCTCTGTAAACCTTCTTTGGTTTCACACCAAGTCCTGGGGTGAAATAAACAATATCCCCACCCCGACCCCCAAACTAACCAAATTACATAAAACTAACAAGGGACTGGTTCTCTGGTTCTCCCTGACTAGAAGGGGGAAAAGCCACATTTTAGAAGCAAGGCAGACCAGATGCACGCTATAATCCCTTTACTCCTGCTGATTATTTCTATCTTCGAAGATGTCTCCAGCCAGAGGTTTTTGAGAATAAAGAGGGAATGACAAGGGAGAAATCCTCTGAACAGATGCCCTGAAGGTTTTAGAATCTGAGTGTCATCTTCTTGTGCAGAGCAAGAGGGATAGGATGAGAAGGTAGTGATGTGATTTGAGATACTCTTGGAAGACATTCCTGAAAAATGTCTTCTCTCTGCACAAGACTGCTGTGGGTTTTGAAATTCCACCATTAGAGATTCATTCCTTTGGGTCTTTCAGAATTCCCAATTGAATTACAAAAATTTCTGAAAGGGGTTATACCTTGTATACCCCCTTGATCTCTTAAAACCCTATCAGATCTTTTCCAAGTTTACAGCTCTCTTGGAGTAAGGTTTTGAAGACTGGAGACACAAGAGTCTGCCTGGAGATCAGGGCCAAGAAAAGGGGTGTGAGAAAGGAAAGTGGGCAGACTCCTAACGGCAATAAATACTTACGTGTATCCAGCATTTCATGGTTGACTATGAAAGATGTGCTTTCAAATACATGATCTCATTTAGTCTGCACCACAATCCTATGACATACACAGAAAGGAATCTCTGTTCCCATTTTACAGATGAGAAAATGGAGACTGAGAACAATGAAGGGATTTGCCCATGGTCTCAGGACTAGTAAATGGTAGAGTTGGGGTGCAAACTGAGGTTCTGGAAGCACTAGCTGCTTCCCTATCTTCTCTATATTAATTAAGTACATTGTGCCTAGCTTTAAAAGAAAACTACATTTCCCAGCTTCCCTTGCAGATAGATGTGATCAATGAGATGTAAGCGGAAGTTATTGGCTGGGCTTCTGAGAACCCCGGCCCCTTTGCCCTCTTGCCCTTCTGCATTTCATCTTTCCTGCTATGTAGAAGGGAGAGGTGATAGCTAGAGCTCCAGCAGCCATTTTGCACCATGAGTTGACCTTAAGAACAGAACCTGTGTGCTGATGATGGCAGAGCAGAAATTAGAAGGAGCTGGGCTTCTGGTGGCCATGCTGCCTAGAAAACCAGACCTAAACTCTCTTCCACTGGACTTCTTTTACATGAAAGACATATAAAACCCTATGAGTTTAAGTCATGTTAGGTTGAGTTTTCTGTCCATCCTAATGGCCACTCTGGACTTCTGACTCTAGACTCACTTTTTCTGTGATGCCTCTAGCGCCTCTGTCACTTCACGGTGGCTCACCTGGTGAGGCCTAGAACCCAGAAATCCTCATCTTGCCCATATTTCCTGCTAGCTGGTCCCAAGTGGCTATTTCTGAGTGAGACCCAAGGTTCTCACTGGCACCTCTGTTCCCCTTGGCCTCAACACTGTGAGACCTTAGAAACATGGGGGAAGCAACTAAAGCTGAAAGAGAAAATCCCAGCAGACTCCCCGTGGATACCCCATCCTTCCCAGAAAGAGGAGTTTACAGTCGGTGCCCCTCAGCCCAGGTCTCCAGCCCTAACGAATCCTCAGGGGCGTGAGTGAGATGTGCCCCACAGCGTGGTACCTGGCACTGGACACCAGGAAACACATTCTGGGCTTTATTTTTTGGAACCTTGGGAAATCTATTCAATTCATTTGAGACTTAGTTTCACCAACTATAAAATGGACATAATATTTGTCCTGTCCATCCCCCCTGCGGATGCCAGGTTTCAATAGTCAAAGAGTGTGAAAGAAATTTAGACAAGTATAAAATCCACCACAGGCTGCTTTTGATTTTGGCTCTGATCAGGGAGCTGCTGGGGAGGTTTCCCCACATCCACCCCAATTTCCTCCTTAACACCTTTTCCCTCCTCCGCCTGTGGGGCTCAGTCCACCCTTTCAGTAGAAGCTGGGATGTCTGGGGAAGCAGCTGAGTCAAAGAAGAACCTTCCCCCTGCGTAGGCGGCCGGTGCTGTACCTGGCCTGCCCCCTCCCTCTAGGGAACACCTCTTCCTACCGGTTTCTCCCCAAATCCACAAGATCCCCAGGTTCATTAGAGAATCTCCCTCCAGCCCATGGTGGAGATGGCAGTATTTTCATGGGGAGGGGGCAGACTCCTCTTAAGTGCTGACTGACAGGATCCTGACAGGTGGGAACTGGCAGAATCTGCCCTCTTATCCTTTCCCCAGATGGGAGACACAGCAACAGTACAAGATGCCCCCCAGTGGCCCTGCAAAACTCAGTAGGGCTGTCCAGTCTCCCAAGGGTGGCGGCATGTCTGAGAATCACGGAAGAATATGGCATGGAAAGGGGGCCAACAGATAGAGCGGGGGGCCTGGAACGGTTGCTATCTCCCCCCACCTTTGGGGTTTCTCCACACGTCCCTCACTTTCCCTGCATGGAGATAATGCAGCAGAGTAAACAGTCTGCAGGCAGGCGGCCCCCCGGCTGAGTCCACACTGTGCTCTGGGAGCTTGCCATACCCCAGGCCCTCATGGGGACGGCTCCAGCATCACGCCTGATGACAGATGTTCTGGATGGCTCTTGGAGACAATGTTTGTGAATGTCACTAGGGCTGATCATGACATGCAGGGTACTTAACTTTCCACGTCACACCAGGGATGATGCTGAGCTGGGGGGGCTGCTGCTTTCTCCAGTGGGGAGGGGAGGCCCCCTTCCTCTGACTCTCCTCTCGCCACCCTTCCTCTTCCCCTTGTTGACCCCTTCCTCCTTGGGCACTGTCCTCATTAACGCTAGCCACCTCCTGAAAGGGCAGGCCCTGGGCTGAGAGACGGGAGTCGCCCTCCCCAGTCACAGGGGAAACAGGCCAGGCCCCACTGTGGACTTTCTGTGTCCACATGTCCCAGAGCCTGCCTGTGGGGCTCAGCCCTATGCACAGATAATTAGGGAGCTAATTATCTGATACAGGAGCAAGACACGATTTCATAGGCAATTCCCATCCTGAGTTATCCATGATTTGGGATTACTCATGCCTCTGCTCCCCCTTTCCAGTATGTAGGACAGAACCTGATGTTTTCAGATGCTGCTCCCAGCTTCCCAGAGCTCCTGTGGGCCCTTGGCGAGGGTCAATGGTGACCTCTCTGTGACTTGTGTTCAGTTCTGGTTGGACAATCTGAGCCTCTGCCAAAGTCCCTGTAAGTGACCTCAGGCCCTGGGGCTCAACCCCTAGGAGACAGGGCACCCCAATCACGGGAGGTAAGACGCCATAGTGGCCCCAACTGGTAAGAGCAGGTGGATTCAGCAACAGTGCTAACCATTGTCTTGATGGTGGGATGATAAAAGTCTTAAACAGGGTCATAGACTATCAGGGCTGGGATCGTTTAAGTCAAACGTTTCCACACCTGTCTGAAGTCAGACTGCCTACTCACTGTCCCTGGCACGGGGTCAGCCAGCTTCTGCTGGAACTCTCCTGGTTCGGGCAGCTCTTACTTATTCTGCTGCTGGGCAGCTCGGATGCTCATTTCCATTCTGTTCATCAAACGTCGACTCAGTAGCTTCTGTGGGCTAGGACTTACTAGGAGCAGGGAGCACAGAGACGAGTACACATGAATAGCACATGCTACGGAGCAAGAAAGATACAAAACCGAATCATTTCACAGCCAGATGGAGAGCAAGGAGAGAGGTTTGTAAAGCTGTTGCTGTTGGAATTTTTTCTTGTAATGGGCTGACGCCTACTTTCGTGTGTGTATGTGTGTTTTCCTCTCTTCTACTCCTAAGTTCTTTGAATAAGTTATGGGAGCTATGACTTCTTTTCTAAGTTCTCATCTCCATGGTAACCTTCGTCCATCCCACATGGGCTTCCAGAATCCCATTCTCATCATTTGATCTCTGGATATACTGCAGTTGGCAAAAATGACGCTTAAGACTGTGGCATCTTGTCTTAAACATATTACAGCTCTGCTCTGACCGGCTTGAATTATTTAATGATTAGAATCAAAACCTCCCATGATCTGAGCACTTTACTTCTGTTAATTCAACCAAAAACTAAAGGAGTCTTTTAGCAGGTCCATCACTTTGTGGCCAGGATGTCCTTGAGATCAACTAGAATTCTGAGCCTATGCCACAGAAAATTTCCAGACAAGTTAGATTTTCCTCACCATTGAAACCTTGAACCACAAGGAATGCATATTTTCTGTGTCGTTATCAGTGTCAATGAGAAAACGTATTGAGCAGTACAGGAATGGGGGCAGATGCTGAGGCACCAGGCAGAGGATTCCTTGCATGGTCACAACACTTCATTAATCAATCTGGTTATTTGACCAGTGACAAGTCCACTTCATTGGTTCACATTTCTCCGTTTTGTCCCAAACACAGTGTGAGATTTTGTCAGATGTCCTATACAATTGTGATGCACTGTGTATGGTAGTGAGTCAGAGCCAGGGGAAACTCCTAGGACATTTCCAAGGGTACCCATCACCCCAGAGATCCTGGTCCACCTCCCCTGTGGAGACGCACAGGGGCGGGGCCTAGTGGAGAAGCAGCGAATTGCTGAGCCAGGAGGGATGTCGCTGAGGACTGCTGGCCTCCTGAATGATGAGGAGGCAGCTTAACAGGTGGAGAACTGCTGGTCCACAGTGTCTCCTGGAGAAGCTCAATCATTTGGCAGGATTTGCCTCTTGTGAACCTATATTGGGACCTGGCAATCAGCATTCTTTTCCAAGGGCTTACAAGCCATCTGTTGAGAAATCCTTTCTAGAATTTGGCAGGGACTCCAGCCCAGCCTAGCAGTCTGTGCTTTACCGGGTCTGTTCTTCGAAAAGCAGAATATCGGCACTTCTCTTGCTGTCCATGCTGTCTCAGGACCACCCCACCGGCTTGGGACCCTCATCTGGCGTTCCTTTAGTCCTGGACGTGACCCTCTGGGACTGGGGACCAGAACTCAAGCACGGCAGTGTGACGTGTCTCTGCTGGGCTTTGGTTCCCTCTCGTAGTGTTGATCTGGTCCTTCCCAGGTCGCCTGGATTCAAATTCTGTCTCTGCTTCCCCCTGTGTAACCCTTGGGCACGTTTCTTACACAGAAAGTGGAATAATCGTAGTCCTGGCCTCCTGGGGTTTTGTGAAGCTAAGTCAGTTAGTACGCACGAAGCCCTTAGAACAGTGCCCGGCACGAGCGAGCTCTCGAGGCGGATGTGTAGGTGCTGTTACTGCTGCTGCCGGCCTCGCTGGGGAGCGCGGAGGCAAATTGGAAATTGCGCGGCTTTGCCTGCCAGCTCTTGTCTAGTGGCTTCGCAACCTCTTTCCCAACCAGCAGACTTTTGTCATTTTTTCTCCTTGCTACGAACATGGATGAAAAAGCCCTTTTTGGCTGCCTTTAGCTCTGCCTGAACTTCTTTTTAATATTCATCTTTGGATATAGGCCTTTCTTGCCTTCTTTTGTACACTTTCTTGTGAAGTCTGAGCGCATCAGAGAGCCACGGTGCAGCCGCTGGGGTCTTTTCTTCCTTATGGGGACAATTCATTTTCTAAAAATCTAGTCTCTTTCTTTGAGTTTCCTGTTGCTCTCGGGACACTGGGCAGCATGGTCACGGTAGATGAGTCTGGGCGCTGAAGCCGGAAGGCGGGGGATCAAATCGGACCTGTGTCTTTCTGGCTGCGTGACGGTGGGATAGCTGTTAATTCTCTCGGCCTTTCATACTTCTTGGTGTGTCCAGGAGAATTGAATGCGATACTGCCTATAAAGCTACGTGTCAAACACGCAGCAAGCTGGCAGCAATGTTGGCCGGTGATTGCTGCTACTAATATCTGGCTACAGACTCCCCCTGAACTTTTTCTCTAAAATTTTGGAAATCTGTCTTCTTAAAGACTGAATTGTATATCTAACCTTCCTCTTCCGTTTCCTTCCCCAGGATGGCGGACAAGAGAGTGGTCTTATTCTGACCATTACTACCACTATGACTATTACTAACAATAATAATGATAATTTGTATTCCTCGAACACTATGTGCCCACACTATTTGGAGAGTTCCCATGCTGTGTCTCTTTCAGTCCTCATGATGGCCCTAAGAGGAAGTTGGCATTGTTATCTGCATTTATCTGTATCCAAGTTTCCCGATGCTTCCATATTATTAGTATTTATAAACAGAGTGTCTCCAGATTCTCAGTCACCAAATAAAAGCAGTTTGAATTCCCATCTTGAGTGACTTCAGGAGCAGAGCCCCAGTCCCTCCTGTGTCCTCCCAGGGTTTCTGAGACCCCCCAGGGAGGGGCACCATTGATGCCAACATCTCCCCCCACCACACAAACTGCATTTCCCTTCACCCTATGCCTGTGCGAGCCTCATAGCTGGTAGCTTTTTGCCTTTACACATTTTATCAAAGTCAAGGCCACATAATAAATTCACAAGTGAAGAAATACACTTATTTTCAAAAGGTCAACCTCACAAGCTGTCAAAGAAATGCAAATTAAAACAGGTTCCACTTTTTACCTATAAAATTGGCAAAGGTGAAAGTAATTATATATTCAATAATTGGCAAAAGTGTGGTCAAAAGGGCACAGTCATCCTCCACTGATGAGAGGGTAAATATTTATATGCAATGTATAAAGATTATAATTTACTCCTTAAACCAGTAATTCAACCCCTAGGAAAATATGCTAAGGAAATCATTGAACTTGCACAAATATATTTACATACAAAAATATCCATCGCTACATTATTTTAATATTGAAAAATGGGAAACAACCTAAATGTCCAACAGAAAATTGGTTAAATAAATTATGGTACAGCCAAATGAAAAATATTTTACTACCATGGGAACTAAGCAAGCTATAACGTTGAGTGGAAAGCATTAAGAAACAAAAGCATATGCTAGATTGATCATAAATATTATTTTGAATTGAAATAAAACTGAGAGGCCAAATGTGTCTGGTTAGCTTTGGGATTACAGGTAATTTTATTTCCCTCTTTATCATTTTCTCTACTTTCCAAATTTTCTATTACTTTTATAATTAGAAAAATAGATAGATGTATTAAATTCGTATATCTATATCTGTACCTCTCTATGTAAGTATATATGCATATATCTGAGCTCAGTTCTAATGCTGTTTTCTCTACATCCTGAGAAATGAAGCTGCTCTCCAGACAAGGCAAGCACACGCCGGGTAAGGGAAGTTCCCTGGCTCTACCCTCAGTCTCGTGGACTCGATCTGGTGAACGAACGCCTTCCTTACACGTTCTTCTCCCCCACACCTTTCCATCCAGAGACTCATCAACTCAGGTCAGAGCTGGAAGAAACCTCAATGATGGATAAAGGTTCTTGCCCTCTCCTGCCCTGTGGACCCTTTGGCTAACTGGTGAAGCCTGTGGGATCCCGTCTCAGAATAATCATTTTAAATGCATGAAATAAAACACACAGGATTTCAAAAGGAACCTTGCATTCCTTGAGTGGTAAGATTCTAGGCCATGTCCCTCATGTTTAACGCAAAGTGAGGCCGGCTGAGAAGGGAACTCATCTGCGATCAGACCTCCCAGCCCTCTGGCCTCTATCTACCACTCAGAGCTCCTCCCTCCCTCTGAATGACATGTATGCAATTCTACTGTAGCTTTTCAGTCTTAACTTTCCTTTCTACCAGGACTAGGAAACGGCCCCTTGATCCTCAGAGCAAATTTACCAGGTCAACAGCATTGTCTGCATTTCCAGGTGAGGAGACGGACTCCCAGAGAGGTCAGTACAGGTAGGTAGGATGACCCCACCTCTAATATCCGGGGCCTCACAGGACCTGTTCTGGCTAATCAGCTCATCCAGGACTTCTGTGGGACCAATTGGGAAAGGAACAAAGGGACACTCTTCTCCCTCTAGGGCTGCTCAGAGGAAAGAGGCTGCCTGGTGGTGAAGTCAAACCAGAAGAAAATGGAACTGAGGGAAGGTAAAAAACTGACAAAATAGGATATTTGTGGGGCCTTTGATCTAGCTGAGCCTGAAGCAGGCTCAATATGTCGGCTTCAATTACATGAGCCAACATATTATCTCTCCCTTTTTCTTTTTTCTTTTTAAGCCAGTTTGAATCAGGTTCAATTACCTGCAACCAAGTGTCCAGACTAAGTCACGAATGAATTACCCCCATTTTACAGATGACGAAAACGAGGCAGGCCAGGAGAATTAAATGACTAGCAAGTGGCAGAGCCGTGATCTGAACTCTACTCTTTCTAACCTCAGTCTTAACCACGACTGCATGTGAGTCCAGGTGGAGGCCAGATTCATTCCTCCTTGGAGGAGTCAGATCTTTCAGCAAAGAGGGCTGCTCGTTGTTCTTGCAAGTCCTAGGGCTCAAAACAGAAAGTTCAGAGGCTCATAGCCACATGACCACCTACTACAGCCACGCCCCTGGGGGGCATAGTCCCCCCACCCACGCATCTGTTCAGGCTGCCCATGTGGGTTCCTTTCTTCTTAAACTTGTGGTTGATGTTCTTTCTGTCTCCTCTTACCTGCATAAATGGCCCAGTTAGCCCCAGGATCCCCACAGGCCCCTTTGGGGAGGACGGGCATAGGTAGGAACAGCTCAGAGCCCTCTCCATCACCTCCTCCTTCCCCAGCCAGCCACCTGCTGCCTTTGCCTCAGCCCCTGGCTCACCTGTAAATCAGTACCTCATCGTCGGAGCAGTTGTACTGCAGCTGGTACATCTTCACCCGGGGCGCTGACTTGCTGACTGACCACTTGACCAGGGCGGAGGTCGTGGTCACGTCGGACACCAGCACAGCCCGCTCTGGGGGGCTTTTGGGAGGCTCCCCGCCCCCACTGCCTCCACCTCCACGGCTGGTCTTGCTGGAGCTTGTGATGTCTGAGAGGCGGGACTTGGGGGGTGCGGTCCGGCTGGTGCTGTTGCTGAGGTGGGGCAGCTGGACGATGGAGACCTCCACCATGGCTGTGGCCTCCCCGGCGGCGTTGGCGGCGATGCAGGTGAAGGCACCGCTGTCCTGAGACGTGGTGATGAGGATATCCAGGGTGCCGTTCTCGTACACGGCGGTCCTTGAGGAGTTCCCCACCAGGCGGTCATCGGGGGCCACCCAGTGGATGAGGGGGCTGGGGTCCCCGATGGCCTTGCACTTGAGTGCGGCCGCCTGGCCCTCCAGAACCAGCAGCTTGTGCGTGTGCTGGGTGATGAGAGGTGGCTCGCACACAAACTCCTCCTCACGCACGTGCCAGAAGTAGCGGCCCTTGAGGCCCCCCGGGGAGCCACAGGTCTCCAGGTCATCGTCCCGCTCCAGCCTCCGCAGCCAGAGAAGCTCACAGTTGCAGTGCAGCGGGTTCCCCCCAAAACTAAAGGACAAGGGTGGGGCAAAGGGCGTGGCGGTCAGAGCAGAGGCCTGGGAGCGGGCAAAGATGGGGTCTGGGGGCAGCTTCTGCAGCCGGTTGGAGGTGAGGTCCAGGCGGGCCAGTTTCTGCAGGTCGGCAAAGGTGCCCTCAGCGATGTGGTCCAGCAGGTTGTGGTCCAGGCTCAGCTGGTGGAGGTTGACCATGCGCCGCACAGAGCCCCAGGGCAGGCCGTGGAGGTTGTTGTAGGAGAGGTCCAGGTCCTCCAGCGTCAGCAGGAAGTCCTCGAAGGCCTCATCGGCGATGCTGCCCAGCTGGTTGTTATTTACTATGAGGTGCTGCAGGTTGACCAGGCCCCGCAGGGTGTCCTCCCCGAGGCCGGGCAGCCGGTTGCTGTCGAGGTGCAGGGAGCGGAGGCTCTCGAGGTCCAGGAAGGAGAAGGGCTGGATGTGGCTGATGGTGTTCCTGGACAGAGTCAGGTCCACCAGCCCCGTCATGTTGGCGAAGTCCTGGCGGCCGATGTGGATGATGAAGTTGCCCCCCAGACGCAACTCCACCGTCCTCCGGTCGATGTCGGGGGGCACGAAGAGCAGCCCCTTGGAGGGGCACAGGGTCCCCAGTGACTCAGACAGGTTCTGGCAGACACAGTACTTGGGGCAGGCGTCAACCACAGCAAATGCCATGCCAAACGCCAGCAGGCCACCAAGCAGGGTCTCCATGGTCTGGTCACTCAGGCCGTGGTGCCTGGAAGGGAGGGACACAACGTCAGGGTCGGAAGGCGACATCCTAACACCCTCGCCCAGAGGTCCCTCCCTCACACTAACCCCCCACCTCGGGGAGCAGCAGAGTGGCATCTGCTGGTGCGAGGTGTAATCTCTTCTACCAAGCCCTCTAACACAGTTCTAATTTTTCCCTTAGCTCTCATCACCTTCTGACAGACTATTCAATTTGCTTATTAAGTATGTTATGGAATATTTCCTATCTCCCCCACCAGAATGTCAGCTCCAGTAGGACAGGTCCTTTTGTCTGTTTTGTTAATTGCTGTATCCCCTGCATCGCAGTGCCTGGAATGCAGGTGCTCAATAAACATTTGTTGGTTGGATGGAGGGGTGGATGGAGGGGTGGATGGATGGAGGGATGGATGGATGGATGGATAGATAATACCATACCAGCGCTTCATCCAATAATCATTGGATTTGAAACAGTGCCTTATGGTTGTATTTTGAAGCAATTTTACCTTCTTAATTGGTTTAGGCTCTGCGTGAAATTAAACTGGACCAGCATTCCTTAAGAACAAAGACGTGCACAAGGAGAGAGCTGGTCCTGAGAGACACCAGGGTTGGTAGGGAACTGGCTCTGGATAAATTCTTCACCATGGAGAATCCACATAGCAGGATGAATCTTTGGGAGTTCAGGGAAGTGAAGAAGGGGGTGGGGTGGAAGCAAAGGCGTGAACTTCTTCTGAGTATGTGCGAGGTCCTCTTCCTGGACCTTCATACGCATCATCTCACCCCGGCTTCAGGAACCCCCTTCACAAGGGAGGGCTTATCATTGTGCACAGAGGAGGACTTGTAAACACCTTATAGCCTCCTTCAAGTCTTTACTCAAAAGTCATCTTCTCAAGAAGGCCCCACCTGACTATGCAGACCCCTCTTCCCTGCTTTGTGTTTTCTCCTTGAAATGTATCACTATCTAAATTACTGTATATTTTACCTACTTGTCTTGTTTATTGTTTGTCTTCTGCACTGGCAATGAAGCCCCAAGGGGTTGGGACTTGTTTTTACTCACCGCTATATACTGAGGGCCTAAAGCAAACCTGGCACATAGTAGGTGCTTTTGCTTGAATGAATATCTACGGGAAGAAGGAACAGGACGTTGGCTCAGGTCTTTGTGCTTCCAAATCCTACTGTTTCTCACTATTCCATGTTGTGCTAACCATGGCTCTATTATGCTAAAAACATGAATTGAGTTGGACTTTTGGAAAACTGTGCACACTGGTTGTGTAGCATCACACAGACCAGCAGTTCTCAAATTGCCTTCTAGGAGTGCTAATTAGGGTTCTGCAAGAAAGACTTCTAAGGCCAACGAGTGGAGGCAGCGCAGCCCACTCTTGCTCTCTCTTGCAAAAGCTCTATATGCGTTTGCAAGTTCAGAAGGTTGAGAAATTCTGCTGCAGTAAAGAAACTGGATTAATGTTTAATTCTGTATTGCTCCCTATTTTTTTTTAACTAAAGACATTCCTTTTTTTGAACAACAGCTATTAATATCTTGAGGAAGGAAAGCTCCCTAATTCCCAATGAGGAGCACAGATGCAGACAAAACAACTAACTGATTAAAAAAAAATATATAGTAAATTTAAAAATCTATTCCAATCAGATATTACTTTATTGTGAAGATTTCAATTCCATTATTGCATCTCTTTGAGGATAAATCTCCCGCCTAAGACCCTTCAGGGCCAGAGGCTTACCCTATATTTCACCTGGAGAGAGTATTTCTCTTGAGCAGCACTGTCCAGCAGGAATAAAATACTAGCCATGAATGTAATTTTACATTTTTTAGTGGCCATATTTTTTAAAAGTAAAAAGAAACAGGTGAAATCAATTTTGGTAATATATTTTATTTAACCCACTATATCCAAAATATTATTTCAACATGTAATCAATACAATTATTGAGATGTTTAACATTCTTTTATTTGTACTAAGTCTTCAAAATTGATGTATATTGAACACTTAGAGCACATTTCAAGTGCTCACTAGCCAATAGCCTACATATTGGACACTATAGCCCAAGGGCCAAATCCAGCCAGCTACCTGTTTTTATAAATAAAGTTTTATTAGAACGTGGCCATGCTCATTTGTTTACAAATTGTCTGTGGCTTTTTTTCTGCTACAGGGACAGAGGAGAGTAGTTGCAGCTGATATAACGTGGCCAGCAAGGCCTAAAATATTTACTTTCTTGCCCTTTATAGAAAAAGTTTGCTGACCTCTGTTATAAAGGATTTTTTTCCTTTTCATCTTTATTATGGTCACCCTCATTAAAAGCCCTTGTCAACGTGCCTAATTCCACACAGTCTACTCTGGGCTCCCATGAGCAATTGCCCACCCTGCCAGTCTCTGCTGTCACCGACCTGTTCCCTGAGGGATACCAGCCCACCCTGACCCAGATCCCACCAGGCACATCCACCCTAGAGGCGTCCACATGTGGAAGCTTTCCACCTGCCAACTTCTCCATGCTCAAATGTGTTCTGGCTTTCTAGGTCCATGTTTAGCTGGGGCCTGATAAAACAAGCAGGAATCTTCTCCATCTGCATTGACCCTCTATTTTTTTTTTGGTGAGGAAGATTCACTCTGAGCTAACATCTGTTGCCAGTCTTCCTCTTTTTTTTGCTTGAGGAAGATTAACCCTGAGCTAACATCCATGCCAATCTTCCTCTATTTTGTATGTGGGTCGCCTGCCACAGCATGGCTGAAGAGTGGTGTAGGTCTGTGTCTGGGATCTGAACCCGCAAACCCGGGCCACCAAAGCAGAGTGCACTGGACTTAACCACTATGCCACAGGGCCAGCCCCTGACCCTCTTATTTTTTAGCACAAGACCAAGTCTCTGCAAGAGCTGGTCCTGCCCACCACCCCACTTGCTCTCTTACCACTCTCTTCCTTTGCTCTTCATGTCCCAGCTACACTCAGTCTCTCCCGCTTATAAATGCCATGCCTGATCTTCCTCCAGGACTTCCTACGTGCTCCAGTCTCTTCCAGGCTTCTCCCCCACCTCCACTCCTGCCTGGCAGAGCTCCTATCTACCCCTGGGTCTCAGCTTAAACACCACCTACTCCAGGAAGCCTCTCTAAAAACTAGACCAAATTAGGTCCTCCTGCTATTTGCCCCTTAGCACCCCGCACTTGCCCTACATATTGCTCATCACACTTTAACTATAATTCCTTAATTACTTACCTGTCTGTCTTCCTAGACAGTAAACTCCAAAAGGCAGGGAGCTTACCGGTCTTGTCCACCTATCACTGTATCCCCAGCCCCCAGCACAACACCTGACTCACAGTAAGTAAATTCCTAATAAATATCAATTGAATGAAGGAATGAATGAAATACAGTGCTGAGCAAAGTGAGTTTCTGGCATTGGCATTGAGGTTCTGAGTTCTGTATCAACACTGTCCAGGGTTCGTTTAGCTAATCAGCTGAGAAAATCATCCTTATGGAGTGGCCTGGTCACAGCAGAAGCTTCAGAAGCATCTTCTGCCAACCATCAGCTGTGCTTTCCGGCATGACTCAACACGGTCCTAGAGTCAGGGAGGCCATATTTCTCTGTGCCCTGTGTCTGCTCAAGTAGAGGTGAGTGGTACCCCTATACCCACTGAGGACACAGGGGCAGCCACACCCAAGGATGTCCTTTGCTAGTTAAGCTGGATATGGCTGTGTGTGTGCATGCATGTATGCGTGCGTGCGTGCGTGTGTGTGTGTGTGTGTGTATGGGTATAGAGGGGGTGGTGTTCTGAAAGCCTGTGGACCCATGAGAAAGGCGTCCTCCGTATGAGCTCTTGTCAGTAAACACTGCAGTGTTCTAGGGCTAAGAAGCACTTCCCAACATTTCCCATCATGGCACACACAGGAAATGATAACATTTGTCAGGTGCATCTGAGTCCAGGGCCAAGGCTGTTGGCACCCTGTGCTGGGTACCTCCCGTTTGTCCCTCCACATCCTCTCTCCACCATCCCCCACCCCGCTCTGTGTCCTGGGGTGCTGCCTGGGATGCATCAGCGAAAGATGGACAGACTGTCCCATCTGACAGTGACCTTTAAGCCTTTCCATCCTCGGCTCTGTCACCTGCCCTCTGGTCAACAGTGGCAGAGGTGGCAGCAAGCAGAGAGGACACTGTAGAATGCACACCCTAAACAGGGCCCCTGGTTTCAAAGGGTTTTGTCCTTGTAAATTATGCTAAACAAACCACATTTTAAAAAAAGTTTGTTGAGGATTAACAAACATCTAATGAATTCAAATCTGTGACATAATAGAGCTGGGTAAATATATTTTAAGTAATCAGCATGGAAGATTACTGACAGAGAAGTGACTATTGAATCTTAATTAAAATTGTATTCTAAGAACTGTCACTTAATATATTGCTCTCACAGCCAAACAAAAAGTGGCTTAAGCCCCAAGTTGGGAGGGAGGCAAGGGGACTGGGTGGATACACGCACGTAATTAGTGCACACCCTGGGTGGGGGGCTCTCTTTTGAGCAGGGATTTGAACAAATGGTGGAAGGAGCAACCGAGGTCCCTCTAAGCATCCCGGAACTGTGTAGGTGGTAGAGGTGAGCCAGCAGAGGTGGAGATCAGGAGGAGAGGGCTGGTATCAGGAACAAAGAAACAGAAGAAAGCAGGCAGGAGGGGCGCCAGGATTATTTGTGGGCAAAGCTGAGAGAGGAGCGTGGTGATCAGAAGCGAGGCTGTGAAATGGATGCTGGTATCAAATGTCAGAATCAGCCTGCATAGGAGGAATCCATCTGCAGAGGAGCAAGGGCTTGTCTGCTCAGAATGTCTATGAGCCAGGATTGGGGGAGGGGGAAGGGGGAGTTGCCAGGAGAGGCAGAAGCAGAGGAGCTGGGAGAGGAAGAGAGACGCTCTGCCCTGGACCTGCCGTGCAGAGAGAATCAGCGCGTCTCGGGGAGTTTACCCAGGATAGAAACTGCGTCTCCTCCCGCTCAGTTTAGTTTCTGCATGCAGTCCTCGCAAAAACTCTGCAAGGTCAGTGCTGCCACTAATCCATAAGGTGCTCTTGTGCAGGTAGAAAGCGGTGCTCCCCCCCCGGGCGTTTGTAGGGCCCCTTAGCTGAACAACCTTGTGCAGTGAGCAGCCTGCCCTACCATACCTTGTGGCCCTGAGTGTTGTTACGCCCATTTTAACTACTGGAAGTGAAGTTCAGAGACATTTGGGCCTGCCCAAACTCTCCCAGCTCCTCTGAGAAGAACCATGATTTGAATTGAGGATTGCCTGGCTCCAGACCATCCTCGGAGTAGAGGAGGCCTCTCCGGAGGCTTCCATGTGCCTGGTGTACACAAAGAAACCAGCTGACTCCACTACACGATTGCTTAGTAACCTGTGACAGCCCAGCTGTTCCACTAAATTTGGGCACTTGTGTTTCCTGTTTGGGGATGGGCCTGGAAGGAACACTAGTGTTCTCTTTCTGATTGGCTCAGAAAGACCCACCTGTCAGTCCCGAAGGTAGTGAGACACACACACGTACATACACACACACTTAAATATACTGGCAACAATTATAGAGTTGTAGAACTAGGCTGATGATTTGTAATCAGAATCTCCAGATGGAATTTATATTTAAAACAAAAGGAATAAAGAAAGATGAGGACAGAGAATGGAAAACCAAGGGATGTGGAGGCAGAAAAGGAAAGTTCCTGTTCTTCACTTGACCTGGAGACCACAGACTTTCCTCCCCCTCCCCCAGCCGCTGGGCCCTGCCTCCCTGTCAGAACCACGTCGAGCTGTTCCAGACAGAAGAGGCAACATTTAGCAGATGGCTGGCACGATATATGTGATATCTCTCCACCCTTATTTCCATTTAAAAGATACCTTAGCAACCAGCCGAGGAGCCTCCCGCCCCTGGAGCCTGTAAATCAAGTAAGATGCCTGTCTCCCTTCAGGTAGAAAGAAATGGCCCCTCCAGGGTGCTCTGGGGTGGGAAAGTGTGAATTAATAAGAGTGGGAGGGGTTCGGATCCGCCAAGAGAGGCAGCCGCCTGCGCCTTGTTTCCAGACTTACCCTCCCAGAGCTCTCGCAGCCCCCCATAAATTACACCATTCAAGGCGAGCCCTGGAGGGGCCGGCGCAGGAACAAGGGGACGGGAGAGGAAACTTGGCTTCCAGACATGGGCTGATGGGGCTGCTTCTCTGGTTTGTGGGTTGCCAGGTGGTGGCACCGTCCCCAGCCCCCTGTGTAGCTCCAGTGAGAGGCTCCCAGCCCTGCCCTACCCCAACTCCAGCACCTCCACCTCCCAGACCCTGAGGAAGTAACAGTCTGGGGCTTCTTCTAAGGGTAAGAAAAATGAGTTAGCATCAGAGAGCTGATTTCCCAAAAGCCTTCTCTGATGCTGCCCTGTACAGTAATGCGTCACATAACGACACGGATAAGTTCTGAGAAATGCATCATTAGCCGATTTCGTCATTGGGCGAACATCATAGAGTGTACTTACACAAACCTAGATGGTGTAGCCTACCACACACCTAGGCTGTATGGTACTAATCTTATAGAAGCACTGTCAATATGTGGTCTATCATTAACAGAAATGTCATTGTGCAGCGCATGCCTACATAAAGATCCTTCTAGAACCTTGAGAAAGAGGGGAGGGGGCAAGCTCAATGAGTATGTGTGGGAGAGAGAGATCTCCCTTGGCTGCAAAGAGCTCCCATTCCAGTTTGATGGGGAAGCCATAGCCTTTGACTTCAGGCAGCTCCTATTTTGATGTTGGAGTCATAGCTCTGATTTTGAAGGGAGAGAGAGACACAGAGACAGCCAAATCCCCAAGGGAGCCCCCTTCCTCCAGAAGATCCTAGCTTCTCAGCTGCAGAAAGAGACCCACACAGGAAGGGCAAAAACATTCCCTGTGCCGTCCGCAAACAAAGCTGTGGAGACAGGGGCCCCATCCTGAATCCCCCAACTTCCTCATAAACCAGCTGAAAAGAGTGGTCTTGGATAGCACAGGCAACAGGAACGGGAAAGTAATGTCTAAAACATCCAAAGGGCAGAATGAGCCCATTTAGGCTCTGTTTAAATTTCTATTGTGCAAGCTAAGCAGTTGTTACCGTAAGTTATTAAGCTCAGAACTGCTTCCTCTCTGTTCTCAGCCACAGCGTTATGCTACCGTGTTAACGCATCTATGAGAGCTTTTATTGTGTTGCAATGTAATTATGTGTTTCCTTGTCTTCTACCCCATTCGCCTGGGAACCCCTTCTTGGCAGGGGCTGTATTTTGCTCAGCTCTGATTGCCTGGGAGAAGCCCAGTACCTGGCACAGTGTAGATACCCAGGACACATTCGATGAGAGAATGAGTGAATGAATGAATGAGTGCTCTAGCATGAGCAGTCATAGCCCTTGACACCTTTGACACCCTGCACGTGCTGACTTGCCGCAGGAGCGTGCTTGTCCCTGTCTGGGGCAGACCAGGCATGCTGGAGAATGATGCCCCAGAGGGCAGCCCCCCCAACCAATGCTAGTGAGGGAGATGGAGGATAAATACCTCACCTTCCTCACTGCTGGGCAGAGCAGCTCGGAAGCCCATTCTACGCAGTCTCCTGGAGGTCCCCAGTGCACTGACCTCCAGTTGTCCTTCGCTGTCACCTGCCCCTAGCACAGCCTGTGCTGGCTGCCTTTCCTTCCTCATCTCACCCGCCACACCTCTTCCCGTGTGTCCTGCCGTCACTGGCCAAATAAACCCTTTACACTTAAGTCTTCATTTCAGGTCCATTTCTAGGGAATCCAGCCCAAGGCACGCTTCTTGATTATAACTCTCATTAGAGAATGTACCAAATGAGCTTCGGCCACTGTGGAAAGGTCAGATATGTGGAAATAAAAAATGATATGAAAACTGTGCACATTCTCGTCAATGATAACAAAACTAGCAACTTCGTGAAGGAAAGAGACCTTAGTTCCCACGCAAATGATTGGCATTAACAGTTGAAGGGAAAATGTCCTCTACCCTATGTATTCTCCTCCAGGGCTGTGGAGCACTAGCCCTCTTTTATCTTGAGACACATGTGAGCCGGTGCGTGCATGAGTGTGCATGAATGAGGGAGGCCCATGTAGGGAGGGGTGTGGAGTGTGAATGTGGATGTTGGAAGGGAATGGAGAGGGTGTGTGTGAGGAAGCGGGCGTGTCTGACTGAACGCGCCTGGAGGCGCCTCCGCATGTGAGTGACGGGGTGTCGCGTGAATGGAGGTGAGTGAGTGAACGGGTGTGTTTGTGTGAATGGAGGCTGTGTGGGTGAAGGAGGGCCTGGTTTTACGAATGGGGGACTGGATGTGAATGAGACTGCGTGTGAGTTGAGGGTGTGTGAGGAAGCGAGAGGGAGCAAGCTTGTTTGTTCAGCTTTGATGGAAACAAATGTTTTACTGCCGTGTTGTCAACTACAAATGCATTAATCTCCATGGTTGCCTGTGATCTGTCCCTGCTTAGGGGACACAGACAGCCCACGGGGCTGGCAGCTCTCAGCATCAGTTTAGGCCTCGGCCTTCCTCCCTCTTACTGCCTGTCAGCCTTCACTCCAGCGTCACGTGTGAGTGTGTGGTGGCTCTGGTTTCACACAAAGAGATTTTTGCTTTGATTCAGTCATGACTTGCAAGATTCTTTCTCGAAAATCCCTCTGTCCCCATTTTAAGCATCTTTTAGATTCCATCACCTGAAGCCTCAAGCAAGGATCCAGCTCTGGGAACCTGGGTGGACCACTCCCTTCTTACCTCGGAGGGAAAATGTGGAGAATGTGGATACAGAAGGATGCATTTCCAGTCACCAGGGCCTTTCTGGTCCTTTCTCCCTTGCCCAAGGACTTCCCCCAGATTCATATCCAAGGCCCCAGTCCTTGCCATCTTAACCCTTTCATCCTTCCCTGCTCTGAACCTCAGAGCATGCCCAGATTCACTGACTTAGCAGCACCCCCCCCCAACCCTTCCTCGCCAGAAGCGCCCCTGGCCTTTCTCTAGTCCCCGCTCTCAAGGGAGCAACCTCAGTGTGTGGTCCTCTCTAGGACTGGGCTAATGAAGGGAGCAGTGGGGTGGATAATTCAAAGCGGCAGATAATGCAAAACTCATTTCCATTTGGTCAGGGAATGTTCACTCTATGATTTACTCTCCTCATTACGTTTGGTTCAGGCTAAAATTAAAATTGGCTTTTCTTCTTCAAGACACCCAGGCTACAGGGTAGGCAATGGCTGGATAGCATTAAAGTTCACTCCAGCTGGAGGATGTAATTATGGGTCGACATCTGACTACGATGTCAGACTTGAAGGCCACTGGAGGTAGGGGTTGGATGTCCCTCAGCAGACTGGGGCTCCCTGAGGGCAGGGCTATGCCTTCCCCCTCAGACTGGGGCCCCCTGAGGCAGGGCTGTGTCTAGTCTCTATAACCCAAGTATCCACCCACAGTTCTGCCTCCAGGATCTGAGGTTGATGTTAGCAGTGGCCTCCTGCTCCCCTCTCAGCCCCCTCTCCTCACCCCACTCTTGGGGGCCCAGGTGAGAGCCAGGTCTCCCTGAGGCAGCCCTTCCTCATGAGTTC
The DNA here is from genome assembly GCF_020826845.1 of Diceros bicornis minor. Taxonomy (NCBI): domain Eukaryota; kingdom Metazoa; phylum Chordata; class Mammalia; order Perissodactyla; family Rhinocerotidae; genus Diceros; species Diceros bicornis. The sequence goes on along the minus strand of NC_080753.1, from coordinate 24,864,386 downwards.
CCCGCTGGGCCTCAGCAGGAGCAGCCTCCGGGGAGGATCACTAAAGCTCCTGGGAGGCTCTGAGAAGGACAAAGGCTCATCGCACAGGCCTGTGGTTATTACCCTGCCCTGTTATTATGCGTTTGGTAAGACAGCAAGCATGGCATATTTAATCTTGGGCTCCTACTAACACTTCTGATTATTAAAACAGAAAGAATTTAGACAATAGAATTGGCTTCTTGATGGGAGTTTATTTGCTTGTTTCATCTGGCCTGTTTGTAGGTGGCAGGGAGGGGCTGCTGCAGTAGGAACACAGTACAGAAGATCCGCGCTGCCCTCCAAGGTCTGGTCTCGGCCTTGGAGCAGCATCTTCACCTGTTGGCCAACCTAGACTTACAAGGTGACACAGAAGGAAAGAGGACTTCTCAGTGGGAGCTACCTTTGCTGTCATACAGCCCCCAGAGATTCCCTCAGCAGACAGAGGTCATGGGAAAAGGCCAGACTAGGGAAAGGCCTATGGTGGGGTCCCCCGACAGGCTGTCCCATCTCACATGCCCCAGCTGAGCAGCCACTAAAGGGGCAGGAGGGGAGGTGAGGCAGGATGGCCCATCCTTTTGGGGGTAGGGGGTGCTGGGCCTGTATGCCATCCCTGTCCCCCTGCACATACAAACACTGCCCCAGAGACCAGGCCGAGGATCACCCCCTGCGGCTTTCCCCCACTTTCTACAAAGCGAATGGAACAGAATCCCCCTGCCTGCTCCTTTCTTACGTTGCTCTCCTGTGTCCTCCCAGTTCTGGGAAGAAAAGGCAGAGACACATTATCAGTCAGGGTCCTGAGAGGAAACAGATGACAGAATCAAACGGGTACCTGAAGGAAGGTTAATGAAGGGACAGGTGTGGGCCGGGCCAGGGGAACCCAGCTGGGTGGTGCAGTCCCCCGGGGCTGGCAACAGAGGGGTGGTTTTACTCTTTTACCCCTAGGCCTGAGGGGCAAAGGCAGAGGGCAGTTTCAGGACCCAGGCAAGGTGACAGCCACGGGAGAAGAACTGCCTGACAGGGGCTGTGGCCCTTGGTAGATGGAGGGATATAACCCACTGACAAACTACAGCTGGGAGGGAGCCGGCCAGGGATAGGGAGCTCTCTCTCGTCCTGCCCTCTCACCTCCTGCTGGGGCCTTCCTGTGTGCAAACCCAGGAAGCCAGAGGGCAAGGGACCTGCAGGGGGCTGTCCATACAGGCTGGTCTCCCAGGGCAAGGGGCAGAGCGGACACAGTGGAGAGTTTACTTGGAGGAGCAAGTGCAAAAGTATCCGCATGGAGAGAGAGAGAAAGACCTTCTCTCTTGTCAACTTTCCTAATGAGTTGTTGGGTAAAAAAAGCCACTTGGAAGGGTAAGAAGGAGAAGGAGGAAGAGGAGGGGGAGAAGGAAAAAGGAGGAAGAGAGAGATTAATCCACTGGAAACAATAAACCCCACAGACTCAAGGGCAGTAAATATGAATTCAATTTGGTTTTGCCATTTACAGAATCCAGTCTTCTTAAGCACTGACAGGCTGATCAGATAAAAGCCGCTGTTGCCACCAGGACGGCACATTTAAATTTTTATTGCAAACACCAGGCTCCATTACCCTGGGATTTGCTCTCTGCATTCCTAATATTGTCTTACTTCACCTGGAATGTGAGCGTCCTGACTCCCACCTGCAGCCTGATACCATAGGAAGAACATGGTGTAGGGGTTCTGTGATCTGGGTCCCCATCCTCACCCTGCCCTGGACCTCAGCAAGCCACTTCTCCTCTTTGTGCCTCAGTTTCCCCACCTGGGAAATCTGGGATGTGTGTGGGTGGGGGTGGGTGGGGGATGGTTCCATCTATTCAAGTCCATTTGCAGCCCCAGTTTGATGAGATTTGGGTGGGAAGCGATGAAGACTCAGACCACTGGAGCACCCTATCCACCCCACCCCAGCACTCAAGCGTGGGAAATGGAAGACCTCGGCTGTCTCCCTCTCTGTCTTCAAGTCTAGAAACCTCAGAGGGCTTCTCCTTTTTATTTTTACCAGTTTGCAGACTCATCTCTCCCTCCCTTCATCTCCTTCTTTTTCCTCCTGTCCCCTTTCTCTCCACAGCCTTCCATCCTTCCCCGTTTCCCTCCGCCTCTGCCTGTCTTTTTCATCCTCTCCTTCTCTTCTTTGGCCTCCTCCCTGGAGACTCTGTCTGGAGTCGAGATCTGGAACACTGCAGATAATCCCTCCCTCCTACGACCCTCCACCCCCAGCCCCCTGACACGGGGACGTGCTTGACTCAGTAGCAGGAACTCAATCCTTCAGTCAGGCTTCTGCTGAGCACCTGCGCCCCGTGGACATGCAGGATGTGGGGATGGGGGTGGACAGAGCCAGATGGAACATCTCCCCTCTTCTCAGGAGGAGCTTACAAACACATACTTGGATAACTGTGATCCAGCAGAAAAGTGTCCACAGTGTGTCAGGCACTTATACATGTTACCTCATTTAAATCATTTGATAAAGCAATACTGCTTGACCATCTTACAGGTGGAGAAATTGAGGCTCAGGAAGCTTATGTAACTTGCTCAATGACTTAAGACAAAAGGCAGAGCTGAAACCCCAGCCCAGAGATGCCCTACTCCACCATGGATGACAATATTCTTAAGGAAGAGAGAAAAGAAAGTGGCAAAATGATATGAGAATTCTTCAGAAGACACCCCTCCTAACTAGGGCAATGTAACACTTCTTGGAGGAGGTGGCGCTAACTGCAGCATTGGATGATAGGTGGTAGGACTTCAGCAGCCAGGGCTGGTTGTCTTAAGGAGGACATTCTAGAAGAACACAGATTCAAGGTGTTGTGGTAGACAGGGGAGGATCTAACAAAGGCGGGTAATTACAGAAACCAGAGCAACAACTGAGCCTTCCTCTAACCTGGCTGCTCCCCATTCCAGGGTTAGGCTTGGGGTAGTTTGGGTGCAGGATGCCTCACGACCCAGGGGAGAGGTGGCCAGAGGTGGTGAGAGAATTTTTCTTAGTGAAAGAAAGAGCTTTTGAAAGCAAAGTGCCTAGGCTCTGTGAAAGTCATAATGAAGCCCTGCTCAGGGTACATTCTGGCCACCAACTATGGGGACCACAGAGGAGAAAGGGTCTCCTGCTCCTCCTCTCCGATCACTCCAGGCTTCTTAGTAACTCCTTCCCCGGGCTGTTCCTTACCACCAGTGGCCCTGCCAGCACAGCTGCTACGTGCTATGTTCATTAGGCCTCTGTTATTTAGGTTATGTGTATTTATTGTGCTAAATCATTAGCAGATATATGAATATTTGTTGAGCACCTGCTGTGCTGGGCTCCATACCGAGTCGGAATCAATAGTTCCTTTCTGTCCTCTGGAAGACTGCAATCTATTAAAGGCAAGACAGGCCGTGCCAGCACAGAGGGAAGAGGGAGAAGTGTGCAGGGCAGGGGACAGATGACAGAAGCAAAACCTGCCCTGCCTCCCTCTCAAGCTGGAACTCACAGAGAAGCAGGGACTGTGTCTCTCCCCTCAGACTGGGGTTCCCCGAGGGCAGGGCTGTGTCTCCGCCTTCAGACTGGGGCTCCCTGAGAGCAGGGCCGTGTCTCTCCTCAGACTGGGGCTCCCTGAGGGCAGGGCTGTGTCTCCCCTCAGACTGGGGCTCTCTGGTAACAAAGTCCTATATTTCCCGTCATGAGAGTAGTTCTTCATGGACACTATATTTATACTTCCTCTGTGCAAGGGATAAATACCCTACTGACCTACTTATTAACCTCAAGCTGAGCATGTCCCCACGCTGTGCCTCAGTTTCCCCTATGTAAATGTGGGCATTAATTAGCTCTAAATTGCTGTGATGTTATGATGTTGACCACAGACTCAGGAGTGAGCCTCACCCTCAGTCTCTTCTTTCCCCTAATTTGGTCACCATTTAGCATCACCATAGGAACAGCTGTCACTATCTGGTGATATCTTCTTCCTCCTGAACTAACTGGAGACCTGGGAGATCTTTTTAAAGATTTTTAAAGATAAAATCTTTAAAAATTTTGTCCCTAATCCTATATTTTTCTATGAACTTTTCAGAAGGCAAAAGACTTGAGTTTGGCTTAAATAATTCTCCCTCTTCATTACTTCCAATGTAGATGACGTCATCACCACCATCACGGTCTAATGTTAACACTTGCTGAGCGTTAACTACACGCTGACCAGTTTATGCTTTAACACTTTCACCCTCCCACCCACCCTATGCAGGGCCTGTGGTAATTGTCCCTATTTTACGAATGAAGCAAGTGAGGCTCAGAGGTGTCTAGGTGACTTGCCCAGAGTCCCTCCCCTAGTAAGTGACCCCTTGTCCCTCTGGGCTCTCAGAGAGCTTTGCAGATACCGTCAGAGTCTTGGGACCCTAGGGCTCACATACATTCTCCAGAAGAGCCAACGAACAAAACGTACAGAAGGCTCTAGCCAAACAGTAGTCAGAGTCACTTTATTATCAAGCACTTAACTGGGAGAGAAGGGGAGTTCACTTCAGAGTTTGGGGTGGGGAGGCTCCATCCTGTGTGTCAAAGGTCAGAGTGCTCCCAGTGTTAGACCCCTGGCAGGTGAGAGGTCATGGGGCCGGGTGCTCCTGAGCTGTGTCCTTCACACTGGCCCTGTGGGGAGGGAATGTGAAGCCCTGCTGACTAGCACTTCACTTGGCCTCAGGATTCAGGGGCTCGCTGATGGCAGGAGGGGCTCACAGCTTCCCGCCGTGAATGGGAGAAGGGAGATCAGTGAGGCTTGTGTTTCTCCGGCAACCCTTGGGGTTTAATGCCCAGCAAGCAAGTGCTCCTCTCCAGACCCCACCTCAACCAGCCTCCGGTAGGGTGAAAAATAACTTTCTGATAATCAGGAGATCAGAGGGAGCCTGAAGCCAAAAGACAGCCACCCCTGCCACAGTGTGACCACAGCCGTCCATGTCCCTCCTACGACCCTCAATTGCCTCAAATGTACAAAGGGAAGTGTGGGAGATCAAGATTTGGCCATCCTAAAATATATCTCTTTACCTTGATTGTTTTCTCTGAGGGACATTTGACCTCCCCCACTAACTGCCTAAAGAATTTGACATGGTGGCTCTTTCCTGGAACAGACCTATCATGATGGCTGTAAAGATAATGTAGGATAAATGTTACAATAGGAAAGACACCAACAAGCCCATCTTATCTGAAGTTCTGTCTCTCTGGCCACATTCTCTGGATGGCCCTGCAAGGAGTTGCCAGACAAACATTTACATTTATAAGGGAGGGAAATCTCCATTTGTAAAGGTATCTCCCTCTCTGTTTTGGGAAGGAGAGGGATGGCCTCATTTCTAGAGACTTATTAATGTGGAACGTGAGGCCTTAAATCTGCATAATAACCTTACTCTTGTTTACTGTGCTTTAGCGGTAATCTCCTGTAACTGACTCCCCCCACCCCCAAAATCCTCCTTTGTCATTGGCTGAACATGGTATTTAAGACGAGAATTTCTGCTATTGTGTTGAGAAACGCAGTGTCCCTGCTTTCTCCCATGTATACATGTTATTAAACTTGGTATTATTTTCTCCTGCTAACCTGTCTTGTTAATTATTTGGCCAGCCATAAGAACCTTAAGGAAAAGGGCAGAGGGAGATTCTCCCTCTTCCCCCGACAGAAGGATGTTTGGGGGCAGTGAGATCTCTGAATCCTCTTCCAGCCCTAACCTCTCAGGATCCTTATCTTGCTGCAACACTCAAAAAGATCAAATAAATCAATGGTTAAAATAGTAATGGCTGATTAGACTAAACAAGAATTCTGCACTGCCTCAACCAAGGGACTGAGTCCCTAATGAAATTGTAGACACTATCCCTGGCATGTGGGGGTGGTGTCTGGCGAGATTACAAGGCTCGGGAGGGTCTATTGGTTCTCCTAATTCATGTCACATGAGTGCCTCCTGTTCTCTGACATAAAGCAGATCCAAGAAAGATGAATGCCACTTGGCTTAAGTTCCCATGCAGAGCCCAGGAGATTGGATGGAGGCTCCTCCACCAGGGAAGGAGGACCGAGTCTATTTTGCTAAAGGAAGGAAACAAGGGCAACTTCCTGTTGGAGTTGGGAGGGGTAATGGGGAAGTCAGGTTGGAGAGCTGGGAGGGCAACCAAATCAACCAGCTCTTACTTGACCCCCAGCGCTGTGCTCTTCCTCCGAGGGGTGACCCTGCAGAGCCTCCTGGTTATCCCCTCATCTCCATTCTCCCCTTCTTCCCCAGTAAGAATCCCTGAGTGTTATGTGGCCACAAGGCCAAGCAGAACAAAGACTACATTTCCCAGCCTCCCTTGTACCTGGGTGTGGTCATATGACTAAGTTCTAGCCAGTGGGCTGTAAGTAAATCTGTAGTATGTGATACCATAGAGGTGTCCTTAAAGGAAGGGTACACCCTTCTCTGCCCCTCCCTCTTCCCTAATGACTGGAATGCCGATGGATGGATAGAGCTTGAGCATCTATCTTGGTCCACAAGATGGTGGCCATGTGTTGAGGCTGCAAAACAACAAAATAGAAGGGATTTGGGTACCTGCTGATCATGGCAATACCACGTAGTCCTGGACTCCCTGTAGTTGTTGTTTTTTTAATTGTAACTTTTTATTTTGAAATAGTTTAAGATGCATAAGAAGTTGATAAAATAATAAGAGTTCCCATATATTGTTCACCCCACTTTCCCCAGATAACATCTTATATACCCAGAATGTGTTGTCAAAAGTGGAAATTGACATTGGTGCAATGCTATTCATTCAAATGCTATTCACTCACTCCCTGCACTTTCTACATGAAAGAGAAATAAAATTCTATCTCACTTAGGCCACTTTTGTTAGTTTTGTTTTTTATCACTGACAATAAAATCTGTTTTTAACTGATGTAATTTCCAGAAAGTATAAGGTGGCATCTCAGCTCCATCCCTGAGAAATGTACACGGTGGGTAGAAGGAGCTGGCCCAGACACAGGGAACCATGGGTTGGGCACTGGACTGTCAAGTCATCTTTCCCCTTGGTGGTGCTGGTGGAAAGATTGTCCTCTCCTACCTCCTTGCTCCACCACCAACCTCTGCAGGCATCCTTGCCCCCATCCCTAACTCTGTGCTCACTCTTCTCTTGCTGGAACCACCTCTTGCCCACCCAGAGCTCTGCGCCCTGCTGCTAATTCATGGAGACCTGAGATGCTCATTAGTGTTGCCAGTCCCTGGCCCATCAAAGTCACATGTCAGGAGAGAGTAGTGAAGGTGGGTGACGTTTCTTGGTATTTTTGAATCAAGCGAAAACAAACAAATTGCACTGGAGTTAAATGTCAAAGGCCCCTGAGCGTATTGCAAGGGAAGGAGGGAGGAGCATCTTCTCCCAGGGACAGCCTTCTCTGTGTCTCTGAGTAGGTGCGTGTGGGAGATGCAACTGTGCTGGAAGACGGCAAGGAAGGCCAAGTGGGCGGTGTTTGTCAATGTCCCGCTTCATCCCACAGTGTGTAGACTGGTTGTACACGGGCACTCCCCAAGCGAGGACGCTCATTCATCATCCACTCATTCATCCAGAGAACGTTCACTGAGCACGCCCTACATACGAGACTCTGCAATAGGTGCTGAGGGGCAACCAACGATGAAACAAATACGGCTGGACTTACCTCCTGGGAATGAGTCTCCTGTAGAGAGGACAGAAGGCGTATAAACATATAATGTAAGAAGAAAATGATCATCATCTTTACGGGTAAGCGTTCTTTGGGGTCTTAGACAAAGCAGGGGGAAGGAGGACCAGGGACGAACTTCAGAGGCTTTGCCATAAGGCCTGGAGGATGGCAGCATTTAGACGTGCACAGAGGTGGGTTGTAGGTACCATTTATCTCAAAGATAGCATCAAGGCATCTCCACTCACATTTCTATCAGCTTTACTATCATTGCTCCCCCAAACTGGAAGGAAGTGCACCTAAGGGAGCTAGATATATGTGACATAACTGAGCACAGAAAGGGGTTCTGGGGCATGAACTTACTGAAACTGTGTGCCAAATTTTGCATGATCATGCCTTTTTCTGGAAAGAATGTCCACAACTCTCAGCAGATTCTCCAAGGTAGAGGTGATTTCCCCCAGAGTTGAACCCCTATTCTAGAAGCTGGCAAGAAGTAAGGCCTTGCTGGATCTTGGACCATTACTTGTCAGACTGAGAGTGAATCCAGTGCTTGAAGAGGGGCTGAAGATTTCTAGATGTGCTCTTCCTGCACAAGCTCTAATTCCTGAGACCTGCATTACGTGCCTGATCTCGGGAGACTAAACGAGCCCCAGCCCAAGGGGGTGGGGAAGGAGGTAGACAACTGGGGGGAGGGGCAAGAGGAGCTCTTCCCTGGGGAAGCAGCACCTTCTGTTTCTGTCTGGCTCTGCAGTGATTGAATTATCAGCCCTTTCATGTAATGAGCATCTCTCTGGACCGGCCATGAGGCCTGTGTCGGGGAGAGAAGACATTTCATTACCAGAATTCATTGGTGTTGTGTAGATCCTGGTTTCCTGACAATTATGAGAAGGAGACAGAGTGCCAAGCAGCATCCTCACATGAGCCTCACCTTCTTCAAAACACACAAGCCCTCTTCCACTCCCTAGTCTCATGTGTAGCTCTGTGTGACCAGGGGAGGCAAGAGGCCGCTTGTAGGAGATCCCAAAGTACAAGAGGAAGGCCCTGTTGGGAAGTTCCCTTGGGCCTGGACTGCTCTGGCTGCAGAGAGATGATGAGGAGACACATCACTGCTCCCTTCCAGATTAGGAATGAGCGAGAACTCCACAAGTGGCTGGCGGACAATCTTCTGGGAACCATCACTCCATCTTGTCACTTCCAAAGGTACTTCTCCCAATTAAAATGATACTATGGACACCCCAGGTCACTATTGGGATCACCATTCTTCCCTCTACACAAGGAGAAACAGAGGCACAGGGAAGAGGCCAGAAGCATTAGTAGAAGACTCTGGGAGGACTTCCAAAGCGTCCAGTCTTACCTCCCCAGTGCAAGTCTTCTGAAACCAAGGGCAAGGCACAGACTAAAATTGCTGTGTAATGTGACAATGCATGTCAGAGTTTCTGTGTGTCAGCCCGCTTAACAGCCGTGGCATCAGAGTGATGGCTGGTCAACTTCATACGTCCAAGGCCAACCACCTCCTGGTCAACCATGCCATTGGGTTGCTCCCGTGATACTGTTGACATCCCAAGCTGACAATGATCCGGAATTAACCACATCAGCTGTGAAAACCACAATAGCCAATGGTGTCACCAGTCAGGATTATAATGTCACTGTCTGCATTGGTGAGTCCCGAGTTCAGCTGGATTCTTACCCCAGGGCATCCTGATGTGGGGGAGAGAGACATGCATTTTGATCTGCGGTGCATGAGTGCAGCTCTCCCTAAACTCTCCACGTGGGAAGCTAGAAGAACTGAGGGACTAGACCCACCTGACTGTTCTATCAGGTCCAGGAAACCTTACGGGTAGGTGACAGGGCTCTGAGAGGAGCCACACGGGCCACGAACAGGAGAGAGATGACTGACTGACGATATTAGGGAGGTTCCCTGAAGCCAACTGCATAAACATTAAAGAATTATCCTTCTCCCCCAATACCTCCTTATCACAAGGAGAGGAAAACACAGAGAGAGAGGGAGGGAGGGAGAGAGAGGAAGAAAGAGAAAAGGAAAGAAAGAGGGAGGGGAGAGGGCAGGAAGGAAGGAGAGGGAGAAGGAGAACAGAAATGAATAACGAATACACGGAACTTTAGAGACAGACATTCTGTATTTTCACACCAGACCCCTAGAGCAAGAGACTTGGTGTAGCCTTGAGCTACTTATGCAAAATAAGAGTGACCCTTTGCTGAGTGTAGAAGATAAAGCAGTAAGTGATTTCTTCCCCATGGGGAATGTTCTAGGGCCCTGCTTCGCTGTGGTCCCCACTGCAGGTGGAATGCCCTGTAAGGAATGGTCACCCCGGAAAGGTCATTGGTTGTGTCAATAAGGTGGAAGGACAAGGCCAGAGGTAAAAAGGAGAGCTGGAGAGTGAGGATGTGGTGACACTATTGAGGGGAGGGGGAACTGACTGGCTGGCATTGATAGTCTCATCTACATCCCACTAAGGGGACGGATGAAGGACTGCTCAGCTCCCTCTAGCTTTAAGGATCTAAGACGGAAGCATCACCGTAAGGAGCATCACGCCACCACACCCACACCACCACCCTCGGCAATGCCACTCCCACCACACCTCCCCAAACAGGGGATGCCCCTCCCTTCCCTCACCTGGACAGACACAGACACACACAACTCTCTTTGAGTTGGCTTTCATGACCAGATGTTTCTTCCCTCTGGGTTCAAAACCCCTCTTTTTTTCCCAAAGGCGTTTCCCCGAGGGAAGTGTGGTCAGGACTGGGTGTTTGGCCAGGAGTTTTTGGAGTTTTAGTTACAGATCGCTCACAGCATCTCTGATCAGCTGGGGGCACATTTCATGCCCAGGAGCAGAAGGTCACTCATACTGACCATTCTCTGCAGCAAACTAATTCCGAGGTTCTCCTAGACACGCCAAAGCTCAAAGCAAGTGTGCCTGTAACTGTCCAGCCCAGTCTATTGTCCTTCAGGTTCAAAACCTCCCTGCCTCTCCAGCTTCAGGTTAGCTCTCAGCCCCCTGGTGCTTTTTGTGCTGGGCTGTCTCTCTGCTCCATCTCATCCTGTTAGAAATGACCTTGGGTTCCCTGAAGTGGGGTCCCCCACCCAGCAGGAATGCCCCAGACCAAGAGGACAGACTGCCAGATCCAGTGGATAGGTATAAAGCCAGAACTTCATTATTTTAAAACTCCCTCAATGTCTAATATGTTCCACTTTATACATAATTAAGGAAATGCAAATGAAAAGGTTTCAATATCGGGGGCTGGCCCGGTGACTTAGTTCGTGTACTCCGCTTCTCAGCCTGGGGTTTGCGGGTTCGGATCCCGGGCACAGATCTACACACCGCTCATCAAGCCATGCTGTGGCGGCATCCCACATACAAAATAGAGGAAGACTGACACAGATGTTAGCTCAGAGACAATCTTCCTCACCAGAAAAAAAAAAAATTTCAATATCATTTTTCATTGAGAGGTTAGTAAAGACTGTTAATACCCAGTGCTGGTGGTGCTGTAGGCAAACAAACACAACCAAACGCTGTTGGGGTAAGGGACAGAGGGGTGCAAATTAGGACAGACTTGTTGGAATACAATTTGGCATTATCTGTGGAAATTTAAATGACATCCACTACTCCACATCTAGGAATTTATTCTACACAGATGCTTGCACAAAGAAGTAGGTACAAGGATTTTATTACAGCATTGTTTATAATAGCCAAAGACCGTATATAGCTTAAATGTTAACCTATAACACACCCATATATATATATATATATATATATACATGTATACATTATATACATATATATATATATATAATGTTGACTTGCAAAAACCTAATGTATCGTGAGATCCTATTTGTACCCTTGAAAAGGACACACACACACACACACACACACACACACACGCACTCTTATCTATCATCATCTATCTTTGGATAAGCCAGAAAATTTTTAAAAAGTAAATACCTGAAATAATTGAATACCTCTTCATTCTCCCCCCTCCTCTGTGTTCCTACTGTCCCTGGCTTTGAGCCATTTCCCCCTTGGCCTCCAGCAGGAGCTCTCTGTGGCTCCTTTCAACCATTCCTCCGTGTGAGGTTGCCTTTGCCTCACCAGGAGATCAGTTCACATCACGCTACTGAACATGCCATGATCTCCTGGCCTTGCCTGCCCCCCAGACCACCAGCCACTTGCTCCGCCTCAGCTGCCACCATGGCAGAACACTTCCATGCAGACAGCATGAACTGGAATAAGACCCCACACCCCAGGGCATGGGATCTGGCTTCCAGAGCAGCTCCCCAAAGGGGCCAGTGACACAACCTGGAAGTACAGGGGAGTTAACTCCTTGTGGAGTGAACTTTGGCAATGGAAAACAGGGGACGGGAGGAGGACGTCATCTCCTTCTCCCCTCCAAAGCATAGGTTCTTCATACAACCTGTCCAGAGAGATTTTGCTTGGCTGAGCAAGTTCATCTGATAAATGATCAGCTCTGCCTCCTTGTGGATGTTGTGAAGCAGTAGACATCACAATGACCAGTGACACATCACCATGCAGTGCTCCCCATCCTTCCCCGCCTTTCTCCCCTGTGCCCTCACTCTCACTACCCTGGAGGTGTACCTCCAAATAGCATTTAATCCCTGCCCCAGGATCCAATTTCTAGGAACCCCAGGCTAAGACAACCACTCTGGGAATGACTTGTTTCTAGGCCTCTTTGTGTCTTCCACATTTAGGGTACCAGAGGAGACTCAACCTTTGTTGGATTGGCGCTCAGCTTGATCTGAGAGAAGAACTGAGGACCAGAAATAGAGAGCTCTTGGACACTGTGGTAGGAAGAATTCCAAAACAGCCTCCAAGGGTCCCAGCCCTGGGGACTTGTGAACGTGATAGGATATCACTCCTGTGATTATGTCACATAATATCGCAGAAGGGTTTTGCAGATTTTATTAAGGAAGGTCCCAATCAATTGACTTTTAGTTAATTAGAAGGGAGATAATCCTGCATGGGCCTGACTTAATCAGGTAAGCCTTAAAAGGGACTCAACCCTTCCTAAAATCAGAAAGAGATTTCTCCTGCTGGCCTCTAGGAGCAAACTACCATGTTGTGGAGAGGGCCATGGGGCAGAGAAGAGTGAGCAGCCTCTAGGAGCTAAGAGAGGGTGGGGGCCTCAGTCCTACAACCACAAGGAACTGAATTCTGCCAAGAATCTGAGACCTTGGGAGAGGATATTTCCTAGCTGAGCCTCCAGATAAGAATGGCTTGATTTCAGCCATGTGAGACCCTGAGCAGACGATCTACAGAAACAGTGATACAATACATCTGTGTTGCTTTAAGCCCCAATGAATGTGGTAATTTGTTATGCAGCAACACAAACCCAACACAGATACCCAGAAGTGTGAATTCACTTCAGACACAAAGGAGGAGATAGCTAACTGCTCAGAAACCCAGATGAGAAATACACTGAACTATGGGGAAGTGGATCTAGGAAAGAGAGACTGAGAGAAACCAGACCCAGATATGCCAACAAGATTTGTTTCCTAAGCCAGAAATAGACAGACTGTATAGCCACTGTGGATATTTATAATTGCTTATAATCTTTGTATCTTCTGCTTTCACACGTGGAGTAAAATAAGAATGATGATGATCGGTGATGATGATGGTGATGATGATGATCAAATGGTAACCCCTTAGTTCGCACAGCCCTTTATAGATAACAAAACTGACATATTTGTTGGCATGTTTGATTCCCCAAGAACTCCAAGAGAAAATAGTTTTATCTTTATTTTACAAATGAAGAAAATTAAAGAAGATCATTGAAGCCTCTCCATAGTTCACAGTTATTATGGCTGTCCAGGACCCAGACTTCAGGCTCTTGGCTCCCTCCAAGGAGGGACAGAAAAGAGAAGGAAGAAAAAGGACTAGCCATGCTCCTTGGGTCAAGGTCACAGGGACAAGCCTCAAAGGCAGCCCTACTGATACTTCCTTACAGTAACTTTGGCACCTAGGGAAAATGACATTCCAGAATCCCCCTCACCCGATACGTGCTTCTCTCTAACCAGCAACAGGTCAACCATACTCTTCAGCTTTTTACTCAGTGAAGGATCGGCGGTCATCATCCCCCACCTCCAGCCACCCCACACCCTCCCCACTGCACCTCCTCCCCACCACCCTTTCCTCTTTTCCTCCTCCTCCTCTTCCCCTGCTGAAACACATCTGTTCTAATTCCCAGTCTCTGCTCACTAAGAATACCATCGCCATACGGAGGTATGAATGGATAATGATGGCTGTCCATTCCTGTCTCCAAGCCAAGAGAAAGTGTGCACTTCAAGAGGTTTTCCCACAGCCCTAATCCAAAGGAGGGATCCTAATTATGTGGATTTGGGGTCTTGAAACATAGGTAAGCTGCCTACTCTGGAAGAAAGCCCAGCATCTCGCAAGAAGGTTCTAGGTATGGAATAGGCCTTTTCTCCCCAAAATGACTAACTGGTCAGTCACATATGTAAATATTTGTTGTTATTCCTGGAGAAAAGTAGGTGGAACTTGCCTTATTGTCTGCCTAGGGTTATATCATAAATGAGAAAACTCTTAAAAAAAGCTTAAGGTGGCATGATTGCCATGGGATCTTGGGCAAAATATTTGCGGTAGAGATGACTGGTGTTCACCGACATCCAGCTTTCCCTCCAGACGACACTTTTCAGCCCCTTGCAGGTTTGTGAGCTCTATGATCACGTTTGGCCAATGAACTGCGAGCATAAGTAACACATGTCAGTGTCAGACATGATCATCCAGTCTCTCTCTTGCCTGGCCATGAGGACCAAAGAGGCTGCATGTTCTAGATGGTGAACTTACAGGATGATGGAGCCATCACCAGCCTGATCTTTGAGGACCACATGGAGGATATTGCCCTGAAGAGTCACTTGGGCCCCCAGTGGATTTTGTGTGGGTGAGAAGTAAACCTTGGTTGAGTTGTGGTACTGAGACTGGCAGCTGCTTCTTATGAAAGCATAACTAGCTTATTCTAATGAATACATCACTTAACTTCACTAAGCCTGTCTTCTCTTCTATAACGTGTGGAGAAAATCTGCCTAGCCTTCATCCCAGGGTGGCCATGAGGAACAGATGAAACCACAGACAACTGCTTTGTAAACATAAATATATAAATGATGTCAGGTTAGATCAGAGAATGGGCAGTTTGTCAGAATGGAGGTTTTGTTGCCACTGGGTGCTGCTCCTACATGCAAGCTGGGACAGCACTTGTGCACGAGGGGCAGGGAGGGCTGGGCAGTGGACATTCTTGTGCAAAGAGGTACTTGTTAGGAGCAGGAAAAGCCCAAAGGGCTCAGAAAACAGTAACACACGATCCCTTTAGAGCTCAGCCCAGAGCTGTCCACTGTAATCTGGATTCTAAGTCCAGGCTCCATTGGCAGGTGATGGTCCAGAGCAACGCGAAAGAACTCTCAGCTTTCTCTATTCCCCCAGAAGTCAGATGGAGCAGAAACACTTAGCACCCTGCTTCCTTAGGCTAACAGACCCCATCCCTTCCCCCAGTGCTCCATTGGGCACATGGTACTGGCCAGAGACTCTATTTCCCAGCCCCTCAGAGGGTACAGTATGACAAAGCGACCTTGTGTTCTCCAAAGGAAAGGGTGCAGAAGTGAAGAGGGCAACTTCTGGATCCCTTGACTTAAATAAAGCCCTTATGCTCCTCTTTCCAGTTCCCATGTGTTGGAAAGCAAGTGTGCCAGCCACACAGTTCCAACCATACAGATGAGCACAATGCCCAAGGGGAGAGTTGAGTCACAAGATAGAAGGAACCTGGGTCTGAATGACTTTGTCAATCACAGCTGCCCCACTAGCCTGAAAAAGCTAGCCTGTAATGTGAGAGTAAAACTCACTCCCATCTTATCTAAGCCACTCACTTTTGGGACTTTTTGTTACAGCAATTTCACCTTTATCCTAACTAATACACTGGATAAAAAGATGCTGCAGCAAATGTTTTAGTTTACTTCACACATGCTTTCCAAGAACCCATAGGACCAACAGCAATGAAAACAATCTTTCTTGTTTGTGAGCCTGGCTAAAGATCTCTACCTTCCTTAAGAAGGAAAGCCAGGTCCTAGCAGGCAGATTGGGGGCCCTAAATGATCTAGCGATCTGTAGGCCCCACCATCTAACTCTCCTCACTTTCCCCAACAATCCAATGAATTGTCTCTCCACCCTGGTCACCAAGTTCTCAACAAAGTGGACAAAGTCTATGATGGAGTTGTCACAGGAGTAAAGTCTTGGACCCGAGGAGCCACCATTGAAAGAATGACAAGTCCCCTGGTCTCCCTGCCCAGGGGGTGACGAAATAGAGTAAGAGGCTCAAGGAGGCCATATGTGATGTATAACGCCTTTGTAAATTGCAGTTAAATTGTAAATGCTGTTTTTTTTATGTAAATAAAGATATTTCAGGTACAGATACAAACATGTGCCCTTTGCTGTGAACTTCTCTTCACGTACATCCCACCCCTTCCTGCTTCCTAATGGCCTCCATCTCATCTCTGCAGGTCCTAACTTAGTCTTTCAGGGCCCAGAACAAATGTCACCTCTTCTGCTCGAAAAACCTGCATGTCCCTCACAACCAGATCAATTTGCTCCCTTCTCCAAACTCCCAAAGCACTTTTATCTGAGCTTCTTTAGGGATACCTGGCACTTTGTACCTTGTAGATGGGTTGGTGACAATGAATAACGAAGGCTCATGGAGTGGCTGGGGAGGGGACTATTTAATGAGAACATCTGACATTTGTCTCCGGCATTCTGCTAGGGGACTCATACACATTATCTCACTTGATTCTTACGTCAACCCTACGAGTCAGGTACTATTATTATCTCCACTTTAGGGATAAGGAAGCTGCAGCACAAAGAGGTTAAGTAACTTGCTCCTGGGAACCCAACTAACAGCTGGTGGAGAAGAGATTCTAACCCAGGCAGCTGCAGTTGGGAGCTGACAGTTATAACCACTGCGCAATGCTGCCCTCGTTCACGAGAGGGACCAGTGGGTGCCCATGAAGATGGGCAGAAGGGAAGTGTCCATACCAGAGGAGGTGGCCACAGACAGGAGCAGGCGCCAGTTCAGAAGCCCTGGGTGGGTTCATGTGAGGAGTTTCCTCACAGGGGCTCCCTTGCTGAGGTTCCTACCAACAGCAGGCCTGAGCTTTGAGTTACTCAGCTGAGACAGCAAAACAATTCTGTCAATTAAGTCCAACATCTGGTCAATGTAGCGAGAAATCAGTCACCAGGGGTCTGGCCACAGACGCAGGGCTCCTTCCAGGCGGTAGATTCCTCCCTAGGCCCCAGATGATGGAAGAGACCCATCCCTAATTCCCAGACCCTAATTCGCATGCTTTGCTCTGATTGGTTAGTGAGACTCACACCTACTACAACCCTAATGACCTCCCATGAGCAAAGCGGGGGCAAATCCTGTGGGCTCTAAAATGCGCTTTAGAATAGAGGGCTGAATTCAGCCCAGCTCCAAAAAGTACATTCCCAAGCCGGGTGGTAAGGTCTGTGCTGCCTGCTGTAGAAATGCGAATTGCTATAATAAATGCCGATTATCCCAATTACCTCTAATTATCTGGCTTGTGTAGCAAGAGCATTACCACAGGAGAAGTGATAAGGGAGAGGGTGTATTTAGCAGAATACCCTATCCAGGGAGCCAGGTTACAGATGAAATAGGTGAGCTGGCCCTGGAAGCCCCCTCTGTGTCCCTGGGACTAGTCACCACAGAAGGACAAGGGGGCTTCACAGTCTCCCAGCTGCTTGGGGACAGCTCTGATGCAGTGACATCTTTATGCAATGGTCATTCAATGCTATTTTAAACATTGGCCGTGTGCTGGAGAGATAAGGACAGAGAATATATGCTCGTTCTCCATGCCTCCTTCCCTCTGGCCAGCTGCATCTGTGGAACATGGGGAGAGGCGAGGCTATTGCAGGGAACAATGACATTATTTTCCATCATGGTAATGTAACATTTGATTCCTCCATGTATTTAATCAACCAGTCAGGCATTCCGGAAACATACACTATATACCCAGCATCTGGAAACACAGAATTTTAAAGCAAAAAGTGAGGTTAGAAATTACACACACTGCATGTCCAACAATTTCCCAGGTGATTTTATTTCTTCCTGGTACAAATAATTTCTTGAGCTTCTATCACATGCCAGGTACTGTTCTAGGCCCTGGAGAAACAACAGCAAATAAACAAGACCAAAAAAAAATTCTAAAAACCCCTGCCTTCACACAGCCCGCATTCCACTTTGGGAAAACAGAAAATAAATGAGATAAACAAATAAAATAAACAGCACAATAGAAGGTGATAAGTGCTGGGGAGAAAAACAAAGAAGCAGAGGGGAGGTAGGTTACTGATGACCAGGTTTGAGGCTGAAGTTTAACGTCATCTGGGTGACGTGAAAGGAGATGACATAAAATCTTAAATCGTAGTAGCAATGATGTCCTTGCCTCTGAAAAAAACACGCTCTTTTAGTCAATACCTGAGTAAATTAGAGAAAATTTGATACAAGAAGGAAAAATGTGGTATCTCAAAAAACCAGCTATCTAGAAGTGCATTAGCTAAGGTCTTGTTTGTAGTTATGTAGGCTCGTCTTTTATTGGCTTAGGTAAGATCGCTAGACTTGCTGGGACCTCTTAATTCTGTTACAGTATTGATTAAAGCTGAGGAAATGCAAAATGTGCAATTTGCCCACACCCTTGTGAAATTAATACTCTTCCGTTTACCGATAGAGCAATAATTACTATAAAGAACTAAGGGCACCTCAGCTAAAACCAAGAAATGATTTCATTTGCCAATGAAGAGAGAAACAGGGCCCAAGCAATGAATCTTAACCCTGCTTGGTCCAAGGACAGACGCATAGGTGGGCTCAGAGGATGGAGGCAAGTCCTGGGAGGGTGGTTGGGAGAAGTGTGTGGATCACAAAAGAAGTTATGGAAGTACCTCCATGCTCTCTTGCAGGATTCCAAGTACAACCTCTGGTTTTGGCTGAAGATGTCTCCTCCAGAGACACATGGACCCCATTCCAGGACATGTTGCAGGTGCCCTCAGGACTTGATTCACAGCCTCCTCATCCTAAGCTCTCTCTGTCTGGTAGAAGCCCTGTCACCACCTTACTCTTTTCCCTCTTCCATTCCAAGCATTTTTACTGACATCTAGGCATCTCTAAACCTGTGTCTCTCATTGAGTCCTTGTAAAGCAATATGGACTCGTCAATGGGGCTACAACGAATACAACCACAGTAAAGATACCTCACAAATGGCAGTACTTTACAGTTTACCAAGTATTTTGTGTCCATTATCTCACTGAATTCTCAGAAGAGAATTCGTCTACATCTGTTTATGGATGAGGGAGGGCACCAAGGCTCAGAGGAGGTGCCCAAGGTAACGAAGAGTGGAAGTCAGGCTGGTCCGGCCACAATGCACACGTCCACCTTTACTGCATCACAAACCAGTTTCCTCCAGTGTCCACTGTGCCCTTCTTTTGTATGGAATGGAATTATGGATGGGCATATGGCTTCCAGAAAGAAGACAACATTTCCCAGCCTCTCTTGAAACTAGGTGTGGCCATGTGACTAAGTTCTGGCCAATGGCTGTAAGCGGCAGGGATATGGGCAACTTCTGGGAAGCGTCTGTAAAGGAAGAGTTGGGCCTTTCCCTCTTCTTCTTGCTGGCTGGAATATGATGTGATGGCTGGAGTCGCACTGGGCATCTTGGACCATGAGGTGAGTTGAGAATGGAGCACATACCTGGCAAGGAAACAGGTGGAAGGAGCCTGGACTGTCTAGCTGGGCTTTTATATAAGACGAAAATAAACTTCTATTATCCAATTTGGATTTCCTGTCACTCAAAGTCATACTGTGTCCTAAGTAATATAATAGTATTTTATCTACAAACAGAGCTGGACTTAGCACACAGACATAAGCCTTTCTACCTCTGCAGCCAGAATCCTAATTCGGAGGCTCTTCCTCTTTCCCCTGGATCATTGCAATAGCTCTGGACTAAGCTCCCCTGCTTCTGGTCTCACTACCTCACACGCATTCTCCACACTGGGGAGAGAGGTCCCTATCAAGCATGCTAATCTGGCTACATCCTTTCCTGGCTCAAAATCTCCAATGGCTTCCCATTTGCTGCAAGATGGTGTTCGAACCTCTTCCTGTGGGTGCTAGTGCCCCACGCCCACGCCCCTGCCTGGCTCTCCAGAATCATCCCCACCCTTCCCCTGCCCAGTGTTTTAAGCCAGCCTACTTACCCCACTCCATGTTCCCTGCACGCATCACACCATTTCTTGCTCAGGTGTATTTGCTCACACCACCCTATCCGCCTGGAACAATGACCTGCCCTTGTGGTCTGGCCAACTCCCAAACGGCCTTCAGTGTTAACTCAGGCACTAGCCCTGCAAGTGCCTTCTCTGACCTACCCCTTAACCCCACTCCAGTTCATGTAAGTTCCCAGTTCAGGTCTCTGTCACTATACTTACCACACTGCATTATAATTACCTCTTATGTGTCTGTCCCCTCCACTAGACTGTGAAACCCTCCAGAGCAAGGACTGCTGTCAATTTCATCATTCTCTCACCAGGACCTGTAAACACCCCGCCTAACCAGACATTCAAACTTTTGAGGAATGAATAGATTAATTAATTGTAGCATCTCCCTTCAGTGCTCACTAATCACATGCATACTGATGGCTTCCTACTCCAAGCGTCTGTGACTCCGCCTAAAGGCTTTCTCTGGCCACAGGAGCTCACTGAGCTAGGGTGCACAGGCCAGAAATGCTGAGAAATTACCTCCTCCTGCAACCAATCTTGGATGGGAGCTGGTGGATAAATATTCAGGCTTTCTCACCCATTAGGTGGGACAACTCTGAGGTGTGATCTATACAATTCCCTTTGGTAGGTGGAATAATGGTCCTTCAAAGATGTCCACATGCTAACCTCCTGTGTATATGTTAGGTTACATGGCAAAGAGGAATTCAGATTGCAGATGTAATTAACGTTGCTAACCAGCTGACCTTAAAATAGTGATTATCCTGGTGGGCACAATGTAATCAAAAGGGTCCTTAGATGTGGAAGAGGGAGGCAGAAGAGGGTGTCAGAGTGATGCAGTGTGAAAAGAACTAGACCTGCTGTGGCTGGCTTTGAAGGATGGGGCCATAAGCCAATGAATGTGGACAGCCTCTAGAAGCTGGAAAGGGCAAAGGAATGGATTCTGCCCCATAGATTCAGGAAAGGAGGGCAGCCAAGATACCTTGACTTTAGCCCAGTGAGACCCATTTTGGACTTCTGACCTCAGAACTGTAAGATAATAAATTTGTTGCTTTAAGCCACTAAGTTTATGGTAATTTGTTACAGCAACAGTAGGAAACTAATACACTCCCGGAGGTCCCCATTGGGAGTGAGTCTCTGTTCTAATCAGTAATTGCTCATTAATTCCCCATATTGGCTTCCTGTCCAACCTGTTCTCAATTCCCTACTTCTCTACCAATGCTTCCCGAGATCACTCCCAAACAAACTACTTACCCTCAAATCCTTGCCTTGGTTTGCTTCTAGGGGAACCGAACATAAACATTAATTAGTTGGAGGGACTAGAGAGATGCTTGACCAAAAAGATCTGGGCTCTCCTGACCCAGCTAGGTTTTAACCCAGATCTGATACCTGACAGCTTCAGGATCTTTCGGGTGATTAAGTTCCCAGATGATCAAACCTATAGGAATTTGGAAACTCAAGGGGTATCTGCCAGTTACCAGGGGTGAGAGGAAGCCCAGTAGTAGCCCAAAGGGAGAGGCGGGCTGGATGGGATGGAACAGAGGGGAGGGAGGGCAGGTTGAGCAGCAGTGGACTCGGACAGGTCACCCAGAGAGGGACTGCAGTGACCTCCAACCCACTTCCTGTTTCCCTCAGAAAGGTGCCCCTAGGGAATAGGAGGCCTTAACCCAGAGAAGAAAAGGTTAGGGAAGGACACAGGGTGGTGGTGGTGGTGAAGGGCAACGCTCTTAAGGCCCTACAGTCTACCAGGGGCTCTTACTCAGAACATGGAGGAAAGAGAAAGTAGTGCAACAAGAGAAGTTGGCCTTCAGGCTGTTAGCAATGGACTGTCTCTCTTTAGCCACCAAGCACTTCTTTGGGTGTGGGATAGCGGGATGTCCTCTGCAGAGGACCAGGAGATAGAAAAAATGAGATGACCTTTGCAGGACCGTTCACATCTGAAGTTTGGAGATTTTACGACCTTAAGACAAGATGACCAGACCACCTCGGGGAGCAGGCAACAGGGCCAATGAGAAGGAAAAGCTGAAGAAGCTATAATGGGCTAAGCAAAGGTCTTCCCAGTGTAGTCAGGCATCTTCTGCAGTGACTGCCTCCTCTAGGGGAGGGCCCAGATGAGGGAGACAGAGCTCTGCCCTGGGGAGCTCCCAGTCTGAGGGAAGAGTCTCAGCCGTGTCTTTAAGGATCCCCTGATACAATGGTTGGGGGGGGACAGGATACCCATCTGAAAGACACCCATTGGCCACACATCCAACAAAACTCTGTATGTGCAGGTGTCTCCACCACGAGGTGATGTAGACTGACGGGAGAGGACCCCACTCAACACTCTACCAGCATCGCCCCTGCTGGAGGGCAAAGCCACAAGGTCTTGGGCTGGACTGAGCATGAGATTTACAGGTAGAAGTTGCTCTGACCCACTTCTGCTCCTCAACCCCTACTCATATCACCCCAGTAAGCCACTGCTCTCTCCGCCTTAATTTTCTTATCTGCAAAATGAAGACACTATGTGTTTTACTTGTCTTAGCATTTGAAAATTTGAATGAAATGATGATGGTGATGAGGATGATGATAGTGGGGTGTGGGATGTGCGGTCCAAAAATAAGGCCCTTTCTCCTTCCCACCTGCCCGGTACCTAGGTCCCTGATGTTCTTTCTTTGGTATCACTTGGTGAGCAGAGGGGATGAGCTTCCTCGAGATCCCATCCGGGGGCAGACCCAGCTGCCTGTGTCCCCAGAGGCCAGACTCAGCCTGTGGGCTCTGCAGTAGGCTCTGAGCTAGAGCCAAGGCCTGGATTAGAGGACATGACATCCCCACCTGTGACCATGCTCCCCTGCAGCCTGGCCACGCTCACGTCTCAGCTGCTCAGATCTGGAGACACAGTGTCTGGGGGACACGGTAAGTGACTCCTGGCAAAGTCCAGAGCGGTGCAACAGGGATTTAGCAGGTGAGTTATCTCCAGGCTGGATGAGAAGAGAAAACAAGGACGTCTCAGAGAGGTCTGGCCCTGATCCAGGACATCTCTGGGCAGGAGGCAGCGGGCCGGCTCCTCTCTCTGGAAGCGCACAGGGAAAAGTGTGTGCTTGCTATGCAACAGCGAGGAGACAGCTCTGACTGCAGGAGGTTCTGATGGGACAAAAACCACCCCAGCCTCATGGATTTCCCAGTCTGATGGGGGAGACACAGCCTCTGTCTTCAGGGGACTCCCAGTCAAAGGAAGGAAACAGCCACTGATTTCAGGAAGATCTATCCGGGGAAGGACACCCGAACCCTAGGATGCCCCTGTCTGAGAGGGAGACAGACCAGACTTGTGTTATCTGGCAGGCAGCTCCCAATCTAATGGGAGTGGCAGCCTCTGCTGCAGGAATCTCCAAATCTGATGCAGGACACTCAGCCCCTGACCTCGGATCCCCAAACCCTGGCCTCAGGGAACTCCTAGTGAGAGGATTAGAATGACTTACAGAGTATCTGTCACAAGCCGGTGCAACACATCATGATGTGGACAGGGATACACTGGGCTCACTGGGGAATGATTCCCCTGAACCAGACATGGGGTGGGGGCTGCCTTGCAAACACTTCCACCCATCCAACCCCAAGGTCTGCTCACAACTTTCCTTAGTGGAATGCAGACCCTACTGACCTAGAATGGGAGGTTTGCTGTCTATCCAAACACTCTTCCATCATTAGTTCTGTAAATGTTTGCTGAGCACTTACTGTCTGCCAGGCAGTGTAAGTTCAGAGATGAACCTCTATGAATCTGGCCTCTGACTTCTCGAGATTCTCAGTCTAGTGTCAGGGACAGATAAGTGGACAGGTCCTCGCCCCACTGCCCTTTCCCCCACCCCAAGCATCCAAGGTCCTGTACTGCCCTGTTTACATGTTCCAACCTCGCTGGGTACGGGGCTTGCCTTGGCCGTCTCTGCGACCTGTGCCCAGCAGAGTTCAGCCCCAAACTTGGTGCTGAAAAATTATGACTGCATTTACAACATAGCAAGGCAGGTATCAATATACCATTTTCTACACATTTGTATATGCCTGAAATATTCATAATTTAAGAAAAGAAACATGATGAGAAAGGCATGCAATAAAACCACGTAGAAAGGAAAGCAAAGGTACATGACCAGGATCCAGAGTGATGAGGGGTCACACTGGGGGGAGAGGCATGGATGGGCTGGGACTGAACTCAGATGGAGGTTACGGTCAAGCTGTTTTTGGGGTGGTGACTTTGTGCATACTGATTCCATCACTAAAAATACTCACTAAATACCCAAATAAAAGTGGGCCATATAAGACCGATAAGGCTGAGATTAGACCACGTCTGGGCACCTGAAGTCCAAAGAGGAAAAAAAATACACAGTGAAAACCATAGTACTGGAGGAGTAGACAAAATGCTGAGGAGCAAAGGGGGGCTTGGCTGTGCCTGTGGGGGTGCGGACAGGGACATGGCACAGCTACACCCCCCTGCTCCCCATCCCACCTAGTGTTCTTACTCCCATCTGCTCAAGTACATCTCTTCTCCTCTGGCATCATCTGTAAAATGGAAATCATTTTACTGGCCCTATCTTCCTTCCTGGCCAGTTTAGCAGTGCACTGTCGTGACATGTGTAGGGGACGCTGAGGAGTGACAGGAGCTCACCTGAGAGAACCATGGTAGTGGGTGGAATGGTGGCCCCCCCAAAGATAAGTCCACCTCCTAACCCCCAGAACCTGTGAATGTGGCTTTATTTGGAAAAAGGGTCTTTGAAGACGTAATTCAGTTAAGGAGGCGAGATCATCCTGGATTACCCAGGTGGGCCTGGAACCCAGTGACAAGTGTCCTCATAGGAGACAGAAGAGGAGAAGATACACCACACAGTCAGACTGGATTTACACAGAAACAAGACAAGGAATGCCTGGAGCCACCAGAAGCCAGAGAGGCAGGAAGGATCCCGCCAGAGCTGTTGGGGGAAGCGCCACACCAGAGCCTTGATTTCAGACTTCTGGCCTAGAAAACTGTGAGAAAATAAGTTTCTATTGTTTTAAGCCACCTGGTTTGTGGTAATTTGTGACAGCAGCCACAGGGAACGAATACAATCATTATCTTGGGTGTTCATGCTGTTTATTCTCCACGAGTCTGCCCCCTCTCCAATCCATTCTCTGCCCTGCCCTGACCCCTGGGGATATTTCTCAGACTCCCCTGCCTTCCGGCTTCCCTGGGTTTGGTCACTGGGAGGCACCCCCAGGAGATGGAGAACTAGGGGCGGGGCAGTGAGGTGGGGGTATTTCTTCCACTGCCCTGCCCTCACCCCTGCTTCATGGTGGCTAGGGCTCTTGTGGGACAGCCCCTCTCGCTGGCCTGGCTGCAGCTCTCAGAGGCACCTCTGCTCCCTCCCCTTGCTCTGCCTGCCCCAGGGATGGGGCCATATCACCACAGCAGTGACTCAACTGTTTCCTGCCTTGTAGTACCCAGGAGCACACAGCCCCTGTTGGGTCCGCCCCCTCCCCTGTCTCCACCTCTGTAAACAGTCCCTTCACTCATCTCTTTAGTTAATGCTGGGAGTTAGTCACCCACTTGCAGCTGGGTCCCTGCCAGCCCCAGTGTCCACCTGCCTGGGGCAGAGGGACAGACTTGTAACCCCAGAGCCAGCTCCTTCCTTTTGAATTCTTACTGGCAGAGTTCTCTTTCTAGACAATCAAATTGGGTGATTATGGGCCCCTTGGCTGAAGCCTATGTCTGGGCCTCAGTTTCTTCACCTGTCACACATCCCCCCATCTTCCCTACAGAACCCCACTCAGGACTTCTCTTTCCCACCCAGCTTGGTCCCCTCAGGCATGCAGGCCTGGGAAAGGGGCACTCATCAGGGGAGGGCGCATCTAAGAAAACACAGTGCCCCTCCTTCCCCACCTCCCCAAGCAATAGAAACGAAGCATGAAACGATGCCAGTATTTTCCGTTTAATGAACAATTTAAGAGGCTCTTTCCTGCCTGTGCTCAGAGGAATCCCCTGAGGAAGGGAGATAGCGAAATGCAGAAGGCCATGCAGCCAGCAGCTCCCGGCCGGTGGTGACCCCCTACCCCGTCCCAACTCCCCGAGTCTCAGCACCTGCCGCTTCCTCTCGCTTCGGCTGTTGCTCTCACTGTTCAGCTCTGACATAGGCAACCGCCAAGCCTGGGCCCACTCCAGGGAGCACCAGGGGTGGGAGTGGAGCACCAGGGGTGGGGATGGAGTGTGAGAGACAGGGCACAGGACGCAGGGTGGGGGATGCACCTCAGATACCTCCTGGAGAAATGTCAGAGCTGCCTGAGCCAGCCCCTCACCCTACAGATGAGGCTGAGGACTAGGAGTGACATAGTCACACGAGAGTGGCCCCAAGCCTGGGGACAGAGGGCTGAGAAGGATGTTGGCAAACCAGAGTGTGTCCAGCAGGCCTGGGCCTGACAGGTGAGGGGTGTGGGAGCTGATGGCTAAGAAGGAGGAAGGCCTGAGGGGCCAGGGGACCCCGCTTGTGCAATCCAAGTCTGTAGGCGCGGGTACAGGGCTGGTCTGCAAGGATCTGAGGGGCATCAGGCAGGAGGGTGGACTTCTTCTCAGTGGCTCTAGAACTGGAGCCAGGGCAGGAGGGGACAGGCAGGCAAGTTTGGGGATCAACATCCAAATGACTTTGCCAAAAATCCAAACTATTGGAAGATGAGTCTGGCCTCCCGCCAAAGTAACAAGCAGCCCGTCATTGGATGTGTTCAGGTGAAGGCTGGACTATGGGGATTCAGGGATGCTGTTATGCGGAGCTCTGTAAAGGATGTGTTACTCTGACGGCTAAAATCTCTCCCTAACACACCCGAGCCGCCCCGTGAGGGGTGGGTGTGGTGTGGAGTCAAGGGCACGGCACGGACGCTGGAGGCAGCGGACTTGGGTTCAAATCCCTGCTCTGTTATTGACCAACAGTGTGGCTGGGGCAGCTCACTGGCGCCCCCTGCTGTGAAATGGGGGTGAAAATAACAGTACCCCCTTCAGATGGCTGCTGTTCCATCCCGTGTCACATCAAGAGAGATGCCCTCTGCGAGATGGCTTGTGGCACACCTGCAGCCAGAAGATACTTGCCTGAAGGAAGAAGGTGAACAAGTGACCCCATCCCTGCAAGGCCCTCTCACGAGACGGTGCCCAAGAGCCCAGAAGCAGTGAGGCCCGCTTATTCACACTTATGTAGTGAACTTATGTCCCCAAGTATCCCACATGCTGGCGGGCATGGTCACAGGGACCCAATTACCCCACAGGTGGGGTCTTGCAGATAAGCTCCCTGTGTGCACGCAGAGGATGAAGGACATCAGGTTGTGGTTATAGAAACTTGGATCTTCCCCACCCCTCGCCTGTCCCCTCCCTGGCTGCCCCCCATCTTCCCTGCCCTCCCTCAAGGCCCTTCCTTTTCTCTTGTTTCCTTTCGCCCCAGGACTGGATGGGCATCTCCATGTCAAGAAACGTGGTCAATTCCCCTGATTCAGGGACACAGCAGGCAGGTCTTTGTCGAAACCAGGAACCAGGGAATTCACTCTTGCAACGTGAGAACGACCCCTGGTCTGCCTTAACTTTTCACTTCTCTGCCAGCTGCCTTGGCATCTGGGGACGCCGACCTGCTCACCACAGCAGGGACTCAACAGAAGTGGGAGGACTTGAGGGCGCAGGGAGCAGGGGGCCAAGATTCCTGGGGGTCCTGCCAAATGACCTTTGGAAACATCTGCTCAGTACCTCCTCTATCCCCACACAGCTTCCAGACTCATCTGCTATGAAGCCGCAGCCTCCTTCCTCTGAAAGCCCGGCAGCACATATGCACTTCCCTCCTCCCAACAATGCTGGTGCTCTTACAAATCACTTAAGAAACTGCACCTCGTGGTTCTAGGGAGCTCCTACGGGGATCCCTGGATGTGTCATGACTCCCAGTGTCATCTGACACCATGAAGTGGTTTTCCTCCCCCCTCGGCCTCTCCCCTGCCTGTGGCTGCTGCCCCACCCCCAGGTACCCTGGCAGGCGAACAGGCAAGAACCTGTCACTCCCCAAACCTCATTTTCACTAGCTCTCAACCTTCCATGACTGTGATTCCTCTTGGCCTGGAATCTCCCGTCTCTTCCCTCCCCAGCGTTCACACCCTGTGTTCACTCTGGGCTGCATCCCCCAGCAGGTCCCTAAGCACCTGTTTCTCAGGCTGTGATGGAAACGGTCTCACTGGGTGAGATGCAGGGACAGAGGTCCTCCTTGTGCCACCAGAGGACCACACACACACCTGGCCGTCCGTGCCCCTCTGAGTCTGGCTCCCTCCCTTCCTCCCGAGGCCAGCTCACATCTCATCTTCTGGGTTCCATGCCTCTGGGTCCCTCCTCTACCTTCTTTCTGGCCCCAGCCCAGCTCCATGGCTCCGCTCTCTGCCCGGTGGTGGCCAGGGGTGATGGTTATAAACTGATGAGCTGCCAGCGCTTGGCAAGAAGACCTGTTAAGCATCTCAGGTAACATCATGCCTCCTCTCAGTTAAATGTCAAGTCTCCAGGAAGCTCCTGGAAAGGAGACAGTGTGTGTCAGACTAGAAAGCACGTCTGCTTCAAAGTCAGAAAATCCTGGGGGTAAACGCCAGCCCAGCCATCTGCTAGCTGTGTTGGGAAAGTGACATAACCCGTCTAGGCCTCCATGTCCTCACCTGAGCCGAGGGGGGATGACAAGGGCCAACACCTGCGGAGTGCCAGGCATGGTCTCAAGAACATCATATTCATCTAATCCTCACGACAACCCAGAAAGGGCATTACTAATACGACTCCCAATTTGCTGATGAGGAAACTGAGGCCAGAGTGGTCAAATCAGCCTGTCCAGGGATCTAGAACTAGAAAGTGGTCGTCTAGACCCGCCGTGCCCTCGTCACCGTCACACACTGCCTCTCACACATGCCCTTCTCAATCATGGGGATATAAACACCCAGATGATGCCTGGCACACAGTAGGCGCTCAATAAATGCAAGATGGTCTTATCGTTGTTGGTAATTCAGACACGGGGTCTTCAGGCAGGACCACAGGATGGAATAGGTGTAGTGAGGGAAACCATTAAACCAGAGAAGAGAGAGCTGGGCACTTTCAGGTCAATCTTGACCCTGCTGTAGCACTTTCCTGGGGCTGCCCGGACAAGTTGCCACAAACTGGGTGGCTTGAAACAACTGACATTTATTCTCTCACAGTTCTAGAGGTTAGAGTCTGAAATCAAGGTGTGGGCAGCGCCACGCTCCCTCTGAAAGCTCCAGGGAAGAATCTTTCCACGCCTCGTCCACTGCTAGTGGCTCCTTGCAGTCCGTGGCCTGCCTTAGCTTGTGGCTCCCCCGCTCCCGTCTCTGCCTCCGTCTTCACATGGCTGCCCTCCTTCTCTGGGCCTCCCTGCGTCTCCTCCTCTCTTATGAGGACACCCACCTAGGGATGAGGCCCCCCTTAAAATCGGGGATGATTTCATCTCGAGATCCTTATTCTGAATAAGGTCAAATTCTGAGGTTCCGAGTAAACTTTTCTTTGGAGGACCACTATTCAACCCATGACACACTCCTTTGGCCCCAGCTACTGCTTCTTAAAAAGAGAGGATTGGGCCAGCCTGGTGGCGCAGTGGTTAAGTGTGTGCGCTCTGGTTCTGATCCCGGGCGCGGACTGATGCACCACTTTTTCAAGCCATGCTGTGGCGGCGTCCCATATAAAGCAGAGGAAGATGGGCATGGATGTTAGCCCAGGGCCAGTCTTCCTAGGCAAAAAGAGGAGGATTGGCAACAGATGTTAGCTCAGGGCTCATCTTCCTCCCCCGAAAAATAAATAAATAAAGGAGAGGATGATGCCAGAAGACCCTGTGCTCTTTTGGGTCTTCAAAGTGGATGAGTATTGCACCCCGTCAACCACCCAGAAGCAGGACGGCCGGCAGCGGAGCCAGCGCCAGCCACCCTCACTCTTGTGGTTCCTAGAGACTGGAGCTTCGTGAATGGACAGCCACGCGCACCCCATGCATGGAGGAGGAGCCCTCAGGGGCTGGCGTGGCCCCCAGAGTGTGTGGGAAGCCAGCGTCTGGGCTGGGCCGCCTTTGACTGACTCGAGCACAACGGGGGCTGCAGCTATAGCAGTACTTCCCAGAGACAGGAGAAGGACCCAGAGAGCATTGCGAGGAACACAGACCACGATGTGAGCCCAGCAGGGTCCCCGGAGGGAAAGCGGAGAAGGAAGGATTTGGGGATTCTGCTCAGCGCCACAGACGAGCACGGGCTGGCTCCCACCAGTGCTGGCTCCTGCATGAGGCTGAGCCCTGCGCACCCACAGGCTGAGGGGTGGGGATGGACAAGGCGGGGTCCCGGGCCTCGGGGGCTGGCAGGAGTGTGCACAGGCGGCGGGGCGCACAGAGAGCTCTGTAGGCTGTGCCCACAAAGGGTTTTAACAACACTGGCAACTGAAAGCTTGTGTTTTGGTGGGAAGATTTGCTGGGAGGTGTAGGGAATGGAGACAGTGAGGATGATCCCTTAAGCTCCAGTCTCTCCTCATCGCTGCTTTTTAAAAAAGCAGTTTCACGCCTCTGACTGTGCAGACTCCTCACTCTGGCGGGCTGTACCACCCTGTTGCACATTCCAGGGGCACCCTTCTCATACATCTCGGGTCGACGGTGTCCCCTGGAGTGTGCGCCTGTGAAATGGGTCTACTGCTCCCAGGTTACAGAAGGGGAAACTGAGGCTCAGAGAGGATTGATGATTTGCCCAAAAACACACAGCTAATCAAAGGTGGGGCTGGAAGATCATCCAGGGATTTAGAATTCCAGCCAAGCAGGCTGCCCCAGGGCGGCGTTGTGACTTTCCTGGGCCCTTCATGGGCTCCTGCCTCCATAAAAAGATATTAAAAATTATATTTTATGGTTGCATTGGTATAAAGATGAATATAATCCAGACTGGATTAAAAATTAAAATGTTTTCTTAAACCCCCAAATTCAGAATGGGTCCAACTGGCCCAGTGTGGCTTTGGCGGCCCCTTACCGCCTGGCCCCAGCCTGGCCTGGTGCTGCTTCACCCAGGCTGCCTCCCTGTACCGCAGTCACACGGGCCCTCCCTGCCCTGCACACACCCCAGGCCATGCCCAGGGCTGGATCATCAAACATGCAGGCCTTTTCCCTGCTCATATTTACTGCAGTCCCCAAGACATCGTCTGCCTCTTGTCCACCTGCAGATTTCTCGACTCACCTCCTCCAAGCAGCCTTCCTTGATACCACAGGCCTACTAGGAGCCCCCACTAGCAATTCCCTTTGTATGGAACCATCTCAACATTGAACCTCCTATCTTCCGGCCTCACTATAAATTTTAAGGGTGGGGCCCATGCTGTCCTGTGGGCACCACCTCCCACCCTGGTGCACAGCTGGGCACACAGGGAGCCCCATGAGTGCTGACTCAGCAGGGGCAGCCCCTGGGCCAGACACAATGAAGTCCTTGCTGTTTCTCACTCCCGGCTTGGAAATCTTTCTACCTCCCTGGCTTTCTACCTGGCAAACCTGTATACATCCCTCAAAGCATCAGCTCAAGTCTCCCGACTCTAGACATCCTTCTTTACCTTTCCAGACAGAATCCATCTCTCCCCTTACCCGTTCCCCCAATTCCGGTGCACGGCCCACTACAGGACAGATCACACCACCCCTTTGCTTTACTTGGCTGTTTTCCTACCACACTGGCTCTCTCGAGAGCAGGGCCTAGCCTAGGTCTGGAGAGTGCTTGGTAGCCTCACGGCCACCCCAGCCCAGCCCCAGCCCACACTCAGTGGGCAGCGGAGTCAGGGGCAGCGTCCTGTTGCCAGCCTGCCTGGGCTAGACCCCGAGGAACATCTCAGGTCTGGCTGCCAAAAGCCCTAGACTTCTGGCACCCCAGAGTCTCTTCCGTCTTCTTCATTAATTAAAATCCCCTCCAACCTCTGATTACCGAGCATGGATTCCCTCAGTCAGTGGTCCTCAATCCTGGCTCATGTCAGACCTAAGGGAAGCTCTGACAAAACTCCAATGCCCAGGCTTTCAGCAGCTCAACAACATCAGAAATTCTGGGAATGGGACCCAGCGTCGGTATTTTTGGTATTTTTGAAAAGGCTCTTCAGGTGATTCTAACTCTCCGTGGGGTGGAAAAGCATTCATGCAGGTGGAGGTTTTCACGTCAAACATTCTCCCTTTGGTTCTCGTGATGTCTTTGTTTGGGCTCAATTCCTGACTCAAGAGATCTCCTGGCTGGGAAGAGGCTCACGGCTCTTACAGCTGATGGGGATCTCCAGGGACGGTGGGATCCGGCTGTCTGCCTTCAACAAGGTTATTTCCATTGTCTGTGGTCCCACGAGAAAAACAAATCCCAGAGAGGTTAGGCGTCTCTCACAAGCTCACACAGCTAGCAGATGGCACAGCCGAGTTGTAAGTCAGGTTCTTTCAACAAGCGATTTGGTGGTGGGCTGGGGCAGAGAGCTGACACTAGGGGGATAGGTGAGTCTTGGGGGTGGTGTGGAGCATGCGTTTTCCCAGCACCACACCGGCCTCCCCACCCGGGGCTGCAGGGGTGTTCATGCTCCGTCTGCCCCCGTAACAACTCCCCAGCCTCATCTAAGTGGCCAGCTTTGGGCACATCCTGTCGTCTCTTCCCAGTAGACAGACCCTGAGCTGCACACTCTCTACTCCCTGTCCCTTCCAGAGCATTTTGCTCCCAGGGCTCCACGCAAAGCTCTTTAGCGGCCAAAGCGGTGAGTCACCTGCGCCCCACTTTGGGCACCCGACGCTCCTCTCCAAGCCCGGGAAGGAGAGATGTTTAATTTATCAGACAATGCCACAAGATGTTGTTTACATGCACGCAGGATGTAACAGACGCAGCAAACCGTGCATATCGTAAACCCGTTTACAGCTTCTCTTCCTCCGCGTGATAATTAAAGAGACAGTTTGGGTCACACGTACAAAGTGGCAGCGTCAGGGTGGGAAGCCATGGAGATAAACTGGCACAAGGGGATGAAATGTCCTGGCCCCTGCGATGCCAGGCTCTAGTCCAGGGCCCGCCCTGCCGGCCTCCTCTTCCTCCCGGGTGGAATTGGCGGGGCATCTCAGTACCCTGCACACCCTCGCTTCTCCTGTCCCTGACTGTGACGTGAGTTGGGGGCCGAGGCCACGCTCTGTGCTATTATCTTATTTGGTCCTCAGAATAACTCTAGGAGGTAAATGCTATTATTGGCTCATTTTACAGACAAAAAGCAGTAATCATATGATCATTATTGCCACCATTCTGGTTAATATTTATGCATATTTACTCTGTGCCAAGCTCTAAGTCCTTTACACATATCAATTCATTTAATCCTTGCAACAGCCCTATAGGTAGGTATAATTATTATCCTTGTTTTACAGGTGGGAGAAACTGAGGAACAGAGAGGTTGAGTAATTTGGCCATGGCCACACAGCTAGAAAGCAGAAGTAAGGAGAGAATCCATTCATTTGCTGAGAGAGAACAACTGGAAATTCAGGCGCAAATGGTGTAGATGCAGGCCCCTCCCTCAAAGAGCAGGCAAATGAACCTGCCGAGCATGGAGCATCCCTCAGCTGGACAGCCGCAGGGCCAGGCCTTCGACTAGGAGCTCTGTTTCTCGGGATTCAGTATGCTTTCTCCTTGACGAGGCTTCCGGCCCTTTCTAATGCACGCGTGTGTGTACGTGTGCTGAGTGTATGTACATGTGTATGTGTGCCTGTGTAGTGTGCGAGAGGCCAATTCTGACCTTTATTTTATATTGATACACTTCACTGGGAATCAGCCACTGACTTGGCTGTCCGGCTGATCATATAGTAGGTCTCAACAATTATGCTAATGATTAATTCAGTTAAGCTGAATCAAATCCAGTACCGTTCCTTTCTCGGGGCTTCTCCGGGCCAGAAATGTAGAAAAATTACACTCCAAGGAGTCAGTATAGACAAAGAATTGAGGAGCAGGCTCTTGAATTTTGATTCGCTCAAGACCGAGTTCCTACACGTACCAGCTGGGCAATGCTGGGCAAACTGCTCAACCTCTCTGTGCCTCAGTTTTCCCATTGTCAAGGGAGATGAGAATGGTCCCCACCTCCCAGGATTCCGTGAATGTAAGGCACTAGGAACAATGCACAAAGTGCTCAGTAAAT
The DNA here is from genome assembly GCF_020826845.1 of Diceros bicornis minor. Lineage (NCBI taxonomy): Eukaryota > Metazoa > Chordata > Mammalia > Perissodactyla > Rhinocerotidae > Diceros > Diceros bicornis. The sequence continues at coordinate 24,830,313 of NC_080753.1, read as the reverse complement.
TAGAGCCACCATCATCACCATCACAGTTCATAGGACACGCGTCTCGCAGTCTTCATGCTGAAGACGCACACGGGAGGACTCGCTTTCCTCAAGGTGACAGGTGGTGAAACCTAGAGGAGAGTTGGCAGGCTTCACACTCCAGGGCAGACAGTGACTTCAGGGTCAAGGGCACTGGGCCTACAAGACAAGACACAAGGCTTCTCGTCCCGGCTCTGACATCATCGTCCAAGGCACTTCCCCCCCGACTGGGGCATCAGTTTTCTCATCTGTAAAATGGGCAGTGTACTCAGTGACTTTCTAAGATCTCCTCTACCTCTCACTTTCCAGAATTTCTAGGAATCTCTCTCCTGTCTCCTTCCTGCTATGAGCACCTGGTGCTGCCACCCAAGATTCTGAGGGGTACTCTGGGTTGCGGGTGCTTTGGGGGGGGGGGTCATAAACCTGAGTCGGTGTTGCTAAAACCACGTGGGGCCAAGTCTGCCACTTACGGGTAGGGAAGCTGAGACCCAGAGCAGGACCCCAATCAACATAGTGGCACGACTGACCTGGGGGTGGGGTGGGGGCAGCTGGCTCCCTGTCCTCACCACAGGGCCCACCTAGGACAGGGTTCCAGGGAGACTGAAGTATGTGCCAGGGTCACACTTTGATGAAGGGTGGGGCCTGAATTCTAATTCCCGTCCATCTGGCTCCACATTGGTTCCGCCTTCTCCCTACCGTGCAAGGCCCTGCCAGCCCCAAGAATCTGTGAAATAAGTCGGAGAAAATAGTTTTGGCTCAAAACCTGTGATTTTTTTTTAAAGCCCTGCTTCTAGGAAATTTCAAGGACTCTTGAGAATTGAGGTTTGGGTGGAGACACGTATCTACTCTGCTTTTCCAGGCTTATATATGGAAGCCTCATGGCTACTAGAAAGGATAAAATCAACACTGATTTAGCGCTTGCTGTGTACCAGGCTTTGTTCTAAGAGCTTTGCATCTATTAACACATTTTTTTTTTTTTTTAACAGCACCACGTTAGTGGTATTATCCCTATTTTTCAGAGGACAGGAGGCCAGAAAGGTGATTTCACATAGCTAGCTACTGGTAAGGCTGGGATTCAGTCCCACACGTCTGGGAGGGAGTTTAGGCTCTTAATACCAGCAAGGCTTCGCTGTAAGTCAGGGATCACGTCTTAGAGCTGGGTGGTCTTAGATTTTGCAGCCTGACTCCTTGACCAGCTCACTGTGAGGCCTTGAATGAGTCCATGACTTCTCTGGGCCTCACATTCCTCCCCTGGAAATAAGGATGGCACAGTGTCCCCTGCAGAGCTGTGACTGGGAATCATCGATCACAGATATCACAAGTCACCGGAGCCTGGTGGGGCACGAGCACTGGCTAAGTGCTAGTTATTATTTGTGATTTAAAGGAATATCAGACTGCTAACTGGGCATTTATGCAAACCCTAATTACTCTGAAATTGGTATTAACTAAGATGGAGCCTAAAATAATATCACCTATATATCTAGAGGGAAGATTTAAAAAAGGTTCTGGGCAAAACAGCCACAGAGAACCTGTCTAGAGCACTTATACATTATTTGCAACTGCCATGCTAATTAGAGTGAGTCACCAGTTGCTGACAGGCCCTGATGAGTGCGGGGTCTGTTTGGGAAGGGAGGGCTTTGGGAGGGCTGGGGTTGGGAAGCAGGAAACTGCTTATTGGGGAGCAGCCTCTGGTTCAGACTCTCGTCAATGCAGACAGGTCCTCCCCCGAGGACCGAAATCAGTTTGCTTTAGATTTGCTTATTTTTCTTGCTCAGAATCTTAGAAATGCCAGGGATGGAAAGCTCCTTGGAGAGACTGAGGCCCAGGGAAGCTGTGTGTGCACCCAGGCCCCTGGTAGCCTGGAAAGAAAGACCTAAGGAGGGGGGCTCTCCTCCTCTCCCTTCCAGATACTGGTGAGTGTGCTGGGGGCTCTGTGGGCGAGGTTAGGGTGGCAGTGCCCAGGTCTGAGAGGTCCCTGTGTGCAGGGGCAGGAGATGGGGTGGCTGGGAACCCAGTCCCACAGCCCAGCTCTCCAAAGCCTCAGTCCCACAGCCCAAGGCTGACGACTGCAGAAACCCTGCAGCACAGGCCAGAGCAAGCAATGACACTAAGTCTTTTACTTACACCAACTCATTTCCTCCTTCCAACATCCCAGTGAGGGAGATATTATTGTTGTCCCTGTTTCACAGTGGGGAAACTGAGGCACAGAGTAGTTAACCAGCTTGCCCAAGTAGCTAGAGGGGACATTGGAGTTGTAAAGCCAGGCAATGTGACTCTGGGGTCTGAACTTTTATTTTCTGTGTCTCTTGGATGCTTGTCGAGTGCCATGTAGATGGAGGGGGTACTTTTAGGCAGAGGTGGAGGATGGGACATGGAAAATCTTCTTGGCCTCTGAAATTCCCTCCTCCTGGTGGGCCCAAGCCTGAAGAGAGTTTCTGTGCAGGTCACTTGGCAGGACCTGCATAGAACCAGACCCGATGACAAGCCTCCTGGAGGTCCCTGGTTCTCAAAACAGGTTCTGGAAGGCAGAGTGTAGCTGGATTGGAATCAGGGGAGGATGGCAAGGCCTGAGGGTTCTGAAGCTCACATAGAGAAGCCTCTACCACCTTCCTCAGGGGTCAAACTACATCCTCTCCTTAAGGGGTCTTCCCTCTGACACCCATCCACCTGCCTGCCCAGCCTTCTCTGGCAATCCCCAAGAAAGCCGCTTCTCCTCCTGGCAAAGGGTGCAGAGACAGCAAACAAAATCTCCAAACTTGTTGTCTTTTTTTCTTTTTCAAAGATGTCGCAGGTCTGCGGTTGCCATGGCGACACTTGCCAGCTTCTCTGAAGTCAGCTCTCAGCTCCCTCCAGCGGCCTTGGCAGCCTCGTGCTCTGCACCGTCCTCCTGCCCACCCTGCTTTGCCCTGCCCATCTCAGCTCGCCCTCCCCCTACACACACCGGCTCTCCGAGGTCCCCAGGCCCAGCCTCCCATTCCTCCCGGCCAGGCTGGCTCAGATGGCACAGGTGGAGCGGGAGACGGCGCAGACTGGGGGAGAGGAGGACTTCGGAGGAACCCCGTTCACAGGTGGGCAAGTGACAGCAACGAGCCCCCGGGGGCACAGGCCTGCCAGGGACACCGACATGGCTGAGCTGCGAAAGGGCCATGCCCGCTTCACCACCGGCTCCCTGTCCCTTCTGCAACCTCTGTCCCTGCTGTTCCCCTGGCGTCTCCTCTGTCCTTTGGCGCTCTCTCTTCTTCCACCAAAGCCCAGAAGGCTCCAGGGTGGTTGAGAAGAACCAGCCTGTGAAAACTCATTAGCCTGACCCTGGGCAAGTTATTTCGCCTCTGAGCCTCACTTTGCTCCTCCACAAAATGGGTGACTAAGATTTACCTTCAGGGGGCAGGCCCCGTGGCTTAGCGGTTAAGTGCGTGCGCTCCGCTGCTGGCGGCCCGGGTTCGGACCCCGGGCGCGCACCAATGCACCGCTTCTCCAGCCATGCTGAGGCCGCGTCCCACATACAGCAACTAGAAGGATGTGCAACTACGACATACAGCTATCTAGTGGGGGGCTTTGGGGGAAAAATAGGAGGAGGATTAGGCAATGGATGTTAGCTCAGAGCCAGTCTTCCTCAGCAAAAAGAGGAGGATTAGCATGGATGTTAGCTCAGGGCTGATCTTCCCCACACACAAAAAAAAAAGATTTACCTTCAGGGTTGCCGTGGGGCATAAAGGAGAAAATATGTGTAAGTACCAGACACACAGTAGATGCTAGATGGATGCTCCTTCCCTTCTCTCTGCTTCCCATTGTTTCCCTCCCCCCTTCTCCTGCCATCTTCTCTCTCCGTGAACCCACTTTGCTTTCTCTCTTCTCCACTGCCTTCTCTGCTCCATCTCCTCTCCGCTCCTTGCTCCCGGGGCTTTCCTGCTCGTGCACCTGGCAGAGCCGGCATCACCCTCACGGCCTCCACCCTGGAGTTCACCCATTCTTCCCGGGTTCACAGGGCTTCTTGGGGAAGGCGGGGGTGGGAGATGCTGGCTCTTCCCCCACAAGGGACAACCTTGACCTCTGATGGGAAGCCAACGAGAGCACAAGAACAATATCAATGGCTATGGACACCATTTATTGAGCACTTACTGTGTACCAGACTCTATTTGAGGAGTTTTCCACCAATCAGCTTGTTTAATCATTACATCACCCCCATGTGGCACTTACTATGCCATCCTCATTTTATATCTGGAGAAACCAAGAAGTGGCAGGAAATGAGGAGCATCAATTCCATGATGTAGGACATGAGAGAGGAGAAGGAAGAGGATACCTGGCAGCTCAGAGGCACCAGCGGGGTCTCCCTTCCCTTCCTTTCCTCAGGACTCAGGAGCCTTGAGACAGGTTCTGTCGTGCTATCCCAGATAACCCTGAGGAGCATCTGAATCCCTGAAAGCATCCTTGGTCCAAGTTCAAGGTCACCCAGAGAGTCTCCCTCAGCATGCCAGCTCAGAGAGGATGGCCATCCCTGTCTTCTCTCCCTGCCAGGAGTAGGGCTGTCTCTGCATGCACAGTGGGCAGAATTCTCAATATCCTTTGGCAAAACTTTCACCAAGAGGTTAAGTGAGAGGCTTCCTGCCCTTCTGTGCTGGCTCCGGAGGGCCAGGGGCTGGCTACCCGCTCTCACCGCCTCTTCTCAGCAGAAAGGCTATGCCAACTGCCTCCCCACTGTCAAGGAAACCATCTCATTCCAGGAGCAAGGGTTTATTTACTAGCAGGCAGACGGTGGGCCCTGACAGAGATGGAGTGTGGTGACAGGTTGGGGGACAGGGCTGGCTGAGAGCTCTCATTTCCGGAGGCCTCTGCCCAGTTACTGCTCATCAGTTTTTTCTCCACTTTCTGGCTATTGGCCCCCCTCTAATTCTCACCTGCTCAACTACAGGCCAAAACCGAGGAGGGAGGCTCCCCTCACTGGACCCTGCCCCCACCTTCCGAGTCCCAAGGCAGTCTCTGCCAGCAGCTTCCCTAGATGGCTGGGCTGCTCAGTTTAATGCACATGAGCCACCTGGGGGACCCCAGGAAAGAGCAGGTCCTAATTCAGGAGGTCTTCAAGGGGCCTGAGATGCTGCATTCCTAGCTATCTGGACGTTACTTGGGAGTAGTGAGGGCCTAGATGACCCAGGACTGACTCCCGAGAGCATACGTTGAGAGTCAAGGGTCTAGGGCCCCCCAGGCCTGCCTTTGGAATCTCTCCATCAGGAACTGGACACAGACAATTGTCCTCAGCTCCTGCTTACCACTCATATAGGCCTGCCTGTGAGCACCTTCCAACTAATACCAGGAGCTTCGAGCTTCGAGCCGTGAAATACAGCTGGTCCCTCCCCTGGAGGAATACAGTCCTTGCAGACCCCCGTAACCCTCACATATGGACAAGCATGCCCAGGTAAGAGCTGCCTGGATGGGCTCTGCCATCCACACTCACTCCTCAACCTGATCACACAGAAGTTGACAGAGTTCAGGAGAAATGAGAGAGCCCAAGGAAGACACACAAGAGTCCAAATGTAACCTTGGCTACTACGATAGCCCCCAGATGAGGATCTGAGGGTCATAGTGAATCACTAGCAGAAGAGGCTAAGAATAAGTAAAACCCTGCATTTGCTCTCTGCATCGCATTCCAATCTTGTGCAGGAAAAGTCATCAACATACTTCCTCTTGTGTTTACCTTTCCCTCTACAAAAGGCGTATTTATCAACCAACTCATGTCTAGAAAAGCTTTCAACTATCAGGCCCAGAGGGTCTGTGTGCACCCAGACATGGGAGGATGGACCAGATGACATCTCAAGGTCACTCCCAAGTCGGAGGCATCTATGAATTCCCTACTGTCTCTTGAGCATCACGGAGAGAAAAAGCCCCTCTTCAATGGCAGATTGTGGTTTTGGCTTTGATTAAAACTCGAGATTAATTTTTCCCTGTGACAGAGTGGCCGGCCTGGAAGCCATAATCCCTTCAGTAGTTCAACATGTTTATGAGGGTGAGAGGATGCTTAACGCCGCAGTTAAAATGCTAAGCTGAGTAATCAGTTCATTAGGAATTGACTCAATATGTTTGCTGTCTGCAGCTGGGGCCTCCTCCCCTGGACGGAGATAAATCAGCAGACAATGCAGCAAGTGACAAGAGAAACTCCTCCGACAGCAACAGCAATGTTCGGAAATGCTCTGACTCAGAGGAGAAGTCTCTGGTCCAGCACCCCATGAGGACTCGGACCAGGCCAGGCTGCTGACCAGAGCCGGGGACAACTCTTGATGTGGAGTACGTCCAGGGGCTGGACTTGAAGCCTCCAAAAGAAGGCAGGGTGAATCTGGCCAGCTGCAGCCCAAGGACACGGGGTTATCATGGCTGAGGAACTGGAGCATATTGATTTAAGTTCCTCCAGGAGACCCTGAGTCAAGGATTGGAGAGCACATCGTGTATTTGGGAGGTGGTCCCTGAAAACACTAGGGGGGGCGTGGGGGAAGTGAGATGGGGAAGAGAGGGCAGCCAATAAAAGGTGTGGCAGCAAGGAAGCTACAACGGTGGGCGGCTGGAACTCAGTCCCACTGGGACCTCTGGGCGACAGTGTAGAACTCTCATCAGAGTTGAGAGGCGAGTGTGCTGGGACGAGAGTGTCCATCAGCCTCCGTTTGAGGGAAATTCCCCAGCGCTTCTGGACTATGTACTTGCTTGGGCAGAAGTTGCTCCAGCGGCCAGAGGAGGCCCTCAAGCCAAAGATGTGGGCGGAGGCGGTGGGAGCTGGTGTGAACTGAAATGGCGGGGTCAAGGGCAGATAGTGTCTGCTCCACGGAGGGTGAGCAGAACCCAGCAGGACCACAACCCCTACAAGAGTAAGCTTGGAAGAGACTTGGGATCCATGGACTAAAGAGTTTCGCTTTCTGACCCCGCAAGTGCTGGGTGCCTCTCTAAAAAGGGTAGGACCCCTGGGCCCCGCAGTGTGACGACTCCTTGGGGAATTCAGCAGGGAGCCAGGCCTTGTGGTGGATTCATTCAGGCATACAGAGGGCCTCTGGGATGGCAGGAGGGCATCTCAACAGCACTGTCCCTGGGTTAGAGACGGGCAGGAGTTTGGAAGTCTTGCTGGGCACTTCTCTGGGTGGAGAACGGCCAACAGAGTCACCCTGTGGTTAGGATGGGCGTCTCATTTGAAATTCTAATAAATCATCTGGAAGACGGAGTACACAGTGAGAGCTGGAAATTTGCAAATGGCACTGAGTTTTTCAGGGGAAGTGAAATGGCAAGCCAATGAGGATACACTACAGAATCCCACAAGGGTGTGTGTGAGTGGGCAGAAAAGTGACAGATGCGATTCGGTGTGGGCAAGTGTAAGAGAATGTATTTAAAGACAAATATCTCAGACTCTACAGGACTTCCTTCTGAGATGATGCATGCCACAGCGGTTTTATTTTAGAAAGAGTAAGGAGGGGAAGAGGAATTGACATTTAGGAGTGGCTACTAGGTGCCAGGTGTTTCATCAGCCTTATTGAATCTTCTGCATGCAGAACGAGGAACTGTGGTTCAGAGGGGGAAAGTGAGCTGCTCAAGGTCACACAGCTGGGAAGGTCTGGGGCTGGGATTCTGATTCAATCTGTTCTTCCTGGTCTGTTCCCTGAGGACATGAGCCCAATATGGGAAGCTGCCCGAAGACCACCAGGGACCAGCCACATTAGGAAGACCCTGGAAACACAGATGCCACATGCTCCTGGTTTCCCTTCCTCTCTGGCCTGTCCTGCTCAGTCTCTTTTGCTGGTTCTTTCAGCAAAATGGTGAAGTGCTCCAGGTCCTTCTTGGCCCTTTCTTTTGTTTATCCCTTTCCCTTGAGGAAATACCATCTTTTTTTTTTTTTTTTTTGAGGAAGATCAGCCCTGAGCTAACATCCATGCTAATCCTCTTCTTTTTCCTGAGGAAGACCAGCCCTGAGCTAACATCTATTGCCAATCCTCCTCCTTTTTTTTTTTTTTCCTCCTTTTTCTCCCCATAGCCCCAGTAGATAGTTGTATGTCATAGTTGCACATCCTTCTAGTTGCTGTATGTGGGATGCCGCCTCACCATGGGGGGACAGGCAGTGCGTCGGTGCGTGCCCGGGATCTGAACCCAGGCCGCCAGTAGCAGAGCACACGCACCTAACCGCTAAGCCACGGGGCCAACCCCAGGGAAATACCATCTTATTCCGATGAGTCCCTAGTCCATGTCCCCAGCCCGGGCTTCACCCTGAGCACCAGACTCCCAATTCGATGTTCAGGACGTCTTCACTGGGATGTCTAACAGGCATCCCAGACCTAACAGAGCCATACACAAGCCCTTGCTGTTCCCCCCAGAGCCTGCTGCTCCTGCCGTCTTCCTCATCTCAACAAGTGGTAACGCCGTGGAGTCTGTCCTTCCATCTCTGCACAATGAACACATCTTGAGAAAGTCAAAGGAAGGGAGAAGAGGTAGGCAAAAAGGTGCAGGACCTCTTACTTTTGGAAAGATGAAGGTGAGAAGGGATGGGTGGCAGCCCAAGTCACCATGCCATAGATGGGGAGAAGTCCGTGGGTTTCATCAGCAAATCCAAGGGGAGTGGGACTGGGGAATGGCTAGGATTAGGGATCACCCTCAGAAGTGTGGAAAGATACATGACAGGAGCGAACCCACGGAAGCCCCCAGGCCCACCCTCCATTGCTATGCTGGGAGCCCCCCTGCCCTCCCCAGTTCCCTGCTTCTCTCCACCTCAGGCCCTCTCTCCCAAACCCCCTTCTTCTCTATGGCCCTGGGCTGCGAGGCAGTGAGAGGGGAAGCAGTCGGAGCCGCCCACCCTCTGCCCCTCCTTGCCCACAGCAGCAGCTCTGGTGTGAGCTCCAGTCCCAGCCTTGGAGGGCCCGGAACGGGGAGTGGGGCCCCCAGACCCATCTGGCTGCTGCACCAGGTAAGGGCTCAGCACGGCAGCCCCAGGCCCCCCAGCCACAGCAGCGGCCCTCATTTCCTCCCAGCTGGGGGTCAAGAAGGAGAGGGAACGGTCCCTCCTGTTGTTGGGAGGATAAAGCCAAAGGAAAAAAGCCATAAAGTCACTGGATTGGAAAATGAGAAAGCAGAATAAATAGGCTTTTGGGAGAGAAATAGGTCTTCCCCGCTCTTTGAACAGAAATAAACAGGGAGAGCGCCTGTCAGGAGGGACTTCCGCCAGGAAAGAGGCCGCTCGGCCCGTCAGGAGCCCACAAGGAGAGGGTCTAGGGAGCCTGAGTCTTCTCTCCAGCTCAGGCCTTCCCTCTCCTGGACCACCAGGGAGCAGGGCCACTCTGCTGGCTGCCTGACTGTCCCATCCCCATCCATGCCCCGTCCTCCATCCCCTCTGCCCTGCTCCTTCCTGACACCAGTACCCCTTTGCCGTCCTCCCCTCCACCAAAACAAACCCACCTCTCTTCTAAGCCTCACCTCCTGTGAGAAGCCTTCCTGCATCTCTCTTCTCGGACCCAATTGAGTCACAGCCATACAATAAACCAACTCACCATCTGTCCCCATACACCCTGGACACCTGGCTGCCACCTTATCCCTTGACTGAGCCATGTGCCCAGCCTCCTGTGGCCCACAGAGTATAATGTATGTGTGTTTCAATGTCTCCTCCTCCAGGAGGCCCTCCCTGATCTCTACAACTCTTGGGTGGAATTAATGCTTTTTCCCTGTACCCATTGTAGATTTTGGGTAATTCCAGTTATGACACAAGCCCCCTAGTCTGATCTGAAGGTGACTTACTCCTGGCATGGAGCAGTCTCGCTTCTTCTGCCTCCTTGAGGGCAGGTCCTCTTCTCTGTCGCCCAAGGCTTCAGGGTGGTGTGTTAGGGGACAACCAGGATTAGGGACACCCTATGAAGTGTAAAATGTTAGGAGCAAACACAGGAGGGGAGCTGACTGGGCCACACAGAAGCACCTGCTGGTGGAGAGTTGCATTGATTATGCTCCATTTTATTTTGTTCTCACGGTGTCAGAGTAAACACCTCACATAGCACGGAGCTCACAGCCTGATGTAAACCCTCTTCTTTCTACAGATATTTACCAAGTGTACGCCCCCGCCACGCACATACACCATAGGCACACATACCTCACAGCACAGCCAGGGAGAGACGGGCAGACACCCCCACGCAGCCTGCCCACCTCTCACTGCCCTCTCTGCGTCCCTAATGGTCCACTTTATTGTCCTTGAAAACCACCACTGACCTCCCACCAAAACACAACCACAACACATCAAAACAACAGAGCACCCTTTCTTCCAAGCTCCACTCAAATCCTCTCCACATTTCAGAGCTAGAGGAAGACTGGAATAAGTGTGTCCGTCCTCTTAACTTCACAGATGGGGAAACTGAGGCCCAGAGTGGGGCAGTGCCTGTCTAAGGTGGCGCAGCTAAGGAGTGGCAGTCGGGGACACAGTGCAGACCTGCTGATGCCACCCCAGCTTAGCCTGGTGGAGGGAGGCTGTACCCAGAGGAGGAGGCTGGGTGTCCAGGGGACAGGTGAGGAGGGGCAGGGGGAAGCCGGGATGGTGGGGAGACAGGCGAGGGTGCCTGGGGAGGGGGAAAGGAGACGTGGGGGTGGGGAGCAGGTCACACTTACACCCTCCCCTTTCTCCCAACCCCCTGTTGAGATAAAGGCCTTCCACTAGGGGCTGTCCCCTCGCCACTTCCTCTGCCTCATTTAAGGGAAAATAATAATGAAAAGGTGGACATTGGAGACCAGAGAGAGAGCCTACCCATCGGCTCCTGGCTCCTCCCTCACGTCTGTCTGTCCATCTGTGTCCACTCACTTCCCATCCTGCCCACTCCACACTCCGCCTGGGGGCCCCCAGCTCCCCACTTGTACCACCTCGCCCCCACCCGCTCCTCCCGCACACTGTCCTCCACGTCCACTTCCCATGTCTCCCGGCCCCCTCCCTCCCGTCTGCCCCTCCATCGGCCAGGAGTTCCTAGGCGAGCTGTGGCTCCGCCCGACGGACTCTGCACCGTCTCCTCGGCCCTGGACGGTGTGGGCAGCCCAGTGAGGGCCACCCTTCCCCTGAGCCTGCAGCAGGAGGTCAGGCAGCCCCGGGAGGAAGGAGGGCCGGCGTCCGCTGCTTCTGGCCAGCCTGCGGGAGAAGTCAGGCCGGGGAAGCAAACATCTCGTCAGGGTTCCATGGAGGCCAGAAGGAAACAGGACCAATTAATCCACATTTGCCTCTCCAGATTGGAGGACAAGTGGGGAGATGGAAGAATTAACCTTTTCAAAAATGTAATTTCATAAAATCATCTCTCTTGGAATAGACTCTCTCGTTATTCCTATTATTTATGGCCATGTCCATGCCTCAGGCCACCACCGGTGTGGAGAGACGGAGGAGGGGCAGGGGGCGCAGCTGCCCCACGGAGAGAGGAAGGCGGACCAGACTGCAACCCTGTTCTCAGGGTTCAATCACAGACACCCCAGAGCCCCCGTGGCCCCCACGGGTCACTTGCAGCTGTTCTGTAGACGTGCCTCTCCCTGGGCCTGAATCTCAAGTCACTCTCAAGAATATCACATGGAAAATCACTGCTACTGTGGCCCTCATCAGCACTGCCCTCCTCTCTCCACACCGCTGATTCCCTGCCCTCCTTCTGGAGCTCACCATGGCTGGTGCTGGCCACAGCACGTGAGGCCATCCCTCAGCACCCACCTCTTATGTCTAGGCCTGCCAGGACAGGGACACCAGAGGACTTCTCTGTCAGAGACTTGTTCCTGGGCTCAGAGAGTAGCCATTAGGCTCCTTCTGCTGCCACCTGCCCCGGGTGGGGTGGCTCCTTGCCTTCCCAGCCCTCCATTGCCTGCTTGTCCCAGCATCCTGCCTGACCTCCCAGCTTCCCTGGTCCACCCCAGTCAGCCTTGAGTAACACCTGACATCCTTAACTCTATGGCCTTGAATCTACGGCTCTCACCCGTAAAATGGGGGAGTGTGCATGGCACGCAGGAGGGACAGCAGGGAGACCGATGTGGCCAAAGGGTGGGAAGAGGGGTAGCAACGAGGTCAGGGTGGGATCACAGAGGGCCTTGCGGGCCATGGAAGGTCTTTGGCTTTTGCTCTGAGTGCACTGGGGAGCCACTGCAAGATTTGGAGCAGAGGAGGGGAGTGATCTGCCTTATGTTTTCAAAGATCGCTGCTCACCTGTTCTCTGGGGCCTCGTCTGCTCAAGCAGCTCCATTCTCTCCCCACAGTATCTCGTCTCCTTCCCTGGGGCCCCCTGGACCCTTCTCTTCACTCATTTAACAATGTTCAGTGGGTGCTCACCTCAGAGCGTGCCTGGAGGGCAGGGAAGGAAAAAGATGTGCCTCTGCCCTTGTCAAGGCCACGGTCTCACGGAAGAGACAAAATTCCCTCCCCAGCAGCTCTTGAAAAGATGACCAGGTAGGCCTCCGGTGTCCCAAGCCCCACTCTGCCACTATTTTGCTGTGTGACTTTGGGTAAGCAGCTTACCCTCTCTGGAAAATCAAGGGTTTGGACCCTGTGGTCTAAGATCCCTTCCAGCCAGGCCACTAATTCTTTCAGATCAGCAGAGAAGGGGGAAGATTAGGGCAGGATTTCCCACATGGGAGGGGAGCTCTCACCGAAGTCTCAAAGGTGGATGAAGCTGGGAGGTGAGGTTCCCTCCCCCTTGTCTGCTCCAGACCCTCCTCTCCTTCCTCCTCAGTGCCCCTCCCGCCCCGCAGCGCCCCCTGCTCCATGTGCCCACCCGGCGCCCCTCCCAGCCCCCTCTCTGGCACGGAACAGGAAGCGCATTAAACCTGCCAGGTCGAATCAGATCAGCACGTGCAACAATTTAACAAAAGATGGATCTGGCGTATGTGTGCAGTTTTTAAATAGAGTTTCCTTGGAGCCGGTTGTTTCACTCAGAATGAAAACAATTGATTATCTTTAGAGTCACTTACTGGGGCTTATTGGCCTTGATACAGCAGGCCTGGGGTTCCCAGGGGCCCGGCGCTGCTCGCCCACCCTTGGGCCTGCAACAGCCCGTTCTCAGGGAGGGGTAAGCATCACAGCATTCTGGCAATGCAGCGTGGCAGCCAGGACCCCCGCCGCCGCTGGGGGCAGGGGGCAGTGGGAACAGGACCCCTGGGCAGGAGGGGCTGGATGGGCCTGGATAGCGGGGGACAAGGTCCTCTCTGCAGACCCAGACCCAGACCCAGCGAGGGAGCACTGGAGCATTTACAGCAGGGACACCCTTGGATAGAGAAGCAGGAGAGAAGAGGGCCCACAGCGGCACCCTCTCAACTCACTGGCCCCGGCCCCGGGATCTGGACACAGACGGGAGACCAGAGTCCCTCCCTCGGTGGAGCCGCCAGTCTAGGGTTTGTGTGGAAGGTGGACAGGAAGAAAGAAACACACACATTCTAAGCTGTTAGGCAGTAATAAGTCTTCAAGGAAACCTAAAGCTTGATGGGAATGAGGAACGAGGCAGGGAGCTCTTTAGCCAGGGGAGGCCTTTCCCAGGAGGGGACATGGGAGGGATCTGAGCCGCGCTGACATCGGGGGAACGCTTCGGGGCAGAGGGGCCATCCTGGGGCCCTCTGTGCACTGGGGCCCGAACTGAGGCCAGGGTCAGGGATGGGAAGTGCGTCCCTGGATAGATGACTCTTGCCCCTGTCAGCCCATCCTGGCCTTCTGCCTCAGTTTCCCTGGCAGGCACTCTGCTGTAGTTGGAGTCCTGACTCGTACCCTGACTCCTTTGGCTGAGACAATGACACCTGTTTGATGCTTACCAGCCCCTTCCCAGGGGCACAGACACTATTTTCTACGTCCCAGGCTGAGTGGGGTTCCACGGTGTGTGCACAGAAGGCTCAAAATCATGAAGGGATGCCCAGCTGGCTTTGAGCACTGTCCTCTGCCTCCACATCCCCCATTAGTGGGCTGAACACGCTCCCCCACACAGAGTCCTGTCAGTACCTTGCTTATTGTGGGTGAGTCCACTGGGACCTGTAGAAAGCCCCTTGCTCTCCAGCACCTCTGGAAGCCCTCCTCCTGAGCCCCATCTCTTGGAGTCTGGTCTCTGTCCCACTGCCTTACAGCTGGCTGTTGTCTCTTGGCCACACTGATGTCTTGCTTGGACAGTCCACTTAGCTGGGTGCCAGCCTCATCCCTGGGCACTGACTTTGAGCCTGTGGGTCAATCTTGTCTCACCCACATCCAGCTAAGGCTCTAGGAGTCCACTCACGGCCAAGTCCCGGGTTGCAGTTAATTCTGTGGAACCTGATCTGGCCCCCAAATGTAGACCCTGGAGCTGGATGAGTCCCTCAGCCATCTTGGTATGGGTTTCACCTGAGTCCAACCTCCTGTTATGACAGGACAGTGTTGTCCCCTAGTTCTGGAAAAGGCCAGACAGAATGAAATGGACCTCCCTAGGGCTGGAGAGGAGTTTTGTGCTAATGCTGTGGTCAGTCTTGTGTCACAATGCAGACTCTCAGCAACCTCAGGGAAAACAACACAGAATGGGAAACAGGTCTGGAGTGGTTATGGGACCCAGGTCCAGGGGAGACAGGAAACCTGGGTTCCACTCCTGCCTGTGTTCCTAACAACCAGGGTGACTTTGGATCAGTAGCACTCTTGTTCCCCACATGTAAAATAAAGGGCATTGGATTAAATTGGTGGTTTTCTCACTGCCATGGAAGGTTCCATGGAGTTCTTTTAAAGGCCCCTCAGGGTGGAGGTGGGGGTAAGGGGCTCAGTTTCCCCCTGCCCCCTTTCCAAGGGGAGATATGTTTTTCCCTCTGCTGTTTGTTAAGGCTGCCTCTAAACGCTTCCTGTAAACAAGAGTTGAGAGTCTTGCAAATCGTTTTAACAGCACTTCACCAGATGACTTTGAAATTCCAAGAAGTAAAGGTTAATCACCAGTTGATGACCTCGGCACTTGGCTCTGTCTCTCTCTCTCCCTCCATCACTATTCCTGCCATCCTCCTCAACATCTTTAGTATCCCTGCAGATGATCTGTTCCACATGCTAGCCTCAGTTCATTGATCCCCCTTAGCACCAAAGGTCTTTTCCCACCTTTCTTCTCAACCTTCCACGCACACAGTCATACCCTAGACTTCATCATCACCTCTGAGTTCTTGACTTCAAGGACTCAGACCTCTGGTCTGACTTCCACCCCCTATAGCACTCTAGTACTCCTATGCTGACAATTCTCCCACCTACTGAGACCCCCCCAATCCATTCACCTTCCTCACCATTGACGGAACACTGTTCTTATTTTCCTTCACTACTCAGCCCAGATTTCATGGACCAGCCCCCAAACCATCCTCTTTCTAGCACTCTTGATATTCTTGGCCCCCTCTCTCTCCTTCATACTCATCTGGAAAAACCTCAACTCTGGGTAAACCCAACCATCCACTTACTCGGCACCTTGTACCCCATCAGCTGACTGCTTTCTAGGACATTTTAGAGACTATCACACTGCCATATTGACTGGTTTGTATTTATGTCTGGGCATACCTTTGAAATCTGCCAGGTAGTGCTTCTGTACTTTCCTAGTAAATCCACTTTCCAACTCCAAGAAAATTATTTCAAAAATTTCCCTCAATCCTCAAATTATCATTTCCTCTGCTTGGCCCCCCTCAGCAGGTGACAGCTTTGATGCATACTTCACAGAGAGATCCGTGAAATCAGAGACTCGTCTCTTCCTCCTACCCCTAGTTCACCAGCCCACCTGCATCTGTCTTTACATTCTCTGCCTTCCTTTCTGCTAAAATGGGGGAGAAATGGTCCCTGTTGATTTCTAGGACCAAACCCTCCACCTGTGAATGGGGTCCTCTCTGGGCTCATCTTCTCAAAGACTTTCTCCTGCAATGATTCCCTCTGTCGCCTGCATCACCACTGTCCCTCTCTTTTGGTCATTCCCATTGACAAACATGTCTTACTAGTTTATTCTGCAAAGAAAAAAATCTTCCCCTTGACCCCATACTGCCTTCTAGCCCCTTTATTTCCTTGTCCTGCCCGCCCCCTACTCTGCCCAGCCAAAGAATTACTAGTTAGTGCTATCTCTGCTTCACCCCCCACTGCTTCTCACCTTGAGCTTCCATCCCCACCTCTCCATAAAAAGGCTTCGGTCAAGGTCACCAATGACCTCCCAACATCTCAAAGCCAAATGCCAGTTCTCTTTTTTCCTTTCCCGATCTCTCCATGGCACTTGACACAGGCGACCCTGCCTCCTTCCTGAAATGCTCTTCTGGGGTCACTCTCCATTGGTTTACCCCCAACCTCACACGTTGCTCCTTCTCAGCCTCCTTTGCCAGCTCCCGAGCCTCTAGTCGTCATACTGGCCCTGGGTCTGTCCTTCAGGCCTCTTCTCTCCTGTGTCTACACTCTCCTCCCAGAGGATCAGATCCAGTCGTACAACTTCCAACACCTTTGTCGTGAAGACTCTTGAAATTTTACCACCAGTTCAGACCTTTCTGCTGAACTCTGCCAAAATTGCACTTCTTGCTACCAACCTGCCATCTCCACTTGGATGTCTATTTGGCATCTTGCACCAAAGCAGAATAATAAATTCCCTCTTCCCACTCCAAATCTGCCCCCCTTGGAGCCTTTCCTATCTCTGAAGTGCCCCGCCATACACCCATGCAGCTGCTCTTGATTCCTCTTTCCCTCACACCAAATACCCCATCCATCTCTAAGTCTTGTTGGCTCTACCTCCAAAATGTATCCTGAATCCAATCCCCTCTCATCACTTCCACTGCTCCTGCCTGGCCCAAGTCACCGTCATCTCTCACCTGGACCCCTACATTTATCCCCTAATTTGTCCCCTTCCTGTACTTCTGGCATGCCTCCAACCTGTCCCACACGGAGCAGCTGCAGGGATCCATCTAAACTGGAATTGGGTCAGGTCAGTCGACCATTGGAAAACCTTTCAGGGGCTCCAGCTGCACTGGGGATAAAAGCCATAGTCCTCGCTGCAGCCCGCAGGCCCTGCAGGATGCAGTCTCTGCCTACCCCTCCAGCCGCATCCTCCCCAGCCCTGCCCTTGGTCGGGAAGCTCCAGACACCCTGGCTGCCCCTCATTCCAGTCTCGGGATCGTTGCACTTATCATTCCTTCTGCTTGGACCTGGACGCTTCTTGCCCCCGCCCCAGTCTTCACATACTCACCCCTCATCCTTCCGATCTCATGTCATGTGTAACCTCCTCTGAGAGACCCCCTCCGACCACCCTGGTCAAAGGACCCCATCCCCAAGCCCACCATCCTGCCACCCACCCTGACACTAACCTACTTCATCCTCTTCACAGGTACTGAGAAGCATCTTCCTGATGGGTTTGGGTGTGATTCTCTGCTTCATCCCCCTAGAATATGTGATCCTTGAGGGCAGGGATTCCATCTGTGTGGTTCCTGACTCTAATCCAAAGACTAAAAAGCCCCCAGCACACAGGAGGTACTTATTAAGTAGACCTGACTGATAGTCCTAGATCTCCAGTTCCCTGCTGACTGGCCTTGAAAAGCCAGTCAATCACTCTGCGCCTTCCCCATCTATAATATAAGGGTTCTGATAGCTGGCATGGCTCCAGGGGCTAGTATGTGGTTATTGGAAGTGAGAGAACTTTGCGATCTGTAAAGCACTATGCAAAGGAGTCAGCCCTGTACCTGGCTCTGCAGAAAAGGGGAGGGGAGTGTATAGCGCACCAAAGTGAGACTCTTCTGTCCCATTCCCACCTGCCCCTCTTGCTCAGAGTCTGTTCTCCTTTCCTTTTCACCTCTGCCTCTGTTCCCTTTTCCCGCCTTAGAGCCCACTCAGCAGTCCCTCTGGATGTCCCTAACCCTGACCCTCACCAGCAGACCACTCCCCAGTTCTCGCCCCCAGAGGACCCCAGCAGCCCTCTCTTCCAGCATCTCCTCCAGGCCAGCTGGGCCCAACCTGTTGCCCTCATTGATCCCTGCTCCTCCCAGAGACTCTCCTGGTCTTTTCTGCTCCACTCTCAGTCTCTGTTCTCTGAGCTTCCCCTCCACTCGCCCTCACCCAGACACCTGCCTCCAAACCTGTCTAGCGGCTCTGTTTACCAGCGGGAGCTGTCTAAGCACTCTATTTTCTCCTTCCCTGGGAGTCGCCCGTTACCACATTAGCATCTAATAAGTCCCTTGTGCTACACAGAATGCGGTGACATCATGTCTGTGGGAAACAGAAGAGGATGCACTTACAACAGGACAAGGATGGGAGAGAAGAGGAAGCTGAGTGCCTGGCCATGCCTCAGTTTCCACATCTGCATGGAGGAGGCTCTGCAGCACAGATGCCCTAGATTTTCCATAACAACTCCCCAACTCCCCCACCCCCTGCCCCGCTGTCTTCCCCAGGACTGATGCATGGCCTTTGCAGAGAGGGCCTTGAGCTCCCCAGGAAGCAAGGATGATCAAAAAAACAAGATCAGGACAACAACAGTGGGCACACAGGGGATTCTTAGAAGGCTAGAGAAATGTCACCTCCCCAGTCTCAGGCCACAATAGCCATTTATCATCCTTACTGTTGGGGAGCAGTCCTGAGATGGAGCTGACCTTGAGGAAGGAGAGAATCAGTTATAGGGGTGTCTGCTGGGGTGCCGAGGGATCAGGGGCATGGGAGGGCAGGGGGAAGACTGGGGGAGCAGGGCAGGGGGGACAAGGTCCAGGCTGTCTGGAGGGAACATTGACCAGACTACAGTGAGCCTATAGACCTGTGTCCACACTAACGGCTCCATCACCGTCAGGGAAGACTGGAGTGGGGGAAAAATGGCATTGAAAGTGTAAATGGGAGATGAGAGACAGCTGGAAGGGTCTGTCACAGCTAGAGAAGAAAGCCATGAGTGTCTGTGCCAAAAGGTCCAGTCTCCTCCCCTCAGGTCCTTCCTAATAATCGAATCTAAGCTGTGTTCATGGCTGAAGGGTCTACAATTAAGACACAAATCCAGACACACCAGGGCCATGGGCAGAGAGGCCAGAGCCTGCAGGAGAGGATCCCGACATATTTATGAAGATATTTCTAGATATTTCTCTGAGGTTTCTGCTTCCAGCTGCTGACCCTGTTGTCTGCACATGCATCTTTTCCCATTTCTTAACAAACAAGCTTGTACGCTTGCTCCCAGATGCAGCTACATCCAACCTCCACTATTCCCGGGCACCAAGATACCCAAAGGCACTCGTTCTCACACACGCTCTCTCTTATACACTGTGCCCATGCTCCGGCTCAGGCCGGCTCTGTGGCCACCACGTGGACACGCAGCCACACACAAGCACTGCATCAGGCGCCTGGGGTATGTCAGTGGATGAGGCCAACCAAGATCCCTGCCCTCGGAGAGGCGACATTCTGGTGTGCCATCCACAGAGATGCACAGACATGTCCCCTCTGAGCCCTGCACAGAGACTATTCACACACGTGCAGAAGCTCAAAGAGACTCTGAACAAACACTTACTGAGCGTCTGCTTCATTCCAGGAAGCATGCTCCATGCTGGAGATACCCAGGTGAGCAAGACCCCCACGGTTGCCCGCCTCATGATCCACCCAGAAAGGCCCACAGGCCCAGCAACTTCACATACACCATGCATGGATGCTCATGCGCACACGCATGCTCTTGGGTGATTTTAAATACAAATCCAAAGTCAAGGCATGTTTATGATGCCCCAGGAAGCAGCTCACTCAGAGTGAGGAGTGGGGCCCTTCCAGGTTCAAAGTCAGATCTGTAAATCGTCCATTCCTCTCCCGGGCTATGTGTTCATCTCCTTTCAACATCACATCTTCTCCACTCTCTCTATCATGTCCCTGGAATAATTAAAGTGCCAGGGGCCGCCTGCAGCCTTGAGCTCCCCCGACGCTGCTCAAGACATCTCCCAGCCTCCTGCCTTCAGGACAGAAGCCGCGCACAAGACAAGGGGATGGGGGGTTTTTTGCTGAGACATTACATTACAACAGAGCCAGCTCCTTCCAGACATTTTTTTCTTCTTCTGCTTTTGCTTTTAAAGAATCAGAAATAACTTGGCTGTAAAAATGTGCTTTGGGCGGAAAGCTGACTCCCAGGGTCAGAGCCCAGGAGAAGATTTCTACTACACAGTTTCAGCGAAAATAACAGGCGCTCAGCAATTTTTATTTTCAAGGGATAGAGAGAAAATACAATTGGAGTGGATTTAGGGCTTTGCGGGGCTCCTCTTCGGCTGTGGTGTGTGTGGTGTATCTTGTTTCCCCTCCTGGAGAGAGCGGCGGCAGAAAGAGTGGGCAGAGAGGAAGTCGGAATGCTAGGTCTGTGGCCCGGCCTCGCGTGAGACCGGCAACCCCCTCACCCCATAGATTGGCAGGTGGATTTGGAGACACTGACCCAGGTTTAGATACCAGCGCTGCCTCTACTAGCTGTGGAGGCAAGATTTTTTTAAATCTCTCTGTACCTCAGTTTCCTCATCTGTAAAATGGGAAAAACGATAGCACCTACCTCATAGGGCTGTCGTGAAGATTGAACAAGTCTATATATTACATACGAGACCACTGGATATATTTCACTCAGAGGAGGCCCTGGCAAGCCCTCAGATGTTGGCTCTTGTCAGCCTCCAATCCTTATCCCTGGCAGTGCTCTCCAGACGCATGCCATCCAGCCCCCTGCCTGTGGGATGGACAGAAGTGGAGCCCTCCCAGCCCTACAGATCTCCTCTCAGGGGACTAGGGGCCACCGCTGTGCTATTTTGCTTGCCCCTCCAGATCCTCTCTCCAGCCTTCTTCACCCAACTCTGTGCTCCAGGAGGCTGGCCCCCATGGACTGTATCCCCCAGGCATCCCCCAGGCTCCCTCGCCCTCTCATTTCCAGTTAGGTTTGACCAACAGGATACACCAGCAGAAGGTCAGAGGACAGGAGAGTTAGGCTGGATATTTCTGTTCGCACCTCCTCTGGCTTCAGCACCTCAGTTCTGATTCCTCTCCTCATCACTTCAGGTCCCGGAGGTGGGGGGCTAATGGCTTCCCAGCATTGCTAGTCTTTGCCTCGACATCCTTGTTGATTCTGTCACCTCTGCCCGTGCCTTTGTAGGTAGTCCCTCCCTTAAATATTCTGGAAGGGAGTGAAGGCGGCAATGCACAAAGAAATAATCATGGCTGTAACAAAGGTTTTCATACAAGGATGTTCATCACGGTGCTGTTTATGATGACAAAAAGTGGAAGGAACCTAGAGGCCCGACCTTCAGGCATCAGGTGAGTGATCGTGCACTGGGCTGCAGCTGCCGAAGACAAGGACAGGCACAGGGACAGTCACCAATTCTGGGGAATATTCATCACACATCTCTGAGAAGAGCAGCAGCCTATGGACAGCCTGATACTGTCAAAAATAATATCTACAAGTTTGGAAAGAGAATGGATGAGAAGGACGTATACCAAAATGTCAACTCTGTTATCCTTGAGAATGTGAATTATGGGCAGTGGTTGTTTTTTTTTTTCTTTGTACATTTCTGTGTTTTTTTGCATTTTCTGCTTTGAGCAAAAATTACTCTATTGATTAGAAAAGAAGTTACTGATAACACAGGTGCAGTTATTAAAAATGATATTTTTAAGGAAGCTTTAATGTCACAGGAAAATAAACACCATAAAATGTGAAGTGGAAAAAGCAAAGTCAGTCTCTTTCTCTCTCTCTTTCTCTCTCTCTCTCTATATATATTTCTTTTGGTGAGGAAGATTAGCCCTGAGCTAACATCTGTTGCCAATCCTCCTCTTTTTGCTGAGGAAGATTGGCCCTGGGCTAACATCCATGACCATCTTCCTCTACTTTATATGGGATGCCGCCACAACATGGCTTGACAAGCAGTGTATAGGTCTGTGCCTGGGATCTGAACCTGTGAACCCCGGGCTGCTGAGCGGAGTGTGCGAACTTAATCACTACACCACCAGGCCGGCCCTCTCTCTATATATTTTAAATACATATAACATAATCTAAATATTTTTACTATTACATACAATATTTTCATTAAAAAGTACTGGAAGGAAACACAAATGTTAACAGAGGTTATCCAGGATGATCAGACTATGGGTAATTTTTTTCATTTACCTGCATTTTCTAAATTTTCTATAATAAGCATTGGTTTTTAAATAATCAGATTAAAATTTTAAATTGAGAGAATCTAGGACAAAATATTCCAGGGTTGGACTCATCCCTGTACCAATGTGCCCCTCTCTGCCCCCAGTACTCTGGCTTTGGGTCCCCTCGGCCAGGACCAGGGAAAGATGGGGCCAGGCATCCTTGTGAGTGTGGCAAGGTGAGGGCAGAGGCCCTGCTGGAATCAGGGAGCTGGGTCCAAGGGGAGTGGAGTTAGAGAAACAGGGGCCAAGAGGCGCCCACCCAGGTCGTCTGAACTTTCTGCCTTGTCTAAGAGTGTTTTACCATCAGTTCCCTCACCGAGCACATCCTGAGTCTACACGCCAGGCCGTGGGCTGAGCCCAGTGGTAATCCAGAGTGGGTGTGCCCTGCTCAGCAGACAGAACATATCCCCTGCAAACGGAAGCAGCCCTACAGTGCTAAGTGACAATACAGTAAAAATAATAACCTTCCAATTGCATAGGGCCTTACAGGGCTCAGAGCACCCTCACGTACATGACTTCATTTAATTCCCCCAGCAACCCTATGGGGCAGCATCATCATCCCCATTTTCCTGAGGAGGAAGCCAAAGCCTAGGGAGCTTCAGTGAGTCACGTGGACCAGCCTACAATAGGAGAGGCTGCAGAGCATTCAGACAGCACGGGGAGCTGTGGGGTGAGGGTCACCCGAGGGCCTCAGGGAGGACTTGGAGGAGGGAGGGAATTTCAGAGGCAGAATGGACCTCCTCTGGGCAAGAACAGCTGTCAGGACAAGTCAGAAAGGAAAGGGCTGCAGTTATAAGCCCTTGGAAAACACTTGCCCATCTCCAGAGGAGGAGGCAGGCTGCCCACCCCTCCATGCTGGAGGCTCATGGCTGGGCACTGGCTTCCCCATTTCTGTCCTTCCTGGAGCGACGGGGGGCGAGGGAACTGAGAGGTAAGGCAAAAGGGGGACATTCACTCACTCATGGCTGTTGGCTGTCTAGTGTTCTTTGAGCACAACTACGTGTCCCCAGAGCCCGGAACAGTGACTAGAACCTGATAGGTCCTCGGTAGGATCTGTAGAATGAGGGAAGGACACATACCCTGTGCTAGGTACTGGGAGGAGCCCCAGAAGTGGTGCCTGCTCCCGGGGAGCTGAGAGTCCAGTGAGGACAAGGGAAATAGTCAACAGTCACACTAATGGGTGGGGCTTACACACCGAGGAAGTGTCCTGAAGGCCAGCCCACGGTTCTATCAGAGAAAATGACAAAGAGGCCAACACTGGGGGGAGGGGTGCATGCCAGCAGTGAGAGAATGTTCCAGACAGAGAGAACAGCTTGATGCAGGACTATCGAGGGAGGGAGCATGGTGAGCTCCAGGGACCAAGAGGCCGTGGGGCTGTGTGGCTGGAGCCCAGAGATCAAGGAGGGGAAAGAGGGTGGGCAATGAGGCTGGAGGGTGGATGTGGGCAGCCACACACAGACCTCAAGGGCCATGTCACTAATTTGGGACACACACACATGTGTGTGTGTGTGTGAGGTCATTAGAGCTCTGGTGTGGGAAATGGATTGAGCAGGAAGAGAGCAAAACCAGTTGGGAGGCTGTGGTGGAAGAGAAGGAGAGAGGTGCATGAGCCTAATAGCTAACTAGGAGATGAAATTGACCCATTGCAGTGATGGACTGGCTGTAGAGCAGGAGTGGAGGGAACTGCCCACAATGACCCTTAGCCTCTCACTTGTACAGCTGGGTGGGCAGTGGTGCCATTGGCTAGGAGAGAACACGAGAAGAAGACCACTGTTGTAGGAGAAGGCCACAGGTTCTATTGCAGACAGGTGGAGTTTGGGGGTAACTTTGAGACATCTAAGAGGAGACATTGAGCAGGCAGTTGGGTATACAGGTGTGGCGCTCAGCAGAGAAGTCTGGGTAGGAGATTCTCATTTGTATATAATCCACATGCGGATAGGAGACGAAGGCCGAGGATGGATGAGATCACCTAGGGAGAGGCATAGGTCCTGGCCTGTGGAGCCCCAAGACCAGTGAGTCTGTAAAGGTGTGGTCAAAGACTTGGGAGGAAAACCTGGACAGGGCGTGGCACGGGAGGTAAGGGAAGAAGGTGAGCCAAGAAGGACGGAGCGGACAGTAGAGTCAATGCCTCTGAGACATCAGATGGAAAGTGGACGTTAGAACGCCCATTGGATTTAGGTCCCTGGTGACCCTAGAAAGAGCCATTATGTTGGAAATAGAGTGAAAGGCGATACAGAATGGGTTGGGGAATTAAGGGATGGAGACAGAAAAGAGAGTCAACTCTAAGATGCTGGTGCAGGGGTGGAGAAAGGGTAATGGCTGGAGGGAAGGTGGGATTAGGGAGGGAAGAAGTAGTTCAGGACAAGGATGAATGTGCTTGGGCCTCAGGTAAGGGCCTTCCCCAGAGAAGACTGGATGCATGTGGCAGGAAAGACCTGCAAAGAACCATACTCCAAATCCGGCTGTGGCATCCGACCCACGTGAGAGAGCCTATAACTTCAAAGGTTAAAAGCTGGCATTTTGAGAAAGGTCCTGGATTTAGTCACTTACCTGTGTGACCTTGAGCAAGTTACTTAACTTCTCTGGACTTTAGTTTCTTCATCTGTAAATTGGAATAATCACAGGGCTCTGGTAAATAGGAAATGAGATGCAAGACACAGCAAGAGCTTAGCACTGTGCCTGCCACATACTAAGTACTCAGTAAAGTGTGACTCCAACCAACTCTCCAGGCTCAATAAAGTACCATCACACTAGAGAAGTGGGCTTGAGGAAATCAAGATGGTGATGGCCCATTATGAGAGTGGGAATAGGAATTAGGTAAGAACATTCTGGAACTATGGGTAACTGAGAGCCTCCTTCCCACAGAAATCCACATGAGCTAAGGATAGCAAAGGTAGGAAGGAGAGAGGCCAGAAATGTTTATGGACAGCCACCTTGCAGAGCTAAACCTGGGAGCCCAGCCAGAAAGCACCTCCCTTTACCAAGACCAAGAAACAGCCATGGAGGGAATCATGACAAGCCTCACTCTTCGGCCTTCTACAATTTTCAAAGCTCTTTTATATACAGAATCACATTTGATATTAGTATCTGTCTCACATGTGTATGAGTTACAACGACCAAAGGCACACTGGCGATATTTTAGTGGCAGCATCAGGTCTGAAACCCGACTCTCAAACCCTACCCAGGACTAAAGCTGCAGTCCCTACAAACTGCCCTCCCTACCTGGGTTGGGGAGCACCCCCACTCACTGCAAAACGATTTCATCCTGAACTGCTTCCAGGGTACCTGATTTGACGGTGGCCTGGGGCCGGGGAGGGGGTACAGAAAATGCGCCAGGATCTTTGGAGAGGACAGTCCCAGACCTCTCTGGTGGCTGCAGCAAAGCAGCCCACAGGCTTCCTCTGAGACAGGTGGGCATGCAAGTCTCTCCTCCTCCTTCAGGCGTGAGTCTGAGATTGTTTATAACCCGATGGCAGGGCCTCCCAGGGCTCGCGGGGTGGGGGCGGGGGCCGGCTGGTGAGATCCCTAACAGGAGAAAATCACCTCCCAGTGAGTCTAATCACCGCTTTCCACAAGGAATTTCATTGTGTGTGCTCGTTTGCTCTTTAATCATCCCCTAAATATGCATTTTCACGTTATACCCTAATGGCACCCAGAGAATCATTAGGATCTGTTGGGACCGTAATCCATGGCTTCAGAAGTCTCTAAGCATGTAATTTCGCTCCATGACGCAGGTTTCTAAAAGTCCAGAAATAACCATTTGCATGATAAAGTCACAACTCCAAAGTCAATTACAGCTAGGTTGGAGAGAATTTATTTTCTTTTTGAAAATTAAAATGTGAAATCAGGAAGTTGCCACACAAAAGCCTCCCCTTGCGGGGGTGGGAAGAGGGAAGAGAATCTAGCACCCTAGCGGGGCTCTGATGGACAGGGAGCTGTTTGGGCATCTCTGGGCAGCCTGGGTTGGTGGCCTCGAGGGTGGTGTTCAGTGGGGCTGGCTGTGCGACTTCCCCTCACACAGAGATGAGCTATCTGCCCCTCACGTCTTAACTTCATGCTTCCTGACAGGGACTGGGGGTCCCGGCTGTGACTCTCTAGGGCCAGCCTCAACATGGCTGTCCCTGCCAGTTGGTCAGCTAGAGTCCCAAGACACACAGATATGCGAGGGGGTCTGGGGCCCAGCTGACCCAGACATTAAAGCACGTGGCCAAGTGGCCACTGGAGCAAATGGCACCAAGTCGTTTCCCGTCTCAATACCCAGGATCCTGCAGGCCTGAGCTCCCAGAGGCCCCCAGTGAGAGGCCCAGATCTTTCTAGGGGCCTGGGCACTGGTTGGAGCTGTATCCATTTCTACAACACCAGGGCCAGGGGAACCTTGGAGAACATCTCATTCCAGCACCCTCACTGTGCAGATACAGATGAAGGCAAGATGTCTAACTCAAGGCCACACAGGTAATCAGCAGCAGCATGGTGTAGACACCCCACCTCCTCTCTCTGAGGAGAGACATCTACCATGGGACCTGGCGGTCCACCATGGTTTTATCCAGCCAATTGCCAACTAGAATAAAAAGCATTCAGATAGATTTTTGTTCTCTTTTCATGCAGAGATGTGCACAGGAACTTGAACTGAAGGCAGAGTTCCGACCAGAATGAATCTGCTGACTCTCTGAAGCATGAATGGAACGGTTTAAAAAAAAATAGGTACTCCAGAAACAGTGTGTGCAGAAGCCAAACCTGCGTTCTATATATTCTAAAATGGTGAAGCTAGGATCAGGGTGGAGCCAGAACTATTCTCCAAGCTTAACTAGTATTTCCTTCAATTGGTGTTTGGGATCATGAGTAAGGTGTGTCTAGTCTCTGGGAAGGTGCCAGCACGCTGGCCGTCCCCAGGCATATTCCCAGATGCCTTGCAAATCAGACAGTTTGCCCCCAACTGTTGAGCTGTGCTGTCCAGCCCTACTGGAAGATGCCTCTTCCAACATGTCACTGTCCCCAAAGCTGGGGTCAGCCATGCCTCCTTTGAGAAGGAGCCCAGGATGGGCCAATGAGAATTCCCTAATCAGAAGATCAGAGTTCCAGCCCCCATGCTCCCAGCAATCAAGCTTGAGAGTTTGGGCAACTCACTTCCACTCTCCAGGCCTCAGCTTTCTCAGATGTCAGATAGGACTATATGCCCCTAATTTGTCTAATGGGGATGGAAATCTGAAAGGAGGAGACCACAGAATTTTTAAGTTTTAGACTTTAAAGGGAAACATTGTTTACAAATTATAAAACACTAAACAGATCAAGTACCACTCTTCCTTTAGAAAGCATGGCGTTGATAAGCTGGTGACCGTGTCTCAATGGTAATGATTCTGTGACGGCTCCCTGTGTGGGGGGACACTGTGCGCCCTGGATCTGGAGTCAGGGGCTGGGGTTCGATGCCTACGCAGCTCTGCTCAGCATCTCTGCTAGACAGAAAGAGTCTGGACTCCCCTCACACACTGTAGGCTCTTAATAAACGCTCATCGATGCGTCCAGCTGTTCCCCGAGCCAGACTGATATTGTCTTGGTTTACTTGATGATCTAAAGAGGGATTTCTCCCCCCGTCTTCTGTACCCTAACAAAACACAGATGGGACTCTGATTACTACCATTTATTGAGTGCTTGCTCTGTGTCAGGCACACGCTAAACCCTGAACACACAGCTTCTCATTTAATCTTCACAGTGGCTTGCTGAGACAGGCTCCATGTACAGGAACCGAGGCTCAGAGAACATAAGCGACACAGCCGGCTGGCGGGCAGCAGGGGCAGAAGCCCTTGCTCTTGGCCTCAATGCCAAACGGCCTCTCTTCAGGCTGGGCAGTCTCTTGCGACCCTCTGAACCTTAGTTTTCTCATCTGAAAACCAGGCAGAATGATGCTTCTCACTTACTGGTTTTGAAGAGGAAATGACGACATAAGGAGAAAGTGCCGAGCCCAGAGCCTCGCGCATTGCAAGTGCCAAGAAATGCTGGTGACATCTTGTTTTGTTTTGACTTGTCTTTTTGGTCATGCCTCTAGTGGATTCTGAGTGATCTACTCATAAAATACTCAGGCCTTGAAAGGTTTCACATTCGATCTGAATCTGATTACACCTCAAGCCTCATCTCCAAGCCAGTCCTTCTGACTCTCACGCCAGACGACAGTAGGATGATTAATGGCTAACAAATGCTGGGTGCCTTTTAGGAGCCAGGCACCTGATGGCTGTCATAACAGTCCTCAAGGCGGGAGCCTCTCTCCCCGTTGGAAAGGTGAGGAAACTGAGGCATGGAGCAGGCTGCTAACCTGCAGTGCAGCACAGGGGTGAGAGCAGAGGTTCTGGAGTCAGGTTGAATTGGCACCCAAACCTGGCTCTGTCCCCTCCCCAGCCGTCACCTTGGGTTGGTTACATGCCCTCCGAGCCCCCACTTCCTCCTAGACTTGGGTCTGATAATCCATGCACGGTGCTGGCATCTAGTCCCACTCTGTAAATTTTAACAGCTCGTGTTTTTCCTGCCCAAGGACATGCCACAGGGAAAGGGCAGAGCCAGGCTTTGGCCTCCTGCCCGGCCACCCTGCCCTGTCCCACTTGAGGGCCCCCTCTGCCTGTCTTCCACCTCACAGCCTCCCACTTTTACCTGCACCATCAGCGGTGCACTCTCTCCCTCCTCTGCTGGTGGATGCAGGAGGTATGGAAGTTTCTGGAGGGGCTTAATCTACAGTGAGGGAGGGGGACCCACCCAAGAGGACCTGAGTATTTTCCCTGAGCCCAGAGAGCCTCTGCTGCTCGCCCCACCAAGCCTCCAGCATCGTGGGCTTCAGAGCCCGCTGAGGTTCAAATCCCTGCTCCACCACGAATGACGGGGCCACCTTGAGCAAACTGCTCACAACTCTGCACCTCGGTTTCCTCTCTGGAAAATGGGGATGATAAGGGCATCCGTCTTACAGGATTGGCATGAGGAGTAAACGACTTAATGCATGTAAGGCACTTAAAGCCACGCTCGGTGTGAAGTTTGTGCTCCATAAATGCTCAAAGAGGCTGCTATAACTAACAGCAATAGTGACGGCAGAAGCACCGTGTTCCAGACCCTGAAGCCTGGACCCTCCCCACTCATCACACCATCTCAGCACTGGTAGACCGCGTGGTAGCCCCCAGCCCCGGCTCCATTAGAGACCACAGCATGGTCTCGGATATGCCACATCTCCTCTCGGGACCTCAGTTCCCACACCCGTGCAATGACAGGGAGGAAAAGATGATCTCCAGCGCTCTTTCCCTCCCAGAACTTAGAAATCCCTTCCTTCTAAGGACCGTGGCAACCAGTGTGGCATATTCTCCCTCCACCTGTGGGGTCTGTTCTGGGGGCATGTGGGGAAGGGGGTTATTCACTCATTCACTCACCCACTCATTCATTCAGTCAACAAACATTTTGGGGCATCTACCACAGGCACAGTGGGCTCTCTCCTCCTGAATGGCCCAGGCAGGGACGAGACACCCACAGGACTTCCTCCCAAGTTCTGACAGAACCTCCCACTTGCTTTCCAAGAATCCTTTCACTCTCTGAACACACATGAGTTTCTGTCCGTGTTCTCCCAGGTGGCATTGCTCATTGGAAAGAGCACAGGCATGTGTCCAGTAAGCCTGAGGTGACCGTCGCCTTCCACACTCCGTGGCTCTGGGACATCAGGTTGTGTTTCTCAGAGTGCAGCTTGTGATCCATTTATGGGTTATGAACTCAGTGTCGTGGGTAATGCCTGGCATTAAAACATAATGAAAGAGCAGACTGGAATAAAATGGCACAGAAAATAAAGTGTGCCGCACAGAGCAGAGGGTGAGCGTGCAAGTGTGTGTGCCCGCGTGAACACTGGGTTGTGATGTGAATTGCATGCATGGCTGGGGCATGTGGTCAAAGAAGTTTGAAAGTGACGTCCCTAGAGCACATAAGTTGACTTCTCGGGCCCCAGTCTCCTCATCTACCATGAAAGGATTTTGTGAAGATAAAATGAGACTAGCATCAAGCCAGGCAAGGCTGAAGATCCCCAGCTGATGCCTCCCTTGGTTGTCTGGAGGCTCTCTTTCCTGATCGTGACCTCAGTCTGCAGGAAGCTGTCACCCCCCCAAACCCTCTGCCCCCAGTTGGTCAACAAACCAGTCAGTGAGTAACAAAGTGTGTATTAATCCCATGAACATTTATTAGCACCTGCACCATGCCTGGCCTTGGGCTGGGTGCTGGGGCACAGTGATGAGTCACATAGTCAGGCACTGCCCCAGGGAATTTACTTTCTAGCATGAGAAGCCAGTAACAAACCAACAGACACACGCCCAGAATGCCAGGCTGGGCGACGTGCTGGAGGAAATGAAAGCAGAGTCAAGGGGAGACAGTGGTGCTCTTTTGGACGGGGTGGCCACTTTGATGGTCTAGTCATGCCCATCCTGGTGGGAGGCAGAGTGCAGAGAGTAAGTATGTGACGATGACAGGGCACTCAGCTCTAAGGAGCATTGGGAAGATGAGACTCACACAGCAGAAATAGAGGAAAGCTGTACAAACACCTAGGTCAACGCTGGATGGGGTGGGGCCAACTACAGACCAGAGAGGGCAAGCCGGAGAGTGGCCAGGATGCTCTTTTTTTGAGAAGGAAGGGCAGAGGGAATAAGGGTAAATAGGAGGCCAGGTGGTGTGCCAGGGGAGAGGGGAGAGGTGAGACTAGGGAGAGAAGGCCAAAGGGGCCTGGGTGCAGGAAGGCACAGAGAGCAATGTCAGCGTGCCCACTAGTGGGGACAGTGAGGGGAGACTTGAGGAAAACGTGAAGGCCATATGGAGTTTCCTCTTGAGCCAATAACACTTATGGGGCACCTACTGCATGCCAGAGACTGTGCTAAGAAATTTTCGTGTGTTAGCTCATTTTAATCCTCATAACCCTTGACGTAGATACTACAACATTTCATCAGATCTAAGACTCTTTAGATTAGGAGATGGGCTGTTAGAAAGAAACGTCTGTGCTAATTAAACTTTGACATGTCATGGATTGTAGGAGGTGTTCCAATTTCGGGGATGTTGAAATAAAGATCTTAGAATTGATGGGATGTGGCATTGTTATCCACAGGATGTGGGGGCAGCAGGAGAGTTAGTAATTTGCCCCGAGACACACAGCTAATAATGGCGAGGGGATTCAAACCTGGGTCATTGGACTACAAAGCATGTGGTCCATCCTGCGCCATCCTACCTTCTGTGAGACACCAGGGCACACGAGGCACTGTAGGCTTTTGAGAGGAGATGTGATGGGTATTTC
Organism: Diceros bicornis minor; assembly: GCF_020826845.1. Lineage (NCBI taxonomy): Eukaryota > Metazoa > Chordata > Mammalia > Perissodactyla > Rhinocerotidae > Diceros > Diceros bicornis. The sequence goes on along the minus strand of NC_080753.1, from coordinate 24,798,961 downwards.
AGGAAGCTCATGGGACAAACTGGAGAGGGAGAGTGACTGTGAGAGTGACCATGAGAACCAAGGGTGGGGTGGTGATGACACGGCCAGTTCCCGGCAAAGGGGAAGGGGGACAAGGGAGTAGAAAGGATGTACCGTGATCCAAAATTTTAATACAATAATCCTCTCCAGCCAGAGGCTGCGTTTTCCATAAAGGAGACAAGCCAGGAGTGTAGGTTTCACATAATTATAACCGTCACTGACAAGAAGGAAGGACATATGGAGACAGAGACAAAGGAGGAGGATTGAGAGGAGGAGAAGGGAAGAGAGGGATGAGGAGGGGGCTACACGCAAAGCTGGGCAAAGTGGGTGAATGAGGGGCGTTTAAGAGTCATTTTCGAACTCCTAAGTCAACAGCTCTCCTAAGGGAAGAAGATTCTGGCTGTAGCCAGACTTTTGGTCCTTAGGACCCAGATCATGAAGGCAGGGCATTCCCTCACCCACCCAGTGTCCTGTGCACACTAACCAGGGTCTCCAATCCCCCCTCAGGGGGCCTGACCTCTCATGCACTTTTCTTAAGCGGAGAACAGAACGAATCCTGTGCTGTCCTGGAAAACCCAAGACCTCCAGGCTCCCTCCTCCTGCACCCAGGTTGCCCTCATTTCCTGTGGATAACAATGCCACATTCCATCAGTCCTAAGATGTTTATTTCAACATCTCTGAAATTGGAACGTGTCTTACAATCAATGCCATGTTAAAGCGTAATCAGCCGCAATGTTCTTTTCTTAGGGATATGAAAAATAATAGCCCATCTTCTAATCAAAGGAGTCTTAGATTCTGTGAAACGTTGCAGTATCTCCTTCAATATCTTGGACACACCTGGGAGCAGAGACTGTCTGTCTGTCTGTGCCCCCAGCTCACCCACCCTCCTGGTTCTGGGCCCGGTTCAGTCCTGCTGGATTCTCCCCCTTGGTGGATATGGACTCAGCCACACTGAAAAGAACACAGCAGACCCTGGACCCCTCCTGAGACCTCACCATGACCCACAGCTTCCTGGACCCACTTTCGGAGCCACCTGGGACAAAAAAGACCCACTGGGGGGACACCAGGGCCCTGCCCTTTATGCAGAGCCCTTGGGGAGAGAAAATCCCTACCACTTTCTGCGTAGGAAGAAATCAGCTCCAGCCAGCATCCCCACGTGGTGGGACAGCAGTCAGCCTGGGACATGAGATAGAAACAAGGAAAGAGGCCCCGGGACTGGACGGGGTCATGGGCCCGCAAGATGCAGTCCCCTGTCTCCCAGCTCAGCCAGGAAGAGAGCTGGCGTCTCAGTTTATAAAAATCAAGACTGACGCTTGTCACAGGCATTGCTTAGGATGCCCTGAGTGGCAGGGACTTGTTAACCGCCTGATGCAGAGGTGGGGCCCAGAGCAGCGCCCAGGAGAAGCTGGTGTGCGGGAGAGGCAGTCTGCAGGGTTACTTGTTCACAAGACCAAGTGTTCGACGATAATTGTGCATGTAAGGGCTTCAGGCAGAACAGTTGAGGAAGCACCTACCATATCCTGCATTTAATAAATATTGTTGAGCACCTACTATGTGCTAGGCGGAGAACAGCATGGACAGTGATCCCTGCCCTTGTGGAGCCAATATTCTGGAGGCAGAGACGGACCACAAACAGTAAACAAAACAAAGTAAAGCTATAGTCTGTGCAGAGGTGCTAGGCGCCGAGGAGAGAAATAAAGCAGGGGAGGGGAATGGGAGCTCTGGGGCAGGAGCTGCAATTTTAAGAGTGGGCAGGAAGGTCTCGTGAAGATGGCGACAAGATCAAGGAAAACTTCCCCAAAGTGATGTCTGGACTGAGTCTTGACACGTGAACAAGAGCTTACCAAGCAGAAGGAAGATAGAAGAAAGACCCCCCACCAACAGAGGGAGCAGTGTGTGCAAAGGTCCTGAGGTCTGAAAGCTCAGGGCCACCTAAGGAGCTACCAGGAGGATGTGAGAGGATGTGAGAGAGGTGGGCAGTGACCAGGTCACCAGGGGTCAGAGGGCCAGGCTGAAAAAGTCTGAGCATCGCCTGACAGGCTTGGGGATCCTTGAAGAATCTGAAGCTGAGAAGTGATGCAGTCCTGTTTTCTGTTTTTAATAGGATCCAATAAGAATTGAGTATGAAAAAGCTCTGGAAAAATGCCAAAAGGCATTCCCAAAGAATGTTCCACAGGACACTCACGCAAGTCCTAAGAACTCTACGTGAAAGGGTTCCATGATCGGAACAGTTTTGGCAAAAAAAATACACACACACACACACACACACACACACACACGCATTTATATACATACATACATACATACATATGTACTAAATTATATACCATATTCCTTTTTTGAAAAACCACAGTGATGATTTGCATGGTAAAGGATCTGAGAAGGTCTGCAGTAAATAAACTTTCAACTTTATCAGTTCTAGCATTTTCACACTAACCTGACCACACAAGCTTTTTCATTTCTCTCTCCTCACACCCTCCTAATACCTACAAGCTTCCTGGAGAAGTAGCAGATTGGGGGAAATGCTGCCAGATAGTTCCCATTTCCCAAAGTGGGTCTCTTCCTCCTCCTGCAGCCCCCGCCCCACCCTGTCTCTGGCTAGAGGTGCCATTTCTAGAACTCCTCAGCAGCAGCCCCTCTCCAGCCGGCCATCTGGGCTTCCCCCCACCTGCTGGGCCTGCAGCAGGTGAACACAGCAGTCACGGTCACTCTCCATGGGGACAGCATAATCCAACGCAGCAGATAATCCAAAAGCCATTTATTTTTGGCCTGCATAAGTGAGTTTATTTTTACTCCGGCCTTACCTTCCTCATTTGGCCACACTCACACACATGCTAAAACGGGCTTGCTTTTACAGAACATGCTCTGAGCGAGGAGGGGGAAGGGGACCCAGGAGACGCTGGCGGAAGCCGGACGGGGAATTTCGTACACATGGCGGCTAGTGGCTCCCGACTCACCTGCGTGTGGAAAAGACCTCCACATTGGAAACTGTGCTGAGCTGGGCCCTGCAAACAGCAGCCCCAGGAAAACATGAGCCGGATGTGTGGTTCAGGGAGATCTGGTGCAAAAAGCGTGAGCTAGAGGGTCACACTCACTGAGGTTCGAAGCCCTGTGCAGCAGATGGACGCTGCCCGGCCGTGTGACCTCGCCCTGCCCATGACAATGCCCTACTCCCAGCTGCCAGCACCTGCGTCTTTGGACCTGAGGCCTCTCTCATCCCAAAGACGCTTTGCCGGTCCCCATGGTAGGCCCAAAGTGGCAAGGAATTAACACTCTCTGTCCCAACGCAAGAGGTCCTCACCAATGTGTGTCGTTGTAGGGTATCATACTCCAGCCCCCACCCCTCAGGTGGTGCAATTCCGAGGCCTGTGTCTACACTGGGCTCCGGGTTCTCCAGTGGGATTAAGCTGCAGTTGCCACCAGGGGTGATCAACTTGAAAACCCACCTCTTATTGGCTGCATTTGCTGCCCTGTCTTGCCGCCCTCCACCCTCACCCCATTAGTGTTTCCCAAATAAACTGCTTACACACACATCCTTGTCTCAGGGTCTGCTTCTGGGGGGGCCCAAGCTGAGACACCCAGCGTGGGCACTTCCTGGCTGGGTGGCCTGAGAACAAGGACTTAGCACTGCCTGAGTCTGGTTATCCCAGGTGTGGAGAAGGCGCGTGACCCTGCTCCATCCGGTGCTTCTGAGGGTTGTGGAGGCCCCCACAGATGCTGAATAAACCTTATCCCTCCTTAGTATCCACACCACAGTCATTTATACCAAGTCGGGCCTGGAAGGGTCACTAAGCAGACTTCACAGGGACCAAAATATCCTCAAAGAAACAGGAACGAGGACGCTGGGTCAGAGAAGGGATGCAGATTTCAGCCGTCGGGTGGTAGCCGTCGGGGAAACTCGGCAGACAGGCCACTGTGGCAGGGCAAGAAGGGGCCACCTGATTTAACTTGTAGGAATCACTGGGCGATGCCACCTATTTTCCTAATTAGGAGATTACCCACTAAAAGGCTTCTCCCCCCAGCATCTGCCTACTGTCTTATTGACACCTGCCAGTCCAGGCCTCCCGACCGCTCTCCCCAACAGTCGTCTCTCACACACCCTCCAGGCTGGTCCTGGGCTGTTCCCACTCAAGCCTCTAGGTTCCTGGAAGATTATGGGCTGGCCAGGAGAGGAACAGTTAGCCCCAAGTGGCTGGGGATGAGTGGGTCCCCAATCTGAGCCTTGCTTGCTGTCACCTTGGGAAGACACTTCCACCTCTCTGGAGCTCCTCATCTGAGAAAAGGGCCCTGGGACTCGGGATGGCTCCCTCTCACCTGTGATGAGCTCTTCACTCCTTCCTCAGCTCTGTTATTGTGCGGCTGCCGTGGCAGGCCCTCTTCCGCGTGCTTGGGATAAACCGGCAAATAAACCAGATAAATGTCCCTGCCTACATGGTGCTCACGTTCCAGCTCTAGAAATTGGCTCTAGCTGGAAAGGACAGCCCTGCCTGTGATGAAGGACTTGCACCCAGGTGTTCTGAGGAGAGGACTGGCCCCACTCTCCTCATCCCCGGCTGTAAGACTTCCCAGCCCCGCCACCCCCTCGATTAGCAAGTGCCGGAAATCCCAGCCTAAAGCCACTCAATTGAACTGACACTTGGTGTCCCCAAGACTTCGGTATCAAGTAGAAGGTGTGTGATCAGGGAGTGAGAACCACGGTAGCCCTACTTTGTGATGTCGGAGGACCCAGATGGTGCAAGGTACAGAACGCTCAGGATGGGGAGGCAACCACTCTTAAGACACACGCCTTCCCACTGGTCCAGCCTCAGATCCTTAAGACAACAATCAGGGTGCTGCATTTGAGCGTCACTCTGGGCTGGGCGCCGGGCCTGCTCTCTGATACAGGCCCTGGACAAGGGCAGAGAAGGTCCTGAAGCCCCTTCCCCTGCAGAGCCCACACTCCATGTGGGTGACCCATGTCTCTGCTCGTCTCGGGCACCTTCGTCCCAACCAGAACCCCTCACCTGGACGCCTCCCCCAACCTGTGTGTGCACTCGCAGGAGGCAGGCTCATTTCAGTATCAGTCTGTGCAAAGCCTCATTAGGGGGTCATTTGGCTGGGTGTGCCCCTCGCACACCCAGCCACCAGCAGCACCCACATGATAGCACAGTGCGTGTGTGGCAGAGCTGGGGAGAACGGTTTATGGGATTAGCTGCACTTTGGGATTATCTCTGCTCCATTAGTGCAGACAATTGGGCAATGACAACAGAAATTGAATCACTCAATCAGGGTCCACATGAGCTGAGGGGGAAGCAATTGTGGATCAGGCCAGACTTCCTCCTGCTTCCTGCTCCCGTTTCTCTGACTCCTCATCTCCCAGCTGACCCCTGTCCAAGTAGAAGTGGGGGGTGATGTACAAAGAGCCCTGCTTGGGCATCAGGCAACCTGGTTTCTAGTCCTAGTCCCGTCTCTAATTTGCTGTGTGACCTCAGGTGAATGCCTCGCCCTCTCTGGGCCTCAGTTACTTCATCTGTCAAATGGCAGGATGGGACGAGGTAACAACAGGAACAACTGTGCACACACTGAGTGTGTGCTAGGAAGTGAGCTTGTGCTAAGCATTTTCATGTAGCATCTTATGTGATCTCACACTGATTTTATATTGTTCCCTGCTCTCTCTCCAGTGCCTGGCTCATGGTGACCAATAAATACTTGTTCACTGAATTCTTCCAACACGCTTATGAAACAAGTGCTAGTATAATCCCACATCCCAGAGGGGGAAACCGAGGCACAGCAAATTAAGTAAATTGCCAGGCTCACCCAGATTCAGATCCAGGTAGGGCAGTCTGATTCTAGAGCTGCAGGCTCACCTCCTATGCTGCTGCCCTCCCTAGATGACCTACTGAGCGTGGACGTCAGCCAGGGGCAGGGGCTGGGCCTGATACACTCCTTAAGGCAGCTAGCATCATTCTGTTGTCCTTCCACTCACGGTCCCACAGGACCCCTTGCTGAGCCTGTACAGATGAGACAATTCAGGACACACTCATTCACCCATTTACTCTCCCCTTCAACCAATACTTATGCTGAGCGCCTACTGTATGCCAGGCTCTGAGGACCTGAAGATGAACAGGACACAGCTTCTGCCCTGGAAGGTTTACTATTTTATAGCACAGAGCGGTGAGTGTTTCCCGGAGAAGCGATGTCTGAACCGAGGCCAGGGGACGAGCAGCAATCAGTCAGGTGAGGGGGGAGGGTATTCTGGGCAGAGGGAATGAACCAGAGGGCATGGGGACAGCCGAGAGTCCAGCGCCTTCAGGCTGGCTATCCAGGCAGTTCCAGGGGAGCAGCAGAGAAATGGAGATCTGACACCACAGGGCACCCCGAATGGCGCTAATCAGGGGGCTGCCACCACTTCTGCAGGCAGGGAGGGGGCTCACTCTCTGGACCAGACCCTGAACTCGGCATCCGACACGTCCTGTCACTTTTGTTCACTGCCGTCTTTTCAGCACTTAGAACGGTGTCTGACAGAGCAGGTATTCAATCAACACACACTGAGTGAATCAATGAATTATTCTAATTCTCATAACAGCCCCTGAAAAACAAGGAGACTGAGGTTCAGAGAGGTGAAATGGCTTGTCTATACTGATAAGGAGGGGGACCAGGATTCAAACACTGGTACAGGCCCCGATCTGCCCACCCAAGCCCCGCATTCTCGTTGTTTGCCATAGACTTTGAAGCACCTCCTGTAAAGGGGCAGGTACATTGCCCCACCCCTTGACTGGATCTGGCCATACCACGTGCTTTGGCTAAGAGCATAAGGTGAAGCGATGTTGTACCCGTTCCCAGCCTAGGCTTCGAGAGGCCTTACAGGGCTCCTCTTGCCTTCTTCTTGTGCTTCTGCTGTTGCCACGACTAGAATACAACCAGGCCAGCCTACTGGTCCCAGGAATAGGATGAGAGATGTGGGAGCAGAGCTACCAGCCCAGCCTCTCCAGTGAAGCCCAGCTTAACGTTGCTGCCTTCAGCCACGGGGTTAGAGTGTGGTCTGTTACTCAGCAACAGCTGACAAATACAGCAGGTCTGTTTTCATTGCAGGGTAGGAAAAGTGATACATAAAAGTTGCCCTCATAACACAGAGGAGAAGCAGATAAATCTAGGATCGGTAAGAAAGGCTTCCCAAATGAGGAGATTTGAACTGGGGCCAGAGGATGAGTAAGATCCATCACTCATTCAACAAATACTGAGCACAGACATGTGCCAAGCACTGTTCTAGGCACTGGAATTTTTCAGAGGAGAAAGGACAAGGAAGGGTATTTCAGGCAGAGGGAACAGCATACACAAAGGAATGGAGGTCCTGGGAAGAGTCTGACGTAGCTGAAGTATAAAGGCTGTGTGGGACAGAGTGGGGCGAGGAGGCTGCAAAGGCAGGCGGGCCAGGCGGAGGAGTCTGGGCCTTATGCTGGGGTGATAGAGACGCCTTAAGGGTTTTAAGTTAGTGTGGCAGTGAGACCTGGCTTTGGCTTTAAACAGAACCTTCCGGCAGCCATGAGAAGGACTGGTTAGCAGGAGGCAGGAAGGCCAGCTGAGAGGCGCTGCTGCTGCAGTTCTGACTTAGAGCGGTGATGCAGGGGTGGAGAACAAAGGGCAGCTTCTGGATATGGACTAAAGAGGAGGGACAGGGCTGAGGAGTCAAGGGTGATGCCCTGGTCTCCAGCTTGGGCAGCTGGGTGGGAGGTTGTGGGAAAATCGGAGGAGGGTCAGTTCCGGGGGTGGGGGTGGCAGAAGAAGAGGCAACCTGGGATTATGCTCCCACCGCAGGAGGGGACCCCTTCCTTGCAGCCTTGGGTCCCACCCCACCACCCGGCCATCTGTCTGACCCACCCAAAGGCTCCTTGGCATTTCTGTCCTTTCCCCTCCCCCACCCCCACCAGGAAGGTCCAGCTAATGGCCACTGCTGTCCAGCACTCCCAGGACAACAAGCAGCTGGCTTTGTGCTGACACAGCAGTGTCAGCCAGGAGCCCGGCCTCTGGAGGCTGGGGCGGGACAGCAGCAGGGGGAGGGAGGGGCAGGCAGCTGCCACACCTGAGCCCGCCCCCTCTGCCTATCCCCACCTGCCTGGCCAGGTTTCTGTGGCAGATGCTTCTCAGTGCATGTTGCGGGGAGGCTGCCAGCCCTGTGCCCCTATCCACTCTGAGCATATTCAGAGGGCAACGCTGAGCCACCAGGGGTGCTGGGGGCGGTGGGGTGTAGGGGGGGCATCTTCTCCAGTTCTGGCCACAGCAGGTGCATAGTTAGAAAACCAGCCTGCCACAGGCACGGAAACAGAGACCAGGAAGGAGAAGCAATTACAGAGGCAGCGAGAAGTGGAGGGAGGCAGGGACAGACACACTGAGGCCTTCAAAGATGAGGAGCCGCGGTTTCCGGAGAAAGACAGAACTTGAGTCAGAGAGGCCGCTGGAGCCGGAGGGAAAGGAGACAGAAGAGGAGCAGCAGGGAAAGCACAAGTGCGTGTGTGGAGTCCAGGGGAGAAGAGTGGGGGAGGAGAGAAGAATCCTGATGAGAAGGGCTGGGATTCTCACTTCCACTCTGCAGGCAGCTGAGACCCCGGTGCGCCCTGAAGGAAGGGGGTGGGGTGGGAGATGTTTAGAATGGCCAGGACGGAGGACACCACTAAGACACCCTTCCCAGGGCCCCCAACCAGGATCTCAGAGCAAGGCACCTGTGAGCCAGTGAGTGGAGGCTGGGGAGGCCAGAAAGAGGGGGCTTCTTTGACAATTTGAAATAAAATGGGCACAACGTCTTAATACTAACAGCCTGTTATTAAAATCAAGTGCTATTTTGCAAAATGCATTTGCCAGGGAATCGCTAATTACAGGCAAGGCGCATTTCTGTGTGTTGGTGCCGATTAATCCTGAACAGTTTAAGCAGTCGAATTTTATACATATAATTATCACTCGAGATTCACAAAACAGCAACAAGATGCTCTAGGGCTCTGCCCTGGAGGGACTTCGAGGATGGGGGGCTGTCGTGGCAGGGAGAGTGGGGGCGGGGAGGTGTCTGGACAGTGAGGTCCAGCTGCGCTGAATCATGAGGGCAGTTTCACCTTGACCCGCCTACTCCTTTTAATCTCTTACACTCCAGGATGGAACAGAATAAAGACACTGATGAAGAGGGGCGGGGCCTCCTGGGGTGGGGGACCCTGGAACACAGCTCACAGGAAGGCTGCCAGCAAAGCTCCACCCCTTCTCAAACATGGCCCCACTGTGAGACTGAACTGCTGCGGTGTTTGAGACAAAGGGGCTGTTCCATTTTCCCACAGCCTTGGTTTTTCATCTGTGGAATGGGCTGGCTGGGCAGTGACTCAGGGATGAAGGCCACACCCCCAAGACTGGAAGGAAGGGAGGGAGTCTTTATGGGGTCCTGTGGTGCTGCTCAGCCAATGGAGGTGCGGGAAAATCAAGCAGCCTCCCGAGGGGAGGGGTCCTCACAGCAGAGCCAGACGTGGGCGGTGCTGCCCGCTGCAAGGCATGCTGGGAGATCGTGCTGGGAAGCGGGTGCTAGGGGGCTGGGGCAAGCGGGTGCTAGGGGGCTGGGGCAAGCTGACCGGTGCAGAGAGGAACATGGGAAAACTGAACAGCTACTCAGAGCCAACTGCCCAGTCTGGGAGGAGGGACACATCAGGTCCCTCCCAGGTACAAGTCAGGCTGGGCCTGGAGGGCGCCCAAGAAGGTGGAGTCACGCGGGCATTGGGCAACAACCAAGGGAATCTGGTGCGCAGGGAGGGAGCTGATGGAGCCAGAAGGATGAGAGTCCAGCCAGAAGAGAAGGCCGAGGCGCCCAGTCCACCGCCTGAGACACAGGGCTTGCCCCGAATCTCACTAGTACTGGAGATGAGATATGTGTGTGTGTGGGGGGTGGAAACAGGCAGGTCCCTGGCTGCATAATCCCTAAGAAGACAACTGCCCTCCCACCTACCTCCTCTCCCGCTGAAGCTATAGGTGACCCGCTCACTGCTGTTGGGGTGGAACCAAAGCAAGCAGGCCGGCAGGGAGACTATGTAATGGTCACTGTTCTCCTCCTGCATCAGAATTCCTGGGCCCTGGCCTTCACCACTTCAGAGCTCCTGGGGGTGGGGCCCTGTGAGCACTGCAGGCTGAAAACCACTGGCTCAGACAGGCAGCAGCATCTACATGGGAACCCACAGCGTTTAAAGGACAAAGAGAGAGTCGGGGATGAGAGCCTAAAATGCTGTCCCCGAGTCCTGCCTCTCTCGAGTCTACCTCTCTGCTTTGTGTGATGGGCTACAGCTCGGCTGAGTGACAGGTGAGGGTGTGCCACCAGATGTGCACCTAGTGGTCTGGAAGGGGGTGTGTGCAAGGGGAGAGCAGGCACCAGACTGGGCTGACGAAGCTGCCCTCAGGAAAACCATGATTGCCCAAGTGCACGAGGACATAGATTTTACACGCCTTTTCCCACTTTGTCACTGTAGCCCTTATCGCTTCAGAGGTTCAGGGGCCTTTTAAAGCTCAGGGTGAACAAAGGCGATAATGCTGTGAAAGTGCCTGGCACACAGTAGACGCTCAATAAATGCTCAGTACCTGGAGAATTTGAACCCCTCCTCATCCTCCCTCTGAATGCCCATTGAGGACTCTGACCTCCAGTTTGCCCCTGCAGACAGTGCCTTGATGGCATCACCCACTGATCTCACCACAAGCCGGTTTTACAAGCTCTGGGCCCAGGCCCTAAGCTGGGGCCTCAGCCCTGCAGCTCCAAGTGGGGTCGGATAATCATACTGAGTCATTAAACCGACCCCCTTCCTTTTTTACCGCTTTAAGACGCTGAAGCATCTTCAGGTGCTTTATCGCCAATAGCCCTCTGAAGTCGGCATAACAAGACATTCTTTTGCCAGAGACAGGCCGTGGCAGAGGCTGTGAACAAGTGCATCCTGACAGCAGCAGCCCACCCTCATCCCGAACCCCCTACTCCTAAGCCTGGCTCCAGGGAACAGAGCCAGGGGCCCACAGTTCCAGAAGCTCCGGACCCTGCTCCTTTCTTCCTGTAGGAAGAACCACAGTGGCATCACAGATAAAGTACTGCCTGTGGGGTAAGGAGAACTGGGTTCTAGTCCTGGCACTGTGCCTACCTTGCTGTGTGACCTTAGGCAAGTCACTTCCCCTCTCTGGACTTCAGTTCATCATCATAAAACACAGGACTGGTGGAGATGGATTCCAAGATTTCCTCCAGTTCTGGCCACCTGGACTGATGCTGTGACAAAGCCATGGCCCGGACTAGGCTCCACTGCCTGCTCTGGGGCCATGCTGGTGATTGGGGAGGGGGGCTGAAGATGGGAGCGTTCTATGGGCCCCCCCATGCCCATCCTGCCTGGAGCTGTGCTCCCCTTTCCAGTCTCCGAAATCACCCGGAGCACAGGGGCGGCCCTGCTGTAGGCTGGCTCCGCAAGGCAAATTACAGCCTCTCAAGGGTGCATGTGACAAATGAGCACTAAATGGTTTGCTTTCTGTATGCAAATGAAGCCGCCGATTTACATTCATTTGCACCTGATGGGTGTCTGAAATGGATGGATTTGATTTGTGCCTGATCTGGAAGTGTCTAATTTATTAATCAATAAAACGTCATGTACAGGCTGGAGGATCCCCAGTTCCAGCCAGCCTCCATCTATATGTAAATAACGCAATCTCTCAATCTACTTGTTATGTAAATGTTAATATAAAACTGACAGAAATACGAGTCTGCAGAACTTTATGAGCAGAGAGAACTGAGATTTACACAGCCTCCACGCCTATCCTTTGCCCCTCGCTCTTTCGGTGCCTCCTTCCTCTTGTCACGCCTTCCTCACTTTTCCTGTATGTCAGTTGGCCCATCTCACCTCCTCCAGGAAGCCCACCTGCTCCTCTAGCCTCCCTGCACTGCCTGACCCCCACCCAGGGGCCTTCATTGTTGTCTCCTGTACAGCCTTGCCTTTCTCTGGCCCTCGAACTTTGCCCTCAAGCCCACAACTGACACAGTCTCCCTTGGATTTCTCCCCTCTCCATCTCTGTGTTGAAATTCACCCTCTCCAAGGACCAGCTAAATGTCTCCATCTTTAACCAACCGTAGACAATGGGCATGCAGGCACCGGAAGCCGTGCTGGGAAAAGGGAGGGGTCAAAGGTCCCAGTCCTTAAGTTGTTCCTGCTTTGATAACAGCGATGTCTCCGTCCCCTGTGTGCTGGGCGCTGTTCTGAGCACTGTTTGTGGAACAACCTTAGCAATGAGGGTGCGGCTGTCCCATTGCACAGATGATGAAAGTGAGGCTTCTTCAGAGAGGTTACCTATTAGACAGGCCCACACTGGCAGAACCCGGGTTTGAATCCTGGCAGCAGGGTCCAGAGATAGTCTCAATACCACCATACGGTCTTTTCCCAGTGAGCAGAAAAGGTCGTTCCAAGCCATGGAAGCCTAATTAAATCCTTTTTATAGTATTTCTCAAAGGGGCCACAAAACGAACCTCAGCAAAGACAGAAAATGACAGCTTCTCCAGCCTGTCCTTCCAGGAAGGCATCCGCGTGGATCTCACGCCCGCCCGTCTGCAGCACATCAGTTCTTCACACTGGCTGAGGTTCTCTCTCCTGCTCCTGAGCCCCCAGGCTTCCCCCATCACAGCATTTATTTTTCTCCCTGTCTGACCCTCCTGTCCACTGGGAGGGCAAGGCCAGCTCTTCCCGTGTCTTCCCAGTGGCCCCAGAACACCCAGCACTCTGAAGACATATGTGCTGAGCAATTGGACATGCCAGCAGGTTCCTCCCCACTCAAACTCCTCCTGCCCTTCCTCTCCCCGCACACCCACCGCCTCCTCAACCCCGAGCTTCAGGAACCACTCGTAGCCCACACTTTGTAGATGAAATCTATAAAATTTGATAGATAGGGGCAAGAAAGAGGCTAACATCCGTTGATGTTTATTCTCCACTAGGGGCCTGGCAGATGGAGACCTGGGGATGGGAGGCAGCATTCACAGCATCATGTATCCGGGAGAGGGTACACCCAGGTTCAAACGCAGCTCTGTCCAGCCCCAGGTCCATCCTTAGCAGGATCAGTCAGTGCCTGAGCTGGATGACCTGGAAAGAGCTGAGAAGGACACCCCCAAATATCTTCCCTATCCATCAACCTCGCCGCCTTATCTCCTGCTGTTAGAGATTTGGGGTTCCTCTCCCACAGGGCTCATCTTTGAGAGCCCACATATCCCCAAAGCAGTAACCAAAGGCAACACTCCAGCCCGAGTGGTCGGCAGCTCTCTTGGATCCCTTTTCTCTCAGCGCCAGCATGGAGTGATGTGTTCCTGGCGAGGAGGGGCTGCGGGACGGTGGCGAGAGCAGGGTTTTGATGAAGCCCATTACATCTCCGTTAAGTGAAGAAACCAAACCTTCACTCAATGTTTTGTGTTAAAAGTTTCCACTGAGGGCGTAAACTTGGATTTGTCAGCGGACGCTCACGGGGACAGGGCTGTAACACGGATGGTGGCTCAGGGGAGAACCCTGAATGCAGGGTCCGCAGCACTTCTAGAAATTCCTTTGGAAGATGGGTATTTCACTTGCCCTTAAAAGTAACATGGAAATTGACCTCCTCTGCCCTGGAGAGCAGTTCCCCAGAAGCTGCCTGAAGGAAGGGCCTGGAGCTGCAGTCAGGTTAAGGCTCCTCTCCCATCTCTTCTCCAACAATGCAATGTTCCAGGACAGCCAAAGGCATGAAGACAAAAGAAGAATGAAAGGGACAAGAAAGAGACTCACATCCACTGATGTTTATTCTAAACCAGAGGCTTACGGATTGTATTTTGTTCCATTGGCCCCGTCATCTATGAGGTAACATACTGTTATACCCAGGGAGATAAAGAGGCTCAGAGAGGTTAAGAGATTTATCTAAAGCCACACAGCTGGCAAGTGGTGGAGACAGAATCTGAACTCAGGTCTGTCTAACCACAAAGCCCGGACTCTTTCCAGTTCCCCAAGCCTCCAGTCACGGAAGGAAAAGGTCTGCAGCCACTATAGATGATATGGCAATCTGAAATAAGAGAAGGACGCTAGACTCCAGATCATTTAGAAAGAACTGATATACACGTGGCTAAAGATATAGTGAACATGTAAGTGATTAAGGAGAAAGGTACCATATTGTACTTGAGAAGAGTCTGAAAATCATGACATGAATTATTCCTCCCATTAATGATCGCTTAAGGATGCTGTTGTTAAAATAATTAAAACACCTTACGGCATTTGAAACTGCATGGTTATATTCTAGATTTGGGGCCAAATTCAGTTTGTAGTTTGGGTCATATAAAGGAGATCGAGGAACCTCCTGCCACCAGATATAATAATAATCGTTAACTAGGATAGCTACAATACGTGCTTACTACCTGCAGATGCTTCAAACACCGGAACTCATACAATCCTATAAAGTGACTGTTGTCATTCCCATTGAAAGAAGAGAAAATGGAGTCTCAGAGAGGTTAAGAAACCTGCCCAAGTTCACACAGCTGGTTAGAGCCAGAGTTGGGATTCAAATCCAGTTTTCTCTGGTGCCAGGGCTCAAATAGTTCTTATAGCATATCCTAGTTTGTTTTTCTTAAAAGGTATCTTAAAGGAAACCTCAAATTTCCTATTGCCATCCCCCCAACCCCGCCCCAGCGGCCCTGAGGTGGGGCTACAGAGCCATGCTGGGGAGGCCAGCTGAAGGCAGGATGCCTGGATGCACAGGCCCTCTGGACGCCCTTGTGGCCATACGGGCCCCGCAAAGTAACCCAGTGGGAAGGCACAGCTTTCCCAGCCCCTAAAGACAGGCCTGTTCTCTAACCTGAGGAGGAAGCTGGACCAGCTGGCCCTGAAGCCATCTAGAGCCCAGCTCCTGGGAGCCCACGCTTCTGTCTGCCATACTTTCTCTGGAACCCCTCTGTCTGCCCCGCTGCTGCTCTACTGGGGGAGCCGAGGTGGAGCCCCGTCAAAGCCAGGAGGCATGGCTCCCTCCAGAGGCCGAGGGCCCTGGGCTCAGGCCAATAGTCCTTCCTTCTCCTTTCCGGGGGGGCAGCATCTTCTGGGCTGTCTGATCCTCACCCCAAGCCCCCCTGGATTCTCCAGGACACTTTCTAGATTTGTCACCCCAACAGTCACACCCCTACCCCCATTCTCGTGGCCCTGAAACACATTCTGGGCTCAGTTCACTTGTCCGTCTGGGGAAGGCACTGCATGGACAGCTCCTATCCCTCCAGCAGGCAGGGACCTCCCACAGACATGCACAGACTGATTTGTATTCATCCTCTCTATCACCCTCCTCTCTTTTCCAGGCCTCAGGGATGTTCTCAGGATGGAAAATAAAAGATGCTTGAGGTCACTGCCCTATTTGTCTCCTTCAGAAAAAAAGCCTAAACTTGGTGAGGAAATTATTTGAGGTGTTCTGAAGAGGAGCGGGAAGAGCAGAGCAGCTCTGACGACACTGGGAAGGGGTGGGAGGTCAGCCAGCACTTCAGAGGACCCCAGGACCTTTGCATAACCCTGGTCTGAGTGGGAATGGAAAGTCCCAATCATGACAGACACTGAAATTCCCACCACATCAGTAGGAGGTGTGAGGTGGGGGCTCAGGGCCAGTTTTATGGTGGTGTAAATAAAATAAAGAAAGTGTGATATTTATTACCCACCTAAATTTGTAGACTCAGCTGCCTACCATGCTATCCACATTGTTTCCTGCAGTCGATCAGCATGGCCTTAAGGGAGATGTAACTCATCTTTATATTTGCTTAAACCACATGGAATCTAGAAAGGACATAAATCTGCTGCCAAGCCATCAAGTAGTGTATTTTAAACCCAAAATAAAGGGCCTGAGGATTGCCTTTGGATTTGGATTATACATAGTTTTCTGCCACCGCTCCCTGTGTTCATATCATAGTAATATTTATTTCATGAAAGGTGGTGGAGAGTTTGAGCTGTCTGGGTTCAAATCCCAGCTCTGTCACTTACCAGCTGAGAAACTTTGGGCAGGGCAGTAAACCTCTCTTGGCCTCAGTTTCCCCAGCTGTAAAGTGGGAGTAATCATTGCATGCACCCCACAGGGTAGATGTGATAGTTCACTCAGATCACATAGGTGCCTGCTCAGCCCCGTGCTGGGCACACGGTAAGGTTCAACAAATGCTAGCTATGATTATTACCCCAATTTGAAGGATTCTTGTGGTTGGTTTTTTTTTTTAACTTTCTAATTTCATACCACAGAGACCCAAATAGAAGCGTAGAGTTTCATTTGCTTGCAAAGCTTGTCCTTTTGCCCTGGTTAGAAGTTTCATGTGGCCCTTGTGGGTGAACGTGTTAGCCTGCTGTTGGCACAGGGAAACAGTCGATCCAGAAGGAACTGAAGCAGAGGCAAGCCCTCTCTTTGGGATGTCAGCTCCTGCTCCAACCAGACGCTGGCTCTGGGCCACCCAAACATCAATGTACAAGCCTGCCCAGGGGAGGCCTCCCTCTTCTCCACCTTCCTCCATGGCTCAGACAGACAGAAGGTGAGGTCTAACAGGGATGGAAGGAAAGTTCTACATTTGGGTTGGAACGATCAATCGCACAGGCATAGGACAGGGGGACCCTGGCTCAGGAGCACTCAGGATATGAAGAAGGGCCCAGGTTAGGGTGGGCGGGGGTGGCGAGGTTTGGGACAGGAGAGGGTAACTGAACAGTAGCTCGTAATGAGAGAAAAGACGCGGAGGCAGGGAGTGGGGGTGGAGGGAACAAGGATGGCAGTGGTGATGGTGACGGTCCTATGGCGATGCGTGTCCTGTCTGCAACACGTGACCCTCTTGACCACGCCCTCCGTGCACCCCTTGGGATTTATCCTCTCCTCTGACCACCCCATCCCAGCTGCCTTTGAGGATCACCCCCCGTGCTTGCCCCCGAACCCTGCTGTTCCCCAGGATCCTGCCTCTGCTGGCTGCTCTCCCCACCGTCTACACTCCCCAGGGTGACCTGCCCCTACTTCCACAGCTGGCCAGACTGACAGCCCCCTCTCCGCTCCCAGCCTGGCCGGGCCGGAGCACCCAGCGCACCCTTCCGAGCACCCAGTTCACCTTCCCCCACAGCCCCGTGGGCACCCTGAGCCCAACCTGCTCCAAACCCCATTCTGTTCTGCCTCACCCCTGCTTCATTTTCAGGCTCCTGGCCCTGGTTGCTGTCATCACTCTTTGCCCGGTTGCTCCAAACCACAATCCTTTTTTGGGGGGGTGGGGAAGGGGAACATTTTTAAACAATTATTTGTTGAAACATCAGATACATACAGAAAAGTTCACATAGCACAAGCTCAACGAATTTGCACAAAATAAACTCACACGTGGAACTCGCACTCAGATCAAGAAACGGAACAAAACCAGCCCCCCAGAAGGCCCTCACGCCCCCTCCCAGCCCCTCGGCCGCACAGTAACTCCATTCAGACTTCGGTCCCGTAGATGCGTCGTCTGCTTTTGTAATTTATAGAAATGGCATCCTGCAGTCTGTATTCTTGTATGTCTGGCTTTTTTCATATGTTCAGGAGACTGCGTGCACGAGATTGTCATGTAGAGTGCAACGTAATTTTAGACTCTGCACCCTTTCCTGTGTGGTGCTCCGTGAGTCATCTCTCCACGGCTCGTGAGCGTCTGAGTGGTGTGCCCAGTGGGGCTATTGTGAATACTGGGTGCTGCCGTGAACACCCGAGAACACGTGTTTCGGGGGCACACATGAACATTTCTGCTGCAGGTACATCTAGGAGGGAGTCACCGGGTCATGGGGTACACAGAGAGACTGCTGCAGTCACTTCTGCCCAACAGTGTTCTGCGTCTCTCTGTCCCAACACACCCTCGCTCCAGCGGCGCAGGAGATTTAGGTCGCCGTTGGGACTGTTTTTGACTCCTCCCTCCTTCTCCCTCCTCTCCAAGGAGCTGTCTTATCTGTGAGCCAGGTTTTTTGTTTACGAGGCTGCTTCCCAGGGCTCCCAGTCCTGCTGGTTCTACTTATACAACAGGTCTTTAACCCCTGCCCTCCTTCCAGCCCCACTGCCATTGCCTCCGCTCTGCCCTCCTCTCCTCCCGTCTGGGCCGCCACCTATTCCAGTCCTGCCTTCCCAGCCTGTCCTAGCCACCCTCCCCCACTCTGTCCTCCACGTCTCAGCAGGACGCCCTAAGACACACCCATCAGGGCCACTTTCTGCTCAAGCACCCCACAGTCCCTAGAGCCTGAAGCAAACTCGCCATGGCGGAGTCTGGGAGCACCTTGCGGGCAGGTGCCTGTGTCTCCCCACAGTACACACAAGCTCCTGGCACACGTCTGTGCTCATGACACGTGTGATGATCCAGTCCTCGTTCTGGTGTCACTCCCTGAGGCTCCCCTAGTGAACCCCCCCCAGGGGACAGCTGCACATGGTCCCTCCATCGAGACACCAAGTAATACTGCAGGCCCACTATGTGCCAGGCTGTTGGTAAGTGCCCTCCCCTCTGCCTGAATTCCTTCCCCTGTGGGGACAGTTTTACGCAGGCACCAGTCTAGTCCTACTTGGGGTCATCAGATCCCAGAGATGGCTGGCATGGATCTCCAGCTCTTGGCAGCCCACGATGCTCACTCAGGAATGGACTAAGACTGCCTTGTATTCACTCCCAATGGCTGGGAGCGACGGATGGGGCCACCACCAGGGCAAGGCGCATCCATCCTAATATGACTGATTCGTAGGTTGTGCCCAGCTCCTGCAGGGCAGAAGCTGACACACACCTCTTGAAACATCCCAGCGGCCACAGGTACATAAAGATCCCAGCTGCCACCAAAGGGCCGGTTTTGGCTTTTCAAAGGGCCAGAGAGGATCCTCCCTGTGCTCAGGTGGTCTCACAGGTGATTACCTGCCCTCTTGTAAACCTGAGGGCCAGGAAAGCTGGACCCGCTCTGGGCAGATGCTGCTGAGCCTCTAGCTCTGTGCAGCCATCTCAACAGCTCATGCCTGTATCCTTACATTAGAGGCATGTAATGTACCCGCTGGTCACAGTCACCTTTATGACATCCAGGCTGCCCTAGTGCTATTTTTTTACATTTGTTCACAGTTTATATTTTACAAGATAGCATCTCAGGCTTTATCGCTTAATGCAATGACTCTATGAGATATGTACCATTATTCTCATTTCATAAATAAAGAAACAGGCGCAGAGAGGTTAAGTCACCTGCCCAAAGGCACACAGCTGGGAAGTGGCACGGTCAGAGAGTAAATCCAAGTTGTCTGATGCAAAATCCATCCCGCTCTCACTGCCCCCGCCCTGAGCACGGAAACCCTGCACCTCCTCCAAGGGGCCTCATCAGTTATTCCCTGCAAAGCCATTCCGGATTTCCCAGTCAGAATTAATTAATCTCTCCTCCATGCACTTTATCTGAACTTTTATTATAGTAATTATAGCAGCCTGACTTTTATTATAATCGTTATTTACACGTCTGCCTCTCCAGCTGGGCTGGGAGCTCATTCAGGGGGGATCTCTGTCAATTTTGTACCTTGAGCCCCCATCAGGGGGGTACTGAGCACAACACAAGAATAATACCAGCAAGACAAAAATGAAGGCCTCTAGCCTTGAGGCTTAATCAAGTCCTTGGCTTAATTCACCTGGACTGCGGCTTAGGCACCAAGAGGTGATAGGCTGCCTATGGTTGTAAAAATGCAACAGAATGTTTAAAGGTCTTCAGTGGCACAGGGTGAGGATGTCTCTCAGGGCTTCTTAGGATGTCTGAGCGGCCATGTACCTGGTTCGCCCACTGGGTCTCTATTTTGTTTTCTTCTCTCTCTGTCTTTCTTTCTCTCCCTCAATCTCTCTCACTCCTCCTTCTCTTTCTCTCTCCTTTTCTCCATCTTCTTGTCTTTTCTTTCTCTTTCCCTTAAGTGGACAAAATACAGAGCCAAAATATATTTTTTATTACTTCTTGTACTAACTGAATGTTTTTTATCTGTTCCCTGCTCTAAAAAGTGGATAAGTGGGATGTTTCCTACTTTAATGCTCTTTTGCTCAAAACACACACACACACACACACACACACACACACACACGCACGCACACACACAGAGAGAAAGAGAGAGAGAGAGAGAGAGAGATCAGATCTCCTTTTCCTTAAGGGATCCTCAACTAATCTTTTCTGTCAGTTACTGACCATTGATGGAAAAACACAGCTCCACCCCACCAAAGCAAGGTGCTCAGGCCAGCCAGCCTGCACCGAATGCCTCAGGAGCAGAGAACAGAACATCCTTTCTTTGGACAAAACATAAAGGGCAGACGCAGCCCCTGTGTGTGGGGAGCTGGTATCCTGATCAAGGAGACAGCAAACGAGCACTGCACCCACAGAAAAATGGGGTTGCTGAATCCTAAGAAGCATGTTGTGGAGGAAAGGGGGATTGGAAGCCATGGTGTGGACCTGAGCGTGGCCTGGACTGAGGAAGAGGAGAAAGAGAGAGAGGCAAGGCAGGTGTGGGATCCCACGGCATAACTGTGCTAATTAAGGCTACTACGCTAATGTGATTAATAGCCAAATTCACTGGGCACTTAGAATTCGTCGTCACTGTCTTAAGGTCCTTACGTGGACTAGCTCATTTAATTCTCATGTTATAAGTATTCTTACAACTATCATCCCATTTTCCAGATGAGAAAACTGAGGCACAGAGGGACCAAGTAGCTTCCCCATTGTAACACAGCTGGTAAGGGGTGGATGAAGCATCTGAACAGCAGAGCCCGTGCTCTGAACTACTTTTTAAACATCCGAGGGGGTTGGGAGCCCTGAGGCCCAGTGTTAGCTCTGCCACCTGCTCCCTGTAGACCCTGGGTAAGTCATTGCAAGATGGGCAGGCTCTGAAGCCAACTGTGTAAATTCCTCGTGCCTCAGTTTCCCCTCCTGGAAAATGGGCTTCATAATAATAGATACTTCATAAAAATTATATGTAAATTTACTGAGAAAATTTGTGTAAAAAGCTTAGGGCAGTGCCTGGCACAGAGTAAGAGCCTAATATGCATTGGCAACTGCTATTACTGTACTCTGGACTCATTCCACCCTTCCTCTCCATGGTCACTCTCCTTGGGACCCTGGGCACAGGCTACGGGCCACCTTGCTGGGTGGGTCTGAGGAGGAGGAGGAGGAAGGGGCAATGGAGCTCTCAGACAAGACCAAGACAGATGCCGCTTACAGAGTACCTACCAAGTGCCAAGCGCCCTGTGTGCGTCCTCTTTTGAAATCCCTGGGCGAGAGGTACCACTGTCCCATTTCAGGGATGAGCTGCCTGAGACTCAGGCGATGAAGCGACTCGCCCAAGGCCCATAATAGATAAGGGCAGAGCCGGGATTTGGACCGAGGCCTGTCTGACTCCAAAGCCCAGGCTTCTATTCCCAGATCTGGTTTGCCTCCCTCGGGCAGCTGCGCGTCAGGCTCGGCTCTCAGAGTCACCCCAGAAAGCAAGATGGCCCGAGGGAAGAGAGGCTTCGGTGCCACTGCCTTGCTGTGGCCACAAAAAAACCTCTGAATGTCTCTGTGTCTGGCCACCCTGCCGGGCCCGTCAAATGAGATGATGAAAGGGAATGCCCTTTGGGAGGCCCTCTGAGCATTTACAGCGAGGCGGCATGATTAGTGTCATTACTGTGATCGTGGTGCTCTGATTGTTCCCCCAGAGTAAGTGGGCAGGCAGCTGTGTCCTGAATGCTCATGGAGAGCTTAGGGCAGCCTGAAAGGCAGGCTGTGACCTGGACCCAGAGATCCCAAGAGGAGGGAGGAGCAGGGCCTGGACCATCCCTGCCACTGCCCTGGGGTCCCAGGGGACAGACAGGAACTGCCCAGAGTCAGGAGACATCCCCGCTGCAGCCCGTGAGCCATGGGTTTTGACGTGACTCCATTAACCACCCGGACCTGTCCTCCCCGACCTGGTCACCCTCTTAGCAGGTGGCAGGACCGTGAGGCAGGCGCCCTCCCCTTGCTCTTCTGCAGACCCAGTCAAGACTGTCCTGAAGGGTTCCCCCTGCAGCCCGCACCGGCAGCGGTGCCGGCGGGAGGAAGGGGGGCAGGAAGGGGCGGAGGCCGGCACTTTGCTGATTATGCATCAAGACTCTCGTGCCCATCTCATCACTGTCCTCGGTGTTTCCACTGAGTGTCCAGAAGCCACGTCTGTCGAAGCTTCGTCTGACGTGCACAATGCAGAGGAAAAGTAATTCGATTAGGGAAAGGGAACAAGAAACACAAGGAGAGGGAGGGTGACCTGGTTTTGCAGCTGGCTCAGCGATGTAGAAGCAGATGGGATGTTAGGAAGATACTGGGCAGGCCCAGGATGGAGGAGTCAGGTGAGGAGACGGAAATGAAGGAGTGGGACGTCAAGTGCCAGCTGCGTGTGACGAGTCACAGGAGGCAGCTCTTCAGGCAGAGGCAGAGCAGGCAGGAGACATAGAAAGGCTCACTGGGGGCAGGGGAGGAGCCTGAGCAAGAGTCTAGGAGGGAGTCGGTCCTGGGAGAGCCCCAGTCTGGGGGGGGACACAGCTCTGCCTCAGGGAGCCCCAGACTGAGGGGAGACACAGCCCCGTCCTCAGGGAGCCCCAGTCTGAGGGGAGACACAGCCCTGCCCTCAGGGAGCCTCAGTCTGAGGGGAGACACAACCCCGCCCTCAGGGAGCCCCAGTCTGAGGGGAGACACAGCCCTGCCCTCAGGGAACCCCAGTCTGAGGGGAGACACAACCCCGCCCTCAGGGAGCCCCAGTCTGAGGGGGAGACACAGCCCTGCCCTCAGGGAGCCCCAGTCTGAGGGGGAGACACAGCCCTGCCCTCAGGGAGCCCCAGTCTGAGGGGGAGACACAGCCCTGCCCTCAGGGAGCCCCAGTCTGAGGGGAGACACAACCCTGCCCTCAGGGAGCCCCAGTCTGAGGGGGAGACACAGCCCTGCCCTCAGGGAACCCCAGTCTGAGGGGAGACACAACCCCGCCCTCAGGGAGCCCCAGTCTGAGGGGAGACACAGCCCTGCCCTCAGGGAACCCCAGTCTGAGGGGAGACACAACCCCGCCCTCAGGGAGCCCCAGTCTGAGGGGGAGACACAGCCCTGCCCTCAGGGAGCCCCAGTCTGAGGGGGAGAAATAACCTCCACTTTTGTGGAGCTTCTAGTCTGAGAGGAGAGTCCAAGTCACTGCCTTCCCCTAGAGATCCCCAGGACTCGTATTACATATATGTTAACTATTCCCCAAGGTCAGGATGTGACCTTCTGTGTGTTTGGAACTGGACAGAATGAGGACTAATGAGTGGATGGACTTTGCATCAGCTCCACTGAGTTCTGCAAATGAAAGAACCAGAGTGATGAGACTGCAGGGCCTGGGTCTGCAGTGGAGACAAAGGAAGACCCAGGAAGATGCAGAGGAGCCTGTTCTTTCATGGGGACCACTGGGGGGTAGGTCATAGCCGCGGACACTCAAGACCTGTCCCTCAGAGCGAGGCCTGCAGGGCTCAGTCCAGGCCGCAGCTCCCGCTGAGGAGCCAGAAGCCCTGCTCCTTGGAGTTCAGGTCCCCAAGAGAAGCCTTGCCCGAGGGAGCGCAGCTAAGAAGCCAGGGGATCAGCTTGGATGGAGCCTCCGAGGCCTGAATCTCATCGTCCCCAGGCAAAGAGAACGGCCTAGAGGATAATCCTACAAGTAATGACTACTATCAGTGTAAAGGCCCCGTTTACTGAGTACTTCCCATGTACCAGGCACTGTTTTCATGGCTTTACAGGTGCTAGCTTTCTTAAATCTCAGAACACTAGGAGGTAGGTACTATTATTCCTGTTTCCCAGATGAGGACACTGAGGCATCGAGAGTTTAAGTAACTGCCAAAGATTATGAAGCTGGTGCATAGCAGAGCTGGAATTTGGACCAGGGATCTGACAAGGTGGTTATCCATTCTCTGCCTAGTTGCTTCCAAGGACTGGGAACTCACTACTTCAAGAGACTCCTATGGCTAGAGCACCTTCTGGCATAATCGGAAGCACATAGCAGAGGCTCATCACCCTGGGCGTGTGCGGTCCACAAGGGCAACAACCCGAACACTGAGAACAGTGCTGGGCACACAGTCCTCAGGAATATTTGTGGAATGAATGGCCTTCCAGCAGAAACATCCCCTGGACACACATCCCTTCACTCCTAGGGCCACAACCAGGGCATGGCCACGGGTTCTGGGCATGCTCCCACCATGTCACAACCAAATGTGGCTTGAAGGAGCCCCCAGAACAGAAACCCAAACAAGGAAATTCCCAATTCCCAAGGAGCAAGTGCCACGGTAACTGAGGGGGCTGCTATCAGAGCTGAAAGCAAGGCCCAACCCAAGTGCCCCCTTCTCCAGGAAGCGTCCCTGACCACTCCAGCCTCCCTCTGACTCCCATTCTCTTCACCTCTCCCCTGGTCCTGAGCCACACCTGATGGGGTTGGTTCCTGTCTGTAGGGGCGGCCCACCTCCACACTTCATCCACAAGTTCCACTGAGGGGCAGAGACCTGGCATGATGCTGCCACTCAGCCCCCAAAGTCTTGGCATAGAGTGAGGAGCAAAGGGGGACTCCCCCTGTGTTAAAGACATGGACATCAGAGGCCATGGGGGAGGGGCTGGGGCACACAACCCTCCCAACTCCTCCAACCCTCCAGCTGCAAATATGAAGCCCTAGGACCCCCTGAGAGCGATGGGGGCATGCAGGCCCATGGAGCCCCCTCTCTTGTGCTCCATAATCTTCGCTGTGGCTCCAGCTTCACCTTGCTCAGGCTTGAGGATTACGGAAGTAGGAAACCCCCAGGACCCCCACCACCACTCTCTCTACTTTGTGCCTTGGGGTACTAAGGGGAGAGGCTGCCTCTTCCGGCTCTTTCTTTGCTATTATGAGAAAGGGTAACAGGAGAAGCCATTATTTGAGCCAGTCAGTGCTCTGGGAGGCGCAGGAAGTGAAGGGCTGCCAAGGAAGGGGGGAGGGGAGCAAAGAGAGTGGGAGCTGGGTGGGTGACGGAGGGTCCAGGTCCAATAGGCTCCCCTACCCCCAGGCCTCCTGCCTGGCTGTCCCCTTCCCCTTCAGCATGGCCCCCAGCCACCCACGGCCTTCCTCCCCAACAGCTCATTCTGGAGGAGAAAGCCGCCCCCACCCCAGCTCAGGATTCCTTCACACCAGTGTGAATTAGCGTAAACACAATGGGTCCAATTAGATGGAGAGATTGGCTGGCTTAAGGAGAGAAACTCTCACATCCACAGCCCTCTTTCCCTCCTTTTCGGCAACAGGCAAATTGGCTGCTATATTCTCCTCACTGCTCACAACCTCTCATCATAATACCCCAGTCTCCACAAACCTCCATCACCCTCCTCCCAAAATTACAGCTCTCTATGGGCACCTCCCAGGACACATCCCGTCCTATCCCCAACCATACCTGTCTCTGACCCGGGGCATCTCCTCGTGACAACCCCACCCCCACCCCGTCCCCCCGTTCTGTGTCAGGCCCAGGACTGGGGCCAGCGAGGTGTGTCATGCAGGCATAGCATCAGACCCTGTCGTTTTAGTTCATCATCAATTTTTCCATTTTTTGAAGAAATATTGCATTAAAAAAGTATCTCGATTACCTCCTTAAACTTTGCACCTGAGGCATGCACCTCACCGTGTTCCTGCCCTGTGCACACCCCTGTGGTTGGAAGTCTGGGGCTGTTTCCAGGCTCCTCCACCTCTAAGGACACAGGGCAGCTGACAGCCCGAACTCACCCCACCATCTACCCCTTCCCAGCCCCAAACCCACCACCCCTCCTGTCCAGTGAGACATCTCCCCTCTCCCTGCACCTGCCCCCAGGGGCAGACCTCAGAGGGTAAAGACTGATGAAGAGCCGTCAGCCACAGAGATCGCAAGCCTTCCTAAACAGAGCTCTGAGCTTGGCTTCCCTTTTCAGGGTCACTGACCCCTATCATGTCAACATTTCTCCAACTTGAATCATCTTGATGTTTCTTCCCTGACAGCCACTGACAAGAGTTCAGTGTAAGACAATACTAACTGTTTGGAGAACAGGGGAATAAAGACAGGGCGTTCTCAGTGATGGAGAAAACAGCCACTCTCAGCATCCTGGGGAAGCTTCCAGTCTCCATTCATTTGTTCTGTAAATACCTCTCCAGCACCCGCCATGTGCCAGGTGCAGTTCTAGCAGCTGCAGATACAGCAGAGAACAAAACAGAATCCCTGCCCTCAGGGGCTTCCATTTGGGGTTCAACAGGGGAGGCAGAATCCCATACACACTCACCTTTATTAGCACAGGATTCATGGACCCCATGGCGCTGGGGAGCCCAGGATAATTGGTTGGAGTGTCATTGTTTCTTGGGCAAAGAATAAATGGAGATCTAGACCTCTATGTGGGGCAGAGAGCCTTTAGATGGGTGTGTGAGGCTGGAGTCTTAGTTTAAAGATCACCCGGCTCTGCTCACTCTGGGACCCTGGGCAGGTCACTGATGCAGCAATTCCTGACTCAGTTTCCCTGTCTGGGAGAGGGTAATCCTCACTCTTCCTCTCTTTTCTCCATCACCTCTCCAGGATGCTCTGAGGCACCAAGAGAGGACAGATGCCATAATGCTTGAAATCTGGCAAACCTCCCTCGATGCAAAAAGAGCGCTAGGCCTGGATGTGGGGTTGCGGTCCTGGTGTGGGCACAGACCGTGAAGTACAGCAACTGAGAGAACAGATGCTGAGTTTGACTCGGGTCTCAATCCCAGCTCTACCACCGCCCAGCTGTGTGAGCTTGGGAAAGCCTTGGGAAAGTAAAATACTCTGTGCCTCAGTTTCCTCGTTGGGTGTGCAGGGAACATACTACCCCACACCTGATAGTGTCACTACAAATGAAACATTCAGAACAGTCCCTGGCACTTAATAAGTGCTATGTAAATGTGGACGATTTTGAGTTTGCTGGGTGACCTTGGGTGAGACTGTCCCTCCTCTGGGTTTCAGCTGTTCCATCTGTAAACTGAGCAGGTTGGACCTAAGCTCCTTCTGCATCCCCAGCTTTTGTAAAGCTTCGGGGCCTCTTCCCTTTGGGCTCCCAGCACCAGACCCTCAGGGTCTGCCTAACCCCTCCCCATCAGCACAGAGGCCTGGAGCATCTTCCTCCTTCAGGTGCCTTGAAAAGGAGGAGGAGACAGCCAGAGAGGTTTGGGATTGTGTGGTCTTCTCTGCGGATCTGCTGTGACTGGCAGCGTGGGGAAGAAGGATGTTGCCCCGAGGGGCTGCCAGCTGCCTCTGCCGTGGTACTGTTGGGAGCAGAAAACATAATGTTATTTTCATTATGAAAGGGAAACACAGAGCAAGGCTGTGCCTTCTGCAGAGTATTATGCTGCTCTCCCTCCTGCTTGGAGGGCAGCTCACCCCGGTGGTGGAGAGAGCATGCTGTCCCGGGGACACATACACCCCTCCACCCGCAGAGGCACGAGGAACACAGCAGGGTTCTGCAGAGCCCAGGAGGCAAACCTCTCCGTGTTGGAAGAGGGCAGTCTGCAAATTAAAGTCCTTCTCCAGCTCCCTCTCGGGGCCAGAAGGGGCCTGTCTGAGGCTGCAGGAGGCCACTGGGATCAGGAGGGAAGGAGCTTTCTCCCCAGGAAAGGCGGACAGGTGCTTGTGAGGCCTGGGCCTGTGCCATGTCCTGGAAGCCCGCTTCCTCCCCTCATTCTGCAGCAGCCGAATTGTGGGTGCCCAGAGCCGGCACAGACACAGGGTGAGCCCTAACTCTGCCCCAGCGTCCCCCCCATCAGATCCTGGCCCCTTCCCTGGCCAGCCCCCAGCAGCCTCCAGGCTGCCTTCAGCCTGAGATGGTTCCGCTCAGCCTGAACTCTCCCAAGTAACGCTGCTGCACAGACTGGCACCCCAAATATTCTCCCCCTACAACCTGTGCCAGGTGGCATGTCCCGGAGCATCCATGTGGGTCTGTCTAGTACACCTGTCCA
The DNA here is from genome assembly GCF_020826845.1 of Diceros bicornis minor. NCBI lineage: Eukaryota > Metazoa > Chordata > Mammalia > Perissodactyla > Rhinocerotidae > Diceros > Diceros bicornis. Next base: position 24,771,019 of record NC_080753.1, on the reverse strand, counting down.
TTCATTCATTCACCTAACGTTCCCTAAGAAGACCTCTCTGGGCCAGGCCGTGCCCCAGAGGAGCACACAGCTGAGCCTGGCAGAATGTGTCCCCTGGGGGGCGGCTGGGAGCTCTCCCGGGTCTTTGCCCACCATACGTCCCAGTTCCACTGAGGTGTCAAGAAGAGATAGGGCCCCTGAGGAGCATTCCTGAGATCCGGGATGGAATGTGGTGGGAGTGGGGGCAATGATAGAGGCAACCACTGGGATGCTGATGGTGTGGGGGAACCCCCTGGAGCCTCCTCTGCCCACCCAGAGATCAAAGATGACAGAGAGAAGGCTCAGGGTGTAGTGCAGAGCCCAGGAAGACACAGAGCTCACTGCCAAGGCCCCAGACACGCTGACCACAGGTGTAGGTGACAGGTCTCAGCTGCCACGAGTGGGGATGTTCTCACTTGCAGAGGATATATAGTTGCAGAAATATTGCAGAAATATAGTTCTGCTGAAACATGGGCTTTGGCCATGGCAGCCACAGCCCCCCTCGCCCGTCCTACACACCCCCTCCCCACAGAAACATGCCCAACAGTTGGCTTCCAGCCCACAGAGAGACTCTCATTGTGTTATTCAAACACGTGCACCCATCAGACACTGCAGCTGCAGACAGAGTGTCAGACAGGCACCCAGAGGCTCACCCTGGCCTATACACGGAACCCAAAGCGGCACACGGATACATACAGAGACACGGACATGCAGCTGGGGATGCACGCACACGTACAAGGCCGTGCCACATGCAGGTACACACCACCAGGATGCCCCTCCACCCTCCCAGCCACCTGCAGGGACTCCGCCCACACAGGCTTGCACTCATATGGACACAAGTCCAGAGACCGGGCCATTCAAACACACACATGCACACGTGTGCATGCGTGCAAACACACACACACACACACACGCTTCATTTCCAGCCGGGCTGCTGCTTTGGCCTGGATGCTTGTTGCAGGTGCACTCACTTCAATTCTAACACGAGGAAAGAAGACCTCGCCAGGAGGAAGCCTCCACTTTGCCTTGAGCTTCCTGGGCCCCTGGATGATTGCCTTTCCTTGAGATGCAGGCTGTGAGTTTTCCAATTAGGAAAGCTGAGCCCTGAGAGGCGCCCTGGCAGCAGGGGGTCATTAAGAATGCAGCCCAGGCAGTTCTGGCTAGGAGGAGGGATGAACTGCGGGCAGCAGGCAGATGGGTGGGCGGGAGGCACTGCAGAGAAACAGCAGCCATGGAGAGACTTGCAGAGGGCTCTGGCAACGTCTGCAGAGTGCTGAGCCACCGGGCACTGGGGCCCCCTGGGGCAGCAGTCTCCCCATTGTCCTCCCAGGAGAGCGACTACCACCCAGGCCACCAGCGGGGACCCTGCACAACTTGGCCTCTGAGCAGGGCTGGGCAGAGGGAAGTAAGATACTAATAGACCTTTTCCTCATCCTCTCCTCTGTCCAGCCCTGTCCCCAACTCTGACCACGCCGTGCCTCTTTCAACAGGTGAAGCTGGCTCTGATACCCTCGCCATCTCAGCTCCAGCCAGAATGTGGGTCCCTCAGGCGTCTACCTTGAGCCCACCCCCAGAGGGCTGGCACCCCCAGCTGCCCGCTCTGCCTAGGAGGAGTCCCCTGGGTCTCTAAAGATGCAGCGGCAGCTGTTACTCCCCAAAGCCACGTATCCACATTTTCCCCAAGGGGATCTAACGCCAAAGCCCCCTACAGGGCAGGGCTGGAAAGTGAACGGGTGCCGGGGGTCAGGGTGTTAATTCCCTGTTCTCCATCCTGCCACTTAGATGCCTCATCTGCAAAATGGGCAGCAAACCCTTCCCAAAGTAAGTGACTGGGTCTGATGACTTCTAGAGCCCCTGTCAGCAACCAAAGCTGAGATACTCTGAGTGAATCTTGAATGGCAGATCTTCGGATACGATCAGGCTCATTGAAAAGACCACACATCTGTTCCCTCTCCAATGCATGGACATCTCCCCAGCTTATTCGGTCCCTGCCCGTCAGCACAGTGTCCAGAGGGACAATTGCCCCTCTCATTCTCATTTCTCTGCTTACACCAGCCCCCTCCATCCCTTCTGGACGAAGCCCGGCAGCTGCATATTATACATACACACCTGTGTGTGTACCTCTCTCATTGCCCGCAAAGACGACTAGATAGGTTTTGGCAGCTGAGTCATATTCCTGGCTTCCATTCAGCTCCGGTCCATGCACACCCAGGTGTCTTGCACATCTGTATCCTCCCCACTCGCGCTTCTGACTCCCACCATCCTAGCTCCGCTGTCCTCTCCCTCCTCCTCCCTCCACTCACCTTGGGAAATAAGCTGTGGGAAAACAAGCCTGTAATTTTTCACCGTGTTTATAAATCTCTTAAGCTCTACACGGTGCTTTTTTTCAGCTCAGGGCCTAGCCAGAATGTTGCTGTTTTCGCAGAGAAAAATGAAAGGGAAGGGATTATAATTATGGGTCGAGTCCCAAGCGGGAAGCAGCTGCGGGCATTGGGGGGTCCCCTTGCTTGGGCATCTTTTGTATCAGCAAAGAGCCAGGCATCCTAGAAGCCTGCTGCTTTTGCCTCTTGTTCTCTCTCCATTTCTTGCCCGCAGGAAATGCCGGGCTCCCGTTGAGTGTCTGCTGTCCTCGTCCTTGGTGTAGCAATGCCTGCGGCCACTTCTAAATGCTCAGCTCATAAGCCACATAGAAACACTCACCCTGTCCTAGTCACATCCTGGGGAAGCACCCTGCTGGCCCCCAGCTTCCTTCCAGGGACTGGCACGGAAACCACCCCCCCCACCACCATCCCCACCCTGAGACGCTGGGCCATCCAGGGACTCTCATATGAGGGCGCAATTAGCCAGACCTACCCAAGCCTGGAAGTGCCTATCCAATCTGGCCAGCTGGGAGAAAGAAAAGAGAAAGGAGGAGCGAGGAGAGAAAGAGAGCTTGAGCGTGTGATAGCACACCAGCCCGCCAGCTCCCTCATCTGAGCTCAGACCCTCCTGCTCTGCCAGCACAACGACCCGCCCGCCCACGGCAGTCTGCAGTGTCTCATCTGCCCCTGCTAATGCCAGACCTGAAGTCCCATCTGAGGCTGACTTGTTTAGACCTGTTCTTGTTTTATTTAGTTCAAACTTGCAGCGTCAACTTGAAGCAACAATAAAACCCCAGGCCCGGCGTTCCTGTGGCCGAGCGTTTCGCGTGGGTTTGAGTCAACAGCCACGTATAATGCTACGCTTCCCCACAGGGCCACATGCCCTGCCCAGAAAGGTCTACAAGCCCAGAACTCCCCCTCCCAAACCCCAGATTCAGAACATCTGAGCCGGAGAGAGCTGTGAAGTCTTTGCTCCAATGCCCTCCTGTGACAGATATGGAAGAAAACTGGAGGGTGAGCAGCAAACACCTGTCCTCTTTCCTCCTCTTGGAAAAACAAGCCTGCCAGTTTAAAGGGATGGCTCATCTCCCCATTTCCAGCACAACTGAAGAAAACCTGCATTTTCGTGGTGCGGAAAAAGTGGTACTGGCCAGAGAGAGAGAGTCCCAGCTCAGTGCTGGCCCCATGGCTGACCTCAAGCAAGTTCTCTTTCCTCTCTGGACCCCAAACCTGAATCTTTACAATGACAGGATAGAGCAAATGGGCCACAGGGCCTTTGCATCTGTGACAAGTTAGGCTATGTCAACTGAACAAGTGCTGCCAAGAGGGGCAGTGTGGGATAGTGGTTAGAAGTGTCCTAAATTCAAATCCTGCTCTCCCATCTACTAGCAGATTTACAAGCTCTGCATTCAGAATGAGTAAGTGGTCTCGCAGGGGCCACAGCACTCCAGTGCCCTGTCCTGCCCAATGACCCCAACAAGCAGATGACCCAGGGTAAGTCTCCTCATGTCTGAGAGTTCTTGAACTGTAAATCGGGGTACTAACAGTACCCACCTTGTGGAATTGTTATGAAGTCAAATGAGCTAATTCATGCAGAGTGCTTAGCATGTAGTGAGTGCTTAATAAACAGGTATTGTTTTTTTCTCCTTTTGGAAACTGACCAGATGACAAGAGGCGTCGTCCTCTAATTCTGGATTCTGTGCCATGGTAGATGCCCTGGGAGATTGGGAGCATTGATGAAGGTGGGGTCCCTGGGCAGTACACGGAGTGCCGTGGCCCCTGCCAGACGGCTCACTCACTACTCATGCAGAGCCAGCAGCCGCGGGCTCACTGAGCTGCAACAGCAACGTGTGCTTGGCAAATAAGGGGGAGAACACAGCCACCCTCACTGAAAACAAATGGATGGGATGATTTGTATTCCCCTGTCTCTGTCTCTCACATCCCGCACTGGAGCAACCCCAGAGCATGCTAAGTGGGTTACTGTCTGCAGCAGCGGTGGAGGCGGGGACAGGAAGGGGAAGGAGAGAAAGAGACACCAGGGAGTGGCCCTGGGTGGGGGGGGGGGGGTGGCCAGGAAGGTGGTGGGGAGAGGAGGGAGGGAAAGGCGATAGTGAGGAAGAGGGAGGGAGGAGAGAGCAGGCGAGAGGTCAACCAGGAGAAGGAGAGGATGGGCAGGGAGGAGCAGAGGCCAGGGGACAGTGAGGCCTGACCTGGGTTTCTTGAGCTGACGTGGGAACTAGGGCACAATTCCAAAAGGCTGCAGTCACCCCGTGGCCTACGAGCGGAGAGGATTTTAAAATGTAAGCACCAGGACTATTTTTTACTGTGTCTTTTTCTTTTTTTAATTTCCTTTCAGAGTTGTATCTTCAGGTCCTAGACTCGTGCCTGCCCAGGAAAGCATTCAATAACTACTTGTTGAATGAAAATATTTCATTGCAGGCCATCAACCATTAGGTTGTAGCCGAGCGGCTTCTGTGGGTTCTGCCCTGTGCCCAGGACGGGGTGGGGCCTCCAGAGAGTCCCCAACAGCTGCTTTTGAGGATCACAGCTCTTCTGGGAAAGAAGGCTGAGAGCGGGGAGGTAAAGAGAGTGAGCAGGACAGCCCACAGTGGGTGGCTGATGGGTGGTTTTGCGGGAAGGCAGCATAGGAGAGACGGCCTGGAATGCAGCTGAGGACACGGCTGTGATGTGCCTACTTGGTCTTAGAGGCATGGCATGTTCCAAAGGGTTGTGCCAAACCCTGAGCATCCGAACTCACCCTTCCTTGGGAAGAAGGTGGAGGGATTAACCACAGTGACCTGCTGATACTGACGGAACCACAGCCCCCACTGCTAGACCCCGATTCATTAGGGACAGAGGCGAGTAGCCTGCCCAAGTCCGTAAACCACCTCCTGGCCAGCGCTGGTGGGGAGCCCCAGGGAGCCCCTGATGACATGGCCAACTCTCGGGGTACGGACCAGATGATAAGGTGGCATTTACTTTGGGGTCCAGATTCAAACTCTGGCGCTGCAGCTTCCAAGCCATGTGACTCAAGGCACTCAGTGAGTAGTAAGAGCTGACATTTATGGAGCGTTTACTCTGTTCCAGGCACTGTTCCAAGTTTTTTTCACATACATTCACTACCCTGTGTGGCAGGTACTACTGTTAGCCCATTTTTCAGATGAGGAAACTGAGGTACAGAGAGACGAAGTGGTAGGCATAGAGTCAAAGAGTAAGTGGGAGGGTCAGGCCTCTGTGGAGGCCGAGCTCAAGCAGTCAGCCTCCACAGCCCTGGCTCTTAACTTCTACAAGACCTACTTAACCTCGCTGAGCCTCGGTTTCCCCATTTGTCAAATGAGGCTTCTAACAGTATTTTCTGCCTAGAGTTACTGAGAGGACTTGAAATAACATATATAAATTACTTGGTAGAGTAGGTATTCAATAAATTACAGCTATCATATTTTATTGATTTAGGAGTGCGTTTCTGTTGTAAAAATGACAATAAAGCAAATCCTGATTAATGTCAGTAAATGGCCCCAAACCACGGTGACTCTCCAGCTCCGTCGCACCTCCTCTATCACATTATTTAGCTTATCACGTCTTAGTGCCCCTGTGCTGCGCATCCTTTGTTTCTCCTCCAGATCCACTGTCCAGCCTTCTCCACCCTGATCACTGCCCAGGAGGCTAATCCACGTGTCCCACACCAGTGGCCGCCATGCTCTCTGCCTTCTGCATGAGGCAGGCCATAGGGAAGACCAGCAGGAGAGGGAGGGAGAAGGGAGAGTGCGTTCAGTCTATTTATCCCCGCCCCACTCCCCCCGACCGTGAGTCAGCTGTGACCTTCAAGCAGAGGTGACAGCTCCTGTGGGCAGCCTTCTTGATACGGCTCACATCCTCTCTGGGTTTCAGGGACGACCCCTCCCTTTACCCCTTCGTGTTTAGGGTGGTAACAGCCCCCCACTGAGACTAGCCCCTTGCTATTGCATTATCCTTGTGGCTTCCTAATACTATGCCCGCACCTTTGTGAATAGTTCCTTTTTAAATAATCCATTCGAGCGTGCCATCTGTTCCCGGATGGGACTCTGACCAATATGTGGCTTCAATTGGATAAAGCCAGACAGCATCGTTTTCATCGAAGTCTAGGAGACTTTGGGTCAAATCTTGTTCTAATACTTTCCAGTTACGTGACTCAGGTAAGAACTTCAGTTTCTCATCTATTTTTACATGGGAGTAAAATTAAGGGTAAAAATAGTACCTATCTTACAAGTTATTTTGCTCCAATGCACATAGCAGGACAAAAAATGATAGCCATCAGCATAACTAGCATTATATTTACATCAGGAGCATGTATGAATATCTTCCCCAAAGCCTCTGATTTCAGTTTGGGGAAGTTGATTCCCCCCTGGCTCCAAGTGGTACATTTAATTCCAGAGGCCTCGATGATTGGTTACGAGAGGAGCACATGGCCCAAGCAGGTCCAATTTGAGTGCGACTCAGAACTCCTCCCAGGACTGTCGGGAGGGTGTGTTCTCTGTCATTCTAGATGGCCTGATCTGTGGACACGCAGCCTACACCTGCTACAGCCATCTTGCTACCATGAGGAAGGCCGGCTTGAGGATAAAGCCAGCTCACAGAGACTAGGGAAATGGAGCCAAACTCTGGTGAATCCAGGCCTGGAGTCCACACCACTTTCTTGTTATACAAGCCAATAACATCGATTTTTAGAAGTCAGATCAAATTGAGTTTTTGTCTACTTGTGATCAATTGCACCTAGCCGATTGAGACTTTGGTACCAGAGTGGGATGATGAAATAATTGACTCTACAAGGTCAGGCCAGGTGTATACACCAAGCCAAAGAGGTATGCTGGCAAACAACAAAGATGTTGCTATCCAGGCCACCTTGGACGGCGCCCTGCACAACCCTGGGGCATCACTAACAATCATAGCTGTTATAGATTTGTATCTTTATAAGACAACTTCTAGCAAATGGCAGTAAAGTGACTGCAGAAACAGGAGGCTTTTTCTAATTGGCACAACGATGTCAACTGGGCAAGCAGCAGGGCTGTCGCTCCTCCATCTGGCAAACTGGCGACACCTGTTATGCAACAGCAAGGATGGTGGTTCAACTGCTGCCTCATTTTCCTCAGGTCGCAGACCGTGTGCCCAATAAGGCTATGGCAGGTAAGAAAAATTTAGGATGTTGGAATACATTCACTACTTCTTGTGGCCTTCAATAAAGAGTAAGGTCCTACAATACAAAGACAACATTTAGTCCAAGACAGCCCATTGAGAGCAGAGAAAAAAGAAAATACGGCTTTGCTAAGAGACACTCTTGCTGCCACCTGTGGCTTGTAATTCAAATTTCCTGAGATTATGGTAATCCGAAGCCTGTCAGTGACGGAAAAGTGATGCTGTTGTGTGAGCAAAGGCAGGTGGTGGGGACCACCGTGGAACATAAGATTGGGGTCAGCAGGGTGCCTGAATCCCCGCACCGCACACAGACATCTCTTGAAATAAACTTCCTTCCTGGCAATGGGGACAGTCCCTCTGTTGTGAGGATGCAGTGAGACGCAGCCAGTGAGCAAAGAGCAGGTCGGGGCTGCCTCCCCATCCCAAGGCAGAGGCCCCCGGGAGGTACAGTATGGAGGCAGAAGGGATGAAATCAAGGGCTAGGGAATGAGCAGAGCAAGGAAGTCTGTTATTAGGAGACAATTCTCAGACTTAAGACTGACTCAGCAATATCTCCTGGTTGTGGTTATTGGCACATGGTATTGACTGGGAAGCAAACAGACTGGAAATCTAAGGTCTTCAGAGAGAGGTACATTGCCAAGTCTGACTGACCACGGCCTGTGATGGCTCAAACCCTAAGGCAATGCCCAAGTTCCCAGCCTCATCCTGTAGGAGGCAACTAAGGTGGTACAGAAGAAAGGACCTCAGCCACGCCCATCTCAGAGGGGTCCAAAGAATACAATGGACAAGGGAAATTGTCTCGCCCTGGACTGGCTGACCCAGGAAGGCGCACACTGACAGAAGAAGATGCTATCACCGCAATGTGGCTTTCCAATTTTACTGGTTTCCAAATGGGAGTGGTGTGGTTTTGTTTGCTTGATTTGTTTATTTTTGCAATTCTCATATTCTCCCTCCACTAGTACATATTGGGTGTGTAGATAGCTTACCATTTAACAAATCAGGGCCTGAAACATCAAGAGTTATTTCTGGATAGGATGACAATGATTCACAGCATTGAGAGATGCTGGCTTGGGAGCTATAAGCAGCAGATGGCTGAAACCTCACAATGCCTCTCTCTGGGCATGGGGTGAATGTATTGTATGTAGGTGGCGTGTTTTTGAGTGTACATGTAACACAGGAGTATGTTGCAGCCAAAGAGGTAGTCTGTGGTGGACATTAGCTGTTGCCTTCCAAGGATCCATCATAAAAACTTCCAATTTCCATTTAGGACCTCCTGTGGGTCTGGGGAAGCCGATTCAATCTCCAACTCCCAGGAGGAACATCTGCATGACACCAGGCAAGTTAGTGATGGTCCGTGACCAGAGCCACAAAGACTAGTTCCCAAGGAACTTGTGATCTAAGTCAGTCCATTTGGTGTGACTCTCAGGGACAAAGCACTCAGTGCTCAAGCTGTTCCTGAAGTCCATGTTACTGTCTGACTTTTCAAGTACATGAAAAAATAAATGCCCTCGATTGTTTTCCCTCGTGTGAGTTGGGTTTTCCATTATTTGTATTTAAAAGATACACTGTGTATATGTCTCTTGAGCTTAACTCCCTTCTTTGGATTCCATCATAGCACCTAACCCCCCGGCAAGAACATAGAGAGTGATTGAGAAATATGTGTTGAATGAATAGAAAAATGCAAACCACCATTAAACGTGTGGATAAAAGTGGCTATTGGGGACTGATTCCAGGACAGAACTCTAGAGGCCATGATGCTAAGACTGTACACAAGCAGCAAACCTAGCAATGTAGGGTGACTGAAGAATGAACAGAGCATCCTCATTAAGAACAGTAGAATGTTTTATGAAAGTAATTACTCTGATTGGCTCTGACAGGCAAACATGACAGAATCAAATAGTAAGAAAAATAAGAAGTGGAAGGAAGGAGTCTATCAACCAATTCTCCCATTTTACTAATAAGGAAACTGAAGCCCAAAGAAAAGATGAGACCCACCCAAGTCACACGGATACAACAATCCATTTACACAGCTGAGGGGCACACCAGTTCCCATACTGTTCCCTCACTGGAGGACACGTCTTTTTGTCCATCCTCCAGAGCAGTGGTTCTCGAAGCGTGGTCTCCAGCCTGCAGCCCAACATCACCCGGGAGCTGTTTGGAAGTGCAAGTTCTCTTGCGTCCCGCCCCAGACTTACTGCATCAGAAGCTCTGAAGTGGGCCCAGTAATCCTGGGGTCACTAAGCCCTCCAGGTAATCCTAATGCATGCTCAAGCTTGAGAACCACTCTTCTAGTAGTTCTCAAATCTTAATGTACACACACACACACCTGGGGATCTTGTTAATATGCCGATTCAAATTTAGTAGTTCTGGGCTAAGACCCGAGAATTTTCATTTCTAACTAGTTCCCAGGTGAAGACAATGCTGCTGGTCCAGGGACCACACTTTGAATAGCAAAGCTCTCTATATTAAAACATTGTCTTACATCTGCTCCTCATCACCTGTGGAAATTGGAATTTCATATAAAGATAGCTGAGCAGACACACTGGGACTTGAAAAAGTAAAACTCCAGAGAAGTACCACACCGTAAAAAAGGAGATATATGTAGAGCTAGATGATAAAAACACTAGATAATTCAAATATAAAACATGGGCCACTACAGTCTCAAACCTATTTTTCTTTTCTCTCTCACTTTAAAAGAATTTTTTTCATTATAAAAGCAATATCATTAAAAGATTTTTAGAAAAGGAAAGGAAGAAAAACACTCTGACTCTAATCACCCAGCCCAGCAAGTATTTTTTTAATTTGCATAATCTTTCCAATCTTTGTCCATAAGTATCCTTAAAAAATAAATAAATAAATCCAGCTCCTCTCATGTACTATGGGGTCTTCTCGACTAGAATAATTTGGTGCTGGGGTGCTCTTATCCTATTCTCATTTGTCTTAATCAGTAAAACCCCCATATTGAATCATTCCATTAATATGCTCAGCTATTCAATAAGTTAGAGCTACACTGTCTTGATTGCACTGGAGGGTACTTTCCTGGTTCTCAGAGCAGGTGTGTCACCTCAGATCTCGGTCTTTCCTTCCAGCAACCATGCATCTCCCTTCTCATTCACTCTCCTCTGCCTGGTAGGGGGTGGGGAATGTGTTGCTGGCCTCTGCCACTTCTAGTTCCTAATTCACCCACATCCCTAGGAGAAAGAAGCCTCAGGGCGGCTTAGCCCATTTCTGCCACCTGACTCTGTAAAGAGACCTGGCTAAGGTAAATACCAACCAATGTAAATTAAATTATTTAAAAAAGCAATTAGGAGTTCAACACAACCTATTTTTTTTTTTAATAATCAGCAAAACCTACACAAAGGGAGAAAAACAATATGTGGCTATGTAGTTGAGGGGCTTAAAGCAGCAATGGAGACTGAGTCACATCAAAGGAGTCAAGGAGGCATCACACACACGGGACATCTAAGGGAGCTGAGGAAACACCAAGTTCAGGACTTCCGGACACTCCGCCTGGAACCAGGAGAGTACTTTCCCAATTGTGTCCTGGACGAGAAGGCCTGGGAGGGCAAGGTCATTCTGGTTCTTGCTGGAAGCTCTGAGCCCAGCACACAGTAAATGCTCACGAAAGTGAATAAATGAGTGAGCAACTGAAAGTGGTCGGGAGAGACCTACAGTTCTTAATGGATCAGCCCTGTGTGTAATCAAATCGTGCAGACGACACACTTAAACATACGTGATCTCCGTGAGTAGTCCTAACGTTCATTTTATTTGAACTCCATAGATGGGAAAACTGATGTGATGCTTTCTGTTGAGCAGTGAGGGGCAGAGGCAGGCTAGGACCCCGGGTTCATGCTTCTTGCCTCTGGGTTCTTCTCAACGGATCACACTCCGGGCCACAGAAGACCATTTGCCCTGGATACTGTGGTTCAGAGACCCAAGAGGCCTTTGTCTCTCCTGTGGCTTCAGGGAGGCCTCTCCTCCCTCAGCTGATCTTTCAAAGTCCTCAGAGAAGAAATTACCCTCATTTCCCTCTCCCCCCGCCACTTACCTGGGTCCCTCATTGACTAGTCCCTCCATTCCCACCACCTGGAAATCAGGGCTTCCATACCGGGGACAAGCTCCTGCCCCTTATCCCTGTCCCCTCCTAAGAGGGAGAAGAATGGTCTGTGGGATATACGAAAGCAAAAGGCAGAGTTTGTCGAAGAGCAGGCTGCCCAGAGGTCTGGGTGGGAGCATGTAAGTGGACCCAGAATTTGGTTGACGAGGCCTCAGTTCTTGAGGCCTCTGTCCAATGGACTAACCTCAGATCCTCCTGAAGGTCTTCTCTCCTTGGGTCTTCCAAAATGAGGTCTTCCCTATCTTGGTTCCACCCAGGAGTAAGCTAGAATTCAAGATGGATGGGGGGATGGGTGGACTGACAGATGGATGAATGGGATAGATGGATGAGTGGGTGGATGAATGGGGCAGCAGAGGGTGTGAATAGATGGACAGATACATAGATGGGTAGGTAGAGAGACAAAATAATAAGAGGCAGTTTGGATGGACAAACTGACAGGAACAGAAAGGTCCCAAGGAAATTGGTAGTTATTTTTACTCCTCTCCTTGCCTGTTTCTCAAGAGCAACGAATAATTCCAGCTAAAGTGGAACCAACAACTGCTCAGCAATCCAGACCACGGCTTTGTAACCTGGTTGTCAAATCATAATCACAGTTTCGTAGAACTACTGACTATTTAAGCTAAAATAGGGCCCCTTTCACAGATGAGCAAACGGAGGCCCAAGGAGGTCAGATGATTGGCCCAAAGTCTCAAATACTGTTTGTTTTTTATACTTGTGTTTTTTAATCTCTCTCTCTCTCTCCTTCGTTCACTCCCCCTTCCCTCCTCCTCTCTGAAAAATCACTCTTGTCCTGAGTTTCACCTACATTTCTTCCATCCATCTTTTATCTCTGCCTCCAGCCAGTTTCTTGGTTAAAAGTCACCCCATGGTAAATCAACCTACGAGCACAGTGGTTTCCACAGCAAAAGCAGGAGGTGAGGTCGACATTCTGTGTCTAACAAAGCCATTTTCAATAATGTATAATTAATTATAACGTATAAAAAGGCCTTTTCCTTGACGCTGGTGGGAATTTCCTCCTGACATCTAACATAACTCCGTCCTTCTCTTTACAGTCGATTAAATAATTTCCCCCATTCTCTTTTCCCTGGGAATGTAAGGCATTGTCTTTGCCAGCTTTAGAAAGGCCAGCACAATTAAAAGCCCTCTGCCGGGGGCCCCCTCTCCAGCCTGCTCCTTCACATCGGAGGAGGGAGGCAGGAGGGGGAGGCTGGGCCGGAGATGAGGGGATGAGCTCACCCACTGGTAAGGAGAGCAGACCCTGCTCCTTCTCTCCCCTCCACACGTGAAACTGAGCCGGCAGGATGCAGGAAACCTTTCTCAGAATATTGACCACAGAGAGATGGGTGGCAGCCACTGATGGGCTGTCGGGGCCCCGTCCGGGAGGTAAGAGCAAGATGCAGTGGCCTCCTCATAGGCCACTGCTCCAGGGCACAGCGGGGGCAGTCTGTATAGCTCCTGGCATTGTGAGAGAAATCCTTTATTCTCAGCTCCACGTCCTTGCACTCACCCACTTTCCCTAGCCTGTTTCTCTCCCCTCCTCCAAAGTGCTTCAGAAACCTCCCGTCCTGCAGGAAGCCTTCCTGCACTGAATAGATACGAGTCAGTGGTGACCCTGGTCCAGCTCTCTCTACCCTGCCTCAGAATCCCCACTACGGAGCACCCACCCCACCTCCACACATCCCTGGCATGCCTCTTGTCGGTGTAGTTTCTCATCTAGCGTTGATTGCTTTACTGTGCTACTTGTCTCTTTTTTGTCTGCATCTCTATCACCCCAGCTTAGGAGCTCCCTAAGAACAAGAGACATAGTACAAATCAGGATAACCTTAACTATCATAACACACTGAGAACGTATCTCTTCCAGGCTCTGCACCGAGCGGGTTCTGGGCACTGTGACTCTCACCATCAGCAGACCTGTTCTCCTCAAGCTCCGCCCACCCGCCCACCTGAGCCACCTGGAAAGGGCCCCACCAGCTGGTGGGTCTAGAATTGGCCAAATGGTTCTACCTTGGGGTCTAGAGAGCCTGGGAGGAGCCTTGGGCATCAGAGGGCCTCCCAGGCTCGCTCCCCCGTGTTGGTCCTGGCTGCTTTCCTGTCTAGCTCCTGTAGCCTGCAGGGACCCAGCCTGTCCGAACTCGGGCCTTGTCTGGGCACCCTGGCAGGCCCCTCCCATCCTAAGGCAAGAGCCCTCTGCCCAAAAGGATCATGTGACCTGCAGCTGTGCTGAAGGTGCAGAGCATGAGGATGAGGGGATGGCGGCCCTGGACTCTTCTGAGAGGACAGGGGTGGGGAGATGGAGAGACAACTAGACTGTGACCATTCTCCCTGGACGCTCTCGCCCACATCCTGACTGCAGGACACCCCACCATTACAGTCATTCAGAGGAGACCAGGCTGCTGGTCCTCAGGATGCTAAGTTACTCCCGACGAGAGTGCAGATGGTGGGCACAAGGTCACACAGCTAGTTAGTGGTGGAGAGGGAACTAGAGCCCAGTCGTGCTCTCTCTCTCACACGTGCACACACACACACACACACACACACACACACATATACACACACACCCTTACTCATGCCCTGGGTCTCCTTCTGAATGGGTGATTTCTTGGGCTCATGTCCCTGTCTGAGTGACCCCAAGTTTGGCCCACCTCCAGAATTCCTGAGGCCACAGCCACCAATGCTTGGAGCTCCTAAGACACAAATAGAGCTCAAGTCATTCCTCGATTCTGCCTAATCCACGTCACCTCAGACTGAGAGCTCCTTAAGACAAGAGACGTAATAATAACCAGAGTCATAATCAACACTCAACTGCCAGGTGCCTCCCGGGGGCCCCCTCCTCCATCAGAATGCCTCACAGCCTGTCTGCCATCAGGCTACGACCTCTTCTGTGCGGGACCCCAGCCTCGCACCCCTGCAGGATTCAGGATGGGGTGGCTGTGAGCTCATGACAGAGCGTCCTGCGTCATTCATCAGACCGTCTTCACTCAGGGGTGAGGCCCCCATGGGTCCAGCATGTGTCCGACCTTCTGAGGGTTCCAAGGAGGCAGAGGACACAAGCCTGCCCTCAGAACACCGACAGCTGGCCAGCAGAAATGATGTCCTGGCTTTCTCACAGAAATGACACAGAAAGGGCAGGAAGCAGAGGTGCGGGGGTTCAGAGAAGGGGGGGCAAGGATGGTGGAGACGGTGATGGGGCCAGGGCTGCCACTTGGCTTTCAGAGAGCCACAAGGCGACAAGATCCACAGACAAGGGTCAGGGAGGCTCCCTGGAGGCCCTGGGGTCAGAGTCAGGCCTTGGCCTTGAGGGTCCAGTAGAACATCTACAAATAAAGATGAGAGGGCCATGTGCCCGGGGAAAGAAACTGGGGCAGCAGAGGTGCCACGGCTGGGACCCAAACCATCGCGTCAGAGATGCTCCTGCACACCCACGATTAAGTGGACCGATCCCAGCTCTGCTGCGTGACCTCGGGCAAGTTACTTGGCCTTTCTGTGCTTCATCTGCAAAAGGGGAATGAGAGCAGCACCTACTTCATGAGATCCTTGTGAGGTTTAAGTGAGTTAATATTTACGAAGTGTTCAGAACAGTGTCTGGCACACAGTAAGCGCCGTATGAGTGACGATTATTATTGGTGTTGATGATGATGATGTTATTTCATTGCATAGAAGCCTTTTCTAACTGAATCCCCAGTGGCTTTGCTGTTACCTGGTTCCTATATTTTGGGTAAGGGTTCACTTGTCCATTTGCCTGAAGGAAGTCACAAGATTCCAGTGGTGAGTGGTGGCGATCCCTGATGGTGTGTCACGTGCAAAGAGGTGGAGGAAGGAGGGGAGGTGCGTTCTGGCTGGCTGATGGCTGGTTTCTGGTACTCCTGGGCCTGGTAAGCCAAGGTCCCCAGGGAAGCCATTCTGAAGGCCCAGAGGGATCCTCCAACACCATGCCTCCTTCAGCCCAGCTCCTCCCTGGATCCAGGCAGGAACGGGAGGACTTTCCCAGCCCACACCCCCGGCGCACCCAAGTGGACAGTGCACAGACTCTCTGCTGGCCAGTGGAGGAGCAGCCAGGACTTCCTCCTGCTAGACTGTTGAAGGACTGGGCCACTGCACTCTGCTAAGGATCCGCCCCTCCATTCTCCAGTCTCACCACGGCCAGGTCTGCGAGGATGGATCTGCATGGGGATGGGAAGCTGGTGTAGCCACTCGGCTCACACGGGGTGTAGACTGTCAGTGACCTGAGCGTGGGAGGAAGTGGGTCACAGGAAGGCAGGGGCACGGACTGGGAGGAGAGGCCTTCCCTCTGATGGGGAAGAGGGTTCCTGACTTTGTGGAGTCTGGGGTCTAATGGGGGAAGGCAAGGGCTATACTGATGTTAGAATCATTAACTTATTATTATTATTATTGCTATTATCTCCTACTCTGCTCTTCCAAGCCCTTTACTTGCATTCTGTCATTTCATGTCCACAAAACCCAGGATGAGGTGGGTAATGTCGTTAGCATCTCTTTTCTGCAGATGAGGAAAGAGAGGCTTGGAGAAGTTATGTAAGCTGCCCACGGTCCACAGCGGTCAGAGGCAGCTCAGGGTCCAGAGGCCGGGCTCAGCCGTGACCCTGCACTGTGCTGGAAACAGAGTTGCGAGCAGCACACACCCCCACAGGTGTGCCAGCATCAGGGTGAAGGATGGCGGGAAGCCGGCTGGGAAGGCAACCAGCAGGAGTGATTTTTGAAGACAACAGGATTAACGGGGAGCATGGAAAGAAGAGTATGTTGGGGCACAGATCCAAGCAGAAAAGCGTACAGGACTCTGAGAGATGAAGCTGCACATTATGGTGGGTGGGGCGAGGGAGGGCTGCTCTGTGTCCCAGCATTTGTCAAGTGCAGAATGGGGGATGCGCAGGGCGGGGAGGGGTCAGCCTCCAAAACGCTGCTCCAGCAAAGGGCAGGGCTGTGAGGCTTCCCGATGATGCTGTCAATCAGGGTTCCTAAGTAAAACCATTCCGGAGCCTCACTCAGTCCATTGCCCAATGCCACTGTTTGAGATGTTACTTGAATTTAGTTTATGATTTCCACCACTGTAAATCCTGCCTAGAGCAGATGGGGGGGCAGATGCGACACCCCCACACCCTGGGAATCCTGGGTCTGGCTGGGACCGTCCCAGGCCTGAGCATGGAGAGCCTGTCCCAGCCTGGTCCCAGGGTCAGGATGGAGGGAGGGGTGAGGCAAGAAGGCCTGAGGGGGCTACTTGGCCTCTCCTGTATTACTCCACCTTTTGACCCAGAGAAGTCGTCCTGCTGCTGAGAGCTCTGTGGGATCAGAGGTCTGAGAAGGACCACGTGACTCGAGCCTGCCCTTCCCCTGGGCTTGTCCTACCCTTATACCCACTCTACCCCTGCCCAGGACTCTCCCAAAACTGAGCTGCATTGACTCCGCCCCTCCCACCCTGCAGACCCCTACCCCCCATCCTGGACGGCTCCCCAAGTCTTGTTTACAAATCTTCATTTCTCCCTCTCTTCCATTCTTCCAAATCCCATTCACAGGGGAACGCCTGACGCACAAGGGCCGGCCTCCCTCCCTCTTCCGTTTCCCAGGCCCCGTCCTGACTTGGCCCTCCCCACGTCAAGGGCAGTTTTAACCACCTGTCCACACACGCCACCCCCCAGACCGCCAGCTCTCTCCTGGAGAGACTGCCTCTCCTCCATCTCTGCATTGTCTTGGTTAGCCCTGGGCCCAGCACTCAGAGTAACACAGGAAACATTTGCTGAGAAAAGAACTATTCATTTGTGTGGCCTTAATGTATTGCAGTGCGGGAAACACAAAAAGTGCTAAATAAGTGTTTGTGGACTGAATAAAATCCAGTCTGGGAGGCCCTCTCTGATTGAGTCTGGGTCAAGGCTCCAGCTAGCAGCACCAGCCACCGCCACCACT
Organism: Diceros bicornis minor; assembly: GCF_020826845.1. Lineage (NCBI taxonomy): Eukaryota > Metazoa > Chordata > Mammalia > Perissodactyla > Rhinocerotidae > Diceros > Diceros bicornis. The sequence goes on along the minus strand of NC_080753.1, from coordinate 24,753,442 downwards.
CATCCTTTCAGGGATCTCGTACTCCAGGCTCTAGGGGTCTTCTCATGACCAGGCCAGGATGCTGCGAGGCATCTGACACCATCCCGGAGCAGGGGAACCCTTGTGAGGCTGGGGACCCTCACATATTCGGAAATACCTGGGCAGCACCAGGGAAGTACAAGGGGCAAGAATGGCAGGAGGAGGGCAGGGTGTGCCTGACTCCGGCAGGCAAAGGGTCTGCCATTACTGGCATGCTGCTAAGTGCAATGTTCCCTGTCTGGGTCAGCCAGCCTGAAGATGCTCCATGAGGGAGGCTCCTCTTCCTAACACGCGCTGGAACAGACAGAAGCTCCTCTACCCATCACCACAGATCTGCCCAATCACTCCAGATCAGTGTTCTGGAGTTCAGTTTACGACCCATTGGCGGGTGATGGAATCAGTACAGTAGGTCATGATCAGTATTCTTCATAGAACAGAACAGACCAGGACAGGACAAGGCAGGACCAGATAGAACAGACTAGACTACACTAGACTAGACTAGAAGAGGAGAGGGCGTTGTACTTACTAAGCCTATTGTTTCATATTTTGTTTCCATCATACATATGTTGCGTATTTGTATGGCTCAAATGTACGTACTAGGTTGTGATGTAAAATATATTTCCTACTGTGAGTTCCAGTCAAAAAAGCTTGAAAGCCACCAATGTAGGTGATCTAGACCGCCCCAAATCCATCATACTCGGACTTGCGCCTCCTCCCTCCCTCTCTTGTAATTTGATTCAGCAACTGGGTGGAGTGTCCGTCTGTGCGAAGGGATGTTTTGAGCAGACTGTCGCCTCAGTGCGAAGCTATCCTCCACCTGGTGTCAGAAGCAGAGCATGTTCAGCAGGGAGGCACGTTCCACGGGACCTCAGGGACACAACGACCACCAGGCCATGAGGTGGTGCCAGAGCTCAGGCTCCAGGGAAAGGACAGCTGGGACAGCAGCCCCAAGCCCCCTTGGTGCCCTGCAGTCGGCCATGGGGGCTGCTCCCCTGCCTTCGGGGGAACAGAAAGTAAAGGCCGGTATGTGTATGGGCTGCAGGAGAGCTGGCCTGGACGCAGGCCTCCCTTACAGAGTCACAGAGCTCAGCACTGGAGGGGACTCCAGGGAGCTTCTATGTGACCCTCGTTTTGTAGACGGGGAAACTGAAGGCCCCGCGGCAGGAGGCCAATGGCTGGCTTGGGACTGACCCCCAGGACAAGAATCCATGTCTCCTAATACAGTCCCGGTGGGGCCGGCACACTGGGCAGCAGGCAGGCCACATGGACGGTGTCCTGTCCCTGCTGGGGGCTGACTGCTGTGACCCCGCCAGCTCAGGGCATTCTACGGAGAACTGGGTTCACTGGTTATTCTCTCCTTGGACTCCCATGGGAAGGCATCTTAGCTCAGGATTCGAGAGGAAGCTGCTTAGATGGAAGGGCTGCGATGAGGGTAGGGAGGCTCAGCGGTTTCAGATACTAGACAAACAGGAGCCCCAGCTTTTCCCACACTCAGCCCCGGTGGGAGAGTCAGGATGCAGAGGGAATTCCAGTGAGAACAAGCTCCAGAGGGGCTCTAGGAGGCCCACTTGGGCTGCTCACTTTCCCCAGGCTCACTTCTCCCCAGTTAGGCCTCCCCACCCTGCTCTCCAACCTCAGGCTTCAGGAAACCCCAGGCATCTCCACCTCCACCTGCTGAGCTGGAGTCAAGGAGCCCCTAAGCAGGAAATGTAGTCGTGTTCACCTGCACAGCCCCAGAACCTAGCTCAGGGTCTGGCTTATAGCAGACAAGCAGGTCAAGAAGTACCTGAAGAATGAATGAGTGAATGAACGAACTGATGGAGTTGAGAACTGAGAGCACAGAATCCGCCCTCTGGAAGATGACAGTCCAGCTAGGGCATGAGGACAGTGACACAGAGAAAGATCATTTAAAAATGAACATATGATGAGCAAAGATGAGGGGTACAGATGATGAATGAGGTGGGAATTGTGGGCAAGGCTGGGCTGGAGCAATCACAGAGGGCTTCCTGGAGGTGGAGGTTGGGTTTGGGCAGGGAGAAGGAGGAACCATGATTACACAGTGTAGTGCTGGGATTGGGGAAGTACAGGACATCCGAGGGGTGCAAGGAGGGACATCTACCTAATATGCAGACCTGAGGGGTGCTGGGAGGCCTCCTAGGGTTAGAGGAGCAGGAACAACTAGGAACTGGCCAGGTGAACGTGGGGAAGGAAGGGACAAAGGGAGGAGGAAAGAACGGCGTGAGAAGAGACAAGATTTCCAATTTCACATCCCCAAGAGGAAATGGGGTCCACCTGGAGAGCGGGCCTTCCCGCCAGGACCCTGTGGTTCCAGCCAGGGGCGGAGCTCGCTGGACCCTCCCTCTGCTGCCCCTGAAGCTTGAAGGACCTCAGCCACTGGAGACGCAGCGGGATAGCCTCCTGGTCCTGCCGACACACACACACGTGTTCACCAGCTAGAGAAAGCTCTGAAAAGAAACCCGGTCTATTTCTGTCACCACTTGGAGGTGAAGACTTTCCTAGAAATTGACTATGACGCCGCTATTGTACATGCAAAGGCACGTGCGTGCATGCACACACACACACACTCTCTCTCCAAGAGGAGATTTTTTTATTATCCCCAAGAGGCCCAATTTGGGGCTTGCCCATGGCTGGCCCCTCAAGGAGCTGCAGATGAGCCTTTTGGAAGGGCTGGCCATGGCGGGCGGGAGGGTCAGTACATGTACGTCTGTGTGTGTAGGACTGTGTGTCCTGGGTGTCTCCCTACGGCCTAAGTCCAGGTTTTGACCAAGTGCGACAGCCCACCAGCTGGCTTCTAGCCCACCCGTGCCTTCCTGAGGGTTGACTCTAAGCTGACAGATGGCTCGAGGGGCCCATGTGCAGAGACCCCTCCCTGCACACCTACATGGTACCCATAGATGACCCAGGTGTGGATGGTGCCTCTCTGTCCTGCTCTCGAAACATCTGCCTCTCTGCATCCAGTCAATCACTCGATGTCTGTGACTTCTGTCTCCCTCTCTCTCCAGCCGAGATGCGCAAGGGCAGCAGCAGGGGCAGCTGCTGGGCCAGGGAGCGCCCTCTGCCTCCTCCTCTGGGAGGCCCTCCAGGGTCCTCAGGCTTTCTGAATCCTCACATTCTCATCAAAGGGAGGAAAGGCACAGGGAGCAGCAGCTGCCAGGGCTCCGGGTCAATCCGCAGTCATTTGTCGTGACGCAAAGACCATCAGGGAGCAGTGGGTTAAGGGGGTTCCAGCTGGATGACCAGCACCTGTTGCTATTCTTAAAACACATTTCTTTGTGACTAAGCTGGAATTAGGCCAAGGCAAAGGGAGATGTGGCAGCAGCTGAGTCCCCAGACGTTCTGCCCTCCCCCTCAGCACCGAGGGCCTGCCACGAGCCCCGGGGACCACGTCACAAACAGTCTCGTCCCCTGGACTGCCAAGAAACAAGAACAGAAATCAGGGTGGAAGCGATAGGATGGATGTGGAAGGAGCATCGATCTTCCCACGATATCTCCAGCCCTGTCCCCAAAGCTTCCCGGCCTCTGCTCATTTCCTGACCCTGTCACCCCACAGACACCCGCCCTGTGTGCCAGCAAGGTGCTGGATGGAGACACAGATGATGCATTTTCTCAAATGGCCACCACCACACTTACCAACCGTGGTCCACGACAGGGCTAAGTGCTTCACAGCATTATCTCCCGATATGATCTCATTTAATCCATGTAACGACCCTGCGAGGTTTTCATCCCCATTTTGGAGGTGAATATATCGAGACCCAGGGAAGTTAAGTAACTTTCCCCAATCACGCAGTTAGTAAAGGAAGGCCCTGGGATTCAAACTCGGGTTCATCTGAGTCTGAAGTCCAGCCCCCTACCCATTAGCCATCTGTGGGCCAGCTCCAGGAGTGTTTGGTGTCGAGTGGAGGACACGGGAACTAAAAATTGTAATACACACTTTCCATCATGATCATGACCAAGTGTCAACAGCAACAGTCATCTGACCAGCACCCCAACCCAGGCCACCACTCTCCCTCCCCTGGACTATTCCCATGGCCTCCTGACTGGTCTACATCCACCCACACTTGCCATCCTCCAAGCAGTTTTCCACCATGCAATTCAAGTGAGTTTTTCAAAACATGAATCTGGGTCCCCTTCCCTTAAATTATAATCCTTCAATGCCTTTCCATTGCTTCTAGCAAAAATACCCCTTCACTGCCTCTGATGCCCTACCTGTCTCCCAGCTTTTCCCTACACCATGACTACAATAACCATCTCCACCATCATTGCAATCATAACCTCCATCCCCACGATCACCTCAGCCTCCTCCACCACCATCCCCACAACCACTGCAGTCCTCCCCATCACAGAAGCACGAGTCTGCATAAAGCATCCCCTCCACACGTGTGGCTGAGCTGGGTGCTGTGGGCAATGATGGAGGCAGACAGCCCTGCCATCAAAGCTGCGACCATTTCAGACACGGACTCAGAAACACAAAATCACGGCACCTGTCTGTTCAAATAAAAGCTGTAAGACTGATCTGGAGTTTCTAGTCTGCCCAGATCTCTAAGAAAAGGTCTCAACCCATAGTGGAAGGGAGCACTGCTCTTCCTGCCCTGAGGCAGGATGCATAACAGCCAGGACCATCTGGAAGAAGATTTGGACCCCAAGATAAATCACTGTAGGACCCCATAACATTTAGATTCCAGCCAAACCTTGGGATGATGACCTTTGCGACCGGCCTTAAAGAGAAACACGAAGAGTATGTTTAAAGTAGAAAGAGGCAGGCCTTTTTCCTTAGGGTCCTTAGGATATTATGTCTGTAGCTCTTTCATCTCCCAATTTTAAAGATGAGGGAACAGAAGACGGTCAGAGAGGAGACCCTCTCGATCACGGTCATACAGCAAGTCCCTAGAACAGCCAGGCTCCGATGTCAGCCTCTGACTCCATCCCTTAGCCCACCTGGCTTCCTGGAGCAAGAGGAGTAGACAGGGGAGCCGCCCAAGAAGGGAACAGCCTCCTGCTACCAGGGTCCTTTTCCCCAGGTTCCAACGAGAGGAGGACAGGACACTCTTTCTCTAGGCTTCTATCTATCTTCCACAGCTGAGAGAAGAAACAAAATGGTGGACACAGTCTGCACCCAGCCAAGGGATGAAATTGTGGGGGACAGGGGAGGAGCTTCTGATTGATGCTGCCTTGGCTAAAAGAAGGAGAAAAAAGAAATCCCCCTTAACCCCAGGCCCTAAAGGGTCCAAGGGAAGCAATCTGAGAACTTTATTACTTAAAACCAACTATTCCAAAGCTGTCTTGGTTCTTGGCTTCCTCTCCAGGTCCCCATCTTCCTCCTCCTGTCTTCTGAATCTCAGCTCCAGAGGAGTATGGGACCCCAGGAACACCAGCTAGAGAGGCCAACAGAGATGGAAGCCAGAGAGGGAAAGAATAACAGTAATTAGAACAGTAAGTTCTAATTTCCTTACGTTACGTAAGGAAACGTTACGTTACGTAAGTTACGTAGGAACATTTCCTACGAACTTATTTCCATCTGATCACTTCCTCTTCACCGTTTTGAGGACTTAGCATGCATTGACCCATTTAACCCCACAGCGGCCCCACACTAAGGAATTTCCATGGGGTGAAGGTGTAGACCTGGCCTAGCTAAGGTGGAGATGCTGGGGAGGTGGCACTGCCAGGCATCCCAGAGAGACTTTGCCCCCCAGGTGAACTCCTGAGATTCTTCTGGAAAATTCCTAGCAACTGCCATTGTGTTATTTGATGCCCCGAGGCAGCCTGCTCAAGAACAGAAATGCTCGGACTAACTGCTGTGCCAGCTGCCAGCTGATCAGTTTACCCCCAAAAACGTAAAAACAAAATTCACTGTTCCCAGATGGTCTGCAGCTTTTCTCTCTCCTCTCTCTCTTATAACTCCAGTTTTTGCCTTTGTTAGTTGACAGCAGTCTACTGACTGTCCCCTCATATAAGAACTGTCGTGTGCAGATAACTAACTGAGTCAAGGCTTGATGGCAGCCTGGGCCTCCCTGGGAAAACGACCCAGGCTGTCCTTTCGCAGTACAGTTAGAGCGCATGTGGTCTGCGGTGTCTGCCCTGTGTCCTGTGAAACCCCTGATCCATGGGCCCAGGAACTGTGAGCTAGCAGGCAGGCCCTAGGTCTCTAAAATGGTATACGGATAGCAGGAAATCAAGGCTGCAGCTTCTCTGTCCCAAGGAGACTCACGTGCATCTCAGCTCTTAGCCACAGCAGCTGACGTGCCCCGTGTGGGTGAGGGGCAAAGAAAGTTGTTTATGTGGGCAGCGGCCGGGCCTCCCTGTGAGATGAAGATGAAGAGGCTGTGCATGCTTTCTGTCCTGTCCTGAGTCCTTCCCTATGCTAAATAAAGCCCATTGTACCCTCTGAATTGGATGGCTGTGACCATCACTGGTGGCACTGGACTAACTAAATGTCTCTGAGTTTTCACTCCCATTTTACAGACAAGGAAACTAAGGCACAGGGAGGTCAAATGACTGGCCCAAGACCACACAGCCAGTAAGCAGCAGAGCCAGGTTGGAGCACCCATCTACACTGCTTCTAAGGGGTGGTAGACAGTGTGGGACGGTGGGAAGGACACGGGTCACTTTATTAAGAGTCCTGCCATCCAAAGGCAGCTCTGGGACCTACATCCACGTGTAGCAGGACAATTGAACAATTAGATGGAAACAGCTTGGTGGCCAGGGAGCTGGGAGTCAGGAAGTGTGACCCCCACCTGCGAGCCAGGTGCAGGGGAAGATTGAGAAAATCCTCAACCTGCTGCTGGGAGAGAAGGCCCTGAGGACGGGGGTCTGTCGCTTCAAGGTGGACCAGCCTGGAACCCAGGGAAGAGTTGGTACACTTAGATCGAAGGCTGGGAGGGTGTCATAGATGAGGAGGCAGGGCTGGGAGGGGTTTCCAGGTTGAAATAACCAGCTCAGGGGCCAAGGGGCTATGGAATAGAGAATTTTCGCTACAATTTAGATTCTGGCTCAGAACCCAGACAGAAAAGCCCTTCCGTGGTCAGGACGAGATGCGGTTTACATCCACCTAGAGTGACACAGGCTGCAGCTGGGGGCAGGTGGCAAGCAGGAGTCCTGCACTGACCAGATTTCACTGTTCAGACATGCCAAGGAGGATTAAGTAATTAAACAGGAGACCAGCAAGTCGCCTTCCCTGTACGACCCTGGCCCTGAACTGCTCTCACAGTGGCAGAAGGGCTTCTGCACTCTGATCTCCGAGCCTTCAATTTCACTCGTGGTAATCCATCCTCCACACGTCCATCCAGGCCAGTTTCCTTAAAGGCAAATCGGACCATGTCATCTCCCGCTTAAAAGCCTTCCAGGCTCCCCACCGACTTTCCCACCAAGCCTAAGCTCCTTAGCCTGGCATGCTGGGCCCTTCCTGGCCTGGCCCTGCCTTCCAGGGCCACCATTCAACTCCCTGCCCCCGGCCTCACCCTCTATGCCCCTCTTCAAGGACTTCCTCCAGCAAGGCCTTCCCAGCTGCATGATGTTCTTGTGCTGCGAATGCCTATCTTTCCCCATCTCTGTGGTTCTCAGCCCTGGAATCAGAATCCCAGGAGACCTTTAAAACTCCAATGCCAGGCCACCCCCACAACAATTAATCAGACTCTCCTGGGAGAGGGGCCCAGGCATCACTGGTTTTTAAAGGCCCCCAGGTGATTCCAATGTGCAGCCAGGGCTGAGAGCCACCATTTTCTCTCTAACCAACCCCAACCTACTCCCTGAAGATTCAGCCCAGGTGTCTCATCTAATCACCAAATATTTATTGAGTCGGGCACTATTCTAAGCACTGGATATAAAAATAATAATGATAGCTAACATTTATTGAGCACTTGCCGTATGCCAGACACTGTTCAAAGTGCGTTGCATATATTAACTCATTAAACCCGAACAACACCTCTAGGGAGTAGGTTCTATTATTTTCCCCATTTCACACAGGGGGAAACTGGACACAGAGAGGGGGAGCAACTTCCCCAGGGTCGCACAGTTGGTAACACTGCAGCAGGACTTGCCTGCCAGCAGTCTGAGCCCCAGTCTGTGCTTGTAACCCCTGCACTATTCCTGCCCTCACATGGCTCACAGGCCGCAAGAGAGAAGCAAGAAACCAGCAAATACAGAGTAGGAGAGGCATGTGGAAGAAAACAGAAGCTGCCCTGACTGAGAGCAGCAGGGGGCCAACTCCAGTCTGGATGGTCAGGCCACCCCCAGGAGCAACACTTAAGCTGACACCTGAAGGATGAGAAGGACCCAGCCAAGCAGAGTGCGGGGAAATGGTGTTCTAGGCAGAGGGCCCAGTGAACAGGGAGGCCCAGAGGTGGGAGAGAGCATGATGCACTCGAGGAACCGTGGATGTCCAGTGGCGGGTGGGGAGGGCACAGACCAGGCCAGGAAGCTGACAGGCCAGTGCCTTGCAGGCCACCTAACAAGTTAGGGTTTTATCCTGAGAGCAATGGAGAGTCTTCAGCAAGGCATGCACAGTGTCTGTCTGAGGCAGGGCTGGAGGAGCCTGGGGAGGCGGGCCCCTCAGGAGGCTGCTGCAACCATTATGAAGAGGCCCCTGCTGTGGAGCTGCAGAGAATCACCTCCTCCTGGAAGCTCTCTCCATTCCTCACCTCCAGTCATAGATCCATCACAGCATGTTGTAACTGCCTGTTTACCTCTCGGCCTCCCCTGCAAGACCAGGAGCACCCTGAGGGCAGGGGCCAAGTCTCACTGGCCTCTGTAACCCAGCGGCTGACCAATACTAGTGCTCAGTGAACACATTATCTGGAGGCATGCCAGGCCGGCAGCATCCTGAGGAAGTTCAAAGCAGGGAGGAAACTAGGAGAGGTCCCTCTGCTGACTCCCTCCAGCACAGATCTGGGGATTTCACAGACTGTGGCCAGAACAGGGGGATGTTGTACCTCCTCTGCCCCCAGCAGAGCCCATCACCCCTGCCTCGTGGCCGAGCACCCACCTCTGATGGGAAAGCAGTGTTAGAGCTACGGGATCTGCAGCAGCCAAGCCCCGTCCCTCCCCCCACCCCCAGCAAACCCCATTAGGCAAGGCAATGGAGAGGGAGGTGCCACTGCCCAGAGTCCACCTGACATAGCAGAACCCCGAGATTCCAGGCGGTGCCAGATGCTCTAAATAGCCCAGGTATTCAGCTGGCAGTTTGGGCACCGGCTGCTGCTCTGGGTTTCCGCAGTGAGGGGAGGGCCAGGTCTGGCACTGGAGCGTCTGTGGTCCTCCTGCTGCTGCCATTGCCACCACCAGGTGGGCCCCCAAAACCACGTGACGCCCCACCCCTGTCCAAATCAGAGGAAGGCACAGGCAAAGGGGCAAGAGGCTCAGAGGGGTCAGTCAGGTGCCATGGCCGGTTGGCGGCAGAGCTGGGCCAGGCATCCAGGCTTCCAGACTCCCAGCCCAGGGGTTTCCCCACAACACTTCTCCTAGCCCCTGCCGGCCCTCACTGCTCCTTTACGAATGCCCCTTTCTGGCGGCGCCAAAGCTGCCCAGAGCACAGAGCACCCAGAACACAGGAGCCCGTGTCTCCGGGTAAGAGGCCACCAGCCAGTCCCGCAGGGACGGCAGATGCCCGTCACAGGCCGTTCTGCTTTTATGCTTTGCTAACAGCATGACGGTTAAGAGTGTGGGTCCAAATCTGTGCCCTGCCACTTACCAGCTGGGTGGTCCTGGGCAAGTGACTTACACTGTCTCTGCCTCAGTTTCCTCCCTATGAAATAGAAATGACAGTCACAACAACAGTCCCACATCCTAGGGTTGTTGTGAGGATTAAGTGAGTTAACAACTGTAAAGTGTAAATTGCTGTTCCAGGAACAGTTCCTGGCAGGCTAAGTGCTTGATCAGGACAAATGTGAGTGAGAGCTTCCTAGGTCAGGGTCCAGGGGCCTGGGTCACTATGTGAGCTGGGGCTATTCACCAACCCACTCCGTGCCTCAGTTTCCCCATCTGTAAATGGGATGTAATTCATCCCTATGAGTGGCTTGAGGACAACCATGAAATGCCAGAAACTATGAAAAGAGTTTGGTTAGAAAAGTGCCTGACAAGTGGGAGGCTTGATGGGCAGGTGACCCCGAGGCAGACGAAGGCCTCCGTACATCACCCCCGACCCAGCAGGCTACCTGGGTTTTATGGGCCATGGGGCCCAGGTCGCTTTCCTGAACATCATTCAGAATTTATAGACTCTTGTCACTCTCCTTCCCAACTCTTTTATTTGGTTGCCTTAGAAGCAAGCCTGGTGTTAACAGAGCCTTTGCTGCCTTTCCAGGAGAACGCAGCCCGTTCTGCATTCAGTCCACAGCCAGCGGGAGGAGGGGAGCATGCGGCTGGCAGGTGTGTCCACTCTGCAACCAGGTGCCTCCTCTACCTGTTGGAGGAGGATCAGAGAAGGACAACTCGGGGCCCAAGCACGGAACCAGCCCTCTGCACATGGGACCCAGTGATGAGTGGGACCTCACGCCCTCTAGGAATTTGCACAGGACTGGGCAGGGCTGGGGGCCGCCTCCTAGTTATTGAACAAGGAAACCACAGCGAGAAGCTCCCGCTGAGAACCCCTCATGAAACCTCATCCTGCTCTTGTCACTTACAAGCCACGTGATGTTAGCTGCGTAACCTGGCCTCTCGGAGCTTCCGTTGTCTGACCTGTAAACAGGGATAAAGGCAGCCACTCTGCGTACTCCACAGGCCCTGAGGTGAAGGAATGAGACCATGTACATGTGGAGGGAACCGGGAAAAGATACAAGGGGAGCTGTAGCAGAGCAGCCTGGAGTGTGGGGTGCTAGCACCAAATAGCCCAGGATCAAATCCCAGCTCAGCCACTTCCACTGGCTGGCTGGGTGACCCTGAGTGAGTTGCTTTACCTCTCTGTGCCTCAGTTTCCTCTTTGGTAACATTCGGATAAGAATGTCTTATTCACAAGGTTTTGTAAGGATGAACTAGGACAGAGTGTCTAAAGCCTGCAGGGGCTCAGCAAATGTGGGCAGCAAAGAGAAGCACTGTCCCCGAGGGAGCCCGCCGTGGTGGTGAAGGGCATGCAGTGGGAATCACACACAACTGGGTTCAAATCCCAGCTCGGCCACACAGTTTCTGGGTGACCTGTGTAGGGTGACTGACTCATCCCTGTTGGCCTGGGACTTGCCAAGTTTTAAAACTGAAAGTCCTGCCTCCCAGGAGTCCCCTGGGTTCCAGGCAAACCCACACAGTCACCTTAGACCAGGAGCAAATCCCATTGTTACTCTAAGCTTCAGTTCCCAGGTCTGCACAAAGGAGGTAATACCTACTTCACAAAGGAAATAGGGGAATGAAATGCAGGAATGCATGTGAATCGCAGCACCAGGAAACTCCTAACACACACACGCCCGTGCCAGACACTGTAGCACCATACAGACACTCCCTCACTTCATACTCACGACAACCCAGGGTTAGGTCCTCATGTTGGCCCCATTTCACAGAGGAGGAAACTGAGGCTCAGAGAGGTGACTTGCCCAAAGTGGCACAGCTCACGAGTGGAATCACTGAAATTTGAACACAGGCTGTCTGCTCCTGGGCCTCAATCACTGTGCTTCCTCTCCCATAGCAAGTGCTCAAGAAATAGTAGCTATTAATAAGAAAGACAACACGCACCTCGCCCCTCTGAGTGATGCTCCCAGTTTGTGTCGAGCACAGGGCTTGAGTTGGTGATTCTGAGCCCACGGGAGAGAGAGTAAGGGTCCCTTTCCCTTACACTTTACACTTTCCTTGTTAGAGGCCCCTAGCAAGGACAGATGGCCTGGGAGCCCGGCCAGGCAGCCACAGGAACCCAAACCTCACTTCACGGCGGATCCCTGGAAAAGGAGATGGGCAGGCTTCACTCTCCAGGGCATGGCTTCTTGGGGTCGTGCGGCTCATTTCCAGAAGTCAGGCCTCGAGCACCATCCTCAGGCTCAGGCCCCACTGCTCATCCCCCTCCCTGCCCCCAGTAAGGGACATGCAGATGCAGATGGCACGGGGGATCCCGGCTTCTCCCAGCACGTTTGCCTCCTCCTCCCCACGAGTGAGAGCTGGGAGACAGTGAGATGAGCTTCTGAGCCACAGCAAGATGCGTAATGTCACCCAGACTCAAGCCGCGACACTACCTCCTTAGGATGAGGTAGGAGCCTGGAGAGGAAGGACCTGTTGCCGTGGTCCAGGTTGAACCCAGTTTCCCCTCCAAACTTCTGCTCAGACAGGGGTCTCAGGTTCGCAGAGGGCAATGCTCAGCAGGGGTTCCCCAGTGAGGGAGGGGGCTGGACCCAGCAGAACATGCAAGGCCTCCAGGCACCGCCAGCTCCTCCTCCGGTGCCCCTGGCCTGCTGTGCCCCTGGGAGCCAGGCCCGGCTCGGAGATGGGCTGGATCCCTAAGCAGCTTTGCCCGTGATTGGAGCCTAAAGCCAAAGGGCAGGGGTAACTGCACAAAAGCAGTTGTGCGAGACCCCATGGAGCTCAGGAGAGCAGCCTCCTTCCATGGACACAGGAAAGGAGGGCAGACAGCCAGCGAGCCACCCAGCCAAGGCTCCCATCACCCCTACTCTGCGCTTGCCCTTCTGCCCTCCCCTGGGGGCCAAAACTGCAGATGTCAGCTCCCAGGAAAGTAGTCCCCACTCTGGGGGCATTTCTAGCTGCTGCAAGCTCCCCTAGGTCTTTCCTTTGGGTGCAGTGAAACTATCACAGAAACTGAAGGTGTGCGAGGACAAGAGTGCCTCTGAGAACACCATGAGGCCATCCCACCCCGTCCCCACCCTCTCATCCTGATTCCAACTCAGGGATCACAACATGTGACAGCTTGAATCGTGCATAAGAGTCTGGGCTCAGGAGCCATGCCACTTAGGTGTGAATCCAAGCTCTGCTCTCTTACCAGCTGTGCGACCTTGGGCAAGCCACTTAACATCTCTGGGCCTCTGCTTCCTCACCTATAAAATGATCTACTAACAGTGCCTCCCCGACAGAATTAATGTGGGAATAAAATGAGTATATAAAGCTTACATTAAAACAGCGCTGGGCCCACCGTGAGCAGTCGATACCCAGTAGCCATTATTCGGATGGTATAGTATAATATAATTCAGTCCAAGTATGACCTGCTCACCCCATTAGCCTCTCTGAGCCTGTTTCCTCATCTTTAAATGGAGACAACTCTGCTTGCCCTACTTCCTCGCTGTCATGGGGTCCAAAGCGGATAAACAGGGCTGCAAGTCGAGCTTTGAAAACGATCAAGTGCTGTACACGTGGAGGGATGAATGCAGTGTCTACTCTAATGAGTATAAGGTACTATAGACGTGATGCTATGGGGTGACACGCTACAATCTAAGATAATACTCTGCATTAAAAACTGACTTGAGAGAGAGACAAGACAGATGGAGGAGGAGGAGAGGCAGAGAAGGGCCAAGCGAGTTCGGGACGGAGAGTGTGGGCTGCACTTTGAGAGCGGGGAATCAATGCTGTACTGTAATTTAAAAACCAATATACAGTAAAGATCAGCCCGGCGCCGCAGAGCAGCATGGCAGGGGCCTGGCCCCAGATAACTCACTCCCCAAGCCAGCCCGCCACAGCGCCCCGCGGGCCTCCCCATAACTCATGATCCATGGCTCTCTCTCCCCGCCCAGGTTTATGCTGGAGCTATGGTACTTGCAGCACCTCCCAATTATGTGCCAGATTTACATGGCCCGAGATTTATGGACTGGGCTGATGACATCGCCCTGGAAATGAGCTTGGGGCCTGGACTTCTCCCCCAAGAGACGGGGCTTGGGCTGGGGCTTGGGTTCCAGGCAGCCTGGTTTTGTGCCAGGAGTGGCCAGGAGGCCCGGGCCACAGTCGGCTCCCATCCTGGCTCTCTTCCTATGGCTTTGCCCCATTCAGGCCTTCACCACCTCCCTGACTCCTGTCCCCCCTGACACCCACCCCCCCTCATCCCTCCATGTCCCACCCTAAACACTGACCCCATAATCCATTCCTGCACCCTAACTCCCCCAGAGTTCCTGGAACCTCACCCTACAAGCATTCCCTCTGGTTTGGAGGTCTTCACTTCCTCTCTGTGTCCTGGCTCAAGGCCCATTTTCCTGCCCCAGATGCTTCCCCAGCTCCTTCAAACCAAAAGACCCAGGAGGTCCCTCTTCCACCACCAGGATCAGCCCTGGGGAATGGGTGTGGAGGGTCGGGGGCAGGAACCAGGGTCCAGGGAGATGTCTCTCTCTGGCCTTCTCTCCGCATATAGACAGGCTGAATCAGATGCCTTCTCCTTGATAGAAGGTTCCCAGTCCATGTTCCACAGACCCCTTAGGACCCCCATCCCACCCCCACCCCCACCCCCATCCCAGGACATTCATGACGGTTTCAAAGGATCCAAATAAGCATGTCCTGTGGTCCTGCCACTAACTCCCATCCCCTGAGGTACTGTGTTGTACCTCACAGGACACAGCCCGCTTTCCCTGTCCATGCCATGTAGACCAGCCTAGGTACACAGACATGGAAAGTGAAGTGAACTTCCCCCACTCTGTGGCCTATTTCCCGAGTGATCTGAGCCCAACACGAATAAGGCCCAAGTGGGAGGTCCTGTCCTGAGCCCACCAGCCATCTTCACCCAAACCCTCCCCCCAAAAATTCCCCTAAGCCCTCAGCTGAACACAGTGTAGTCGTAAGATAGAATGAAAAACCCAACTGGACCGGGAACCACTTAGTAACCTCTGTGCCTCAGTTTCCCCTCATGTAAAATGGATATAATCACAACGTCTGTCCTGCCTGCCTAGTGGGATTGTCGGGAGGGTCAATGAGATCAGGTAGAGAGCACTATGAAATTCGCCAGGTTGCTGTACGATTTACAGGGTGGCTCTCTGAAGTGAGTAGGAGCTAAGCGGGTCCACAGTGGCTCCTCCCCACTGAGGAAAATGCTGCGACTGCATCTGCTGTGAGTCACAGCAGCTCACATTTATACAGCGTGCTCCGTGTGCCGGGCCCTGCTCCAAGCACTTTACAGACAGTAACGCATTTAATTCTCCTAACAACCCCATGCGGTGGGTACTATTACTATCCCCACTGGGCAGAGGAGGAAATAGAGACACAGAGAGAGCAACCTGCTCAAGTTCACACAACTGAGAAAACAGAATCAGCGTAAGCCCTGGGAATGGGGGGTTCAGGTGCACACATGCTCCCTATGTAAGGAGGATGCTGCGTCCACATATTCTAGTGCCTAAGCGATGGGGATAATGTGCCTCGTTTATCCACTCCTTTCTTCTCTTAGACACAAACTTCCCAAGGACAAGGAGCGGGCCTTCCCCATCAGGCGAAGGCTTCTCGAGCATAAGGAGCCTGCCCTGCCCACCCGCCACCTCTCTGTGCTCTGCCCCTGCCAGCACCCTGTGCTCAGATGCTCGCCCGTCGAAGGTCAGGGAAACGTCCTCCCCGCAGTGCAATGGCCCTCTTTTGTCATGTGCTTAGAAGCTGTGGCTGGATGGAGGGTCCGGGATTTGTGTCTATTCTAGGTTCTCCCCTCAGTTCCCCTTCTTCTCAGCTCAGACCCTGTGACGCAAGTAACCAGGCCAGGAGAAGATTAAATGGTTCTTTTAGGGCCAACTGCCCCTACATGCGGACCACGACCCCCAAATCTCTTCATCCCGTCAGTTTGTATTTGGGTGAGGTGGTAAGATGGCAGCTTAGCGGAGGGGTGGCCAGGGATCTGGGAAAGCAGCTTGAGAGTTCACTTCTTATGTGGCCTTCATCACCATCACCACCACCATCGTCACCGCCACGGTCAGCTGTACATCAGCAGTTAATCACGTGTGACCTGCAGCTGAGCCCTGAGCAAACAGACACACACACGCACGTGTGCATGGGAATATAGGTGAGGGAAGGCACTAGAAACAAGTGAGAACTGGGAACCCGCACCAGCCCCCACCTCCACCAAGTCCCAGAGTCCAAAGGCAGGTCTGGAAGAAGTTCAGAAGAATAAATCAAATGATGGATGCGACAGAGGGCTGAGTGCACACATGGGGACTGGAGAGATGGTTCATCTCGGCAGCACCTGGCCTGCTGGGTAGCACACAGTAGGCATCCAATAATTGCTTGTTGAATTAAACTGAATTGGTCAGGACTTCAGGTCATGAGAGGGATGGATGAAGGGGCATGGACTTGATCACCAAATCCTAGACTATCAGACTCTCCTGACCTTAAAGCTTGAAGAGGGTAGAGAGGCACCGCAGAAGGAGTAAAAGGAAGCCTCGCCCCCATGGCAGCAGCAAAACATAGAACTTACAGCCTCGAGAAGTGGGGGGGCTGAGCCCACGAAAACGGTGCGAGTTGGGGCACATTCACGAGGAACACACCCTGATCCCTAACAAGCATTATGAGACACGACCGCAAGAGGCTTCCTAGACCCTCGAGGACAGAGACAGACCAACCCTCTCCTGCACCTTGGAGGAAGTGAGGCAGAATCGGGGTGTTCCAGCTTGTGGCTTTTCTCAGTTGCTGGAGGGTTGATGTGACTCAAAGCTCCAGAGAGCAGACTGAGAGCCAGGAAGAAATGATCACCCAACAGCCATGGGAGCCCACATGTGTCCCAGCAGAGGAGGACAGACGGCTCCAGAGCCGACTCCATCACGCAGCGTGTGACTCTCCTGGGACCCAGTTTCCCATCTTTCACAAGGGACAAAACACACCCTTCCTCTCCCCAAGGGCTGTTCCTGCAGGAGGCATAGTAGTGGATGTGAAAGGGCTGTGACAGCTCTGCTGTGATGGGGACGTCTGGGGGTCAGGAGTCTGGGTTCTCACCCTGGATCTGTCACCCACAAGGCCTTGCTCCATCTGAGCCTGGCTCCTCATCCAGACGGGGACGAGGACAGGATCGTGCCAAGCTCAAAGGGCGACAGGGACTACAAGGGAGCATGCATAGAAATGCTCTTGGTAAAGCAAGGGTTGGATGGCAGGCACCCACGTCTGTGAGGGAGAAGCTGAGGCAATGGACAAAAGGAGTATGTGCTAGTGTGCATGTGTGTACCTGTGTGAATGTGTGTGAGTACACAGGAGTGTGCGTCTGTGTGAGAGAGCATGCATCTGAGTGTGTGAATGTGTGTGTGCATGTCTGAAAGGGTGAGTGTATGTGCAAGTATGCGTATGTACGTGCATTGTGTGCAGGTGTGTATGTGTGTGCATATGTGTAAATGTGGATGTGTGCAAGTATAGGAGTGTGTATGTGTGCATGCCTGTGTTTGTACATGTATGTGTATGTGGGAGTGTGTATATGTATGTGGGTGGGTGTATGTGAGAGTGTGAGCATATGAACATGTGTCTGTGTGTTGTGTCTGTAGTTGTGGGTGCGGGTGTGCACGTATGTGAGTGTATATGTGTGTAGGAGCGTGTGTGTGTATGTGCACATGTGTGGTTTGGAGCGGGGGAGGAAAGAGATACCCCCATTCACATTGCAGCCCTGGGATCCTGGTCATTCAAAACTGAACCCAGTCCTGGGGTTTGGGGGAGATTAACCACAGACAGAGGGCATGGAGCAGAGGGAAGCATCAGGTCAGCGCCATCCAGAAGGAGAACAGGGTGAGAAGGAAGCTGGAGGACCCCAGACAAGTCCCTGCCAGGGCCTGGAGGGCTCAGCACATGTATCTTACTCTGAGGCTGGGTCATGGATTTACAAATCAAAGGAGCAGATACCTGAACTGGAAGGGACTTGAGGGGGCACAGAGGCCCTGTTCTACAGCAAGGGAGACAGGCCGGCCCAAGTCACTCAGCAAGCTCCCAGCAGAGCTGAAAGGACTCATCCCAGCAAGTCCTCCGTGACCAGCCCACAGTGCCTTGCGCTGTACAATGACCTCTAACCTTTTACCTCCATGACCCCAGGTCACCATCCATGCCCCCTCCCTTCTGCCCCAGGAGGAGTGACCTGGGTATTAGAGCGGCTTCACTTCATTAGAGGGATGACATTGAATCAAAGGATCAACTTTGCCCACCCGGGAATCTTCAAGACCTTTCTAGAATGACAGGGCCTCATCTATGGCCCTTGTTGGGCATTTCCTGGGGTTTCCAGGGGCTCAGAAAGTCAAGCATGCCTTCACCCTCATTGCCATCATCCTAGGGACCCCCACCTCTCTCTCATCAGGCGCAGAGACGCAAGGCAGGGCCTGAGTCTAGATCATTCCCCAAGCTTCTCTAAGTCCTGCAAGCTGAGTGACCACATGTCACACTTTGTGGGGACCAGAGAGAATCATGTAACAGCAAGACCCAGTTTACAACTACTCTGAAGCAGGAGCCTCCACAGGCTCCCAATATTCGTCGGTAACCACAGTAAAAACCCTCCCTCCAGCTTATGTGACTAAAGCTGCCTTAACAGAGGAAGAGGCAAGGAGGGGTGGCTGGGAAGGAGAGCGCCAGCTGTGGGGAAAAGGAATAGGAAGTGTCTTAGGGAAGGGGAGAAGGGAGGACCAAATAGATTTTGCATCCCTGTGAACTTTAAGTTAAGGTGAGGGAGAAGACCGCTCTGCGTGGGCCTAGACCGAAGCGGGGTCTGGGCAGACTGATGGCGGCTTAGCTCCTGCCAGTGGCTGAGTTAATGTAGGACAAGCCAATAATAAATGCACTGAACTCTAAAGGGCCCAACTTCGGGATTTTGCAGTCTCGCACGTTTCAGGGCTGCCCTGTTAATACAGGACCACCGCAAGGAGACCCAGGCTCTACTGCAGATGATCCCAAGCAGGTTGATAAATAACAAGAGCCTAGTTTTGTGACTTAATCCAGTTTGACACAGTTTAGCCCTTAAGTCTTGTCTCTACCATTCCAGTCTGTCCCTCAGGTTGGTCTGGTCTCCATTAACCTTGGCCCTTGGGGATATTCAAGATAGCAGGCCCAGATCTGTCCAAATCAAAGACACTCTGGCCTTCTGTTGCTTGGAATCAAGGCCACACACAGGCTTGTGTCTCCTCTGCAGGACCTCACACCTTCTACACAACCTGCAGCTACAGCGCAAGGAAATCACCCAGAAAAAAACAGACCGATAGACCATGACGGGTGTAGACAGTGTCATTGCTTAAACATGCTTCGTGCACTTGGACTCAATAGTTTAACGAGCCGGGGATCCGCCCCTAGTTGTCTCTGGTCTTCGGTTTCTCACCTCTTTTCCTCTGGCCCTCTGTTCACAGACGAGCCTCGTGTTTTAGGGCAGTGCACCCAACCCTGCCCCCACCTCCCACCTTGATAAAATGGAGATGCCTATTCCAGAGGTCTGGGTTGGGATGGGGTTTTGCATCACTAGCCCGCTCCCGGGCGATGCTGATGCTGCTGGTCCATGGACCACACTCAGGGCAGCAACATGTCAGAGCCGATCTGTCCTCCTCACCTGGATTCTCCCTGCCTCATGAATCCACCTCTTTTTCGAATCCTAGTCTGTTAGCCCTAAGGCATGCATTCTCAATGGGGGAAACAGCGCCCCCAAGGGGGCAACAATTTGTTCTTGGGGGGGTGAAAAAAATCTTACTCTTTTTGTATATAAAGCACATATATACATATAGTACATGAACAGATATACAATATATCTATGATATTAAAATTTCATGGGGGGGTGCAACTAGGAAAAAAGTGTCTAAGGCTCCTTGGAGAGGGCAATAATGAAAAAAAGGTCAAGAAACTCTAGCAGAAGGCAAATGCCCTCTGCCCACTCTGGTGCCAAAGCTTCAACAACGGCCACCTGAATATGAAAGCAAATGATGTACGTGTCAACATGTCCCTTCCTAGCTGCCCACCACTTATCCCACCCGATTATCTGGATCACACGCTCCTCTTCTGCAGGTTCTGTATCATCTCTTTTCCCAGAAGGCACAGTGCCCACCTGGCTGGCCTGTTGCTCTGTTAGTTAACCCCAGCCCCACACGAAACTGACACATGAAAGCCTGGCTGTAATGCCCTCATACCTGGGCATTAGGACATTTGACATTTTAGTTACTTGGTCTAAATCGGGAAGTGATCACAAATATAACCTTGAGTGCCTAAGGGCTTGTTCAATGTCTGAAGCGACGCACACACGCCGCTCTGCCCTGACGTCAACCTCAGGAAGGAAGTATTAGCATCCTGATTCATCAGTAGGGAACCAGGGCTCCGGGAGTAAAGGGATTTGCCCACCACCCGAGTCACACGCGGCAGAATTGTCCCTGACTCGTAGTCCAGTGCTCGCTCCACTGTCCCATCTTCCATCCTGTCCACAAGGACTGTGCTGACTGTTTGACGGAAGCTTTTCAACAGGCAGGCATGAGTGGGCAGGGCAGACAGGGATGCCCACAGAGAAGGCTGGGATCCACAGGGTTCTGTGATGGAGGCTCTGAAGTTGCCTCCCCACCCAGGCCAGGAGGCCAGCAGGGCTCCAGGAGGTGCCAGCCCATGGTGCCTACAGTTCCTCACCTCGGGGGAGAGGCAGTACAGAAGAGGTCAGAGTGTGGGCTTTGAATTCAGGCGGACGTGAGAGTTGAATGACAACTCTGTTACTTACTAGCTACCTGGCAGAGACCCAACTTCTCTGAACCTCAGTTTACTCATCTGTAAAGTAGAGGTAATAACAGTGGCAATTTCGCAGGATTGTGGGAATTCAGTGAGATAATCATGTGAAGCTCTTAGCACTGTGCCTGGCACATAAGAAGCAATAAAAAAATTACTTGTTTGAAGGAGCTGGTCCTGATAGCTTAAGAAATTTCTCAAAACATCCATTCTACTTGTTCAGTATCCCATGCCTGGAACTCCCCAAATTCCCAGTGATCCCTGAGAATTTAAGAGAAAACAAAATCTGCATTCTATGGACTGCTATGGGCTTTTGCTGTTCCTGAAGTCCTCACCTCCTCCAAGAAGCCCTCCTGATAGCCCTCACCCCGAGCAGGCTGGACATGGCTCCTCTCCCTGTTCCCTATCTCCAGACCTGACTTCCTGCTCCCTGAAAATACCTCTTCCTAGGCCTGCCCATTATGGTTAGACCTCCCTGTCCACCCTGTTCCAGTTGGTTTGTTAGACCCTACTAAATACAGTCAGGGTCTGAGCACCTCTCCCCAACTGGTGCGCCCCCCAACTCCACAGAAGGGACCCAAGTCCAATCACAGGCTTACATAGACCCCAGCAGGAGCCATGTCCATTCACCTGGCCTGGGCCTGAACCAGCCCTGTGAGGCCCCTCTTGGGGCAGCGAGAGGCAGAGTCAGTGAGAAGAAGGCAGTGGCTGGGATCTGGGGGATCTTTCATACTCGAGCTCAGAGAGGAAAGGGTGACAGATGACACCTGTAAAACACAGAGCCCCCGCTTCCTGAGCAAATATGTGTGGCCATAAACATACAAAGCAAAGGAGAGGGAGGCAGGGAAGCAGGCGTCACAGCCCCAGAAGTGAAATGTGCTTCTCCAGCATCAATTCTCGAAGTTTTCTGGAGGGCTTCCTGGAGTCTTTTAATGATCGGCTTATGTGTGATAGCAAACCCTCTTGGCAGCTCGGTGGGCTGGGAGGCTGGGGCACCATCCTCCATACCTCTGAGGGCCCCTTCCCCCTCCAACTGAACACTCCTGCAGATCTGAACAGGGGTTTGGGGAATGCCAGGACAAACAGGGGGTCACAACACATCCGCGAGGCCTGTGGCTATTACTTCCTTTCTCCAGATGAGACCACACAGGCTCCAGTGGTTAACCAACACAGGGGTGGCAGAAGCAGAAGTTGAACCCAGGCCCTCCAATTAGGCTCCATTCCACTCTATGACAACTCTATCCCTTCAAATAAGTTGGACTCTAAAACTCCAACCGTGCCCAAAGAAAAACCACAAAACTCCCAAATTGTTGTAGTTCTGTCCAGGGTCCAACTCCACTTGGCTACCTCTGGTTGTTTTTTGCTCTGCGTCTCTGCTTTCAGTCCAGCAGCCTCGCCCATCAGAATGGGATGCCCCAGATGCCAATAATGGTGCTCATCTCCACCTTAGGACAGGAGACTTTCTAAAGGAGGACAGACCCTGCTCCACCCCACAGGCCAGAGAAACTTGACCGCTGGACCTTGGAGGCCAGAACTCCTGGATCCTTTGTTTTACTTCAGAGCTGCAGCCCAGACAACATTCCCACTGTAGCCAAACCAGGGCTTGGGCGGCTGCCTGGTTCTCCCAGTGGCCCCACCTTCCTCGTCTGCATTTCCCCCATCCATCCTCCCTCTCCTCCTCAGTCTTGCCTCCTGGAAGCTCTCTGCTCACCCTCTCTCAGGCCACACACGGCAGCTTCTCAGATTTCTGGGCCTGGGGAAGGAACTGGCACCTCAGAGGAGCAGGGAGCCTGAGCCCCAGAGGCCGCCAGGCACCCGGTCCAGCCCGACAGGAGACGGAGCTGGGAGCTGACTCCTGACTCCGGAGAAGCACCGCCAGGGGCTGAAACCGAAATGCCAAGTCTGCTCTTTGTATTCCCCCGGGGGAGGGCAGGAAGACAAGTAATTACATTCTTGGGCAGGAATTAGACCAGAAACTCTAAATTGAGGGCTGGGCCGGGGGCCTGAGCAGAGCTTGTGAGGGGCCCTAGGAGAGAGATGGAACTCCGCACTCCTGGCCACAGCCAGAGGGAAGGACGACACGCCAGTGTGAGCAGAAGGGCCCCAGCAGCTGGGGTGGTCCACGGAGGCTGATGGCTCCCAGTGCAAGCCCTCACAAGCTTCTGACCCCTCCCTACACCTCCTGACCCCCTTCAGACTCCAAGGTACCCCACAAGCAAGTTCCACAGCTGGCTGGGCTCCACTGCGCATGGCTCTATAAAGCTCCTCACGGAGGGCAGCACCCAGCCCAGGGTACAACCCCAAGACCCGGGTCCTTTGCTCTCAGTCTCCCTACAATCCCCAGCCTCGGCCTCCCCACCATGAGTTCCAAACTTGGCCTCACCCACATACAACAGCCCACCTAGAACCTCCCACCCTGGTCCCTGGGAACTTCACAGCTCAGAGACTGGCAGTTTCCTCCCCAGCTTTGCTCTTCCACAGCCTAGGGGGGCCAATTTCCTAAAGCCGCCCCCTCCCCCAGCCCCACAAGGCCAATCAACCCATTGCAGCCACAGTGGCCCCCTCCTCTCACACACACACACACACACACACTCCACTGAGGCGGGGCAGAGGTTGAGCAGCTACAGCCATGCCTGTGACTCCAGCTCAGAGAGCGGGCTCTGATAAGCTCCCTCTCCCCGCAGGTGTCAGTCTGTCTGTCTGTGGATGTCCAGCGTGCACTTGGTGTGGCCTGGCTCAGTCCCTCTGCGGTCTCTGCTCAGCTCCCTCCTCTTTCTCTCTCAGGCTCCGGTTTCCAGGGGCTCTGTCTCCCCCGAACTCACTGCCTATGTCCTTTGTACTGGGGTGACGGGAAGATGGGCTAAGACCCCTGCCTGTCCTGGTCACCTAGGGTCTGTGCAGAGCGAGGCACTGCACGCCTTGGAGCTGTCCACCGCTCTCCCTCCTCCCTGCCAGGCCAACCTCAGAACCAGGGCAGGGCTGGGTGGGAGACAGACCTACCAACCAGGCACCGCTAATGCCCGTTTCCATATTGCTTCATCATGCCATTCTGAAGCCCAGGCTGCACACACACAAAATCCCCCATGTCCCTGCCTTCTGCCTCAGGCCAGGATGGAGTCCCTGAGCCTGCCCTACCTGCCTCCCCAAACTGCAATGAAGCCTTTCTTCCCTGCATCAGCGCTCAGTCCATCCCTCCGCACCCGACTCTACCCCACCCCACCCAGCCCACAGAGCGCAGGAAGCCTGGTGTCCTACCCAGCCCCCAGCAATAGCTCTGCCCAGGCCTCACATGTGGGGACATGCAACAGAGTGGTCTGGCGGCAAAGTTCTCCTGCTGTTTCAACGTTTCCATCTACCTGCGGCTCCCGCCTCACCCTCCTGCTCTCCGGCCTCTCTCGGACCCGCTCTCCCCGCTCCTCCCCCGAGTTTCACCCCCGCTATCCGAAAAAAAAGAAAGAAAGAAATTAAAGAAAACCTCCCGCGATAAGGATGGGCGAAAAGAGAAGAGGATGTAGGCAGGAGCGCCCGGGTGAGGGGAGTCCTCAAGTGAAAAAGGAAAGGATGCAAAGTTCCCGGTTCCCTGGGGTGCGTTCAGCCCTGCGCCGAGCTCCCGCAGACACCCCGGATCGCGGAGACGCGGCGGCGGCGACCACTCACCTGGGCGAGGCTGCATCTACCCCCGGCTGGGAGTCACCGAGGCCGGCTCCGCGGGGCGCCCGGGCTCCCCGGCTCGGCCACGCATCCTTCCCCGCCCGAGACAGGCTCGAGCTAAGCCCTCCGGCTGCGGATCCAGCGAACGCAGGCAGATAGTAGCCACGGACGTCCAGGCGGGGAGAGCCGTGAGCGGCTCATTCAGTTATATCCACGGCATTTAGCAAGAAGAAGGGAGGAAAAAGCACAACTTGTTCTCTTCTCTTCCAGATTTAAAAAAACAAAAAGCAAAAAAAGATAATCCCTCCCTAGGAAGATGCCGGTCGGATTTTCCAGATCGAAGAACCCCGGGCATTCCCAGGCACCTCGGGCATCTTGGAATGTCGGGTGTCTTCAAGTTCAGACGAGCCAGCCGGGTTGCGTGTGTGTGAGTGTGTGTGTGTCTCAGCGCGAGCCAGGCACTCACACCCACACGCACACACACAAACACACTCCCCCGCACTCCCCGCATGCACACTGCCCCCCGCGCGCGCGCACACACGCGCGCCCCCGGTCACACACACGCACAGCGATCACACGCGCAGATCCGGGAGGGAGCCGGGCGGGCTGCGGAGGCAGCGCGGGGCCAGCGGTGGAGAAAGCTCAGCGGCCAGAGGCGCCCGGGAGGCCGGGGCCGTGCGCACCGTCCCCGCCGAGCCCTCCGGCGCGGCAGCCCCCAGTGGCGGCCGGCGGAGCTGCAGGAGCCGGGAGCCAGCCTCTGCGCCCGCCGCCGGGCCCGCCGCCCAGCGCACCCCGTGCCGCGCCGACCCACACCGCCACCGAAACCGGAGCGGTCGCGGTCCCCGCTGGGGTGGCGCGGAGACGGCGAGGGCAGCGGGCTGGCCAGCGGGGCCCGCACGGATGGGCGGGAGTGGGCTGGGTCCGCGGCCGGGGCGGGCGGCGGGCGGGCCGCGAGACCCGGGAGCCGGGAGCGCGGGCTCGGCGACCCAACGGCGCGGGCAGCCCCTGCGCAAGGCGAGCCGGGCGCCCCGGGCTGCGCCGCTGCAGCCAGCGCCGGTGCTGCCGCCTCACGTGCGGAGCGCGCCGTGCAGCCCTCAGCCCGCCGCCTGCCGGAGGAAAACCCCGCCGCGCCGGCCCTGGGCAGGAGTGGGGGTTGGGAGGATCGCGCCCACCCAGCCCGGGGCCCAGCTCTGATTCCCGCACCCTAGCGAGGGACCTATGAAAAATGAGCGCCCGGTACATGCTCACACACACACACACACACACACGCAGACTTTTCGTGAGTATCACAGGAACCCGTGAAGTGTGCAGTGGCGCCAACTGTTTGCACAGCACCTTTACAACTCTTCCCTTGTTCGATCCTCCCAGCAACCCTCATTTGACATATAAGGAAACTGAGGCCCAGAAGAATAAAGCGACTTGTGCACGGCATGAGGCAGGAAGTTGAGTCCCTCCTCCAAGCAGACTGTGGGCTTAGCATCAGAAGGTCTGGGTCTGGCCGGGGGTTATCCTCTCTGCCCACTGGGATCAGCAGTTCCCAGTTCCTGGGACGGTTGGGCTGGGCTCTGCCTCACTGGTCTTCCCAAGAGATAGGTGTTCCACTGAAGGAACTGAAATTTTGAGATTCCTGCTGGTAAATCCAGGGTCAGGGAGAATGTCTCGATCCATCTCTTCTCTCCTAGTGGCTAGCACCTCCCATGCGCCTGTTCCGGATACCCACAGGGAGGCACATGTGGCATGTGGATGTGTCTCTGTAGCCCAGGATTGGCTCAGCTGGATAAATCCGTAAGGTAACACCCTGCCTTCTCTCTGTCTATGCGTAGAGGTGGATGCATATCTGCAGAAGCCAAGGCGCCTGGGCCCCACATGCTGGGCCTCCTTCACGTGTACACCCAGGGACACTGCCAGATCAGCATACTGCAGACCCTGAAAGACAGGCCTTTCCCTTCCAGAAAGCCTAGGGGATGAAGGGCATGGCCAGGATGAAACTCAAGGTGTATCAGAGTGGGCTGGCACAGGAAAAGAGGCAGAAACAGGGGTAAGGAGAGAGGAAGGGAGGAGAAATGAGGAGAGGAAGGAGGAAGGGGGGGGAGTAGAGGGAGGTGGGGGGTAGAACAGGAGAATGTGAAGGGAGGAGGAGGGGGAAGGGAAGAAGGAGAGATCCACATGGAGAGTGTTTCTTCCTTGCCTACCTGTGGTTTTGCACACAGTGGGTGGGGGCTCCCAGGAAGGGGGGTTAGGAGTAGAGGAGGAACTATAGCCCAGGCTCAGGCCTCTGAATCCCCCAAGGTTCGGGGCCTGCAAGCTAAGTTATCTCCTTACCCCACAGTCACCCTCGGGAGGACTAGAATCTAGTGGCAGGGGTAGGACCAGGCTGGGACCAGAGCAGAGATGGAGCTGCTCTCAGAAACCAACAGAGCATTAGGATGGCGTGGAGAAGGGGCCAGGTACCCAGGGGGGCTGGAGGGATGGCCCAATCCCTGCTCCAGAGTAAACCCAATGCCCCATCAAGAAGCTTTCCCAGCCCGGAGAAGGGAGTGGAAGAGCCACGACCTGGATCATTTCTTGCACTTTGGTAATTCTGAGGATAACTGGCTTATTTTCCGATTATATTTGCCTCACCTGAGCACTGAGCACTGGGCTAGGAGTCAGGTGGCCTGGATGCTTACCATGGCTTTGCACTAACAAGCAATGTGGCAAGTCCCTTCCCCTCAAAGAGGCTGGACTGTGTGCTTTCTAAGAGCCTGCCCAGCTCTAGGAACCCCTGAGCAACCTTGGCAGATGGAGCAGGGTGGGGACCCCGATGCATCTTGGGAGGCCAAGATAAACCAGTCTGCAGTCACCTTCACGGTGGAAAATCCCCAGAAGACCATCCACACTTCAGTAACAGAAAGGTGAATGATGGTGGATTTCTTGGTTCCTTGAGCAAGCCCAGAAGGGCTGAGCAGGGGCACAGCTCTGCTAGCTACCTGGCTGCTTGTACTGGTTGCTGATCACAGAGGTAAGCCAAGGCTTCCCAGAGGGGTGATCCTATCATTCTGTATGGGGGGGGGGAGGGAGGGAGGAAGGGAGGGGGAAGCAAGAGGGAGGAGAGAAAGCTTCTACACAAGCTATTCCAATGATGGGCATTTGGATGCTTCTACATCTCCCATTTTCACATTTCTAAATAACCCTGTGATGAACATCTTTGTACCTAAGTCTTTGCCCACATTCTTGTCTCTGCCTGGGCTAGATTCCCTGGAGTAGAATTGTTGGGCCAAAGGGTGTGAACATTTCTCACGCTCTTGGACACAGTTCTTTGTTTCGGCTTTAGAGTCAAGGCACTGAAGTGCAGGGCAGAGAAATGATTTCCCAGAGAGCTCCCCGCAGGTGCTTGAAGATGCTTGCACACACCCTTTCCCGTCTCTATGTGGCAGACAATGACTGTGCCTGTGCTTCCTGCTGCCCATCAGGGCCGCCCTGCATCCTTGAATGTAACTCCAATACCCCAGTGTGAAGAAAGTTCCAGCTCCCCCTGCCCGCACTCAGGACTCATCTTCCCTGCTCTCCTGGGCACTCGTGACCAGCCTCACTCTGTTGTCTGTTCCTTTGGCTTTCTGGCTGGACTATAGGCACCAGTCCCCCCAGCACATTTCTGGGCACATGGCCGGCTCCTAATAGCCACTTGCTCAGTGGGATCATGGTGCCTGATAAGAAGAGTTCTCAGGAGGGGCTGGAGGTGGAGAGGCATTCAACCTGAGGAAGAGGAGGCTGAATTGGCCTGGGCCTTCAAAACTGATTGAGGGACCCCCCTGCAAAGGACTATAGGAAGCCTCTCTACTCGGTATCCACTGAGTACGAAAAAGAGAGGGAACTGATGTAAAAAGCAGTGAGGGGTTCAGGTGAGATGACAGGGCAGAGCGAGGTGCCTGAGGCGATGGAATCACAGGGGGTGAACTGTTGATCCTGGTCCATAAAAGAGGTGCATTCTGTAATCCTGGGAAGATTTAATTACTAGATGCTTCTCAGAGTCTCCCTTGGCACATCATGGCCTGAAGAGTGACTTTGTGTGTCCGGGGAATAAGAGAGATCCTGGGGCACAGTCTCATAAGGCCTTGGGATCTCCCTCCACTGAGTCTATTGCACGGGCTGGACCCTGGGAGCCACTCCTGCATTCTTAGTGCCCCATTTACTTGGCTTCCCCCAGGACCAGCAGCCAGCTGACCCCAGTTTATCCCACAGACCTTGTAGAACTTGGACAAATGCATCCTCAGGGGCTGAGGCCCAGCCCCGGAGTTCACTTTCTGGAGATGCAGGTCCGGTGTCTTTTAATTCTGCAGTGCCCTCGACCTATCCTCCCTTTCCAAATGCTGGAGTAAGAAACAGTCAAAATAAATTCCTATTAGTACACATATGTATCCCCAAATTCCTTAACAGAATGACTAACGCCACCTACAGCCATTAGCTCCAGTTTGTTTTCTAAATCCAGTTTACTTTCTGTCATGAGGCCCTCTGTTTACTTCTCCCCCTCCCCCAGGCCCCACGGGCTCCCTGCACAGCCTCAGCCTCTTGCCGCAATACCAGGTCTGAGGCCAGGGTCCTGATGCATCAAAGGTCAGACAATCCTGGGAAATCATATTCAGTCAACGGAGACGTCTTTCTGAGCACCTTCTATGCACCACCTAGCACTCTGCTAAATACTGGAGGGGAGGAGAGAGGGAAGGAGGAGGCAGAGTCTCTTCCTGGAGAGAAAAGACACAAACCAACCCTGGCACAGTGCCTTGCATCTATAAAGAGCATTCCCAAATGCTACCTCACTCATTCGTCACAACGATCACACGGGCTAGATCACTATTCCCATTTTACAGACAAAGACACCAAGTCCAACACAGGTAACATGAGGGCTCCAAGAGTTGGGAGCTCTTGATGGATGGCACTGGATTTCAAACCAAGTCTTCTGACTCCACATCCCAGGTTCCTTCCTGTGTGCAAAGCAACCTCTCTAATACCAGCCTAGATGCCAGTAAGTGGCAAATTACTTGGTGCAACCTGAAGTGCAGTAGACATCTGGTGAAGAGAAGGTTAAAGCAACCAGGGCCAGCTTGGTAGGGGTTTTGTAGCCTGAGAGAACCACCCTGGCAAATGCTCAGAGTTAGGAGACCCTGGAGTGGTGGGGGAGTGTGGTAGAAAGAGCACCAGAGGGGAAGATAGAGGATCTGGACTCTGGTTCTCTCGTGTGACCCAGGACGCCTCTTCCTCTCTCTGGGTCTCAACTTCTCCATCTCTAAAATGGGAAAGTTGGGGCCAAATGGTCTCTTGGATTCCATGAAGAGCAATAAAGAAAACAGCCATCCGCAGAGGGACTTGAGACAACAGATGCCATTGGCTTCCCTGGCTTTCTGCCTCCTGCCAGGGAATTCCCAAATTTTAAGGATGGTATTGAAGCAGGAAATACTGTGGGCTATGGCAGGTGCCCGGGAGGATCTGGGAAAGATCACAGCTCTTAGCGCCACCTGGGCACTTGCCACTGCCCTCCCAGTGCTTCACCAAACCACCTGCCCCTCCCAATCTCCTCTCTTCCATCAGGCACATAACAGTAAGAGTGCTAGGTGACATTGATGGCGCACTGTGTGCCAGCCACTCTTCTCTGCCCTGGACAATGGTCATTTTATTTAATTAATTCTCACAAAACCTCTATGAGGCAGTACTGTTATTATCCTCATTTTACAGGTATGGAAACCAAGGCTTAGAGAGGCCGAGTAACTTACTAGGTCAGAGAGTTGGCAGGTAGCAGAGCCATGATCCTAGCCCTGGAACTCTAACTCCAGATCCTGTGCTAGACGAGACTAGTTGCGAAGGAAATTGGTTTAAAGGGAGTCAATGTCAGGAAAATCAACATCCCAGTCTCCGAAATGGACAGTGTGGATGCCGTCCCTTCACACCAGCTCTTATTCCCTTCCTTCACCTCTCTCTGCCTTCTTTCATGTATTGTTTGGAACATATAGTCATAAGTGTGTGGTTTGCTTTATAATCCAGTCAACTGTGGAAGCACAGCTATCATCATTTATGTCCCTGCCTTAGCATCCTTCACCCAAGAGATTTATCACCACAGCAATTGACTGACTACAAAATTCTTTCCAATCCTTAATCAAGCCCTTGGCTTTTCTTTCAAAGGGACTTGGAGAGAAGAGCCGAACCAACCCATTCCTGGTCCCGAGCAGGACAATAATTCAACTTCATGTAACAAAACTGTGTTTCTAGGTTCCATGTGAAAAGTACAGAGAAGGATTAGGGAAAGACCAGCTGTGGCCCCATCCTACAATCTGGTAGAGCTGACCAGCCATATATTCAAATGACTATAATATAAGATAATAAGGCAAAAAATAAAAAGTTTGGGAAAATTCTGTATTTCCAGAATTGAGAGATCATTTCAAGCAAGAAAATCAGACTAGATTTCAAGGAGGCGTTGACATTTGAGTGACACTCGAAGGATGGATAGCATTTGGTAGGAAAGAGATGAGAGAAACGGGCAGTCCAGGTAGGGGTAACAGTCCAGGTGCAGGCAAGTAGGCAGGACAGTAAAGTGAATGTGGGTCACGGGGAGTTTTCTGCTGTGACCAAAGCAAGGGCAGAAGGTGGCATGGTGGTTAGAAATGTGGGCTCTGGATACAGACTCGGTTTAAATTCAAGTCCCCTGCCTGTAAGGGAAGTGACTTTGGGTGAGTTGTTGAGCCTGTCTGTGCTTCCATTTCTTCACCAGCAAAGTGGGATTAATAATAGTGACAATGTCACAGACTGGATGAGAGGATTAAACGACATAAATGACTTTAGAATATTAGATAGGATGTCACACAGTCAATTTTCAAGAAATGTTGGTTGTTGTTATACTGTTGTTATTGTTCAAGTGCATAGCAGGCAATAAGAGAGCAGAATAGGCTGGTGCTACCTTGAACATGAAGGTAATGGGTCTAGGTTGCTTTATGCAGATAACTGGGCAACATTGAAGTGTTTTGAACAGATCTATGTAGGGGTTTGCTGGTTGAACTGTTGGGAGGACCTGAATAAAAGAGAAGCATTTATAAATTTATTGAAATAGTCCAGGTAAGGGGAAAATGGGTCAGACCAAAGGCTATAGCATTGACAATAGAAGGGGGTGGATGTAAGAGAAGCAGAATGGACCAGACCTCAGAGGTGACTAGATGTGGAGTTGGAGGAGGAGGAGGATTGTGGTCCAAGCCCACTTCTTGTTATGAAGCCTACTCAACTGGAAGAATGGCTGGTGTCCTTAGAGACAGTGGAAAGATGGAGGAAAGTGGGAGGGGAGGTAGGGAATGGTGAGTTCCACATTGGATGCCTGGAGTTTGAGACCTTAGGGACACCCAGGACCTCTGGTCCAGGACATAATTCAATAAATGGGTCTAGAAGAACTAATCAGGGGTGGAATGGAGGTGAAAGGTCATAGGAGTGGAGGAAATTCCCAAGGGACAAAGTGTAGCATGAGAGGGAGGTGGGGGTTAGGAACCTGCACTTATTGGGCTTTACACTACGTGTGGTCCTACACTAGCCATTTTACATATATCTCCCATGATCCTCCCTGCAAAGCAGAAGTCAATTAGCCCCATTTTATGGATAAGGAGACTGAGGCTGAACAAGATTAAGTAGCTTGTGCAAGGTCATCCTGTTGGTTAGAGAAGCAGGCAAGGAGACAGAGAAGCAGCTCACAGAGGGTAGAAGAACAGGATCCTATCATGGGACTCAAGGAAGGGGAGGGGGCTTGGAGCTTTGCTTCCCAATGTCCCCATGCCACGGCTTACACAGAAAATGATGTTTGTATGGCACATGGAGGGTAAATAGGAGGCAGCTCTTCACTGGGGGCGATTTGCCCCACACACTCCCGACTCTACGTGGCTCTTCCCAGTAATGAAGTAATCAATATCTCAGTACAGCAGGGAGCAGAGGTGGTATTGAAAATGCCTAATAACTGGTACACCCAGGTACCAACCAATAAGAGCAGAAGTCCCCTGCCACACCAAACATCGTTCTGTCTCATTGTTATATAATGAGGAGGTCCAACTTGGGGTCTGAAATCAGGGGCTGGGGCAGGGTGGAAGGGGACACATGGGGGGCTCTGACAGTGGTTTGGAAATATTTCCTTATTTTAATTACCCATCTGGCTGAATGGCGCATCCTAGGACTGCCTATGACCAATCTCCAGCACACCTGTGTGCCATGACACACCAGCTGGGACCACAGGCTGGAATTTGGTTCAATAGTGCACACAACCTGGCAGAGGAGTAGGACTAGGAGGATGGTGACCAGTAAGGCAGAGCTATCAGGTTTGGCGATTTGGAGGTCATCAGTGGCCTTTAAGAGAGCAATTTCTGCGATGTTATGGATGCGGAAACCAGATTGCTAGTGGTTGGGACTGAGTAGGAGGTGAGGAAGTAGAGGCGGTGAGCGTATAATACTTTTTCGAGAAGTTTAGCTGTGAAAGGAGGGTGGAAGGTGGGATGGAAGCTCAGGAGAAATCAGAGTGAAGGAAAGATTTTCTTGGGGGTGGGAAACACTTGGGCGTAAGCCAGAGCGGAGCAGAGGGAGAGCAGGAAGAGATATTCTAGCAGGAAGGGAGGGGCAGGAAGTGTTCAGGCATGAACCTAGAAAGAGGAAGGGGCTCTTCTTCTGCAGAGACTGGAGGAAACAAACCAAGGAAAAGGGGACGACAGATATTTTAAGCGGAGGGAAGTGACTGGATCTTGTAAGTGGACTGGTATGGAGAGAGGAAGTGGGATTTGAGGGCAGAGGGAATTGGAGCAGCCCCTTGGGGATGAGATGGGCAGCCCACTAGAGGATGACTATGGGGATTTCAGGCAGAAGTAAGGCCCATTGTTCTCATTATCCTGTGGTGAAAACTCAGGGACGTCATGGGATTTTGTCCTGCAGTTTGTCAACCTGGGAACAACAGAAAGAACCAGCACGTATGTGCTGTAGGATTTGGGGTACTCAGGAGGGAGTGGGGATGTATCGAATGTGCAGGGAACTTTGAGTCCCTGTGAAGGATGGATCGTGAGGTCCTGGGTGGCAGGCAAGTGAGGATAGGCAGGGGTTATTGGATGAGAAGCAGAGTGCGCTTGCTCTGAAGGGGAACTGGGGTCCAGTAGACTTATAGAGATAGAAGGGTAAGAATTTGTGGCTAGAGCAAAATAAGAATAGGGGGCCCCAGGTTTTGAGGATTGTGTTGAATGTTGCCTGTTGGCAAGAGACCCATACCTGCTCCGTCATACTCTCCCCTGTACCACGGGGGTTTGGACACCTGAAAAGCTCATTCCCAAGACTCCTTTGCCAGTTGGATTCTGCATAGGGTCTACCGATGGGAAGCTCTCACGTGAGATTCAAAGGCGGAAGCTATTTCCTGCTTCTGGTAGCAGAATTATCAGGGGCGTGAGCTCTGGGTTTCTGCCCAGTTTCGTCAGTAGTTCCACCTGTCAGGGAGTGCAGGATCTTGGGATCTGGATTCTGATTCTTTGCCCTTTTCACTCTTTCAGCTCTATGTGCAGTGATGGCTTCTTGAAGTTTCCAGTCTCTGGGTAATAGCACCTTCTGTTTTTTGCTTCTTAAAATCCAACCCAACACTTTTGATACTCATTCCCTGTATTAAATCTTCCTCTGTCTGAAATACCTAGGGTGATCCCTATTTCCGAGATGAGACAGGAAAGCCCGGGAAGTGACTGGGCATATGAATGGCTGAAGTGAGGAGCAGATGAAGGGCTTGAGACGGGGAGTACTGAGGTCAATAACTGAGAGGTCAGGGAGGTGAAGGTCCAGCATAAGAATCCATAGTTGAGGCTAGAGAGGAACCCTCCACCAGGGTCTGGATTCTATTGAGATATTGAGCTATTCCCCCAAACATTCTTTCCCAGCTCTCAGTCAACAAGAGCACTGGCCTTCCCCCCAAGTCCTCCTCCATACCCCCAGAGGTTCCACCGACTGATCAAACTGTGGTATGTCTGTTATCCACTCTCCCTGCTACGCCCTCCTGAACTACGTGCCTGTCCTAGTTTCCCCACCTCCCCCAAACCCCGGGAATGTATATTTCCCCCTGTTTTTGCAAGTCTTATTCCTTCTTAAAAGAATTTCTTAATCTGGAGCAACATTCTAGGTGATTCTAAGGGGGGCTATGACTCACCTGAAATCATATAGCCAATTTCACATGTATGTGCATATGTGGGTTTTTTTTTCAAGAGAGAAAGGCTGTCATATTTATCACACTTGTTCCCTTCACCTTGGGTGTGGCTCTAGAGAAAAGAAAAGAACAATCACTGACGAGTCTTAGGAACTGAATTTGCTCAAGGTCTCTAGCTTTTTCTGTGACCTTGAAAAAGTCACTTTCACCTCTGGACCTCAGTTTCTTCATTTGTCAAATGGAAACAATAATTCCTACCTTTCGGGATTATTGTAAGGAGATGGTATAAAAGCCAGCACAGTGGTTGGCAAGGTTGACTTTTCATAAACAGAAGCTATTGACACTGAACTACTTCGGGTTCCTCTAGAAACAGACCTTTCGATAGGGGTTTGAGTGCAAGTGTTTTATTCGGGACGTGACCTAGAAAATGTCAGTAGGGAAGTGGGAAGCGAAAAAAGAAAGGGAAAGAATGCAATAAAGTATGTGTTATGAAGCAAGTGTTTTCAGTTGGCGCTCATTCCACTGGTATCTCTGGGATACGGTGAGAAGCACACTCTGAATTGTCCCTTCTGGGGGTGAGGGAGTGGAGTGTGTATCCACCTACTTGCCAGCTACCATTGGCTGAGGGCTTCCAGGGACATTAACTCTCCACACAACCGGCTGCCTTGGCTAGGAAAAACCCTCAGGCCTAAAGTCACAGGTGTTCACAGTAGCAACTGAGTTGTATAAGATGAATGCTCAAGCGATAATAGCAGGGCAATGCCACAGTGACTAATATGAAGTCTTCCCCTCTCCCCATAATCAGCATTGATAGGTTCCCCACTCCCTGCCCCATTAGCCCTTGGCTTGTCCTCTTGTCTTTACTCTGTGCTGGACTAACATTACAGTATCACGTGCATGCATATCTGTCTCTCTAAGAGGACTGGAAGCTTTTTGAAGGCAGGGGTGGTTTGTCACCCTAGTTCTCTGATACCAAGAATTGACATAATGGCTGATAGGAAATGAAAATATCTGGTACATGTATATAAGGAATTAACTGCCCTCAGAGTGGCAGTTTGGAGGCTTCTGATGACCCTGCTCTGCCAGAGAGGTGGCACTATTAGGCATTCTGCACACACGGTGGGAGATTTATGTCCCCTCCTGTTTCTGTGGCAGGTGCCTTTATCACAGCATGTATGGTTCCTGAATCATTTGCCAAGGGATCCGTGTCTCAATATTATAATCTCCAAAGCAACGATACTAGAAATTCAATTTTAAAAAGGAACTGTTTAGGGTGTCAGCACGTTATGATAATTATCTGGGAGGGTTTTTTTCCCCCTGCTTCATCTTGAACTGCACTAGTAAGCTCTTTTTCACCTCAATACAAAGAATGGGAAGAATATGGACTATTTATGTGTGTGTCCCCCACCCCCACCCTCATCCCCATCTCCCATCCCTATCTTGCCAACACATGGGGAGCAGTACTCTGTTCCCCAGAGCACACGCCTGAATAAGCCTGATTGCTTTCCTGTATTTCTTTATAAAACTTTAAATATTCATCGCGCCATCAAATTAAATGGGATTCTTTGGCTGTCATTCTTTTCAATACACCGAGTTCTTTTCTCCTGTACCTGTCCTACCACCATTTGAAGCCTCTGGAGACTCCGCACTTATCTAATATTATCCCCTATAAGCTACCCTCCAATCAAGTGAGAGGGATGCTAATGAAAACAGAAGGGTCGGGCTTGTCGCTGAGGCCAGATCAGTTGCGGGGTTGGGAGACAGCAAAGACAGACCAGCCATTTCTCTTCCTAGCTCAAAGAAGAGGTTTGAGGATGAAAGGCTAGACGGAAGAAGACACAGTGGAGTACTCAAAGGTGAAATGGAAACCACTCAACAAGTCTATGTCAGCCTTTCTTCTTCCCTCTTAAATTTAAGGGCAGAGTTCAGGCTTTCAATATTCCAGGGCCAGAAACAGGGAGTTGGGTTAGATAACATTTTGAAGGCCCTTCTAGCCCCTCAAGTCATTAAATTTCTTTGTCTGGCAGTGATAGAAGCTTAACAAGAAAGGCCCCGATGGGACTCTCCGGGAGAAATTGAGGAGGGAAACGTGAATATGCAAATCCGGCTGAATATTATGTATAGCATTGTGTTAAATTTCAATGCGGCACATTATATTTTAATCTACTTCCTCTGCCTGTGCGGTCCCTTAACACTGGAATCGATCAGCGAGCAGGGGACTAATGTGCCAGAGACCGGGTCACCATCTCCGCGCTGTAGCCGTTTATAACCAGCCTGAAGTTGGATAACGCGCCGCGGGAGAGAGCC
Organism: Diceros bicornis minor; assembly: GCF_020826845.1. Classification (NCBI taxonomy): domain Eukaryota; kingdom Metazoa; phylum Chordata; class Mammalia; order Perissodactyla; family Rhinocerotidae; genus Diceros; species Diceros bicornis. The sequence goes on along the minus strand of NC_080753.1, from coordinate 24,716,775 downwards.
CCGCGCTGCCGCTGCGGCGGGATCGGGGCGCTGCCGGGTGCAAGGGGCGGGGCGGGGGGCACTGCAGGCGGGCACTGCGGCAGTCCGCACTGCGGGCGGCCCACCGGCGCTTAACTCACCGCGCGGCCGGAGCGGGAGTTGGCCTCGCCGCAGGCTGGCGTGCTTCAGGAGCACGCGGTGCTGGACAGCGCCCTGCGCGCGGTGGAGAGCGTTCGCCAGCCTCTGGGGAATAACATCACCTGGACCACGAAGATTGAGAGAGTAATGGAGAAAGCCTGGGTGACAGCTCCCCAGCAGGAGTACCGAGTCACAGCCTGCGATTGCGTGAGGCCCATCTCCTCACTGGGCCTCGACTTTTTTCGTTTGTAAAGCAAGGATTTCTTCCAGATCCTGTCAAAGGACCCTCAATGTCCTGGTCTCCTGTGAATCAATGGCTTGTACATGCAATAGATGCCCTTAGAACAGTGGTTCTCAGACCCGGCTGGCCATGAGTAGCACTTGTGGAGGGAGATAAAATGCATATTCTCAGGCCCAACTGTGGAGTTCTGATTCAGTAGGCCTGGGATAGGACTAGGAGAATATGTTTTGTTTTACTGCTGAGGAAGATTCACCCTGAGCTAACATCTGTTGCCAATCTTCTTTTTTTTTTTCTTGAGGAAGATTAGCCCTGAGCTAACATCCGTGCCTTCCTCTACTTTATATGTGGGTCGCCGCCACAGCATGGCTGACAAGTGGTGTAGGTCCGCGCCTGGGATCCAAACCGGTGACCCTGGGCCACTGAAGTGGAGCGCCCCAAACTTAACCACTCTGCCACCGGGCTGGCCCCAAGAATATGTATTTTTAACATGCATCCTGGCAGACTCTTCAACACTAGTTAGAGGAGTTTGAGAAATATTGCATTGGAACTCCTCTCAGATTTTTTTATTTTTTGATCTCTTCACCATGACTTCTCTGCCCTCACATCCCCACACTCACATCTGTGCAACACACACGCACACACACACACACACACCAGCATCCCTGTGCACAAGTGACTTATTTATTCCCCAAGCTTTTTAAGCACTGATTATGTTCCAGGGAGACCTTAGTTTTCTCAAACATAAACAATCTATGAGACTAGGCAGTTAACAGATAGGAAGAGAGCTAACTATAATATAGAGTGATGATGGCCCCAATAAGGGTGTGTAGCTAAGTGCAGTGGAAGCACAGAAGTGTAGGCTCATGCTGTGTGCCCATACAGTGGGGCAGATAGCTGCCACCCTTGAGCAGGGTGTCACTCTCATGGGCCTGCCGCATGGCTTTTTCATCACAGTTTCCTTGGTCACGGACAGCTCTCCATCTGTATGGTACATAGCATTCCATCAAGTAGGGTGATAATGGTTCTTTTATCATGGAATCTCCAGGGATATCTGACTTGCTGAAAGAGCTTCCTCCACCTAGTCTTTTGTACCACAATCTTTCTTTTAATCTTCTTGTCTTTGTCTTCTTCTTTTCCCAAGTTTCTCCCTCTCTCCCTAGTTAACCACGTCTCCACTTTGGTGGCTTCCCATCCAACAAAGAGTGTCTTTTCTCCATAATTCCATTCCTTGTCTCCAGCTGCCAGATACGGTCTGTGCTGAGGGTAGTTTGCAGTTGCTGCTAGTGAGGGAGGTCTGGAAGAGATGGAATTGGATTGTTCATCACAACACATTACGGTGAGGGCGGGGTGACATTTGACTCCAGCACAGTGACACTTGGGCTAGCTTGGTGCTGAGGTGGTAGGATTGGCAAAGCAGGCCTCGGGTGAAAATCAAAGTCCCTAGCAGTAACTGCAGCCAAACTGGCTCAGCATTGGTCACAGCTCCCCTCTTGCCCAGAGGTCTACACACAAGACTCCTTCACTCCTTGACAAATACTGAGTCTTTCCGTCTTCCACCCCTGTTGTTTGTCTTGCTTTCTATACTTTGCCAACCCACCACTTGTGTCCCATTACTGCTCTTCTCTTTTCCTCATGGGCCTGATGCTTTGGAATCCATTCTCAATATTGTATACTCGACAGACATATCCATTTCTGGATACCCAAACCCTTCCCTTTCATCCAAGAGATCACTCTGATGGATACCCTCTCCTGGGTCCTTCCATGCAAGCCACCAGTTTCTCAAGGTCCATACAAGTCCATCATGTGATTAGAAGGCATAAGGCATGAGAATCCTTTATCTCTACTCTGACAATTTTTTTTATCAAACAAAGTGATTGTTCTTACTCCCCTGTATGAACCTGATTCCTAAGTCACCAATGGTGGCCAAAATTTTTATGCCACATTCTTGCTTCCATAAAGTAAGGTTTGGAACAAATATTTATGTGGCTGCTTTAGTTCTAAGCAAAGTTTCTGATGTTATCCCTACATACATAGCATCAGGGTTCCCCAATTTTTTCTCCAGATCATTATTCATGTTTGGCTTTCTTGCTAGGACTGTCCTGGAACATCCTTCCCAACTTTGTTGGTTCTTTCTCCCTGAGTCTAAGCCCTATTGCCCTCATCAGTTTATCTGGTTTGATGCCTGATGCTCCAAAGCAGAAGTCTCATCTAGAGCCAAGTGTATGCCCCCCTACAGAGCTCAGTGCACCCCCATTACCACAAACTCCCTCTGTTGTGTCCCACCATCGCACTGGTGGCCTCTTCAGATATAGAAGCTCGTTCAGGTCCAGCTCCAGTTCCCTAGTCCCCTTCCCATGCTGTAACATGGACTATTGGACAATCTACTAGAGGGATTAGACATGTTCCCATCAGTTCCCCCGGCCCCAGCCCAACCTGGCCCCCTTTTTTTTTTAACCGACTTGCCCACCCCATTGAATTACCATGAGGTAAGTATTAGTGTTCCTTTTTTGCAGGTGTGGAAGTTGAAGCTCACAGAGGGTGAACAATATGCCCATAGTAACTAGTGGGCATGAGACTGGAACACAGGCTATCAGCCTTCTTAATCCAGGAAAGATTCTCAGAACATGTAAGTTTTTAGCTTTAGAGGAAGGGAGGGTCAGATATTCAAAGCAAAAAGAAAAAGTCTTTTCCTACTAGTCCTTCCAAAATGGATGGTTCTTCTCACTCTTGGTTTGGCCAAAGGAAGTCATAAAATTTTAAAGACATTAAATATGCATGGCAGACCTTGTCAGTGCCCTGCCCATATTCCCTTCACGCTCACTAGTTCTGTGCCTGCTGAGAATCTCTTATTGCCAGCACCTGCATCTCCCTGCCTGAAGGCTTTCTCTAGCAGTGAGAACATGCTTGCCCCCACCCACCCCAGAGAAGGCTGTAAATGCTAGGGAGTTAATACCTGGAGAGAAGCCCCCGATCAATGACAAATGGGAATTTGGTGATTAATTACCTTGTTACTCCTCCTGAGGGACAGCTCTGGAACACGTGTCCTACATCATCTCCCAAAAGTTCCCAGTGGGATTGAACCTCTGCTGTCCACAGTGGTAAACTGCTCCTTTACAGACCTTGTGTTGGCTTCTTTCCCTGTCTCACTTCCTCATTCTGATACTGGCGCCTCCTAGGCTCACCTCCCAAATAAACTACTTGCACTTGAATCCTAGACCCAGTGTCTGCTTCTGGGGAGAGCCAGGCTAAGATCACCTGCTCAGAATCTTAGAGTTCATCTGGCTCAGCCGTCTCATGATGAAATTAAATCCCTGAGAAAGAAGTGACTTGCACAGTGTCACACCTGGCGGAGCTGGGCTGGAGCCACAGAAGTCTCCCACTCTCAGTCCAGCCACCATTCCACCCTGGGCTCCCCTCCTGCAACCTCTGGCAGCCGCATGTCACAGGGAATGCACCACTAGGTATCGGTGGAACTGCTTGGGGAGCGGAGTAAGGACGGTAGGGAAAGAACAAATGAGTGGGCAAAAACCCACAGTCCATAAATCTCATGATGACTCACCCCTGTACTTTGTCAAAAATTTCACGCCACTCTGCCTATCCGGCCAGCTATGGGCAGCAGGGATCTGCAGCCCCGACCCAGGTTAATTACACAGTTCTCCTGAGACTTTGGGACCAGAAAGGTTAAAATAAGCTTTGCATCCGTGTCCTGGCAGGCTACTGTATGCCCTTTTCAAGCCGCTGCTGGTGCTGCTTAGCACTGGCCTTGGTTCTGGAACCTGGGCTGGCCTGGCTAGTGGGCTGGACTGGGCTAAGCTAGACTGGGCTTGCTGGAGGTTAGAGGCTCAGAACGTCATCAGAGCTGGACAGGAGCTTTGAGATTGCTTATTTTTTCTCACTTATGGTACAGGTGGGGGATGTGAGACCCAGAGCTTGGAAGGGAGTGCTCCACAGGCATGATTATACCTACTATTTAAGAAGATCAAATATAACTTGGCTTTGATTACCTGTGTCAATGGAAGGGAAGAAGAAGCTCATAGAATTCCAAATAGCAGGTAATACGAAATAATTTCTATCTTGAGTGTAGATTGAATTCAAAGCCATTTTGCAGGGAAGGAAGGGGTTGCAGGTGTACCTTTGTGATCATGTTGAGCTCTGCTGAATGAGGCAAGAGAGAGAAAGATGGAAAAGGTAGAGGGAAAAGTCAGGAGGTAGCTAACCTAGGATTAAGGATGCCCTGTGGACAATCTACATAGGGGTAAACTACAAACTGCTCACTTAATACAAACATATTTCCTTCACCAGTCTTCACAACATTGCCCTACACACACACACACACACACACACACTGTATCTAGCTCTCCAAAAGCATCATATCCACCACCTCTTTCCAGAATCTCCAGTATCCTCATCTCCTTGTCAATCTTCCACATGCATTCTGAAATCCTTCATCTTTGGTCCACCCAAACATCTTCCCCTACACCCCTGCTGCTGAGCCCTGGGGAGAAAAGGTGCATAGTGAACTGGGACCAGAGTTTGGTCCCACCTCAATCTAGATCCTTATCCCCTCTTGGGACTCGGACTTGGGTAATCCCTTTTTCTCACTCTCTGTGGTGGCTGTGCTAACCTTCCTCAACTTTTCTGAAGACATTTAAACTTCTCCAGTTTCCTCTCAGTGAATGATAGGGTTTCCCTGTTAACAATGAAGAATCAGGCTATCAGGAATGGATTCCCTCAACCCCATTAAAAATCCATCTGCTTTCACAATTATCTGTTCCTTCTTTCCTTCTCTTATAAAGGAGGAAATATTCCTTCTTCTGCCCAAGGAAAACCCTTCTATCCATGATGTACGGCCTGTCTCCTTCTATTGCTGTGCGGAACTTGTCCCATCAACAATGCACTCTCTCCTCATCAGCGCCTCCCTGCCAGTGACTCTTCCCTCTCAGGGCAGAAGCAGGTGCAAGTTTCTGCCATTTTATAAAGGCTCCTTCTAGCTAATCATCTCTTCTCTCATTTTCCTTTAAAAGCCATGTTTTCTAAAAGAGTAACCTACATTCCCTATTTGCATGGCCTCTTGTCTCATTTGTCCCTCAACCCACTGCACTGTAGGTTCCAGCCTAATCACTGACCACCTTTGTTTAGGACACCAATAACCTCATAATTGCCACGTCCACTGGACCCCTCCCCCACAATCCTTTTCTTGCTTAGTTTCTCCTTACCACTTCACATTTTTGAGTACTTTAGAAATCATTCTTCCTTGATATTTGTGAAACAGTGGTTTTTCTCCTACCTCTTGGATCACACCTTCTCAGTCTCTGGAACATTCCTTAAAAATTTTGGTGTTCCCCGGTATCCTGCCCTTGACCCTCTTCTCTTCTCACTCTATGCATTCTCCCTGGGTAAACCCACCCATGCTCCTGGGCTTCACTCCTGAGTTAACTGCACCCAAATGCATGGCCCAGCGCAGCCCTCTCCTCTGAACCAAACAAGAATATCCAAAGCCTTATGAACACCCCACTGGATGCCCATAAGCACCTTAAACTCATCCTATCCTCCACAGGCATCATCACCCTTTCTCACTAAGGTGGCTTTCTTCTCTTATTTCCTATAGCAAAGAACTTGAGTCACCCTTGACTCCATCCCCCACCTTCCTCATGCCTCCCTGTACTAGTATTCCATAGGGTATGGGTCTGTTGGTACCTAATGTCCAGTCTCATGGACGTCCAACACACCCTGGTTTATTTGCTGGTTAAGCTATTTCACTTGATTTTTAGGTGATGGTGTGTGTGTGTGTTTCTGTCTGTCCTTGTTTTATTCTTAGTAAAATGCAATTCTAGGCAGGGAGAGGGCAAATTATCATCAGTCATTTACACTTCAGTGTGAACAATGAAATGGAGAACAAAGAGGCACTCCCAGGTGCAGAACGAGGCAGCTGGAGCACTTGAGCCAAACTCTGCCTACTTCCCAATTTTCTCCCATCCTTGGCATGCAGTGTTCACTAGCTTCAAATTACAAGAAGCTTGTTATTGCTTCGCATCCTTCTCAGGGTTGACCCAGCCATGTCTGGCTCACACTCACTATTGCACTTGGGAAGATTTGAAGATTTAGGGTAGAGTTGTCTGGTCTATAAACATAAGCTATATTTTTCCTCCTCTCTCTCTCTCTCTTTCTTGCTTTTACTTAGCTAGAGTGTAATTAAATTTGAATTCCAGCCAAAGCCGATTTGTGATACAAGCGTTTGGTTAGTGATATCGAGCCAACCAGGTGAAAAAAAAACTCAGCAAAACTTCAAAAAGGCCAATAATCACATTGTGATTGAAATTCAGTCCCTCTCTTCTCATCCCCTCTCCTATTAACTCGGACAAGAGCTGGAATCCCTCTTGGGACCCTCTGCTCATTGCATTTCACAGATAGGTCTAGGTGTGTATGTGCACATAGCAGAGAGGGGAGGGCCACAGCAACACCCCCAACCATAGATGAGGAGCTCTAGTCTGACTGACAGATTCCAGGAGATTAGAAAGGGACTAGAGTTAGCAGCTTTAGGGGGTTAGAGGATTGGGATAGAGACAATGATGGAGGGAAGATGAAGGCACAGGGAGGAAGGATCAGATGGTTGGGACATCAAATCCTGGAACCTGAGGGTAGAACATAAGAAGAAAAATGAGATTATGAGTCAGAGGGAAGGTCTTTAAGGATCACTTGTTCGTGAAACAACAGATTCTTATGGTTGGAAATGACCTCAAGTGGTATCTCTTCTAAAACTCCTTCTCCATTTTACTAATGTGGAAACTGAGGCCCAAGAAGGAAAAGGACTTACCCAAGGTCACCCAGTGGTATTCGATTAATCATTGACGCATAGCGATGTGCCCTGTCCTGTGCCTAATGCTCTGGGGGCTTATGAGGAGTGTTGAGGTACAGTCCCTGCACTCCTGGGAAGAACTTAGTAACAATGAACACACCCCTCCCAGCAACCTGTACCCTCAACTTTCTGTGACCTGCAGCACACCTGCTCTAGGTTGGCTGTGACCCTGGTCCTTCCTTTCCCCAGCTCTTTTCAGGATCGTTTTTGGGGAGTTCATTGAGCAGAGCTGGGAATAGGCAGGAGTGTGTGTGTGTGTGTGTGTGTGTGTGTGTGTGTGTGTGTGTGTTCGTGTTCACATGAACATGAGCTGGGCAAGCAGGAGCCCACTGGCCATCTCTCGTTACCTTCAATACCAGACAGAAAGTGTCTGTAGGATGTTTCTACTTTGGATTCTCTACGCCTCTGCTGCCTTTCCTTAATGTGGCCAGCTCCTCAGAACTCTCTTCTGTGGGCATGTCAGGTAGTTCTTCCCTACCTACCGGTGAGCTGTATGTAACTCTGGAAGACAGGAATGATGCTAATGCTTCCCTCGGATCCCTGACATCCAGAGTTGAACATGTAGATTTTCTATAAACACTTGTTGGATGGATGGATGGATGGATGGATGGATGAATAAACAATAGGCAGTGAATGAGGAAACTTAAGCCTGGAGAAGTGAAATAACTTACCCAAGGTCACACAGTTAGTCTTGGGCAGAGTTGAGACTAAAATGCAGGCCTTCTGATTTCCAGCCTAGTGCTCCACACGGCCTTCATAGCACTGACGGAAGACCTTGAGAGGCAGAGGCAGACATAGGGATGGACCAGAGAATGACTGGCTTTTTTGTTAAAGCCAGCTCAGTGCCCTTGCATGAAGTCTCTTGGAACTTGAGAACAAAGAGCATCAAATAGAGAGTCCAAAGATCTGGGTTCTAGTCTGGGCTCTGATATTGGATGTACAAGTCACATCTCCTCTTTCAGCCTCGGTTTCCTTTGTTCTAGAACAGGTTACATTTGACTGTATGTCATTCAAGCTGAGCCCTGGTATTTTAAAACCCCATCATTCTAGATGCTCAAGGATACCCAACTCCCATTAATTCATTTAGTCAACAAATAATAATAGCAATAATAAAAATAATCATTATGATTGTTGTACTTTCCAGCTGGATGGGAGATGTTTGGATGGGAGGCTCTTCCTCTCTGTTGCTATTTGGGGAAAACAGAGCTAAATATAGCCCAGTGCCAGGCATTCCAAACACCATCATCTCAAATTAGGAAACACATTTGCACCTCCTATCAACAGTCCTGTGGCAGACAGGCTGACATCACTGGCAGAGATGCAGGAAGACTGTTTCCTCCCATGAAAAAATCCATGTCTGCTCCTGGAAAAAACAGTCCAGAGATTCTGTGGAAGGAACTGATGGAGGGTAAGGGGAGGCATAGGGATGTCTGTAAGGATTGACCCTGGTACTCAGGAGGACTGGCATCTAATCACTACTATTTATCGAGTACCTACTATGTGCGAGGTCACATGCTAAGTAATTTATATATGTTACTTCTAGTCCTCATGGCACCCTTGAAAAATAACCTCTCAAGGCCACATAGTTTGTAAGTAACAGAGAAGAGTGTGCATCCACGGCTGTCTCAACCCAAGGTTTTTGTATCATCCACTGCCCTGTACAGCCTCTCTGCAGTTCCTTCTTTCCCTCCTTCCTGGATCACTAGTGGATGCTTACCATGTTTCAGACCCTGTGCTAAATATGCAAAGGTAAACAAGACCCAGTTCTTGCTCCCAAAGACCTCCTGTATTAACTGATGACATTAACTGATAATCAAAATACAGTGTGACACAAACAATGATAAAGACAGTGTGATGTGGGAACATAGACTGAGGGTGGCATGAAAAACTCCATAAAGGGAGCAAAGTTTGAGTCAAAACATCGAAGGTGACCAGCATTTGACAGGCCATCCAGGCATGAGCCAGCAACCAGCAAAAGAAGCAGTATGAGTAAAGACAGGGAGCATTGAGAGAGCTCGTTGAGTTTGGGGGCAGCCATCGGTGCAGGGCGGAGTCTCGTCCCCTCTGTGTCACACCATCTCCACCCCCAACATTAAGTTGCACCATTTGTGCGCTGAGGGAGAAAAGCCAGTTCAAAGCACCCAAAATTGTAAACTTCTCTCCTTCCTGCTTCACAAAATGAAAGAAGTATCAAGTCTTATCCCTGGAAGACCTCAAATCCCAGCTTCAGGTTTACATAAATGTGCAGGAATCGGGGTGGTGGCCTGAAGCCTGAATAACCCAAGAAAACCCTGCCCCCTCCCTTGGCCTCCAGGCCACTCTCTGCAACCCTGGCATCTGAGCAGGACAGTGTCTCCAGGAAGTTGAAGCTCTTCCTACTGAAATTGACTGCTGCCTTTTGCTCTTAGCATCTTCCCGTGGGGAGGCAGAACTTGGGAGACGGACTCAATGTCTTAGGTGCAGGATCAATCCCTTCCTCCTGTCTCCTCCTACTCCAGCACCATCTTCCTCTGCCCTCCTCCTCAGCCTCTCTTTGCTCCTCAGCCCCGTCATTTCTTCCTTTTTCTGTCTGACCCCTCCGACCCTCCCCTGCCCTACCTTCCACTTCTCTCCTCCATACCTCCTCATTCCTCCCCAGCACTTCTCTCTCCAGCCCTAGCTTCATGCTGTCAGAAAATAAAAACAAGCCACTTTCTGTGCTTTGTTTCTAAACCCAAGCCAATAAAATGCTCTTTTCATTTGAGGAGAAGGGAAAGCAATAACTCAGGCATTAGCGGGGAGCACAGCACACTTATTTGTAGTCTTCATGGAGCTCTGTGGGGACCGCTCCTCCTGCATGGCAAGGCCTGTTCCCAGAGCAGCCAGCGTGGGATGTAAGACTCAGGAGAGAGCCTGAGGGAAGTGGAAGCAGCAGGCTGTGACAGGACTGTGACCTGACACTGTGTCCCCTGCCTGTCACACCTGCCCCTCCTCTTGGGATAGGGGCGAGTCTCACCCCTTGGCCAGGACCTGAGGATGATGTCCATCATCCCTGCACAAAGAGGCTTCAGATAGCCGGAGCCTAGCTCAGGGGCAGCTTCACGGCAGGACCAGACCAGCCCTGCCTTCCACCGTACCCTGTAACAAGCCACCAGGAGCCGAGAATTCCCCCTCTGAGGGGTAGACCCAGTGCTGGCCTCAGGAACTCCCCAGTCTGATGGAGCAGGTACAGTTCATACTCTCAAAGAGCTTCCGTCTGATGGGATCAACACAACACCTACCCTCCAGGAGTTCCCAGGTTAACACCTGACTCACCCCGATACTGAAGGGTGATGCAATAGAAAGAGAGAGAGAAAGCATGTGGTCTTTGGAGCTAGGGGTCCTGCTGATTATAAATAAATCTCAGCTCCAAACTTTGCTGACATCTTCATCTGTAAACTGGGACTTCTTTTCCTAGCAGCCTGCATGCCAGAGAAGGACCGTGGAAAGCTTTAACTGTCACTCCCTCTAACATGCCAGTTGGCAGGACTACGGAACGTTTGCCTATGACTCTTGGTCTCTGCCCCAGGGGCCATTCCTGCCAGTCCCTCTTTCCTCCCTGCCTCCTGCTGTGACCCTCACATCAATCTCTGCCTCTCAGACTCTCTAGAATAACAGTGATGGCACTCTTCTATAGAGGCCCAGCATCAGGCCAGGCACTGTACTAGTTGCTTAACAGAATTTCAATCTCCACCTCATGGTTTCAGATCCATTCTCCTTCCTGGGAATCCCCGTGTTGATTGCCAGAGACAAATTCCACCTCCGTGCCATTCTCATGCTCGCCGCAGACTTGCTGCATGTTCTGGGATGTCAGTTGAGTGAACACCTATAACCAAATGTTGCAATGTGTAAACCCGCCCAGAACAATCAGCCAACACAGTCGCTCTGGGCATCTTAGACAGCTTAATATCCGAGCTCCTGCAGCCCAAAGTTCCCTTCAGTGGGTTCATTCGTTGATCCCTCTATTATTAGGCTACAAATCCATTTTCCAGATGGTGTTGCTGACATAGAGAAAGCCTAGGATGCTGGCTCAAGGTCACCCACGATGGAAAGGGGCAGGGGGGGCCCTGTCCAGCCAGTCTACAAAATGAAGCTGCCCCTGGACCATGTGTCTCAGTGAGCGTACACAGCCCTCTCCTGCATGCCGGCCGCCCGGGGGTTTGCGCCTTGCAGCGCTGACCCAGGCCGCTGCTGTGGTCAGAGGAGAAGCCAGAGAGGCGGGCCCGACGCGGAGCTGACAGGATTGTTACACTCCTGCCAGGGGCCCTGAGGGGCCCTGAGGCTGGCTGCCAAGCAGTAAAGACCTGATCTTTGAGGATGGCCGGAATGGAAGCCCCGTTTCTCTGAACAACTGCCCAGACTGAGTGACCCAGGCTTGGGTTGAACTGTGCCTTCTCAGATTCCTCCACTGCAGAGCTAGCAGAGAGGGGACAGTGTTCACCACCAGCCCTTCCTCAGTCTCCAGAACAGTCTGGGGAAAGGACAGGGAAGGGGAGGGAGCAGCTCTGCCTAGAGACTTCTGCCTCCTGACGCCCCTGGTATAAGAACTTCAGCTCTAACACCCCCGCTTCCTCTGGGATCCCCCAGGCTGGGGGCATGTCTGCCTTGTTCCAGGGATAGGGGATCAGTAACGTGCTAGCCCCCTGGATGGCCCAGGAGAGCTGTAGGGTGACCAGCTATCCCAGTTTCCCTGGGACTGAGGTGGGATGTGGGACTTGCATGCTAAAACTGGCCAAGTCCTAGGCCAACCAGGACGAGCCGGTCACCCTAGGGAGCGGCCTTGTGCCTGTTATGGGCCCCTGGCTCCTGGTTCCCATCTTCCTTCTTGTTCTTTAAACATCTCTCTGGATTAAAAGTTCCCTGTTTAGCATTTGTCCCAGCATCAAGGACAAAGGGAACATATTAGAGAAATTGGTGAATAGATAATCTCCTCATGGCCACAGTCTACAAACGCTGAAACCAAGCCATGCTGGCTTGCAGAACACCCACGAGAGAGGTGTGTGGGAAAGGAGAGGGAGCTGCCTACCTTCCAGGGAAGCAGGTGCTCTGATCAAGGGGCTGGGACCTGTGGCATTGACCGGACAGCTTTACCAAGGTTGCCCGCTGCTCATCTCAGAGGACCTCAAAGTGAAGACCTGGCTGTGAAGAGGGATGGCATGGGATCGGGAGCTTTCAATGAGCTCATGTGTGGGGAGGTGAGCCATCTCCCCCATGTGCATGGTAGTCAGCATATGTGCCTCCTTTCCCTCCACTCTGGCTCACCCACAGCCTCCTGGAGGAATTTCTCCCTCCCTCTGTTGGTTCTCATGTTTTCCTGTCATTCTCAGCTAATCTCAGGGCTCACCTCTTCCAGGAAGTCTGCCAAGAGGAGTGTCAATGAGTTTCTATTAGTCTCCATTCCACATTCAGGTGAGATGCATAGACATCTTTGATTAAGTGATCCCATTCCGGTTCCAAAGTTGGTGAAGGCTATGCATCTTCTAACCTGGGCCTTTTCCATGGAGGACAGAGCTCCTGAGGACAGGGCCCGGACACAGCTGAACGGATGCGTCAGATCCCCAAATGTGGCTGAGCATCCCTTTTGCCACCTGGAATGGCTGTAGCATGCATATTGTGATTTTTATTATAATGTGCTTTTGAAGGCTTTGCAATGTAATTTAAACTATAGTATTTGTACTGAAATAAAATGCCTCCCCTCTTCCCATTATAATGTGTGTGTGTGTGTGCACGCGCGTGTGTAAAAATACCCACAGCATATTTCTTTTAATTGGGCATTTATAAATCAGGTGGTGAGTAGAAGAAAGTTCTTGGACCAATCTTCCAGGAATGAAAAAAACTAGCCCTGAGGTTCTATATGTTTGGGGAGAAAAACAGAATAACTGGCTAATGTTCAGAAAAACTAATAATTAGCAAATTAGGACTCGAGGTATTTCTTCCCCAAAGAGTAATCATTTATTTGTCTTAAATGAACAAATGGGTTGATTACAATTATTAGCACGTGAAAGTGTTGACTGAGCCTGACTAGCAGCTGTGAAATGCAAACAGACATGTGGAGACATAATCACATTCTCATTCTCACTAATGACTTGAACTAAGGCAGAATATCGTACTCAAAACTGAAAAGATGAGCCTTGAGCTTATAAGTTTATATGAAAGGTTTTTAATTAATGCATGCCATCTCTGTTCTTTGCAGCAGCATTTTGCTGCAAATCTGTTACTTAAAAGCTAAGCCCAGGGCCTGGCCTGGTGGCACAAGTGGTTAAGTGCGCGCACTCCGCTTCGGCGGCCCGGGATTCGCGGGTTCGGATCCCGAGCGTGCACCGATGCACCGCTTGTCAAGCCATGCTGTGGCGGCGTCCCATATAAAGTAGAGGAAGATGGGCATGGATGTTAGCCCAGGGCCAATCTTCCTCAGCAAAAAAAGAGGAGGATTGGCATCAGATTTTAGCTCAGGGCTGATCTTCCCCACAAAAAAAAAAAAAAGAAAAAAGCTAAGCCTGTTGGTAGATATCATTATAAGAAAAATTTTTGTTTCCCACAAATTTTGGGATGTATATAAATATTTTTTCCAACAATATTTTCCGTATATTTTTCCCAAAGTTTTTATGTGAAAAATTTCAACCATACTGAAAAGACAAAGGAATTTTTCAATGAACACCCATATATGTATCACCTATACTTTGATAGACATTTTTAGAATGGGTGCTTTATCATCTATCTATCATCTATCCTCCCATCTAGCCATCCATTAATAAATCTTATTTTTGATGCATTTCAAAGCATATTACAGACATCTGTGCAGTTCACCTTTAAATACTTCAGTATACATATCATTAACTAGAGTTTAATATCTGTTTACAGTTTTTCTAGGTGAGATTTACATAGAGTGACTGCATCAGTCTTAAATACACCATTTGATGAGTTTTGACAAATGCACATTTCTTCATACCCCAAACCCATAGAACACTACCATCACCCCAGAAACTCCCCTCACATCTCTTCCAGTCATCTCTGCACCACCACCCGCAAGGTAAGCACTGTTCTGATTTTTCACCATAGAATAGTTTGCCAGTTCTAGGATTTTATACAACCAGAAGCACAAGGACATACTCTCTTGCACAAGGCTTCACTTCGCATGTTTCCGAGCTTTATGATGCTGTGTAAATCAATAAATCATTCCTTTTGATGGCCAAGTGGTCGTTCATTGAATAAATATATTTCGGTTTGATTACTCGTTCTCCTGTTGATGGCCACCTAGGCTGTTTTCAGTTTTTTGGCAATTATGAATAAAGCTGATACGAATATTCTATACAACACTTCTTATGGACATATGCTCTCATTTCATTTGGGTAAATATCCAGGAATGAAATTACTGGGTAGTAGGTTAGATGCAGGTTTAGTTTATATAAAACTGCCGGAACTTTCCAAAGTGATTACACCATTTTGCACTCCCGTTAGCAACATACAAGAATCTCAGTCCCAGTTTCACATCCTTACCAAGGTTGGTGTTTGTCAGTCTTTTAAATTTCAGCCTTCGAATGGGTATATGGTCATATATCATCGTAGTTTTAATTTACATTTTCCTGATGACTAATGATGTTGAGTATCTTTTTTCATATGATTATTGGCCATTCATTTATCTTCCTTTGTGCAGTGTCTGTTCAAATCTTTTGCCCATTTTTACTGGATTCTTTGTCTTTTTATTATGGAGTTGCAGGAGTGATGAATATATTCTGGACACCAGTCCTTTGTCAGATATATGTTTTGCAAATATTTTCCTCAGTCTGTGGTTTGCCGATTTTTTCTCTCAATAGTGCCTTTTGGTGAGCAGAAGTTTTGAATTTTTATGAAGTCTGATTTAACAGTGTTTTTTCTTATGGTTATTGTCTTCCTTAATCCTGTGTGGGGAAGCCTTGCTATCCTCAAGTCACAAAGATATTCTCCCACAGTTTCTTCCAAAAGTTTTATAGTATATGATCCATACTGAATTAATTTTTGTGTATGTGTAGGGCAAGGGCTGATATTCATTTTCCCATGTTAATATCCAGTTCTTCCAACACCATTTGCCAAAACACCTTCCTTTTCTCCATTATATTGATTTAGTGCCTTTGGTGAAAATCCAATGTTTGTAGATCTATGACTCTATTTCCAGACTCTTATTCTGCCCATGGATCTATTTGCTGACCCCTTATGGCAGTCCATACTATTTGGATTAATGTAGCTTTTTAAATAAGTCTTGGAGACAAGCAGTATAAGCTCTCAGACTTTGTTCTTTTTTAAAGGAGTGCTTTGGATATTCTAAATCCTTTGCATTTCCATGTAAAATTTAAAATTAGCATATCAATTTCTTTTGTAAAAATCTGTTGGGATTATGATTGGGATTGCAGTGAATCTAAGGGGAGAATCCAACTTGGGGACCCTTGACATCACACCAGTTTTGAGTCTTCCAATTCATGAATATAGGATACCACTCTAGTTATTTAGATCTTCTTTACTTTCTCTCAACATGCTTTGTATTGTTCGGTCTTGCCTTTATTTTCTTAAATTTATTCCTAAGCATTTTATGATTTGTTGCTATTGTAAGCAGAATTTTAAGAATTGTTTGTTACTGGTAGAAATCCAATTGCTTTTAGTATTTGGCCTTCTATCCTGTGATCTTCCTAAATCCACTTATGAGTTCTAGTAGTTGGTTTGTAGCACAGGCCCTAATTCCTGAGCATTTTCTGTGTAAACAACCAGGTCATCTACAAATACAATTTTACTTCTTCTTTTCCAATATCTATGCCTTTCTTGCACCATTGCACTGGCCATCATGTCCAGCCTATCGTTGAATTAAGGTGGCCAGAGTGGACATCCTTTCCTTGTTCTCCGTCTTCGGAGTGTTGGCAAGTAACTCTCCATGGATCTCTTGCATGTGTGCAAGAGATTTCTCTTCAATAAGGGAAATGCTTACAGGTTGAGGCACTAGCCTCTGGACTATCTCTTGTTCCGGATTATCTTTTCAAGAATATTGTACAGCAAACAGCCTAGGAAGACAGAGATAGTGTCTCTGGAGAAGAGGAATAATTTGTTTGCTGTCCAGGATAGTCCCTCCAGGGCAAAGGCTGGGCAGGTTTGCTTGCAACCCCTTATGAAAGTTTGTGGTTCCTAAGCTTGGGGTTCCTCATCTGTGCCATAAAACCACTTCATGTGGAGCATCCACTTAAGTCCAATAGGACTTGGGGAGCAATGATGAGAACATGAAGCTCACGTTACCTGTTGTGCTGTGAGTAATTAAGTCCTTTGTCTCTGACCCAGGAGTCTTGTGTCTCCTGTCAGCAACTGTTATGGACTGAATCATGTACCCCAAAATTCATATGTTGAAGCACTAACCCCCAATGTGACTGTATTTAGAGATAGAGCCTAAAAGGAGATAATTAAGGTTAAATAAGATCATAAGGATGGGGCCCTGATCCAATAGGATTAGTGTCCTTATAAGAAGAGACACCAGAGAACTCTGTCTCTCTCTCTCTCTCTCGCTCACTCGCTCTCTCTGTCTCTCTGCCATGCTCAAAGGAAAAGCCATATGAGGACAAAGCGCTGTCTATAAGCCAGAAAGAGAGCTCTCACCAGAAAACAAACCCTGCTGGCACCTTAATCTTGGACTTTACAGCCTCCAAAACTATGAGAAAATAATT
Organism: Diceros bicornis minor; assembly: GCF_020826845.1. Classification (NCBI taxonomy): domain Eukaryota; kingdom Metazoa; phylum Chordata; class Mammalia; order Perissodactyla; family Rhinocerotidae; genus Diceros; species Diceros bicornis. The sequence goes on along the minus strand of NC_080753.1, from coordinate 24,699,866 downwards.
TCTGTTGTTTAAGCTACACAGCCCGTGGGATTTTGTTATGGCGGCCCAAGCCAACTATCACAGCATCCATAAAACCATGCTAGACTAACACTTGTTAGCTTGCAAGTAGAGTAAAATTCAGACTCTTCACAATTTTTGACAAGAGGGAAAGTATTAAATCTTTAACCATTAAGTATGATGTTTGCTATAAGATTTTTGTAGATGCTTTTAATCAAATTGAGGAAGTTCCCTTCTATTTTTAATTTGCTAAGGGTTTTTAATATAATTGGGTGCTGCATTTTGTCAAACGCTTTGTCTGCATCTGATGATGGGATCATTTTTTCTCCTTTATCCTATTATTATAGTGAATTACATTGATTGATTCCTGAATGTTAAACCAATCTGGCATTACTGGAACAAACCTTACTTAGTCATGATGTCACATAAATATGTACGCATTGCTGTACTAATTTTGCTAATATCTTGTTAAGGAATTTTGCTCTTTCTTATGATAAGGAATCTATGTTCATGAGGTTGGTCTATGGCTTCTATTTTCTTATACTGTCTTTGCCTGGTTTTAGTATTAGGGTAACGCTGACCTCATGAAACAAGTTAGAAACATTTTTCACCTCCTTTATTTTATGGAAGAGTTTGTATTAGTCAGCTCAGGCTGCCACAACAAAAGACATTAGACTGGGTAGCTCAAATAACAGAAATTGATTCCTCACACTTCTGGAGGCTGGAAGTCTAAGATCAAGGTGTCAGCAGGGTCAGGTTCTGATGAGAGCTCTCTTCCTGGCTTGCAGATGGCTGCCTTCCCCCTGTGTCCTCACATGGCAGAGAGAGAGAGCAAGCTTTCTGGTGTCTCTTCTTGTAAGGACACTAATCCCGTCAATGATGGCCTCACCCTCACGACCTCATCTAAACCTAATTATCTCCCAAAGGAGCCATCTCCAAATACCATCATATGGGGGGCTCAGGTCTTCAGCATATGAATTTGGGGAGGACACAATTCAGTCCATTGCAGAATTTGAGTAGAATTTGTATTATTTCATTCTTAAATATTTGATAGAATTCATCAGTGAAACCACTTTAGCCTGGAGTTTTCTATGTGGAAATTTTTTAACTATGAATTAAATTTCCTTAATAGATATAGCACTATCAATACTTTTCTGTTTCTTCTTGAATCAGTTGTGGTAATTTGATTCTTTCAAGAAATTTTTCCATTTAACCTAAGTTGTCAAGTTTATTGGAATAAAGTTATTCATATTTCCTTATTATCTTTTTAATGTCCTTCAGATCTATAGCGATGTCCTCTCTTCATTCCTAATGTTAGTAATTTGTGACTTTTCTCTTTTTTGTTTTAATGGATCTAACTAGAGTTTTTGTTGTAGCTTTTGACGGGTAATTTTCTCTATTCTTTGTCTGTTTTCAACTTCATTGATTTCTGTACTTATCTTTATTCTTTCCTTCCTTCTATTTACTCTGAGTTTGCTTTGCTCTTTGTTTTTTAACTTCTTAAGGTGGAACCTTAAATAATTGATTTTAGGCATTCCTTCTTTTCTAATATAAACATTTAAAGTTATAAATTCTCCTCTAAGCACAGCTTTAGCTATCTCCCACAGAGTTGGATGTGTGTATGTTTCATTATTATTCATTTAGAAGTATTTTCAAATTCCTCTTATGATTTCTTCTTTAATTTATGGCTCTCTAGAAAAAATGTCTAATTGCCAAATATTTATAGTTTTGTGGATATTTTATTGCCATTGATTTCTAATTTGGTTTATAGTGGTCAGAAAGCATATTCTATATATTTGTCATCCTTTTCAATTGATTGAGACTTGTTTCGTGGCCCAGCACGTGGACTATCTGGTAGGACACACCAAGAGCACTTGAAAAGACTGTGTATCCTACAGCTGTGGGGTGCTGTATTCCACAAATATCAGTTAGGTTAAGGTGGTTGATATTGTCCACATCTTGACTTTAATTTTTGCTTCTGGTTTTCTTGCCTAGACAGGAAAGTAAAAACAAAAACAAAAATTTGAGTTGCTGTGAGCATTAAATAGGTATGTAAAAATATGTAAGGCAATAAGTATACATAAAGCTTAAAAATGCCAGTTACCCTTCTCTCGTGTGGCCCCTGTCCCCTACGCCAGCCTCTCCCTGGGGTCTGATGATCAGCCGGGATGAACTTAATGAATGGACGGACAGAGATCCAAGAAAGGAATCACACTCTTCCTGGTCCCTGCTCCCTCACCCCGGTCATCAGAGTCTGATCCTGCTAGGCTTTATAAGTGACCATATCTTATCTTCCTGCCTTAGGAAATACCTTGGTAGAATGTCAGAAGATTTGTTAGGAACCTGAGGCCGGACAGCCTCAGCCCTGTGGGTTACAGGTGCCATGTTCATTTCCATGTCCTATTCCCATGACAGACATCACTAAGTAGTCACCGCCCTTCATTCCTCTCAGAATCTGTGGGTGAGACTGCTGGTGGCCCTCCATAGCCATTCTCTTCTCCTTCTTTTAGTAATCCATTATTAAAGTGGATCTCCCACAGTTTTGCTGGACGCGTGGCCACTCAGACAATGACTTACATCACTTCCCAACCTCTTTTGCAGGAAGGTGTGGCCGTGTAACTAAGGTCTGCCCTATGAAAGGTGAAGAAAAGTGACGTGTGTGACTTTCTTGTTATGGCCTTACAAGGGGCATGCTCTCCCCTGCCCCTCCACCAGCTGGGATGCAGATAAGGTATTGGTGAGCCACCATCTTGGAACATCAGAATAGAAGAAGTTTGAGTCCTTGGCAACCTCAGGGGAAAGGGACACAAGGCAGTCCCACCTGTGCAAGATGACCTACTGTAAGATTTTTAAGTAAGAATAAAATACACTTCAATCTTATTTAGGCCACTGTATTTTGGGGTCACTTTGTTACAGCAGTCTAAGCAGAATTCTCACCAATACTGAAGCCTTCCCAATCCAGAGGTCCAGACAACCTCTGCCAATGGATTGGTGTTTCACTTGAAACCTATTTGCCATCCTGATTGAGGCTTTAGATCCCAGCTGGGTCAACTGTCACCCCTGTGAGTCCAGGAGCAATAATGCCTTGTTCACCACCAAAACCTGGCATCTAGCTCCATGCTTGGTTCTCAGCAGGAGCTTAATAAATGCATGCTGAACAAATGCACGAATGAATAAACTTTGTCCTTCACAAGATGTAACATTAGCCATGTCACCTCCCCTTGGAATAAAAATAACTGCCCACTACATCACCCTATGCCCACTATGAGAAAGCACAAGGAGAAATTTCTTGAAGTTTCATGACCCAAACAATCTGCATTTCTCCTAAGCAAAATCTCCTGAGATATAAAAAAAATCTTAGGCCACTGTTAAAGTTAAAAATTTATTGTCCTTTGGCTGCCAGGAAATTGAGACTTGACCTTGGACTCCATCATTGCAAAAGCATAGCACCTGTAGTAGAGGCTGTGCTGTGCTGAGCAGACCCCTCCTCCAGGGCCCAGGCCCCCATCCCCCCAGCTGCTCAGGGCTGCCTGTGGCAGCTCACAAATGAATCTTCTCCTGGTCTTGCCCTTGGCTAAGGCTGCCAGGTAAAATGCAGGAGACTCAGTTAAACTGGAATTTCAGATAAACAACAAATCCTCTTTTTAGTATCAGTATGTCCCATGCAATATTTAGGACATACTGATACTAAAAAAGAATTCGTTGGTAATCTGAAATTCGACTTAGCTGGGCATCTTGTATATTTATTTGCTTGATCTGGCAACCCTGCCCTTGGCTGAAGAGAGCTGCCTTGCCCAAGGTCACATCCCTTTCCCCGGCTACCCCCATCCAAAGGCGGATCCATAGGGGTGGAGTGGCCTGGCTTTCTTGCCCCAATTCCATTTCCAGAGCACGTTATAGAGACTGAGTCACGGCCCAGCTTCACCTTCTGCCCAGTCCTGCTACTTCTCCTTCCTTCCACAAGTGTAGACCCTAAGAGCACCCCTAATAAACTTCTTGATGCTAATGATCTTCTCAGTCTCTGCCTCCTGGGGATCCAGGCCTGAGAGGGCACCTTTCAGCCTCAAACTTCCTCCCTGGTTTTGCCTCCTTCACCCCATTTTCCCTTGATCCATGGTTCCTAATTTATTTTACCCTCTCGTGCTCTATGTGTTTTTGTAAGGCCCTCCAGATTCTCTTACGGAACAAGGTGGCACATGTATATACATTATATACATGTACATACATTTTTTTCAACCTGGTGTTTTGCATAAAGGATGACTAGAAACAGCACCGCAGAAGGAATCCCAGGTCTTGTCCTGACTTCACAAGTACAACCTATGACGAGAATAAGGAGCATGGCATCTCTAAAGCGTAACCTGAAGAGTAGGACTTGCCCTTACAGATCTTCCGCACGAAGGGCCGGCTGTTGGAGAGCTCTGCACAGTAGAGTTCTTTACAGCTCTAATTTGTACTGTGATTTGGGCCAGGCCCCAAACTCACTAACTCCTCGCTGATGGTCCTCAGGACGGGGTACAACCCCTGCATTCTTGTGTGACAGAGCCCTCCATACAGCCAACCACGGACATCGCCTGACTGGGGTGATGCTGCCTTCTGTGCGTCTCTGCTAACACGACTGTCTTTCTACACTGAATACTGTGCTTCTGTGCTGGCATCCAGATAAGTCTTAAGAGATCGCTGAGATGAGTAAAGAAGAGATCTTCAGCACCACCCAGCAGAGCAGAAAAAGTCCCGAGCTTCTATTTAAACCACAGAGCTGATCACCCACCTGGAAAGCAAGGGACTATTAAGGGTGGTAGAAATGAGCTAAAGATATCCGGAAGGAGCCGGCTAATGGAAGCATTGTGCACAGCAGGGAGTCCGGAGGAGGGCACCAATGGTGGAGCCAGCAGGTGCAGTCTGGTCAGCTCTGACCCTCTCCAACGCAGGACACAGGCAAGACTGGTGCAGTAGACTGCCCGGGCTCGGACCTGAGGCCCTCAACCTCCCCCACACATGGACTCACCTGGGGACCAACACAGCTCTTCAGGTGGAGCAGGCACAGTATGTTTGAAAGCTCCCCAGGCGAGTCCCACGTGCAGCCTTGGGCTTGAGTCCAGGCGCCGGCACCAACTAGCTCTGCTGCCTGGGCCAAGTCGCCACATTCTCAGTTTTGCTTTCCTCGTTGGTAAAAGAGGAGACTGCCCACCTGTTATGGTTGAATTAGGTGCCCCAGAAAGACTTTGAAACCTAACCCCCAGTGCCCGTGAATGTGAGTTTATTTAGAAATAAGGTCTTTGGTTGCGTAATCAAGTTCAGATGAGGTCATTAGGGTGGGGCCTAATCCAATAGGACTGGAGTCCTTATAACAAGGGGACATTTGACACAGAAAGCTATACACAGAGCTATACACGTGTGAAGACTGTGGTTATGCTGCCACCAGCTAAGGAACTACCAAAAGCTAGGAGAGTAGGAGAGAGGTCTAGACCAGATCCTTCTCTAGCACCTTCAGAGGGAGCATGCCTCTGCCAACAACTTGATTTCGGACCTCCAGCCTCCAGAACCGTGAGACAATACGTTTTTGTAGTTTAAGCCGCCCGGCTTGTGGTACTTTGTTGCGGCAGCCCTAGCAAACGAATACACCACACTGAAGTGGTTTTATAAGACTCAAGAACAAAATGTGTAAAGCCTCTGACACAACATGTGTAATCAATCAACTATGATGATAATACTATTCTACTTTTCTGAGGCTTTATTTCTTTACAATAAATAAAACATATCGTGTGGCTGTGTGACATTAGACAAATTTCGTAATCTCTTGATTTTTCTTACTTGCATAAGGGCAGTGGAGAGAACACCTGTTTCCTAGGATTGTTGCGAGAATAAAATAAGCTCAAATGTAAAGCACATTTAGGACAGTGGCGGTCACATAGTAAGTTCTCAATAAATGGGATGATGATGATGATGATGATGATGATATAAAATGAGAGGGACAGACAGATGAACCATAACATTTCTGGCTAGAAAACCAGGTACAACAACTGCTTTTAAAATGGTCAAATTAAAGAAATCTTCAGTTTTTCTGCAGGTTGGCTGCAGAGTGAAACTAAGGAGAAAATACAGGTTGTTCAGGAAGTCCAGGGAGAGAAGTCTGTGTCCAGAGACCCTTAGGTGTCTCCGACACTGGGTCCTGGGATTCAGCTCTGAACCAGCAACTACTGGAGTTGTCCCTTGATGGGTGTTCACTCAGTGGAGTGTGGTGGTCATAGCACACAGGATAATCAGGCTTGAGTGCGTCTTAGTGTGGGGGACCTCAGGATGCCCAGGGCACGGACAGATGGCCTTGAGAAGCTGCCACCTTGAGTGGGGCCCTCAAGTCCCCGGGTGAGCCAAGGAGGCCAGGGATCTGGGGAGGTGCAATTCTACCCACTGTGCTGAATAACACAAGGGGGCGCTGCGGACGGTGAAGGTGACAGTGACAATGTCTGGGTCTTGCTGTGATTGGAGGACCAGCCCAGCCCACGCTAAGCTCAGGAGACCAGGAGGATAAATCTACCCCTTTTTATTGATGCCTCTGCCTCATTCTCCCAGAGAAATCTGATTATCTGGGCTGTGCTGGCAGCCGTCAAAATGAAATGTTTGCTTCCAGGTCCCCTCTAGAGGGGTGGCTGGGGCTGGCTCCTGCCTTCCTGTCAACAAACCATCATTAATCCCCCTCTCTCACAGTCGATATCTGATGTCACTTTTTCTGGTTTATGTGGCTCGGTGACATTCCCTTATTTTGTTCCTAATAAAGACGGCTCCGACGGGGCCAGGCCCACAGTGAGCCCTTTAATTCAGAGGGTGTTAAACGAGAGGGAGCCGTGGGGGACAGCAGGCAGCCATGGGGTCAGCTCTGCGGGGCTCCGTCCACCTGCTGCTCTGGCCACTGTTGCAGCATCTTCCCATGCCTGTGATTTGGTGCTTTCTTCTCTCCTGGGTGGGAGTTTTTTACCTTCTCTTGACAAGTGTGCCTTTGAGAAGGATCCAGCTCAGCTGTTCCCCAGGGGCACCCTGGACTCCAGGGTTACGGCTCCTGTAGGTGCCCTTGCTGCACCTAAACACAAAACACACACACTGCACCCTGGCTTCGCCAACTCTGTCTCCTTAAGCCCAAGGCTTCCTACCACAATGGCTAAGCCACAGAAGTTCTCAACCCTGGTTATGTGCTAGCATCACCCAGGGAGCTTTAAAAAATACGGATGCCTGGAGAAAAACTTACCAAGCACTTTGCAAAAGAGGCTCCCTAAGTGGCCAATAAAGATGCCCATGTGCTCAGCTTCAATAGCCATCAGGGAAGTGACGAATCAAGCACAATGTGAGTCCACTGTGCACCCTACAGGCTGGCTAAAGTGAAAAGGACGGACATTACCAAGTCCTGGCTGGGATGTGGAGCAACCAGAACTCTCCTACACTGCTGGTGGGAGGGAAAATTGCACAATCACACCAGAAAACTACTTGGCAGTCTCTAAACCGAATATACACACACCCCCTGCCCCAGCGCTTTCCTGGGTGTGCACCCACAGAAACGCATGCGCATATGTGTCAAAAACAGTACAAGAACGTTCATAGCAGCTTTCTTCATAGTAAGCCAAACCAGAAACAATTCGTATGCTCACCAATCAGAGAACTGATAAAGGGCGGCATATTCATGCAACGAGATTCCAGAGCACAATGGGAACGAACAAGACAATTGCAAGCAACAATATGTATGGTTCTCATAGACAGAATATTCATAAATGAAGCCAGACACACAGAAAGTACATGCATTTTTATTCCATTTGTATGAAGTTCACAAACAGGTAAAACTAATCCAGGATGTCAGAAGTCCAGATACCGGTTGATTTCAAGGAGTGACCAGGAGGGGCATGAGGGGATTCTGGGGGGCTGGCAATGCTCTGTTTCTTGATTTGAGTGCAAGTTACATAAGTATATTCAGTTTATGAACATTCATTAAGTTAGGATGTGCACACTTGTCTAGAAGAATATTACATTTCAATAAATCAACTTGTTTTTAATGATACCAATACCCAGACTCCATCTTCAGAGATTCTGATTCCGTTAGTCTGGACTTCAGCCCTGGCATGGGTATTGTTGAGTTCTAACGTGCAGCCAGGGCTGAGAATCCTGGATTTAAAGAGTGGGGTTTGGAGTCAGAGGCAGCAAGCATGGAAGACTGGCTCTCCCACAAACTTACTTGTGGAAATTACTTAGTCTTTCTGGATCTGTTTTTTTTTTTTTTCCTGCATAAGATTTGCCCTGAGCTAACATCTGTTGCCAATCTTCCTCTTTTTTTGCTTGAGGAAGATTCACCCTGAGCTAACATATATGCCAATCCTCCTGTTTTTTTTGCTTGGGGAAGATTAGCCCTGAGCTAATATCTATGCCGATCTTCCTTTATTTTGTATGTGGGTTGCTGCCACAGCATGGCTATGAATAGTATAGGTCCACACCCAGGATCCGAACCCATGAACCACTGTGCCATGGGGCTGGCCCCTGGATCTGTTTTTGTTTTTTTTCTTCAGGCCTCAGTTTCCCCAGGGTAACATGAAAGATTTGAATGAAAGAGCCCATGTTCCTCCTGGCTCTGACATTCAGGAGATGCCATTATGGACCTCTGAGAACCTGTTATGGCTACGAAGACCCACCTCCTTTGGCCGTGTCCCCTGCCCCCACCTCGTGTCCAGGAGTAATGAATATCAAGACAGAACCATTTTGGCTGATGGAACCAGAGTAGATCTCCTGACCCCTGGAGGACTCTGTGCTACTTGGAGGTCAAACACTGCCTCTGCTTAAGCTCAACTAAGAGAACGGAGCTTCCATGGATTTTATAAGCCCAAGTTCCCCACTATTCCTTTTCCAATCCTCCTACATGAGAAACAGGGTGAGGAAAGGAAAGTGTGAGGGGAGTTGCCAGCTTTCTCCTTTGTCCAGGGGTCTTTCTCAGCCTTGGATCTTCCTAACTCCTTAGCACCCCAAGCTGAGTCCCAAAGACCTTCGATTCTGGATTTGCTGTGCCAGCCAGGGGGATGCATGCATTCCTCACTTCCCTACCCACATCCAGGAGTCAGGAACTGTACCCAGATACAGAGCCAGGAACCCCACAGGTTTAACTGGAATATTTCTAGCTCGATTCAGCAAGCAGAAGTAGAGCTGACGAAAGCCAGGATGCAGATGTTGCAAGCTACTCTGCCTTGAGAAAATGTCATCCTCCTAGAAGGGAGTGGGGAAAGGGGCCAAGCTCAAAAGTCTCCTGCCCCCTCTGAGTTCACTGAGAATTCCGTTCCAATATTAGTCATCTGAATGTTTAAGGATATGACAGCTTGGCTCCCAGATGGGGAAGTGGCGGCAAATGCATGTGGGGGGTGGCTGGCAATCAGGCGATGAGGCAGACGTCTGAAGGGTGAGCTTCTTCTTCATCTGCCTTCTCCCAGGAAGCGTGGGCAGTGGCCCGAGGCTGGCCCCAGACTAGGAAGGGACAGAGGAATGGAGATGGGGTCATTCCTTTCAGTGACCATGCAATGCACAGTTTTCCAAAAGTCCTCATGCAGCCCACAAGCAAATTTATCCAGTTTGTTGAAGTTGAGGAAAATGAGATTGCACAATTTCAGCTTCTGCCACAAATGAAAAAGCGTTACTCCGAAAGACAAGGGGGTCTGCGTTTTGCCACAGCCAGTGGAGCAAAAATACTTCTCAGCTGTGAGGAGAAAATTTCATCTGCCTTCAAACACCATTTGCAGTGGTTTATCACCCTGGGCCTAAAAGGTTTAAGAGTTTAAAAACTGAAGGAGGACGTTCTGAAGACCTGGTAGAGATAAACTTGTACTCCCAGAAAGTCAGCAAATATTTGCCTCATATTTGCTGAGCATTCGATGTGTGCGAGAGAAAAAGAGACTAAGAGGGACAAGGTACAGAGACAGCGACACACAGTGACAAAGACTGAGAAAAAGACGGGAAGACAGACAGATAGATACACACATTCTGAGTAAGAGGTAAAGACAGAGTAAGACAGGCACCTAGAAGCAGAGAGAGAGAGATAGTATTCTATGCCTACATAGAGCAACATAGAACTACAGAGAGAAGGACAGAAGATCCATTAATGCCACAGATAAACAGGTGACACTTGTTTTGCTCACCTCTTCTCTAGTACTGAGTATGACCTGGTTGCATCCCCTGCAGTGCCCAAGGGTCCAGAGCTTTTCACTTCTCCTCCCTCTTGCTCCAGACCCCTGTGACAGCAGAGACACTAGACGAGTAACTCTCCAAATCCCTGTGTATTTTGCATGTAAATTCATTTGGCTGAGATGGAGGATTCTTACTCTAAGAGCTGAGGCGTATGACTCTAAGCCGCCCTGTGGAGGGGGATCAGAACAGCAGGGCCAACTGGCTGCTTGGTTCCCTGAGGGATGGAGGGCAGAACCATAACCCCGCCTGAACCTCTGAATTGGACAATCCTGCTGGATTTGGGAAAGGGGACTCTGGTGGAAGTACAGGTCCTAATGGTAGGGATAGACATGGAAGCCAAGGTATGAGAGAGGATATGAGATTATTCTGATTGGTTGGAGATGGAGATGGAGTGGGGGAGAGCCACTTAAGGACTGACTGGTAGTAACAGAGAAGAAGTATTTCTACTGTATCCACAGCTCGGCCTGTGGAGGCACGTCTCTGGACCCTGGGGGAGGGAACCCCTGGCTAAAAATCTCTTCCTGGTGTTGGATGTGACTTGAACCACCTTTGCATCCTTTAGAGTGCTTTCAGTTATCACTAACAGAATATCTAAAATTAAAACAATATTTATTATTTGCATAACAAAAATCTAGAGATAGACCGTTTCAGAATTGGTTACAGTCTAGTCACTGAGCTCAGCTCAGATTCAAGGGGAGAGAACATAGACCCTACATCTTGCTGGGAGGAGTGTGAAAGAATTTGAGAAGCAAAAAAAAAAAATGTGAAAATAAATGAATGTTGTCTAAGACAATGGAATTTGAGGGTGATTTCTTACACAGCATTATTGTGGCAATGACTGACGGATGCAGCTTTAAAATCATATCCAGTTGGGACTCAGTCACTATTGTTACGTTGGCCTTGTCTGGAGGAAATAGAACTCCAGAAAAGAAATCCAAGGTGGCCTCCTTGCTCTTGTGGTGCCACCTTTCCCCTCCTTTCATCTTCTTCCCCTCTTCAATCACTCACTAGACTGAGGGAGCCCACGGAAGCCCCTCTGCCCTGCAGCTCCCATCCCCCTTCCTGTGGCTGCAGTCCCTCTGCTGTGTCCAATGTTTGCAGACTCCTTATCCTGCCAAGGCTGCACGATCCCTGGCGGGGCCTCTTCGTTTGTCACTTGCAAAGCCTCCTCCGCAGGCCTTCCTTTCTTTAAAATACCTTTTCATCTTTGCTTTGCATAACATGGGTTCCATAGCAGCTCTCAAGCCAGGGGCCAGCTCCTTGGGTAATCCCACAGGCCAGCCAATATGGTGAGGCAATGAGACATTACCTCTGCCTTTTCTCCAGGTGCATCTGACACTTGTAATCTTGATCTGTCAGCCTTCTTGGGATGGCTCTCCACTACTCACCCAGCCCCGGCTCCAGCCTCTGGGTTCATGGAGGGGTCTGGCTTCTGGTTTTTATTCATCACCTAACATGGGGCTCTATTAAGCCCAAGATTCCAGAAATCTCCTGCATTCAATCAACACATGCATCTCAAGTGCTTGCCATGTGCCAGACACTGCGCTAGGGACAGGGGCTGCGCAGTCCCAGGCCTGCCCTAGAGGCATGTGTGTGTTGAGAGACACAGATGTGAAGTAAAGATCTGCCATGAGATGTGGTTACAGGGGCCTTCCTAGTCCAAAAGATGTTTCTTGAGCACCTACTGTGTGCAGAGCAATGTGCTAGGCACTGGCCAGAACAGACAGAGTCCCTGCCTTTGAGAGCTTCAGTCAGAATTTTTATAGGATTCTGTCCAGAGTACAGTAGGATCCAACAAAATGAGTCATATTTCCCTAAGGAGCCGGAGTGTGTGTTGCAGATACAGAGCTCTCCCCACCCACTGTTCTAGCTCATGCCCAAAGGGCTGTGGGCTTTCTCCAGGCCCTGGCACAGGGCTGCGCCCCAACTGCCAGGGAGTTAGTGGGGCCAGTGGTGGTGAGTGATGCATGGGAGCTAGAGGGTGCATGTTCTGGGTTCCTTGTTCTCAGGTGGGACAACCGTGAGGGGGGTTCTACACAGTGGCCAAGAGGTCCCCAATGGGATGGAAACCCACTTCTCCCGTGGTAGCTGCTCATTAGCATACCCAATAGTGGCTCCCTCTACCCCACTTCCCCACACCCCTGCTGGTGATTCCTGGGTTCCCCTCCCAAATAAACTACTTTCATCCCAGTCTCAGGGTCTGCTTTGGAGGGAGCCCCGAATAAACATCATAATGGGTAGTAATGGGAGTGGTGGTACATTGAGGGCCTGCAATGTGCCAGGGCCCTTTTCAATTGCTTGGCTTTCACTGTGCATTCAATTTTTATAGGGCCTCTACAAGTAGGTATGGCAATTATCTCCACTTCGAAAAGGAGGAAACAGAGGCACTGGAAGGGAAACTGGCATAAGGGAAGACCTTTGGCCAAAATCCAGGATCCCCAGGCCCGGCTCTGGACCAAGCAGCTCAGGATATCAGGGAAGCTGTGTTACCCCTAGAGACTCAGTTTCCTCTCCTTTCACGATGAGGATAATATCCCCTGCTGCCCTCCTCATAAGGATTGTCATGCTATTGTAAAGCGAGGGGTGTAAAGCCCCAATGACGTAAAAGGGCATGAAAAGACTTTGGAGAGCACGAAGCTCAGTGCGAACAGCAAGGATGAAGGAGGTGCTGAGTTCTGGGCAGCTGCTCTCAGCCCTGATGATCAGGATTCCATCAAGGGGGCTGAGGTCCCTGTTCCTGCCTCTTCCCATTCCAGAAGCAACTTTGGAGATCACAACCTGGAAAGTTCTTCTTATCCAGGAATCCTCATTCTCTTCTCCAATGCCCTAGTCTTGTGTTTGTTTATTTGTTTACTTGTTTAAAATATCCCCCTCAGACTGGGGCTCCTGAGGGCAGGGCTGTGTCTCCCCTTCCCACCAGTCCCAACAGTGGTCCTGAGCATGTGCAGCTGCAGTAGAAACCCTTGGTTGAGGATTCGCATTTCAGATCCAGGGACCTTGAGCAGCTCTGGGAACTGGGGAGTGGGGAGGTTGGGATCCTGACCTGGGCTGACAGGGCGCAGAGAGCCCAGGTGTTAACTGAGGATGTCCTAATTCTGTTTGTGTAACTTTCCACTTGACTTATTTATAGCTGTCCACACAGAGTCTACTGGCAGTGGTTCTGCCACATTTAGGGATCTCTGTGCTGGGGGGAGGGCTGGGGGAGAAGGAAGAGTAGTGGGGGCGGGAAGGAGGAGAGAGGAGGAAACTTCGGGGCAGAGGCTAAGCAAAATGTGCCCAGGACCTCAGAGTTTCCAGACCTCCACAAGAAGCTATATGGGCCAATCTGTGCTGTTTCGCATAATGTTTTTGTAAAGGTTTCAGTACAGGATATATTCCTGGAGGATGAAGTTCAGTTCTGCCTGGAGGCCTGGCCTGGCCCAAATCAGAAGTGGGTAAGACATGTTTTTGGCTGCAGGCCCTCCGTGTTGCAGGGGCCGACCTGCCGGACCTCCTCTTTGCCCTGCTTCTCTGTGTCCCCCAGTCAGGGCCCTATTCTCTTCGTCTGTGCCACATTATGCTTTTCCTGAGCCCTCCACCTGGCCACCACCTGGTGAGGACAATTCCTTAATTGGATCGGTCCAGGTGGGAAACCCTCACTGAGCACTCACCCTACACCAGGGCCTGTTCTGGAGGTTCACATACATAACCCGGTTCCCCTCACAACCACCTTATGAGGAGCCACTAGTGTTATAACCCCACTGTACAGATGAGGAAACTGAGGAACAGAGAAATCAACTGACTAGCCCAAGGTCACATGGCTATCATGGCAGAGGTGGCTTGACCCCAGCCCGTCTGCTCCCAGTGATGAGCAGCTCCCACAGCAAGAAGATCTAGAGTCCCTCCTGCCACCTGCCTGCCCCTCTGCCTGCCCCTCCCCTGTGTTCTCCCTTTTCCTTCTTCCAGGCAGTCAGCTATAACCTGCCCTTGTTTCGGAAGTTTGTCCATGGGTGTCTATGTTCCCTGCTAACCTGCAGGCTCCCTGAGGCCAGGCACGTCCCAGCTCCTGGAACAGCATCTGTCATGTAGGAGCCACTCTGCGCTTGCTTGTGGAATAAGTGAAGAAATGATTGGAGGGCAGGTTGTCACCCAAGTGATGGGCTTCTCTGTTTAAATAGGTTGCCCCAGTCACAAAGCGAGGCCCCAGACCCAGATCCTCAGATTGCGCGTGCGTGAATGTTTGTGTGCACGCATGTGTGTGCACGTGTGTACATGAGTGTCTATGTGCACACATGCGCATGTGTGAGAGTGCGTGTATGTGCACACATATGTGTTTGAGTGTCTGTGTGTGTGTGTCTGTGTGCGTGCACCTGTCCCAGCAGTGCTGGGAGCTGTCAGCCTGTTGGCCTGGCTGCGCCGTGGGCGGCCTGAGTCTCGTGGCAGCCTAATCATGCCTGACAGATTGATTAGAGGAGAAAGTTGCCACGTCTCTATTGCAACAGACAGGGCGAGTGTGTCTCCACTTAACCTTTCCCTTCACACGGGAAGGAAGCGGGTGCAGGCTGAGGTGGGCGAGGCGGGAGCCGGGCATGGAGGGTGAGCGGAGGTCTGCGGAGAGACAGAGGGAGCAGGAGCGAGCACAGTGGCATGGAGGGAGCATGGACAACAAGAGGTACGGGGTGGTGGGAGGAGGTTGGAAGACAAGGAAGGCAATGTCCAGTGGGTGCAACAAAGTTGGGGCTTGTTTCCATGATGTGATCCAGGGGCCCCAGGGCCCCAGGTGTCCTCCTTGGGGCTAAGCACCGCCCTCTCTCCCTGAGGGATGGGACCGTGGGCGGTTAGATACACTGAAGTCCCACAGCCCATCTGGAGGCCCTAAAGCCTGGTCGGGGACTTCAGAGCAGAAGCCGGAGCCAGGCCATCAGCTGAGGTGCTGAGGGCCACTCTGCCTGTCTGCAGTTGGGGGCAGAGAGGAGGAGCGCTAGGTTGATGAGGCTGCGGAGAAAGGAAAGCGGCAGTCTGCCCTCCCCATTCTATGGAGGAGGAAATGCTCTAGTGCAGGAAGGACCCTCCCAGGTCAGTTACTCATCCACCATGGGTTGGGGGGCGGGGGGTGGTCTACTGCCTACTAGGGCTAAGCCAGGTGGGAGCCTCAAGGAGACAGGGATGAGAGTGGGCTCTGTGCAGACATTGTTGAGGACCCTCCCGGATCCATCCCCTCTGTCCTGGAGGCCTCACAGGAGGGGATTGGAAGGGCCTATAACAAGAGTCAGAGCAGACCCTGGAGAAGGAGCCATCTGATTCCACCTGGGCCTGGGGCCTTCCTCACAATCCCACCGGGTCATAGGATGCAAAGGAGACCGCCATGTTTTCATCCAGTCCACTGTGGCTGGCTGAAGAGGCCCCGGTGCTTCTAGCAACCTGAGCACTAATGTTCTCAATCATTATACTTTTTAAATTGAGAAAGTCTAGTGGCAGATCTTATATGCCGCCAAGCCACTCTTTATATTGTCTTTTTGTAGAACTTATAAATGTTACTGGTTAACCAAGGTTAAAAAAATCTGTATATGTATGCTTCGGGAGGAAAACAAAACTAGACAGATCCAACAGAGTGATAACAACGGTTGTTATTGGGGAATTAGATCTGGCTAATTTTTATTTATATTTTTCTGCATCCCTCCAACTTTATAATTGGAACAAGAGGCATTGCTCTCGGAAAGTAGTATGCCTAGTTTTGAATACACACAGGATCCTGATTTGGTAAACAAAACACACATAGCAAAACATCAGAAAAATAAAATAAGAAAGTAATTGTAGCAGGGTTTTGAACCTATGTGTGATTTTTTTATTTCCTACTTTTTTCCCACAAAATCAGCTCTGTTACTAAAACTGAGGGTGCAGGGCGGGTGTGGGTGTGGTGGGGAGGGGAGAACAGTATTTCAAACAAACATAAGATACTCACTCCTGCCGCTCCCCCTCTCCCATCCCCCTCACTCATCCCCCAGAGAGGAAGATAACTTGCTTCACCAGATGCGCTGGCTCTGGGTCGGCGGCCCTTGGAATGACAGACAGAGAAGTCAGTGCAACAGTCACAGGCGTTGTTAATGGCCTTCTCGAATCTGTTCCCTCTTCGTGTCTCTGGCACAGCTCTGGTTTGGTCCCATGTTTACCCTCCACCCAGAGGCCATGTGTACAGCACAGGTGTCCCATGCCCTTGATTAGTCCCAGGGTTTCTCAATGGGGCACTGTTGGCATTCGCCTTACAGAACGTGTAGCATTTCTGCCCCCCGGGGACTGTGTGCTCAGGGGCCCAGATGTTAGCACTTCTAAAAACTCTTCAGCCCACGTCCCAAGGCTCTCCAGCGAAACCGTTACCTCTTGGTTGAGGACCACTGGAAGCCACTGCAATGACTTCATTCCCCTTGCCAGTGATTAAGAAAAGGCAGGTGGTATGGGCTGAATTGTGTCCCCCAAAAATATGTTGAAGTCCTAACCCCCAGTATCTGTGAATATGACCTCCTCTGGAAATAGGGTGTCTCTGCAGATGACCAAGTTAAGCTGAGGTCATTAGAGTGGGCCCTAGTCCAACGTGATGAGTGTCCTTATAAAGAGGGGACAATTTGGACACAGACGCAGGGCGCACAGCGGGAAGACAACGTGAAGACGTAGGAAGGACGCCATGTGGAGACTGCAGTGATGCTGCCGCAAGCCAAGGAAGGGCTGGGGCTACGAGAAGCTGGAAGAACAAGGGAGGATCCTTCCCCTACAGGTTTCGGAGGGAGTGTGGCTCTGCTGAAACCTTGATTTTGGACTTCTAGCCTCCAGAACTGTGAGGCAATAAATTTCTAAACCACCCGGTTTGTTTTACAGCAGCCCTAGGAAACTAATACAGCTTGTGCCCCCATTTTGGCCAATAACATTTGAAGGATAGTTGGCTGGGGGAAATGTTTCCCACTAATACAAGGAGACCTGAAGGAAACAATGGTTTTTCTGATGATGATATTGTTGCATCTGTACGTGATGGTGGAACTGCTGCAGCCATCTTGTGAACATGAGAGACTAGGCTGATATAATCATCCTACAGAGAAAAAAAGGTGGAAAGAACCTGGGTTGTTGATGATTATTGTTGCGTCTCTGAAACAACCAGCTCTGCAACTTCTCAACCTTGAGACTTCTTGTTATGTGAGATAATAAATTCACTTATGGTGAATCTTTTTGAGCTTGGTTTTCTGTTTCTTACATTGAAGCGCATCCTCAATGACATAGCATATGATATCAATCAATCAACAACCTCTCAGTCTAAGGCCAATGGTGGATGCGATTGAAGAAGCTGGAAACTATTGATGGCTCAGCTTAGAATTAGCCAACCCTTAGTTTACTAATATTAGGTCCGTGAGCATGTGTCCCTAGAGAGAAATCTGAGGCAGTAACTGGTCACCGTTGTCTTAGTCAATCTTAATTTTTCAGATACATTCACAAAAATGTAGAGAATCACAGCCTGCCTGGGTAGGGAGGGAGCTTAGTGGTCATCTCACGTGGGGGTTTTCAAAGCATGTTCCAGGACCTCTGGGGAACCATGGGGTCAACATTATTTTTATAATAATACTAAAATGTTATTTGCCTTTTTTACTCTTATTCTCATGTGCAGTGGTGTTTTTCAGAGGCTGCATAACATGTGACTTTACAACAGATTGAATGCAGAAACAGATATGAGAATCCAGCTGTCTTCAAGTAAGGCAGACATCACAGAGATTTCCAAAAATGTAAAAGAAAGCCACTCTCCTTACAAATTTATTTTGTAAAATAGTTATTTTTCATAAAAATATTATCTATGTTAATTTGTAATGGGTTTGTCATTGTGATTTTTAAAATAGTAAATATTTTTAAAATTTCTCAGTAGATAAAAATAGATGTAACTCACCTAAATAGAAGCTCTTTGGAGTCCTCAATAATATTTAAAGGGGGCCTGTGACCAAAATGTTTCAGAACTGCTGATCAAGTGACACCCTGGTTCACCCAGGGAGAGGAGGGGGACTCTCCCATAGCTGGGAGCTGAGACTGAGCAGTCCATGCTTGGAGCTCTCCGGGCCCCAGTAGACTCATCTGCAAAATGGGCATGAAAACACCTAGGCTGTGAGGATCAACAGAGACAATAATATGAGAGCAATTTGTAAATAGTGAAGTTGATGTGACTATTATGACTGCTGCCTTCCTCCTGTGGTCTCCTTTGTGGGGACCATTTTTGAGACTATTAGCCGGTCGTGAAAATTAAATACATGGACCCACTTTCATGCCTGAACATATGTATGTATGTGTGTGAACATACATATCCACCGGCAAGGTGGCTTGTGACATATATATTTTTATATTAATACTCAGAGATGCGCTTCAATCTGTAAGTTTTTAAGCTCCTCTCTCTGTTTCTCACATACACACACACACACACACACACACACACACACACAATCGCTGCAGCTTTTCTGAAGGGAGAGGCTGGCTGAACAGGGTTAATCAAAGAACCAATAACCCCACAGTCTCAGTCCTGGGTGCTTGTCTGGGGGCCACCTCTCTTCTCTGAACCACAGACAGTCAACAGCACTTAAGATGTGACAGGCGTTCGCAGGCCTCTTCTGAGACTTTCTCTCTCAGCAGAAAGTTAAATAAGCACCATTTCAAGGCACTATTTCGTCAGGCAAGTAATAGAGTTGGAAACAATTAGATATTTACTGCAGCAAAAGCACTGAACTGAGGTGTGCTTTCAAGACACTGAACAGTAAACCAGGGAGGAAGGGAGCCCCTGGAGACAGAGGCTGGGACGGACTCTGGAAGAGGCAGGCAGTGTTGCAGACCACGGCCCTGCAGGCTGTGCCTTGGTGTGTCAGTGCCCTCCCAGCCCCTGCATTTGCAGTTGCAGGAAGAGTCTGGCCTGGGTCAGGAGACCAGTATGCCGCCTGCCCAAACTCTTAGCCAGCGTGTGTCCTCGGGCAAGCCTCATCCCTTCTCTGGGTCTGTTTCCTCTACTGTGTGCTGAGGGTTGACCAGATGACCCAGATAACCTGTGGTCCTTGCAGATGAGGTCCCCTGTGGTCACACCACAGTGTGGCTGGAGGTCCAGAGCAGCAGAGGAGCAGAAGAAAGTGACAGGAGAAGAGTGGACTCTGGGGCCAGAGCCTTTGACCAGGTGTGTTCATGCTTCTTACGAGCTTCCCAGTTTCCCAGAAAGCCTCCTAAGGTGTGTGTATAGGACCAGCTCTGGGAGGGACGAATGCCAGGAAATGGAGGCAGGGACAGGGGAGAGAGACCCCCGGAGGGAGAAGACAAAGGCATCTCTCCGCCCACTCGTCCCTCCACTATGGTCTTGCCCTGCAGCCCCTTGTGTCTGCACACCTCTGCCCCTGAAGCCCCTGCACTCCTCATGCCCATCTTCCCACCCCACCCCTGCCCCTCCACCCTCTTACAACATCCTGCTCCCCGCCCCTCTTCTCTAGCCCTTGGCCTGGACTCTCAGAACCCCTCCCTCTGTGTGAGGTATTCCCGCCTCACTCACGTAGCTCTCTAGTCCTAGATACTTGGATACACCTAGTTCCTTGCTCTTAACCAACTCTGTGTAGCAGAAAGAGCTTCTGCTTTGCAGTCAGAAGTGGCGTTCAGGCCCACCTCTGCCACTCACCAGTGGTGGACCTTCAGGCAAGTGGCTTATCTTATCTGAGCCTCACTTTCCTCATTTGCAATTCAGGGCTAACAAGGATACCTCACATGGTATTTTGGTGATTGAACATGAAGACGCTTTGTAAGCTATGGCATTTACATGTTATAATTTACCTACATTGTGCTGGATTTAACTTAATTTCGTTATCCCCCTCAAAGCCGTTTTGGAAATGGTGAGGTTTGCACACACAGGCATGTCTTAGGAGAAAGCCTATCATCTTCCAGGGGACTTTTGCTTTTAGACACACACAACCGAGGCTCCAAACATGAAAGTTGGCAGAAGACAGGTGAGGGGGAAGGCTGCCGTACCTCACAAGGAGGGGGGAGGAGGAGTGGAAGAGAGGGGAAGGGAAGACAGGAGGTTTCTTCTGTTCCTGTTCCCGAATATTCTCACCTGAATGTCCACTACTGGCTTGGAAGATCCTCATCATTAGCTGGATTGTATGGAAAGACTCCTGGGAAGTGCCCCTCCCCACTTCCCTCCTCTTGCTTTTCCTACTTCCTCATGCTACCTTTCTGGAATCATATAACCCCGACCAGCCCAGAATAAAAAAGGAGCAAGAATGAGTGTCTGTGTCTACAGATGTGTGAATCCCAGTTCTCCAGCTCCTCTCCCCAAGCTCACCTTTGGGGGAAGAGGGCTTTGTAATTCACAAAGATGGAGGAAAAATGTTCCCCCTCTAGCCAGCCCCTTGCCACTCCATGAGACAAATGTTCGTGCTCTCGCTGCCTGAGTCACACATGCCAGCAAATAGTATAAACATTGATCCACATATTTCATGTTTATAGCCTCTGTTCCAGCAGAGCCCTTAAGCAGCTTCGTAAGTCCATTTCTTTTTCAAGAGGTGGAGTGGTCAGGGGCAGGGTCAGCACCGTGAGGCCGCCCTGGGGCTATGCTCTGGGGGGTGCGGATGCTCTGGGGACCGGGGGCCATTAGCTGATTTCAGCCAGATCTCAACACCTTGACACAATACACCAAAGTGTAGGGAGTGAGGCTGGAGGTAACTGTCTATGAGGAGTCCATGTTCCAAGAAGAATGGATGAGACGTTCTGCTTTGTTCTGTACCATATTCAGCTGTGGGCAGGAGAGAGACATCAAGAAAATCAGAGGATGCTTGGCATGGACCTAGAGCAAGAGTTAGAAAAGAAAACGGATAAGGGAGAAGGAAGAGGGTAAGACTGTGAAAGGTAAGGATGGAAAGGAAAGAGGTCCGGATTGTCCTCCGTCTCCTCCTTCCTAAGATCAGGTAGAAAGGGAAAGTTCTCAGTGAGATCCGCCCAACTTAGTGAACATGTCTCCTACAAACGACCTTGGAGAACTGGTGTCAGGTTCCAGCAGGCAAGTCAGCTCCTGGGGGGCCCTTGAAAAATGAGTCTCCTCTCTTCGGAAAGGTCATCCTGTCAGATGAGCAGAGAGGGAGGGAGGGGATACCAAAGGATCCGCCTCCATGGTCTGCTGCAGGACCCAGCTCATCCAGACCTCTCCCACCCCACCCCCAGTGATTCCACCCTCTCTGACCAAGTGGGAGCAAGACTATCTACACGGGCAAAACAGTGAGGATTTCCATACATGAGTGTGAGTTGCAGAGATGGAAGGTGAACAAGATGGGTACTCTCTCCAGGGCAGCGTTTCTTAACTTCAACACTGTAGACATTTTGGGGTAGGATGATTCTTTGTTGTGGGGGCTGATCCTGAATCATAGGATGTTTAGCATTGTCACTTATCCCTTCCCACTAGATGCCAGTAGCACCTCCCAGTGTGACAACCAAAAATGTCTCCAGACCTTACCAAAATTGCCCCCAGTTGAGAACCGCTGCTCTAGGGGCCATTTGCATCCTGGAATGAGTTTAGAAATGGTTGCTCTACCTTCCTGGGTCTCCAGAGGACCCGCCTCACAAGCTGGCCTCATTGTGTATGTCCCACCCTGTTCCTGTGTCTGATGGTGCATTTCCAGAAGCACCAAGGAGGAGTAAGTTTATATAAACATTCAAGATGGATGCTTTTCTTCTTCTACCTCTGGGGTCCACTCCCCAGACTTCCCTGCAAAGTCTGGTCTAGACTAGGGATAAAAAGCCCTAACACTGGTCAGTGAGAGGCAGAATCAGAGAAGAGGATTCTGAATTGGCAAAAGCCTGGCCATGGGGACCCTTTGCCCCTGGGGACACGGGTGCTTCCATCTGTTCCCTTGGCAGGTAGAGGCAGAAGCAGCTGGGGGAGTGCTGCATCTACATGTGTGCCCTTGATAGGCCCCTGGGGCCCTCCGTGCCTCTGGCTTCCATCTATGCATGGAAGGGGCTGAGCCGGGGGACATCTAGAGTTTCTGCCCAACTCTGATGAACCAAGTTCTGAGATTCTCTGCCTCTAGGAGTATAATTAGAAAAAGCCTGATCTTGTGGCACATCAAGGATACGCAGAGCATGCTCTGAATTCCCCCACGGTTACCTCTTAATTACCTGAACGGATATAGGCAAGCATTGATAATTCTAAAGGAAAAGATAAATCCAAACTTAATCTGGCTGGCCATCTAATGCAACACGAATCTGTCTCTCTGACACACACACACACACACACACACACACACACACCCCGGTAATAGAAGGGAGACTCCGTGGATCCATGGAGCAGCTACATGTGGGAGCAATTCACTGATAATTGAGAGATGATCAAACACTTGTTTTGATTAATTTTTAGCAATGAACAAAAGCCTAACATGACCTGAATGCCTGGTTAATTTTCGAGAGTCTCCCTGCCTCCAACGCCCTCACCAAAACAGAAGGAAGAAAATATCTCTGCGCTCCGCTCTAAATCTCCTCGTGGCTGCTCCATTTTCTCTCTGTTCCTTTTCCTCCCTCTCTCTCTGTCTCAGTATCACTGTCTCCCTGTCTCTCTATTTGCATACATCTCTGCATCTCTGATTCTCTGTCCCTGTTCACCTCTCTCTGTATCTCTCTCTCTCTCCCTCCCTCTCTCTCTCCCACCAATCACAACAAATTGACATGGAGCCGAGGCCCTGTCAGGAACATTATCTGCCTGTTCAGACCAAAGGGGTTTTCTTTGTACATCTCGCCGTGATTCGTCTTCAGAAGGGATCGATTCCTGGGCATCCATCTCTGTGTCTGAAGAAAAGCTCTCTAAAGCACCTGCTAGCCCGCCTGCCTGGACCTCTGGCTCTCATTGGGCAGCACCGGCTCTGTGGTTTGCCTGCTTCTGCCCCTCCAGGAAAAACATCCCCCAGGGGTGGGAGAGGATGCTGATACCACCAAGGCTGAGCTAAAAGCAGCTCCTTGGAGGAAAGGGTGCCAGGACAATGGGCCCTGTGACGAGAACCCCAGCCAGTGCCCAGCCCCCTCCTCCCACTCGGAGGGTGCGACTCCCGTCTTGCGTGCTCAACATCGTGACTATTTATGGAGTTGTAAAGAGTCCTTCAAGCAGCTCATTCTTCTCAACAAGCTGGAAGGCCAACGAGGGAAGGTGCCGGCCAAAACCAGGCTGCTCAGGGAGAAGCTGGAGGGGATGGAGGTGCTGGGAGAGACCCTTCATCCTCCCAGGCTCAGCTCGCCTGTCAGGCTGACCTTGAAGAGCGGAGGCTGGCTCGGATTTCCGTGCTGTGTACATCTCGGGAGCTGTGTGCTCTCTGGGAGGGATGACTGCCGCAGGTCTGGGCAAAGACAGGGAGGTGTTAGCTGCTCTCGCCACCGCCTCCCCTCCCTGGAGCTTCTCTGCAAGGGTCCACACCTCTCCTATCTTGGGGAGACTCAGAAGTAGGGTTGGGCCTCGGAGCATGATCTGAACTGAGTGGCAATAACATGTCAAAGATATCAGACCCCGCCGTGACCAGACCCTCTTCAGTGTCTTTGCCACCCCCTCATACCCCAGGTGGAGGGGCAGAGGGTCTCCCTGCTCTGCCAGGCAGACTGCGCCCGGTTCAACATGCCCCACTCCCAGGTCTGGGTAAGCAGAGACCACTGGTCAAGCCACTGGGATGGGACTGAAGCTCTCTGGAGGCTCCTCTGGCTGAGGTCAAGAGTAGGGCTCTGGAGCTCCTCCAGGGCCAAGCCAAAGGTAATGGGGAATTCCTAAGCATTTCTGACAAGGATAATGGCGGCCTTCTGAGGCCCCCAGTCTGTTATAGGGCAAGGCTGGGACTTCAGGAATGGGTTTCTCAGTGGGATGGCATATTGACATCTGGGTCAGATTGATTGTATTCCTGCAGTGTCTTTTGTAGGAGAATACATCATTGAATGCATCCAAGATTGGAATGGGAGTGGACTAGGGGTTGAGAGAGAGATAGGCCCTGAGAGGTCTGGAATGTGAGCTGACCCATGAATAACTAACAACAGCAGCCTGGGGGAGGGGCACCTTCATTCCTGCATTAGGGATGAAGGGGTTGGTAATAGAGAAGCGTGAGTCCCCCATGACTCAGAACAGTGGGAACACCAGCCTTGGAGTGTTGACCTGGGCTTGAATCCTGGCTCCAGAACCAACAAGCTGTGCAACCCTGGGAAGCCTACTTAACCTCTCTGTGCCTCAGTTGCCTGAACTGTAAAATGGGTCTAATGATAGCAAGCTACCTCTTAGGTTTGCTGTGAGGATTTAATGAGATAATAGAACAGTGCCTGGCATATAATGAATAGTACATAAGTGTGACATTATTTTTATAGCTATTGCTGGACTTGGAGGACTTGAATTTGATTTCCACCTGATTCCAAGTCCAGACCTTGAGTCAGGTACTTAATTTGTTCAGGCTTTGGTTTCTTGTGTGAACTTGTTCCCACCTCGCAAAGTTGTTGTGGGGATTCAACATAATAACGTACATGGACACATTTACTAAAACTGTAAATGATTGTGCAAACGTGACCTTCTCTCAGGGATCACCAAGTGAGGGGGCAGCACTAAGAGATGAGGAAGAAAGGGAAGAGAGCTGAAGGGAGCCACGTCTAGATCATCAGGGAGGTATCAGGCCCACCTCGGGAAGCAATCCAGGAAGGCTGCACACAAGGGGAGGGTTGTGTGAACTTGTCTCGGAGCATTCTGAGAAGAAGTGACTTACTCTGGGAAAACTGTTTACAAGGTGTTCTGCAAACAGTGACACCAATGACCACGGGCTCTGCAATGAGGAGCAGCAATTCCAAACCAAGGTGCTGTCCTCCTGGGTCTGCAAGAGATAGATGCTATTGTCCCCATATCCAGATGAGGAAACTGAGGCACAGAGAAGTGGAGTAACCTGCCCAGGATGACACAGCCCATGCAAACCTAGTCCACATGGCTCCCCAGCCCATGCTGTTAAACACTACAGCATACCACCAAGGCGACATACCTCCCCTGGAGTCTGGCTTCTCTGCAAGGGTCCCCACCTCTCCCAACTTGGGGAGATGCGGGAGTAGGGTTGGACCTCAGAGCACCATCTGCACAGGGTGGCTATAACGCGTCAAGGACATCAGACTCTGCTGTGACCAGACCCTCTTCACCCCCAACCCCTGTCCCCAGCTCCGCCCCCAGCTCCCTCTGTCATTTCAAGACCAGCTCTTTGCCGGCTTCTTCAGGAGCGGATGTTGACTTCTTGAGGGACACCCTGCTGCTTGTGGCTGTTGCCTCTTCTCCCTCTAACAGAACACCTATATCGGATAGACTGTGCCAAGCCCCAGGGGACGAAACCTTTCTGGTCTAACTCCAAGGTGACAATCCCACTCCCATCAGCAGTGATTGGTCTAGGACCGGGCCTGTAACCTGCTCTGGCCAATGAGATGATGAGGAAGCTGCCGGTGGGTGGGGCACCGGGAAATAGTTCCCTCCCCAAGGGGAATGTCCCTCCCCCGCAGCCCCTTGGGAGCTGGGCAGCCATCTTGCAACGTTAAGGGGCAGCATGGTCACCTGGCTGAGTGGACAGACAGGAAAAGCCTGCCCCAAACCTGGAATTACCTCCTGTGGACCTCTGGTGATGCGACCTGAATAAACTGCGACAACGGAAAGGACTTCCATCAGATATTTGATTACTTGCTGCCTAAGAGATTTCCCCCAAACAATTCTCACTGCCTTATTTCCTCCTAAGACCCAGAAAGGCAGAGAATCCAGTCAGCACTTAAGCCACCACAGCCCCACGCTCGGAAAGGCCACCTTGGGAGTACCTGAGCAACGGAGGTGTTCCTCAGGCCAGGTCTCAATGACCAACACAATGAACTCTGACTCGCTGCACATTTCAAATCAAAGAGTTTTCACTATCTAACTCTAAAAATGATCAGATGGCTTTTTCCAGGGAGACCAAATTCTAATAATGTCCTATAGAAAACTCCCCATAGCCAGGTTGATGCTTTCTTTTGTTTAGTTCCAAGTGGAGATAACAAGATGGGACTTTAAGAAACCATTGTGGGGCTCTGGGAGGTGCTGGTATATGTGGAAGGTAGAGAACTTTACCCCTGGGAGGCCACTTTGGAAAGGATTCGAGAAGTTGCATAGAATATGAGCCAACTCCTGGGCAGCAGCAGCCTCCAAAATCCTGACAATAGGAGCAGAGTGACAGTGCTGTTCAGAGGTCCAAGACTGACAGATATGGGTTTTGAATCTCTGATCCACATTAGCTGTGTGATCCCAGACACCAGACACTTCACTCACCTCTCTGAGCTTCAACATACTCAACAGTGGAATGAGGACAGTGATACCGCCTAGATTTGTTGTGAGAAGGAAAGGCGCTCAGAAGAGGGCTTGGGGAAATCTCAGCGGCCGCGAGTGCTCTGGCACCCTTCAGGCTTCCGATCAGGTGATCTCCATCCATCAGGACTCCGCACATTCCCAGGGGGAAGGCAGCTGCTGGGGCAGCTTCGAGGGAGGGGGTGGCTGTATCCACTGGGGAGATGTCCAGGCCGAGCACTAGCGGCTCTGGGTGGCACTCGCCATGGGGGGAACCACCCGTGCTTTTCAGGGGCAGACTGTGGAGTGGAGTAAGTCTGCAGCTGCCTTGCTGGGATCGGCAAGGGGAAGCTCAGCTTTCCACGGGGTGCGATCCTGGAGGATCAGGGTGGGACTTCCTCAAAGCAGCAGGGTAAAACAGGTCGTGTTTGGGAGCCAGAAATATGAGGGTTTTTATTTTAGCTCTGCCCTTGACCAGCTGTGCCACCTTAAGAAATGTGCTTAACCGGTATATGCCTCGGTGTCCCCATTTGGAAGATGGCGCTCAAGGCCCCTCCATCACAGGAGCGTGTGGGACATAGTGGAGATGCCAGGGCTTCTCTCACTGACTACTGGGTCCAGCCTATGCAAGCGCCCAGCGTGTGTGGGAAGGGAGGGAATGTTCTGAGTTGAGGAGTAAGCAAAGTGGCTCATTTTCAAGTTCAATTCCCTACTTTAATTGAGTTTTGCTAAAAAGCCCCGTGCAAGCACTTTTCCTACCATTTTGCCAGATTTGATTCTCACTGATAACGCGAATGTGAGCAGCCGCCAAAGATAGATGGCTGCTGTTGGCTGTGGTTCGAGATGTGCTGATGAACAACCGACCGGGAAGAGCAGAGTGGATTCCGTCCTGACCGGGGCCCCTTTCAATGTGTCTCTCCCCACCACCCTCTGCTCATGCCTAACCTGCCTGGGCACAGCCAGCTGGTGAGGTAAATATAATCCTCAACCTCTGGGTCACCCTGGAGGAGGAGAGGTGACGCCCACGTGTCTGGCTGCTACACTTCCTCTAAGACTGCAGCGGGTCTTTCAGAAGATGTCATCACAAGGCTCCTGAGCTGGGATCGTTCAGCAGGTTACCTGGTAGAGAGCAGGACACTGGCGGAGCAGGCCACTGAACTGGTGAGCTTTGACGGGGGAGGGGCATAAGAAAGGGGGGGCTTCGAATAGTGGTGGCAGTTGGGGCACGGGTCAGCTTGCTGGCTTTGCACTCTACCTGATGGAGCAAGGCTCTCAGACAAGGAAAAACTTTATGCGTTCAGTTTTGAAGAGGATCGACCCCACCTTCCTTACCAGCTGAGACACTACAGGGAATGCTTCCTCCCGCATCACTCCTCCCCGTGCGTCACGCATCCTGCACACTTCAACAGGGCAGGAAAACACGGGCTGCTGTAGCTGTCAGCCCCGGTTAGCTACATAAAGCCAACCAAAGAGCAAACGGGAGGGCAATGAAAGATCCAGCCGCCTCGCAGACAATCATCGCCATCTCTCCCAAGAAACTTCAGTCATTTTCTCTAAATAGAAGCTTCTTATTTGAAAAAATCTTACCTGCAACTTGAAGACAAATCAAATAAAAAAATAAAAGCTCCAAAATGATTTTAACTCTGACCCAAGTGGAATTCTGTATAAACACACATCTTAGGTTCTCTTTTGATATTATATCTTTTAAAATAAAATATTTTAGGGGCCAGTCCCATGGCGTAGTGGTTAAGTTCACATGCTCTGCTTCAGATCCTGGGCACGGACCTACACACCACTCGTCAGCCATGCTGTGGCAGCGTCCCACATACAAAATGAGGAAGATGGGCACAGATGTAAGTTTAGTGACAATCTTCCTCAAGCAAAAAGAGAGGAAGATTGGCAACAGACGTTAGCTCAGGGCCAATCTTCTTCACCAAAAATATATATATATATATTTTAGACATAAGACATATAACTAATAATACAATGAACATCATGTACTCACCAACCAGTTTATGAAATTAAATATTTATAGTTTCAATAGAAGCCCTTATAATCCCTGCCCAGTCCTGATCCCTGCCCTGTGCCCAGGCCACCACACTCTAGAATCTAGAGTTTGTCATGCTCATTTCTGTTTGGGGCTGTGGCTTCTCACCATGATACATGTATCCATAAATAGTATATAGGATCGGCTGGTATGTTTTTCATCTTTATGCTAATGATTTAGTAATCGCATCCTTCAACAACTTGCTTTTCTTTATAAGACATTACATGTTCGAGGTCATCCATGCTGCCCTGAGCAGCTCTGATTCAATCATTTTCTCTGCCACATGCATGGACATTTTGGTTTTCTCCAGTTGCTACTGTTGCAAACAAAGCTGAGACAAGCATCTGAGCTCACATCTCCTGTGCACATGTGAGAGAAAGCCCAGGTGCACACCTAGGAGGGGAGTGGTGGGTGGACTATGCCCCCAGTCACTTCTGCAAGGTTAGGGGGGAGTGGAGCACGTGAGTGGTGCCACAGAGACCCACTAGTTGAAAACTTCCAACATCTGCATGGCAGGGGACACTTTGCCCAGGGGTGGTGGCATCCACACCAACAAGGTCAGAGGGTGGATAAGGTATCCAGAAGCTTTATTCCCAGGAAAAGGTGGACAGAGAAAGCTAGTGTGTGTGTATAAGTGGCTGTATGAGTATGTGTGACTGTGTGTGTGCATGTAAAGGTATGCATGATTATGTGTGCACACCCGTGTGTGTGTGTGTGTGTGTGTGTGTGTGTGTGTATGATATCCACGGGAGCAGTGTCCTTGTCTGTCTTTTTGACCAATTCATCCCAGCACCTACAGCAGAGCCTGGCCAAATAGACACGGTGGGTGGATGTGCACATGCGCCCATGTCTGTGTGCCGTGCACAGGTGTGCACAGGGAGGGCACAAGAGCTGGAACACTGTGGCTGGGAGCAGAGACATGGCCTGCACCCCCAGCCCCTCAGTGTGAATAGAACAGCAGACGATCAAATCGTGAAGAAAAGGCAAAAGGTCTGAAACATAAAACAAAGGGTGCGTGCCGTCGGCAGTTCTGGGAAAGGATCTAAGAAGATGATTCTGGGTAATTAAACAACAGGACAAAGCCAAAAGATAACTCAGAGGAAGGCATTTGGTCATCTTCCCCACAAGAGCAAAATTGCTTCTCAGCAAGTTTGAAGAACCAGGACAATTGGAGCCAAAGAATTAACAAATGGAAGCTAAAAGGAATTAAACCATTACACAGACAGGACAGGGAAAAGCCCACGCTGACAAATGATACATAGCAGTCAAGTCTTGTGTAACCACTGCCTAATGGGAGGGGCTCTCAGATGCCTGGAATTTGTTGCCGTTGACCCTAGGTTGTCACCCTTGCCTTCCCAGGCTACAGCAGCTTTGAGCAGAACCTAAGAAGAAGTAATGTTCTCAGCTGGTCTGGCTTTATGTCCCCATGATAGGAATATGGCAGGATTCCTTCAGGAGGGACGAGGTTGATAGGCAGGAAGGGAACCATCTGGGGGTCCAGGGTACACAGTTGACTCAGGAATCTAAGTGAGCTGGCCAGCGGACAGTCAGTATCAGGTCTGACTGCCAGCCTTGCGGGGGTAAGGCTCAGCCCATCGGCAGGAGTAAAGAAGTAGGATTCTGGCCTCTGGGCTGATTCCTGTCAGAGGAGGGCAGGCGCTGGCAGGAGGAAGGAAGCATGGTCTGGAGCCAGAGGTCTGGGTCAAATCCTAGGGCTGCCACCTACTACCCCTGCTTGCTCTCTGCATGCCTCAATTTTGCCATCTGTAAAATGGGAATGATAATAATAGGTGACATTGATTTAGTGCCTACTACGGGCCAGGCGATGTCCTAAAAGCTGTTCACACATCACATAAGCAGGTTCCCTAGCTTGACCTGTTTTACAGAGGAGGAAAGCAGGGCGCAGAGAGACACCTCCTGGAACTGTTGTGAGGACTTCAAGTGTAACGCATGCAAAACACCTCATATGGCCAGCTGTGCTTGGATTGCGGCTGCCATGGTGGGGCTGGGGTGCCAGGTGCATTGCCCCAGTGGGGCCTCAGCACAGGAATGGGTCAGGGCACCTCTCATGCCTGGGGCTCGAGAAGGGCGGCACTGGGTCTCAGTACCAAGGCAGAGCCTGCTTTTGAGATTAAGAGCTCATCCACTTATGTCTCCAGCACCGTCTCCCCGAGGGCCTCCATGGGCCAGCCACTGTCCTGAGCGCTTGGTGTGTGTCTGCTCCTGTGCCCTTCCAGGCAGCCTACAACAGAGATACGGCTCACCCACTTAGGACCCATGCGACCTGCCCTGATGGCTCAGTGGCAGAGCTGGGGTTCCAGCCCTACCCTTGCCCTCCTCTCCACCCTCAGTCTCTCTCCCTGGTCCCATGTATCCCCTTCCATCTTATCTGCCCAGGTTTATTGTTACATCACCCTCAATTCATATCTGCCCCTATGTCCACCACCATCCCCATCTCCATCCCCCTCGTGCTGGGAGGCTAGCTGGGAACCCTCAGAGCAGCCATCTCGAGGCCCCCAGGCCCTGTGCTTCTCATGGCCCTAAATGTTTACAGGAACTAAAAGAGTTGAGGTGTTTTAAACACCTTTAAAAACAAGTTAATTTGCTCCCATGAAAACCAACCCTCTCTCCTAAGGTAATAGGGCAGCCGGCGCCTGGCATGCAAATGGCCCTGCTTGGGGTTTCACCACTGCCAGGCGGGTGTGACAGCCCAGAGAAGGAGCTCACACAGATAGACACAGACAGCCACACGACACACGTGAGAAAATGCACACAGAGACACGTGTGTGCAATCAGACATGGCACACATCCCATACACTGACCCAGCAACGCACACACACCACACGGTAGGCTGGCTCACAGCACATAGTCGGCCCTACATACCAACGCTAAACCCGCACGCAGAGACCGGGAGAGGCGCCCTGCTGCATCTCTGCCTGTTGGGACAAAAGACGCGGACTGGAGTTGAGGCGGTGGCATCTCTCTGGTCTAGGAGGACCTGTCCCCTCCTGACCCGCGCTGGCTGCGGTGCTGGACGTGGGGTGGAGATGTGCGAGAGGGGAAGAGTCTAAAACACAGACGTCCAAACTCTGAGCTGCAGCCCAGAGCTTCGGTTAATCTCTGACCCTGGTGACCAGATCTATTTATTTCCAGCAGAATAAATAATTGATCATCATTGATTTTCCAAAGAAAACACTCTTTCGTGCGCCCTGGCACGAGAAGCAAGTGCTGGGGGCCGAGTCCTGGAAAAGGAAACTCTTGAGCCCCTGACTCTGAGCCAGCATCTGTGTGGTCACCCTGTCCCTCCCCAGATACCATCGCAGGACCAGGGAATTGGAGCCATAGGACCCTTACCCACAAGCCCCTGCCACCCTTACCCAACAAAGGCCTCCACACCTTGTGGGGTGTGGGATCTAGATCAGTGTTTTGCAAACTTTTTCCTCATTATTGCCCTGGGGCAAATCCACAGATACACTGTAATAATACCACAGATTTACTCTGTATCTGTGGGGCCACCCACTGCTGTGATAGCTGAGATGATTCCCCCCTCCCCCAAAGGATCAATCTGTGCCCCCGTGGGGGCAATATTGCCCCTGTTGAAGCATTCATGCTCTAGATCAGTGGGTCCAGGAGGGACAGCCCCCAGCCCAGCCAAGGGGAGGCCAGAGGAGGGCCTGTTCTTTATCAGAGGAGTTGAGGCAATGGGGAGCTGGAGCAAACAGGGAGCAGCACAGAGCTCAGCAAGAATTCCTAGGTCTCTGGAGATTTAGTACAGGAAGGAAAATGAGCTGGCATCCCTGGTCTCCAACAAAGTGAGGAAATTTCAGCAGTGGAGATGGATACAAGGCATCCAGAAGTACTTCCAGGCACCACAGTGCTCATAAGCACCTTGGGGGCCCGCAGTAATTACTCGTTTATTGATTGGCTGTGAGAGAGAGGGAAGCATCCCCGGGGTGGAGGAGAGGTGAGGTGTGGGGGGAGGGCACAGGCAGACTATGCACCATCCAGCTCCTGCGCTGCTCGGCTCTGCCATCGTGGACAAGACACCAAAGCCTATGTCCAAGCCTCAGTTTTCTCACCTGTAAAATGGGGTGACATTTATCTTAGAGCACAGTTGTGAGAATAGTGTAGAACATCTGGTACCACGCCTGCGGATTGTCAGCCAAAGTGAGCTCCTGTGTGGTTCTCCTTGGATTCCCTCCCCAGGTTCATGCTCCAGCCTTCTCCATGCTGCTCCATCTTCTCCCACAGCACCATCAAGGCACCAGGTGTCAGCCAGGGACCCCTGCGAGTGTGTGCATTGGGTATAAAGTTGTGGCATTTAACACCATTCCAGTTGTCTGTGGCTGCCTACATGCCACCCTGAAACAGTGGCTTGAAACAAGTCATTTACTTTTCTCCTGAATCTGGGGGCTAACTGGGCTCAGCCGGGTGGTTCTCACCCAGGTCTGTCTGCCGTGAGCGAGTCAGATGTGTCATCTCAAAGGCTTCTCACGCACACGTCCGGCAGTGGATGTGGGCTGTCATCTGGCTTCAGTTGGGGCTGACAGCTAGAACATCCACATGTGGCCCCTTCACGTGCCTTGGCTGCCCCACAGCATGGTATTTGGGTTCCAAGAGCAAGTGACTGGGAAGACAGAGAGAGAACGAGAGAGAGAGAGAGAGAGAGAGAGAGTCAGGTGGAGATTGTATTGATTTTTACGATGTCACCTTGGAAGTCAGGCAGCATCACTTCTGCCACGTTCTTTTCACTAGAAGCAAGGCGCTAAGGTCAGTCCAGAGTCAAGGGGAGGAGGTGAGGCTCCACCTCTTGAAGAGAGGAGTGCCCCAGAAGTTACAGATCTGCTTTCAAATCACAGCCACTCCTGACAATCCTGCAAGGTAAGCATTATCGTGCTCAATCTACAGAAGAGGACAGCGAGGTTCAGAGCACGTACATAATTTATGCAAGAAAGCCTCAGTCTGCCTACAAAGTGGAGAAACAGCCCTGCCTTCAGGAATCTTCTGTAAAATAAGAGAGACACAACCCTACCCAAGGGGTTTCCCAAGCTGAGTGGAAAAATAACCCTGCCACAGGGAGCCCCAGTCTGAGGGGAGACACAGCCCTGCCCTCAGGGAGCCCCAGTCTGAGGGGGAGACACAGCCCTGCCCTCAGGGAGCCCTAGTCTGAGGGGAGACAGAGCCCTGCCCTCAGGGAATCCCTTGCTTGATGGAGGACTTGCAGTCACCTATCGTCAGGGGTTTTCTGGCCCTATCTAAATGCATTGACAAGGCTTCATGGACTTGCTCATTACAGTGGATTAAACTTGACTTTCATACCTTATGTTGGACTATGGAGGTTATCTCCACCAAAGTCTTTTTGGAAAAATTTTTAAGGAATTATTGAAGAAAAATTTCCCTACATCTACATGCCAGGATTTCCTTACTCATGTGCTGGAAAGGGACTTGGATGGGAGTCAGGCAGAGGCTTTACCCCTAGCCCTGCCAGTAACTGAGAAGACCACTTTCCCTTTCCAGCCCTCCATCCACACATGGCCTCAGAAATCCTGGCATGGCCATCCCCCAGACTAGGGCTCCCTGAGGACAGGCATTATGAGAATCGGTGACATGTCAGAGACAAATTCCATGCACGGAATACAAAGCTGAGGCAGGATTAGAACCCCGGCCCCATTAGGCCATTGCCCAGGGCTGTCTGAGGAGTATCTCTGCAGGACGGCCTGCTCAAATGGCTGGAGGGTCCAGTGGGTTTCTGGAGGATGGGGTGAGTCAGGGCGGGAACAGGTAAGGAAGGGTGGAATTCCACTTATCCTTCAGGAATATGCCAGCATTCGACACCTCTCCTTCTCCCACTTGGTCCCCAGGGCACCCAGGGGCCTCTGTACTCCTGCTGCAGGTGGGGAGAGGGGTTGTATGGACATTTGGACAGGTTTCTGAGGCTGGAAGCCGTAAGGAGCTGGAAAGAGACCAGAGTCCTTGATCAGGCACTTCTCTCCGAGTCCCCATATCCTCATCAATAAGCCAGAGGCGAATCTGCCTTTCACAGACCCCTAACAGAGCGGTTACAGGGTAAATCAGCTTGCACTGATGCACACCCACCTGAACAGAGGAAATCTTCCTGTGGTTATTTTTTTTAAATCTTCATAGTAAAATTCAGAATATTGTTCCCATTTTGCAGAGGTGAAACTGAGGGTCTGGATGATGCCGAGACATTTAGGTAGGAGTATTGGAGTCAGCCCAGACTTTTTTTGTTTATTCATTCATTCAGCAAATATACTTTGCTGTTCTGGGCTCCATGCCAGGCCCTGGGCAGAAAGCAGTGAACCAAAGGCCTGGTTCTTGCTCTCCTGGGTGACAGTGTGCAGAGGAAGACAGGTGTATAGACAGGTGATCAGGAGGGCGCTGAGTGTTCTGCCCATGGAGAACTTCAGGGAGCTGCAGGAGAGCATGAGACAGGAGCCCACCTGGTTGGAGGGGGAGGGAGGATGTCCTGGAGGAAGTGAAGTGAAAGCTGGTGTTTCCAGAAGGAACTAGAAAACACTGACTCACTGATTTGTGGAAGTTCAAGTGCTCCTCTGTATCCACTAAGACCCAGACTAAGGGCCGGCTCCTCCTCTGTAGGGATTGAGGGGAATGTTGGGCTGGGGCACCTGGAGACCTGGATCCCTCCTCATAGAGGAGAGGCTGCTCTTAGATTCTCTGAGCAGAGTCTGGGCCCTGAGCATGGTCAGAACAGCCAAGCTTCCCACGTCATTCTGGACCAGTTAATTGAGATGTGTCATCGGCTCCCTTGGCCTGTTCTGGGTGGAAGGGGACTCCCCTCACTTACCTCCCACCTGCTCCATCACAAAACAGACTAGTGCACTCACCAGAGGCCTGGACATGGTCTCAGTATGTAATTCTGTATTTTCCCTGTACTCATTCATTCCCATGCTGTTCTCTCGGTGTCTTCTTCTCTTGTGAGGTCAGTTTCCTCATCTGTAAAATGGGTATAATAACAGCACCTACATCATGGGTTGCTCAAAGATTGAAAGAGCTAATGTAAGTGAAATGGTTTGAATGGTTCCTGGCATGTGGCAAATGCTCCACAAATGTTACATTTTATAATATAATGATTGTGTGATTATATTAGATGACAATCCATCCCATAGATAGAAGATGGGTCACTCTCTCTGTTTAACCCCTTTCAAAAGTATGTGTGCAATTTTTAATGGTAATAATGACAACAGTGGTCATGATGTAAAGAGTGGCTTTAGCAGTAATGATGGTCAGTTTCCACAGTGGTGGTGATGATCGTGGTGATGGTGATGATGATGGTGATGGTGGTGATGGTGATGATGGTAGTGATGGTGATGATGATGGTGACAGTGATGGTGATGATGATGGTGGCAATGGTGATGATGATGGTGATGATGTTGATGGTGGTGGTGGTGATGATGATTGTGGTGGTAATGGTAGCGATGGTGATGATGATGGTGATGGTGATGGTGATGATGATGGTGGTGATGGTGATGGTGATGATGATGGTGGTGATGGTGATGGTAATGTTTCTGTTGGTGATAGTGGTCATGGTGATGATGGTGGTGATGGTGAGGATGATGGCGGTGATGGTGATGATGATGGTGGTAATGGTGAGGATGATGGTGGTGATGATGATGTAAGCAATGATGAAGACTCTTTTTGGTGACAACTGATACCCAGCAAGGGCAGCTTTGAGGGGCATGTGCTTCCATCCCAGGTTCCAGTTGTCTTGGTGAGACCCCTGAGGACATGCTCCATGTCTCATTCCTCTTGGTATCCCCCCACTCCCACGCTGAGCCTGGTAACCAGCACACAGCTGGTACACAATGCATGTTGCTGGATACACGTGAGACCTCATTCCAGACAGGTTGCTCTCAGAGCCTCATCAACACAAGAAAGGAAATGGCACCCTTTCTCTAGTGGCTGCTTCTCCATCTCTCCGTACTCAGTTATGAATCCTGGTTTCTTATCTGAATCACTCTCACTTCAGTTGAAGGACCTTCACCCATCCTGTTCCATGGTGGGAACAAGTCAGTGGCACCCCACCTTTGTCTGCAGCCACAAGCTGGTGCAGGGACTGAATTGAGGCATCATCTCAGCCCTAAAAAGGTGTGGCTGAGGGTGCTTATGGCATAGCCTACATATTGACTGTCGGTGACTGAGAGATGCTTGTGGGGAAAGGAGAACTCCTGCTCCTGCAAGATGTCAAGGAATAAATAACCCCACAGGGTCTCTTGAGCCTCACTTCCAGGGAAGTCAAATCACTCAGCAGAGCCTGCCCTACCCAACTCCCCCACCTGAGAGCAGACCCTTCTCCCAAGCAGCCTCCCTTTCACTGGGCAGTCTTCCTGTGCTCAGATCCCAGGCCCTGCTCTCTATCCCCACCTCCAAGAGCAGGCTAGGTCAACCAAGTCTCAAACTGCAGGCAAACTGGGGCCAAGACTGCTAGCTGTCACTTAAAATCCATTGTCCCCTCGTCCCATTCTATTAGTACCTCTACTTTTTAATTGTGCACATGGTTATCCTAAGTTTAGAATATAGACAACCTTTCCCAGCCTTCATTGCAACTAGATGTAGACTATATGACCAAATTTTGGCCAATGGGATGTGAAAAGAAATAGAGTGTTCAACTCTTGGAAAATATCATTAAAAGGAAGGGAGCATGCTCTTCTCTGCCTTTCCTTTTCCCTGATGGCTGGAATGTAGACATAATGGATGGGGCTCCAGCAGCCATCCTGGACCATGAGGTAACGTTGGGAATGGAGGCCATGAATGCTGGGGGAACAGGATGGATATCGTGTCACACTTTAGCAGTCTAGGATTGACAACTTCTGGATTTCTTAGAAGTGAGAGAGAAATAAACATCTATCTTATTTAAGCAAATGCTATTTTGTTTGTTTGTTTTCTGTTACTACAGGCTAATGCTAATCCTGATTGAGACATCCATGGACTGAATCTGATCCCCAGGCATATTTTGTTTGCCCACACAGTAACATTTAATATTTTAAATTCAAGTTCAGCATTTTAAAACCAAGAGTTTTTTTTCCACATAAAAATTTTAATTATGGCTTCTTCTGAAAAGATGGAAGATCTGACACCCCTGGGCCTGTAGTTCAGCCTGGTAAAATTGGAAGAGGCTGAAGAACTGCCGCCCTTTCAGCTGGGGCACGGGTCCTTCTGTTCAACACAATCTCCCCTGAGCCCACTTCATTCCACACTCCCGCCTGGCCACTGCTGGTGCTGAGTTGGAGTCCCCGGGGCAGATGTCCCCATGGTCATCTCCTCAGTTCCCTGGGAACCCACCTTGCCTTGCCTTCTCCATATGAGCCACGAGGAGGTTGGGCCCCTCACACACCTTCCGGGACAGTCCGAGTCTCACTCCCTGGCACAGCCCTGGGGCGAGAGCTTTCTCAGGGAAGGAACTGTGTCTAGAGGCAAAGCAAGGAGGACAACGGCTGTCTGGGACGGGGGCAGGAGCTTGTCCTAGGCCACCAGTAGGTCTGTGACCAAGCAGACCAAGAGTCCGGTGTCCTGAGCCCTGGCCCGGTGTGCCAAGCTCCTGAGTCTCCGAAAGTTTTTGCCACAAAGAGACAGAGTTTTTTGTTCTCTTAAAACAAAAGAAACAAACAAACAACAACAACAACAACAAACCCCACTGTGCCCAAACCCAGGCAGTGGTGGGATCACGTGGACGGAAACCTGCATGTGTGGTAACTGGGTGATCACCCACCTCCTCCCCCTTCTGGACCCTAATCTCCGAAATACCCGTGACAGGGACAGAGGGCCCCTCCCAGGAAGACTGCTCTATTCCAGCCCCAGGCTGGCAATGGTTCCTCACAGAGGTCCTAAGTTGTCATTCTTCCATTTCAGCATCTCTGCAGCTAGTGAAGAACCTGGTATGTGGGGGAGGCTGAATAACTACTTGTTGAATGAATGAAAGAACGAATGAAACAGCAGGAGTTCAGGGCCTGTGCCATAAGCCCCCGTTGGATGGCATAGTGACAAAAGCTCCCCTTCCCCTCCCAGGCTCCTGTCCTTAGGATTCTGGGCCTGCTGCTCCCTGTCCACCTCTTCCCTCCATTCTGTGGAGCCCTCCTGGGTTGAGCAGAGAGCCTGGAAGTAAAGACAAGTTCCCAAGTGGCCGCAGTAGCCTCCTCGGCTGGAGTCCTGCTGCTCGCAGGCCCTGCTGGGCCCGGGCGGACTCAGGCATGGCACCCCAGTCGAGCACCACACTGACCAATTGGAAATCGCTCCACGATGAGGACCCATGATTTGTCTCTACAAGCAGCGAAATTAACTAGAACGGCTAATTAATCAGAGAAATGTGCAGCCTCTCTGTTATTTTTAATTCCTCACCCACATTAATGCGTTATTGGTTTACTTTAGAACTAATTCACAGCCCGGTCTTGATACCCTTATCTCAGGGCTGCCAGCTCCAGGCTGGACGTGGAGGAAGCTCCACTGCTGATTTCCGAGCCCTTCAAATCATCTCTAAGCACATTAGAGTCACATAAACAGGACATGTAATGAGACAGCCCTACTTTGCTTTGATACTTTTAATTACCAGCCTGAGAAAGGCAGGGCAAGGAGGGGAGGCCCAGGAGAGATGCCTGGGGCCTGGTGATGTACCGACATCGCCAGCTGCAGGAATAAAGTCAAACCCAGCTGGTTCTTCCCTGAGCACCTTCCCTGTCTCACAGGCACCAGTAGTTCCCAGCAACAGAAGCACGTGGGGAACACATAGGGGACACGTGTGACCTGTGCCAATTTAAGGCCCACAGAAAGAGGTTACTTTTTCATAACCCAGATCCTTCTCCCCACAGAACGCTGGCAATTTGGCAAGGAAATTTCCTGGATGGGAGACGCCAAGCAGGGACCTTTTCCTTCCTCATGCAATTATTTATTCATTCGACAAACACTCTTTGAGCATCTATTGTGTGCCAGGCACTGTTCTAGTTATTGTTGATACATCAGTGAACATAAGTGACAACGATCCCAGCCCACATGGAACATCCATTCTAGCAGGAAAAGACAAACATAGCAGTCAGCGTAAGAAATAAGTGCATTACATAGTTCATTAATGTCAGGAGAGAGGCATCCATGGGTCTTGCATTTCTGCACATCTTGCAAATGAGAAACGGATTGCTTCTTGTTCTGGATTATCCTTTCATGGATGTTTGCATAGCAAACAGCCTTGGGAGCTAGAGATAGTGCTTCCTGCTGCAGCAGAGGGAGACATACTTACTATCCAGTGTAAGAAAACTATCACCTCTTCTGGAACAAAGGCCAGGCAAGCTGACTGTCCATTGTAAAAGACACGAGCTCCCCGAGCACAGGTTCCTCTCCTGTAACACAACCCACCATGTGTACAGGTGTCATCCGGTCCTCCTCACATCACCCTGTGGGAACTGGGGCTCAGGAAACTGGTGTGAGAATCGCACTAGATAAGGTGGGATGAAATTGGTCCCTGACATTAGTGAAAATGACCAATAACATCACCTCCGCACTCAGAGACATTAAAGTTAGCTTCAACTCACTGCCCAGGCTTGTTCTCCATGACAGAATCGCCCTGAACTTTCTCCTGGCAGGTGGGGGCGGAGTCTGTGGGACTGTTACTACATCCTGCTGTACCGGGAGGTCTCCCCAAGGAGGAGGCAGCATTGCAGCAGAATGCAGGTGGACGGGGCCACTCTTGGAGCGCCCCTGAAGATTTCCCTTGATGGGACTGCCCTGATGGTCACTGAGTACCCTCATCTCCCATCACGATTAGCCATATCTTCCAGCGTGCTGCTGAAGATCTTTCTCCTTTTCCCTCAGATGTTGCTTTTGTCCCCCTAACTAGACTGTAAGCCCAGGGAAGGTACCACGTGTCTGAGAGTCTCCAGTCTGTCACACACCTGGCAGGGTGCTCTGCTCATCATGAACCATCAATAAATCCTCGGGGACAATATTAACAAGCTTCCTACTCAGTGCCGAGCACGGCATCTGTCCTCACCTCATGTAACCTGTGCATGGCTCAGGGAGGGGAGAGGAAGTCACACTGGGGCAGGGCTGCTGGGGCCACAGTGTCCTCTCTCCCCTCCAAGCTGCCCCTCCCGCTTAGCCTGCTGTCGCTGTCTGCCCACTTCCCCGGGGTACAGCCACACCCACTCTCCCTCTTCTCAGTGAATGGACAAGCCATTCCTCCCCCACCCACAGCATCCCGGGAGACAAGGAGGTGGGGAAGCCTGGTTAAGCAACTTCCATGTCTGCATCCTGCTCCCCCGGCCTCTGCAACTATTATTGGTAAGTGAACCAATTTTCTCTCCTGACATCTGTAGCTCTCAGCAGTGAATATATTTGAAAAACCCTTTATGATTACTTGAAATCTTCCCTGCAATTTGATTTCTGATATTTCTCTTTACTCACTGAATGATTCTTTTTTAACTCATTATTTCTTCCACTGCAGGTCCGCCCATCTCCCCGCCGCCACACACCACCTTGGATATTTATCCCCTCTCTCCTACAACTGCAGAGAAGTGGCTGAGTGGAGGGCCCACCTCCTCCCACCTCCACCCTCCCCATCCGCCTCCCCCACTGCTTCCCCAGGCTGAAGACGTCCCCTTCTGGAAGCCTCACACCAGCCCAGGACTCCGTGAAAAGGAAGATTTCTAAGGGGATAGAGGTCTCATCCTCCCCCACCTACGCTGAGCTGCAGACACTACCCCCTGCTTGTTCTCATGATTATTTCCAATTCCTTCCAGAACACTTAGTGTTCCAGCCTCAGCATGTGAAGCGACTTTTCCTCCCGGGGAAAAATACAGTTCGGGGATTAGTAATAATACTAGTGATCATAATAACAGTACAAATTAGAATGGGTCTCAGAATACTCGCTGCTGATGGTAGGGGATGTGGCGGGGGCTGGGTGGCGCACTGAGCCTCGCTTGGCCCTGAAGACATTGCTGGGTTGTACCTTCCCACCATTGCGCAGTGGTGGTGGGGGAGTGGGTGGGAGAGGTTCTAAAGACACAAAAATGTAGCCGGATCCCAGGTTAACGCTGCTGATGTCTCCTGGCTCCATTGAGCATGTGTCCAAACCCGGTGCTAACAGAATGAAGACACCCCCTACAGGGCCTTTCTTGCTTGAGACCTCTGCTCTCTTCTCACTGCCAGGCATCCGAGATCCCCCTTGACCTCGATTCCAAATACCTTTTCAGTGGTGTCTGTCACCATGCCTCCCATTCATTCATTCATTCATTTATTTATGTAACAAATAGTCCCTAGGCATCTGGTATGTGCCAGCAAGTATGTCTGGAGCTCGAGGGGACAAAGAGGAATAAGCCAGGCTCCTGCCTCATGGGCTCAGAGTCCAGTGTGGGAGATGGACACAGCAGCGGCCCTGCTAGAACACAGCCAGGACTGCGAGAGATGGAACAGCTGGGGACTAAGAGCCCAGATTCTGGAGTCAGGCTATCTGGGTTTGAATGCCAGCTACTACTTATTAATTGCGGGACTTTGGGCAAGTCTCAACTTTCTGGGCCTCAATTTCCCCGTCTGTAAAATGGGGATATTCACAGTACCTACCTCATAGGATTGATATGAGTAAATACACGAAAAGCCGTTAGGTCTGAGCCTGGCAGATGGTAAAGGCTGTATGAACGGTAGCGATCCTGTTCAAAGGATGGATTGATTCCGTCTCCTGGGACCTTGGCTTGAAAGAGGTCTTA
This sequence comes from Diceros bicornis minor, assembly GCF_020826845.1. Lineage (NCBI taxonomy): Eukaryota > Metazoa > Chordata > Mammalia > Perissodactyla > Rhinocerotidae > Diceros > Diceros bicornis. The sequence goes on along the minus strand of NC_080753.1, from coordinate 24,657,583 downwards.
TTATATTGACCATCATTTTACCTTCAAGCTTTCTGCTCTCAGGACAAAAGGAAACCAAAGACTCCCGCTCCATTCCTCAAAAGAAAGAGCTGAGACCCAGAGAGTTTGGAAAGACCATTAGGGGGGAAAGAAGCGCCCCAACGAGATAAACTGAGTTAGAGAGGGAGGGAGTGTCTTTTGCTGACTGCACAGGGGGTCAGGTGCCCCTTGCTCCCAATCTACTCCAATCCAGACAGCATGCCTCTGCTTACACCCAAGGCTCAGGAATTGGGTGTGGGAGCGCGTTCGCTCCAGAGGGGCCCATGGGGTGAGTGCAAAGCCCTTCCCGATTCCCTCCCCCCAGCAGTTGCTCCACCTCTAAAGGGCCCTTTGCTCTCAACCCCCTGGCAAGTGTCTCTAGGTGCTTTTTCACTGAACTGATGTGAGAGTCTCCTGCGCCTGAAGCCTTTCCACCTGGACTGGGAGGGTCAGAGGCTGGGCCACGTCCCCCCAACCAGATTGGAAGGGCCCATGGCTAGCGCAGGGTCTCCGGATGCGTGTGGATCTTCTCTCAGTCCTCAAAAGGTGCTCTGTCTGAAGGGCTCAGGTCAGATTGTGGGAGTGATGGTGGGGGTCAGACTCGGTGAATCATGGAAACTGCTCTGAGGCTGGGAGCATCCTGTCCCCCCCTCACATGCTGCTTAGACAGACTGGGTTTCCACGACGGAAATAGGCAGCCCTGCCTCCCAGGCCGCCATCGCAGCATCCACAGGAACCCCTACCCCAGACTCATCCTCCCAGATCATGTGGGCACTGCCGGGGTAATGTACTGCTCAGAAAAGTCCACAGGGAGGAGCCAGATGGCACCTCGTCACTATCCATCGCACAGGGAGGGGCATCCCATGAAGTGCAGTGAAACGTCCAGGCATTCAATGTTTGGTACAGTGCCTAAAGCCACTCACACCTCCTGAGCAATCCTCTTCAGTCCTATGTGCTAGTCAGGATGGGTTTTCTCCTATTTCACAGACAAGGAAACTGAGGCTTAGAAGCATGAAGAGGCTTACCGGGGGCACAGAGAGAGGGCTGCACAGACCCTGCAGCTGTGGTCTCCTGGCTCCGGATCCGGGCTCTTCCTCAGGCCTCGCTGCCATGTCTGTGAGATTCCAGCTTGCATTTGGGTTCTCAGCAGGGAAGAGCTCAGAAACACGGGGCAGCAGGAGGAAAGCGGAAGGGAGGGGCACATGGGGGCGGCCCGCATCTGCATCTCTGGAAGTCAGAGGAATTCCGGAAGGTTGTCTCTTTCCAGGTCTGGTTTTACCAGCCGGGCAGCCTGGGGTGCGGGTTGTAGGGTGAGTGTGCACGGGCTTGCTGGGCACTAGAGCAGTGAGTAGCTGCAGGACGACACACACGCCCAGCGCGGCGGGGCTGCTGCCGCTGGAACCATGACTGTGGTGATTAATTAGGCGCCTTCCACGCGGGGCCTCTGCCTTCCCAGGGCTGCTTGTCAAAACTGCCAGGCTCAGCAAACTGCGGGGCGCCAACCGGAACCACCAGCCAGACCGCCCAGCTGGGCAGGGAGGCAGGGGGGAGTCTCTGACATGCTGAAGTCCTGTGCCCGGCAAAGACACACGACACCTGGGGGCCATAGCTGCAGGAGTGGGTCATTTATTTCTTGCCCTGAAAGGTTTAAGGACCTCACCAGCTTCAACTACCATTTATTGAAGACCTGGCATGTGTATCCACCCCCTCAGGTACCTTCGTGCGTCATCCCCACAGCAACCTCATTTTCCAGATGGAGAAACTGAGGCAGAGAGGAGTAAAGAAGCTACTCAAGGTCAAGCAGCACAAATGAGGAGGCAGAGTAGGGATCTGTCCTACTCGTGGTGCTAGGACGCCCCGCCCACAGCTGCTTTATCAAACCTAAGAAAGGAGAGGGGTTCCCATAGCCTCCAAGCTGGAGACCCCTAAGACCAAGCCCCCTTGCCCTTGGTATCCCTCTCTCTCATGTAGGGAAATCGTTCAAGAAGTCCCCACAGACTCGGTAATCTCACTCCTCCTCACATGGCCTCGTCCCAGATGCACGTGCTCATCTGGTCTGGGTGGGAGGTGGGGGGATACTGGGAGAAGACGTACTGGCACCTTCACCCAAGCACAGGCTAATGGGAGCACTCACCTGCACATGTCCACATGCCTCCGCTCCAGGTGCAGGCTGGAAACACTTGAGTAACAGACTATGGTCATCTTAGCTTCTAGACTAGTCCATCTCTCCATTCTCTAGCTTAATAAACTGAGGGGCTCAGTGGTGTTAGGATCAGGAGTTAAAGTCAGGCTAAAAATAAAGGCTGAGAGTGTCCATGCCGAGTGAAGCATCACCACCAGTGGGATCACTAGTTCTTCTCCACGGGCTCTGGGCGCACTTCAGCATCTACAGGCAACGCTGAGCATGTGCGTTGAGGGACCATTGCAAGGGGCAAGGTATGGAGCAGGTACAATGAAGACAAAAGGGCTGCCCCTCCTCGAGGAGCTCCCCCTGGTGGAGGAGACAGGAAGTGCGTGGCTGTGGCTGCTCCGTGAATGGTGCAGACTTGCTGGGTGGCACCCAGGTGTTAGATACCAGACACCAAACACCCCAGCATGTAACCCTGGGGGTGGAGAGGGAGGCAGAGGAGCCAGGGAACAAGGAATGGAGATACAGCTCTCACTTGAGGTGCCTACAATGAGTGCAATAAGAATAAGGGAAAGGCAGCTGAGAAGGAGCACAGGACGAGGAGGCTGAGGACACAGTGCTGCCCTGGGAGCTGTCAGGCGGGCCTGGCAAAAGGTGAGAGCAGAACCCATGTCAATGAGAACTTCATGTTTATTGGGCCAGTGGCTGGGCTCAGTGCTTTGCCAGCATCATCTCATTTAATCCTCACAGCAGCCCCATGGGATAGACATGGTAGTATTCTCTTCTGGCGTATGTGGAAACTGAGACTCAGAGAGTCTACTAACTTGCCCAAGCTTGCAGAATTACAAGGGACAGGGCCAGGATTTGCATAGGATCTCTGACTCCAAAGCCGGGACAGCCCAGCTCTGACATGCTGCTCTGGAGTCAGATTCACCGGCTGGGTGGGCTGGAGGAGGGAATAATGTGAAGCCAGTGGCTCTAGGTCAGGTGTCATGGGTTGGATGCAGCTGGACTGCAGGATGCTCTGACCACTTGGAAAATGCTAAACTATATGAGGTTGCCCCACCCAGACTTCACATCTGTGGTGAAGTAGCTTTCCCACACCCAACAGGGAGCTGCAGGGATGTGACCTGGGCCTCAAAGTGCTGAGGATGGATAAAGGTGGAGAGGAGTCAAAGCAGGAAGAGGGTGTATTAGTCAGCTTGGGCTGCTGTAAAAAAATACCAGGGACGGGGTGGCTTAACTACAGAAATTTGTTTCCTCACAGTTCTGGAGGCTGGAAGTCCAAGATCAAGGTGCCAGCAGGGTTGGTTTCTTCTGAGGCCTCTCTCCTTGGATTGCGGATGACTGCCCTCTTGCGGCCTCTTCACGTGGTCAGTCGTCCCTCTGTGCCTGCGCATCTTTGGTGTCTCTCTGTGTGTCCTAATCTCCTCTTCTTTTAAGGACCCCACTCAGATTAGATTAGGGTCCCCTAAGGGCCTCATCTTAACTCAATAACCTCTTCAGAGGCCCTGCCTCCAAATACAGTCTCATTCTAAGGTACTGGGGGTTAGGGCTTCAACATATGAATTTAGGGGGATACAATTCAGCCTATTCCACCCTCTGGATCCCCCAAATTCATGTCCTTCTCACATGCAAAATACACTTACCCCTATCTCAACAGCACCAAAGTCTTAACCCATCCCAGCATCAACTCTAAGCTGCAGGGGTATGACCTGAACCCCAAATTGCTGAAGATGGATAAGGGTGGAGGGGAGTTAAAAGGAGGAAGGGGAGTATTGCTGGGGCTGCAGACCCATAAAGTGGAGTCTAGCCTTTGGGCAGGGCTAGCAAGGATGCATCCAAAGCAAATGGTCTGACCCCAAGGTCTCACCAGGCCAGGACCATCCTCATGGAAGAGAGTTGGGTTAGTGAAGATAGGGTGGGATGAGAGGCTACGAGGATGGGGAGGTTGTGTAAGGCTTTGAGCGTAAGAAATCTGTTTGCCTGCTCTGCCTCTCTGGGGGAACCACTCTGTGTGTGTGTGTGTGTGTGTGTGTGTGTGTGTGTGTGTGTTTAAATGCCGTTATTGGTTTGTGTTCCCTGCATCTGCAGCTCAGAGACACAGAGGCCAGGATGATGGATCTATTGATTAACATTTTCATTCACTTCAAGATATGGAATGTGAGTCCCTTTTGAGACACACTTTGCTGGAGGCTGATGCCTTTGCCTTGAATGTTATTGGTCCACTTTGTGCCCTGACCTCCAGAAGGTGTGGGCCCATCTAGGGAGGCAGAGAGGGACCTGATCCTGAGTGGTCTTTCCAGAGTGAGAGAGAAACACCAAAAGGGCCTTAGCCCAGGGACTCATGGCTTCCAGGGTGGGGGATGTTCTTTAGTTATCTCTGGAGAAGCCTGCAGAGCCCAGCCCTGCCAGCCCCAATCTTGAGTCTTTGGGGAAATTGAAGGTCCCTCAATCTGTGGTTCTCAAACTTTGTTGCACATGAGCACCACCCAAGGAGTTTGTTATAAGACTTCATGTCTTTTGTTGTGAGATCTCTAGGAATAAGGCCCAGGATCCTCATTTCAACAAGCAGTTCAGAGGAGTTTTATGGCGCATTGACCAGCACTGCCGAAGAAACCTGGGTCTTGTTCACCCCTTGTTCCCTTATCAGGGTGATCGGCTAGAGAAACTGGGTCCCACAAAATGGTGCTGAGGCTGCCAGACTGCACCACACCCTGGTCACCCCATATGTCCTTCCAGGAGGGGAATGATCCCTGTGGGGAGGGGGCATTATTAAGCCTTTCAGACTCACTAGAGGTAATACACTTTGACACGTGTCAACGCCCTCCAAAGACCCCCAGGAGCACACCAGTAGTGGAACAAGCTGGGCTTATTACTTCTTGCAGTGAAGGAAAACATCCACCATGGGGATGGTAGGGCATCTCAGTGAGACGATAGAGCTGGAGAGAAGCTGTTACAGGATTTGGGCTTTGGTTAGGTATTTTGGGAAGGGTCCAAGGAAGCAGGACTTCGCTCTGGATTGAGTGCTGTCAGAAGGCAGGGCAATCCTGTGATTGGATGTTTCAATCAATTTGATCTACAGGGAGGGCAAACTAGGGCGAGGCTAACGCTATATCTGGTGGAAAAGCAGCAGTCACTCACATTAGCTGGGAGGGGGGTGTGTGGTGTTTGGTGGTTCAGACAACATTCATGTTTTGGGTAAGGGTGTCATAGTGGTGGTGGTCACCATTGTAGTGGCAGCAATAGCAATGGAGGGTGTTAAGGATGGTGGTAGGGGTGGTGATGGAGGTGAAGGCGGTGATGGAGATGATGGTGGTGACAAGGGTGATGGTGATGCTATTGTCGGTGGTTGGGTGGTGATGAGGGCAATGTTGAGGGTGGTGATGATAGAATTCATGTCCATCACAGCAATGGGGATGGCAATAGTGATGATTATGATAAAGACTAGTTTGTAGATTGAAACCCTTGAGGTTCTGTCATAGTGTTCATGGAATAATCTCAGAGAGTTTATTAAGTTATCTACTTCTGTCTTCAGACAAGGAAACTCTAAATCAACTTTCTAAGTTTCCTCACGGGCAGACAGTGGTGCAGAATGAAGCTGGTCCGACAGATCTCCCATGGAGTCTTCATCCACTTCGGCAGCCCCAGGCTGGCCCCATTCCCAGGACCTTATATAGGAGATGCAGATGGCATTTCTGGCAGTGTTCTCAGACAGAAGGGGGCTCACTGATGGGCACCGACAGCTGTGAGACACTGGGGGAGACTCAGGAGACCTGGCCCTGACGAGGCCTGTTATATGCAGACAGGGACAAAGATGGATACAGGATAAAGGGCCTGGAGCCCTAGAGCCAGGGCTGTCCCCGGGGCAGGGACACAGAGCAAATGGTCTAACCAGAGCACTCAGAAGCCAAGATGCGGGAAGGTTTGGTGAGCTTACTGTAAGTGAGCAGCATGGAATGGAGAAGTCAGGGCTGACAACCTGGGATGGAAATGGTGGAGGCTTCCAGGAAAACCACGTGTGTGGAGAACGCCTGAGGCAAGAGAACCCTGAAACCAGATCAAAGATTGCCTCCAACAATGGACTGTTACCCACCTTGCCACAGGAGTGCCCAGTGACTGACCTCTTCTGGCAGAGAAAGCCCGGGCCTATAACAAAGGTTGTTACACTCCACCCTGGGAGGATCTGACCAACTGCACGTGGCCTCCATGACTTCATCCCTCCGAAGGATGCTCAGGGCTCAGAGGTAGAGAGGTCAGGGGGCTGAGGTTTGGAGAGATCCCCAGGGGACTTGTGAATCACATGGTGGCCTTTGAGATGCTTTCCATCTGGGGAATCAGCCACATAAATTCTCCAAGTGAACACTCTATTCTGTATCAGTCAGCGTCTGGTCATGAAAACATAAACCACTCTAGATATAAACAGAGAGATTTAGTACAGGAAATTGGTTACATACATATTGGAAGAGCTGAGAGGCCAAAAAAGGGACGAGAAGCAACCAGAGGTCAGCAAGAGCAGGAAGCCACTATGACCCCTCGGGCTGGAGGAACAACAGGAGGTGTTGTTACCAGAAACCAGATGCCAAGGCTGTTTGGCAGGAGCTGGAACAATGTTGGAGGTTCAGCCACCCTGAAGACGCCCAATAAAGCAGAACAAGAGAGAGAGAAATACCCCCGCTTCTCACTTTTTCCTTCCTGCGATCTCGCACTATTCCTCCTATTCTGACCCTGGCAAGAGGCCAGTTGGCAAGGGAGGCTGGGAAATGTAGTGTGCAGAAGGGCTGGAGCTGGATCTGAAAGCAGACAGGCATTGACCACTCTAGATTCCAACCTTAGGAAGTTGAACTACGTTAGGGTCGTGAGGGATCAATGACTAACATCCCTTCTTCCATACCTAGTTCAGAGCTTTCTGAGAAATAGATACAGGAGTTAAGCAGATGGAAACCAAATATCACCTTTAGTACTACTGCAACAGTGGAGACTGTGGACTGGGGTCTCTTAGCCAGTGAGTTTGCTAACATTTCATACCTGAATTTAACAGGCTGAGTCTCAGGCAGAGCTGGACATCTGCATTCCCACCCCCATCTCGTGATGGGGAGAAGCAGAAAATATGTGCTTTCTGTCAGCAGCAAGATCCCCACAGTGGAGAACACTCACATCCTCCCCAAACTGTCCCACAGAGAATTCGCTTCTTCCCCAGAGAAATAACTTCTTCCCCATGTTATACATAACTTTCATGATTCTCTCTCCAAGAAGAGAAGCGATGGAGAGAGGAGAGGATCGTTGCTCTAATGAAGGCCCCTCCACGTGGAACCAGAAACCAGACGACACCAAATCATAGTCTTCAGTTGGAAGTGCCAGAACGCCTCTACGACATCCCCGCCGAGCGGTTTGCTCAGCCTTTCTTGAAAACCGTCAGTGATGGGGACCCAGTACCATCCAAAGCAGCCCGTTCCATCCTCACACAGTTCTGATGGTTAAAAGGTTCTTTGTGGACCGGCCCCGTGGCTTAGTGGTTAAGTGCGCACACTCCACTACTGGCGGCCCGGGTTCGGATCCCGGGTGCGCACAAATGCACCCCTTCTCTGGCCATGCTGAGGCCGCGTCCCACATACAGCAACTAGAAGGATGTGCAGCTATGACATACAGCTATCTACTGGGGCTTTAGGGAAGAAAAAGGAGGAAGATCGGCAATAGATGTTAGCTCAGAGCTGGTGTTCCTCAGCAAAAAGAAGAGGATTCGCATGGATGTTAGCTCAGGGCTGATCTTCCTTACAAAAAAAAAAAAAAAAGTTCTGTGTATTAATCTGATTTTTTCTTGCAATTTCTGTTTCTCCTTGGGGGGCTTTACATAACACCTGTGATCCTTCTTCAACAAGAAGAAGTTGAAGACGTACTTGAAGAGGTCAATTATATCATCTTGAGGCATAACTTCTCCAGGCTAAATACTTCTAGCCCCTTCGATTTGCTGTTACATGTCCATGGTTTTCCAACCATTCAGCACCCTAGTCACCTCTTTCTGGACAAATTGAGCTGGTCAATGCCCTTTTTAAGGTGTGGCACCCAGAATCAACCACACCAAGAAACCACCCTGTCATCTCCGCCAACCAAGTGGCTACCCTGGAGCGTTCCTTTGTACGGGGCCTTTATATTTACCATTGCTAGTCCTACCCAGGGAGATGGGTACAATTGTTTCCTCGTTGGAGTTGGGGAAACTGAGTTTCAGAGGTGTGACTTGACTGAGGTCACTGAGTTAGCAAGTGACTCAGGTCTGTCAGATTACAAAGACCGTGTTGTTCCCTCGGGACACATTGTTCCCAACTCTAAGATGCAAAGCAATGAGCAACCCACCTGCAGACCCCAAGGCTTAAGAAGCACAGAGAAGAGTGAGAACCTGCGACTCTGGATCCACAGGGAGTGAGGAGAAGATGAGGGAAGAGAGCAGGAGGGAGCTTGAGCCCTGGTCCCTTCTCGCCCCGACAGGGACACTGTGCCTTTGTTGACCCTGCCCTCTTGGCTGGGGGAAATGACCCTTCTTCTCCCAACACAACTGGAGAGGGAGGTGCGCAGAGCAGCAGTGTCTCCTGGCTCCTCACCAACAGGAAACCTCAGAACACAGAGCCACAGTGTTCTCATGTTTATTTTAATGTGTTTTAGGCAAACAGCTCTGGGAGAAATGCTCATCTCTGACTAGAGCTCAATAAAGCCCTCAGCTGTTCCAGCGCGAGAGACAGAAAGGAAATCACATGTTAATAATTCATCAGAGGGGAGTGTGTGTGTGTGTGCGTGTGTGTGTGTAAGGCTACCTGAGAACAAGTCTCATATTTCTCATTTATAGGCCTCTGATACCATCCGACAGAAATCCACTCAAGTGAAATATTGATAGGTTTACGCTGCAGTCTTAAGTGTGCCTCCTAAATTGCTGTAATTAAGGCTAGCAAAGAGGGGTGGCAGCAGAGAGGGGAGACCAGACAAGGTGGGCCTCAGAACACACACACACACACACACACACACACACACACACACACACACACAGGGCTGGTGATTAACCAGTCAGCTGCCCTGAACAGAGCTGATGGTTGAATTCCCAAAAAAGAGTCGTGAAAAGACAGCTCAAGCTCCTGCTCCCAGCTCAGAGCCCCCACCCTGTCCAAATCCACTTGGGATCTGAAGTCTCCAGCCTGACTCGTTATAGTGGTCAAATGGCCATTTCAGTGGCCACATTTGCTTGTCACTTGTGGCTCAGCCGACCCAACATGTGGAGGACTCCAAGAACCAGGTCTTTAAGACAAGGAGATGCCCACTTCAGGGGGAGAGCCATAGCCCCTCAGGAAGCACACCCAGCTGGTCCGCCTATGTGATCCTCGTTGCCTGGGGGGTGGGGGTCTCGGTGACTGGGTGACTGGAGGTCGTCTTGGGGGACAGTAAGGGATGGGGAGGTGAAAGAGTGGGAATGGAGACTCAAGGCAATGTGGGCGGGCCAGGAAAGACGAGAATTAGAAACACAGGAACACACAGCAGGGAGTGAAAGATGTGTATTCTCTTCAAAATCGGGTTTCCAGCTCCGCGGGTCAGAGAGAAGAACGGGCTTGGGAGAGGGTGCAAGTATCATCAGGGCCTGGCTTTGCCGTGTGGGGGACTTCGGAGCAGTTTCTTTCTTGCTCCTCTTCCACTGATCTTTCCCTCATGTGTGTCCCTCCCTCCCTCCCCCCTTCCCCTTCCCTTCCTCCCTCTCTCCCCACCTCCTTCCTTTCCCTCTTCTCTCATCCTACCTTCCTCCTTTCTGTCTTTCTCCCCCAGGCAGAATCAGAGGCAATGGTAAATATTTATCAGAAAGGCTTTAATTAAAACATTAAACACTCAGCTGCAGCCCAGCCACATTCTCAGCAATATATGTCCTCTCAGCAGTTAATTATTTAAAGTAAAATAGTGGCATTCCATTCTGTATAAGGGAGATTAACATATTAGTGGGAAGGTAATTATGCTGTGGCCCAGGCTCTCTGTCACCCTGTCTCAGCTTCCTTCCTGTTCAGGTGTGCTGTCTCCCTCTGGATCCCTGAGCAAGCGGGAGGCTGGGGAAAGTGGGGAGCAGGGGAGATCACCAGTGGCATGGGAATGGGGACAGTGTGTAACTGTTGGTGAAAGGTTTTCAGCAGCTGACACAGAAGGACACACCAGAAGGGGAGGCTGTTGCCTTCCAGATGAGGAGGGTGGGGTGGGGTGGGAGGAGAAATCAGACCTGGAGTGGGGTCTCCTGGAGGGGCCATGTGTCTTTTTTTTGTGTGAGGAAGATCAGCCCTGAGCTAACATCTGATGCCAATCCTCCTTTTTTTTTTTTTTTTTGCTGAGGAAGACTGGCCCTGGGCTAACATCTGTGCCCATCTTCCTCTACTTTATATGGGACGCTGCCACAGCATGGCTTGACAAGCGGTGCCTCGGTGCACGCCCGGGATCCGAACCCACGAACCCCGGGCCACTACAGTGGAGTGCGCGCACTTAACCACTTGTGCCACCGGGCCGGGCCCGGGGCTGTGAGTCTTGATCATGTGCATTTATTCATTCATCCATGTATGTATTCATTCACTAACTGTTTATTGCACATGAGCAATGTGCCAGACACTGCCTTCCACACTGGGACCCAGAGCTGCAAGTCCGTAGTCCCTGGCCTCAAGGAGCAGCCTGACGTCACATCACTGCATGCACACCTGGTCTCTAGTTTATCTCCCTGAGACAGAGACCATATCCTCAGCACTTCCAGGTGCAAAGGTCATCAGAAGGATGACAGGCATGGGAGGCATGAGGTGAGCCGGAACAGATGCTTCTTCCCCACACTCGCCACTCACCTAAGACAGAGAGGTGCACAGACCCTGGCATGTCACACCTGTAAGGACTTCAGTGCCCCTGGAGTAGGCTAAATGTCTCCTTGTATAGCTGGGAGACTGAGCCCACAGAGGCTGTGACACTACTTGCAGTCACACAGCTAGTCTTAATTGAAGTGGGACCAAAGCCAGGACAAGTCCTACAGACACCCCTTAAGGGGCGATGTCAGACAGGAGGTATTGTCCACAAGAATGCACCTGTCAGACCAGGTTCCCACGTCCACCCAGCACCTGGCATGATGCCAGGCACCTAACAGGAGCTTCCTCAGAGCTATGGGCGGAGGGGGAGTGTGCCAACCAGGCCACCTCCCTGCCAACAAGGGCTACGCATGTGGAGGCCAGACCTGGGGCTGGAAACCATGGCCCAGAGACTTTAAGAAAAATGTGTGTACCTCGTGCTCAATCCTCTGTTCTGAGGAGATCAAGTCACGTGTATGTGTGTGTCTGTGTGTGTGTGTGCAATCTTTACAGAATATGATTACATTTTGGGGGGAAGAGCGGGGACAGGTTGACTTTCCTAATGGTGCATGGTGTTTGGAAGCACAGTGTGAAAGAGAAGAGTTCAACAGATCTGGAGCCAAATGCCATCTCAGTGCTTAGTTGCTGTGCAATCTCCTGTAAGTTAGTCAAGTTTTGGAAGTCTTGTTTGTCTAGTTTGTAAAATGAGCATAATAAAGTCTATCATCCCCAGAGGTGTAAGGATTGGCATATACGGACAGCTGCCTGTACAGTGCCGGCCCAGAAGGGGATCAATAGAAGGTATTACAGTTACTAGCTTGAAGCTGGGCCCCAGGACAAGAGCCAAGCATCTTCTGAACAGAGGCCACTCAAGCTGGGCCAGGTGACCCAGGAGTTTCTGGGACAACAGGGAAGTTTTCGGGTTTTTTAACATTCCACAGATAATCCACTAATATAATCAGTCATATGTGGATAATAGGGCATTAACTAACAATTTCCACCATGAGGCATAAAGCATGAAAAACACAAAGGGAAAACATTATGCCCTTCATATTATAATACACAAAAAACTACCTCAGTTATGTCACAGCTATACTCCAGCCTTCTCCTCTCGTCTACCGGAAGAGCCGTGAGCCACCGCCCGGAGTCAGTGAATCCCTGACAGGATATGCTGAGGATCTATCTGTTCATTTCTCAGAGAAAAGAGTTTGCAGCCTTCCTCAAGACCTCCTTCCCTCAGGGAACCCTCAGCCTGATGGGGAAGAATCATACCCTGCTCTCAGTGAGGGGAGACACAGCCCTGTCCTCAGGGAGCCCCAGTCTGAGGGGAGACACAGCCCTGCCTTCAGGGAGCCCCAGTCTGAGGGAGGAAATGAAGCCCAGGTGCTTGTTGTGTAATAAAAGCAGAGATATGCAGGGGCCTAATTTGGAGGGTACTGCTGAGATCGGTGAGCAGAACACAAGGCAAAGCAGAGACTATAGTCAAGGCTGAAGAAGTCTTGTTTTGATAGGCTAGAGTTGGCATTTAGGGGTCTTGTCCAGACACAGGCCAAGCACACCCCTGGAGGGTCTGTTTTCAGTGGGTTCATAGTGAGGAGGGCACAGGCAGAGGTGGAAGCAAGGGCATGTAACACGGTTAAGTGACCCACCCAGCACCCGGCCCAGGTTGGGCACTAAATCAATTGGAGTTGTTATTCTGAGGGAGTGAGGGTCACCATGTCAGTACATAACACAGAGGAGGCACGGAGCCATTAACTCTCCCCACCACCCCATTATCAAAGGTCGCATTGTAGGAGCTTCCAGAAAGATTTATCTCCATTTTGGTACCTGGCTCTTCAGAGTTGGAAATTAAAGTGAAACTGAGGAGCAGACCCTGGGGCTGTGGAGATGTGTGTTGGGTGGGGATGGGTACTTAGCAGCAGTATTCAAAGGAAATGCTAAGGAAGCTCAACCACTGGCTGCCACAGCTAAAGAGGGATTCTTTTTTTTTTTTTAAGAGAAGCAGTTGGGGAAAAATTTCTAATGAATCCTATCCAACCATAAAATCATGTATAAAATGAATCCTATCTGACAATAAAATAAAAGTGAAACAAATTGCTAGGTTCTCATATTTGTAGGACAAATTAATTCCATGTTTAGAATACTAATTACTTGCTGAAGGGTCTGTAACCATGTGTTGTCTAAATTTAGCCTGAGCTTCAAAGTTTGGAGGACTGCAGAGGAGGGCCGTTGGCAGCTGGGCCCGACCTGGAGTCCACTGTTCTGTTCGGACCCTGCCTTTGTTGCGTCTCTCTCCAGTGCCTGGGGCTCCGTGGGTACAAGGCTGCTTAGCATGAGTGAGAGTTGTTTCCTATTATTTCTTATTTCCCTCAGACTGGGATGTGCATGGGAGTAGCAGTTGTATTCCCTCGTCAGATGCAAGCTATCTTAGGGCAGGGCTGTGTCTCCCCTCAGACTGGGGCTCCCTGAGGGCAGGGCTGTGACCCTCTCAGACTGGGGCTCCCTGAGGGCAGGGCTGTGTCTCCCCTCAGACTGGGCCTCCCTCAGGGCAGGGCTGTGTCTCCTATCAGCCCAGGATGACACTGAGACCGGCAGGAGCTGAGTCTCAGGGTTGCTCACTCCCCACTGGCTGGGTCACCTTGTTCCATTTTCTCACGACACCCTCTGCTTCTCTTTCTAGCACAGACCCCGACTGTAATTAACCATCTGCATAATTGTCTGTTGAAGGGCTGTCTTCCCCTCTGGACTATCAGGTTGGGAGGTCAAGGACAAGTGTGGCCTGTTCCTTGCTCTATCCCAGCACCTGCCACACTGCCTGGCACACAGGAGGGCCCCAGTAAGTATGCTTCTCCTGAATGACAGATAAAAGGATGAAGTGCTCGTGTACACACACTGTCATAGAGGGCCCAGGAGGCAGAACCCGATGTCTGTCGGGACCGGGGGCGTCTCCTAAAGGACACTTGGTTCTCTCAGCAGTTCCATGAGATGAACCCTGAGAGGCAAGACACCAGGAGTTGGGAGGAAAACCACGTGGTCTGCAACCCACCTGTGCGCTTCACCAGCTTGTGATCGCGAGCTAGTTTCCTAACTTCCCTGTACATGAACTACCTCATCTACAAAACGGGGACAATGATAGCAGCCCCCCACAGGCATGGCTCTCATAATAAATGTCAAGCACTTACAATGGTGCCTGGTACCTAGCAGATACTCAATGAATGTCATCTACTATTACTGATATTATTAGATCACCTTTGTGCAGATGAGGAAACTGAGGCTTCAAGAGGGTAGCTAACTCCTCCAAGGTCCCCAAGGTCTCCAAGACTAATCAATGGCTGAGCAGGGCCATGAATTCTAGAATTGGACTCCTAGCCCTGAACCTTCAATAAGCACCAGACTTGCGTCCCTCCTATGATAGAGCAGTTGGGCACTGCTGATTACACAGCATCAGAAGGGGTCTTAGGAGGAAACAAGCCACTTCTGCTGCAGCCTTGGAGAAACTGACCAATGAGGAGCAGGTCCTGCTCTTGATGGACAAGAGGAGGAGAGACAAGAGGGAAACCAGGAAAGGGCTGAGTTCTGGCCCCCCAGGAGGGGCTACTATGCTTCAGGATGGGAATGATATCCCAAGATGGCCACAAGGTCCTACCTGATCTGGCCCCCTCATCTCTCTGAACTCATCTCCTACCACTCTTTGCCTTAATTACATAGGCCAGATACACTCCAGCCTCAGGGCCTTTGCACTTCCCAGGACAGGGCCCAGTTCAATCAAGTTATGGTCCATGATGGATGATAAACACAATACATTTGCCACCCCTCACTTCCATCTTGGACAGTGCCGCTATAGCAAGCATTTCTGTCCGATTCAGGGGTTGCAGCATAAGGGCCTGCGTTAGTCTAGGTCCTTTGAGAAGCAGATGCCAAGATTACAAGAGAGAAGATATGCCTGTGAGGGAAAATGGAGAGAAAGCTAGAGTTGGCTGGGAGAAGTGTCAAGCTGCAATGCAGGTCTGAGCCCTGTAGAGGAGAGTGGGAAGGAAGGAAGGTTAGGTGGGAAAGTCTTAGGCTGCAGTGCAGTTTGAAGAAAGCCAATGGGATAAGGCCAATGTAGGAGGCAGGAGCTTGACCAAAATCTCCCCTTCTCCATCTCACGGGAATGTCCTTCATGTCCCAGCCACGCTCAGTCACTGGCTGGGAGAGCAGCCTGTGGGAAGAGTGGCCTTAGTGCCAGTGCAGTGGTGGATTCAGAACACAGCGGCTGGGGAGAGATCTGAGAGGTGCACTGTCATGACTGCCACAAGCCAGACTTCTGCCTCTGAGACACTAATCTCAGAAGCCTTTACAACCAACACGTGGCCTGCCTCTACTGCCCTGTCAAGTAAGGAGGCCTGGGATTCCCCACCACGAGGCACCACTGAGCTACCAATGCTGGAGATGGGGTGGGCACACTGGGTGGTCTGCTTCTGGCCATAACTCACCTTCTAAGTGTCTTGGTGGAGAAACCCAGTGTCACATGAGGAAATGGCCAGCGGCTTACACCACCAGAGATGATAGCTCCTAGGTCTGGTTTTCCCATTTTCACATCTCCTCTGGGACACCTTTTCCTCAGGCCACCTTTTCCTCAGGCCTTCAGTGGCACAGCCACGACCAACTATGACCAGCTGGGTACAGGCCAGGCGCCAGGAACTCAGCAGCCCTCAACACCAGTCGGCTCCAGCTTTGACCTGTCCATTCTCTCTCCATGGGGGCGTTTTGGTGCCTTCTCACTGGTCACTGTGAGGCTTAAATGAGAGAAGGCAGCTGAAAACAACCCGCCCGCAGCCTGGCTTCCCACAGACACTCCTGCAAAGTGGCCTTCCTCTCAGCTTCTCTCATTCCTCTGATCTTACGCTCTTCAGCAGACACGCTGCCTCTGATGCCACTGTAATTTGTTGGTTACATAATGTATGTCCTCACTGGGTGGCAAGTCTCACTCATTGGAGAGATTCCAATTTAATAATCTATTATTCATGCCATCCACAGTGTCTCTGCACAGACAACGTCAATAAGAAAGAAAAGCTATACGTGAAGGAAAAGAGAGAGAAAGGGGATCCTTGGGAACAAGCAGGGCCTGAGACCTGATGTCTTCAAAAGGCTCAGAGAGTCCACTGACGGAGCCCACTCTGGACATAGTCACTGTCCAGAGCATGTGTGGACGGCTGACCTGACAGTGCCCTTCAAGATGCCTCTGAGGAGCGTGTTCTCTTTGCTTGCTGAAGAGCCAAGGTCATCAGCAGAAGAGACAGGGAGGGAAGCAGCTCCTGAGGTTCATAATACGAGGCAGAGTCTCCAATTCCCAAATGTAGAGCCCCTTCTTAGACACTGAGGTGGGGCTGGAGGGCAAGAGATGTGGAGAAGGGAGGAGAGCCAGCCCTGCCCTCAGGGAGCCCCAGTCTCAGGGGAGACCCAGCCCTGTCTTCAGGGAGCCCCAGTCTGGGGGGAGACACAGCCCTGCCCTCAGGGAGCCCCAGTCTGAGGGGGAGACACAGCCCTGTGTCAGGGAGCCCCCGTCTGAGGAGGGAGGCATAGCCCTGCCCTCAGGGAGCCCCAGTCTGAGGGGGAGACACAGCCCTGTGTCAGGGAGCCCCTGTCTGAGGAGGGAGGCATAGCCCTGCCCTCAGGGAGCCCCAGTCTGAGGCGAGACACAGCCCCGCCCTCAGGGAGCCCCGGGGTGATGAAAAGATAAAACCTCTGCCCTCAGGTAGCTCCTAGATAAAGAAAACAAAAACACGGACCATGCTCCCCAGACTGAAAACATACATTATTCCCATGTACAACTGAGAGGAGATTTCTATTACTCTTAGATAGAAACAAGAAGACAAGGGTAGAAAGGCCTAAGAGACACCTAGCCTACCCCTCCTAAAGTTTGGGGTTGGGGAGGGACGGAACTTAAGGGCTCTTGTAAATTTACCCTTTTGCTTAGTGGAACAGAAAGCTATAGTTTCCAGCTGAGTGTGGCACATAAAACACATTCATTTAGCTCTGATCCCTCCCCAAAGTCCAAAATGTGAGTAAAAGAATAAACAAAATAGAGCAACTATTAGCTATAAGAAAATTAAAAAGAAAATGTTATCAAACATGGCTCTTTTCTAAGCAGTACTTATAAAATCATAAATGTTAATGTAAACATCAAATACTTATTTTTAACCAAAAATTGTGATAAAACTCTATTGGGAGACTGGCGGGGTTGTGATTCTGCTGTCGGGGGAGAGATAGGAGGGGTAATTATAACATAATATAATATAAGGTCAAACTCCACAGTAGGA